>NC_071332.1:57218-1325061 GCF_010183535.1 Caenorhabditis remanei
AGTGATTGAAATTTCTGGCCATACTAATTGGAAGTGGCCAAAACTGGGCATTTCCCAGAACTTTTTTTCTAGAAGAGATATTGACAAACGCTAACTTGCATCTGAACAAGCGTGTTTTGTTTAGTATTTGTGCAAAGTTTCAAGTCATTTGACCCAGGAATCTCTCTGATCGCAGTGATTGAAGTTTCTGGCCATACTAATTGGAAGTGGCCAAAACTGGGCATTTCCCAGAACTTTTTTTCTAGAAGAAATATTGACAAACGCTAACTTGCATCTGAACAAGCGTTTTTTGTTTAGTATTTGTGTAAAGTTTCAAGTCATTTGACCCTGGAATCTCTCTGATCGCAGTGATTGAAGTTTCTGGCCATACTAATTGGAAGTGGCCAAAACTGGGCATTTCCCAGAAACTTTTTTTCTAGAAGAAATATTGACAAACGCTAACTTGCATCTGAACAAGCGTGTTTTGTTTAAATTTGTGCAAAGTTTCAAGTCATTTGACCCAGGAATCTCTCTGATCGCAGTGATTGAAGTTTCTGGCCATACTAATTGGAAGTGGCCAAAACTGGGCATTTCCCATAACTTTTTTTAGAAGAGATATTGACAAACGCTAACTTGCATCTGAACAAGCGTGTTTTGTTTAGTATTTGTGCAAAGTTTCAAGTCATTTGACCCAGGAATCTCTCTGATCGCAGTGATTGAAGTTTCTGGCCATACTAATTGGAAGTGGCCAAAACTGGGCATTTCCCAGAACTTTTTTTCTAGAAGAAATATTGACAAACGCTAACTTGCATCTGAACAAGCGTTTTTTGTTTAGTATTTGTGCAAAGTTTCAAGTCATTTGACCCTGGAATCTCTCTGATCGCAGTGATTGAAGTTTCTGGCCATACTAATTGGAAGTGGCCAAAACTGGGCATTTCCCAGAACTTTTTTTCTAGAAGAAATATTGACAAACGCTAACTTGCATCTGAACAAGCGTGTTTTGTTTAAAATTTGTGCAAAGTTTCAAGTCATTTGACCCAGGAATCTCTCTGATCGCAGTGATTGAAGTTTCTGGCCATACTAATTGGAAGTGGCCAAAACTGGGCATTTCCCATAACTTTTTTTCTAGAAGAGATATTGACAAACGCTAACTTGCATCTGAACAAGCGTGTTTTGTTTAGTATTTGTGCAAAGTTTCAAGTCATTTGACCCAGGAATCTCTCTGATCGCAGTGATTGAAGTTTCTGGCCATACTAATTGGAAGTGGCCAAAACTGGGCATTTCCCAGAACTTTTTTTCTAGAAGAAATATTGACAAACGCTAACTTGCATCTGAACAAGCGTGTTTTGTTTAGTATTTGTGCAAAGTTTCAAGTCATTTGACCCAGGAATCTCTCTGATCGCAGTGATTGAAGTTTCTGGCCATACTAATTGGAAGTGGCCAAAACTGGGCATTTCCCAGAACTTTTTTTCTAGAAGAAATATTGACAAACGCTAACTTGCATCTGAACAAGCGTTTTTTGTTTAGTATTTGTGTAAAGTTTCAAGTCATTTGACCCTGGAATCTCTCTGATCGCAGTGATTGAAGTTTCTGGCCATACTAATTGGAAGTGGCCAAAACTGGGCATTTCCCAGAACTTTTTTTCTAGAAGAAATATTGACAAACGCTAACTTGCATCTGAACAAGCGTGTTTTGTTTAAATTTGTGCAAAGTTTCAAGTCATTTGACCCAGGAATCTCTCTGATCGCAGTGATTGAAGTTTCTGGCCATACTAATTGGAAGTGGCCAAAACTGGGCATTTCCCATAACTTTTTTTTAGAAGAGATATTGACAAACGCTAACTTGCATCTGAACAAGCGTGTTTTGTTTAGTATTTGTGCAAAGTTTCAAGTCATTTGACCCAGGAATCTCTCTGATCGCAGTGATTGAAGTTTCTGGCCATACTAATTGGAAGTGGCCAAAACTGGGCATTTCCCAGAACTTTTTTTCTAGAAGAAATATTGACAAACGCTAACTTGCATCTGAACAAGCGTTTTTTGTTTAGTATTTGTGCAAAGTTTCAAGTCATTTGACCCTGGAATCTCTCTGATCGCAGTGATTGAAGTTTCTGGCCATACTAATTGGAAGTGGCCAAAACTGGGCATTTCCCAGAACTTTTTTTTCTAGAAGAAATATTGACAAACGCTAACTTGCATCTGAACAAGCGTGTTTTGTTTAAATTTGTGCAAAGTTTCAAGTCATTTGACCCAGGAATCTCTCTGATCGCAGTGATTGAAGTTTCTGGCCATACTAATTGGAAGTGGCCAAAACTGGGCATTTCCCATAACTTTTTTTCTAGAAGAGATATTGACAAACGCTAACTTGCATCTGAACAAGCGTTTTTTGTTTAGTATTTGTGCAAAGTTTCAAGTCATTTGACCCAGTAATCTCTCTGATCGCAGTGATTGAAGTTTCTGAGTTAGCGTGACTATAGAGGCCAAAACTAAAATTTCCCATACCTTTTTTCTAGAAGAGCTATCGACAAACGCTAACTTGCATCTGAACAAGCGTGTTTTTTGTAGTATTTGTGCAAAATTTCAAGTCATTTGACCCAGGAATCTCTCTGATCGCAGTGATTGAAGTTTCTGAGTTAGCGTGACTATAGAGGCCAAAACTGGGCATTTCCCAGAACTTTTTTCTAGAAGAGCTATCGACAAACGCTAACTTGCGTCTGAACAAGCGTGTTTTGTTTAGAATTTGTGCGAAGTTTCAAGTCATTTGACCCAGGAATCTCTCTGATCGCAGTGATTGAAGTTTCTGAGTTAGCGTGACTATAGAGGCCAAAACTAAAAATTTCCCATACCTTTTTTCTAGAAGAGCTATCGACAAACGCTAACTTGCATCTGAACAAGCGTGTTTTTTTTAGTATTTGTGCAAAATTTCAAGTCATTTGACCCAGGAATCTCTCTGATCGCAGTGATTGAAGTTTCTGAGTTAGCGTGACTATAGAGGCCAAAACTGGGCATTTCCCAGAACTTTTTTTCTAGAAGAGCTATCGACAAACGCTAACTTGCATCTGAAGAAGCGTGTTTTGTTTAGTATTTGTGCAAAATTTCAAGTCATTTGACCCAGGAATCTCTCTGATCGCAGTGATTGAAGTTTCTGAGTTAGCGTGACTATAGAGGCCAAAACTAAAAATTTCCCATACCTTTTTTCTAGAAGAGCTATCGACAAACGCTAACTTGCATCTGAACAAGCGTGTTTTGTTTAGTATTTGTGCGAAGTTTCAAGTCATTTGACCCAGGAATCTCTCTGATCGCAGTGATTGAAGTTTCTGAGTTAGCGTGACTATAGAGGCCAAAACTAAAAATTTCCCATACCTTTTTTCTAGAAGAGCTATCGACAAACGCTAACTTGCATCTGAACAAGCGTGTTTTTTTTAGTATTTGTGCAAAATTTCAAGTCATTTGACCCAGGAATCTCTCTGATCGCAGTGATTGAAGTTTCTGAGTTAGCGTGACTATAGAGGCCAAAACTAAAAATTTCCCATACCTTTTTTCTAGAAGAGCTATCGACAAACGCTACGTTGCATCTGAACAAGCGTGTTTTGTTTAGTATTTGTGCGAAGTTTCAAGTCATTTGACCCAGAAATCTCTCTGATCGCAGTGATTGAAGTTTCAGACTAATTGGTAGAGGCCAAAACTGGGCATTTCCCAGAACTTTTTTTCTAGAAGAGCTATCGACAAACGCTAACTTGCATCTGAAGAAGCGTGTTTTGTTTAGTATTTGTGCAAAATTTCAAGTCATTTGACCCAGGAATCTCTCTGATCGCAGTGATTGAAGTTTCTGAGTTAGCGTGACTATAGAGGCCAAAACTAAAAATTTCCCATACCTTTTTTCTAGAAGAGCTATCGACAAACGCTAACTTGCATCTGAACAAGCGTGTTTTTTTTAGTATTTGTGCAAAATTTCAAGTCATTTGACCCAGGAATCTCTCTGATCGCAGTGATTGAAGTTTCTGAGTTAGCGTGACTATAGAGGCCAAAACTGGGCATTTCCCAGAACTTTTTTTCTAGAAGAGCTATCGACAAACGCTAACTTGCATCTGAAGAAGCGTGTTTTGTTTAGTATTTGTGCAAAATTTCAAGTCATTTGACCCAGGAATCTCTCTGATCGCAGTGATTGAAGTTTCTGAGTTAGCGTGACTATAGAGGCCAAAACTAAAAATTTCCCATACCTTTTTTCTAGAAGAGCTATCGACAAACGCTAACTTGCATCTGAACAAGCGTGTTTTGTTTAGTATTTGTGCGAAGTTTCAAGTCATTTGACCCAGGAATCTCTCTGATCGCAGTGATTGAAGTTTCTGAGTTAGCGTGACTATAGAGGCCAAAACTAAAAATTTCCCATACCTTTTTTCTAGAAGAGCTATCGACAAACGCTAACTTGCATCTGAACAAGCGTGTTTTTTTTAGTATTTGTGCAAAATTTCAAGTCATTTGACCCAGGAATCTCTCTGATCGCAGTGATTGAAGTTTCTGAGTTAGCGTGACTATAGAGGCCAAAACTAAAAATTTCCCATACCTTTTTTCTAGAAGAGCTATCGACAAACGCTACGTTGCATCTGAACAAGCGTGTTTTGTTTAGTATTTGTGCGAAGTTTCAAGTCATTTGACCCAGAAATCTCTCTGATCGCAGTGATTGAAGTTTCAGACTAATTGGTAGAGGCCAAAACTGGGCATTTCCCAGAACTTTTTTTCTAGAAGAGCTATCGACAAACGCTAACTTGCATCTGAAGAAGCGTGTTTTGTTTAGTATTTGTGCAAAATTTCAAGTCATTTGACCCAGGAATCTCTCTGATCGCAGTGATTGAAGTTTCTGAGTTAGCGTGACTATAGAGGCCAAAACTAAAAATTTCCCATACCTTTTTTCTAGAAGAGCTATCGACAAACGCTAACTTGCATCTGAACAAGCGTGTTTTTTTTAGTATTTGTGCAAAATTTCAAGTCATTTGACCCAGGAATCTCTCTGATCGCAGTGATTGAAGTTTCTGAGTTAGCGTGACTATAGAGGCCAAAACTAAAAATTTCCCATACCTTTTTTCTAGAAGAGCTATCGACAAACGCTACGTTGCATCTGAACAAGCGTGTTTTGTTTAGTATTTGTGCGAAGTTTCAAGTCATTTGACCCAGAAATCTCTCTGATCGCAGTGATTGAAGTTTCAGACTAATTGGTAGAGGCCAAAACTGGGCATTTCCCAGAACTTTTTTTCTAGAAGAGCTATCGACAAACGCTGACTTGCATCTGAACAAGCGTGTTTTTTTTAGTATTTGTGCAAAATTTCAAGTCATTTGACCCAGGAATCTCTCTGATCGCAGTGATTGAAGTTTCTGAGTTAGCGTGACTATAGAGGCCAAAACTAAAAATTTCCCATACCTTTTTTCTAGAAGAGCTATCGACAAACGCTAACTTGCATCTGAACAAGCGTGTTTTGTTTAGTATTTGTGCGAAGTTTCAAGTCATTTGACCCAGGAATCTCTCTGATCGCAGTGATTGAAGTTTCTGAGTTAGCGTGACTATAGAGGCCAAAACTGGGCATTTCCCAGAACTTTTTTTCTAGAAGAGCTATCGACAAACGCTAACTTGCATCTGAAGAAGCGTGTTTTGTTTAGTATTTGTGCAAAATTTCAAGTCATTTGACCCAGGAATCTCTCTGATCGCAGTGATTGAAGTTTCTGAGCTAGCGTGACTATAGAGGCCAAAACTAAAAATTTCCCATACCTTTTTTCTAGAAGAGCTATCGACAAACGCTAACTTGCATCTGAACAAGCGTGTTTTGTTTAGTATTTGTGCGAAGTTTCAAGTCATTTGACCCAGGAATCTCTCTGATCGCAGTGATTGAAGTTTCTGAGTTAGCGTGACTATAGAGGCCAAAACTAAAAATTTCCCATACCTTTTTTCTAGAAGAGCTATCGACAAACGCTAACTTGCATCTGAACAAGCGTGTTTTGTTTAGTATTTTTGCTAAGTGTCAAGTCATTTGACCCAAGAATCTCTCTGATCGCAGTGATTGAAGTTTCTGAGTTAGCGTGACTATAGAGGCCAAAACTAAAAATTTCCCATAACTTTTTTTCTAGGAGAGCTATCGACAAACGCTACGTTGCATCTGAACAAGCGTGTTTTGTTTAGTATTTGTGCGAAGTTTCAAGTCATTTGACCCAGGAATCTCTCTGATCGCAGTGATTGAAGTTTCAGTTTAGTTGGTAGAGGCCAAAACTGGGCATTCCCCATAACTTTTTTGCTAGAAGAGCTATCGACAAACGCTAACTTGCATCTGAACAAGCGTGTTTTGTTTAGTATTTGTGCAAAATTTCAAGTCATTTGACCCAGGAATCTCTCTGATCGCCGTGATTGAAGTTTCTGAGTTAGCGTGACTATAGAGGCCAAAACTAAAAATTTCCCATACCTTTTTTCTAGAAGAGCTATCGACAAACGCTAACTTGCATCTGAAGAAGCGTGTTTTGTTTAGTATTTGTGCAAAATTTCAAGTCATTTGACCCAGGAATCTCTCTGATCGCAGTGATTGAAGTTTCTGAGTTAGCGTGACTATAGAGGCCAAAACTAAAAATTTCCCATACCTTTTTTCTAGAAGAGCTATCGACAAACGCTAACTTGCATCTGAAGAAGCGTGTTTTGTTTAGTATTTGTGCAAAATTTCAAGTCATTTGACCCAGGAATCTCTCTGATCGCAGTGATTGAAGTTTCTGAGTTAGCGTGACTATAGAGGCCAAAACTGGGCATTTCCCAGAACTTTTTTTCTAGAAGAGCTATCGACAAACGCTAACTTGCATCTGAACAAGCGTGTTTTGTTTAGTATTTGTGCGAAGTTTCAAGTCATTTGACCCAGGAATCTCTCTGATCGCAGTGATTGAAGTTTCTGAGTTAGCGTGACTATAGAGGCCAAAACTGGGCATTTCCCAGAACTTTTTTTCTAGAAGAGCTATCGACAAACGCTAACTTGCATCTGAACAAGCGTGTTTTGTTTAGTATTTTTGCTAAGTGTCAAGTCATTTGACCCAAGAATCTCTCTGATCGCAGTGATTGAAGTTTCTGAGTTAGCGTGACTATAGAGGCCAAAACTAAAAATTTCCCATACCTTTTTTCTAGAAGAGCTATCGACAAACGCTAACTTGCATCTGAACAAGCGTGTTTTGTTTAGTATTTTTGCTAAGTGTCAAGTCATTTGACCCAAGAATCTCTCTGATCGCAGTGATTGAAGTTTCTGAGTTAGCGTGACTATAGAGGCCAAAACTGGGCATTTCCCAGAACTTTTTTTTTAGAAGAACTATCGACAAACGCTAACTTGCATCTGAAGAAGCGTGTTTTGTTTAGTATTTGTGCAAAATTTCAAGTCATTTGACCCAGGAATCTCTCTGATCGCAGTGATTGAAGTTTCTGAGTTAGCGTGACTATAGAGGCCAAAACTAAAAATTTCCCATACCTTTTTTCTAGAAGAGCTATCGACAAACGCTAACTTGCATCTGAACAAGCGTGTTTTGTTTAGTATTTGTGCGAAGTTTCAAGTCATTTGACCCAGGAATCTCTCTGATCGCAGTGATTGAAGTTTCTGAGTTAGCGTGACTATAGAGGCCAAAACTAAAAGTTTCCCATACCTTTTTTCTAGAAGAGCTATCGACAAACGCTAACTTGCATCTGAACAAGCGTGTTTTGTTTAGTATTTTTGCTAAGTGTCAAGTCATTTGACCCAAGAATCTCTCTGATCGCAGTGATTGAAGTTTCTGAGTTAGCGTGACTATAGAGGCCAAAACTGGGCATTTCCCAGAACTTTTTTTTTAGAAGAACTATCGACAAACGCTAACTTGCATCTGAAGAAGCGTGTTTTGTTTAGTATTTGTGCAAAATTTCAAGTCATTTGACCCAGGAATCTCTCTGATCGCAGTGATTGAAGTTTCTGAGTTAGCGTGACTATAGAGGCCAAAACTAAAAATTTCCCATACCTTTTTTCTAGAAGAGCTATCGACAAACGCTAACTTGCATCTGAACAAGCGTGTTTTGTTTAGTATTTGTGCGAAGTTTCAAGTCATTTGACCCAGGAATCTCTCTGATCGCAGTGATTGAAGTTTCAGACTAATTGGTAGAGGCCAAAACTGGGCATTTCCCAGAACTTTTTTTCTAGAAGAGCTATCGACAAACGCTAACTTGCATCTGAACAAGCGTGTTTTGTTTAGTATTTGTGCGAAGTTTCAAGTCATTTGACCCAGGAATCTCTCTGATCGCAGTGATTGAAGTTTCTGAGTTAGCGTGACTATAGAGGCCAAAACTGGGCATTTCCCAGAACTTTTTTTCTAGAAGAGCTATCGACAAACGCTAACTTGCATCTGAAGAAGCGTGTTTTGTTTAGTATTTGTGCAAAATTTCAAGTCATTTGACCCAGGAATCTCTCTGATCGCAGTGATTGAAGTTTCTGAGCTAGCGTGACTATAGAGGCCAAAACTAAAAATTTCCCATACCTTTTTTCTAGAAGAGCTATCGACAAACGCTAACTTGCATCTGAACAAGCGTGTTTTGTTTAGTATTTGTGCGAAGTTTCAAGTCATTTGACCCAGGAATCTCTCTGATCGCAGTGATTGAAGTTTCTGAGTTAGCGTGACTATAGAGGCCAAAACTAAAAATTTCCCATACCTTTTTTCTAGAAGAGCTATCGACAAACGCTAACTTGCATCTGAACAAGCGTGTTTTGTTTAGTATTTTTGCTAAGTGTCAAGTCATTTGACCCAAGAATCTCTCTGATCGCAGTGATTGAAGTTTCTGAGTTAGCGTGACTATAGAGGCCAAAACTAAAAATTTCCCATAACTTTTTTTCTAGAAGAGATATTGACAAACGCTAACTAGCATCTGAACAAGCGTGTTTTGTTTAGTATTTGTGCGAAGTTTCAAGTCATTTGACCCAGAAATCTCTCTGATCGCAGTGATTGAAGTTTCAGACTAATTGGAAGTGGCCAAAACTGGGCATTTCCCAGAACTTTTTTTCTAGAAGAGCTATCGACAAACGCTAACTTGCATCTGAACAAGCGTGTTTTGTTTAGTATTTGTGCGAAGTTTCAAGTCATTTGACCCAGGAATCTCTCTGATCGCAGTGATTGAAGTTTCTGAGTTAGCGTGACTATAGAGGCCAAAACTGGGCATTTCCCAGAACTTTTTTTCTAGAAGAGCTATCGACAAACGCTAACTTGCATCTGAAGAAGCGTGTTTTGTTTAGTATTTGTGCAAAATTTCAAGTCATTTGACCCAGGAATCTCTCTGATCGCAGTGATTGAAGTTTCTGAGCTAGCGTGACTATAGAGGCCAAAACTAAAAATTTCCCATACCTTTTTTCTAGAAGAGCTATCGACAAACGCTAACTTGCATCTGAACAAGCGTGTTTTGTTTAGTATTTGTGCGAAGTTTCAAGTCATTTGACCCAGGAATCTCTCTGATCGCAGTGATTGAAGTTTCTGAGTTAGCGTGACTATAGAGGCCAAAACTAAAAATTTCCCATACCTTTTTTCTAGAAGAGCTATCGACAAACGCTAACTTGCATCTGAACAAGCGTGTTTTGTTTAGTATTTTTGCTAAGTGTCAAGTCATTTGACCCAAGAATCTCTCTGATCGCAGTGATTGAAGTTTCTGAGTTAGCGTGACTATAGAGGCCAAAACTAAAAATTTCCCATAACTTTTTTTCTAGAAGAGCTATCGACAAACGCTACGTTGCATCTGAACAAGCGTGTTTTGTTTAGTATTTGTGCGAAGTTTCAAGTCATTTGACCCAGGAATCTCTCTGATCGCAGTGATTGAAGTTTCAGTTTAGTTGGTAGAGGCCAAAACTGGGCATTCCCCATAACTTTTTTGCTAGAAGAGCTATCGACAAACGCTAACTTGCATCTGAACAAGCGTGTTTTGTTTAGTATTTGTGCAAAATTTCAAGTCATTTGACCCAGGAATCTCTCTGATCGCCGTGATTGAAGTTTCTGAGTTAGCGTGACTATAGAGGCCAAAACTAAAAATTTCCCATACCTTTTTTCTAGAAGAGCTATCGACAAACGCTAACTTGCATCTGAACAAGCGTGTTTTGTTTAGTATTTGTGCGAAGTTTCAAGTCATTTGACCCAGGAATCTCTCTGATCGCAGTGATTGAAGTTTCAGACTAATTGGTAGAGGCCAAAACTGGGCATTTCCCATAACTTTTTTTCTAGAAGAGCTATCAACAAACTCTAACTTGCATCTGAACAAGCGTGTTTTGTTTAGTATTCTGATAAAAAATGTATTGGCAGAAAAGTCCACTTGGACCAAATCTCAAAAATTGACGGAAATGTCCCTACAACTTTATTTTTGAACAAAATTTTTTTAAATTAGATCATTTTTATAGAGAAAAACGAGAGCTTTCGAATGGTGTTAAAATCTTCCCGATCCGTCCAAAACTGACTGAGTTCTGATAAAAAATGTATTGGCAGAAAAGTCCACTTGGACCAAATCTCAAAAATTGACGGAAATGTCCCTACAACTTTATTTTTGAACAAAATTTTTTTAAATTAGATCATTTTTATAGAGAAAAACGAGAGCTTTCGAATGGTATAAAAGTCTTTCCGATCCGTCCAAAACTGACTGAGTTCTGAAACGTTTTAACAGAAAATTCCACTTACCTTTGTGCCACATTTCAGCCCCATTAACATTAAATTCACTGACTAACGGCAATTCGACCAATAGTGTGCAATAGTGTGAAAAAGAGTGAAATGTGTAAAATCAAGCTAACTTTTTTTCTAAAAGAAGTATCAACAAACGGTAAAGTGCATCAGAATCAGCGTGTTTTGTTGTACTTTATGTTTCAGCCCCATTAACATTAAACTCAAAAACTGTGAAAAATTACCATGCATATCCAACCGTGAGTACTTGTGACTTGAATAACTTGTTTCTTTATTTTTGTATTAGATATTGAGTTAACACATCTAGGAAAGTTTTCGAAAAACAATTTATTTTAGAGAAATTGCGTGTATAACGGGAGCGAACAAGGCTGTCGTACGGCCAAAAAGAAATACGAAAATTTTCCATGACTGGGAACTGAGATATAAAATCGCCCCACGGCCTTTTTTACAGCCTTGGGAACGAGGGGTGAAAAGGCTATAAAATGCTAATTCTGCTTGTTCATATCTGAATTCTGTCAGCACAAGATTTGAACCAAATCGAAAATGCCAGAATGAGAACCGTCCGAGTGAGAGTTTTGAAAATAAGAGCTTCTCGACGTTAATGATAGATGACTGAAAACGCTAATCCCACACGTTTCCTAATGCTATCATGACAAGAGAACGTAACCCGTCTTGATCCGAAATCTATTTATTCCGTGTCGGTTTTTATGAACACTTTTTAAAGAAAATCTGGAAAGTACGCAAATTTTGAGAGCCAGGATCTTGACGTTAATGATAGATGACTGAAAACGCTAATCCCACACGTTTCCTAATGCTATCATGACAAGAGAACGTAACCCGTCTTGATCCGAAATCTATTTATTCCGTGTCGGTTTTTATGAACACTTTTTAAAGAAAATCTGGAAAGTACGCAAATTTTGAGAGCCAGGATCTTGACGTTCATGATAGATGACTGAAAACGCTACCACCACTTCGTTCATGTTGTCATGATATGGAAGCGTTACCTGGCATGATCCCGATATAATAGCCTAGAGGAGAGCATATGTTTTATCTTCCATGAAATGGTATCTTATCCTCCAGCCGCATAACAGAATATTCATTAAAAAACTTCTTTCTGCTATATACAACTACCTCCAAATTTTTTTGTAGCAAATTGAATTCGTTATGTTTTGGTGCAGCGTGTGAAAACTCTTCGACGTCATATTTCCAGTTATTTTTCAAACGCAAACAAGTAGTCACTTTATTCGACAGGAAAATAGGGAGAGAAGAGAATCACAATATTTTGGGTACGAATGAATAGCATTCAAAGGAGGCGTCGTGAGTGTGTATTCACAGACGTCTACTTCTTTCTTCCGAACAAGATTCCCTTGAATTGACCGTTTGCAGTGCGTTCCTTCAGGCTACGAATCTTCTGGTCTATCGATCTCTGAAAAAATGACATTAGCAAGAGGCATGGAATTCTGGAAACACACTCGGCCGAAAACTGTTTCCGTAAAACACGTTTGCTTTACCTACCTTATCGGAGAGAATTGGAACGAAGAATCGTTGATCATGCATCTGTAATGGGGCAGCCGCCACTTCGGCGTCTTCCTCCCAATATTGGTTCTGTAAAAAATCTCGGAATATAAACAAAAAAGCCTATATTTTTCACTTCCATCTAATAGTAAGTGCTTTTTGTGTTGTTAAAGCAATGCCTGAGTTTTGAAATAATTGAGGGTTAGGGCTCCGGAAATTTGTGGTGCGTTGGTGACGTTAGTGGTATCATGGATAGAAGAATGATATCGGAATTTTCAGAGTGTGCTTACAATCAACTGTCTTCTCAGAGCTATAACTTCTCGGAAAAACTCGTAGAAAAATGTTGTCAACTGCAAGAATGAAGAAAGAGACATGTTCTTCATGCCCATTCTAATTTTTCAAATATTAGATTCTCCCTATCTCGGTGACGGTCTCTCTAACTTTAGCATTTTTCATTTCCTTTTTGGTACATCCCTGTTTTTTTTTGCAAAAAACCTTTTTTTTTATCTCTCTCAAAATAAACGTTTCTTCTTTCGAAAAAGTTCAGTTCATACAAATTAGAATTAGATGACGGAAGATTTTTTTTCTATACATCATATTGTGTTTGTGTTCTGGAACTCCGATAAGATATAAAAATTTGATTTGAGTCTGAGCCAGTTAAAGTCAGATCACCGGCTAGAAAATATCAAAAATCAGAATAGTATTTTGTGTTTTTATTTTGTTTTGATTAGGAGGACTTACATTATTAAATAAAGCTAGGGATCACCACTAAAACCTCAAAGATCTCACTCATCTTACAGGAAAAGCATTGTCCCTGGAATTTGACTATAAACTACGCTTCTTTTCACGTCAGTTTTTTCACAACTAATAACTGTTTATTATTTTAAGGTTATAGAGAGTCTCGACATCCCACGCTTTTGTCTCCTTCCACGTCATCTAATTTCCAGTCTATAAGTATACCTTTGTAGGTTTCCGAAGTGGCATGTTTCCAAGAAATATGTAGACCAATTAGTCATGTTTGGAATGGGGCTTCCTTACTAAAACTTTACTAAAAGAAGCCGCTCCCATTTCTCAAATGTATGTTTGAAATTCGTTTTCTTTTCCTTTTTCCGTGAGAACAAGAGCAAACACGTAGGGTTTCACAATATTTTTTTAGTTTGCCAGTTTCCCACAGATCTCACGCCAAAGATCTTTTGTCTCGAAGTTCCAGAAATGTCTGAAACCCGTGGGTGTCAGTCGAAGCGGAAGTTTTGACTGGCGAGTCATTAAAAATAATTGAGATTTATATTTCAAAAAGTTTTCTTCTCCGAGAAGATGCAAACATCCGGGGGGACTCAACACACTTAGGATCTGTGGGGACCTAAATAGAAATGAAGCACCTGATTTCAGAGAAACAAAATCATGTGATTTGTGTAAGATCCAAAATTTTCCAGCTGTCACATTTTTATTTTTTTTTAGTCAGGAAGTAAGACTTAGTAAATGACGTGGATCCACTCTAGTTCCAAAAAATATATCCACACATCAAAAACTGGGAGGTTTTAAGGAAATATGGGATAAGCTGAAGTTATCGCTTTTTTAGGATTCGAAGAATTGGTGGTGGGATAAGCAGCAGATCTTACAGTAAGACGTTTTCACTTGAAAACACCACCATGAAGATCAAAAGAAGAGCTTCATTTTTGTAGTTGACAATTTTTCGTACGGACACTCCCTAGAGGGTATGGTCATTTGTGCAATTTTTCACTGAAATCGGTTTTTTAAGTGCAGAAAGCTGTCGTCTTAAAATGACCATAACTCTTTACGGAGTGTCCGTACAAAAAAGTTGTCAACTACAAAAATGGAGCTTCAGGTTCGATCAGAATGATACATTAAAAATTTACTTGGTGGGACCACCAGTTATACCAAGACACCCTCTCAAAGTTGGACATTTTCAACTGAAAAGTATCAAAGTTTTTGGTATTATGGCCATTAAGGCATTTTCAGAGCGTAGGCTACAGTAGTAGCAGCATTGATTGAGCTACTTCAAAAATAGATTTGTGCTCTTTCATCTTGATAATACCCACCTAATCAACCCAATATGGGGGATTATCCTCGAACTTTTAAAAATTCACACATTTTCGAGAATTCACTATAATCCTCCTCCCCCGTTGACTTGCAGCTCAAGTGGAAATTTCGTAAATTCACCTGCCTCCACTGGAAATTCGAGGAGTGGCAGATGGATTCTATGCGTAATTCGTTTGATTCATTTGAATTTTAGATTGGTGTGTCAGTGGCCGTAACAACAAAGAACAGAATGGAATTTCAGATGGAATAAGAAAGAATATAGCAAAAAATAAACTGATTTTCAATTCTGGACACCTTTTTGAATTATGAATGATGTTTCTCGAAAGGGTTTTTTGATGTCTTCGCATAATTGGATTCTCAGTGAATTGGAGGATAATTGTACTTCACGAATAGATCAATAACACCTCATGAGAGCACAAACTATGATTTTCGATAGAATTTTTTAAATTTTTAATGATGCAAACATGCTCTACCTCATGCTCCCAATTCTTGTAAAGTAATTTCAATAATTTTTTTCAATATTTCAACACAATAAATTTTTCGAAATAATTTTTCACAAATGACGAATTAATTCGAATTTTTGTGGCCCACCGAAAACAATGAAAAATTCATTTTTGTTTTGTGTGGAAGAGGGTTCCCGCCTGCTCACTAATAAAACTCAAGAAAAGCACGAATTGGGTTACTGTACCTGAGCAAGAACGACGGCGAGAAGAGCGAAGAGAAACACGAAAAGTCGGCAATTCATTTTGAGACCGAAGAGAGAAAAATCTGAAATTATTTAGAAATCAAAAATATTGGAACCTAGAAAGAATACGAAAAGAAATAACAAATCTACGACCTGGCTGCATTCAGGCTCAGCCGAGATCTCAACTGACGTTGTGGTGTCCGTGTGTGTGCATTCTCCGTCGTGCTCTCTTGGCTCCGCCCACAGCATTTCGACGCCGCCTACTTCTTGTCCGAAAGTGGCTTTAGCCTACAATCGTAGACTACGAAGTCGTTTTGAATGCTCGACCAACTAATAAACACCCCGTTTTCAGAAATGTTGGATGATAAAATTTTATGTTCAAAAGAAAATGGGGGATAACAAAAACAAAAGGGTCCAACAGTCAACAACAACAAGATAGTTCAACATGTGAGAGTTACATTCATAAAACAAAAAGATCATTTCGGTGATGTATTCATGGAGATTATTCGTCTCCAGCCTTGCTCTTCTTCTTCTTTTTCGGCTTTGGAGCATCCTCGTCAACTTCAGCTTCAGCACCAGTTGCACCAGCAGCTTCCTCTGCAAGACGCTTGGCCTTCTTGGCAGCCTTCTTCTTCTTCTTGACGACCTAGAATTAAAAATTGTAAAGCATGTCTAATACGAAAACAAAGAACCTTCTCTTTGACTTCAACTGCGGCTTCCTCTGCCTCCTTCATCACGTCGATATTCTTCTTTGGCACTGTTCCAGAAGTGAAGTACTCGAGTCTGTCTTCAACTTGTTGACGAAGGAACTCTCCGTATGTGGAAACTGGAGTATCCGAGAAGCAATCGACACGAGCAGCGATTGAGCATTTGTTAGCGAGATATCTCGAAACGCGTCCCTTGTTCTTGGTTCCGGCCTTTCCAATGAAGCTGGAGTGGAAAAGAAGTCCGTACTTTGGTGTGTTAGCTGAAAATGTGACCCTTTCAGAAAAATCATGAATTCTTAGAACCAGAATCCAGCGAATGTATTCTTCAGTGGAGAATTATTTCGCATGCAAGCTAAACGGCCAAATTAACGTCATTCACCCGCATTAAATACATGCCTAAACCTAGTAAAATCTTTCATTCAGCGTGACTTACATCTAGTCTTCAAAGCACGGAACAAAGCCTTCTCGGCTCCAAGAATCTGAACAGTGGATGCTGGATATTTGGCCAAGTTGGTGAGGGATCCGGCGTGAGAGATGAGACGAGCTCCGACTTGTTCTCCAATCAAAGCGCTAAGCGATGGAGCGCAGTGATCCATACGATCCTTGATGTACTCATGAAGTTGTCCTCTGTACTCCATGAGGGAAGAGACACGAGCGGCGAATCTCTTGATGTTCTCAAGATCAAGGTCAGAAATGTCCATTCCCATGGATGTTCTGGCAGCCTCGATAATCTGGGCAGTCTTCTCGGTGTCGTTGTCAAGGATCTCTGAAAAATGAACACTATGCTTTCATAATACGGATTGAGTGTGGGACACACATAGTGACCGAAAACATCAAAACATTCCCGGTGTCTGGTTGTCTCTTTTCTTTACCTCACGTTTTACTAGTGAACATAACAAACAGCTAGTCCCCCGGCTTATAAGTGAGGTGAAAGTAATACGCTCAATGATTCTAGCAACTACTCACCAAGAATCTCGTTTTCGAGGTTCTCATTCTCAGACATCTTGTTTCTATCGAGGATGGCGACGGCAAGACGTGCGTACTTGTACTGGTCTGGAGCCAAGCGGAAGAGCTCTGGATAATGGTATGAGTACCATTCACGGATTCTCATTCCGAACAAGTTGATATCCTTGTCAAGTTGATCGAGGAGGGCGATCGATTGAATGACCATGTTGTCGACACGGTGAACATCGAATTTAACCTGGCAATACGTCTATTAAGGGAAAGAGCGCAAACGAAGTACGCACCTTCGAGCGAGAGTAACTATGACCAAGAGAAAGCTGAGCTTTCGATAAGGAGTGATGTGGGAGATTTTTAGCCAAGCGTTCAAAATGGACACGAGTACCACGAAGAATCTGAACTCAATAATAGGAGGATATCGTCATCGGTAAGAGATTCTCATGAACTCCAGTGAGTTCAATTCGAATCCAAAATTTACCTCGGTAATCACACCACCGAAGACAAGCTTCAGGTCTGGGAACGCTTCGGTAAGCGAACCCGCAAGTTTCGAGTCATTGATTCCAAGCACAACGTGTTTTTTCTTTTTTGGCAAAGACTTTTGAAGAAAGTTAGTGAGATCAGAATGAGCGAGACCTAAGAAACTAAAATTTAGATTGCCACATCACACCTTACTGGTCACCGGTTACCTTCAGAGATTGAGTTGCAGTTCTCCAATGCAGCTTCAGTGTTCTTGAATGGATCGAATGAAGCGAGCTCGATAATCTGCGAGAACTTGTATCCGTCAGCATGAGCGGCATCGACCTGTAAAAGAACAAGAGAGTTGATTACCATTCTTAGAAGTAAACCTAGAATAGGTGATTTTTATTAATGTGGGACACACATAGTGACCGAAAACATCAAAACATCCCCGGTGTCTGGTTGTCTCTATGATTTTCCTCACGTTTTACTAGTGAACTTAGCAAAGACTAGTCCCCCGGCTTATAAGTGAGGAAATTCTTAGGACTGCAAGACGTGAAACCCGAAATATTTACCTCTTGGACGATGAGACCAGCATCTTCAAACTCCTTAACCTTCATGAGAGCATAGCCAGCCGCATGCTCGTAGAGCACGAAGTGTGGCACTTCCGACATGGTGTAACAACCTAAAAAAGGAAATTTGCGAGTTTATCCTAAAAAATAGATGAAAAAAGCAAAAGACAGCGCTCTAGATAAAATCTGTCCAAAGAAAAAACCATTTTCTATCAAACCTTCTGAAATTAGACCCCATTCTACAGAAAAAAATCAATAAAAACAAGAAAATAGGCCGAGAAAAAAAGAAACAACACCAATCGTGGAATTGGCGGGAGTCGCACAAACCATTGTCGTGTCGAGACCTACGCGCATAAATGCGTGTGCCTTTAAACATTGTGTACTCCTCTCGGACAAGCGGTGTACTCCTCTCGGACACCGATGAACGGAGGCAAACAGCGTTACGGGTCTTATCGACGGGTAGAAGTATGGAATCGATTCAAACTTGTGAAAGACAATTTAAAAAAGTAATTTTGTAAATGATTTATTGAGATTTAGGGAATTTATAGTGATCACAATGCAAAAAGGGTTAAAAAGAAGCAAAAAGAAGCAAAAAGAGGGAAACCAGAAAATATACAGATATTTATTTAGTATGTTTCTTCTCGAACTTGGAATTCATGTAAGCAGCCATCGGATCAGCCGAATGTACACTCGTCATTCGGTACGCTTCCATCTCCTTTTCAGTGGGCGCAGTATTGGAGTAGTCAGTGTTATACTTTCGTCCGCGGTCACCCTGAAAACAGACAGTTTAGTGAAAAGACAATATTTGCAGAATAGTTACCTCTTTAGCAGCTTTCAACCCTTCCGCCTTCTCTCGTTTCGCCTTTTTCAGCGCTTTGCGCATCTCCTCATCGGAATCGGAATCCGAGTCGCTGCTGCCAGAAGAGGAGTTACTGTCATCATCCGAATCACCACGATGACGTCTCTTTCTTTTTCCCAACTTTGCCTTCTTTCTTCCGCGCTTCTCACGATTCTTGTCACGACGTCGTTGCTCCCGCTCTCTTCGCTCTTTCTCCAACTGTCGTTCCTTTTCTCTTTCCTTTTGCTTTTCTTCGTCGTCACTGGATGGTGTAGGTGATCTCTTCTCCGTCTCCTCATCTTCTTCTTTCTCTTCTTCATCATCGCTTTTCTCTTCCTTAATTTCCTCTTTCACAACTTCTTCTTCTTCCTTAACCACCTCACTTTCCACCATTTTCGGCACCTTGAACACCTCTTCATTTGACGTCGTTGTTCCCTTCGCAGCACTGGATTCCGCTTCTATTCCTTGTTTTCCTGTGCAATACGAGTTTCTCACAAACTGATGACAACACGCGTATCCCCAGTTGCCCTCTCTCCAGAAACTTCCAAATACGGACGTGTGGTTTTGCGGGTAGATATCTTCTTTGAAGCGAGAGCTGATTGCCGCTCGTTCCTTGCCCTTGATCACTTTTCCCTTTCTATTATACTCGATGTATGATTCGGTTTGAGCGAGAAGAAGCTCATCGGCAGGACGTTCCATGTGCTCACCACCCCCGTACTTGTCGAGCAACTCCTTCTGTGTTTCACTTTTCAACGTGGATTTTCCCTTCTCGTACTCCTTTTTCAACGCCTCCAATTTCGTCGGTTCAGCAATAGAATGAGCATAAACTCCACCACGAGTAGCTTGCCAAGCGAACACTTGTGCCTCATTCGCAGCTGTCACTTCTCCAGAGTAACGAACGAAATTGTCACCGGAGAAACGCGCAGCCTCCAGCTCTTTTCCAGCCACACCGGCAAACGGATTTTCACGCATAGAACGAGATTTCGGGTCGTAGTACGGCGAATTTTCAGCAAGATTGTACAGATATTTCGCAGTGTCTTCTCGAATTCTCAAATTTCTAACAGTAATTCTAGTCCGAGAGTCCATATCAACAGATACTCCAGCCATATCTGCATCTTCTGCGTACATATCCTCGTCTTTTGGTGCTCCCTCTTCAACAGTTGGTTCCACTTCTCCCTCTTTCATCTCATGCTCCTTCACAATCTTCCTCGCCTCTTCCAAGTGCTCATAATCTTCGATTACTTGCTTATGAGTTGCCGGATCATAACCATTCCAACGATCACGCTTCGCATCAAAGTCTAGTGCCAATTTGGGCTGAACGTAGTCGTCTTCCGCAATATTATCATTCGTTTCTCTGAAATATATCGATTTGCGAGATATTTCCCTTTGAACTCACTTTGCGTTCGATTTTCTCGGTCTATCGAAACAATCTCTCTTCTGATGACCCATGGCTCCACAATTCTCGCAAGCACCTTTTCGAAACTTCGTCGCAGACTTTCCAGTCGTTCCTTTCTGATACCATTCGTGAATCTGTGTCATCTTTTTCTGCCGTTCTTCGTGTGGTCTCTGATGTTTCAAAGTGGGCCCCTCACTGGGAACATACCACGGGTTTTGAGAAATGAACATTGGGATATGAGGGTTGATATCACGTCCTGTTTGAACATCAACCATGGCTGGAGCTGTACCGGCTTTTCGATCTTCCTAAAATTAATAGTTTACACTTTGTTCGTTTCTTTGAATAGTCTCACTTCTAACTGACGGTCTCGTTGAACTTCTGCTTTCGACTTCTTATCTGCCAGAGATCCCTGTTGTCGATGCAGTGCCGACGGCGGCAGATTTTGTTTGTAAGACGCCATTTCGGTGTCTGAAACTCAAAAATTTTAGAAATTAGAAATGTAAAGGGCTGAAAAGAAAACATAACGAATTCAATGAATCAGATAAGACAGTTGTGAAATAAAATACGCATAATAATATCTCAAGGTATCAAACTTTATTAATTTCACAAAAAAAACTCAAAAAACTCCTTTACAAACACAAAATATGTAAATCGAAGAGACAAAGCGAGTGGTATCGTTTCGTAAATACTTTATCCGAGAGGAGTACACGGAGTGGTGGCCGAGGGCGAAATGTCGGCCGCATGGTGAAAAAATGCGCGGTTGTTCAAAAAGAATTAATATAATTTTTCGTATTTTCATCAAAATACTAGAAATTAGAGACTTTACCATTACATTTATTTAAATTAATGTTTTAGATTAAAACTAATTCAAATTTTCAATATTTTTATTACTAGCGTCCTTCACAAATTGCGCCCAGCTTCTAAAATTCAGTACCTTCTTGAATGCCAACATTTAAGAGTCAATTTATTTCTTTTTTAGTGAAATAAAGAAGAAATTCAACGAGGGAGCCAAGAAATATTGATAAAAATGTAAGAGATCAGACCATATTTGTGTCGTGGAAAACAAAAAAAATCAATAATAATACAAATTTATTTATTTATTTACAGATGAGATTTAAACTCGTTCAAATTCTCAGAAACTCTATAATTGTCTTCCTTCATGAACTGCTCCATGTAGGCATTGACGAGCTCTGGTTGATCTTGTTGAACCCAGTGAGATGCTCCACGGATCATTTGAACGCGGCCGTTTCGGCAGAACTGAATATTTTCAAACTTTTATAAAAATCTAATTTTTGGAAATTACTTTAACAGACAATTCTGCTCCTCTTTTATCCAAAAACTCGTCTTCATCTCCCCATAAAATCAATACTTTCGGTTGAACTACCACTAGTTTTCGTGGTATCGAAGGAGCATTGAATAGGTCACGATAGTAATTTAGTGGTCCAGTTGTGCCTCCTGGTTGACTGAATACATGTTTCCACGCCAACATATCCTCGTCTGTGAAGTTTTGAGAGTTTCGAATTCCCGCCTTCTTCCCTCTGAACATCGCCTCCAACATTCTCATTTTATTGGATCTCATTGCGATTTCAGGGATATATTGAGATTGGAACAAGTAGATATACCAACTCTTCTCTCTCTGCTCCTTACTTATTTTGTATGCTTCATAGAAGGCAATCGGATGTGGAACATTACAGATAATCAGACGATCGATGAGGTTTTCATGGAGCATCGCTACTCTCCAACAGATCATAGCACCCCAATCATGAGCTGCGAGAGTGACTTTTTTGAGTCCAAGAGTTTCGATGAATTGGCGAATGTCATCGATAAGAAGGCTCATGTTGTAGTTGGAGATTCCAGATGGGCGGTCTGTGGTGTTGTATCCACGCATGTCGATAGCGATGCATCTGAAAATTTTTTTCAAAATTGATGGGGTTTGTAACAAACTTTTGTTAAGCATGTACAGTACCGGTCAAAAGGTTGTGAACTTTGACCGTTTTCAGTTGAAATTGTCCAACTTTGAGAGCGTGTCATGGTATTACTGATTGTCCCACAGAAAATGTTTTTAATGGATCATACAGATCATAAGTAGAGCTCCATTTTTGTAGTTGACAACTTTTTTGTACGGACGCTTCTAAAAGAGTTACATATCGACAAAGTAATTTCTCCCTCAAATCGACCAACTTCAGTCAAAAGTAGTGCGATCGTCTAAAAATGACCATAACTCTCTTGGGAGTGCCGGAACAAAAAAGTTGTCAACTACAAAAATGAAGCTATACCTATTGTTTTTTATAATACATTATAAACCTACTTGATGGGACAATCAGAATTACCATGGCACACCCTCAAAGTTGGACAGATTCACCTAAAACGGCTAAAAAGTTTACAACCATCTGTCCAAGATCCAAGAAACATCTAGTTTTGATACCTTTTGTGAGAAAAATCACTAAAAACATACCTATGCGTTCGTTTAAAATACTCCAACTGAAATCTCCATGAATACCAAAACTCTGGAAATCCATGAACCATCAGAAGAACCTCTCCATCCACTGGTCCTTCCTCAACATAGTGCATTCGAATATCTTTCAACTGAACATACTTGTGATTCCAATTCTTCAAACATTCCGGTTCTGGATACACGTATTCCACGAAATAATCCTTTCCTTTCGTCATCCATTTCCATGTCAAGGTGAGTAGAGCTCCACTAGTATATAGGTATTGTCTCCATGTTACATACACAACAGTGAGTAGATCACGAAAAACACCCATTAAGAAATAAAAAAAAACTGATAAATAAAGAAGACAGAGGGGTTATCAGTAGTGTGAGATAGAAAGAGACGTGGGAGGTCAGAGAGAGAGAGAGACTCCAATGTAGTTAAAAACGAGTGACATTTCAGCTTGGTATGGAAAACAATGGAAATAAGCTAGAAATGCTAGAAATAAGAATCTGAACCCATCAATTTCGTCTTGATTCCGGAGTGAAGTTTCAAGTGGGCGGAGTCAGTTTGCTTGAAAAGTATTAGCACGGCACGTGCCTTACAACCGCGCTCTACAGAAACCGAAGAAAATGTTGTGCGAAATTGAGAGACTCCGCAAAAATGAGACATTTTTCTAGGGCATTTCGGTGGAGCGCAGTTGTAAGAACTGTGTCCAGCTTATATAGTGAGGGGCGGAGCCCGGTGCTTCGAGTGCTCAATCAGCATGTCCTCGAAATGCTCATGAATGAAAATGTACTGTTACACAGTTTGAAAAGAAATCTGAATCCATGACGTCTTCAGGTATCTTCTGACGAATCAGTTATCACACACACAGACAGAAAGACACAAATTAGCTGAACCCATTACACTATCTCTTTTTGTTCTCATGACACAACGATCTTCATTTGTTGCCTCTTCTTCTTTTTGAAGAAGAAGAGAAAACTTTTGTTATTTTTCGTTTTTTTTCCCGAGACGCAAATCGCTTATGAGGTCTCTAAGCGGAGAGACAGTCGACCTATTTAGATTTCCGCAAAAAGCTTGTTTTGTTTTGAAATGGACTTCGGCTTCTGCTAATGCTTTTGCTAATAGTTTTCCACTGTTCTCATTTATTTCTTCATAGGGGTGTTCAATGGGTCCCTGGGATTCGAAAATATGGATTGGAGTACTGGTTATTGCTGTTCTGACGATTGATTTCAACTTTGAAGGCAGGATTGGATCATTTTTTGATTTTAGGTAGGATTAAAAAACGTGTTTTTCCCCAAAATCATTTTTCCAGATTCCGCACTTCACATTTCACCAAATCCAGTCCATTTATTGTAAAAGATGAGGAAAATATTCAAAAATCAACATCAGAAGACACGAGACCAGTGGCCATTGTCACCGGCAGTTATGATAATGTAAGATTCAAAGAAGCGCTCTTTAGAAAACTTCATTTCCAGGCTCACACTGGTCATATGACTCATATCAGAGAGATGTTCGAGCATACCGGATATCGAATTGTGACTAAAAATGAATTGAGTCTCGACACGAAATGGGATGTGATGTGGCATCATGAGTATAGTTTCACTCAGGAGCCGTTCAAGACACTGATAAAAAATGCTTCTCCTAATCAGATAGTAAATCATGTTCCCGGATCTGGGTATTATACGAGTAAAGTGAGTAGAAAATTCGCTCCATGGTACTCGTGCACTACCGTTTCAGCCTGAAACTTTCAGGTCCAACTGGCTACCTCGAATCTTGCTATTGGAGTTCCGAAAGCTTTCCAGCTACCACAAGAAAAAGAGCAACTTCTGGAGTATGCAGAGAAGAATCCAGATGTTTTATGGGTTCAGAAGGATAATACTCATAGGTGAGCCTTTTTTGAATTTAGTCCTTCTTCACGATTCTTTTTGTACAGAAATATCAAAATCCGAACAATCGGCGGCATGGATCTAGGCAAGAACAACTCATTCGTGCAGAAATTTGTAGATAACCCGCTTCTTATTGATAACCGGTAAGTCTAGAAGGCTTTTTTTTTGTAATCCAAGTTGGATTATCCAAACAATTTCAGAAAATTCGACATTGGAATCTATACAGTAGTCACTTCGCTTCTCCCTCTTCGTGTTTATATTTATGACGGTGACGTCCTGATTAGGTATCTCTGAAAATCGGAAAAACAATGTTTGTTTTTCTATCACAAATTTCCAGATTTTGCCCGGAAGATTATCACCCATTCGATATAGAGAATGTGGATAAATATGTGGTTGGCGATGACTACACTCCGATTTGGGAGATTAAATCATTGGAGAAATACTTCAACACGCAGATGATGAGCTTCAGAAGTACTATTGATTCGTTTGTTGGAGTGCAGGGGAAGGATCCGAGTGTTATTTGGCAGCAGATCAGGAATATTATCGGAGAAGTTTTCCGAACGCAGCAGACAAAAATGTTGCTGAATTTGGAAAGTTTGAAGTTGAAACCGAAATATTTCGAGTTGAGTCGATTTGATTTCGTGGTGGATGAGGAATTGAAAGTTTTCTTGATGGAAGCTAATATGTCGCCAAATCTCTCTTCCGGACATTTCAAACAGAACCAAATTTTATACGAGAAAGTTCTAATGAATATTTTCTCATTGATTGGAATTTCAAAGCAATTTACAACTGAAGCCGAGAATCAGTTTAGGTGAGTTTCTTTTAGCCAAATTAAAAAAAAAACATTTAAAAAATTTGTCCGTTTCAGTTCCCGCATACCCGATCAAAATCCTCTTGTCAACTCGCGTGATGTCAATCTTCCCCTGAAATTCTGTGTGGAAAACAAATGTGAATCATGTGACGAGGCACCGGAATGTCAGCTTTGCGGCCACTGTATGAGCAAGGAAACGAGAAAAATATTAGAGCATACTTACATAGAACATACGAATCGCCGACAGATGAGACGGATAGAATTCGATTATGAAAATCATCAACCGCTGACGAAAGAAGACCATCTGCTAGCACTTTGGTTGCGGACAAAGTGCCAGCTGGATCATACTTGGTGTTAATTCAGCTATTTTTTGAAAACGAATATATAACTACTCAATAGCTTGATACGAGTGATTTTTCTGAAACTGATATAGAAATACCTGTTGAAACGTTTCCCCCGTTCAAAAATGTTTCTTTTTACCATATTTGCAAATCGGGCCGAAACGGGCACGGGGCCTTCGCTTCAAACTGAGTTTTATGAGCTGAAAAATATACCAAAATGCTGATCTCGGCGAGTTCTATCTCTGTGACATACTACGGGCCGAATAGCGGATCGGTAATGTGCCGCGGGCCGGGCTAGAAAGGCTTTTTTGCGTTTTCGGCCCGCGGCACATTACCGATTCGCCATCCGGCCCGTAATAGGCGCTGAGATCTACATTTTGGTATATTTTTCAGCTCATAAAACTCAGTTTTAGGCGAGTTACGCGCCGGCCCAGTTTGCAAGTATGGTTTTTCTGAAACCAATTTAAAAAATACCTGTTCAAACGTCTCCTCCCGTTCCAAAATGGTTTTTTTAACATTCCGAGCTTTTTAATAAAATAAATTTTACACTTTTACGCATATCTTATTGAAATTTCGCGCGAATTTTCTCCACAAAAATCGCGCAATTCCTAAATCCGCTTCAGAATCTCAACGGAAATCGCGCTCCTCCGTGTCAAGGAAAGACACGCGTACGCAGAGCACGCGACGCGCCGGAACACACTCGATCCGCTCGCTTTTTCTCTTTTTTCGCCTCGTGCCGGCGGCAGCGTCGACCTAATCGAATCATTTTTTGTGAGTCTCCCACGAAGCGACGCTATTTCTTTTTATCAACTCTTCCTTATTGATCACTACTCGAGAGAGCATTCACAGTTTTATAGCGAAACTTCACGTGAAACGGCGATTTTTTGAATATTTCGCATTTTTCGCTAATTTATCCGTTTCGCAACATGCGAACTCTTGTCTCAGAAATCAAATTGAATTTTTTCAGCTTTTGCACTCGCTTCATTCGTCAAAATTACTCGAAATAAGATCAGATTCGAGTAATTTAGAAATGGAGGACGCAAGTCAACTGCCAAACACACAAAATGACAAAACAGAGGAGGAAACTGTGAGTTTAAAATATAAAAGCATTGAAAATAATGAAAATTCTTTATAGACTCGTCCTCAATACACAATGTCGGGTATATTGCACTTTATACAACATGAGTGGACAAAAAACGAATTAGATCGGACACGATGGGAAGCGGAACGAGCGGAAATGCAGGTAATTCCATTAAATCGCTTATGGCAGGCTTTAATCATCACTTTTACAGGCTCGAATCGCATTCCTTCAAGGCGAGCGGAAAGGTCAAGAAAATCTGAAGCAAGATCTCGTTCGTCGTATCAAAATGCTCGAATTCTGTCTGAAACAAGAACGAGCCAAAAATTATCGACTAACCCATAATGGTGAAGAACCACCGTCGCTGGAAGAGTCGCCGAATGAAAATTCTGCTCCTAATGGTTAGAGAGAAATACCGAAATTTATCGATTTTTGTGAAATTAAAATTTTTACAGATAACACTCATTTATCAGCGGACCTTGATGCCTACATTAACGATGCAGGAGAAGCTGGTGGCAGTTTCCGGCAGGGGCGACTACTTTTGAAACGATATCTCGAGGAAATTGGGTACAGCGAGCACATTATGGACGTCCGTTCTTTCCGAGTCAAGAATCTTCTCGGCTTATTACCCCAGGTAACTAACAAATAAATAATTACAACCAAAACCAATATGTTTCGAACTTTCAGACTGATCTTCCATCTAGTGAGCGTTTAAACGGAAGAAAAGAGAAAAGTGACAGGTAAATTCGATTTCCATCTTGACTTTTTTCACCTGTTCATAGTAATTCCAGTGATTCTGACGACGGTCATGACGACGCAGCACTTGACGCAGATGCCTCAAAGGCGTTCGAGGAATTCGACTTTTTGAACAGTGTGGAAGCGAAAGAAAAAGGAAATGATGGTGATGACTGGGCGGGAAAAGGAGCGTCTTTCGAAAAACTGATAAAACAATACAAAGAGGACCCAAAAGTGAAACGGCGCTCGCGGACGTCTACTGAAGAATCTGATGAAAAATTGAACAGTGATGTTCACAAGAATCTAGAAACTGATGTACCGCCAGGAATTCGTTCGGCGATTGAAGCGTCCGCAAAAGAAGATTTACCTGTCAGAAGGCAGGGAAGACGCAGTGCAAACTACGCTTATGGAAATGGAAATGAGTTGGATCTTGCACTCGGAATGCAGGAAAATGAGAATATGGATATCAAGGATGAGTTTAAGGACGATGTAAGTAGAGTGAATTTGAATTTGTTGAAGCAGTTTTGAGTCTTTTTTTCAGGATGATGATCCAAATGTACAACCCGTGAAATGGAACATCAAAGTAACTCTCCGGTCACACCTCGACTCCATTCACGCAATGCAATTCCATCCAGTTGAACCTGTACTTTTCACCGCATCAGAAGACGGTTTGATCAAATTGTGGAATCTGGATCAGAAGAAAGAGGATAAGCATAACAGTGGCGGTGGAACAGAACTCGAGCCAGTTTACACATTCCGTGGTCATAAAGGACCAGTGCTATGCTTGGTTTTGTCTCCGACCGGAGATCACCTCTATACCGGTGGACAAGACGGAAACATCTGTTGTTTCAATGTTCCTTCATCGAATGGAGATCCATTTGATTCTTATGGTAATTCTTATTTCAGTCATACTTGCTAAGCGGGCCGAAATGGGCCGGCGCTTAGCTCGCTTAAAACGCGGTGATATGGGCAGAAAAGAATACCTAAATGTAGATCTTGGCGAGTTCTATCTCTGTGACCTAATACGAGCCGGATGGCGGATCGGTAATGGGCCGCAGGACGGGCTAGAATGGCTTTATTGGCCATTTTCGCATTTTTTTCCATGCCCGCAGCACATTCTCGATCCACCATCCGCACCGTAATGGGCCACAGACGTAGAACTCGCCGAGATCTACATTTTGGTATATTTTCACCCCATAAAATTTCGGTTTAAGCGAGCTACGAGCCGGTCCGTGTCGGCCCGGTTTAGAAGTATGATTTCAGTTATCTCTGTTTCTCAAAATATCCGTTTTCAGATCCTCGAGTACTTAGTGAAACTCTTTCCGGTCATACCGATGCAATCTGGTCAGTCGCTTATCACTCATCAAACAGTCGGCTTGTCTCTGCCAGTTCTGATTCGACTATCCGTCTGTGGGAACCAGGAAATGGAGAGCCACTCATCAGAACCATCGGAGCCCCACGTACCGGAGTCATTCCAACATCTGTCGACTTTGTCTCTACTGAAACATCACATTTACTTGCTGCCTACACGCATTGCTATGCCCAAATCATCGATATCGACACTGGAAGTACGGTAATGGTGTTCGATTTCGGAGAGGTCGCTGGCTCACCGACAATGAATAAGATTGTGAGTCATCCGACGATGCCGCATACAATTATTGGAGGAGAAGATCGGACGATTCGATACTTTGACAATACGACTGGAAAGATAACGCATGAGTCGGTGGCGCATGTTGAAGGAGTTTCCTCATTGGCAATCGATCCAAACGGTCTTTATCTTCTTTCCGGAAGTCACGATGGAAGTATAAGAATGTGGAATATAGAGAAGAAGACTTGTCTTCAGGTAAGCAACTTAAAGCCGCCTGCATTTTCATTTTGATTGCAGGAAATATCTGCTCATCGGAAAAAGAACGACGCAGCAGTGACATCAGTAGCTTTCCATCCATCCAGATCTCTCATCGGATCTGCTGGAGCCGATTCTCTCGCCAAGGTCTACGTGTCCGGAAACAATTAGGAGAGGAACCTTGTCGTTTTATTTTATTGTCTCCCAGTTCATTTTTATTTACTACCGATTTTTCTTGCTGAAAGTATAATAGGAATTCGTCAGTTTTCATTTCATTTTTTTCTCTCTTTTATGTGTGCCCAAAAGCCGCCGCCCACGTTTTCTTCATTATTTTCATTCGGCCTTCATTACTTTTATTGTAGATAACCAATATACTCCCGTTCTATCCCCTCAAAACGTAATTTATCTATCCATTCGCTCCCCTCTTCTGCTGAATTAATTTCCCGTATACCTGATGGGAATGAGGAACACGGGTCAACTAAAACCGCTTGGAAGCTTTAAAACGTTGTCCGAGTCATGTAAATAGTCCCAAGTTAGCAGGCATCTCTGCGTTTGAAGTGTAATGTGCCAAATTCTTCAACCAGTTGTAGTTTCTTGTTATTCTCGAAAATTTATAGCCAGAAGAATTGGAAAACTGGCAGTATTCTATTTCCTTGTGATCAGACTGCTGTTATAAGGAAATTAGTAGCAGCCGGTACAAAAACACAACGTCGGAAGTTGATGTGCTCACTGTTGTTCTGCACAGCCACGTGTTCCCATTTCCTCTATAGCCCACACCATTTTTTCCCAATTTTTCTGCGCCATGTTTTGTTCTCTCGGCTACATCTGCCTCCCCACCACACTTCCCTCCAATTCCTAGTTTTAATCGATGATAACCCTCAAAATCAGAATTCAGACCGTAAGTTCTCATGCTCGCCTACTTCATCCCTTTTCCATTTGACTCTTTTTCATTCTTATCTCTTCCCTTTTTCCAATCTCGGCTGACTGACAATTGTTCAATTCGTGGACTGTATCATAAAATTCCGAGATTTTCCACTTTTCATGTTCCTCGAATTATATTTGTCTCAACCTATTTTCAGATGTTTTGAAGAGTACTGATCATTCAGCCGGACTGCGTTGGCGGTCGGATTAGACATATAGATTATGACTTGAATTTTCTAGAACTTGGGCTTATTTTTTGCAACAAAGTGCGAACTTCACGAAGAAAAATATTGGACCCGCCTCCGACGTCAGTCGAGGTTAGGCGGTTGACACGGATTAGGCAAGCAAGGCGAAGAAAAAAGATAAAGTATTATTCCTTAAAAAGAAAGAAAAAAGAGAATAAAAGGTGAGATGACTAAACGTTCAGTTATAAACAGATTTGATTTTTTGACTCGATTGGTGAATAAGCGAGGATAATTTTCTGATTCTCTTTCAAAACGATCGGTCAAAAAACTGTGGTTTTGAGAAAATTTCTGTTTTTTCGCAAATAATTCTATAAATTTCGCTGTTAAGGTAGTGTAGTTGTTAGTGCAGTGCAAATTACAGTGTTGCGATTGACATAAGAAAATATAACTTAAAAACGAAGGGTTTCTTAGCAAAACAATTCAGGAAAAAGATATTTATTCGTTTATTCGAATCCCTTGCGCAATTTTCTGTAACTAGCGACTCGGTACATGTTTTTGCTAATTTTCGATAAGTGCATTGCTGAAAATCAGTAATAATTATTGTTAATAACCAGAAATCATTCAAATGAAACGCACGTCAGAACTTCACATGGGTCGTGAGATTCAACGTAGTGGTCTGCTTAAAAAAGGCTTGCCTAACAGGGAAAGTCCTCGAAGTGTCCCCTTTCATATGACTCAAAAATTTGGCCTGCTTTGGTAGACATTCCGGCAGACCGTATGTCGCGCAAAAAAGCTTAACCATAAGAAAAGTTTGACGGCTCATAACTCCGTTCACAGAAGGATTCAGCAGAATTTTATTTCGGATTCAGAATCTACGGACTGGAATCTATCACGAGCCAAACTTTTGAGTCATTTGAAAGAGGACACTTCGAGGACTTCCCTTGTAAACCTTCCAGAATGACCTATTAAAAAAATGAAACAAAAGTATCTCCTCCGAGATCTACACGCTTCAATTTACCTCAATCCCCCAAATAAGAAGGAAGTAAAGTGGGAAACCCGCCGATTCCCACCCTATGATTCAACACATGTCTCAATGAACTCTTCGATTTGTTCTTTGTCTTACTCTTTCTTAGGGTATTAAATAAACATAAATGTCTGCGGAGCCAGGAAATCAGTCATGCTGAAATATAGGGATAAGGAACTGGAAGAAGTAAAACTTTTGACGTATTAACATGACACTTTTTTTTGAAAATCTGGTACTTTAACTCTGTGATGTAGAAAAAAGAAAATCCGAAGAAAAAAGACCGATTCAAAAAGGTACAAACGTCAGAATGACGAGTGCTTTTACTCCAATTATTGAGAAATGATCGTATCGGTGAAAAGAAACTGAAATTGTATTTCTCTCTCTCTCGTCAATAACTCGTTCTTGAGTCTGTCTTCTTTGGAAGCAGATTTTTTAGACATTACTTGCTAGCCACCGATTTTTATTTCTAATTTTCTTTAACTTCTGGCATTCTTGTAAATCTAGAGGACCTTTTTTGTAGTGGAAATTTTTTTTGGTACAACTGTACCGAGACAGATAGACATAGCTGAAAGTGATTTATGGTAAATTAGGAATGCATCACTTCTTCCAGAAGGTCTTTCCATTTTCAAGGAGTATTAATACTAGTATTACGAATAAACTGTTATTTGATTGGGAAAAAAACGGAAGTATTTTAATTATAGAAACTTAGAAAAAGAGAGACGCAGAGAAGTCAGACACTCTAGCTTCTCTGCCTCTGCCGGGTTCCTGTTGCTTAAGAATTCGTATCTCAAAAACCAGAAATGCTATAGAAACGTCGTCAACTGCAAAATTGTGGGACACAAATTGGTTTATAACATACTGAAATATAAACAGCTAAAAAAAAAAAAGAGAATTTTTGAAAATTTAATTTTTGGTATGCTTGAACTCACTTAATTATTTTTTGTCTTCTTTCACTTATTTCTGCACTCCTCCCCTTTTTTCATCAATTGTAACATTCCTTGGATTATGTAAAAGTGCACTCCAAGCCACGCCCCCTTCTCCTTATAGAAATCACCGCCTCCTTTCTCCCTCTCATTTGCTCCTCCTCCCTTTGAAATATCTGACTATATGATATGATTATGTTCACAGAAGAGCAACTCATGAGCTTCACATATATAGTTGATTTTGGTGTTCCCGATTGGTTCAAGCTCTACTATCATGTCATTTCGGTCGTCTCCACTATCATTTCATCCTTCTCAATGTATGTCATTTTGTTTCAAAGTGGAAAAATGGATGGCTATCGGTATTACTTATTCTATATGCAGGTGGGACCTCTTAAAGATTTTCAGAAATATCTTAAAATCTCATTTTTCAGTTCGCCGGCTGGATGATGGACCTTCATTTGTCGACTCTGATGCAGTTCATCCCGCTGTTTCCAGTCTTCGGTGGCTACTGTACCGGAGTTTTGACACAGATTTTTGGGATCGATGATTCCTTTCAAACGGTGGGTAGTGTTTTGCAAAACACAATTTTTTGATTTTTATTTCTGGTGGAAATCCAAGATAGATTTTTGAGTTTATATCAGCTTGTATCGTCTGGTGATGGATGGAGCACCCTTGGCGCTTTCCCAGAAAAAAACACAACTAATGGTAACAACTTTTGGAAAGAGATTCAATTTGGCTATCACAAGGCCACCACGTACGTGGGTGGCTTCCTGCCACGTTACTCACCCTAACTCTTTAATCAATTATAATTTCCTAATATCCGTCCAAATAACCTGACTAATTGTTTTTATCTCATTCCAGACATACACCGCCTTCACAATCTGTCTCGTCGCCAGTGCCCTGAATAGTTGCTTCGTCAGAAAACATCAAGCAATATCTAAAATAAGCTCGAAATACCTACTGAATGACATCCCCTACATCATCGTCATTTTTCTTCTCAATTTCTATCCAGTTGTCGCTGCAACACTGCTCTATTTGAGTATGCTAACAAAGGAGAATCAAGTGATTCTGGTGAAAGAGGTACTCTACTATTTTCGGGAACAAATCACGTACAATCAAAAATGTATCCCTTTCAGGTCTACCCAAATCTTGTTGAAAACTTTGCTCATCTTCCAAACTACGTGGTCTTCGACTCCAATTTCTGGGCTATTGTGTTCTTCGCTTTCATCTTTTTCGGGTGTACGTACACTTTGATCCTAATCGTGACGACTACATATCAAATGTTTAACATTTTGGAGGATAACCGAAAGCATATTAGTACTTCGAATTATGCGAAGCATCGTGCTACGTTGAGAAGTCTTCTGGCACAGTTTGCGACATGTTTTCTGATTGTTGGGCCTGCTTCGATATTCTCGTTCTTGGTAGTTATTAGATATGAGCATAGTCAAGGTAGAAATTCATAAGAGCGCAGTTGCTATCATCTATCAATTTACAGTAGCCACTCACTGGACTATCGTAGCCCTTACTCTTCACTCCAGTGCCAATGCCATCGTCATGATTATCACTTATCCACCGTATCGAAATTTTGTGATGCTCTGGAAACAGAACAGGTTAGTTTCTTTTGTTTTCTAATTTAAAAGAAAAATAATTTCTTTATCTTCCAGGTCATTCCACTTCTCGACAGTACACAGATCGTCGGAAATGCATACAAGGATGAATGCAGAAAGAAGCTTCGCTATAACTGTTACCTCATAAAGATCTCGCAGTTTATTCATTGCAAATATTATTGCTCATTGTAAATAAATAATTATTCTTGATGGAAAATTAGATTCATAGCAAAAACAAATCCAAAATTTTGGATTTTCCTCTGAAAATCAGTTTACCTCGAGGGAGTGTTATTTTTGAGTAGAAGATCTAGATTTGACCTACATGCTGGAATTTCCAGTTTCTCTGCGTCTATTCTCCCCTCTTCAATTTTATCTCTGACTAACAAAATGAAGACTTCTGACCATCAAAGTTTCAGTCAATGCTCGATTACTCTTTGCATGACCTAACTTTACTTTTCATGATGACAAAAAAGGGAAAAAAATTGTAATCCAAAACTTCCGTTCAAAAAATTTTCCCCTCATCAACATCATCTTATCTCCCCTCTTCCAGTTATTCTCATACGATTTCAGAGACAAAAACACACACTTCGAAGGAATATAGTAACTATCAAGTTCAATAGCACTAAAAAGCCAATTCTTCATAATATAGTAAAACTGGATTTTCAGAATAATAGGATTATTTCAAGTTGTTTTTTTTTTTCGAAATTTGTTATTTCAAGAACTTAATCTTTCATCCTTCAGGTACACGTTTTGTGATCGAACGGGATTACTTATGTTGGCCGAAAAAAAAATGAAACTACAAAGAGAAAAAAACGATGTCTTGAATTAAAGTCACTGATCCGGATGAACGAAGTGCAGACATAATCATGCCATGTACTGGGGTTCAATGAAACAAGGACAGGAAAAATAGTGCGTATAATCGAAATGTGAAGATTGAACAGGTAAAATTCATGATACAAGAAATACAACAAATAGAAAGGTCCCGGATTTGTACGGGTTTAATTGTGGAATGAGAAAAGCACCACGTTTTTTTTTTGAAAATGTTTACTTTTATTTTTGTTGAGAAATACGTGTTTAAAAACAGTTAACCAAATAGTCTCTTCTGTTACGACCGCTCATATTTGAAAGCGCTTGTCAAAAAAACTAGAAGGGATATCAAAAAGTTGTCAACTACAAAAATGAAGATTTAGGCTAGTTCTACAAAAATAATAGAGTAAAACATTGTGCCGGCGCTTCGAAGTTGCCAAATTTCACTTCTGCTTGTTGTTGAAGGCGGCACTATTTTATAGTCCCCCCCCCCCCCCCCCCCCCCCACAAAAGTTTTCTTCTGTTTAAAAATACCATTTATGGATATGGATAAAATAATAGAAAATGAAGATAAGACAACAAATGAGGCTGTCGTAGAAAAGGACAAAGTGTACATTATGCAAGAGCAGTTCTCTTATCTCTCTTTTGTCTCAAGACGGGTCATCTTATCTATTTCTTTTCACTCAAGAACATCAGATTGTACGTAGTTAAAGTGGTCAAACCATACCTATTCATTCTCTCTTTTTTCCAGCAGGAGTTGGTGAGCCTGGTCTCCTTATTTCAATCTCCCATTCCCATCGAAAACCATTCCCAAAACTTTCCAATTTTCTTCATGTCACATGTATCATCCCAACAGTTTCCCTGTCTGCGTCTCCACTTCTCCGCTCACTATTTCTACTGTTACCCTATCAAACAATCATGTTCCCGTGTCATTTCCCATTCTTGTCACCACTCTCTGTTTGCCCAAAAAAATTGAATCACTCAATGTTTTCTCTCTCTCTGTATCACTATCTAATTCTCTTTTTTCTATACTACAAAATATAGAGATCTATGTACAAAACACGGGAACGCGAGGGTAAATAGAAAAAACCGAAACACTTTTCGTTCTTTACGCAATTAGTCGTGATATTGATTAGAGAAACTTTTAAAAGGTTACTACCTATTCTGTTTTAAAAGGTTACAGTTCCGAGATGTACCTTATTCTGAAAACATAAGAACAGGACACTGTCTACAATTTTCTCTTTTTACAACGTTCCGTTATGTTTCCTCTTTTAATTTTCAGTTCCCCCTTTCCGTCCCGACAAATTAAATTCTGATTCATAGGGAAAAAAATCATGGCTACCTGGCTACTGTCGACCGGTTCTCTCTCCCCCACACTTTTCATTCATTTTTCCTTTTCATCTCGTTCCATTATAACTTTTTTACCCCGCTTTTCTTTATTGACCAATTCAGTTTTTGGGGAAAGTCATGTCTCTTTTCGTAGCACTTTGATCTTGACTGACCTTCTAACCAATTTCAATTTCCATTAATTGATAAGGGTTTCGATAAGAATTCGAGTGGATGGGTAGAGAAGGAGAGGAATACACCTTGTTTAGTTCAGTTTCCGCCGGTTTTACTTACTATTAACGAAAAATGTTTTATTGATCTCGAGTTGTGGTCAACTTGAGAACTCGCCATGGTGTTTAAACTTTTTCAATGTCTTTTAATTTTGTACGAGTAAAGCCCAAGTCTAAAGCTTAATTTTGTAGTTGACAACTGTTTGAAAAAGCCCTTGTGTATTTGAGATAAGATACGATAGTGGAGAGGGCCCAGAGAAGGTAGAGTGCCTGACTTCTCTGCACGTTCACTCACTAGGGGCTCTTATTCATGAAGTCTACATCATTATTTTTGTAGTTGATAACTTTTTCAAAGCTCCACTATTTTGTTCGATGAACTTTTTTAAGGCTTGAAAAGTGAGAGCGCGCAAAGAAGCTATACAATCTCACTTCTCTGCATCTCTTTCTTTCTTTCACTTTCATTATGACATCTCTAAACATTCATAAATCTTATATTCCAGCCAACTTCTTGGTAATGACCTCGCTCTGGTTTCTCTTACTCCCTCTCCTAGCAGTAGATGCTGGGAAAGTTCTTGTGTACAGTCCGTCTATAAGTCGGAGTCATTTGATATCAAATGGGCGGATCGCTGATGCACTCGTAGACGCAGGACATGATGTGGTCATGTTTATACCAGAATATGAACTATTGACAGAGTTCACGGGAACCAAAAAGGCAAAAGTCATGACTATGAAGGGATTTAGTGAGTCTTAATAATAACTGGGTAATTAGTATAGTAATTATTATATTTTGCAGGTACAAAATATGCGGATGAAATGGAAGGGTTAGGAGTCACTATGTTTGAGACTAATAGATTGGGATTCTGGGAGAGAGCCATGTTCGAAAAATCAATCACTGCCATGTGTGATGGTAATTAGCATTAATTATTTAATCAATTAATTATTCAAATATTTGTTTCAGATCTCATGCTGAACCGAAAGGAACTCGAACCCCTCCGAGACTACAAATTCGACGTGGCATTCAGTGAACAAATTGATTTATGTGGTGTTGGAGTCATCAGATATCTTGGGATTCAGAACCATCTCTGGATTTCTACGACTCCAATCATGGATGCCATTAGCTATAACTTGGGAGTCCCGGCACCTGCTTCGTATGTTCCAACGATTGAGGAAAATGACAATGGGGACAAGATGGACTTCTGGCAGAGAACTTTCAATCTTTACATGAAAATCGGGTCAATCGCAGTTCATCGATATGGTACTGATGGGACCACAGAGGTATTTTAATAGGATTGACTTTCATAATTATTTCGTTGTTTCAGGTCTTCCGAAAGTATGATCCAGACTTTCCAAATGTTCGTGACATTGCTGCAAATTCCTCCTTGTGCTTTGTGAATTCAGATGAAGTTCTTGATCTACCAAGACCAACAATTACGAAGACAATTTATATTGGAGGATTGGGAGTGCCAAAAGAAAGCAAACCGTTGGATGAGGTGAGTATTCTGAAAGCTTGGAAAAAAAACTTATATAAACTATAAGCTGAAATTCTGTGAACAAAGTTAGGTGGCTTCAAAAGAAAACAGATTTTGAATCCTCATGACTCCAGCAATATTAACCACACTAATTTTTCATAACCCAATCATTCCAGAAATTCTCCAAAATAATGTCGAAGGGAAAAGATGGTGTTGTAGTCGTCTCGTTGGGATCTATTGTTCCATTTGGCGATCTACCACTCGCCTCGAAACAAGGAGCACTGAAAGCAATGAGTGAGATGAGCAACTATCATTTTTTGATCAAGATTGCCAAGAGTAAATTTTCTTCAAGCTTTGATCTCCTCTAATCTGCGATTTTCAGATGATGAAAACACGCAAACTCTTGTAAAGGGAATGAAGAATGTTGACTTGGTTGAGTGGCTCCCTCAAGTTGACCTTCTTGCTCATCCACGTCTCAAACTATTTGTTATGCATGGAGGAATTAATGGATTGGTTGAAACCGCACTCCGAGCAGTTCCAACAGTCATTGTTCCAATCTTTGCTGATCAGTTTAGAAACGGACGAATGGTTGAAAAGAGAGGAATTGGAAAGGTTCTTCTGAAACTGGAAATTGGATATGACAGCTTCAAAGAGGCAGTTTCAACTGTTTTGAATACTCCGAGTTACAAACAAAATGCGATTCGAATTGCGAAAATGATGAGAGACAAGCCGTTCAGTCCAGAGGAAAGACTCACCAAATGGACTTCATTTGCAATTGATCATGGAGTTTTGGAAGAGCTTCATGTTGAGGGATCTAGACTTAATACATTGGTTTATTATAATTTAGATGTGTTTGCTTTCTTGATTTTCGTTTTTGTTGCTATCCTTCACGTTTTTATTTATACCTTCAAGTTTTTGTGTTGTCGGAATAGATCTCAAAGGAAGAGCGTGAAAACTTCCAAGAAGAATAATTAAAACAATGTTTTGCATGTAATGGATTTAATAATGATAATAAAGGTATATGATTGAACGGATATTAGAAAGATGACAGAGATAGGGAGCAGGTAAGTCAGCCACTCTAGCACTCTTTCGAAAAGTTATTGATTGCAGATTGAAGACAATAATTTATTAAACCATTTCTTTACAAATTCAAAATTGAAAGAGCGTATCCCAAAAATTTTGAAGCCGTGAGTCCTTTTCAGGGGACAGACTCTTAAAAATTGACGACTTAGTTGAATTTTAGGAAAGGTGCAATAATCGTAATGCATGACTAGAAGTTCCTAACAATTCAACTAGACTTAACTCTGTGACACACCTCAACGTTGACTAGATTCTATCAGGAAAATATACTAGAGACTTATCAAAAATCCACAATGAGTCAGTTCCGTTACGGAGAGAGAATGCGGAACATTTTGATCTCTCGCTGAACTATTGAACTTTTTTCGCCTTCACCTAGACTCTATCGATATGATAGCCTGTGCAAATACTCCGAAACGCGCGAACGGCAACATTCTGTACGTATAGTTAGAGGGGAATAGGGGGAACTCGTTTCGAACATACAAACACCGTATCAGCACATTCCGAAAGGAAAAAAGGGAAAGAGAGAGCGCAACCTTTTTTGCAACGAAGAAATAACATATTATACTGGGAGACGACACACGTGTTCTTCGGGATCATTTGCCCATTGGCAAATGCCACCTGTGCTATGTTTGCACTCGTCATGGAGCCGGTTGGGGGGAGATGGATTGAGGTTCTGATAAGTGGGAAGCAACTATCCGGTATGTGTTCGATGGTTAGTGAGGTGGGAGGATGGAGGGAGTAGTATATAAGATTGAAAAGATGTTGGAAAGGGCATCAGTTGCCATCAAGCAGCTCTTCATACAACATGCGCTTCATCGCTATTGCCGCTCTTCTTGCATCCAGCCTTCTTCTTGTAGAGGTAACAATACAAATGTATACAGTTTGATATCATACCTTTTTAGGGAACCGCAATCCGCGACAAGCGTCAATCCTGCGGGTGTGCTCCACGAGTACAACCATCTTGCTCCTGCCAACGCACAACCTACACCCAACCCCAACAGTTCAGCTGCTCCTGTCAGAACAGTGCTCCAATTCAAAAGTCGTGCTCATGCGCTCAGCCGGTCAAACAACAAACCTACCAAGTGCAAACTTCTCAATGCGCTCCAGCTTGTCAACAGTCTTGCCAACAGCAATGTCAAGCCGCTCCAGCTGTTAGCCAGTGCCAATCCTCATGCCAATCCTCCTGCCAGACATCTTCCTGCTCTGCTCCAGTGATCACCACCACTCAAGCATACTGCCAACCATCATGCATGCCAGCTTGTGAGCCACAATGCGTTGCTCAGACCTCAGCTCCAGTCCAATGCATGCCACAATGCCAACAACAGTGCCAACAACAATGTGTCCAGACCCAACCAATCCAACAATGCCAGCCACAATGTCAACAACAATGTGTTCAACAATGTGATATGCCAACCACAACTGTCGCTCCACAAATCATCAAGATCAACTTGGAAATCAGCGCTCAATGCGTACCACAATGCCAGCAATCCTGCCAACAACAATGTGTTCAGCAACAGGTCCCAGCTCAGCAATGCAACCAACAATGTACTCAACAGTGTCAAACCACCTGCCAACAAGCCGTTCCACAATGCCAACAACAATGTGCTCCACAATGTCAGCAACCAGCAGCTCCACAGTGCCAGCAGTGCCAGTCCACTTGCCAACAATCCGCTCCAGTTGTCCAGCAACAATGTCAGCAACAGTGCCAACCACAATGCCAACAACCAGCAGCTCCAGTCTGCCAGCAATGTCAATCCTCTTGCCAACAGACCCAGCAATGTCAGCAACAGTGCCAACCACAATGCCAACAGCCAGCAGCTCCTCAATGCCAGCAATGTCAATCCGCCTGCCAGGCTCCAGTGATGACCACCACCTCTGCTCCACAAGTTGTCACCATCATCCTCGAGGCATCAGTCTCCCAATCAGCTCAATGTGAACCACAATGTCAGCAATCCTGCCAACAACAATGCGTTCAGCAACAACAACCAGTTCAACAATGTGCTCCAGCCTGCACTCAATCCTGCTCCCAATCCTGCGCAGCTGCTCAACCAGCTCAAATGCCATGCCAGACTCAAACCGTCAACTCCTGCAGTTGCCAGCAAAACTACTCTCCATGCGGAAACGGACAGTGCTGCAAGAGAAAGTGAATACTCTAAAAATTTGAACCAACTTTCTGTATATATGACACTAGCTATGATTTCTTAATTGTGCTCTAATGTAATTAGTTATTTTTTTTACTTCTCAATAAATAATAATTTTAAAAAGCGAGTGCATTCATCAAACAAAAAAAATTTAGTCGGGCCGGGAATCGATCACCCGATGATCATCTTAAGACTCTGGGCCTTACCCGACTGCGCTAAAAATGTGAGCTGGAGCGGGAGGCTTCAGTTTAATTTGAATGTGGTGCAGACACCATTTTCGCCATTGCTTTAAAAAAAATTCGGAAATTTCACGTGTGATTTCTAGACTTTCTTCTGAACTCTCTGAAATCGATTAGTTAAAACAAAGGTCACGCCATTTTTCTACGTTTTTCCATTCAAAAATGCCAACAAGACTCATCTCGCCATTTCTGAATTTCATTAGGGTTTGGTAAGTCTTCAATTTTTTCCACATCCTCACAGAACCCGTTTCAGACAAGAAAAACTTCAATAGTGTAAACCAAATGTCATGGTATTCGAAGATCTACGTAGCAGTGAGGGAGTATCGAGCAAAAAATCGAAATGGTGGATGGATTTTGACAAGATGCCTGAATATTCTTCTCTTAACACAACTATTCTTTTTATGGATGACGTAAGTGAAGGGCTCTCTACGCATTAGCAGTAGAGTGCAATTGCCTTTTACCTCTAAAATCTCTATTTTCAGACTTTATTTCTACATAAAAGTAACCGTTGGGTATTATGTGCAATCCCCCGTCCAGGCCACAATCTATCTAATCATATGCTCGTTCCTTTTCGTTATGTCAATGTGGAGCCTTGCAAAGACATTATTCACAAGAGTTGGAAGAGTTCCAGAGAGGTATAGGCCTAGTAAAGAATTGGAAGATCGTCTGAAAGCAGTCACTCCATTCGAAAATAACCGATATGTTGTGGAGAAGTCGACTGCCGAGCAGGTTGGTTTTTGAAAAGATTGACTTTAAAAGCGCGTATCTCAAAAACTAGAAAAGCTGTCAAAAAGTTGTCAACTAAAAAAAATGTAAAACTAGACTTGTAAAATTTGACAAAGAAAAAAATTGTCAAAATTGAGCTACTCATTGCATAGTTACACTTTTCCCAACTTTCTCAAAAAAATGAATATGACCATCTGAATTTTCAGCTAAAACAACAAAACATAATACTGGAGGAGATGTGCACGTTCTGTAAAGTAGTCGTCGCCGAGTGTGATCAAGTGGGACGTCTCAAGTATTGTTACGAGTGTGGCCACCTCAAACCGGATCGTACTCGTCACTGCAGCTCATGTGGCAAGTGTAGCATTAAGTATGATCATCACTGTCCGTGGATCAACATGTGTGTTACACATGCCAATTACAAGTACTTCTTGCTCTATGTGATCTACACAAGTCTCCTCGTTTATTGGTATTTGCTCACTTCACTCGAAGGCGCTGTTCGATACTTCATTATTCAAAAATGGAAGGAAGACTTGTGGAAAATATTGTATTATTTATTCAGTTTTGTTGCTGGCGGAGTTTTCGGATATTATCCACTCGGAGAGTTGCTGATATTTCATTATCAATTGATTGCATTGAATGAGACTACTGTCGAGCAGACGAAGCCAGCGGTACTGAGATTCGATAATGCTGCGGATTATAATATGGGAAAATGGAATAACTTTCGCTCAGTTTTTGGATGGGGATTATGGATGTGGCCAATCGAATCTAATGAGCAAGATGGTTTACATTTTGATATAAGGTGAGCGTTATGGGGGAACGGCCGGGAAAAGTGCGATAATATTTTTGTAACTTTCTAGCGAGAGCTTGTACAAAAAAGTTGTACACTACAAACATGACATGCTAATTTTGATTTTCATACCCTACATAAGTGGACGCTGTGGAACAATCTTTACCATAATACCGTTGATCAGTTTCAACTCTGATACGTGTAGATCAAAAGATTTCCAGATATGTCAATACTCAACAACGGAATAGATTTGTACGAGTGGAGGAGGAACAATCGAGTACAGCACCGAGTTGTGAATCTTCTATTAGCTGATCTCATTTCACTTTTCCGATATAAACTTTTTTTTTCAATGATTTGTGTTTTTTGTCTCACAATTACGCTTGATTACCCCTAGAATAATTTGAATCAAAATTTATCGAGGAAGTGAATCTCTGAAGCAAAGGACACAAAACTAAACAAAACACTATCCTTTTTTCACTGTTTGATTCTCTTTTCCAATTGCCACGTCACATTTATACCAAGTGTCCTCCAAAACCTCTAATTCAAAATTCCCAAAAACAGAAACATAAACATTCTTGGCAATTTCGTTTCGCGAACTGTCCAAAAACCTGAAAATTCGTTTTTCTTTTTCCTCTCCAAAATAACAGACCACACCCACATAGAAGAGAGATTTTACCAGTTGTGGAAGGTGGATTCTTGTCATTTTATCACTCGTTTACAATTCTTTTTTTTTCAATTATTTCTCAATGTTAGACAAAAAAAACACATTCAAAATGGAGCGATGGGGTGAGAATTTCAATAGTGCCTTATGTAATTTGATTCAACCGAGTCACTTTGAATTTTTTCACTTCAAAATTTTATAAGCGGATTAAAAAAATCTTGATAACAAATTATATGCTCAGAAATCTGAGTACTTTGAATCTGTTTTTAGAACTCATCTATTCTCAAAGAAAAGCCAGATACAACGTTTTTTTTGTCTAGACGTCTTGATGTGCTCAAGCAAAAAAGGAACCTAACATAGCAGTACTTCTTGTTTAATTGAGATTTACCGAAACTCATTTTATTTGCTCTATTATTTGTGAGCGCAGTTTCTAAAAATACACCGCTCAAATACAAGACGCCCATTTCATTATTCTCTGACAATAGACAAACTGTGAATACATATTCAGAATACCTGTATTCCTGCTTTTTAGTTATAAAAGTCGGTTTCTGAAACTGAACTCTAGTCAGATCTAAAAAATTGACTTCTTTGGTTTTGTTGGTTTTCATAAGGGGATTGACCTCACCTTCCACTAGTTTCTGATCTCCCAACTTTATTTTTTTTTCTACTTTTTTCTTTTGTGAGAATTGAATCGAAACCTGTCCGGTAAGGTCACTGATACTGATTGATCGGTGGTGATTCATAAGAGAGACGAGATAAAAAAGAAGAGAGAGGAAGTGAATGTGGTTTTCATGTGTAGGTCAGTTATCAGACATATTTTGGGATTCATTTTCACCTGAAAAAAAACCTCCTTGTGTGGTCTAAAAGCAATATTTTTTAGAAGGTCAATCACAAATAATCAGTCTTGAAAGTCACATGTACCTGAGTATCTGCAATAGTAGAAAACAAAAACAAAAATGACTTACTTGGAAGTCCAGTTGATCAGTTGATTGGATTATGGTGTTTTAGAAGTTGATGATGATCGAGTTTTAATCACATTAATTATAAGGGAAAATGGAAATTCAAAGATTTGGAAAGTTCTATAAAATAACTTTTAATATAAATATATTAATTTTGAAAACTCTCCAACAAACTTTCTCAGTAATTTGTCATTTTGGACAACGCTATCACAAAACTGGAAGAACTATTAAGAAGTTATCATACCATTCGTATATATGGGGTTGGTCCGAATCTCTGTCACAATGTAGACATTTTATTTTCATTTCCGAAAATACAAATTATCATCAAAAAAGCTTTCACGTCCGAAGGCGCGCCAGACTAAGCTGGTCAACTATAAAAATATAGCCCTAGATTTTTTCTAAATAAATACGTACTTTTGGAAATTTCGCTATTATTTCAGCATAATTTTTGTAATTAAAAAAGTACATGTTTATCCAATTAGACATGTTGGAATCCTACAGTTGGAACTATTACTTCTTAAAAGAATCAGTTCCTATTTGTGGAGCGATCAATCACTTGTCGTGTTTATTACTTCAGCAATTTTCGGTTGCCGAACATATTCAATTTTCAAATAAAATTGAACACATTTCTCAATCCATTAGAAACTTTTTTCTTCGCTTCAATATCAATCAATTCTATGACCTATATCAATTCATCACAATAAGTTGTTGAACATGAGTAAAACACATAGGTTTGATATCTGATTTGTTGATTTTTAAGTGATTTGATGAAGGATACATATCTCTGTTTCTCTCACTTTTCTGCTTTACTCTATTCCAAATTTTTCGCGCCCACCCACAGGCAGAAATCGGAAAAAAAGAAGAAAGATGAAGACGTGTAAGGGGGATACCAAGGGGTTTATTTTCGCGCTCTACTGCTGATGCTGAAGGCGGTTTTTATCAAAAACCGAACAGAGGCCGTCGATTGACCGTTGGTTCTTTCGACTAGGAAAGAAGAAGAAAACATAGATTTCGTTTCCATTTCTTTTCTTACCTATTTTGAGGAGAGTTTTCTGAATTTCTGTTTTGTTCTTCCAGAAGACGTCAATTATGGAGGACGTCGACTTGGGCAAGGACCGAACGCAGCTCATCGACTTCGTGTATGCAGTGAGTTTTGGATTACTTCAATTTTCAAAATATTATATTTTCAAATTGAAAGCGGTGCAGTGGCGCTCAGTATTTGATAAATTTTCCAGTTCAAATGTTATAGATGACATAGTTAATTTTTTTTGTTGACAACCTTTTTGATAGTTCTGCTAGCTTTGGAGTTATGAGCTGCAGAAGTTTATGTCTCGAACCTATAAAAGCCATCATCACAGGACAAATGAAGAACTTGGCATGTACATTACAAAAAAAGTTTATATTTTATATATCATTTTTGGATAACACAAAATTAGATTTCTGACCATTTTTTATTTGTGTTTCGAAACCAAAACTACACTATACTTGCACCCAAAAAGTGTGTTTTTTTTTAATAATAGGTGTTGATATCACTATTTTTCTCTTGATGTATCGTTTCTATCACTTTATTGAAATGGAGGTCGTCGTCCCACACCGTCACAGACTAGGAACTAAGGTTCAAGGATGAGTGACGGCATCTAATCTCCAAACTTTCATCGTCACACATTCAATCCATGACGTGGTAACTTTCAGAATGGAAATGGGTCTGCATCGAACTTGAATCACAAAAATGAATCAAACATTTCACTTTCCGAGAAAGCAGTCAAACAACCCCTCCAAACTCAAAATCAATCAACTCCTCCACCAAAGCCACAGAAGCAAAAACCAGCTCCAAAACCAAAAAAGAAGATTGCATGTGCTCCAGGATCAGCAATTTGTCTTTTCTTACTTGCAGTTGCTGCCATCATTTTTGCAGCTTTCCTCGGTCATTATCTCACAAAACAAAAATATGAAATGATGCAGTTTAAGAGTTCCAACGAGTCACAAGTCGTCTGCAAGAACTAGTGAGTTTCAAAGTAAATGGGGTCTTGGAAATGATAGAATTTGTTTCAGTACAAGACCACACAAGAATAAGCATCGACCAATTGTAAATGAAGAAGATTTGGATGAGAATGACGCCATCAAACAGCCAACGAAAGAAGAGTTGGCTCTACCAAAACATGTTCAACCGATTTGGTAAGATACAGTAAAACTACAAATGACAGTATTTTGGTTCAAATTAAAAAAATTTTTGAACACTTTTTGATAACATTTCTATTTCTTGATATAAAAGCATTGGATGACAGAAGACCGCGGAGGATCTCATTTCCAGCTGGTTCATTTTAAAGACGATTATCTTAAATAAAAGGAGAGTTTTTTGAATATGTGTTTGGCAGAAAAATATAGAAAGAATTTAGTAAGTAATATTTGCAGTTGATAACTTTTTGATAGCTTTTCTAGATTTTGAGATACGAGAATTCTAAACTAAGGTACCAAAAGTAAGAGACAAAAAGAGGGCTGTGAAAGCTGACTCCACGTTTTCTCTAAAAAAGAAAATCAAGAATTTTTTGAATCTTCCATTTCTTTAATTTCCAGGTACGACGTAAGTCTATCTCCAAAAGTTGGCGGCAACGGAACTATGGGTCTCGCCGTAGTTAAACTCAACATTTCGGAGCCTACTAACAAGATTGTGCTCAACGCGAAAGGAATAGAATTTACCAAAAACCTGGAGAAGATCCAGCTGTCTAGAGAAGCTCCGAAGAGAGCTAAAAAGTCAGCGGCTGATGATGTTGAAGCGACTACTCCCGCCGTTGTATCCGCCAACGCTTTGAACGCTACCGTCGAAATGGCAGAAGGATCTGGTATGAGTGCTGAGGAGGGGTCTGGACAAAATGTTGTTCTGACCACCACTACCACCGAAGTTACCCCCCTCTCAAATCTAGTTGACACCGGAATCAAAATCACCAATATTGAATTCGATGAAGACTTGGAAAAAGTCACTTTGACGCTAGACCAAGAGCTCAAAAAAGGAAGTGACGTGGTGCTGAAAATCCCGTTCACCTCGAAAGTGACAAATGATAATGGACTGAAAGAATACAAGTACAAGACAGCAGATGGAAAGGAGAAGAGTATGTTCACCACTCAACCAAGTTATGCTTATATGCGTCATATCTTCCCAAGTTTCGATCAAGAAGCATTCAAAGCTCCAGCTGCATTGACTTTGATGCATTCAAAGGGATCCGTGGTGGTGGCTAATACAGAAGTCAAGACACAAGATGATGGGTAAGTAAATTTAACTGATTCTCGAAGCCAGCCTGAATCATCGTCCTCTTTTTTCAGAGATGCCCAAACCTCCACTCTCAAAAAAGTGCTGGATCCTGACTTTGTTATTGGAGACCTCGTACCAAGCGAGGTTAACACAACTAGCGGCATAACTGTGAGAATTTGGACAAGGCCTGAAGTTCAACATTCCACAGAGCTGTCATTGGACTATACCAATCAGGCTATTGATGCGATGGAACATATTCTTCAGTCAAGATTGGAATCTAAAAGTTTAGGTTAGGAGCTGATGCTGCTTACCTACCTAATTCTCGTATTCCAGATATCGTCGCCGTTCCTGGATTCCAGCACGGCAACCGAGTGTCACCATCATTCATTGTGCTCCCTGAAAAAGATGTACTTTATAATGAGAACTCCAACGACATCAACCAGAAGACTCGTCTAGCTAGAACAATTTCCAATCGAGTCGCAGCACAGTGGTTCGGAGGGATAACGAATCCAGAGGAATTCGGAACATTCTGGTTAAATGATGCGCTGCCAAAGTTTTTGGAAGTGGAAGCGTTGGAGAGGATTCTAAATGTGAAATCTGTAAGTTGGCTTAAAGTTTGTTATGACTTGCCGCATCAAAATTATATTCTAGGATGACTTGTGGACATATGAGCTTGAGAAGATTCTCGAACGCGATGCAACTGCCACATCTCAACCATTGAGGGTGAAGAACGTGTTCTCTGCTGCTGACATTGCTGCAATCGATCATGAATTCATTGGGAAGAAGGGAGCTGCAGTGCTCCGAATGATTCAGAAAGCTGTTGGAGAAAGTGTTTTCAACAAAGCTATCAGAGTAAGCTCCGCCCATTCCAGGACCTCTAGTAGCAAGTTCTACAGGTTCAGAGTGAATTTGCAAACAGTATTAGCTAAAATAACAACAAATACACAATCAAAGCAAGACACGTATCAAGACAAAAAGTGCACAACTGTGCAAAATAATACAAGAAAAAGTCAATAAACGACAAAAAAGAGTATCAACGCCTTCTACATAGTTGCCAGGGCCAGAAACTCAATATTCTTTGCTCCACCAGATGACAAAACGCAGTTCCGGTTTTTCGCGTCAGCGCCGCCCGCTTATGTGTTGACCATGTTGTTGGCGTGTTATGAGTGTTTTGCTTACAGACTTAAAGAGATATGCATTTTTGTCTTTTTAACATAACACTCTCTTTAACCGAAGTTCGATTTTCAGAGCTTTGTTTCCTCATACCGTTCCGCCTACCCATATGACGATGGGCTCTGGAAATCATTCCAAAAAGCATTGGGAGGAAAATTGAAAGGATGGAATAACGAGTCATTGGATGTTGCGAAGTTCGTGAATACGTGGGTAGATCAGATCGGTTTTCCACTGGTTTCTGTCGATAAATTGGACGATGAAAATGTAGAGTTGTCTCAAGAGAGATTCAAAAACGATCACAAGACAAAGGAACAATTCAAATTCCGCAACGCAAAGTATTGGTTCAACTGGGAAGTCCCACTATTCCTCAAGGGGTCTGGAGCAGTTGGAAACGTGTCGTGGCTTCATGAAGCATTCAGAATTCCACTGAACACTTCCAATTCAATCTACTTAAACACTGACTCTAATGGAGTGTATCGCGTGAATTATGAAGAAAACCGGTGGAATGATATTGCCAAACATTTGGAGAAATCCCATGGAAAATTGTCAGAGAGAACGAGAGCTCGTCTAATTTCTGATGTATTTGCATTGGCCAATAGTGGAGCACTTCCATTCGAGACGGCTCTCAATGTCACTTCATATCTTCCAATGGAGACTGGAACTGTTCCATGGTTGATTGCAACGAGGATTTTTAAGAAATTGACTGATAGATTGGAGGGCGCGCCAATTCAGGATAAATTGAATGTAAGTTTGAAGAGTGGAACTTTGAAATGGTATCATTGTGTTCCGAGTATTTGTGATTTTTCAAATTTTGGAAATAATAGCAAACCTAGATCTAGCTTTTCTCCGTCTCTCAGTCCTAACTTTTAATAATTTACAGGTGTTGGAGTTTAAAAAATAATATTTTTCACTCCCGAATTTTCAGAACTTCATCTACCAAAAAATTCACAAAAAGTTCGAAGAAGTCAGCTCATCCCCATCTGAATCGAACTCAAACTACCTCAAGAGTCTCCTTTATTCTAACCTCATCGACTTGATGGCTATTGTGAAACCAGAGAAATCGAATGAAAAACTCAATGAGTTGTTTGTCGAAGGATTTTTGGCTCCCTGCCAAGATTCTGGAAACTTTAGCAGTGATTGTTCAGAGTATGTTTTTTTTTGTTATAAATTAATTCATTTCATTTTTTCTTCTTCAGGGTACCCGGAGAACTTCGTGAGAAAGTTTACTGTAACGGGGTGGAATTCGGAAACGATACTGTATTCGAAACAGTGAAGGAGTTGGCTGAGAAAGAAGTCGATGGAGCCGAGAAAGAGCTTCTTCATAATTCTCTCGCATGCTTCAGAGATCCGCGCACACTTCGTCGATTGATTCTGGAGAATTTGAATAGTACATCTGATGTTACTCAACTTTTGAGAAAAATGAATAGCCGTCCGGTGGGACGAGAAATTGCGACAAACTGGATTATCGATAATTGGTCGACAGTACTGAAAAAGAAGTTCAAGAATGACCCAGAAACATTGAACCAAATCGCAGATGCTGGAATTGTTTTAGATAATGAAAGAGAGAAAAGCATGGTGGAGACGTTCATGGAGCATCACCATAAGAGTACGAATGGAATCGAGAGTTTAGACCAGAAGATCGAAGAAGCTACTACGGATATCTACTGGAGAAAACAGAAAATTGCAGAGTTGAATGACTATTTGGATGGAAAGATGAAGGGACCAGCTAAAGATGAAGAGGCTGATAACAGTGAGGAGCAGGAATGAGTGAGATGACAATTGAATGACAACTACAACGAATACCCAAAGTAGAGAGATAATCGCTTTTATTTATTAATGTGAAACCGGTCAGCGTTAAAATTTTTTTTTGTGTTTTTTCTTTTTATATATTTTTATAAAACACTGTTCAATAAAATGTTTGCAAATCTTAAATATGTCGTTTATTTATAATACATTTATTTATTTATTTATTTTTTCTTAAAATCCTATCATTCTTATATTTATAAAACATATGGGCAACGTCTTTACTCTGTCTGGATGTCGGCATTTTATTTTCATTTCCAAAATATAAATTTCATTGAAAAAAGTTTCCACGTAAACTCGAGTAATAGAAAAAAGTGGAATGAAGAAAGAGACGTCCCATAGTACTTTTTTCAGGAAGCAGATGGGTCTTATTATGGTTCAGATAGGTTTTTTAAACAAAAATCATATTATTTGTCTATTTTTTTCAGCTATAGACTGTTTCAAATTTTAGAAGAAATATAATGTTTGGAACATTACAAACGTTTTGTAAAAGAACGTAGTTTATCTAATAAGCTGAAAAACTTTAGTACCCTTTAAAATTAATTTCTCAAAAATAGCAGTAAGTTTTTTGTGTATCTTGTTACAAAAACTTGAAATAAGCTTGAAAATGTTTAAAAACTTATTGGGATCATAATAAGACTCTTACCATCCACCTTCTTCCAGAAGTCGATAAATTTTTGGAACTTTCTCATTTGTGATCCTAGTGCTCTAGCTTTCTTCTGTGAGCAGTAGCAAAACAATAGACTTTACGGTTAAAATATAGCGCTTATATTCCAGATTTTCACATTTTTACCAAATGGTGGACGTCGATATTTCGTTGTACCCTTGGAGTCAACAATCTGTATACCCTATTACTTGTTGTACCCTAAAAGTATAGTATAGTAACCTTTGAGGTATGGTACCCTAAGAGTATCTTTTTCCTCGTTGTACCCAATTTAGTTGTACCCTTGGAGTATGGGCCGAAGACCGAATCCTACCCAGAAACAAGTCTCGGGGCTTACCTCTCAATATGATTGATTCGCATCTATTCCACTCCACTCCACGCCTCGCCATCCATCCACATCGCTTCGATTGTCAACTTCCATCACATTTCCGACCTCCTTTCTGTTTCCACGTTCGCCAATTCGTTTCGACTTTTGCACCTGAAAAAGGAACATTTCCTCAATAAAACGTATTATTCTGTAACTAAGAAGATTGTGCCGAAGTCACGCCAGTGCGGCTGGTCAAAAAGAAAAACAAAATTCGCCAAAAATCGATATTTTCAACAAAAAAATCAGTTAGAAATTTGATCTTTCGAAGGCGCACTTCAGAAGTTTCGCAATTCTCAAAGCACGATAATGTTGCCGCGAAAATTATGTTCGGTTCAAAACAGATCAAAAATAATCTAAATAACAGTCTTCAAATTTTTGATCTATCTTCTCGAAAGTGAAAACAATGTTGGCGGTAATATTATTTTGATGCAAGTTTCAAAAGCGGACGCGTTCCCCTTAATCATTACCGCCCTCAGAACAGCGCCGAAAAGTGTGTGATTGGCGCAGTCGGGTAAGCTCCCGTCAAAAAAACTGTTTTGGGTGGCTTCGATTCCTTGCAAGTTTTTCTTTTTTTTTGCATTATGGAAAATGGTTTTTTCCCGTTCTGGTGGATGAAATTGATTGAATTTGAAATGAAAATCGAGTGAATCTTTCGAATAATCATTTTCAGAGATCAGTCGGAAGAACCGTCCATAGTAGGGCAGACATGCTGGTGGACAATAAAAGATAATGAGAAAATACCGTACACCTGACCTAACGAGTCAAATGAAAAGAAACAAGAAAACACGAGTCAATAGAGGTGCGAACAGCTGTTCGTTAAGGGATATTTAGTTTGGTTTTGCTGTTCGTTAGGGGATATTTATTTTTTTTGACACCTGAGAAGAAATGAAGTTCAGCAATATTGCTGAAATCAAATATTGCAATATTAAAAATACCTACTCGTTCATTGACCACAAGTTTTGGAGAGATCAGAAAATCTAATGAAACCTTAAAAAAGGAAAATTAAGAACAAAAAAAGCCTATGACACGAATGAGTCCTATATTTTTATACTGGAATTCATTCCTCTATTTTTCTTTGATTTCAAGATACATTTTCACCGGCGCAAGAAATAATCATTTGATCTACAAGAATATTTTTGTGTTCTCAGTAAGAAGTCACATGAGTCGTTATTTAGAAACCAGTTTCTTTCTCTAGCACTGATTTTCTCAAAATTAGATATCTTCGGTTTGGCGGTAAGTTTCTCTGAATATATGTAAGAATGAGCAAGAAGAAGTACATGAATCACGAATGATTCTCGATCTTTAGAACTTAACGAATCAAATGATCAACACGTGTCTCAAAGGTAATGTTTCAAAAATACAGGTTTTTAGGATTGGAACGAGCAAGAAGTCTTGTGGTTCCGATAGTATAAAAGGATCTTGTCCAATCCTTTCTGTATCAGTTTTCTTCTCAATCTCTAATGATGGTAAGTTAAAAAAATCAAACTTTTAATTAAACTCCTTGTGTTTTTCAGAAAATATTCATTGCCTTCTGCCTCATTGCCACCTGCATCGCCACCGATGGAGAACATGAGTGTCCGGCCAACGAAGTCTTCAAAACTTGTGGAACCGCCTGTGAATCAACCTGTGAAAACCCTAATGCATCCTCTGGACCATGCATAGAAGTCTGTATTTCAAATGTATGCCAATGTGCCCCTGGATTCGTAAGAAACTCCTCCGGAGCATGTGTTAAATATAGTCAATGCAGTGAACCAACACCAAAATGTGAGGAGAACGAGGAATTCAAAGAGTGTGGAACTCACTGTGAGCCAACCTGCAAGGAACCAAACCCAGCATGTATAATGATGTGTAAGGAAAATGTATGTCAGTGCAAGAAGGGATTCGTTCGTCACGAGAAGGCCTGCATCTTGCAAGTTCATTGCCCAAAACTTGGATTGTAAACTGAATTTTTTGATACTTCAATAAATTATTATGTCCAAAATCAAATTTATTCCCAAGAAAATCAAGCAGACACTCGTATTTTTCTTGATCTCCTCCACTCAGTTGTTGTTCCACTTTCTACTGGTTTAATCTGGGATTTCGCAGTAGTTTTCGTACTGTAATTCGAGAACTCGTCATTTTTTCCTCTTCCCGGACATTTACAATATCCAGAATCCGGTCCAGGACCACCAGTACCGCCAAGCTATAAACAGTTATTTTCAGTAATGTATCAATCAATCAATATCCACTTACTCTCCCAGGATGTCCGTCTACTCCGGGGCCCCCTGGTTGCCCTGCTCTTCCTTGAGGTCCTGGAGATCCTGGCTCTCCAGATATTGGATATCCTCCATCTGGCCCAGGAGGTCCAACTTTTCCAGGTTTTCCTGGCGACCCTGCGGGTCCAGGTGACCCAAAAGATCTTGTTCCAGGTCTTCCAGGTTGACCACTAGCTCCATCATGACCTCTCGCCCCATCCAATCCATTATCTCCCGGCATTCCTGGGTATCCTGGAGGACCTCTTCCACCAGGTATTCCATCTATCCCAGTTCCTCCAATGTCTCCAGGATGTCCCATTGGCCCAGGTCTCCCCGGTTCTCCTTGCGCACCCATTGGACATTGAATACACCCATTATATGGTAGTTTCATGGAAAGAGAAATACCAACTCCTCCAGGGCTTCCAGGGTGACCAGATGATCCATCTTCACCTGGGTGTCCTGAATGTCCTGGACGACCTGGAGGTCCTGAAGGACAGGTAACTGGCACTGAAAGTTTTGAACAGAATTTTATGTTTTCAATCAATAACTCACTTGACCCACCACCTTCTGGAACAGCATAACTATTCATCGGAGGTATCGTCACATATCGTGGTTGTCCGTAACTATTGCGAGACGGTAGCTTTATCCGATACACTGCGCGTTTGTCTCTTGTCGGGGAGGTAATCAGATTCCATGCGTCTTCGGAGTATTTCTACAAACAAAAGAATAAGGTTTCAGATAAATAGGACAAGTTAAAACCTGAAACGTTTGCAAATCTCTATAAGCGATATGCTCGAAATCACAAATTTCATCAAATAGCAATACGGCAGAGATGAGAATAGCTAGAATGAAGATAAAAATTAGCACAATTGCGGAGAGAAGAATGTTTCTGTGCTTCATTGTTTTTGATATTTTCAGAACACTTGCTTTGATTTTTATATGAATCGATGACAATGGTAATTAGAGAAAAATGAAGACAAAAAAGATGGGGAAAAGCGAAAGTGGAATAAAGATTGATGGGAACAGAGGGGACAGAATGGTTTTCCTTCCAATTTTATTTCATCGTTTGTTGTGAAAAACTCATAAGTAGATATTGAGAACATTTCTGGTCGGTATACAAGAGAAAAACGTACCGAGTATGCAATATATTTAACGCCTTTTAATAGTTATGAGCAATCAAAATATGTCGATGTCTCCTATTAATAGCAATTCCAAAACGTTTCGTCAATGGACTATTTAAGTAGAAAAAAAAAACAGTGTTGCAGGCACGTCTGAATTTCTCAAACCTCATTCTTATTACAAACTACACAACAGTAAATTATAGTATCTTACTCAAAAACTATCTACAATGATGCAACGCCACAAACTCTAAATTTGACATGAACACAAAACAACTGTCTTCCTTCCAATTTCTCTAACTTCTCTCAACAACAGTACACTCTTTATTTTCTTATCGCTAGTTGACGAAATGATTGGGTAAGACCTATATAAAGGAAAGATAGGAGACAGAAAATGAGCAGATTGCTTTTTTTACAAAGATCAATGCGTGTTTTATTTCTATCTCTCGTACTGTTCGAGTTAACAGATGCTCATAACTTCTTATTGGTGTCTCCAGTATTTGGATACAGTCATTTGAAATTTATGAGTAAAGTGGGAGACACGTTAGCTAATGCGGGTCATAATGTGGTAAGTGTTTTGTCTAGACATGGCGATTTTTACGTCATGGTTTATTCCAGACAATCCTTCAAATCTACAACTATGAACATTTCGGTAAAATTCGGATGACAAAGAACAAGAATATTGAAGTAACTTGTCCAGTGTTTTCAGAAACAAAAAATAATTTTAGCTTGTTGACTATCACGACGAAAGGAATGCAGAGATTAACGAGAACTCGGCGAGTGCTTTCAAGTTCATGTGGGACACGGAAATAATTAATAATCCAATCACAGGAGCATTGGCTGTAAATTTTATTTATCTGTAGAGAAATTATTAAAATTGTAGTTTTTTCAGACATCATCAGTTTTGTTCAATGAGATGAAGGATATGTGTGAGAGTGAGTGGACCAAGAAAAGCAAAAATGTGGAATTTTTTTTTTCAGAAGTCCTCTTGGATAAAGAACTACACAAATGGATTTTGTCAAAGAATTTCGATGGGATTATCTCTGAAACTTTTGACTTTTGTGGTCTATGTAAGTACTTAAAAGATTATGCGTGGAACATGAATCAGTCTTACCTATCTTTCCTTGTTTTCCAGTCCTTGGTGATCATCTAAAATTGAACATCATTCCTATGCATTCATCAACAATCAGTATTCCATCGTTTTACGCAATTGGAGAACCTTCTCTTCTCAATTTCATGCCATGTGAGTTTTGATTAACTAGATTTTGATCATTTCCATCAGAAAAATAAACAACACATGCTCGTTGTCTTATCATCACGTTCCAGCCATGAGAACAAAGTTTGGAAAGGAGCAAACAGTTACCGATCGTGTTGGAGACATCATTGCCCTACCATGTCTCGAAATGGCATTCTCAAAACTTTTCGACAAGCAGTACAACCAGGCAACAAATCTACTCAAAGGAGACGTTAGGCACTGGAAGGAGATTCTGCAAACCGCCACGTTTTACTTTTCAAATGGAAATGACTATATATCTTTCCCTACTCCGTTCGTTCCGAAACATATTCGAATTGGAGGATTTACAATTGACCCGCCAAAAAATTTAAAGCTTGATGATGATTATGAAAAAATTCTCGGGCTTCGGAAGTCAACGGTGCTGATTTCTTTTGGAACAGTTATTCAGTCAGCTGATATGCCGGATAGCTTCAAGTGAGTGAACTGTTAGGGTTGGTTGTAGAGAATCCACATAATTAGAAAAAGAAATTTTTATGGCTTATTCGCTGAAATCATGGAGATTCTGAATATGTTTTCAAATTTTGATAATGAACAGAATGAATTGAGATTTCAGAGATGGAATCATTAAAATGTTCCACAACCTACCAGATATTACTTTCATCTGGAAGTATGAGGTAGATGATGAGAGCCTCAGCAAACGACTCTCCAAGAATGCGATTCTGAGAAAATGGGTTCCACAACCAGCGCTTCTTGGTAAATCATTATTTTTCCGACTCTGTCCCATTTGCCTATTTTTCAGCTGACCAACGGTTAAAACTCTTCATCACTCATGGCGGACTTGGAAGCACTTTGGAAGTTGCGTACTCTGGAAAACCGGCTCTCATGATTCCTGTCTTTGGTGATCAGCTGCTGAATGCAAAGATGCTTAGCCGACATGGTGGAGCTCAGGTCTATGATAAATATGATTTGGCTGATGGAGAGAAGTTGACTGAAGCTGTTCGAGAATTTATAGAAAATGATGATTTCAACAAGAACTCTAACCTCATTGCGGATCTTCTCAAGAATCAACCAATTGATCCGAAGGCAAATCTTCTGAGACACGTGGAGTTCAGTGCGAAGTTCGGGAGGATCAGCGCTCTAGAACCGTATAACGTCCATTATAATTTCATACAGTACTACATGTTGGATGCTTATGCAGTTCTTGTTCTGATTGTTCTAGTTATTGTATATTTTGTGCAATTTATGGTTAGGTTTATTTATGGACAGGTATTTAGATCCAAGTCAAAGAAAGATTAGATGTTGAATAAAGTGATCAGGCAACCGTAAACCATTTCTTTAAACTCAGCAAAAAACAATCATTGAACGTTTGCAGCAGCCTCACTTTTCTTGGTAAATTCATCGATTGTGAATGATGACACATAGAGCTTAACGCTTGCTTATAAAAATTTTCAATATGAGAAGTTCAAATATTATACTTAAGATGTTAGCCAAAGTTGGAACATGGATCGGAACCTAGAAACTTTATGAGAAGTATATAGCTTTAAAGCTTTAAAAATTTTCGTCAGAAAAATTCCTTTTTTCCAATTTTCAAACTAGCTTTCGTCGTCTACAATGAAAACACCAAACTTATCTGCAGACATCAGTTTCCATGACCATTGACTAGACTCTACTCAAGAAACTACATAATGGTCAGCATCCTGAATAACGGACAGACAACTGACTAACCTCCCGGCAACATTTATTCAAAAACTATTTTATTTCGTCGCTGTCTATTTCAATCTACTCTCGAGTAGTACAAACCGTTTCCTCCCTCCTACTATTTGTGTTTTCTGCCGTGCTTTCTGCCTCTTTTTCTCTCAATTCTCTTCTATTTCTCCAGTTTCTCATCTATCAAGTTCAAAGAACCTAACACTCATTTTCTATTTAACCAGCCGACCAACAAACTGTTTGCCGTAGATATTCTCAATGCGTCTATTCCTGTTTTTCTCTACCCTTTTTGCTCTCTATTTGAATGTCTTGGCACATAATTATCTCGTGGTATCCCCAGTTTTTGGGTACAGTCATATCAAGTTTATGAACAAAGTGGCTGATACGCTCGCCGACGCAGGACATAATGTGGTACGGAGAAGAGAAGGAGAAAGCTAATGAATTAATTGGAGACTTTAATTTCAGACACTATTGCAACCTTATACATATGAACATTGGGGAACGATTAGGTTGGCAAAGAATAAGAATATTGAGGTAAGTTACGCTAGTCAAAATCATTTCGTTTTAAAACAACTAATCTAATTTTTACGCGTTACAAATCGACATACTTTTTTGGTTTTCTGAAAAACCTGTTTTCAGATAGTGGACTACCACAACAAAGACGCTCCAAACCATGAACAATCCGCCAGTGTGTTTGCATTTTTTTGGGATAGTGAAGTTGTAAATAACCCAATTACAGGAGCCATCGCGGTAAGTCTGATCCAGCATTCGTGAGCCAGGTTTTTTTATTTTTCATTTTCCAGCCAATGTTCATACTCTACAACGAATTCAAACCAATGTGTGATAGTGAGTTTCTTTGGAAATTTGATAAGAAAAAAATAGTATAGTGATGAATTTCTATCATGATGTAAACTAGTTGCGAAATGTGAATGGCGTAAGTAATTGAACAAAAGTCAGACACTTTGCATCATCGAACAGTAACAAAAATACAAGAGTCTAGTCTTTAGAAAAAATGAAAAGAGACACTAAAAGAGTTTTTCCAGAGATCCTTACGGATAAAGAACTTCACAAGTGGATTCTTTCAAAAAAATTCGATGGATATGTGGCGGAGGCATTTGATTTCTGTTCACTGTGTAAGTCTTTTTCATTCAAACAAAGGTGGATTTGGAAAACAAAACAAATCGCTCTGGGAAGAAAGTTCAGAACTTGGAAAAGCCAAGAAAACTTCACCGCAAGTCTCCAAGCCAGAGAAGTCACCTTGGCGTAAACAACGGTGCCCCAATCATTAAAATTCCTGAGTCTAGACTGTTGCTTTTAGAAGCTGTGTCGTATGCAGCAAGCAAAAACTCTTTCTTATTTGCAGTTCTTGGTGACCATCTGAAACTAAACCTTCTCCCAATGTTCTCCACTATCAAGAATGTGCCGGGATCTCATGCAATCGGGGAACCATCTCTTCTCAACTACTCGCCTTGTAAGTTTCTTTTTTCCTCGGTCCGCTCCTAGTTCTAATTTTCAGCTCTTCACACAAACTATGGCCCAGAGCAAACCGTTTTTGATCGTATCCAAGATATCACTGCATTCACTTCCTTCCATTATGCATTCTCAAATCTCTACGAACGACAGTACAACCTAGCCTATTCACTTCTTGATGGAGACGTCAGACCATGGAGAGAAATTCTTCAGACTGCCACATTCTTCTTCTACAATAATAATCCTTACATTGGATTTCCAATGCCAACACTCCCGAAGTCTGTAGAAATCGGAGGGTTCACTATTGATCCCCCAAAGAATGTGAAACTGGATGAAGATTTTGATAAGATTCTGAATCTTAGAAAATCGACGGTGCTGATTTCATTTGGAACGGTAGTACAGTCAGCGGATATGCCGGATAGATTCAAGTAAGGGGTCTGGGAAATTTTAAATGACAACAAGTTATTTTTATAGGGATGGTCTTGTTAAAATGTTTACAAACTTACCTGAAACCACATTTATTTTCAAGTATGAGGTTGAAGATGAAGCGTTTTCGAAACGACTCTCTGAAAATGTGATTCTCAAAAAATGGGTGCCACAACCAGCTCTTCTAGGTAACAGAATCTCAAACAGCTCACATATTAAACTTGTTATTTTCAGCCGACCCACGTCTGAAGGTGTTCATTACTCATGGTGGATTGGGAAGTACTCTGGAAGTTGCATACGCTGGGAAGCCATCTGTTATGGTACATGCCTAATACTGAAACTTTCAAAATGAAAAAAAAAGGTTTTTTTCAGATCCCAATATTCGGAGACCAAATGCTCAATGCCAAAATGTTGAGCCGTCACGGAGGAGCAGTATCCTACGATAAATACGAGTTGGGTGACTCGGAGAAGCTTACGAAGACAGTTCAAGAAGTTATATCAAATCCCAAATATAACGAGAACGCGTTGCTTCTGGCGGATATTTTGCACAACCAACCTATTGAGCCTAAAGAGAATTTGTTGAAGCATGCGGAGTTTGCAGCAAGGTAAGATAGCAAATAGATGACACCGTGCCAGTATCAACTTGAGTTGCTACGCATTATAAGTTCCTCGTTTCCAGATTTGGTAGAGTCCACGCTTTGGAACCCTACAATGTCCACTACAACTTCATCAAATACTACATGCTGGATGCATACACAATTTTAATTTTTTGTCTTTTTGTTTTCCTATATCTCATTCATCTAGGTGCTAAGTTTATCTACAGACGACTTTGTAGATCGAAATCAAAAACTGATTGATTTTATTATATTAGAAAAAAGTATGTAACCATGATATTAACCACTTGCTTCACTCAAGATACTTTCTTGTACACTGCGGATCTCTGTAGTTGATAAAGAATGCTCTTGCTCCGCCAGTTTTCGTAGTTGTTGGTCTCATAAACACAAAATCTGAGTTGGTCTCCATTGACTTGATCATTTCAATCCATTGATTTCCATGTCCTTTCGGTACTTCTATTGTCATTTGACAAATGGTAATGTTGTGTTTGGCAAGCCATCCGTCTCGCTCGATATAGTCCCAGAAGGAGAACTTTCCATAATATGGATTTATCCAGAGGGCGTCAATTTTCTGTTAAAAAAATAAGATATGAAATAGAACGTACCAAAAAATAGAGATATTGAAATTTAAGACCATGGAAATTATGATTTAATTTTAGTTTCAAAACAGACACAGTCTAATCAAGATGAGAACAGCTCAGCAAAGCCCGCACACACTCTCATCTGAGAGACTCAAATGTCAAATTTGTCCCAAGGTAGTGAACATCCTCAGCATGCAAGAATGGCAAACCCCACGGCCGCCCTGATTTCCTCATAAATACTCACCGTTAACTTTAGCTCAGTCATGTATTCTTCAAAACTTTTCAGAGGCATTGTCTTATTTTGTAAGACTCCTGAAACAACATCCTTTCTAACTTCAGATTTTTCTCAAACAGACTCACCATCTTCTATCACTTCCAACTCCATGCTATCCCCACCTGGACCCAATGCAAAGTTTTGAAAGTTTTCATAAACCGTACTATTTTCTATTAAACCACTTGCTCCGTACATTTTCAGATTTGGAATACTTTTCTTCACCCATTCATCGCCATTTGTGTCTTTTGCTACACCGAGGGTTAGTAATGTGTTGTTTTCTTTCTGAAATTCGTGAAGACTTCCGAATTGCTTCAACACTTTTAAGAAGACTCACGCATTTTGGAAGAACAATCCAGCTGTTCAAAGCAAACTCTCTCACTTCAATATCTCTTATTGCTTCCTCGTCATCACATACTGATAGAACTGTGCTGAAATTGAACAGAAGACCCACTGGGTTTCCAAAAAATCGAGTAATCAGTGGGAATACACATTTTGAGAAACTTCTTTGAACTGTTTTCAAATTTAGTTTTGCATTTTTAATCTCCTTGGTTAAATTGCATGGTAAAAGAGAGTTGTAGTCATAGGGTGGGTGAGGGTTCTGGAAACTTTTATGAGTATTTCTGAGACAACAGTCTATCCGCTCTACTGGATCAACAAACCTTCACTGGGTCCTCATCCTGTACAGCAACCACCACAACATCATTCATTTTTGGCGCCGTCTTTTCAGAGTTGTATTGAATAAAATGAATCATCATAAATGTTATAGCAAACAGAGAGATCACATAAAATACAGAGAGGCATAGTAGATTACTTGATTCTGAAATTTTGACAGTTGAAGATAAATAGCAACTACTATACTCACTCAGGTAACTTCGATCCATTCCGTTAGTCTAGATGCAGCATCAAATGGGGAAATCCTTTCTTGGTGGAAGATGAGATCTTTTCATTAGGTTTTTGAAAGTGTTCTTTGTAAAAAAGGTCGCTCCGATCGGATAGTGTAAAACGGATGAAAGTGTTGTCTGCTGCTGTAGAGAAGTGGTGATGTGGATTTGATGACGCTGGATTTTTTTTTGTAAAAAAAGAGAAGATGTTTGAGATTACGGAAGGAACAGAATATAGCATAAGTTGATGGGAGGCTGGAAATTTTTCTTTAGTGATTTTTTGAGATGAGTCTGTGAGAAAGTTGTTACACTTGGGGATTAACTTTCAGAAGGTCTTATGATATCACATCCGCACATCTGGCAGATTTTCAGTCAAACATTACAACAATACAAAGATGGAAAACGTATTTACTAGGGATTACTAGGGGTTTGGGATTTGATTCTGCTAGGTCTTATCCAAAGTCAGTTCCGTTTTTTGAGATTTTTGTACAAGTTTCGAACGTTTTTCCGATCTAGCTCACACTATGAGTAAAACTAAATTCAGCTAGATTCGTGAATACCGTTAGAGCGAGAATAAAAGCCGGAAAAATAATAGCAAATTAAACTTTAAAAATTATCTGAAAACTACAACACACTCAGTTTGAGCGGTATTGTCAAAAAAACGAACAGAGCAGAAATGGCTAACAAGGGAAGTCTTTGGAGACACCACTTTCAAACGACCTATAAATTTGGTCATAGGTACTTTCGACTACGGGGAGTCCATTTCTGCAGTCAAAACCTGCTAAATATCTCTACGAGCCGAGTTATGAGCTCTCAAACTTTTCATATGGTTAAGCCTGTTCACATGGAATTCCAAATCAGTGGTATATACACCACCGCGCGGTTCCGTTTTCGTTTTCCAGCGGTTTACCTGTGCTCGTACATTGCAAAAATGAGAGTATCTTGCGTATAATTCATGTCAATTTGGAATTTCACATGAAAATGCTTATGCACATAAAAAGTTTGAGAGCTCATAACTCGGCTCGTAGAGATATTTAGCAGGTTTTGACTGCAGAAATGGACTCCCCGCGGTCGAAAATACCTATAACAAAAATTGTAGATCGTTTGAAAGTGGTGTCTCCAAAGACTCCCCTTGTAAGAAGGACGCTAAAAAAAGACGCAATGAGACTTTCCCAACCGGAACGGTACTCCGTATCCATTTTAAAGTTTACAAACCCAGTGTGCAATCGAAACACTTTATTCAGATCATTTCACTGGTATGTACACATAACTCAAAAAAAAACGACACTAATACCACCCCTACTGCAAATATTTCCTGACACATTCTGGGTCCGCCACATTCAGAAGATAAGTTCTCGTCAGCTCTCCTCCTTCCGTCGCCATCGGTCTCATAAATATAAATCGTTTTTCTTGAACCAATGGAGTTATCAGTTTTGACCATTTCTCAGCATCATTTTTCGTGATTTCGATGTTTACTTGGCACACTTTGACTCCCATTTTCTCAAACTCTCCGTCTTTATTCAAGTATTTTTCGTACTCGAAATTACCAGCATTGGGGTTAATCCAGAGCATATCGATTTTCTAGAAGTACTTGATTAGAATAGGTGATAACACTGGGGTTTACCTTGACTCCCACAGTCTCATTGAAAAAGGTGTGTTGATTTATTGTCGCCACGTAGTTTTTATCAGCATACTTATCATTGGAATCAGTCATCAAAAGTTTGTTGTTATCGGTCGAGAGAGCCACTTGGTTGAACTTCTCATAAGCATTGATTCTTTCATGGAATGGGTCAGTTCCGATTGTTCCGAAGTCTTTCAGTAGGTCTTTCAACTCTTCTTCGGATTTTGTATTTTCGTTGGCGCCAAGGGTGACCAGTGTAGTTTTTTCTTGCTGAAAATAGTCAAAACTCATGTTCACAAGACTCGGTCGGTAGTGGGCTCTTATCAACGCCAAAAACAATATCCAACTCACACAATTAGGAAGCACTGCCCAATACTGCTTTTGCCCGTTGTCAAATGATCTCAGCGGGATTCCAGAAGTCAAATCTTCCTCGTCACAAACATAAATGGTGTATGGCCAGTTGAAGAGCATTCCTTGTGGATTCATAGAGAATCTCAATAGAATCATTGAAGCACATTTGAAGAACTCGTTGACAATTGATTCGGCGTTATGAAGGGGTTTCGGTGAGTCTGTGGTAAGATCACATGGAGGAAGTTCGTCGTATTTGTAGGGAATGAGTGGGGGCTGGAAACAGAGAATATTCAGAAAACTGTGTGAATTGTGGGAATAATGATTATGAAGGAAATTGGTGTAGAACCAACAGTCATATGGATTCTTAATTTTGTTCAAAATTTATCTAGCAAACAAAAACCAAACAAAGTATGATGCATTTTGGTTAATATTTAGGCTCCGCGACAATTCGCAACTACGACACTTCGCAACTGCGACATTTCGCAACTAGTCATTTCGCAACTGCGACGGTTCGCAACTACGAAGTTTCGCAACCACGACGTTTCGCAACCACTGGCATTTGCATATTTGGGTCAGCTAAAAAAAAGAGCCTACTAAAATTCTTTAGAACATATTTGAAAATAATTAAATAGAAGAAAAAGTTATCTGACCCATTTTTATGTAAACATATTTTAAAATTTCACACCGGCATGCACTAGCTCATTAAGAACTCACCGAAGGCGTTGTAGTAAATGGTAACTTCTGTCCAGACTCCTGTTCTGCTATAATATTTCTTGGGTGCTCTCCATAATTATGTTCGCTGGAACTTGATAATTCTTCATCCTCTGGATTATAACTCAAAAAATTAATTGATAGGAAAATAAGAACGATGATGATAGCAGAGTAATAGAACACACTCTTCCGGTACCTGTAGAATTCTGAAGCATTCATTAATTAGAAATAAGGTCAATGCTTTAACTCACCTTTAAACTTCTCTGTATTCGTAGAAAAATCGTTGTTTAGCAATTGGTAGCTGACCATTATTCCGTGTTGGAAAACGGCTTCTCTTCAATTTTTGGATAAATGAATCCATGGCCATGTTGCCGCGGAGATTTATATCTCTCGTGTAATTTTCCACTTTTCCCCCATGACAAGAAACGAGAAGTCCAAATAAATTGGATATGTTTTATTCATGTCTTTTTAGAAAATAGATACTTTCGTATACAATACACATCTTTGGTGTTCACAAAAAACATATACATGGATTTTCGGGTTTTAGAAAAGCGGGCTCTTAAGAAAACGTAGTTTTTAGAGGTGAAAATGTTAGAAGTAAAAATGGAAAAATGAGCAAAATCATTTCTATCGATTTCAAGATTTACTTGACAAACTTTAATGGAAAGTTGGGAAAATTGTCCATTCAAAAAATAAGTCCAATACTGAAATTCACCACCGGCAAGGTTGATCCAAAGAAGGTCAATAATCTGGAAGAAGGAATCAGTCATATGCGAGTTTGACAAGTGCGCTCCACAGATAATTTTTTATTTTTCCATATTTTTATTAGAGCATGATAAAACTTACCCTCTCTCCAATTACATCTTTGAAAAATGTGAAACCACTGAGTTCCTTCAGCTCTACAATATTCCCACTGAAGTCATATATAGTCTGCAGACCAGTGTCATTCACTCCAATAGCATAGTTGAAGAATGTGTCGAACTCTTTATTTTCAGAGCCGTATGCACTCGTTCCATAAGATTTCAGGCTGGGAAATGTTATTTTGATATTAGAAATTGCTTCAGAATTGCCATCTCGAATTCCTAACATGACTAAGGCATTCGAAGAATTCTCAGATTGACGGATTGGTGGGATGGCCCAGTAAACATTGTTCGCAGTTGCGTATTCAGTGACTTTAATATTTCTGATCGAGTCTTCACATTTTCCGATTATCAGTGGAAAATTCTCGAAAAGTTCCATCGATTTTTCCTCAAATCTGGACCGAATTGAAGATGTACAATCATGATGGGCGGTGTATAAGCCCGTGACGCCAAGTTCTCTATTCCGGAAAAAAACCAGGAGCACGGCCAATAGAAGAATAACTAGAAATATGCAATAGCAGAGAAAAGAACAAATTCGAAACGTCATTTGATCTCCGAACGCACTTCATATCCATTTTTCCTGCCACTCTCTCTTTCCCAGCAGGTCAGCTGAAATCTTCCTAGATTTTTATCTAGAAAACTTTCCAAAGAAAAAAAGATAAGACTTCATTTCATATAAAACGCTTGAATAAAGAAAAAATAATGAACCCGTCGAGTTGAAAAATAAAAAGATCAACTGGCTTGTACTCATAAAATGGCAGTGACTGGGTCTGTTTTCCGTGAGATGCAATGACAGATCTTTTTAAGAATTCGATCGTTTACGCAGAAGGAGGTGTTACCGTATCTGAAAATGTATAGAGTAAATTTCAGCCATTGTTATTTTGTTAAACGTGAGACTGACTTATTATTCCTTTCAATTTCACCCAATGAAGACCACGTATCCGTTTTCAAATTGTGTTCCAGTGTAGATTCGAGTAGTGCGTAGCTTGGGGGCTTTGCACGGACGACAATATGGTACCTAAAAAACAAAAATCAAAAAGTTATCTCTGTGGAAAAAGTTATCTCTGTGGAGATCGCAATTTTTGCTACATAGCGACTCAGCGAGAGGAAAAATCGTCTGATATCATTTCTAACAACACGAAAACACTTTCTTACTCACTGTAACGAGAACGATTGCAACGGAGCGTCCTCCGACTTTACATCCTTGACAACACTCAACATTGGCAACCTCACCGACGAATACTCGATATTATCGATTTCCATCGGAGTGCACATGTACTCTTTCAGTTCTTTCGAATCCATTTCGTATTCTTCTGTTTGTTCCGTATTCTCTAGTAGGTCATTCACGATTTGCATCAACTCGTCCGCCGCTTCTTTAGCTTCAGTTTTCGGGATTTCTATCTCCGAAAAGCAGGGGCAGAAATCTGATGGGATCTGGAAAGAAGAGAGGAAAGGATGAGCGTCACTTTTTCGATAAAAATAAATAAACATTTGAAAAAAAAGAAGAGAAAACTAACGCCTGCTTCGAAGCAACCTGTTCGTTTTGGGAAGGGATCGAAGTATGAATAACTGCGTTTCTGATTCGTTTGAGATAATTGTTCACCAATTTTACCAATTGCAACCTTCCGAAGAGAGTCGTTGACATCGAATTGAGTTGTCATTAGTTTGGAGTTGGCAAGAAGGTTTTCTACAATCTGTAAATTAGAATTTTTGTGGGGAAGACTATTAGCAGCCCACCTCGTCTTACAACTGCGCCCCACTGCAACCGAGAGAGTATCGGCAAGAGGAGGCGCAGAGTGATTTTTCGCGCCGACGCGTATTTTCACCGATTTTAACCTATGATCCCTATTTTCCATAATAATTTACAAAAAATGTGAAAATCAGCGATAACGGGTCGAAAACGGTAAAAATATGAATCAGCACAAAAAAAATACTCTGCGTCTATCGCCGATACTCTCTGGTTTGCGTTTTAAAGTTACATTTTTAAATAGATAAAATCCCGAAATTTATTTTTTTGCTGACCACATTTAACTCCTCTAGATTTTGAGATGAAACGGTTTTAGTGAGACCAACTTCTAGCGCACTGATCAAGAGAATCGAAGGACACAGAGAAGTCATACACTCTAGCTTCTCTGCACCCTTCTCTCCTTTTGTTCAACCTGCTAAGACTTACATGTGGATACTTTTTCCTCACTCCATCTGGTATTTTGATCGAATGAAACGGCATTCTTGATTCAATCCTCCCGATTACAGTTTCTCTGATCTTATCGTATCGATGTCCGTGATCCGAAAAAACGATGACAATCGAATCATCCAGTCGTTTCTCGTTTTTCTTAAAAAATCCCTCGAAGTCATCGTCAGTCCTCCCGATTAAATTCAAAAATCCATGGCTCATGTCTTGTGACCACCAGAATGCAAATTTCCGTTTCTTGTCGTATTTCTCCAGGAACCTGTCAAATAGCACAGTATAGACCACACGTTTCGTTCTGGATGTCTGTACAAAGCACACAAAATGATAAGAAGGAAAACACACTTTTCAAGATACTCCAATTGTATTTTATGTTGCGGTTGGTTATCGTAGCACGAAGGAGCAGAACGCCTGGAAATGAGTGACCAGAATGCGGAGATCCAGAATGGGCGAAGGTAGTGATCGGTGGGTTTTTGGAGGAAGCCATTGAGAAGATTCTTGTAAGTAAACGTGCCGATATCAGGACGATCTTCAGCAAATAGAGTGGCATAACCATTCTCGCTAAATGTTTTCCAGACGAAATCGAAATCATCGAAGGCAATGTGCCAACTTTCATTCATTTCAGCGGGGAATTCCTGAAATTGTTTTATCAAAGGTTTCTTCGAAAATTGAAAAGCTATCTTTGCAGTTTAAAAACATTTATGTATTCAGATAGATCAGTCAAGAGCTTCACTTTTGTTGGTGGGTAAATTTTTTGATAGTTATTATATGCTCAGAGATACTCGCTTTCAAAGAACAATCCCTGCGGCTGACACACCACTTTTTCAGCTACCATTTCATCAAAATCTAGCAAAGTGTTAAAAAAACAGTGTAACTAATTTTAGCGCCAGAGGCACACTAGACATTTTCATTTTCCAATTATTTTTGTAGTTTACATTTTATCCACAACCCTCTATCCCCCGTTCCTCACCTGAACACTGACACCCCTCTTTCCAGTAAGAATTGCCAGAATATTTCCATAAGTGTTATCATGAATCTTCATATGTCCTTTCATATCAATAAACCCGGAATCCTGCATATATTTGTACGTTTTTGGCATCTGACGAATGAAATTACTTCTCGACATTGAATCCAATCCAATCATAATAACAGACGGAAAATCGAGACTCGAGTTTTCGATCGTTTTGTTTTTCAGATTGGTTTTCTTGGGGATTACTTGGGCGTAATTGTACTTGAATATTTCTGTGTGTAACATGTTTTCAGATTCACATGAGATTTGGAAGAACTCTTCGGGGATTTCGATGGAGAAGGGTTTGGAAAGGTCTATAGGAATCTCGGGGCCATATTTGACATCCAAGTCAGTGACGTTTTCATCGTGACTAACTACTACTTTATAGCATTTCGCGTTTTTAATGATGTCAGCGTCGAACTGGAAATGGAGTATTAGATTTAGAAACACACTTTTTTTTAAACAGTGTTTTGGGGGTTACGTCAGTAAGTTCGTGAGTGAGTAAGTGATGGAATGTACTTTTAAAATTTTTTAAATATTATTTTAGATTCAAAAAGACGTCATAATTGCAAAGTATATTATTGCAAAGGGTTCTTTGATACCCGAAATATATCATACTGACCGTAATAACTCCATTTTTGAAACTTTTGACAACTTTCTCTTGTACTGGTGAGCAAACAAGAGGGGACGGTTTTGAAAAATATGAGAGAATAGATGGATCCCATGGATTTACTTCTGGAATCACACACTCAGAGTTTTGCTGGTTTTCTTGAAGTTTCTGAAATATATAATTTTTTTCGAATCAAATCTTCTTCCACTTACCTGCAAATAAATAAAATGTGGATGCTTCGAAAAGTCTGTCTCCGAGCGCAAAAACCCGTAATACGTCAGAAAGCAGATGACACAAATTGACAAGATCTTCGAATAATAGGAGATGTAATGTGAATAGTTATAGAGTATTCTGGACCGTATCATTTCGATTAATTGATAAATATTTGAATGCACGGCGGCACTGCCGAGATGACGGAATTCCACGTTTTGGTCGCTCCGATTTAACTGAAAAAGGGTTTCAGGGTAAGGTCAATTAGTTGAAAAAATGAGAGCAATTAAAAATGTTGGTTGGAATTTAAAAAAAAACTGAATACACATGGTTTTTTAATACAGGCTTGGGATGGTTTGGAGGAGGTCAGGGTAGCAGAAAAGGTTTAGTTCGCCCGGGCCAACACTGTCCATGAAAATCGTGAACACGATCCCGGCTAATGAAGAGACAAAGTACTTTTTATAGCCGAAACAGTCTGGCGCGCCTCGAGCGCTTGAAGACACAAATAGAAAAAGAAACAGAGGAACACGCTGTAGAAATGTTTCGTGAGAAAAACATTATGAGGTAATGTATCCATATAAGAGTTCGAAAAATATTCAAGCTTGCAGCTGCAAAAGGTTGACGACTGAAACGGCCGCGAAACAAAAAAGGTTCAAATGTTCAAAATGCTGCTCTTGGTTACCTTGGCAATGCGAAGAGACGAAACGAAATAGATTGAGGACAGAAACGGAGAGAAAAGCAAGCAATCTCTGGAGATGTCACTCTCAACTAAAAAACAATAGAATAGAAAGAAGAAAGTGTTATAAATTCAGAAGAGCAGGTGACTCCTTCAGAAGAAAATGAGCAGAAAAAAGGTTGCATTTGTTCTTTGAAAACGGAAAGACTGTAGTCAACAAGAGGAGGAAAAGGGCACACCTTATTTTGATCATTCATAAAAAGTTTATGGTTTGTTTCTGTGAACAGTGCACGGAGCTGAGAGCACGGACACGGAACGGAGGACGACACAAACTCTATGGGCATGGAAAAGGAGTGGAAGAGAAGAGGAGAGGGAGAAGATGTTGGTTGGATACGACCTTTTCAGAATGATGTTTTGGGTATATTTTTAGTCGTTTATAGTATGATGTATTGCAGAAGTTAAGTAGTCATTAAGGGAGTTGCTAAAGCTGGGCATAAAAGTATGAACGGATGTTTTCAGTGGAGAAATTTCCACTTTGAGAGTGAATATCACTAATTGTCAGTACATTCTATTTCATCTCCGAGATTATGTCAGTTCTAGCATTTTAGTTTTAGTTATTTTTAGATTGTTTTGAATTTATGTATGTACATATAATTTCTGTCGCTGAGGAATCAAATAATTGTAGTTAATCAAGTTTGGAATTTCTGAAGACTCGTTCACAAACGCAACAGGACGTTATGAATTCTAATAATGATCTCGCAATCGCCAACACTGAGAGTCTCCAAATGTTTGGAAAATGAAAAATACAACAATCAATACGAAAAAAGATATGTAGCGTACCTTTTTGTTCAGTCAGAAAAGTATATTCTCTTGCAATCTACATATCATTGTTTTCATCTCCGAGATGATGAGATTTTCTGATAACAACAGAGTAAGACAATTGACCTGCACGAAGGTTAATAAATTGTTTTGACAGAAGAAGTTTTTCAAAACAGGAAGAATGACGAGAGGCCTGAAAGTTGAGTCTGTGAATCATCTTTGCGTTTTTTAATAATGTTTATATTTCTAAAATTGTAAAACAGTTCTTGATGCCATGACAATCCTGTAAAGTTTTCACAGACACTAATTGCTATTTATTTTTGAACTAATTTGTCAGATTAAATTATGCCCGAACTTTGGAAAAAATACTTGGCCTGCCCCAATATGATTAAAAAATACAAGACTATTTATTTGTCAACTAAGCACCCATCCAAAAATATTTCAAAATGAGCAAGAACCCAGCTGTGCCAGATTTGTCAAAAGTGCAATTCAATCCATCAGAATCGTTGACTTTCTACCTTCTCCCGAAGAAGCAATAGTGCAATGTGGAGATCACCAACAATTCTACATCTTGTGTGATGCTCACGTCCAAAAACATCACTGGTTTTACACAATGTCCAAGAAAAGCTGTTATTCAAGTAATCTTCGAAGGAGCCACAAAGGAAGAGGTTGAAAAAGGTAGCAAGCTTTTTTTCAAAGGTAATTGTAATGTTCTTAATTTTCATTAAACTTTTAAAAAATTTAGATATTCTGTGGTCATTTGCGCTGTCCCAGCAAATGCTAGCCCTGCAACTATTAGGAGAAGTAGGGCAACAATGAAGCATAAGTTTCTTGTTTTGTTCAAGGACGTAAACAAAGAGAAAAAGAAGGAAGAGTCAGAAGAACCACAGAAAGAAGCTTCAAAGATGGTGCCAAAGCCGTTGTGCTCGATTGTACTTTACACTCTCCCACTTTTCCTCTTTCTCTTTCCCGCTCCCCCAATCAGATGATTCATAAGATTGAGCCTTGAATCATTCTATCTTTTTTATTTTTAATATTAAATTCCTCCACCCACACATTTATGTTGAAGCTCCGCCTCTGGTCAGTATAAAAGCCGAGGCGAGCGCCTATATTTTATCTTCAATAAATATTATTCCCACAGCCAGTTTAGCACATGGTGCATCGGCCGGGAACCTCTCTCTACACGATCCGGACACACCACTCTGCCCCGTGCATAGCCGTCGAGCACGGAGAAAGTAGAAAACAAGGATACTGAAAATAAATAGGAACTTCTTATAGTGTTTGTTCGTCAATAAATATCATAAGCATTCCAGAACTGAAATCTAAATATTTATAAATTACACAGGAATTTTTGTAGTATTGAAACTGAAATAAAAAAGTCCCGGACTGTCGTAAGTCAATGGTCTCATTGTTGACTTTTTCTTCTTTTCTTCAGCACTTTTCCGTCTGATCTTTGATATTTGCTGAAACTTAGATTTATTTATTTTTCATCTGTCTTTGCCTTAAGAATTTCATTCTGGAAAGAAAAACTCACATGAATCGTTCCATAAACAGAAATACCATTTGGCAAGGTTCGAGAGTAGGAGCCATGTTTCTCCTTCGGTTTCACATAAGTTCTGCTGCATGTTTCTACATTATTTATTGAGCATTTCGCATCGTAGAACACTTTGGCTCCAGTTTGACAAAAAGTTTGATTGAATTGGTTCTGAAACGTTTTGGAATTCAATAAGTATGTATCATAGATCCTTACTTTAACACACTCATTTATATTGATTTTGAAAGTTTTTTCTCCCTCGTCTTCTACCATCCAAGACGGGTTCAACTTATAGAATTCGTATGTGCCGTTTCGGATTATCCCAATATCTTCACACTTCCAGATCAGTAGTTCTTCCGGCAACAGCAATGGAAAAGTCACTTGAATTTTTGAACGCTTGAATTCTTTTACACATTGTGCTCGATGAAACATTGACCCCAGCCGAAGATTTGGCTCAGGGTGGTTCATTATCATTTTTGATAATTTCTGTAAAATAAATTTAATCACAAAATATGAAACAGAAAAATGTAACCCACTTTATTCAATTCGTTGAGAATAGATACATCAGCTAGTTGTTGTCTCAACAGAACACGAATCACCGCTCTGAACCGTTCAGGGTTGTCCATCATCCTGTTTTGAAACTAAATTATTCATATTCCAACCCATTAAATTCTTACTTTTCAGTTTCATTATTTATAGAGAATCCTCGAAAAATGGGGGTGCTTGATAACTTTCTCCTCATAGGTGATCTTTTTGGACGGTATTTGACGGCGGCTTTAAATGATATCACACCGTTTGATTTCTCTAGTTAAAAAAAACTTACTTTCGCATTCCTCGTGGAGTATACTTTCCTTATCTGTCGGGAATGTCCATACGAATCTTATATATTTGTAGTTTGAAGATTCAATTCTGAAAATTGCATTTTAAAAATACAAAACCAAAAATCACCATACAATATTAGTTGCTGCTTACACGATTTCCGAAAATCTGGAAGTTTTTCGAAGGAGTATATTGAAAAACAAGAAACTAAGAAAAATAGTAATCGAAGCATTGGGAGAAGAGTAATTTCACTACTATTTTGAATTGTAAAAAAATGTTATCATTGGTTGTTATTTTTATCAGTGGAGAGGAGCAGAGCGTTTGCAGGATGATTATTTTCAAAAGTTGACATCAGTGGAAACGGCTCCAGGACGTTTTAAAACCTAAAAATTGAAAACTGAAAGACTGCATAACCTTCGAATTTGACGCTGGATATTTGAAAACCGGACTTTTAAAATCATAAAAATTTGTTGTGTCAGAATGTCAAGGTTGACAAATGTCTAATTTCAAAACGTCCCACAGCCACGGAAGTCGCTCTAAAATAAATGGTACCTCGCATCCGCGCTGAAATTGAATATATGTAATACAGAACGCCACCTGAAACCACTGAATCCAAACCAGTCTAGACAAACTCTTATAAGAAGAACTTTATTGTACAAACATAGAAAATTATAAGAAAAGTAAAAACATTGGCAACATTTCACAAAGCATGTGTACTCAAATCAATTCTTAGTAATCAGTTAAGGTAATGAAACACTCAAAGACAAAGAATTTTTAGTGGTATTGAAATTGAAATAAAAGAGTCCTGGAGTATCATAATTTAATGGTTTCATTTCTGACTTCGTCCTCGCTGTTGTTCTCTTCTTCCGTCTAATCTTTGATATTTGCTGCAAGAAAATGAAACTTGTTTAACACAGCATGCACAAGTTAGTTCTACTGATAAGATTAGTAATGTTACAGCAAGCTATAATTCCACTAACAAGAAAAACATACTTGAATCGATCCGTAAACTGAAACCCCATCCGGAAGAATTCGTGAAACTGAATACCGCTTTTCTCTAGGTATCCCAACACTTATTCCGCATGTGTCAATTTTGTTGATTGAGCAGGTTGAATTAAAATACACCTTCACATCTGGCTGGCAGAAAATGTGATTGTGGTGGTTCTGAAAAAAAAACACGTTTTCACTATCATTGTTCGATTCTTACCGTTTTGCATTCATTCAAATTAATTTTGAACGTATTGTTATCCTCATCCTCCACCATCCAAACTGGAGTCAGTTTATAATACTCATAATTGTTATTCTTGATAACTCCAATGTCTTCACATTTCCAAATTATAAGTTCATCAAGATCCAAAACTTGTACAAACAGTTCAACTGTTCGGTTGCCAATGCATCTGGGGGCTCTGATATACCGACCAATACGAAGATAAGGTTTCAGATGATTATTTAGATAATTTGCCAATCCCTGTAAGTTATTTCGTGAGAGAACCTACAAAATCTATATCCCACCTGTTGCAGCTCTTTCATAATGATTGGATGAATCGAAACGTTATGCATCATTGAACGGAACGCTCTTCTGAAATCTTCAGGGTGATCCAGTGTTCTAAAATTAAGATATTCCAGAGTGAATCCTTCAGAAGCTTACTCGGAACTGTCTTCTTCAGAGAAATTACGAAAAACTATGTCAGCTGGTAATTTGGTTCTCACAGATCTGGGAGGTCTACGTGATGGCATCACATCTCAAAAGATATACTTTATAAAAAATCCTGAGCTGCTAGGGCATGATCAAAACTTACACCGGCACTCCTCCTCAATAATCTTTGATCTACTCTCCGGAAGTATCCACTTGTACTCTTTCCATCTGAAGTTTTGAGATTCGATTCTAAAAAATCAAGCAGTGAAAGTGACATAAACAACCTCTTTGACATACAATATTTTCTTATATTTACACGACCTTCGATCCTCCGGTAGTTTTACGGAGAGAAATATCGAGAAACATGCGAATAGGTATAGTAGTAAGAAGGTCATCGTAATTTCAATAGACTTGTGATTGAAATTTCAAACTGAAAGAGGGGGTTATCAGTTGGTTGTACACTGCTTTATCAGTAAGAAGAGGAGCGGAATGATGAGAGAAAAGGAACAAACGGATGAAGCTGTTATGGAAATGGAGAATGGAATCAAGTGGGGTAGGAAAAAAAGAAAATGTCGAAGTTCAAATCTGGGAAAAAAAGGAATCACATTTGGTATGGAAAATAGGGTTTTCAAGTAAAATAGTACTATCTTTTTTACAGTAGATCAAGTCTTTAGCAATTCTGAAAATAACTTGAAGTTGTTCAGATCTGGGAAACAAAAAAAACATGTCGATTCTGAAGAAACAGCTCCTGATTCCAAAGATTCAGTTGTAAGTTATAAAACATTTAAGTTTCAGCTAAGCCACTGTTCACCGACTTGTACATCCCCTGCTAGAGAATCACTTCTCACGTGTCTTGCTTACGATGATGCACTGAAACAGTTCTGATTGCTCATTGCTCTGTCACTATGTTTTCTATTGGTTCTTTGACTCATTTTACTCTTCATATCACATTTTAATTTCATTTTTGATTCTGATTCACTTTTTTCTTTCTTTATTTGTTTGTTACAAAAATAATTGTACTTCAACACTAATCAGATAATCTTATCAGGACAAAATGATTCATTTTCAACTAGCATCTTCAGTGTAATTAAAATAATATAATCCCCAATCAAGCTCCGTACGGGTCCGGTTCTCCGCACCTTCGTTGTGCTGAGTTTGCTGCTGAAACTGGAATAGTAGTGAAAGACTGACTGGAATCAAGGTACCTTGAACGTTCCAAAAACAGAGACACCACCAGGAAGTTGTCTCACATACGAAGTGGTTGGGGACTCGGGATCTCGGTGTACTGGAGTTTTTTTGCATAGTTCAATGTTATAGACAGAACAGATGGGGTCTTGTTTGATGGCGGTTTTGGGGCAAAGGAGAGTGCCAGAGATCTCAAAAATCAGTTATGAGTTTACTGCTTTCTATAGAACGCAGATTAGTGAGATAACTTCAACCAATTCAGTTACTCACCGCCGTACACTTTTCTTCTTGAATGTAATAGGTCAGATTTTTGGACTCCCACATCCACGGCGTAGAAATGTCGAAGTATTCATAAAAATCCTGCTGAACCTCCTCTCCAACGTCTTCACATTTAATTACATTCACTGCTTCCAAGGACATCATTTTAATGTTTACATTTATCTTATTGTCTTTGCACCCTATTGAAAACGGGGATTCTTCCGACTTCATCAACATTTTTGTCACTTCTAAGGGTATTGTACCATTCATCACCTAGAAGTTTTAGTTGTTTGAGATTCCAATAATTCAGTAATAACCTTAGCCTCTTTTTCGACAAAGAACATTCTGAAGTTCTCATCCTGCCTCCACCGATTTTCAAGATCTTCTATCAAAGGATCAGCAAGACTAAACAAAAAATTATTAATATTTAATTTTGAAAACACTTACTTTGTTCTGTTCAGACCCTTTGTGCTACCTGTCATAATACGAGCTGTTCTCTTGTGTTCTAAACATTTATTTAATCAAAACAACTTTCATTGTTTTCTTACGACATTCAAAATCAGTCAAGGCATCCCAGTAGTCTTCATGAAAGGAAAATATATTCAGCATGATCCTTGACGTCGTCCACCAATACACTCCAGTTTCGATACTGAAACTAGTTTTCTGATCTAAGCCGAAAATCAAAAAAAATTAACTTACTATACAGTGTTCGGAGTACTACAAGATAGCCGATCATGTTCTAGTCTTTCTCCATTCAAAACAGAAATTAATAGAATAAAAATAATGTATTTGCTGTCTTCCATTTTTACGTTAAACTCGTAAACAAATACAGCTCGAAGCAAAATTTTATCACAATGGTTTTGAAGAACGAATTTCGTTATCAGAAGAGTGACGAAAATCAAATTTAGTCGGCAAACAAGAAGTGAACTGTTGGATGGTCAGTTGAAAATATGCAGAATTGCTCATAACTAAATTAAGAAAACATGTTATACTCAATTTTTGAAAAACAGAACAAACAAAGGATTTAGAAATTATTTCAGAAGGGGTTTGGAAATTGAGTTATTTAGTAGAATTAATAAAACTGGAGTAGGCACTGGGTTGAAAAAAATGAATTAATACAGTGCTTATGCTTGACAAATATATTGAAGATGTTTTAAGATAGAGAACATAAGAACAGAGTATCAATGTTATAAATCAATACTCCATGACGCATCAGTTTAGTAAACACACCGGATAACTGGGTAACTTGAAAAACAGTTTTAATATCGCAAAATTCAATCACGTTAGTTAATATTTCATTTGCTTGGTAGATCAACCGGAAAAGTAGCAAAGACTATTATAGTTATACTAATAAAATTTAATCGAGCTTGGATCCTCTGGAGCAAATTAAATCAGAAATTCTTGTAACTTTCAGTTTACATGGATCTTGTTGGCATACTTATCCAGAGATATCATCCGCATGTTGTTTTACAGAAAAGCTCTAAAAAAGCTTTCAATTTTTCATTTTTTCTTTTATAAAAAGTTTATCTGAAAACTCCTTGATTGCGACAGCTTATTTCTGTTTGTAATGTCACCAATATTCCAATTGAATACTTTTAAAACTTTTCTAATCAGCCTATCATCATACTGCACGAAGAAATTTATTTACAACATGAAAATAAATTCGGAAGAACTATGTACATTCCAACTCAAAACCCTCTTTCACCCATAAACAACATCATTTCCAATGATCAGTCTATCTCTGTCGAAGATTCGAATATACTCCAAATGATACGGATTCATCAAAACCTTCAACGATTGTCCCTTTCTCTCAAGGGTCAGAAGCTCTGCTGGCCCATAATAGACAAGTCCGGTCGGAAGAATTCTGCTGATCTTTTTATCCTCACTCAAATCCTTCAAACTTTTCTTGCAGTGCTCCACAGACATCACTGAACAATCTTCTCTTCTTAAAAGTGTCTCTGGACAGAATTTCAGCACTTTCTAAAATTGGAAGTTTTGAAAAACTTTTGTTATTTATCTTATCATCAACTAACTTCGCGATTATTTTGACGACATCCAGTACTATTCACAATATACGAAATTTCGTCTCTCTCAACCAGAAACTCATTCGTTATTTCATAAAACTCATAGACATCTTTGCCATTCTTATCTTTCAAAACTTCTCCGATATCTTCACAATGTTTTGCAACAGCTGTCATTTTTTCATCAGTTTCAACTCGTAACCGGATAGAGTATCTTCCGGTAAAACCATCTTTATAACAGTGGGCATCGGAAGCTTTCAGTTCTAAACTCGTGGTTTCTTTGACAATCTGAATATTGATATGAAAACCGAAATTCTAAAACTGAGAGCAACCTTTTTAACCGATGCAGTCTGTCTGATATGTCCTTGAATTATGTTTTCATCAAGAAGAACTAAAAGATCTCCACGGAATTCATCCAATTGTTTCTCAATTCTTCTGGAAGGGCGGTCTTCTTCGTCTTGCTCATATTCCTCGCTGGACTCGACTGCTTTTTTCAGATCCCTGAAATGAAGGATTTTAAAAATGAGAGAAAAAGAGCAAATTAGAACATCGTTATTGGGTAATGTTCCGCAGAGCTGTGAGAAAGTGATATTTCGTAAAACAGAAGTCGGAAGTCGAAAATCGGAATTCCGCACAGCTCTGTTGTTCCGTATTAGAAGAATTCGTATCATGTTCCGTATTAGAAGAATTCGTATCATGTTCCGTATTAGAAGAATTCGTACCAGGTTTCTAGAACTCTCACAAAAGTTGTAAAGTCAGATTGTGTGTGTCTTATTGTAAGCCTGATTTCAAATTTCTGATAGGAGCTATTTCCAGTATTCGATCAGTAATTGAAAACGATTGTATAACTCATATCAAATAGATAATTACTCAGAATTCTCAAAACTGAAATCATACCATTTTGAGTCCAGGGCCATATCCAAAGCATCCAATGCAAAATCAGAAGTGGCAAGTTTCGCACCATTCCGCAGCGCCTTGGCCCCATACTTTCCTGTTTTTTTGAACGTCTTCATATAAGGCTGTGTAGCCTTATATGCAGACTTTGCACCCTTATAAACTTTTTTCCCGATTTCCGAGAACGACTTCAACGCCCAACGGGCTCCTCGTTTAGTTCTTACATATTCCGGTTCTTCTCTTTCTAAAAACGGTATTCTTTTTTTGTTCTCATTGCAGTACTCACCTTCACACTCGTCATGAATAATATTCGAAAGGGTCAAGTCCCGATACTGCAAAGCGATCACCTCGCTTGAAACTGTTCTTCCAGATGGAATCCTGTATTTTCGCAGCATATATATTACTTACTTTTCTAAACAAAACTCACTGAATTTTCTGAGTTTTGCATGATTGCCTTGCATCGTCCAACTGGTCACTTTTCGTATAGTACACGAAAACTGATAGGAGGAGGAGAGGAGTAACTTGGCAGTACATAACTGTCTAAAGTTATCAGTGCTAGTTGCCATCCCTCTTTATAGTAAACTGTCTAAGTCGGACAAACAACGTACTGATTAAAATTGAACTACAGATTTTGCAGAACAATGAATTGAGTCAGAAAAACATGCAATCACGAGTTAAAAAGTATTTTATCTTTCGGTTTTCTTTGTTGTCGATTGCTAAATGAGCAATGAAGGTTCCGTTTAAACAAGACAGCTCATGGCGAATAAAAAATAGAACGGCAAACATAGATAACGGATCAAAATGTTCAGTATATGAGTTGTAAGTGCTGCTGACTCATGAAACAAAACCATCTCAATAAACAGAGAATTTCTTATTCATCTCAAGTTAAGTTAAGTTGAATTCAAGTTTCATTCGTCATGAAGTTTCTTAATAATAAGACAAACTGTGACATCATGGAATACTGTCAACATAAAGCGAAAAAAACATAATCTCCCGTGCAAAAATGTAGCCAACAAGTTTGTCATTTGCTATTTTTATAAAGGAATGGTTGGAAACAGCGCAAAACCCAAACAGAATAGCCTACGATTCCCTGAAGCTGCACAAAAGAATTATCATTAAATATGCTGATGCTGAACCATCAGCTTCTGCTTCAAATGCCCAGCAGGATCACCAGGACCTACCGCAGCTCCAGAACGAAAAAAGTCCATCAGCTGCTCCAGGAGCCCTAGGACAATTCGGAGGAGCCGCTCTTCCAGAACCACTAGGACCAGCCGGACAACCAGGATTCAACAGAAACTCCGGAGCTCCAGAAGCCCCAGGACAAGTCGTCGATGTTCTAGGCACTCCAGGACCAGCTAAATCACCAGGGTTTTACAAATTTGCCGAAGTTCAGACACGACATGTGCCTGCCATTCAGAGGTTATTCAGAGTGCCGATTTCGAAGTTCCTCTCCCCGTAGTTTTTTCTTTTTTTTTAACGTTTTTCAGAATAAAACAGTTCTTTATTTAATACACACAAAACATAATAACTTTACAAATACAAAAAATTAAGTCCAATGACAACACTCAACAGTCCAAGCACCCCATTGAACTGCGACACCGCTCCAATCGTAACCAATTTGATATTGGTCTCATCAATCAAGTATTTCTTCATTTCCTCTCTTGTCAGATTTGTTTGTAATAAAACAGCTAAACGTTTGTGTTTAATTATTTATAAACTTTAAGGCTTTACCATCCGAGCAGACATACGAAATAGAGATGAGCAATAGAATAAAGCCGAAGATGTAGTGCATGTTTTTTAACACTGAGCAATAAATATGACAGAGATGACGACTAGTTTGAAGTAAAGCAAAATGAGAGGACGAGCGAGATGGGACGGAAAGGAGAAAAAACTAATGATGAGCAAACATAGGCAAATACAGAAAATATAAAGATAAAGCAATGTTTGAACTGGCTGTTTTTGTTGGGAATGTAAGTCACTGTACTATAACAAATGAGGTGTCTTAATCAGGGCTTGATTGGACGGATGATAGTTTCTTTCGATTGAGTCATCTGTTTTAATTCCTTCCCTCCAATGAAGAGAGTCTCATCGAATTTCGGGACGATGTGGTAGAGTACACGAGGTTTCACAAGGTACCGGGATTGGAGACTGTCTTTTTCGGTTAGAATTTGCTGAAAAAAAGTAGATGAGGTGATTAGTTTTCTCGGTCTCTTGACTTACCGTAAAATCTCCGTAGACTGCGAATCCATTCTGGAGCTCTCTATCAAAATCAGACTTCTGCTCCATTCTCAGCTCACAACGTTGCAATTTTTCTTTGGAGCAATCAGTCGGACGGATAGCTTGGGTTGGGCAGTAGGTGAAATGCTGAAATTCAAAAAAGGTGGTGTTATTAGAGCGCGTTCACAAACCTCAAAGAAGCACCACTCGATGTCTACCTTGAAAATATGACCATTTTTCTTGAATGTTGCCTTTGGCAGCGTGTAGTACTGATAAGTTCCGTCGACCATTTTTCCAATGTCGTCACACTGAAACAATAAGAGAGCATAAGAAAAATGAGGAACTGAGGAAATTTTTATACCTTTTCAATTGTGATTCTTGCAACCTTCGGAATCTTCAACTTTAAGTAAATAACAACTTGCGAATCTCGATGAGACTGATGACACATCACGTTTGTAGCAGTTACTTCAGAAAGGAGTTTCTCATTGTCCACTAGAAGCAGTCCCTTGATTTCCTCTAGAATAATTGGGTGATGGAGAAGCATGTCGGAGATGATTCCATGATTAATCAGTAACTGAAGGCTAGTTCGCAGAGTTTGTTCCAGAATAACATCCATATGAGCATCCTTCTCCTCTGCTCTGAGCTCTTCAACGTCCTCCCACATTTTCATGAAGAAATTTCCGATTCCAGCGTATTTGACTTTCCCAATCGAAGTCTTGACGTGATTCAATTTTTCCACTACTTTGGCAATACCTTTCAAAAGTTCTGGCTTGAGGAATAGTTTGCTTTTTTGGAAAAAGTGGAGGAAATACTTTGAGAGACGGAAGATTCCACGAGCAATCGGAGAGCGTTTGTCGCGTCGGCTGAGGGTCGGAAAGACTGGAAATTTCACGATTAGAATGTTGATTAGCTAGGGAGCATAGTAAATCTAGATTATGATTCTATTTTTAATTTAAATCAAGAGAGTTAGAAGAGTTTGAGTAGGGTTTTATAAAAAAGCTAGTTATCCTTAGCAATTTCTTGTAGTATAGGTCTTTAAGTTAATCCCCTTTACTACTGCCCGATTCTAACAAAACTGCTATTTCGGAAAAGTAGGCCTCTGCCAATAAAAAACTACAAACCTTTATCTCTGAGTCCACACTCTTCCGCCAAAATTCTTGTCACAGGATGACGGTTCAAACTCATTCCGGAATCCAAAGAGAGCTCAATTTGTTTCTCGTACACGTCGTACTCATCGGGAATGTATCTGAAACTTTTACTTGTAATCTCTGATGATAACGAATAAAAAAACCACTTACGTAATTTCCTGGGTGGTGCAGGCTCGCCGTTCCTCTGGCAAAGGATGGTTGTGGAGCGCACTGATTAGAATAGGAAGTGCAGCGAAGAGAGCGATGAAAGTCATTGTAATTAGTTGTAGAACTGTTGAACGCTCACTCAACAACATGTATATATACTGGTTCTTTTGGAGCACCAGTTATTTTTCCTTCGTTATGACGAGTAGTGGCAGTGAGAGAGATAAGAGCAATAAGAGGAGAGAGAGAGAGGTCTCAAACAAAAATGAGGAAGAACGCCTTTCTCAAGACTGAGAAAACCACAAATTTTAGTATGAGGAATTTCATGGCAGACATAGTGAAAAGGTCACTTCACTGAGAAAAATGACCTGTTTACAAACTCATTTGCAATCTGTGAACTGGGTTTCCTTATCAGGAAGAAGTTGAGGAAAAAGAAACGATAGTGAACTTAGAGGAAATGCTTGGAATGATTTTATGTACTGATTTCTACAAAATGTCAGTGTCTGACCTGACATGGTAAAGCAAACCGAAAGAAAGACAATGGAAGAGATAGTTAGAATTAATATCCTGGAGCGGTACGTGGTGGTGGGCAGTGATCGCAAGCTCCCTCGGATCCGCTCTCTCCGTCTTGTCCTGGTGCTCCGGCTTGTCCTGGGGCTCCTGGGGCTCCTGGTGCTCCGGCATCTCCTTGTGGTCCTGGTCCTCCTGGTTGGGAGCTTCCGGCTTGTCCTGGTTGTCCTGGTGCTCCGGCTGGTCCTGGTGGTCCTGGTGGTCCAGCTGGTCCTGGGGTGCCTGGAACATCGACGACTTGTCCTGGGGCTCCTGGAGCTCCGGCGTTTCCGTTGGATCCTGGTTGTCCGGCTGGTCCTGGTGGTCCGGCTGGTCCTGGTGGTCCTGGAAGAGCGGCTCCTCCGGATTGTCCTGGGGCTCCTGGAGCTCCTGATGGTCCCTTTTGTCCTGGAGCACCGGCTGGTCCTGGTGGTCCGGCTGGGCAGTCGAAGCAGAAGCTGTCTGGTCCAGCGACGGCGTCTTCTGAAGCATCTTGCCCTGGGTTTCCTGGGGCTCCTGGTGCTCCATCGTTTCCTGGGGCTCCGTCTTGTCCTGGTGCTCCAGCTGGTCCAGCAGCTCCAACTCCGCAAGAGCAGCATGATCCTCCGGCAGATCCTCCGAATCCTCCGACAGCGGCGTCGTTTCCGTAGGATTGACGACGAGCCTTGCGGGAAGCTCCAGAAACTCCAAGGCTACGGTGGTAGGCATCTCTCTTAATACGTCCCTCAACTCCGGAAACTCCTTGGAACTGAAAAATGAAATGGTTATGAGATGGGCGGTGTAGAATGGAGAGACTCACTCTTTTGTACTCATCCCAAAGTCCATTTGATCTATGTTGGCAGAATTCGACCTCAGATTGAAGAGAAGATTGCACGTGTTGCATGTAGTTGTAGAGCATTGGAACAGCAATGATAGCTGTCAACGTGGCAATCGTCGAAACGGCGATTCCGAAGAATGCAACCTTTCGGAGAGACTCTGTCTCCTGTGCGATCTGCTTTGGATCCTCCGACATCCTTAAGGAGAAAACATTAATGAAGAATAGTGTTCAAAATGTAATGAAAAGGGGAAGTATGAAAAGAAAATTGAGTGCTTATCTGCTGCCGTTCTTCTCCTTTTATACCGTCAACGCGCGACGTCTGCAACGACACCGTCAATATTACAATGGCAGAAGGTAGGTGGGAGGCGGAGATAGAGAAGAAGCGATATAAACCTTGTGTGGGTTTACAATTGTGAGAACACTTATCCGTAGTGATAGTTGTGATGATGTTGTGATAGTGACAAGGAAATAAAATAGGAAGGGGGGGGGGGGGGAGAGGAGTGAGTACTGTATGTTAAACAAAGAAGTGATTATGGGGTGAAAGGTGGGTAGTAATAAGAAGAAATAGGTAATGATCAAAGTATCAGTATAGTAAGTTGTTCAGAAAAATATTCAAGATTAGGATTCTTGGTATTGAAGCATAGCATTTCAGGAGACTTCTGAGCTATTATCACAGACTTCAGAGTTAGAGACTGTCATGATCGTCTAAATAAAGTCATTTGCTCCATAGCACCTTCATAATGAGCTGAGTCGAAACAAGCCAAAGTGACCTGACCGGCTCGACCAAATAAGTAATCTGTTTCTGACCTCCGAGTAGTAAAACCCTCATGAATCTCTTCATTTTTGCTCGGTGTACTTGATCACATTTTGCTGGTATAGAAAGCATCTGTCGCGATTTTGTGTGCATCTGATAGTCTCACTTTAAACAACGTTCTCGTCCCAAAATATCCCAAAATTTTATGATACATGTTTGATGAAACACAAAATCATACATAAACCTAAATACTGTGAATGAACATTTTATAAAACTCTGTTAAGAACTATTGTATAACTGGAAATATATGGATGGAGCCTTGCTTTTCCTCTTGTCCCTTTTACTCAAAGTCTAGGTTATTTGGAATTTGAAGCCTTTGATGTATCAAAGAAAGCTTCATAAGCTTCTACATGTTGGCCAGGTCTTCCTGGTAGTTCGGCTGATGTTGAGGTGTCTGGAACTCCTGAAGCTCCGGTGCATCCATTGGATCCCGATTGTCTGGCTCCTCCAGATTTTCCTGTTGTCCCTGGAGCTCCTATCGGCTATTTTGGCTTTGTCCTTTATCTAGTCTTTGCAATCCCTAAAAACCAACAATGTCTTCATCTAAGATTCTCATATCTTCGTTGTTCCCGGTGGATAAAACATGACTTCCCTCTCCCCTTCTGATTCACACTTGATCTACTAATGCATCTGATCTGACACCTCAGTGTAAGTTATCTGATTTCAAGCTTAACCCAATCGGTACAAAAAAAGAACCGATCTGAAACCAGTTCCTTTCTGTCGTCCCCTTCCGACCGTTCCCCGTCTCAACTTCCGTTTTCTCTCTTTCTTCCATTGTTCTCCCAATTAAAGGCCACTCATCAAGGCTAAACAATCTGAAATCTCACAAAAACTGACCTGTGACCTTCATCGGGATCTCTTTGTTCGGTCCCTCTTATTCACCACCTATTTACCTACTTCCCCTTTACTACAAAGGTGCTGTAACATTAACATCACTTCTTTGAATGTGCCTCTTCTTCCGCATTACGATCAGTTTCCTTTGATACTTACTGAATGAATGAAAGGGGCAAAAACATTTCAGAAAGAATTCTCCCAAATTATACCGGTAACTGGAAACGAAACCGTTTTTGTGTCTTCTCCCCTTCTCGTCACCCAATTTTATGTGTTTTACGTTTTCCGTTTTTGTAAATTCCCTCTTCTTCCGAATTTCCAATTACCGATGCGACCTTGTGTTGTTCTTTCTCTTTTACAAAAAGCTAATCATGTACTTTCATTCACATTCATTTAAGATTTGACTTTATAATGAAAACCATTTATTTCATTAATTCTATGTTCTTTCAATTCAATACACTACAGTTTTGTCGTTTGAAAACAAAAAAAGAGATAAAGCAGGGAGAAAAACGAGAAAGACAGAGATGATGTCATTGTTATGGCTGAACTTAATATCCTGGAGCGGTACGTGGTGGTGGGCAGTGATCGCAAGCTCCCTCGGATCCGCTCTCTCCGTCTTGTCCTGGTGCTCCGGCTTGTCCTGGGGCTCCTGGGGCTCCTGGTGCTCCGGCATCTCCTTGTGGTCCTGGTCCTCCTGGTTGGGAGCTTCCGGCTTGTCCTGGTTGTCCTGGTGCTCCGGCTGGTCCTGGTGGTCCTGGTGGTCCAGCTGGTCCTGGGGTGCCAGGAACATCGACGACTTGTCCTGGGGCTCCTGGAGCTCCGGCGTTTCCGTTGGATCCTGGTTGTCCGGCTGGTCCTGGTGGTCCGGCTGGTCCTGGTGGTCCTGGAAGAGCGGCTCCTCCGGATTGTCCTGGGGCTCCTGGAGCTCCTGATGGTCCCTTTTGTCCTGGAGCTCCGGCTGGTCCTGGTGGTCCGGCTGGGCAGTCGAAGCAGAAGCTGTCTGGTCCAGCGACGGCGTCTTCTGAAGCGTCTTGTCCTGGGTTTCCTGGGGCTCCTGGTGCTCCATCGTTTCCTGGGGCTCCGTCTTGTCCTGGTGCTCCAGCTGGTCCAGCAGCTCCAACTCCGCAAGAGCAGCATGATCCTCCGGCAGATCCTCCGAATCCTCCGACAGCGGCGTCGTTTCCGTAGGATTGACGACGAGCCTTGCGGGAAGCTCCAGAAACTCCAAGGCTACGGTGGTAGGCATCTCTCTTAATACGTCCCTCAACTCCGGAAACTCCTTGGAACTGAAAAATGAAATGGTTATGAGATGGGTTGTGTAGAATGGAGATACTCACTCTTTTGTACTCATCCCAAAGTCCATTTGATCTATGTTGGCAGAATTCGACTTCAGATTGAAGAGAAGATTGCACGTGTTGCATGTAGTTGTAGAGCATTGGAACAGCGATGATAGCTGTCAATGTGGCAATCGTCGAAACGGCGATTCCGAAGAATGCAACCTTTCGGAGAGACTCTGTCTCTTGTGCGATCTGCTTTGGATCCTCCGACATTTTTTTCTAAAAGAAAAAAATCGTATTTTGTTTCAAAACCGTCTTAAAATGACACCTTACCTGTCACTGGACTTCAGAAGCCAAGTGATTTTGAAGCCCACGACTTCCTCTTTTATACCAAGTGTCATTTTGTCATTCCCTCCCTCGTCTCTCCTTCTTTATTACTATTCTCCTCGAAAAACTGACTAAATATTACACCGGTGGCCGTCTCTTGCGCGCAGAGACACAAAACAAAAAGAGTGAGGAGAGAGAGAGAAGAAGGAGATAAGCAGTAGGTGAAAAAATGAATGAAGAGAAAGGTTTTGAGTGAACTAATCAGGAACAATTACAGCGTATTTCATGTGTAAACGAGAAGGTCTTTCAAACAAATTGGTTCTTTATTTCATTTTAGGTTTTTTTCTTTATGAGACAAAACGGTGATCAAAAATCTTTTCAGCGAATTGTGAGATGATTGTTCAGAACTCTGCTTCTATCCTTCTCTTCCGCTGGCACTGCGCCGAGCATTGTCGTGTTTCCGAGCATTAGCCGATTCATCGCGTCGTGGTGGTGGAATTTCGGACCGATCACTCGGAAATGTCTGAAATTTTACCGATTTTCATAGAATTTGGCAATAAAATTGCAAAAAGCGGTTTTCTTTGTTTCCGTTTTGGCTAAAATACCGGAATTTTTAATAAATACGACTAATTTTTCAATTTTTTCGGTGATGAAAAAGATTTTTGACACTTTTCGATCGAAAAATCCGATTTCTGAAGAAAAAAAAGTGTTTTCGAAGTATTTTTCATTTATTCAGCAAGAAAAAGCGTTTTTGCGGGTGAAAAGTCTCAAAAACCCCATTTTGCAGCTAAAAACTCGGTATTTTCAGACATTTTTCAACACAAAAACCCACATTTCTACACGAAAAATGAAAAATTGGACATTTTTCGATCAGAAAATCACGTTTGGAGCTGAAAATTCACAAAAACATTTGAATTTTGGCTATTTTTCAGCTAAAAATCCAGATTTTCCAAGCAAAAATTCATTAAAAACCTCAATTTTCCTCCAAATTTTACCAAATATTGTTCGGGATGTTCGTTTTTTTACAAATGATTCGGGCATATTCACACAGAAAACGAATAAAAAGGAGTAATTGTAAGGTGTTTTCCTTGAAAACTAGTTAAAATTAGTAGTAAAGTGGGGGAAGTAAGGAATTTGTTGTTTTCAGCGATTTTTGAGAGCAAAAAAAAAGAAATCCTTCATTTATTATGAAAATTCGATTCAGACAAGCTATTTTTCGTACATTCTGCACAATTCACACTTATGATATTGGAAAATCAAGCATTTACACATTATTCAGAAGAAAAAAAACTTTATTTTTCGATTTTTCACTCACCGAATAACACAATCCCTTCCCTTCTCGTGATTTTTCACAACAGTCATTCGTAGTGCCATTACACGTCGTGGCAAGTCTCTCTTGTCGAGCAATCGGATTTTCTAAACAGATTAAAAAAAAATAATATTTTTGTTCAAATTGTGTTCGAAACTAACCACCCAACCTTGCGGCTGATTCACTCGACGATTCGTTTGATGCCACCAATCGTTTGTACCCCAACCGAGGTCTATTCGGACTCTAAAATACTTATTTTTCCTTTACTTTTCACATATTTTCACTTCACAAACTCTTGCGGACAATACGATTCATCTTTCACAAAATCCAGATAAAGCATTATATAAGAAACGTCGGTTTTGCCTTGAAAAGTGAGAACTGCCTGGTGAGGAGGGCTCATGTTTGTTCTCCATGCCAATTCCGAGCTGTCGTGCAGTAATTGGTCAACACCGCCGCCTGGGAAATCAATAAATATTTGAATTTATAAATTTGAATTATATTAAATTATTTTATTGGAAAAACTCGGAAAACCTACAGTGAGCAACACTAGACAATGCGAAATTAGCTCTATTCGTTATATCTTCATAAAGATTCGGCTCCTCAAATGCTGTAACCCATCCGCGAGACGATGTGCTTTCCACGTCGACGAACTGCAATCTTGGCATGTTCAGCTCAGCGAGCACTGAAAACTAAATTTTTTTAATTCATATTTTAAAAATATTTTACTCACTTTCCGCAGATTCCAACAATGATTATTAAATAGCTTTTAATATAGTTTTGTTGAGTTGAGAAGAGCTCACCAGTTGTCCGTGTGGAGTACACGGATGGTCTGTAGCATTCCGTCAGTGCAACACACCTCACGGAGTAATGCACAGAAATTACTGTATCTGCCACGTGGCGCATCGGATTGCATTTTTTAACGTTTTTCGAGCGATTTACTTGGATTTTGTTCAGAAATTCACAACTTTTTCATAAAAAATATCAATATTTGAATCTTAAATCTGAATTCAAATAAAGTACTGATTTTCTGCTCAAAAACCACGAATAACCTCGAAAACGTGTGTTCTACCTAATGATGGTGAGAAATAAGTTATTTTATTTCAAATAACCGGCGCTAGCTCATAATTTCACAAAACGAGGAACTCAAATCGCAATTTGAGATCATACTTGTCAAGGCCCGGCTTAAAAAAATGAAAGAATAATTCAATTTTTTTGAAATTTGTTGAAATTTTGGTCGGAAAAATTAAAGTATTTCGAAAAATTTGAAACTCGAACTTTATACCCGGGTTTTGACAAGTATGCAGATTTCCGTTCAAAAAACATTGAAAAGTCAAACAAAATTCATTTAAAAACAATTCAAAAATTAAGCTTTACTCGTCGAAGTCAATTTTTCAGTGCTTTTACTCATTGTCATACTCGTTCTCCCAGCTGTTCCCAGATTTTCCGCATTTTCCGTAGTTGATAGTAACGTTGTGGCAGTTTCTTGAGTGGTTGTTGATGTTTTCGCAGCAGTTCTTCCGGTTCCGGACGTAGTACTAGAGCTGCCTGAAAGTTTTCAGTGAGTTTTCAAAATTTATTCTGATTTTGAGAACAAACCTAACGCATTTTCGTAGTCATCTTGATTCTCTTCCAGTTTTATCAATGCATCTCTTCGTTCTCGTCTTGCTTCGTCTAACAATTTACCATAGGGACCAATTCTGAAATATTTTCTCATTTATTCGACATCAAACAATCTACGACTCACTTAAAAAGTCTACCAGCCCATCTCATAAAACACAAAAATGTGCCAACTCGATCCCCAGACTAAAAATAAATATACCACTTTCCAACGTATCTGATCGCTCTACTCACCAATCCACAAGGAATAGTACGAATAATCAAAAATCCCATGTAGAAAAACACAATCACAAATCCCGAAACAATCGATCCCACTGCAAATGGGATGCTCACAACTATCCCAACGACAATACCAATAACAATACGAAATATTATAGTGATCACATCAATCGGAACCAGAAAGTCGTGACTATCCTTCTCTTTTCTATATGCATCATAAGCTAGACTGGCTGGTACAAGGAAAAGTATGAATATTGGAATGTAGAGAAACGCGATTAAGTAGACGAATGGGAGAAGGATCCAGAGTATTATGAAGTTTACGTCGAGAGCCAACTGAATCGATCTGAAGATTCGCTCGTAGTCAAGATAGCCCAAGCGGCAATGTGAAGCTGAAAATGTGTCAGTTATCGATAAGAAAATTAGGTTAATTAAAACCTGTGGTAAAATGAGAGCACGGTCTACCGATCGACTTCTCACAATGCCAACAAAACGCCGTATTGCACACAGAATTCGCACAAATCACATAGTTGCATCCCGGTTCGTGCATGTACACAGCTCGGCACAGTGGGCATCGCTTGATATCAGAAGATGGTAGAGCAGCAATAACTGAGTGTTTGTATTGCTTGTGCTGTAAATATCTTCGATGGGTGATCGACATGTATCTCTCCAGTGCAGGCTCTTTCTCATCAAGCACTGCATTGATATCATTGTCATGGATCACTTCATTACACGTGACAACTGGACATTTGAATCGGGGATGGCCATCCACAATTATTCTATTCTGGAAATTTTCAACAGTGGGATTTTTCTACTTGTAGAGCATTTCGGTTACCTTAACGTATTCCAAAATGCAGGGCAAGCAAACCACATGGCCACATTGTCGAAGAATTATTCGGACCTGAAGTTTGAAAAATACTAATTTTCTTCCCTCAACTCCTTATAAAATTGCAGTTTCCCTCCTTTTCAAACAATGAAACTGTTATGCGGTTTAACACGTGCTCCACTCCTTTGTGTGGTTATCAATGCTTTATCATTTTGGTCATCAAAAAATTATGAATTTATGTCATCGCGTGTAAACACCAGAGACAGACATCATTTTAGGCAAGCGCGTATGAAGTTTGACCGGATCAAAATGATCTGATCTTAACGAAAAAGATGACTTGAACAAAAAAAAAGTATTTTGTGCTTGAAAAAATCGAACCCTTGACCCTTCGGCTCCGGGACATTTCGCCACCAATTATAGAAAACGTTCCAAAGCTTTATAGGAAAAAAACACATGTCCCCTTAATTAGCATAATAAACGCGTACTGGTGGTATTATTTTTTCTCTATAAAGCTTTAGAAATGCTCCTATAATTGGTGGCGAAATATCCCGGAGCCGACCCTTCACGCTCCTAGGTTACTGTAGGTTACTATCGCTCACCTCCTCCTTCTCACTGCAAACCTCGCATCCAACTATTCTGCTATCATCTTCCTTTTTCTTTTGAGTTTCCACTTTCTGATCACTTTCTTCAGTTAATTTTGATTCTTTGTTTGTATTACTCTGCAAGAGGAATGTGCTACATCTTTTGAGACAAAGCTTACTCACCATCTCCGTCGCCATAATTTTCTAAAAATGAATTTTGAAAAACAGCGTGAATCAGAAATAGTTTTTATTTATTTTTTCAATAAAAAACAATCAAATGCTCCGTTTTTTATTTCACAGGAGAGAGGGGGCGACCGACTAGAAATGTGTTTTTTAAAACTATACATGTAAAATTTGGGAAAAAATAAAGAGAAACGGATTGATTCGAAATTTGTACAGAGAAATCAGTTAGACATAATAACAATAATATAATAAAGAAAGTAATAATCCAAAATCGAAGATCAGAGAAAATTAAAGCCGTGTGGGGGATGACATTTAACTATAGAACCCAAGATCCGGACTACTGCATGTACCGTTCATGATATGGGTCACATTCTGGAGTGGTCCACAACAATTGGTTTGAGCCTCTTCAAGTGGTGGTCTCTGGAAAAATATGATTATATGATTATTGTCATATTATACAAAATCTCACCGTTTTGAAGACAGACACGTAGCAAGGAAGGTTGAATTCTGTTGTAGTTAGCTCCACTATAGCAGAGAATGTAGCACATCCTCCTCCAATTATTCCGATGACTGAAATTTGAAAAAATGTTGTCAGTGGAGCGAAGTTACATCAAAACTTACTAATGATAGCAATGCAAATATAGAGTGTTGGCTTCTCATTGTACATTAAAACATCTCTCCAACTAGCTGGCTCGGTTCCCGGCTTTCCAGTAATCTCTTCTTTTCTCTTGTACGCATTCAAATAGATGTAGAAAAGGCATGGAAGGATGACAGAGGTGAGAGTCAACGTGGATCCACCGACCAGATCCAAAAGAGGGCCAAATGTTGGGACAGACTCGGCGACGAACACGACAGCAATCATGATTCCGGTACGAACGAAGACACGTTTGATTCCAAACTTCTGTGGGACGTGGAAGACGTCTTCAACCTCTTGCATCAATGGATTAAACACAATTGTGAGAGTGAGAATACAATGGATTGTGATAAGAATGTTGATGGCCTGTTGGATCCACACGGTTTGAATTGATGGGATGATGGAGTCACGGAGTGAGTCTCCATACACCAAGTAGCCCATAATACACACGGGAATGTACATGAATGCCATGACTGAAAATTTAAAAATTAATTCCAGAAAATATTGAATGAAAACTCTTACTGGTAAAAGCGAGGATGACGGATTTGGTGAACTCTCTTGGCTGCTTCATATCGTGTTGAATTGTTGGGAACGCTGAATGACCACCGACTGAGAAGAGCAGTGTTCCCATGGAGAGGAAGAGGTTGGTGACTTTGAATTTTGGGAGTTTGGAGATTGAATGACACGCGTCGTAGTCAATGAGCGATCCGACAATGATGAGGATGACGGCGGCGGAGGTGGTCATCATGGCGATGACGACGGCCCACCTGGAAACAAGAATTGGGGTTTTATAGGATTTCGATCCTTACATCGTTTTGAACAGAGACAGTCAACATTTTCAGTGAAGGAGATTAATATCACGTTACTTGGAGGAGCTTACATTTGACTAGCTACGGAGATCTCGAATCAAAAATAAAAATTTTACATTTTATGGTTTTTAGCAGCAATGTTTCTTTGGGACATAACTGTCTTTGGGAAGACTCTATTTTCAATGGAAAACTTTTTAAAAACATTTGAGTTTTGAGAATCTGAGCTGCCACCCTTTGTTAGCTCATAACCACGACTTTTTCTATTCAAACATACAAAACACCTGGGCAATTGACAATTTTGTGGCAAGAGCCCTCAATTTTACTTTTGATGATGTTTCTCGTAGTGGTTACTATAACCAACCACATTTTCATAATAACTCCACATTTTCATAATAACTTTTTAAAAAGTTGTTTTTTGTGTGCCATGTTCTAGTCGTCTTATCTCACCCTAGTTCACCCCGTTCTTTCTCCTCGAAACAGTTTTCAGTGGTCAGTAGTTTTACGTCACACCACAAATTAACCAAGCACAGCAGTGCTCACTGTCTCTCTTTGCAATTATTTTATGACCCATCATTAAAATTGAAAAGAAACGTGGTTTCCCTACTACACATTCCAACTTGATTTATCTCTAAACCTCTTAAAATTTTTTATAGAAACTTTAAAAAAAATCTTTTAAAAATTAGGGTGTAAAAGTGACGAGACCATATGATGAAACTTTTGGAAAAGAATTAAAGAAAGTAATCCGCTTAGATTCATAAAGGGTTTTTTTCCTATAGAACAAATTTTTGTAAAAAAAAAGAAGACAAATTCACCAGAAATCCTGTGGCGATTTGAGGAAACAGAGCGGCAAAAGACACGCGGCGACGATGAGAACCAGAATACAGAATGAGAGATTTCCACCGGAGAATGCCTGTGTTAATAAGAAAGGTAAACAATTAGTACGGGTTAATTACCCAATCAAACTCACAATAATCATATTCTGGATGTTTTTCGAGGCAAGAAGCAGGTACACAACAGAAATTCCGAATTGTGTCACATCGATACATATAGATACCAAAAGTCTGAAATTTAAAATAAAAATCAGAAACTTCACAAGACACAAAAACATACTTGCAAAGTGGTCCCATCGCTCGTCCACCAATTTCTGGATACGGTTTACGACAGTGGTGACGGTATTCTGGCCAAGTGCTCAAGAGAATATTCCAACTGAGTCCGAGAACGTAGGCAGTGTAGGTGACGACGGCGATGAGAATTATACATACTATGAGTCCGGTCCAGAATTCTGAAAATACAAAAGAAGCGTATGGGGCACCCGGTTTTTCAAATGATAAAAAATTATTTGGATCTTAATTTGAATTATTTGACGCCATGATCTAGGAAACGTCATGGAGATATGTATCGTGACCAACATCATTGGAAAGCTGAGAAAACGCTGATTCCAAATATATATTCAGTTTTTGCCCGCAATGTCTGGTATTCGAAAACAACGAGATCGAAGTTTGTCATTTTACGCACATCTTGAAAAAAAAAACGTTGACCTCGTTTTTCTCGAATACCATGCATCAAGGGCAAAAACTGAAAATAGATTTGAAATCAGCGTTTTCTCAGATTTCCAATGATATAAGTCAGGACCTGTTTCTCCACACGGCCTTCATGACCTTCCCTAAATAACTCAAGGCGCGAAAGTGATGGTCGATGTACCGTTTCAACAGCTTGTCACAAATGAATTTCGGGTGTCCAGAAAATTTCCAAAAAATTTTGAGAAAAAATCAGTTTCAGAATCCTCCGAAAATGCAGCTTTTCAGTCATATTTGACTCCTCGAAAACTTCTAAATTCGGCCATGGCGCTCCACGAGCCTGTATTTGTCTCTCTGGTACCCTTTCTAACCTATTTTTTTGCTTTTCGCTATCCCAGTGTTATTTTTCAATGGAGCACATGCATGCTCAACCCCATTATTTGCCATATCCACTATAACTCTTCACCAAATCATTCTTTACGACTCTCCTTTCGACTCGAACATTTGAATACACTTTGCCCCTGACGTTTAGAGCACAAAACTCGTTCCCCTCCTCGTCCCTCTTATCACGTATTCGTTGAGAGACTCTCAAAAAGAAGTTTCTCTGTCCTTTCTTCTGTTCTCTTTCCCCTTTTTCTTAATAAATGAAAGATAAGAAACTCATGAAGCGTGTGATCAGAGATTTCAAAGAAGGAGCCGGAACCGATCGTTTTCATTATCACTTAATGGTGATGATGGCGCATTTTTTCTATCAAAAAGGAGAGTGAGGGGGGGGGGATTACATCGTTTGTTTTAAGTTTTTATTTGGACTAGATTACATTGTGTTTGTGTTTGTTTTAGATAATAGGAGAAGAGAGTGATGGACAGGGACTTACCGGCTTGAATGATGGCTGTGGGCAAAGCGACAATACCTCCTCCGGCAAGATCTCCGACTACGAAAAGACCAGTGACGAACCAGTTGAGACCTGGAAATGGGACATTTGGAGATGAGAAAGAGAAAGAGAGTACAGTAATCCAGGATTCAGGAAATTTCTAATTTGGGATTCTTCTTTTCAGATCCTAGATTCTGGATTCTGAACTCCGGGTTCAAGATCTCAAATTCACATCAAAGACTGGAAAGCCTAAATATTGCAGTGCTGAAATCCTTTAGATCAATGGAAATCTAGAAAGCCCGGATCAAGAATTCCTGAATCTAGGAATTTCTGATTTTCAAAATTCGGGAGTATAAGAACCTGGAATACTTGGATTCTGGAATCATAGGATTCCATTTTTCTTAAATTCAGCAAATAGGCAAGTCCCAGATATTCTAAACCTCTGCATCTGAAAATTTTGAAATTCTAAAATCTTGAAATTTCTAATTTTGACGTTTTCTGGAACCACGTGTCTTTAAATTTAGGAATTCTGAAATCCCAAATACCTGAAATTTTGAAATTTCCAAAATAACAAGACTTCAAAAACTGGTTACGGAAAAACTAGGATTCTGGAATTCAGAATCCCGACTTTCTGAATTTCCAGGAAACCTAAAAACCTGAGTTTCTGAACACTTGAGTTTTAACTTCTTAGTTCCCCAAATTTTAGGCGAATTTTTTATACCGTAACCCACCTGCAGGATTGAAGAACGGTTTCGACATATCCACATCACTATGTGAGGAATTCCTCTCTTTATGTTCACATGAGGAAGCCTCTTCGCAAGAGCATGACGAGTTTTGAGTATTTCTGAAATTAAAGATTAAGCGGAAATTTGAAAACTAGAAAACCACACTTACTTCCGACAAGGATCATCGAAAGCGTAGTTGTCTCTGGACAGTGTGAACGACATCTTTGGTTAAATTAGCCTGAAGTTTCGGAATTTTTCGGGAGTAGAAAAGTTTTTTATGTAACAAAAAAGCAGGTTCTTGTTATGAGAAGTAAGCTCTGGCCTCAATCCGAGGGTGTGAAAATATGAAAATAAATGTGTTGGAATATTGGTATCATTCGAAAAAAGAATAAAAAGAAAGGGCTCACTGACTTCGCAAGAGAGAAATTTTTTCGACATTTTGCAACCGAAAAATGACATAAAAATGATAAAAAGTGGTTCGTCAATCAGGCTTTTTATTCCGATTCCCTCTTATCAGTTTCTCTTTTTGCTGGCTGGCCACGAAATTCCTTTCGCCTCTTACCGAAAAACGACGCAGAGTTGGAAAAATGGGTGCATGAAGGAAATTCGATGGGAAATGAGAAGGAATGAGAAGAAATGAAGGAAAAAGAGCAAGAAAATGTGGATTTTTTTGGAAGAGGTTCACGGGAAAAGGGTACTTGAAATGAGGAGGAGGAGGATCAAAAAGACACTCGCCTTGACGCCATTCTTCTTTTATGGTAAGGGCTACCGTAATCCCTAGTATGTTTACATTGATGGTGTTGTTTCGGAAATGAGTCATCAATCAAAGTTATCTTTAATTTTTTGAAAACAGATGGCGCCGTCTCGAGGCGTCTAGAACAATGGACGATGCACGTGAATACTTGGTGTGAAGATACAGGAAGAAAATGGAAAAATCGTAGTTCGACATTAGATGGGGTGGGTTTATGGAATGAACTGACTGCAGCTACAGTAACCTCGAAAGTTGAGAGTTACAGAGACCTACAGTACCGGTCAAAACTATATGGACTTTCCAGTTTAAATTATTCAACTTTGAGAGTGTTTCATGGTAATACTGATTGTCGCACCAGGTAGATTTTTAAACGATCATACAGATCAAAAGTAGAGCTCCATTTTTGTAGTTGACCACTTTTTTGTACGGGCACATCCTAGAGAGTTATGGTCATTTTAAGGGGACAGCTCAAAAATTGCACTGCTTTGGTCGATTTGAGGGAGAAATTACTTTGTCGATAAGTTACTTGCTAGAAAGTATTCGTACAAAAAAGTTGTCAACTACAAAAATGAAGCTCTACTTTTCATCTGTATAATTCATAAAAAATCTATTTGATGGAACGATCAGTATTACCATGACACACTCTCAAAGTTGAACAATTTCAACTCAAAATGGTGAAAGTTTACAACCTTTTGACAGGTACTGTAGTTACAGTGATACAAGTTTCAAAACTTAATATGTTGAATATTCCTAACTTTCTAGTTTCTATTCCTCCCCCTACAACTTCCACGTCACACCGTGATCAGCAGACGAGACTCCATACAACGTCACCAACCCCAAATTTATAGGTGTAACAGAAAACTTCTGTTTTGAAATGTCATCAATTAGGACTAAAGTGATTACAAATGTAATAATACTCGAATTTGTGGAAGAACTTTGATATATGAAAGATGACAATTTCGAAAAAAGGGAAAAAAGGAAGAAAATGATATAGAAATATGATGCTTGTTGCGTGCTGGTCTCCTGGGACAAAAATCGGAGAGAAATGATGGATGAAGTGAGAGAGTTTTCGAGGCTGAAAAAATGTATAAAAGGAGATATAGTCTATTGAACAAGTTGGCCAAACTGTATGATGACGTGAGGGTGTGGGAAAATGACTATACGAAAACATTTATAAAAACATGATCTTTGATGTGAGAAAAAACGGTTTTTTCGACGTAGAGATAACCGTTTTTAGTGTTGATGGTTATATGTTATTTTGAACTGAAAACCACAATCTTTTTACTCATTACTCGCAGTCATTTTCATTATCATAGTGATATAAAAACTGAAAAGAAAGTACCTTTGTAATAAAACTGGTTATTTATATAATGAAACTGAATACAAAAAAAATCATTGTCTGTTGTATTTCAATTCGAAAAGTACGCTTGTCTAGACTGTCGGAAAAAGAAACGATTTTAAAAGGGCAGTGGGTCGTGTGATGTCAACCGAATCAGGATGTTCTTTTAATTGATTGTTATCCTTTTATTATCTCATGAATCACTTTATTTTTTGTTATTTTTGTAGATAATTTCTTAGTTACTCGTTTTTTTCTCTATTGAAGACATTTCGTTTTCGTAGTGAAATTCCAGGAGTTGATTCAATGTAACCAACGTTCTTCCACTTGTCGATGGGAGCCAAACACCGGTAACTAAATGATTTTTCAGCTGTTTTCGCTAAATACTTAAAGGGGGACTGCGGTATTCCAAAAATCGAGATTTTTTGATATGAATCGACTCAGAATTTTGTAGAAGAGTGAAAAGTCTCTTGGAGCTAGGTCCGAAAATCCGGCTGAAACGAGTCATGAGGTCTCAAAGTGTCAAAAAAGGGCCTCTCGCCGTGAAGATTTGCTTTATTTTCAAAGTAAAATTCTCTCGCCGTGAAAATGAAAAAATTTTGAAATATAAGGCAAATCTTCACGGCAAGAGGCAATTTTTTGACACTTTGAAGCCTAATAACTCGTTTTAGACTAATTTTCGGATCTGTCTCCAAGAGACTTTTCTCTTTTCTACAAAATTCTGAGTCGATCCATATCAAAAATCTCAATTTTTAGAATTCCGCAGTCCCCCTTTAAAAAAAACATTTCATTTCATATTTTTTCATTTAGGTTACTGTAGGTGTTTCCTGTGCATTTGTGCGCGGCGGTGTTTGCGGAAAAGCGGAAATATTTTTTATTTAGAGATTTTTATCAGCAACATTCGTAAGTTTTCGAAGGGATTGAAGCGAAATTCTTGTTTCAGTTATTTTCAGATATTTGAAAACCGCATAATAAATCTTTTCCGGGTCACAAAATATGTTTTTAATAACTGAAAAACCGAAAACTGATGATACCACGTTGTTCGCTTCTTTTTACGTTGAATGACTGGCGAAAAACTGGCGAAAACAACAATATGGGCGGTGCAGATTCACCGAATATTCTTTTTTGTTTTCTTTATATCTATATTTCCTTTTTTAATAACATTTTCTTCAGATGGCCCGAAAACGATACCTACCCACACCAAGCTATGACAACGGCGACTCCGATGATCAAGAGGGCGGAAAAAATGATCGATTCAATCATTCGGTGACTGAAAGTGAGCGAATAATTAGTAGAATAATCGTTATTTTATATGTTTCAGGCCCATCTGATATCACAAATATGTATGGCACCCATCTACTCACTAAAGACGATTTCACCGAGCAAGTTTTGAAGAATATTGCAGTTGATAATGTGAATAAATGTTATTTTTTCAAAGTTTCCAATATTCAAATATTTCCAGGATATTCTAAAAACACTGTGCGTCACCCGTGTCTCTCATCGGATTCGCCGATTGCTCCGCCATTTTGGAAATACCGCCGGAGCTGAAGAGGTTGCACAATTTCCGAATTTTTCGTTAAGATAATTTTAAACTTCCAGATTATCTTTCTTGCGAATCAAAAGTGCCGTGAGAATCCATGCACACAAATTTTGCCTCTCCCAAAATTCTCGGCCAGCTTTCCGAACACTTTTAAGCAAGGTTTGGTCGTTAATTTTCTCTAATATATTTCATAATTTAGGTCTCTTCGCTACTCGTGCTATTCGCGAAGGCGAGTTTGTACTCGCTCCGGTTCCAGTACTACTGGCATCGCCAGAAGAATGTGGGCGCGATGTAATGGGAGTATCGCTGCCGAATATTATTCTTTATGGCGGACTTCACAGCGATTTTCAGCAATATGAGATTATTGGTACGAAATTTTTGAAATTTCGTATATTTTCTTACATAAAATTCCTAAATTTGCGTTACATTTTTCCAGCACCTCCAGAGAGCCGTAAGAGAAAGAGAAATACCGAATCATTCATGTACAGACGAAAGATCCGCGCATTAGAGGCGAAATATGGATCGGATCTTCCAGAGTAAGACATCATCCCATTATGGGATGTGCGGAACTAAAAATTTTGAAAAATGGAACTTTTCGGAAATTTGGTTTTTCAAATTTTTCATAAATACTCAATGTCAATAAATATGCAGTAAACACTAAAAATTCTGTAAATTTTGACACATGTGTGACGTTTTGACACCGTTCTTGTTGGTTTTGCAGCAATTTCTTTTGATTCCGCAAAAAAATTTTTTCGCCACGAAAATATTTGAAATTTCGGAACTTCCGTTCCGCACATCCCTGCTGATTTTCATCAATTTTCTCTCCAGACCGCAACAAAAATACTGCTCAGATGACGAGGAGAATCAGACAAAGACTGCATACGACAAGTATGATATTTGCATCGATGTGACCAATTCGTCGGACGAAATGAAAGCGATACGAAGAAATTGTTTGCCGAATTGCGCTGTTCGATACGTTATCCTTCATCAACGAATGGAGGTTTTCATTACGGCGCAGAGTAATATTCAGGCTCATGAAGAGGTTCATAACTTTACTAATTTTAGACTGAAAAACTCGCAAACTTTCAGCTAACCATCGCCCACGACTACGATTCGAACATGTCGCACAAAATTATTAAATGCGCTCATCCTTATGATCCAAACGATCTCTGTCTGCATGAAGTGAGCCAAAGATCTTTATTTATTTAACTTTTGATAATAATAATACGAAATGTGTATTACTAATCATCAATAACGAACACGAAGCTGTCTTTCATACTTTACCGCCATCCGTCGGTCTTCTAGATTCATCGGTCCCCAGTCTCCAGTGGCTCTTATCATCACCACAAATGGCTCCATCTTTCTCCGTCGGTCACACTCATCTCTGAGAAAGTAAAAGACCACGAAAATGAATGGCATGATTAGAAGAGTGTATCCGATTGGGTCGGTGACGATTGAGATCTCATTGAACGCCTTTTTCTGTCCGAATGTTGCCACAATACATCCAAAAGTGATGATTAGCAATATCGGGCTGATCACAAGCCAATTGAGCCACCAGAACATGTTTGGAGGGCCACGACCCCCAATCATTGCTCGTATGTTTCTAAAAAGGATGAGATTTGATACGCTTTCACTGTGAAACTGACACAGAGAACCGCTTGAATCCATATAAATAAGACACTGTGATAATCTCTACGAACGCAATAAATATAGTACCATATGAAGCGAATGTAGTGATACTACTCATCAAATTGATACCACCATTCCCCAAATACGGTAGACTAGAAACCAGACCCGTCAAGCACATAATCGCCAGAATTATAGCTCGTTTGTGCCAGCTTGCCAGTGGTTTTCCGTACTTTCTTCGACTTCCATTCATTCTCTCTATCAGCATTGAGCTTATCACCTAAACAGCACTATGAGATTAGTTTCAGCGGGAGAAAAGGAAAGTCTAACCCAGATGTAGCTGGAAATGCCTTGAATTGAGCACGCGGCAAGTGTCAGCCAGAAAAAGAACACCCAAAACTTTCCGAAATGACAATTCGTTAGCATCTCCGATATTACACTCTCAATCATCACTGGTGTTGCATACAGCTGGATTCGTTCACTGGCTTCTAGATCTGGATAGTAGAATCTTCCAACAGCAGCCATGTACATGAATGAGAATAGTCCGGTGCACATGTAAAAAATGTAAGAAATTCCGCTGATAATAAGAACATCTCGTTGGATTTTGTTGTGGAAGTTGTTCAAAGAAGCGAACTTCTGAATTCCTCCACAGCCGACGCTGAAATCCAATCAATAGATTCCCCTAGTTGCCTAATGAATTCTTACTTTAGTGCACGTAGTGCGTGAGCTGCCGCATCAGCCCATGACCATACCCACATCCACTTATCTTCATAACTGTCCTTCTGATAGAAAAATGCAACGAATACGTCTCTCGATTCACCTAGGGACATTCCAAGACCTAACAGCATTAAGCTTCCAACCGATAGTAGCGTGAGAGCAATGATACCAGTTCTACCCAACACTTTGGAGCCACCAATAGAAATTACGCCCACTATAATCCATAAAACAACGGCAGATATAATGGAAGTGTTGCTAGGTGGAGCCCAGTCGTTTACAGTTATACTTCTCTGAAAAAGAGAGATTTCAGATTGAGTTCTTTAGTTCCTGAGTTACCTTGAACATTAGCCCATGAACGAAACTCATAAAAGGCGATTTTCTCTGCTGAAACCCTCTTGTAGCTATCAAAACTTCCTGATATCTATCACATTTCACTGAAAATCCAGGCTTCACCCAAGTGCATTCATTCGCCAACCGATAATCAACACAATAGTCACCGGCGGACTCTGTCATCGGACAACTCATCCATACGGGTTCTTCCCAAATGGATCGTGTAGCATGTGCGGTTATAGTCAAGTCATATATAGCCCATACAGATAGACTTATCGTTCGGAACACCATTATAAAACACATTCCTGCTGAAAGTCCCGCCATCGCCGGAGCCATTCTTGAGAAAACAGAGAGTGGAGAAGCGGAGGCATATTGTCCGAGAGCTGTTTCCATATAGAGAAGAGGAACAGCTATGAAAACGAAACAAAATGTGAATTGATATGGAAACCATCCTCCGTAATATCCGCATAAGAAAGGGAAAAACCAGAAATTCCCAGAGCAAGTGATGAATGCGAGAGTCGCTGTAATTGCCTCCCATTTCGATGTCCACGTCGGTCCCTCCATTCTAGTATCCAATCCCATATTCTCTAACGCTAAGTTTGTCATACTTCTGAATCCGATGTTGGAGATGGTGGTGGCATTTGAGGTTTTCTGGAAGCAAAATTTTACTCGTTTTTGCTCTGGAAGGCCTCCAGATGACCGTGGAGTTATTGAACATGACCTATATCATTGGAAAGCTGAGAAAGCGCTGATTCCAAATATATAAACAGTTTTTGCTCTCGACGCCTGGTAATCGAGAAAAACAAGGTCAAAGTTTTCATTTTTCACACGTCTTTAAAAACGTTGGCTTTCTTTTTCTCAAGTAGCTCTATACCAGGCATCGAGGGCAAAAACTGAATGCATAATTAAAATCAGCGTTTTCTCAACTTTCCAATGAAATAGATTATGTGCCATAACTCCAAACGGACTCCATGATCTTTCCTAGTGAGACATTTATCACCTATCACCTTGATCGGAATTATCTCCTCTGTCGACGTGCTTTTGGTGTCATCGCTTCTCGAGTTTGATCGTTTTACTTCGTCGGATTTCGTTCTAGTTTCCTTACTTTGACTCAAAGACGACGACATTTTTTACTTTATCATTCGTTAAAAATTTCAAAAACTAAAATCGCCATCGGTGGAAAATGTCATCATTACCCTCAATTTTACAAAAGTTTAAGGAAAAAACACGTAAATTATTATTTCAGAAAGAACGCCAAGCCACCATCAGAAAGTGCATTGCAGTGGCCTCCAAGGTAATCAATTCTATTCTTCCTGATTCAATTCAGCAATAATTCTAATTTCCAGAACGAGCCATCCACTTCCTCTTCTGCCTAGCCACACATCACGTCATTCTCTCCATTTATTACTCGTTTCTGTTCTGTTTCAATTGTTATTAATCAATTACATACCGATCTCGAAATGCCAATGAATTGTGTTCTTATCTTCTTGCTGAGAAACACAAAGTTCTCTGCTTTCAATTTTTCCCGTTACTAGCGGAGATTTATCGTCTCAATAATTCGCATTCTTTCTTTTTCTCTTATGTCATTTCCTATGCCCTCTTGATGTCTGCTGGCGCCCTCTCTTTTTTCTTTTCCGTAGGCGCGTAGACTTATTTTATGAATTTTTCGGCGTTTCGTTTCGTCGCTATGGAGAACTCTTTTTTGATGAGGATATCGTGTTTTTGGCCAAATTTGAGTGAAGTTTTACTTGAAAAACTCTGAAATTTTCGAATTTTCAGTGTATAGGAAAGCCAAATGGAGTTTCAAAATCCTTTAATTTCAAATTCTAGATTAAATAACTAGTTGATGAAAATGATGCAAACGTAACAGTATTTCTTCGAAAACGAGAAATTTCTGGAAAATTCACTTTTCTTTTCGAAAACTTTACTTTTTACTTGAAAAATTAGCAATAATCGGTTTTTTTTGCGAAATTTAATGTAAAATTGCAGTTTTAAAGTTTTCAAAGTAATGCGCAATCTCAATTTTGTCTCAAATCCAGAATCTTCAAGCCAAAATTTCAGATAATTTCGTAGTTTTCAAAATTCAAAACTCCAAAAAACTCAAAATATATCACTTTTTCTTGAATTTTCCAAAAATTCTCACCGAAAAACTTCCCGGAGATAGCTGATAATCGCTGATATTCGCTCTGAAAATCGCTGAAAATCGTTAAAAATCGCTTGAAGTTCAAAAAATGCTTATTCATCACCCGGCCGGTTTCAGACGAAATTATTTATATTTTCGCCTAAATCGCATAAAATTGCCTCAAATCGCTTCAAATTTGCATCAAAATGGTTTAAAATCGCCTAAAATCACTTAAAATTACCTATAATTCACCTAAAATGGGCCTGAAATTGTTGCCCGAGAGCTCCCCCATTTTCCAGTTTCATGAGTCATAGATAACAAAACAAAACTATTTCCCATGGTACAATGCTGTGGTCGGAATCGATAAATTTATCTATCAGATGGTCTCTGTGGGACTGCCGGTCAGTCATTGCTGCACCGCAGTCACACAAATGTTTTCGCATTTTTTCGAAATACCTAAAATACACTTGTTTTCCCCTAATTACCTAGTCTAAATTATCTAATTAACTCTCATGTTCTTTTTCCTCACATTAAACTAAACCACGTGATGCAATCAATTTTCGAAAAGAAGAACGTTCTCTCTTTGTTCGCTTTCTCTTCTCTTTTTCGAAAAAAGTCTTCTCTCCCCCAAAAAAAGGCTTCTCGCTGTCGTCGGCGCCATCTTCTGTCATGAGAGAATGGTCGCGGCCAGCTGCATCGATCGAAGAGAGACCCTTCTCTCGTCTCTCTGCGTCTCTCCGAAAGACGTACTCACTCGGTCGACAGGGCGTTTGTCTGTTTCTCGTTCTCTTTTTGCATCCCATTTCATACCTCGTGTGGTCTCTATTGGACCCATTTCTTTGTAACCAATTTTTTTTGATACGTGATAAAACTCTTTAACGAAATTGTGGTCTTTCTTGGAATTTTCTGATTTTCGAAATTGTTTCCTCTTGAACGAAAAACTTTATTTTCAGCGCGATTTCATCGTGTTCAATCTGAAGGAAAGGGGGAGTCAGATTATTGGGTAATTGCATGTCTTAGTGAGTTTGTTCCCTCAAATATATTACTAAACCAATTACAAAATTCAGGATAATAATCAGCAACAAAATGTCGGCACAAGATAAGACGCCGCTTCTGGGCGTCTCGCAGCCCATCTCATTAGCTCATCCAGACGCGAAAGATATCCTTTTGACGGAACAACTTGTCGAAACGCTCAAAAAATGTAATAGTTATGAGCCGAAGGCTGAAACCGAGAAGCGAATGGAGGTTTTGCGTAGTTTGAATCGACTTGTGAAGGAGTGGGTGAAGAATGTCACAGCCATCAAGGTGCGTATTGATTTTTAGAGAAAAAATTTAGAAAATACTGTGAAAAATAGGTTTCCAAGCTATAAATGAAACTGGAAATCTTTAAATTTTGTGTAAAATCGTGCAAATTGACGCGGAACTCTCGTAAAGTCTATTTTACGGCACAGATTCATTATTTAATCGAATACAATTCGATCACGGCTGTAACTAGCTTCAAAATCGAAAGTTTTCTCCGAAAAACATATCAATATGTAGATTTCATGTTTCTGATACTAAATCTGTCCGCTAAGAGTTTATTATTGTACTGCAAACCGGGCTAGAACACCTAAAATGGTAAAAATTGCCAAAAATAGCACTCTAGCCCACAATAAAGTATCCCCAGCCAGTTTGCGTTACCACAGAGCTACATTTTGCTAAGTTTTTCCGCTGAGAACTTTGATTGTCACACTTGCAAACCGGGCCGAAACGGGCCGGCGCGTAACTCGCTTCAAACTCATTATTATGCGCTGAAAAATATACCAAAATGTAGATCTCGGCGAGTTCTATATCCCATACCTACCGGATGACGGATCGGTATTGTGCTGTGTGCAAGAAAAAGTGCAAAAAACACTAAAATGACCAAAAACACCATTTTAGCCCGGACCGCGACACATTAACGCATAGTCATCTGGCCCGTAGCACATCATAGATATAGATCTCGCTGCGATCCACATTTTGGTACATTTTTCAGCTCATAAAACTAATTTAAAAGCGAGTTACGCGCCGGCCCGTGTCGGCCTGGCTAGAACACCAAAAATGGTAAAAATTATTTAAAAAAAAGAATTCCAGCCCACAGTAAGCTTGCAAAGAGCTACGTTCTGGTATGTTTTTCAGCTCCTAACTTTGATTTTGAAGCAAGTCCGGTCCTGCGTATAATCGTGAAGCGACCCCAGATTCCTTAACGCAATTCTCCCAATTTCCAGATACCAAGTGGCGAAGGAGCGAACGCTGGTGGCAAGCTCTTCACATTCGGTTCCTATCGACTCGGCGTCCACAGCTCCGGTGCAGATATCGATACACTCGCTGTGGTGCCACGTCATATCGATCGAACTGACTTTTTTACGTCGTTCAAAGAGATGCTCAATCAGGATCCAAATGTCACCGAGCTGCATGCAGTCGAAGAGGCGTTCGTTCCGGTTATGAAGCTGAAATATTCTGGAGTCGAACTCGATATATTGTTCGCTCGACTCGCGTTGAAAGAGGTTCCCGATACACAAGAACTCTCCGATGACTCGCTTCTCAAGAATTTGGATCAGGAAAGTGTCAGATCGTTGAACGGATGCCGTGTGGCTGAGCAGTTGTTGAAACTCGTTCCCCGCCAGAATAACTACTGTGTCGCTCTTCGAGCCATCAAGTTATGGGCTAAAAATCACGGAATTTATTCCAACTCGATGGGTTTCTTCGGAGGAATCTCATGGGCCATTCTCATCGCACGTGCCTGTCAACTCTATCCGAATGCCAGTCCGTCTCGATTGGTGCACAGAATGTTCTTCATTTTCGCCACGTGGACATGGCCACACCCAGTTTTGCTCAATGAGTTAAACAGTGAGAGAACCGACGTCGGAGCGCTCATCGATCTGGTTTGGGATCCACGACGAAAGAGTACGGATCGATTCCATTTGATGCCGATCATCACACCGGCGTTCCCACAACAGAATTCCACACATAACGTGACTCGTTCCACTATGCAGGTTATCAGAACCGAGATTTGTGAGGGACTGGAAATCTGTAGAGATATCTCTGAAGGAAAGTGTGGATGGGATGCGTTGTTCAAGGAGGTCAACTTTTTCAGCCGTTATAAGCACTATATTGGTATGATTTTTTGGCTGAAAATTAGAAGTAAAATGATTTATAAAGACTTGCAACACTTTTTTTGAAATTTTTTTAATCAAAAATAGGCAAAAATCCTGTGTACTCTTGAGTTTTTATCGATATTTAAAACATGCCGTTTTTTCAACAAAAAAAAATCAAATTTTCAAACTTTTGTACTTATGGGGCCGGGCTGGTGAAAATTTTCAAATCGGCCCGGCCCTGTCTTGGTATAAGTACAAAATTTTGAAAATTTGAATATTTTTGCAAAAACGACTTGTTTTTAAATATCGATAAAAAGTCAAGAGTATAGAGGCTTTTTGACTATTTGCAAGTCAGATATAAATCGATATTTCAGCACTGCTAATGGCGGCTCCAAACGAAGAAGAGGAGCTGAACTACGGTGGATTCCTCGAGTCTCGAATCCGTCTACTCGTTCAAAGTCTCGAAAGGAATCAAGATATTGTGATTGCTCACAACGACCCAAACAAGCATAAACCATCGCCGAACGCGAAGTTTGATGTGAGTCCGGAGAACAAGAGAATCACTCTCTGGTTCATTGGTCTCGAATTCGTGGAGCACACAAAGAGTCTCGATTTGACGTCGGAAATTCATCGATTCAAGACGAATGTCGAGTTGCAAGCCAGTGGTGTCAAGGGTATCGGACCGAATTGCACGGTTGAGGTGGGTATTTTTTTGGAGAGGATTCTGATTCTGACTTTGTCAGATTCGGAATCTGGGTGGAATTCAGTATCGATCTAACCGGGTTCGGTTTGAAAATTTCAGTCGAAACAGATTTTCAGTGCATAATTTGAATTTTTCCATTTCGAAGACTTGATAACATTTTTGATGAAAAATTGAGAATTTCGAATAAAAATTGAGCATTTCTGATCAAAAATTGAGCATTTTTGATGGAAAAGTGATCATTTTTAATGAAAAATTGACCATTTTAATGAAACATTGAGAAGTTTTGATAGCAAATAGAGAGTTTTTGATAGAAAATTGAGAGTTTTTGATAGAAAATTGAGAGTTTTTGATGAAAGATTGAGAAATTTCGATAGAAAATTGAGAGTTTTTGATAAAAAATTTTGCATTTTTGATGAAAAATTGACCATATTTAATGGAAAATAGAGCATTTTTAATGAAAAATTGAGAATTTTTTCCTTCCCCACTACCATAAACTACAAATTTATTTCAGATCGATATGTTCTACGTGAAACGAAACAAGCTATTCCAAATAATAAGTAACGCTGATCTGATTCGTGGACGTCACTGGAAGAAGCCTTTGGTTCCACCGATTCCACTCAATCAACTCGGCAAATCGAATATTACACGAACGAGCAGCACAAGCTCAGTGCCGACGACACCGACAACTCTCAATCCTCCGAGCATAGCGCTCTCTGCTTCGACTAGTGAACTCGAATCGACCACCACCACCACTATCAATGGTACACCAGTCAGTCGTAAGCGTGTAATTCAAGAAAGCACGACGACAGAAGTGATGACGTCATCCGACGGAGTTCCACCGGAGAAACAGATAAGAGAGTCGTCGTTGGAGGAGTCGTCGGTTGTTGAGATGTTTGTGCAAGTTGTTGAGCAAAGCGTTGTGCAGGAGATGGTGAGCACCACCAACGATTTCGAGCACAGCGAGCAGAAGGTGCAGGCGGAGCCACAAAGTGTTTGAGGAGAGAGAGAGAAAGAGCACAGGGTGAGTATTTGAGTTTGGCTGAAAGTCTGAAAAATGGGAACCAACATTTTAAAATAATTCGCATTTATTCAGGAAATTCGAGGAAATTCAGTGGTTTTTTCTGTGAGAAAAGGAAAATCGCTTTGAGAACTTTCGGAAGTATTCTAGCCCCTTTTGAGATCTTTTGATGGGATTTTCAGTCTTTTTTCAAGTTCTCACGACAATTTTCTCATTGCGGAATTCCGTCGAAATTTTTTTTATTCCGCTTCCCCCCTTTCGCCATTCTAAGATTTTTTCCACCTATTTTTCCACCACACATGATTCAAAAGTCTGGAACTTCGTTGAAAAACTTTTTTTTTTAAATCGAGCTTAAAATTTCTGAATTTCCAGACTAAAAATCACCTACGAATTTACGTTTGAGGTTTTTTTGCTGCAAAAAACGAAATTTCACACGAATTTTACCATTTTTAGGGTCTTTCTACAACAAAGTAAGACCAAAATCGTCTTCTAAAAATGGCTTTTTATTCCGCCTTCCGTTCTTTGGCACTTTTTCCATTCCGCTTTCCAAATCAGGAATAGCTAGTTGAATGACATCACAGAGTTCTCTTTTCAGGCATCTTGTACATTTTTAGCCATGAAAAACTAGTACTTCCGCTCAGTAGCTGTGTTTTTAGCTGAAAATAACCATCTTCATTTTCAGATAATCCCTCCTCCGCGCTCAATCCATTCAATTTGCCACCAAAAAGTCTACAGGTCCTCTCAATCTCCCAGTATCCTCACCGCACATGTCCTCGTTCTTCCTCCTTGAATCCCTCCCATCAAAGGCACCTTTGTATTATAGAAATGATAATAATTAGGTCACCGATCAATAATTATTATTCGAAAGAAGACTATTATTTGCATAACACATTCATTTATCTAAACACCCCTGAAATAAAAAAATCCACACAAAAATACGCATTTTCCTATCTCTCTATTTTTGTATTTTCATTTACATTATCTTGACTCCGCCCTCTTTTTTTTGTCTTCGTCAACTTCTCCTCGTTCTCTTATGTTACTTTTTATCCTAGTTTTTGTTTTTTCTCTCTCACTCGTTTCAATTCTTGCGGCGACGAATGATTTCGTCTATTTATATGAGCCAAATTGGCACCACCGTTATCTCCTTTCGTTTCTGCTTATTTCAGACCATTTACTTGTATTTACAGTCCTCCCCGCCTCTCTCTCTGTCTCTCCATATAATCTCAGCTTTTTGTATAGAAAAAGATGAAAAAAGCTCAAAATCAAAAACCGGCAAAAAAAATTTCCACACGAAAAAATATCGGAGGAATTTTTGAAGTTCTCTCCATCTCCATTCCACTCTATTTTTCTCATTTTTACCACAATTTTCTTTATTTTTTTTTGATTTCGTTGCATTATCCGCTTCGAATCAATATTTTGTTCCATCACACCGTCCCATCCCTGATGTCTTCTCCCTCCCCTTCCACACCAAAACTTACCTTTTCATTTAATTTTAATCATCTCTTTCTCTCCATTTGTTTACTATTATTCGGTTCTAATTGGCTAATAAAAAGAGAAGACGTCAGAAAAATTGGTTTATTAGTTATACAATTAATTATTCATTGGTTATACTGCTTGACGACAGCCTTCAACATGTAAATCGCGGATTCTGGAGTGTCGTAGGCAACCTGAAAGTTGAAAATTTTGAAAAATTGCGCGGTTTATCACCACCCTCGGGTCGTTCTAAATTGCGTCAGGTTAGCGCAGTGAGTTGCTATTTTGCCCCACGCGCAAGCAACCAGGGTTCGACTCCCCTTGTTTGCAAACGTTTTTTTCATTCTTTCTTACCATGTGTCCAGCTCTGAGAATCCACCAGAACTGAAGATTCTTATAGGTCTTATAGTATCCAGCCAACGGGTAGGAATCTGTTTTGAATGAGTGACGGGTGGTGGAGTTGAAAGTCTGGGCTCCACTCCAAGTGAGTCGGTTAACCCACGCGGCAGTTCCCATCGTATTACAGATCAAATCTTCGTTTCCATTGTACACAACAACATTATATCCATCCTTGAGCAGTTGATCCACCACATCGACAACTGGAGTCATGAAATCTCCCTCTTGATAGCTGAACACGTCACCCGATTGTCCACCGAACTTCACCTTATCCGGAATGATGCCCAACTTCTTTCGGACTACAGTATCCATATAATTCGAAAGAGTATCAGAATTCTGTGGGGCCACAAATCTATTGTAAAGTCTTCTCGTTGATGTTATAACTCGATTCGATCGCATGGCAGAGGAACTCCAGTCGTCAGTGTCTCCCTTCTTCAAAATATTGTACCAGGACACTCCATTTGTCTCCAACTCAATCAAATTCTCCATATTCCCCCAGCAATTCGTCGCTTTCAACCATTTTTGTTGATCTGCGAGAGCCTGACATTTTGCTGCCTCGGCGTTGACGAGAGTCAGTTGGTGGTCATCGAGGAAAGACTGAAAGTGAATTACGTACGTTATAAGCGGATTATAAGCATGATGGAAAATCATCTTTTGTGACGGTCAGCACTATCTAAAAACATGCAAAAAGAACTCACGTTAGCGTAAAGATACGGTCCCCAAGTGTTCACATAGTCCATGGCCGAAATCCACGAGTCTCCGAGAGCGACGGCACGGAAGTTCAGTTGAAGACTTCCCGCTTTCACGGCCTAAAAGCTTACAAGGACTGCAAAATTGTTGCAAACGCGCTCCAACTCACATCTGTAATGACTTTAGCGAACTGAGCGCTCATCTTTCCTCCGTAACTCTCGCAGAAAATATAGAATGGACGGGTACGGTACTCCGAGTGAAGAGCCAAGAACCGTCTGAGCCAAGTCAGCAAATCTTGTCCGATCTGAGTGATGTCTGTAGTGTAGGCGGACTTGTCGTCGACGTACGAAAATCCGGAACCGACTGGATTATCGACGTAGACCATGTCGGCGACTTGAAGCTGAAGAAATTGGGTGAAGTTTAAAAGTGTATAGCAAGATTAGAAAATGTCGGGGTTCAAAAATTCTTGCAATATCAGATAGAGCAAGTCTAGATTTATAGTTTTGTAGTTGACAACTTTTTCATAGCTCTTCTTAATTTTGAGATATGCGCATTTAAAGATGGGAACCAGACACTCTAGCTTCTCTGCGCTCTCTATCTCCCTTCATGTTATTGAACCGACTTTTAAAGGTGTATATCTCGAAAAGTAGAATAGCTATGAAGAAGTTATCAACTACATAAGTAGAGTTCTAGAATTAAAAATGTAACACAAATTGAATTTTTGAGTTTTCATCAAGCTAACAGAAAGTTACAAGCTTTCAAAGTTTTACAAATGTTACGCTTTTTCGAGTATCTTATGTGCTTAATCTTTGAAGGAGTATATCTCAAGACTTAAAAAATTTAACAAAAAGTTATTAACAACAAAAAAACCAAACAATTGATAAATATGCTTCAACAGAAATTTGAACCGACGTTTTACAAAAAAAGTTACAGGCTTTCGAAACTTGCAAATACTCTTGTAATTTTTCACAGAAAAACTCTTACCCATGTTCCCTTATTATCTGTTCCACTCAACGTCTTTGGTCCGGTCTCCTCAAAGTTACCAAATCCAGAGCTAGAACTTCCAGGTCCTCCTTGAAGCCAAACGAAAAGTGGACGCTGCGAGTTGGCTGGCTTCGCTTGATAAAGCCACCAGAAGGTGTGAGCATTCGTTCGAATATCCACGTATCCCCAGTCTTCATCATACTGGATGACACCTCCCCACGTATTAACCGAGTTGCTGTCACCAGCCGCAGCGAAACCGACCAGTGAGAGAATCAACAACAAGTTCATCTGAAAAATGAGAGAGGAATCTGAAAAGCGAGAAAGGTGGAAAGAAGAATCTAGAAGAAATGTTCTAGTCTTGTGACCAGCGAGACAACTCTGGTTCAGAAAAGCCACAGAAAAGAGCCAATAAATCAGAAAGATGTAAAGTTTTGGTCGGTGGAGAGAGGGCAAAGAAGAGGCGAGCAGGACATGGTGACAACTGAAAGTGTTATCAATGATGGAAGCAGAATGCATGATGGAAGGAATGATGGAAGCGGAGATCATAAAAAGAAAGTCGTTTTTATTGAAAATCATCACTTCAGCAGAAAGAAGAAAAATATTAACGTGCCACTGGCACCATGGGATAACAGATAATTGTTTTAAATCCAGGATTTGCAGAAAAATAACATTTGAGGGGAAGGTAATGGTTGAAGAAGGGTAGGAGAAAGAGTCAAGGACAAATAAAATTGGGTCAGATTTTCAAAATCTGTAGGTAGAGTAGATGGAAATGAAGATTAGGTGTGTGTTTCAAGAAGGGTTTTTGTTTAGAAAAATGGGTCAACTTTGAAAGCGTGTAACTTAGCTAAATATTTTCACAACAATGAAATCCTTATTGGAGTTTGTAGAAAATGTCTATTTTTGTAGTTACCTACTTTTTGAAATTTCTTTACGCTTTTGAGATACGAGCCTTTAAAGTGAACTTAGTAGAAGCGAGAAAGCGCAGAGAGCGCAGAGAAGCAGGGCGGCTGACTCTCTGCGTCTCTCCCTTCTTGTGTCCCTACTTTGAACGTTTATATCTCAAAAAAATATCGCTCAAGACTTCTTCTATATTCTCCAATTGAAATATCAACTCTAGAATTTTTTCTGGCTCACACTCTTTCAAACGTGACAATTTTTTTTCTATCATAAATTTTAAAAAGCTGCAAATCTAGACAACGTACAAGTACACGTATCAAGGAAAAGAAAATAGGAATTATAAACAATTTCCAGCTCTTCATTTGACAAAATCTACGTATGGATCAAAGTCGACTTCTTGAGTGTATTCCTCACTGGATGGAGGCGCGAACAGTTTCGATTTTTCTGGAAATGATTGATTTTGTTCGATTTTGATAAGAACGCTCTATTGATAAGATGAGATACGATCACCATTAGAGCGCTCTTGCTTCAAAACTTACTTCCACTAGTCGGTGGCAACACAATCGGTGACATTCCTCCATTAACCGGCGCCCTTGGTTGAGGGACTTGTGGTGGAGGAGGTGGTGGAGCAGGAGTGTATCGGAGCACCGGAGCTCTCGTAGTCAATGGAGGAGCCTCTGTATCCGGGAAGTCCATAGGGACATCATACTCATCTTCATAGTCTGATCGTTGGTTGTCCATTGCAATGATATCCTCCAAGCTCAACGAGGCTGGTGTCACATTCTCAATTATCGGTCGGACATGCTCTATGGGCTCCGCCAGAGACTTGCTAGTAGGGATAGGTCTTCTGACATCTGCATCATAGACGACTTCTCTGATAGGGACTGTTGGGTATGGAAGGTATTCCGTAGTTGTCTCAATAGTAGTCGTGGGAGTCGGTGTAGTCGTCATCCGCATTTTTGCCTTGTATTCCTCAGCTCTTTGTCTCATTTCATTCTCATATTGGAGTCTTCTCTCGTTTTCAGCTTTCTCCCTTTCAGCCATAATTCTCTCTCTTTCTTTCTGTTGAAGTGCTTTGAGTTCTTGAATCTTCTTCTTGTGTTCCTCCTGTTGTCTCTTCTGTTCTTCCTGTCGTTTTTCTATCTCCTCCTTGTATTTTCTCTGCATTTCTTCATGTTTCAAACGGGCCAGTTCGTGTGGAGACATTGTTGGCTCTTCTGTTTCTTCTGGAACTGGAGCAAAGGTTGGCGGTTGAGAAGTTGGCTGATAGAAGACTGGTGAAGTTGGTTGGAAAACTGGGGGCAACTGAGCAACTGGAGGTATCGGAGCAAGTTCTGGAACCCTTGCTCCTTTTGGATGGGCGGTCCATTGGATTCTCTGTCTCACAATATTCTTTCCATCTGCATGTCTTACTGTCTCAATATGAGGTATCAAAGTGATAATATGATCCGGGAACTGAGCCTCCAACTTCCTCCGCAACGCCTTCTCATGCTCTTCCAGGTGCGAGCGGAATTGATTGACTAGCTCCGGATGATAGTTCTCATTGTTCGCTTGATGCGTGGGTGGTGGTGGTGGAGGAGGCATCTGAACCGGCGGCCTTTGATATCTTGCCTGCTCATAGTAATTGCGACGCAGTGTTTCCTGGATTCGCCTCTGCGTCTCTTCGGCTTCGTCTTGCAGCGATTGAGAGATTTGATTGTGTTGTTGAACGTGTGCGTCTGGAAGAAAGAACACTCAGCCATGTAGTTTGGTGGGTAGCAGAGGGGAAGGGCGGAGTTTCAGAATGAAAATTTCAGTTTAGATTTGGCCCTACTGCAACATCCAATCAGGTTTTCCTTTTCTGTTAAAATCGATAAACTTGGAGAGCATGTCACGTCTCCAGAAGCAGCTCATATTCTCAGAATTTTAAAACTTTAGGTTTTCTAGTTTTTTGAGATAAGGCTGCTTTACTTTAGAGGTGTTTACCTCAAAAACTAGAATAGACATATTTTCTATAGTCTCAAGACATTTTTTTAAAATCTCAAGACATATTTTCTATAGTCCAACAAGAGTTTTAAACTTTAAATTAAAAAAAACATTATTTTGAACTACTCATTTAAACTTTTCACTTTTTCAAAATATCAGTTTGGCTCTCACCTTGCTCTCTAACCACTTGATAAGTGACTGGTCGATTACTATCCGTGGAGTCCCCATCCAGCTGAATCCGATATGCATTCGATGGACTAGATGGTCGAGTTCCCAAATGAATCATTCTCGGTGGAATCTTCTTCTTCATCATTTTAAACTTCCTCTTGATATATCCATTTTGCTGAACTGGCTGTTGTTCTTGAATCTGCCAGTTTGTATTTTGATCTATCACTTGCATTGGGCGTGGTTCCGAGTCGTAACGGTGGATTGTCAGACCGTCAGCTTGAGTTTTGAATGACTGTGCAGCACGGCTAAGAAGTGGAACAGTGACTACAGGAGCTGCGTGAAAGTAGCTCTGGAATTCGAAAGTTTGCTCTTGTAACAGTTGTAAAAACCTAAAAACCTACCGGTCCATCATCACTGTGACTAATATTAATTGTCAGCAGATTATTATTCCAGTCATCCGAATATGGAAGGTGTCTTGGATGATTGTCATAGAATGAGTTGTCAATTGGAACTTGCACTGGATACGGTTCTTCCGAGTGATGATTGTAGTATGCTGTTGGGTTGTTAAAGATGAGACGGGACTCCGCCGACATTGAACTGTTCTAAAACAATATTCTTCACCACATGCTCTCCTTGAAAATCTTACCATCTGGCGTCCCCAATACTTCTCATCAATACCCGGTCCGTGCTCCGCATATTCCCCGCAGATTAGCTTACAATGATTGTAAGAATAGTATATATTGGAGTTGCCACCACACCCAGACCACCACGAGCACACGCATTGTTTCTTGTCCTGGTCGAAGAACCAACGTTCGATGTCAGCATGACAATGTCCTGGGTCGTGGGGTTGGAAGCATCGGTCACGGTTGGTGGGTTCTTGGTAGTGGCATTGGGAGGAACATTCTGGAATTATTACGATCCTGAGTATGACATTTTCATTAAAGTGGCCAATTTTAACTAAGCAATTAAACAACAAATATTAAAATATTGTCCAGAATTTCTAAAAACTTAAAATACCGCCGCCGTCTCAACCAGTTGCGATTTCTCAGCCTCGTTTTAGAAATAGACCGTAACGTACACGTTCTTGGCACTGTGCCAGGTCAATATTCAGTGTATTTTTTCCCGATACCCACAACACCTCACCTTCTAACGTGTCGAATCGATTCTCATTTCCCTCGCATCCACCATAGAAGAATCGTCGACACCGATGATCATACCGATCATAATACCATTTTACGTGAAACGCGAGCTCACACGTGCCACGATCTGGCCAGTGATTGCATCGTGGATTGGATAACAGTTGCTGTGAGGTGACCGCAGTACAACCAAAGAGTAAAATAAGTAGTAGAGAGAGGGGGAGCATGATTGCTCAGTTTCTACCTGAAATGAATTTCGATATATATATTTCGTTTAGTGAGTGGAGATTTTGAAAAGAATCTTTGGAAAAGATAGATACGAAAAAAGAAATCGGCGGGCGGAAAGCTAAAGTCATTTCATGAGATTCGCTTTTTTTATTGGTCAATTTAAAATTATGAGACTCCGATTGAATGTACCCCCTACCCTACCCACTCAAAATTCGTGACTCATTTAGAGAATAAACTCTCTCGCTAGACTTGAAAAAATATGTGGAAAAATAAGGGGGAAAGGTTAAAAGAAGATGAAAGAAAGATGACAGAGGAGGTGTCCTTGCTCCTCCTCAGAGCTCGTTTTTTCCTAGGACATTGATGAAGAAGAGAAGAGGCGGATCGAGATGAGGAGAAAGAGAAAACGATGGGGATGGAAAAAATAGAGAAAGCGAGAAAGGTGGGGGACAAGTGTCAACTGATAGAGATAAATGAGTTGGCATCCCAGAAGCCAATTTCTGTTTTCGTCACTATCATCATCGCCACGTTTTTATCTGATTGCAGTTAGGTGGGATTGTTTGGATTCAAGAGTTTCAGTTTTTATTTAAAACTTGGCTCTTTAAGGTTTGGGTAGTGTAGTTTATCAGAGTGGGATCCCAGTTTAAATAGTTTGTGGCGTTATATAGAAATTCAATTAATGTAACCAAAAACGGAAACGGTACAAAATGGTCTGAAAAAATAGTAACGAAACAATGCTTTGGAATTGAAATTCGGTCCCTTTTCTTAAATCGCGTAGATACCAAGTTTCAGAAAAAGGTTTTCAGATTTTGCAACTTATGTTCGACACCTTATATCTCAAAAAGCTCAAGAAAGTTATCAACTATAAAAAAATAGAGCTAGCCCAGATCTACACAACTGTAGTAGGTTTCAAATAGTGTAGCTATTGGGGACACTGTAAAAGACTGATGAAGTGTCAAACTAGCTGAGCAACAAAGACCTACTTTCTGACTGCTAAAACCTCGAAATTTATTATACCGCGGTGTCATACTGTTGTTTAACCAAAATATCTAGGACAGGCTGTTAAAAATAGTCAACTATGTAGATTCTTGACACCATTTCAGAGAGACTGGATTAGTTTTGTTGAATGTCCCGAAACCCTGTCCCAACATTTCAAAGGACATTACATAGCCCCCTGCAAAAAGCAAACGACTAGCCGTTTTTTTCTCTCATAGAAACTCAATACTCAAAAGAATGTTCGATGGTCAATTTCACCAACATTCCACTTTGCAACATATAAGTTACATGCTTGACTCACTCTCCTTGACATTCAAGAATGTGTCCACCAGTTACAAAAAATGATATCTCTTTCTCATTTCTCTTTCTAATCACTGTGTTCTGTTGCCATCAATCCATCAGTGTCGAGAAGAAGAAAGATGACCTTTCACATTCTAAATTCGAATTGAAAATGTGCGAACATGTGGCCGACCTCTTGTTTTTTTGTGCCAGGCTCTGCTGGAGTGATTGATGGAATTGAAGTTTGAAATGTGTTGGAGGAAGAATGTTTCCGAATGAAACATCACCAGAAAGTTCAGCTATTTTCAAAGGGTATGCTATAATCATTTATTAGAAATCTTATCCACTTGGATATACCTTGACTAGGTGCAACAAATAACAAACACTCCAAAATTGAATCAAACAGTTTTCTTCTTATCCTCCCGTCCAAACGCCCAATATAAATGAGTTCCATTCACGATTGGAATTGACTTGTTGGCATCGGAGCACATTGACGGAGCATTCTTCATTGAGTACAACTCATCGTTACAGTATCCACACGAATGACGGCATACTCGGACTGCAAACTCCGCGTCAGAACAACTGTATTTTCCCATTCCAGCTGCTTTAAATCTCCGACAGAATCCGATGGAATGTTTGTCTTTACACATTGTTGGAGCCTTTTGGAGGGACCGAGAGTTTTCGGAACTGATCTTGTCTGGAAAAAAAGTGAATGGGGTTGGGAAGAGTGGGCTGATAGGTACTTCTCTCAATGTATTTTCTGCATTCTCCACAGCAGTCGAGGGCGCTGAAGTCATGATCGGAGAGGCATCTGAAAGAAATGGAGTTAATGTGCCTTAAAGATTGGGAAAGGTAGGTAATCTAAGGAATAACGTTGTCGTGACCCAAACTCGCTCCACTGGATTTTTTTGATCATATATCAAACGTTTGTGGTCTTCACTGTGGCAAAAATTTCAGGTTGCATTAAAACTCACAGTTAAAGATAAACGATTTCAACAATTCTCTACAGAAGTCGTCTTGAAAATTTCCATGTTTTCTCGACGTCTCTTCGTTTTTCACGCTGTTTTATCAACTATTTTTTTCAGATATCAAGAAAAAACCGAAGTGCTTACATCGTCGTTGCAGATGCTTGAAATTAAAAACATTGGCTGTGCAATGGAGCGCATTTTCCTTCCGGGACCCGTCTCAAGTAACTTTCGCCTTATACTATCCAAAATAAGTTAGTATACTTTGAACTTTTAAACTTCTTATCAACCTGTCATTTTATGTGATAGAAAGAGAAAAGAACGTCAGTCAATCGAATCTGTTCGCACCCCACAAATAAAAGAGGAGAAGACAAATATCTGCGCGCACTTGAGCAAAGATCTGGCAGATATCGAGACAACGCGAAAAAACGACTGGATCCCCCTCTCATTTTTATTGCCAAATCGCTGTTGCATTTTCAAGGAAATAACTAACCTTTTCTCAAAAAGAGCTGGCTGTGCTTTTCTCAGCGATTGGCACGCCTGCTCTCCAAATCTATCACGACAACACGGGAGTTGGGCGGTGTCTGAAAATCAAATGTCAGCAAGTTTTAATTAAATTTGAAAATGAGAAAAATAGAGAGGGAGAGATGGAACTTCCTTGGTTGAATGTATTTCTATGTTTTTGGTCAGTTGACATTCCAATACATTAGTCATAACGCGCGTATTCTCTCACAAATTATTTATTCATACACATTCCTAGTTTTGTACTGTTTTTACTATTCTCTTATTTATACACTATTCTCGATCCAAGCCTTCCAATATCCCTCCACACCTACATATATCAACACCTCGTAAATTTTTCCTTTTTTCATTTTCGATTGGCTAGATTATTGAACCAGAAAAGACAAGAAGACCGGTTCTCAGAAATTCTCGACGATGATTCCCCCTCTTCGTTATCAACGGATTCTTCTTCTTCTTTTTCCTCCCACCATTCCTTTCATTTTGGCTATATATCTTTTTGATTTCCTCCCCCATCTCACTCCTCGATTTTGTTTATTCTGACAAGGTCGAATATCTTTCATAGTTTTTGGCCGTCGTCTCCGTCGCGGATGGATACATATATACATGGAATGGGGTGGTGATATCTTCTATTGAAGAGATGTATCTTTACTTTTTTCTTTATACTGTATGAAAGACTTCTCACTGCTGATCATAGATCCTATGATTGTTTTTTTCTTTGTATCTATGGAGAACTAATTAGAGAACTTTGGATGTGGAGGAATCTTGACCTTCTGACGTCTTTCTTTAGTGTGGCACGCCTCATTTTTGCACGTATCCTGGGGTATGTACAGCGTTGGTTATGTTACTTAAAGTCTAATACGACTGTCTTCTAATTTCATTTTTTTGCGGCCTGCCGTATTAAAGCTGCCAACTTGATTCAAGTGACGTGAGGTGAATAGAAAGTAAGATAGAGAAAGTGAGAGGGCGTAGAGAAGCCAGACACTGTAGCTACTCTGCGCCCTCTCAGTATTTGTTTCCTAACTTTGATGCTGCATATCTTCAATAACTTGAGGAGATATAAAAAGATTGTCAGCTACAAAAATGAAGATCGAGACTTTAATGTGTTAGATGTTCAAGAGGGTTCCAAGTCTGTAGGTCTGAGTGTCCAGATGTTCCTATAAATGAATAACTCCGTATTGGTTTATCTAGATGATGCCTGGCCTGGTGCATGTCTATGAAACTAGCCAAAAAAAAGTCAAGTCAGCCTGTAACTATCTGTACTCGATGTCTATTTGTCTGTCTGTAAGTTTTGATGTCTTTCTATTCAAATGTAGGTTTGTCCGGATGTCCGTGACGCACACGAACATACTTGTACTATATTTCTATTTCATCTGTACTATCTGTTCGTCAGTTTCTGTTTCTATGTCTGATTTGCCTGTCTAACAATTGTGATGTTTTTCTGCCGCTCTCTCTCATATCAAATTTACTATCAATTGTCCTCCGGAAGTCATTCACCACATCTCCAGACATCAACTACCAGAACACCACCCAACCCAAAACAAATCGCTTTAAACTTAAGGCTTCTCCTCCCTCTATGCTAACTAGGACCTATTCCTGGATCAGGTTTCTTTTCTTCTCCCTTCTTCTTCCCGTCACCAATTATCAAACATTATCTACATCCATTAATCGACGCAATTATTGATCTGGGCGATAGAGACGGATTTGGTCATTTCTTCTTTCTCTCTCTTTCCCTTTTTGAAAAAAGATGTTCACACATTCGCTATGAAAACAGTTAGTGTCGCGACGGTTTGTGGGGTGGTGAGCCCGAACCGACCGCGAGGACTGAGAGGACTTGGACTTAGAAAGAAGAGCCAACACAGATTTAAATAACAACGATTTATTCGATAAGAGACGCAAATTAAATAAGATACCTCTACTAGCTCCTTTTGGCTCGGCATCGATGGACGTCAGTTGAGGAACCTTGGAAGAAGGTGATGGCGAAGGTGGCTTTTGCATCGGAAGTAGGCAACGGCTTCGGCTGGTTGAGAAGTTCCTCTCTCGTGGGTAGATACTGATTCTTCTATTTTCTTGTTCCTACATCGACATTGACACGTAGTAAGGTCATCAAGATAAGGAGTTTGTGGAGCACGTTGTTCAAAGTGATAATAAGGATACCGTATTCTCTTCACGTCCATATGAATTCATCGTTGTATAATTGATAATAAGAGCATAATCTACGATCTAGATTGTACCAGTTGCGACAATATAGCTGAGGCTATTAATGTCGCGACACTGGGGGGGAGCGAAAAAGAACTTCCCTAGTGGTAGCGTTAGGGAAGTTCGTGGTTTGCCTCTGCCTAAGCAGAAGCCCGAGGTTGGTTACTCGGCGATCCGGGTTGTTGATCATGACCGATTGTCACTTTATTTTCTTTAGCCCGTCTTGGGAGGTACGGGCGGGTTCGTTGAGGTGGAGCCTTCGCTGGAGTTATCTGTTTGTGTAGATCCGAAGGAGTTCCGGCCGCTGGCGCGTCTTGGTCTTGACGTTCTTCCGCGGGAATCTCTAGCGGTATTAGGTGGTTCACTGACTTTTGAAAGACCTTCTGTCCGATTTTGACTTCAACGGCTCTCACCTTCCCATCTTTGGATGAGATTAACTTCTGAATGACCCCGATAGGCCACATGTATCGAGCTACTTTCTCAGTGACGATTAACACTGTTGTACCTGGTGTAGGTGGGCTCTTGTTGTGCGCTGTTGACCGAGGCATGGATTCTCGGAGTAACACGTAATATTCATCGCTGAATACGTTCCAGAGGTTATCCCTGACAGCTGCTGTAGATTCGATTAATCTTCTTGTTAGTTTTTCTGTTTTTCCTGACTCTAGTACTTCCGATATTGTTTTTGCCGATTCTGGTAGTACCATCGACGATTGTGGGATCAAATAGTCGATGGGTCGGACTGGTTCGGCATCGGCTGTGTGGACTTTGTTGGCGGTTATAGGCCTGCAGTTGATGATACACTCAGTCTCAATTAAGAGACTTTCGAGCTCTAACAGCGAAACTGTTATTTTCTTCAGGCATTTATATATCATGTTCTTTACCAAAGCCACCAGTCGTTCGTAAATTCCTCCTTTCCATGGTGAGAAGGGTGTAATAAACCGAATGTCTATTTCTTTATCCGCCAAGAATGAAGTCAACGTTAGACTTTTGTTGATGATTGTCTTGATATCAGTGTTCATCATTGAATATCCGAGTTTGAATGTCGGAGAGTTGTCCGATAGGATAGACTGAGGAACTCCCCTACGACCGAAATATCGTTTTAAAGCCATGATAAAACTGTGAGTGGTGTTGTCTTGGACGATTTCCAAGTGTATTGCCCGAGTGACAATACATGTGACTAGTAGTACCCAAATCTTTCCGTATTCATCCTTCGATTTGTATCTTAGAGGGCCGAGATAGTCGAGGCCCACGAAGGCGAACGGAGCCACGAGTTGGCTTCTTATAGACGGCAAGGTTTCTGCATACGGGTATTCGAAAGGAAGAGCGTGCATCCTTTGACATGTGACACATTGCCTCCGCACCGCTCTGACGAGTATTCCAATTTTCCGTATCCAGTATTTTCGTTGGATGTCCGATATGACATCTTTCACTCCCTGATGTAGCAAGCTGGTATGTGATTCGATAACCAGAAGGCGGGCGAGCTGGTGTGTGTGGATGATAATAATTGGTCTCTTCATCTCATCGGAGTGTCTGGGATGTCTCGAATTGACATATGGCCTGTTGTGTCGATATAAGCCGTCTGGAGAGAGCACTGGCTTAAGATGAGCAGGCGGTTCCTGCCCCATTCGCAACTTTGAATCCCGATAATGTTCCGCAATGATAAAGGTTCTTGTGATCCTCCGTTTGGTCACTTCGTCCTTTTCTTTATCGGCGTCATCATATCTTTGCAGTGTCATTGATTGGTATGAGTACTGACAAGACGGGAACCGATTGTTCCGACTTTTTATACAGCTGTGGACAAACCGAAGCACATAATTGCACGTAGTTGTCAACTTCCGCATGTCATTAGTTCTGGAATATGGCACGATTGACTCATATTTACATAATTCTTTCTCCTCCATGCTGTTGACAACTGCAGTTTCTGGTGAATCTTGGTTTGGAAGCTTGTTTAGTTCTCGAGATAGAACTTTTTCTCCGTCATTCACCACGAATAGGTGAAACATTCGGGCATCTGGAGGCGTTGTTTCCAGAGTCTGAGGCCAATCTTCTTCAGGTCGCTCGAGGAAGGATGGTCCATGGTGCCATAGTTTGTTGACTTTCAATTCGGCTAAAGTGCATCCTCGAGAAGCAAACAAGCATCCTCGAGAAGCAAACAAGCGTACGTATGGCATTTACGACATGTTGAGGAGGTTTATAGGGCTGGTGGACCCAAACCACCTCAATGAGTGAGAGAGACAGTGACTTAGGAAACAAGACAACATTTAATACAAACGGTTTATTATCGTACTCCCAAAGGTCGAGCACCTTGGTTAGAGAGTTCTTGGATCCGGTGCCATTGTTGCAGTTGTTGGGAGCACGTCCTCTTGATGGTGTAGAACTTCCGGTATGCGAGTAACTTCTGACGGTCGATCGGTGGATGGCTAACTTCCGATACTAATTGATTGCAAATCAATAGCTTACATCGACAGTGACACGTAGCAAAGGTCATCCAGATGTGGGTATGTCGCACGTGTCACTCGGTTAGTGGGTTTAACCTTTGAGGGTAACAATAAGTTCACCGTTGTATATTTTAATAATAACGTAATAAAGTCTACGAGTTAGACGATACCAGTTGTGGAAATAATGATGGAGTATTATTTCCACGACACTGGGGGGAGGGAATAGAACTTCCATAGTGGTAGCGTAATGGAAGTTCGTCCCATTTTCTCTCAATAATAGAGTTTTTCTCGACAAGACGAGGGTTAGGCTGGTATCAAGATGGAATTGTCGAAGTAATCGATAGAATCGATTGTGACTGGATTTGATTTGCTTTTCTTTCTTCCATTTGAGTTGGCCTTTTTCTTGATATTATGCACAAGATCACGAGTTGATCAGATACTTGTATACTCCGTAGTTGATAGTAGGTTTTCGGCTATTGATGACTGCAATATCCGAGCCTTTTACTGATTTTGGGAGGTCCCTTTATCGGAGAACACTTGCGGAAGTTGATCTGTAGCCTTCCTTGTCAGGTGCAAAGTGCTCCTGGTCCGTCTATCTTTCTTCTTTGCTGTTCCACTACTTTGGGCCCTTTCATGAGACAACAAATCGGATTGACTTTCGAAACCATCCTCAGAATGTCATCAGTGCGATGTTTCGGTGGAGTTTTCCAGGTGCCATGATGTGAGCTATACGATACATCCCCTGGATCTTCGCTGCCCGAGTTCTGACTGTTTTGAGTATCATCGCACCGTGATTATCACCGATTGTGTATTGTTTGTTTATCATACAATTTATGATATCTTAGTGTTTTGACCAAGTGTCATTGTGCTCTTCTCTTGCTGTGGAACAATAATATTGCATCCAGTTCATGTTCACGAATTAAACGTTGTTAAGCTTCAGTATGACCTCGATGGGCTATTTTAAAGTCGGATAGACCAAATCGTGACATCGAGCATTTGTTTTTCGTAGCTAGGCTCGGTTATTTCCAAGTTGACATTCATCGTTTCTACGAATCAGGACGATTTCCTTTGTTTGGTGTTTTCATTCCAGTAAGGTATAATCCGATGAGTACTGATTGAATTTAGGCGCTTTGCGTAGTTGAGTGGGTATAATTGTTGAACAACGTTGTGTTCCGGTTTGATAGAACCACAATTGGTTTGAACTGGAAAGGTGCACAGTTCTTTTTTTGTTGTTGCCTCGTCCGTAAGCCGATGACAACTTTGATGATCGACCATGCAAGTCTTACAGCTGCGTAGATCGGATGCTTGCTGTGTCGTCGTTGTCGCGGAAATTCCACGTTTCGCTTTTGGCCAAATTCACCAGTGAATGACTGTCGAGATTTTCAAGTTGGAAGACATCCAAGATGTTGTCGTAGTCCAGATTGCATATTGTAGATGATGTACAGAAGCTACCTTCGATTAGGTGCGATGGGTGTTGTGCCACGATTCAGGCTAATTCAATGCGATCATTGATATAATGAATAGATTATAGTTATTCATGATGGGTAGGTACGAGACTTTTTCTTCAGAGAGAATGACCATACAGATTTAGTTGTGGTGGTTCATTTTGAAGGTCTGTTTCACGATCAGAAACTTCTCTCGTCTCGCTAGGACAACGTCTACGATATGACGCCCTACCAGTGAACCGCATGTTGCCACTCGTTCGGATCCTACCCGAACCCATACAGCCACGTGTTGAGCAACAATTTTGCTATACGATAGCTTTCTTCGAATAAGAGTGATGTATCCTTCGAGTAAGGCGATCAGAAGTTTGATTTGAATATACCGTGCTCACGTTCGAATAACGCGGCTTTAGTTGAATTGGTTCCGAGCCCTGCATTCTCTCACCCCACCAAAGTTCGACTAATTCCCGGTCGATGCACCATGTTGAGGAGGTTTATAGGGCTGGTGGACCCAAACCACCTCAATGAGTGAGAGAGACAGTGACTTAGGAAACAAGACAACATTTAATACAAACGGTTTATTATCGTACTCCCAAAGGTCGAGCACCTTGGTTAGAGAGTTCTTGGATCCGGTGCCATTGTTGCAGTTGTTGGGAGCACGTCCTCTTGATGGTGTAGAACTTCCGGTATGCGAGTAACTTCTGACGGTCGATCGGTGGATGGCTAACTTCCGATACTAATTGATTGCAAATCAATAGCTTACATCGACAGTGACACGTAGCAAAGGTCATCCAGATGTGGGTATGTCGCACGTGTCACTCGGTTAGTGGGTTTAACCTTTGAGGGTAACAATAAGTTCACCGTTGTATATTTTAATAATAACGTAATAAAGTCTACGAGTTAGACGATACCAGTTGTGGAAATAATGATGGAGTATTATTTCCACGACAGTTAGTGTTGTAACCTCCCTTTTAAAGACCAGTTCATTTTACTATTTCCCTTCTTTCCTCTAGTCAAAACTATTTATTGTTATTACTAGTACTAATATCAAAATGGTCGTTTTCCGCGTTCCGAGAAAACTCATAAAACTTGACTTGGAAAAAGAATAATGACCGTATCCCCTGTATCCCACTGCCTGACCCCGTAAATCTACACTTGGAAAATGGAAAAGAAAACCTAAAACGAAATGATTTTATTTCTTTGTAAAGTTGTGAATCATTCTTTGGTAATGGATAGTTTCACCCCGTTTCTTATCCAGTTTTTCTCGTAATTATGCCTCATTTACAGTCTTTTATCTCACTTCATTCTCTCTATCTCTTTCTTATATATATACTTTATCCTACGAATCAAACTTCCAGATGGCAAAAGAAGAGGATGAAAAGTGTCTCAAGTGCATATTCGTTGGCAACGCGGCCGTCGGAAAGACCTCAATGATAGTGAGCTACACAACTAACGCCTATCCACACAACTACGTGCCAACTGCTTTTGACAACTTTTCGGTTGTGGTTCTGGTTGATAAAAAACCGATACGTCTACAACTTCATGATACTGCTGGACAGGTTTGTGACTCACTGATATTTTGTGTTATTCTAGCGACTGGTCCCACTGATTTCATCGGCGAAGTTGCGGTTTCCATGAGTAGTTGACGGATTGATGTGATGTTTTCTGGAAATTATGAGCTTTTTTATGAAAATGAAATTATATATAAAACTTAAAATGTGGGCAACTACGCCAAATTCTATTAGGGATATTTGAATTTCTGAGATGTGAGAGTACAGAGAAGCTAGAGTTTCTGACTCTGCGTCTCTCTTTCTGATAATTTTGCAGAGACCCATATCTCAAAAACTAGAAGACCTAGCGTAACATTGTTAACTACAAAAATGAAGCTCTCGACATTTTCTATTCATTGCAATTAAAGTGTCAAAAAGTAAACTAATATCTAATACCGAAAAATTGTGTCAAAGTTTTCCTATTTTCGCTAGAAAAATGAATTATTTTGTAGAAACATTTTTTTAAGACTCACCAAGATTCTTAAAATTATAAGGAAGTGATTGTACAGTAGTTGTCCGTACTGGCACACTGCTTGATGTAGCTTTGATTCTTTGAATATGTGGAGGTAGACGACGAACATTTGGTTGGTTGAAACGTCGAACGGGATACCTACAAAAGTCAAAATTTCATATGCCGTTCAAATATATTTCCGAAGTTACTCACCTCTGAAAACTAGCGAACCCTACTTGAGCCATCACTAAAACTACCAAAAAACTGGACAGGGAATACATTTAAAAAAGCGCGGGGAAGTGAGCTATTCAAAATGAGATGTTCATTCGGATATACGGATCGTTTTATGGTAGACAAGAAATTCAAAAACAAACAATGTCCACCCTAGAGATGACAGGAGGAAGGGGTCGGATGTCAAATCGAAAATAGAGAGTGAGAAGTGCACAATGGCGCGCGCCGCCGGGTTTTTGGAGGATACCGGATGAGTTTGCGAACCGGCTCACCCGGAAACAATAAGATTTTGGCATTTCGAATAGAATAAGGGAGGTATAGCTGTTTTTTATGTATATGGGCATGAGTATAGTATGCTCAGAGTCTGCCTTTTTAGTCTGAACATTTTACACTACTATACAGGATAGTCGCAAAGAAGTCTCCAAGAAAAGTGCACCTCCTCTAACTCGGTTCCTTTTGGTGTCAGCCGAATTTTGAAAACAGGCTCAGAACCATTACAAACTTCTGTAACTCGGTTTGTTTTGATGATAGTAGAATTTCGAAAATAGATTCAGAATCCTCACGATGCCAGCTTCCCAACAATATACGACTTGTAACATACTTATATCTCAACTATATATTCAGAAATGATGGTTTTATCAGTTCTAAGTCGTTCCAATTCTGAAACGTACGGTTCTTATTCAGTATGAGTTGCTGGAACATCTCTATCCGTCAAACTTCCCCCCCCCCCCTCCCCACCAAACTCTCCCATTCAAAATTCCTCAATTTCCCCATTTTTTCTGCAGTCCTCGTTCGACACTCTTCGCCCGCTGTGCTACACCGACGCTGACGTCTTCGTCATTGTTTATTCAGTCGTCGATTTACAATCGTTTGAAGATGTGTCACATCACTGGTATCCGGAAGTCACCAAAAGGAATCCTGGAACTAAATGTATACATTCCTTTTGAATGAGAACTAGAAGGAAATGATTTCTGATAAATTTCAGTGATTCTCGTAGGAACTCAAGCTGATCAGAGGTGGCAAGTACGTGGGGATACTGTAACTCAGCTGCGTGGCAAGACGTTGGCAGATAGGATTGGAGCAGAGTTCTTTGAGTGCTCAGCTCTAACTCAACATAATTTGAAGCAGGTTCGTCTGAGATAATTACTTTTAGCCCACATCAAATGAATTGCTTCCAGATGTTTGACGCCGCCATCTTGGCCGGGCTCGAGGGGAAGAAAAGCAGAGAAAAGAAATCGACTTTCTACACGAAATCTTCGAAAATAAAAGAGCGTGTTGCTAAATTTATCACTCGTACTCGTAATCTTATCTGATTCTATTTTTTTGAAAACGTTTGTTGTATTGATAGCTTCTGTCTGTCCGCCACGGGTCTTCTCCATCCCTCTCTTTTTTCTCCGTTCGAATCGAATATTTTCACTTTTTGCATTATTAAACATCGAATAAAACTCCTTGCTCCGTGCGATTGTCTAGACAAAATTTTTTATTGCAAAGCAACATTTGCAGAAAAGTGGCTAGCCGAAAAAGAGAACGATCAAACAGCATTTCTTGATTGAAAATTTTTTTCTCAAAACATTCAGATACTTCCTTCTTTCCGTTTTCTGGAGAAGAAGAACAAGTCAAAAAACCAAAGAAAAGTATCACGCTATGCCTTCATTCCTTTTTCTTCTCTCATTTTTTATGCGTCCACTAATTTTTCTTTTAGTTTTTTTCTGGTTGTTGATGACTAACATTTTAAAAAGGTATAATGTAGCGCACCAAAAAGTCTTTCAGTTCAACTGACCAGTTCAAAAAATCAGGAAGTTGTTGTGATGCAGGTGGAAGATGAGAATCTGACTTATACTTTTGAAGATGCCAGAGATTGTCAGACACAAAAAATTTGTTACTTGAACTTTGAATTTCGCAGTTTAAATCTGATTCACTTAGCAGCTCCTAAGAAAATCATAGAGGGCGGAGTCAAGCGTCTATAAAGTTAGCTTAAAATTGTTTCAAAAACTTATAACAGTCAGATGTTGCATGGATAAGTTGATAACTACGAAAATGAAGATTTAGGTTTTTGCGGAATAACTAGTTTAAATTTGATTGGACAGGACTAAGGCAGGAACCAAACTGTTCTGAAAATTAGAGGAAATACCATGATTTCTAAATTTTGAGAAACCGTCTCAAAATTTGATATTTTTAAAGAAATGGATAATGGCAGACTGTCAAATTAGTTCCACTATTTATCTTTTCGCAATAAAGTCTATTTTGAAAAAATACTAGAACTTCATACATATTTATACCCATACTAACCTATTCATCTAAAAAATCATCTCACAGTTCCATAATAAATAAATAAAACTCTATGTAGTCTGTTCTCCGCTAAATGTCTTCCCGACCCTTCCACATAAACATTTTCTATTTCAAATCCAATCTTTCTTTGCTCAGAACGTTTCCCTCTTTTCGAAACCTCACGTTGACTCCCTTTTGAAACAAAAACGCGTGTGAAACATGACGTCTGCCCAATTCCAAGAAACACGTGGGAGAGCGCCTTTTTCTGAATTCTGAATTTGTTAGCACTGAACATGTGCAAATTTGTTTATTATTTTTTTGAAAGAGTGGGTTCCAAGATTTTTGCTCTTCAATTTTCTCTGCATGATTCATTGTCGAAATCTTAGTCATTCGAAAGCGCACAAATTGAGTCACTTAAAGGATTTCATGACATTTTGGAAGGGGGGAATTCAATCTTTGTTTCTCTCTCATTTTTCGAAAGAGCATGTAGTTAAAAGACCCTCTCTGACATCCAACGTCACGTACGCTTTCATCTTAATTAATTTTTTTGCATTGTACCTTCAGATCACGTTTTGTTCCGGAAAGAGCATTTATGAAGGCACTACTCATTTCTGATTACTCCCTAGTTTTGTATAAAGTCAGAAAAAAGTTTTCAGAATTCTAAGAAGGGTTTTCATGTTAAAACGAGCTTTTTGAGATGCTAATTTCGAATGTTTTGGATATTTTTATGTGAATGGGTTCTCGAAAATTTTTTAAAGTGGTGATCAGTTTTTGCCCGCCGGGGCTGTTTCGAATCAGACACACATTATTTTTTGTGTTTTAGATCTTCCTTGTTTATATGAGAGGCCTGGTTTATGTTCTCTTCCATAGGGTATATTAGTATGCTGTAATCAGAAAATGATTTATGACGTGGCCAATTCTGGCTTTAGATAATTACAACAGTGGTGTCCCTTATAAGAACTGCGCAAATCAGAACTGATTCGTAACAGTTCTAGCTCGGCGAGTTCTGATCTGATATGGCGTTTTATTCGAGGTTCTGATAAGAGACTGAAACCATCTTGCATGCTGCTTTACATTGAAATTTGAAAGCAGAATTCAATTCCGCTAGTTTAAATTAGTCTTTGAGACCTCTACAATTTTAGCCTTGAACTATTTGATCCCTTGTCATCTTAGCCCCACTACGTGTCACAAATACTACAGTCCGCCAGACCAAAAGTTGCAAAATCCTTCCAAGAGTTAAGATTCTCAAATTACACATTGTAACAAAGAAAAAACACTTTATTCCAAAAAGTACCAAAACTGGTACGTCGTGGGACGTCTCCTCTCCCCAACTAATTTGATTCTTGTCTATTTCGTGTTCACCTTTTCTTTTTTGTTTCTACGTCATCTTCTCCATACTTGATTCGTGGATCCTGTTTTTTGCGAACGTCTGTTCCCTCGATTAGCTTGTTTTTGTTTCTAAGACCATGATTTAAGGACTTGAAACAATTTTGATTCATCATTCCTATCATGAAAAATAAAAAATTTGCATCATCCGGAAAGAGAGAGAGAGAGAGAGAGAGAGAGAACTCAAAGACCAACTTCCCTGAATCTCCTCCTCTCACACCTTCCAAATCCGAAATAGTACATCGGCTTCAAGAGACGTAGAGTGCGCAGGCATGTGAGCGTGCGCTTTTCACGTTTCTCCCACCGTCTGCGTCTCCGCACTCTTCTGTATTCTCTCGTCGCCCCAGTCTCCAACTATCTTGTTCATTTTTCATTTGCGCACGTAGACAGTTTCGGCGGTGTCTCTCGGTCTATCTCTTCTATTTTCTCCTATATGTGTGTGTATGTATGTGCGTGTGAGAAGAAGAAGAAGAAGAAGGAAAAAGAGAGAATGAAGAAGGGAAAGATTTCCTTTTCGTCATTTCTCTCTTGCGCACCACACCATTTTTTTTTGAAATAAGGCCAAATTGCTCACTTAATTGTTGTAATTAAAAATCTTTAAATTTGAAATCTTAAAAAAAAATTTCGGGTCCTTTACGCTATTTTTAAGTTCTTTACGCTATTTAGCATATTCACGAATGTACTTATTGTAGTCTTCTCATTCATTTCGAATGGAAGACTGATCTTTGTCATAGTCAAAACGAAACATGTCTCGGATGCAGAAAAGAGTGCACCCATCTCCTTTGTCCTCCTTCCTTAGTGTAAAAGAAAGCGGACGGATAGATAATATGACGTAACTCTTACACTCACGTTCCTGATATGTTTTGACACCCTAAAACTTTTTTGAAGAGAAATAAAAAAGATGACAATTTTTTGACCATGTGATGTAAAATGTGAATTCGTTAGTTTACTTCAATCAAACTTGATTAGCAATGGTGTTCAGTATCATATGATTTTGTTTTGTTTTGTTGTTTTCTCTGTTTTTCCTGTTTTTTTTTGAAGGTGACACTAAAAAGATCACAGGAAGTACTAAACCTATGATAACCTCTTCTAGAACACTGTCCACTTATGGTCTCCTCCGCCAGAGGGTACTTGAAAAGTAGAGTGTTTCCGGGCGGACTATAAGAAATTTCATTTTTCCTTCTATCGCATGATTTGGATTGATCCTTGCTCCCACCAAAACCTTATCTATTTTTTACGTCTTTAAGATAGGTCATTGACAATACCTATTCGATTTTTCACTATCCTCTTATTTTTATTTTTTGCGATCGACAGATGGTTTGAGTAGACACTGGTAATCCCTCGTGGTTTTTAAATATTTATTGTTGTTTATGAAAATATGCGTTGTTTTTAGCGAGGCAACGCGCTCTGTTAGAATTAAACAACTTAAGTGTTGAGCTATTGCGATCGAGCGCAAGCTTTATCGCTCCGCCAAAATTTCTCTGGGTATCTTCACCGCCTACACTATTTTTCATTGTTTTTAAAATTTCAGTAGAGCGCAACTGTGAACTCAATTCCATTACTTAATCACCCCATCAAAAGTTCTATGCGTGTCTTCATCTCTTATACTATTTCTTTTTTCCTTTTTTTATTTTTCCAAACTCCAGTAGAGCGCACTAACTTTACAAATTTCCACATTGTTTTCATGATCTACGCATTCCCATTTTTGTCATCATCGCCATTTTCCTTCTATCTCATCATTCCACCTCCAATTCTTGTAACAATCTTCGATTCTTGTTGTTGACATAAATCGTTACAGTAACTTTATACCCTTCGTTTTCTCTTGTCGAAAAAACGGGCGACGTGCAAATCGATCACTCTCTAAGATGGAGATAATTTTGATGATAAGAAAGAAAAAATCGAGTGATACAGAATAAGAGAGGGAGTGAGAGAGAGAGAGAGATGAGCACACAAAGACATGCAAACAATCTCTCTTTTACTGATTGCCACGTCGTTCATTTTGTCACGTTCACCCTCCTCCTCCATTACTCGTTATGTTATTTTTTCCACTTCGTAGTGTTTCAGCACATGACATGAACATTGCCACACTTGATGATACGGGAGGAACAACTAGAATCAATGAGGCGGCCGCTGGTCCCTCGACTTCATCACTTTTCACGAATCTGGTGGGTTTTGTGGCAGAGATTTGATCCACGTAGATTGAAATGTTTTTTTGCTTAGTTTTCGGGCAAAGTTATGCAACTATGAAACCACGCTCTACTGGAATCTCAAAATCCAACATTTTTGAGTTCCGACAAGCGTGTTTGCAGAATTTCTGAATTCCAAACTTCCAAATTACCATAATCCTCCCAGTCCCCCATATGACAAACATTTCTCACTTTTTCTGCAGATGCTTGGTCAGCAGCCATCATCATCATCCAGCACAATCATCCTACAGTGCGCAGTGTGTGGCATTGTAGGGAACCAATTACAAAAATGTTTTTTCTGTGGATCAGTCGCGTATTGCTCCAAGGAGCATCAGGTGAGTGATCAATTTGTATTGTGTTGATTAGAGACAACAAGTGTTTCCGGGCACGTAATCTATTGGCTCTCATGAAAACTATAGCTGGAACTATAGCTGGCACTTATTTATAACCCCTTTCGTTGTCTACACTAATTGTCGTCGCAGATTTTTGACCAACAGAAGAAGTGAATCATTCTGAAAATAACAAAAACCTGCATATTGCGTGAGAACGTGTCGATTCGAACATTTTTGGCTCTCCCTCTGGGTGCCCAAAGAGCTTTTAAGTAGGGAAACGAGAGAAAAAGACATACAAAAAGCCTCCCCCTAGTAGTGGCTCTTGTTTATGTCAATAGCATGAGGGAGAACAAAGAGCAACAAGTTACAAGGGACGGTCTAAGAGAATCTGAAAAGTTGTGCATGTGGAAATAGTAAAACATCTAATAGAAGGGCACTTTGAGCATATTAAGGTGTTGGGAACAGCAATAAGATAGTGGTATGATCGGTTCATTTCCAGTACTGTGGCTGAGATGAATATTGGCTCCTAATTATCACAGTGTTTTCTGGTTCTAGTCTATCTATGTCCAATGGGACTAAAATCCTCGTTTATCTGAATCTCTTCTTTCTACAATGAATTTTTGTGAGAGTTTCAGCAGAGCGTCATTGCAACTTTAGTTAAAATGTTCAGAAACGCGCTCCACCGGAGTATATGTATATAATTTTTTCTCAAAATGATTATGGTAGAACAAACTTGCAAATATGATGAATTTCTGATAAGGTAAATAAAAATTGTTCAAATGTATGTAGTTTTCTTCATCTAGCAGATATTGTCTATCAAACACCAACTCTGAATCATTTTGTTGACTTGGCGGTCATCCGTTCCCAAAATGTCTCACTTTTTCTTTTTCTTTCTCCAATCTTGAATCCGACAAAAATCTATTTGAATATTTCGATTTCTGCTAATCTTCCTCACCAATTTATGCAATATCAGGCCACGCCTTTGCACTTACCGGTGGTCGCAGAAGTAAAACACCACTAGAGTCACGTAGGCAATCGGATGTTGAGAAAAGGGAAGTGTTAGAGAGGTTGTTGTTTATTTGGAGAAGGGAACTTTTTTTCTAAATGTATCCTTTTTGTTTTGAGATTTTGGGAGATCTAGAATAAATAAAAATGTTCGAAAAAAAAACAAAATGCGCTGAAAAGAAAGCGAGGAAGTGAACATGCTTGCTATATATTGTATTTTCTGCCTCTATCAGGAGACATTTTACACCTATTTGAAAAATTCCTTTTCATGATTTCAGCAACTCGATTGGGACACCCACAAAATGATGTGCAAGGAGAAGCAAACTAGCGGAACGGTGCCGAGTAATCTGATGCCTCACTCGACACCTGCCGCCCTTGCACCGCTACCGCCGACTGTTAAATTTAATGATCCGGCACTGACGACATCACTTCTTCTGTCACTTCAGCATAATCCTATCCTTAATCAGACGGTTTCAAATTTCCAGCCAACGTTTTCAATAGTTACCAAGTCTGAACCGGAATCCCAATTATTTCCAAATCCACCAAGGATAACAAATAGTTCAGTGCCGTTTAATAGTGAAGGCAGTGCTTTCAAGCCATACCGAAGTACGCACGTCTTCAATTCTTTGTCTTCTGAATCCGTCTCTTCTATGTGCACATCTCATGAAGCATCTCTAGAACATATGTCATCTGCATCGCTGACGGTATTCCCAACTACCAGTACAGCATCAAATGATATTAGTAAATTAGGTAAGCTTTTGTGATCTACCGTACTTCTTTTATCAATTTCAAAAGTTTTAGCGCAAGTCCTTAGTCTAGCTGGCGACTCCTCTAATGCTACAGTAACCAAACCATCACCAACTGCAGACAATCCAGAGCCAATAGTTGTAGGAAAAGAGAAGATAATCGAGACGGATGATCCAGATATTCAGGTTGGTTTTTGTTTTCTGATGTATTTTCTGATTTGGGCAGATCTGACAAAATTGCACAATTTCTCCCCCGACAATCTTGCCAACGTGCAGATTCCGTTTGTGCCGAGCCCTCCCGAATTTTACGTGATTTGTGAAAAGAGAAGCCGGGGGCCCCGCGAATGCACAAAATGCCAGTTTTTCGGACTCACATACACAACACCGAAATAAAATTGTCGTTTCCGTTGTGAGCATAGCTCTGTAATTATAAAAAATTCCCGGAGAAGAACTCTTGGTGATGTTCTTTTGGATATCACAAAGGTTTAAAGAGATCGAAAAGGTAGACAATGAGTCAGGTGACATATGAAAATAAACCTTTTTATTGCATGAAAAGAACAGCGAGCGGACTGAGAAGGAGAAGAGAATGACGTTCTATTTTTGAAGTGCTGTTCAAATGTTTTTTTTTTGAAAATCATTGGGGATAGTGAATATGTTTCAATAAGAGGATGATTACCGGAACCCTTTTTGTTGGATATGTCTAGCATAGCGTAAACAACTCATATTTCGTGTGATAGCGTTATGAAACGAATCAATTGAGTATAGAGCATCGGCTGAGAATGCTGAGAGCAAGTGTGCTCTATGGTAATTTTGACGCCACATGGGTTCACTTTGTTTCGATTCCGGTGGAGTTTCGGGTACACGCCACTGATAAACGCCTATTTTTGAATATCGGTACAGTAGCTGGTTCCTGTAGAGTGCGTTTGTAACAGTATAGTTTTTGATGACATTGAGAGCTCGTGCGTCGCTACGCAGTAAATTTGAACAAAACTTAAGTTGGTTGTGGAGCTAGAAGCGGGGGATTCACTTTTTCGAAGCTCTCAACATTCTACCGTATTGTTTCAAAGGAAAACGTATTTTCCTGGAGCTTAGAAACTTGGACACTTAGACGTGGCCTCGTTATATCTCTTTTCCGGTTTCCAATAAAAATACCGTAGTATCGATCTTTGCTCATCATGATCAATCTCATGTCATCCATTAATTTTTTCTTCTTCTCCCACCAGTTCATTGTTCCTCAGAATCTTTCCCCTCCACACCAACACGATGCTCTCATTCATTATTTTGTTTAGACTCCATCGCTTCCCCCCTCCTTCTTCTCATTTTCATTCACTTTGTCCTCAACCAAAATGTGTCAAAGTTCACGTAGCCTCTCTTCCTCTTCTCTCTATCTCTTTCCAATAACTTTTTGATCGTCCTCCCTCGTTTTTGTCCTTCGGAATGAATTCGCCTCTATACCAAGAGTAGACGAGGAACGGCGGCGTCGTCTCGGAATAGAAATGTTGATAGACAAAATAGAAGAGGAAATGTCACGTAGGCTGTAGAAGAGCGAGAAGCAGGAAATTCCACATCAACATGAAGCATAGAAAAGAAATATCCACACACACATGCGACTTGGCTGAAAAACAGAAAAGAAGATACACTCTCACATTGGTGAGGTCTACTCTGAAAATAAAAGATTGCATACTGTAGACGTGCAGATCATCACTATATGCTTCTCTCTCCCTCATTGAATTTATTGTTATCAGTTTATACCGTGTCTTTCTTGTCTCCGCCCCCAACTTGTGCAACATTCATTTCCATTTCGGCACGTTTTGCTGAATTAGCTTCATCACGCACACACACGCACCACACACATTTTATAAACTAAACGTTTCCCTTTTTCCTCGGATTCTCTTATTTTCTGTTATTTAACCAATTAAAATTATCCTGGTATATCAGTTCAACTATCGGGCCAAGAACTTGGATAATCAGAAAAAAAGAAGGGAAAGGGCAAATAGGGAAAACAGAAAAACAAATATTGTGGTGCGGTTCATTTTCCTTGAAAACGAATCTAGTCAGCCACTCTCACATTTTCTTTCTGTGAATTCAAAAGATTTTTGGTTATTTTCGCATATCCGTGGGATATTCTCACTGCGATTTTAGATTTCGGTCTACAAGGCTTAGGGTAATGTCTATTATGAAAGCGTAGCACGGTGTCCTAACTTATTATTAGTTGTGGATGAAATAGACTGAGCTTTGTTTTCATAATTGACTACTTTTGTTGTAAGACCTGATTCTAAAAAGTTATGAGCCAAGAAAGTATAGAACGTCTGTATTATATTGCTGTACGGTACTTTTAAGAGTACGTCATATGACCCCGGTCTAATTTTAGATGATTAGATTTTTTTTAATCTGGATATTCATTTTTCTAGTGTGTAATAGTGTTTTTTGTTCGATACTGTCTGGAAAAGTTATGGATGGAGAAAGTAGGGAAGTCAATGTGACCTCAAATTTTAAAATATTTGAATTAAAGGCACTTTTCTTGAATTTAGAGCTCTAAACTTAGAGCTCTCAACTTTCTGTTATTTATTTCCATAAAAATCTTGACAATTCTATCATTTCGACTCGAACGATTCTTTCTCTAAGTCCATCGTTTTTACAAAAACTTCCTCTCTACGTGCCAATCCTCCACTCCATCGATATTCTTATTCTAATCCTTGGTTTCTGCAAAACCGTACGGTCCCTCTCCACCAAACGTGCAAAACGCGATGAATCGTGCGCACGTCGTCAGTTTCGTTGTGTCACTCCCTTTCCTTTCCCCCGACGACCGCCCTGCCACCACCATCTTCTTCTTTTCCTTTTTCCTTCAGTTTTGCCCAATCAACTACCGCTTCTCCTACTGTTTTAGTCAATTGTATAAGTATGTCAATTTGTTATTCTTCTACTTCATTTCCCTCTTGATCCCATTTCCAATTCTGTCTCTCCAGATATGCCATTGCGAACGCTCGCAACACCACCGTCATACTGTAGTCACACCCCAATGTCTTCAACACAGAATCGCTGGCAACCGTACACCAATAAAACGGTACAGTAGTTCTAGATCAAAATGTTCAATTTGAAATCCAAACATCCGTTTAGCCGGATTGCACGTTTCGCAAGAGAACAGGTGTTGCAATTGGGAGGCGGGGGGAGAATTGTGTGCGTTGTGGTGATCTTTGCAAAAAGAGCAAAAAGTCTACCTTTTTTACACCCGACACTAAATTCAAAATTTGCACTTTCAGATCATTGAAACAGAAGGATCCACAAAGGCGAATATGGCGAGGACTCGAAAAAGACCGACGCCATCGAACTCTGCTGATCCTAAAATCAATTATAAGGATCACAATAAGAATGTTGTTTATTCAGTAAGTTACTTTGGAAAAAAGTTAAAAAAAAAGAAAAAAGTAACGACCGAGGCAGGACTCGAACCTGCAGTCTCCGGTTTAGGAGACCGGCGCCTTATCCATTAGGCCACACGGCCACGGGCGCAGAATGCATTGGAAGGCAGTTATAAAACTGAATTTAATTGAAGGTTTATTGCAGACGACACTACAAGAACACCAAAAGCATCTCCAAAACCGAGGCCTGGCGTTGAATATTCATCAAGCAATGGTTCTCCGACTGAGAGTACGTGACTACAGTAACCCATTACTGTATCCTAATGAAGTCTTATTACAGTATATCGCTGAGCATGTGATTCGAAGTCTCAACGAATTCGGATGGGCCGTTGTTGACAATTTTCTGGGTTCGGATCACTACAAATACACAGCCAAGTGAGTGGTGATTCAGTCGGGGAGGGTAGGAAGATGGTTGGTAAACACAAGCAGATGTGTTGTATTCTCACGTAAACTCCTGATTCTCATGGTGCATCATCACAGCTGATCGTCGGCGGCGGCGGTCGTCTGTGTGAATCCGAAAAGGGGAGAAATGGAATCTATAGAATCGGGGACGATCGAAAACACAAACGTTTGTGTTTTGTTCTATTGTACAGTATCTATTTCATGAATATAATCCTTCTTTCAGAGAGATCGAGAGACTGTATGAAAGAGGATTGTTCAGTCCCGGACAACTTATGGAGGGGAAGAATAAGGACGAGAATCATATCAAGGATATTCGATCTGATCACATTTATTGGTACGATGGATGTGATGGACGGGCTAAGGATGCAGCGACCGTCAGACTCCTCGTCTCAATGATTGATTCTGTAATTCAACATTTCAAAAAACGAATCGATCATGATATTGGAGGACGGTCTCGTGCAATGCTTGCGATTTACCCTGGCAATGGGACTCGATATGTGAAACATGTGGACAATCCCGTAAAGGATGGAAGGTGTATTACTACCATCTATTACTGTAATGAGAACTGGAATATGTCTACTGATGGAGGAACTCTTCGATTGTACCCAGAGACCTCCATGACTCCAATGGATATCGATCCGAGGGCAGATCGACTTGTATTCTTTTGGTCAGATCGGAGGAATCCACATGAGGTTATGCCAGTCTTCAGACATAGATTTGCTATAACTATTTGGTATATGGATAAATCCGAGAGGGATCGTGCCTTAGCTCGAGGAAAAGAGGCAGATGCCGCGTGTGCAGCAAAGAAAGAGAATGATCCTTCTCCTCCAAACTCTCAACTTGGAACTCCTGCAAGGCCTAGAAAGAATCCAAGTAGCCATGATTTGTCGAAACTTGATCTTCGACTATTCCCATCAACATCCTCAGATCCAACATTGGTGTCAGCGGCGTCTGATGATAGAGGTGAGCATTACTTTAGAATTTTTGTCAATGTTATGAGCACGTTCGCTTGTTGTGTGTTTCTGAATTGATTGTAGTGCTTTCAGTTGACAATGAATTCCAATCGACGTCTTCTTTGGCTCATCCAGAATCGACAGACTCTGGTAAGATAGATTATTTTGTGGATGCTTAGAGAATAATATAGATAAGCATGGCTAATGTAATGAGTATATTATTTTTGAGTTTTTAAATGTTGCAAATCAATACTGACATCAAATTCTGTAGGCATCTAAACAAGTGGTGGCCGAACTTTCGTACTATTGCATTTTCTCGGTCATTGGCACGATGAGATACTTCGTAGTTAGTCAGTACAATGGTAGCCTAGAAGTATGAAAGCTCGGTCATCTAGTTTTCGTAGGCATTTTTCAAATGTTTGCCAAAAAAGGAATGACAGTTGTAGATTAAATTGGTTTCGCAAAGACTGATAATCCCTTTTTCCGACTCTCTAATATTCCAGGTGTCTCCCTCTCCACCTTCCACGAACCTCACAACCACCATCTGGAACGTACCAGTAGTCTCCAATCGATCTCAGACCACTTCCGTTCAGAACGATCAAATGAACGTCGTAGCTCAGGTAGCAGTGACCAAGATCTGGATGATGGATTACCACCGCCACCGCAGAATAATCCAGAATACATCATCTGAATCTCTATGCGTTGTCTATATATACCTCACCCCCCCCCCCCCCCTTTCCCCAAAATAACGGGTAATCCTTACAAAAAATTCCTCCTGACTTGAATTGTGTATGTAAATTTAAAAGAACTCTATCCCGAATGTTTTATAAAATCCCGAACTTCCACTTTCTGGGTACGATTTCTCGACGAGCTAACGTGTTTTTCAAATTTTTCACTCCAAAAAAATTCCAAAAAAAATCTGTGATAAAAAGTGCAGCCAATAGAACTATATCCTACCTTTTTTCTGTATTTTGGTCTCCTCTGCGCCTATACATGTCCAATAAAAGAATCAATGTTTCAATGTGTTCTCAATTACATACAGAATATACACTACATGACTTTTTTGGGTTAGAGAGAGGGAGACCGTCGGAAAATTGTTTGTCAAGTGGATTTGTTGGGTGGAAAACGACACAAACTCTTCACTCCTTTATAACCCCCCCCCCCCCCCCCCGACAACAACTCAGATACACTTTTCTTTTATTCTGGGTGTCATGGCGTTATATTTCGTTTTCAGATGAGTCATCACTATGGTATTTTTAGAATTGATGTGACCTTGTTATTGTTTTCTTTACTGTTAATCACCGAACACTTTCTGTAAGTTTTCAGTCAGCTAGCTAGATGAAAATTATCCCCAATTTCTTATCTCAAACGTTTTTTGTTCCGTCATGGCGTGTTATGTCACACGAGTCATAAAATTTCGCAAGATTAGAATCCCAAGAACTTTAAAGATGTGGTAAAGATTTTTCCCAGGAAGTTGGAAATTTTCTGTTTGATAGGCGGTATGGCTTGGGTTTTTACATTTTAAAATCATAATTTTTGTGTTCTAGGTACTGAATGCTACCAGAAAACTCTATTTTTAAATTTAAATGTAGGAACATTTGTAATTATAAATTAAAAACAACAATTTTAGAACAAATTGTCCTAACTACAGTTTTGAGATTTTTGAAGTTTCGTGAACAAGAATAAGCTATAATCTCTTTTATCAAAATTTAAAGCCTGATCTTCTAATACCAAATTCCAGAAAATAATTGGCTCCCTTGACTTACTTGAAGCGGGTTTCAATTACTATTCCTCTAAAGACTAAACCATCGTTATCGGAAAAATCGTAACATCACATAGGACAACGTTAAGAAAATTATTTGACTAGAAATCTAGTTTTGAAATATAAATCTCTTGAAGTGACTCGAGAAAGGTGTTGAAGTGACTAGAGTATATTGATCTGAAAGGGTGGAGAGAAATTTTAGAAATTGTTGTGGCATAGAGAATTCTCGAACTTTATACCCAAAGTGCTTGGTTTCCAGTTTGAACTTGAAAACGCATTATTCAGAAACCTGACTAGAACATCTCCGATTTTATTGTGAACAAGATCCCTCCCCCAATGAATAGCGAGGCTCACTTCCTACAGTAACTCTCGACACACTTTTTTTCAAGTTTACAAAATTTTCATGAATGACACATCCTTGTATAGCAGAATAAACTATACGATTTTCATTCCGAACGTTCTGAAACAAAACCAAAAACGATGCGACGAGTCGACCAAATGTTTAAATATCAAAACTTCTCACCTCCTCCTCTTCTTCTTTATTCAACTTTGTTCTGTCCGTTTTGTAATTTTGTCCAGTTGTTCCGCTCGTAAACCACTATGTTCTTCCTCCTCCTCCCCCATCTAATTACTGAAAGAACACTTCAAAACTTTTCCTCTCCTTCAACATTCTCCCGTCCCTTCATATCAGCTGGAGACGCTGCACCTTTTCCGTCTATTTCTGCGTCTCTTGAACGGTTTCCCAATGTTTTTGGGCGTCTCTATGCCTCCCATCAGGTCTCACCACGCGCGTGTTTCTTGGCTATTGTACAAATAAATATTTGCGCGCGTAGCACCACCACCACCATCACATAGCAGTATGCTTTTGAAACGCCTATGCGTCTGTCCCCCCAATAGCCTACGTTCTGCTTCTTTTTCCCGCATTTTTCCGTTCTTCTTCCGGGCAAATTATCCCGCCCGTTCTTCAGAAGGACAATAAAATCAAAACAAGCGCCATCTCTCTCCCCCTTTCCCCCTTTGAATCCATAATTCTCTGAAAATTTCCATATTCAGTTTCTCTCTCGGATTCTCTACTCCCCAGTTCAGTCACCTTCCAATGATAATATGCGCCCCGACAGAGACACGGGGCGCCGATAACAACATACAAACCACCATCTTTCATCCATTTTTTGTGCAACAAACCACGAAGAAGACAACGCCTCTGAAAGAAGGAGAAAGAGGAGGAGGAGGGCGCAAAAGATTTGTTCATTCGGAAAGTATCAAATGGAGAACAAATTGAAGTTGGTCGTGGTGGGAGATACGTTTACTGGTAAAACGAGGTGAGATTTTTTTGTTTTGAATTGATTGAATTGAAATTATTTCTAGTTGGTTTTGTTCTGTACTTTGACAAAAAAATGAAAATTCAATTGAAAATTACCAATTTTAAGATACCGGGTTCTCTTGAATTCGTATTTTGTAGCTTTATTTGAACTCACCAAAGAGTAGTTTGATTTTTAATTTCTCGAAAAGATCTGTTTCAGTCTTTTTGTTTTACTGAATTTTAAAACTGTATAGCTACCAGATTACTTAATTTACATCACTTTGAGTAATGCACTTTCAAAGATAAGACTGAGAGAACGCAGAGCAGCAAGAGCGTCTGACTGCTCTGCGCTCTCTCCCTCTCTCAGTTTTAGTGTTTTGTCTTTGACGGCGAAAGAACATTTTTAACTATAAAACATTTAACTCTATAAGATACTAAAGTTAAGGTATAAAAAATACTTTTTGCGACTTCATAAGTCTGTTTCATAAATTATCAATTTTATCAGGAGAAAACCATTTTATGAAATTTTCCAATTCTTCGGCGTTGACATCAAAATCAAAATAACTTTTTCCCTAGTTAGCCCCAGCACCCGCACTTTCAAACTTCTATCTTTCTCCTTCCAAGTTTATGAGCCATAAACTGTTGATTGACAACCATCTTATCAATCATAATAATTTTTCCTAAAACCCCATTAATATCTCCATTTATCAATAACAAAAAAATGACTTCCGTTTCTCTAAATCAAAGGAAATTGCCTAAATCCGTTAAGTAATTTGATTAAAGTCACATCAAGCGCAACGACACTTATCCCTCCCTCACACCCGATTCCATTCAATTACCCATTCATCTTTCTCTCTTTTTTGTAAAACCAGTTATTTGTTGCAGCCTTCTTGTCGCCTACACGAAGAAACAATTCCTCGATAACTACTCGACTACCGTATTTGATAATTGGGCCGTCTCGGTGCTTATCGATCACAAAAATTATGCGGTCAGCCTATTTGACACTGCTGGTCAGGTATGCCCTTTTTGCGAATTTGGATTATGCATTGACCGATAAATTTATCGGATTAAAACGAACACATTCTCTCTAATTTGATGAGCAAATAGATTCTTTTAAACAATTCGTGTGGAGAATGGGTAGGCACGAGTTTTTGTGAAAGCTGAGAATTGTTTGTTTTCAATTAACCTTCTCGTGTTTTTTAACCTGAATTGGGTCATTCAAACATCAGAAAACAGGAAAAACTAGCGCTCGAAATGGGGCGTCCCGCTTTTATCCGGTCAGCTACTCGACTACCGTAGGACGGGGACGCGGGACGTCCCAACTCGTCCCATTTCGAGCGCTAGGAAAAACGATTAAGGAGTCAGTGGTAGCGTTAAGGGGGAAAAAAGTTAAATGACTCGGGAATAGAATTTAGATGGGAACGGAGTTACAATACGATTATCACACGCTTTAAAAGTTTAGTTCCCGGCCCAATTCTCTTATGATCAACGAATCCCAGTTGAATTCATTCAAAAGTCTTAATACATCATTATCAAAACGATAATTTCACTTTAATTATTTCAGGGAAGCTACGAAAAAATCAGATGCCTCAGTTACCCGCATGCCAACGTATTCCTTGTCTGTTTCTCAATGACCGATAAGAAAACTTTAGAGTCATGTAGAACACTCTGGATACCAGAAATCAGAAAATATGCCGGTGATAACGTTCCAATTATGCTAGTCGGAACGAAAAACGATCTAGTGGACAATGCAGATTTACATAATGTTGTGACAGAGGACTATGCAAAGAAAGTTGCTCATGAGGTTAATTGGGGAATAACAGACTTTTCAAACAGAAATGAATTTCAGATTGGTTGTCACAAGTTTTTCTCCTGCTCAGCACTGACACACAAAGGACTGAAACGTGCCTTTGATGAAAGTTTTCTGGCGGCAGTAGGTGTGAAATTCGAAGAGGAACAGCCGAATCCGTGTTGTATAATACTTTGAGATCGTTCGTTTCTTGCTATTAGTATTCTACTTATTTACTTGTACATCGCTCACTCATTTCCTAGTCCAAATCGATTCCGTTTTCAATTTTGTTTCTTGAATTCCTTCCCACCAAACTGAACTCTCAGCTTTACTTTTTCTCTATGTTCTTCATTATTTGTGATCATATCAATTGACGTTCAATCGACGCAATGTCAAATGAAATAAATGAATGTGCTATTTCAAATCATGAATAACAAAAATCTGATTATCATGACTTTCTAACTTCTTTCAGAATTCAATTTATTTATTTAAAGTCGTTGCTCAAAAAACTAGAACACCCGCTAATGACAACGAATAAACAAAACTATGAGGAAGAGATGAACATTTTGGAATGGGATCACACATAACAAGGCACAATTTGAGATATCTAGAAATCAAATAAAAGTGGATATGCATTTGAAAAGATCATCAAAAAATAAATTAAGATCCTCTTTGATCGATCAGTTGATCCAGTTCATATGCAGTCTTTTCAACTTTTTCAGCCGCTTCTTTTACACTTTCCTTTCGTTTCGGTTTTAGTTTTTCCTCTTCTTCCTTCTTTTCTTCATCTTCTGGAGTCACTTCTTCTATCAATTTCAGCCCACTCGCCCAGAACCAAACCCAGACATCTGAGATGAGGGAGAAGATTCGAAGGCATCCGTAGATGACGTGGAGCCTGAATTTCTATTATTTTTTGAAGAAACTATTATTCTTGGATTCTATACCTGACTCTTAATTCATCAGTATCATAAACCTGACAAGAACCTGATGAATCACAAGATTTCTGCCAAAGTAGACACGACATATCAATAATTTTTCCCCAGATAATCGGAGAGGGAAGTGTAGCCAGAAGACTGACAAGGAATCCGTTGAATCCGAGAGAAACACTTCGATGCTCCGGTGGGACTGCTCTGAGGACGATGAGCATTCCAGGTACAACACCGAGTCCACCGAATACTGCACCAAACGCTTGATGCATGAAGAATCGACCAAATCGCTCCTCACACACTTCTGAAACAAGGGTGGTAAAGTTGCAAAAAAATAGGTATCAGAAAATATTAATGTGCTGGTTAATCGATATTCTGAATGCCGTGATCCAGGGTTTCAAAGAGTATGGAGATAAAGCCTTCTACTCACCAGTTTTACAATACGACCTGCTAACTTCCTTGACTCTATTCTCCACACATGCACAGTTTTCAAAAATCAAAGTGTCCACACTTGCTTTCGTCATATCAAAGATACTGTAGTTCTTCCAACCCATCGCACAGCCGGCGTGGCACGGAGAGTAGTGTGCGTTTCCACTGAAAGTTCACAAGGAGCTTTATCAAAAACATAGCAAGGATACACTCACTCCACGTCACAAACAGGGTACAACGGAGTGTTATCACACATGCAATCATCTCTACATCCATCAAATACCGGACCATTCACTTTGATTTGGTCACCAATTTGACCGATGACAGACTTACATCCGACTGTTCCGTTTGCAAATGAAACTAAAGCGGCTATCAAACTACATACTGAAAATTTTTCGGAAATCAAGATAATTCTGAAAATAATTTTAGTTACCTGCGACCCAAGCGGCTGCTTTTCTTCCTTGCAACTTGAAGAATTTCATCGAGACACTTCCCAACATAACTCCACAAGCAAATCCCACAATGCCGGTAGTAGCAATGTATCTTTGAATCCTGTACTGAGGGACTCCAAACTGAAGTTCCAAATATTTTGCCTGGAACACAAAGTATCCCTTGAAAGCGAGCACATCGATGATTCTTCCGAACATTGCTCCGATAAAGATTTTATTTTTCAGCAAAGTCGTGATAGTTGCCTTGAAATCATTCACTTTATCCATGACTGTTTCTGGCATCAGTGCTTTTCCCTGTTCATCTTTTTTGATGTGACGATCCACGAGATTCAGACGTTTCTTTGGTATCACTTTACCACTTAAATCATGGTCTATATAAGTAAAATGCGTTGATGAGTACTTACTCTTCATCTGTCTCATCCGGCGCATTAATATCAAGATCGTCTGAGGGGAAACAATAGAGAACCAAAGAGGGACCGAAGAGGAGGGTTCCAAAGATGAGGAATCCAAGCCACCAGCATCCAATCCACATGGGATCAAGGGGAGTGAGTCCTTGTGGAGCTGAAATGATTGGGAATGATTTAGATACAGTTATTGTCAATTGGATATAGAAACGATATATATACGGTGCACCAGAACTGACCGGGACATGAATACGAGTCAAACACCCTCACTGAACTCGTTATTTTAGAGATCGGCCCGAATTGGCTGATTATGGTTCATAACAGTTCTATAAAGTTAAATATTTTTGGCGGTTCTAACTAGAATCAGTTGTAATTCATCCTCCCCTTGGGTTCAACTTTTTCCTTCTTTAGTACTTTTGAGACAACTGATTTCAAAAAAAAACTTACGATTAAAGTCTACATACAACTTGTTCAATTGCCCTCCAACCAGCAATCCGATGACTGGACCAAGAATTTTGACAAAAAACATGAATGCTGAAAACCACTTTATCATTTTCAGTAACCCTATCAAAACACTCACAGAAGTACAGCGGCAAATTCTGTTTCTTCACATTATCATCCATCAGCGGCAATCCCAATGAAAACGGCATAGTTCTTCCTACTCCGAGAACCAAAAGACCTCCGAAAATCATCATAAATGGTCCCATCGTAGAGTGTCCACTCTTGCAAGCGTAATGTTCCTGACGTACCAAGTTAAGCATAGAGTGACAGAATCCGTAAGGGAGAGCAACCATTGCTCTGACATTTGACATTTTCGCCTCGGTGATTGGGAATTTTTCTGAGATGTGTTTCTCGAGTCTCTCGCAAATACTGGATCCGTTGTTATAGTAGCAGTATTCCACGTATTTTTGAAGCAGGTCAGTTTTTTCGTCTCCTTCCTGGAAACGAGAGCTTAGGTCAACAAACAATTATTAGTAAAGTTGTCTTACATAATTCATCACAACTTCATTTTTCGGGTCAATTAGTGGATGAAGTTCTTCCAACCACTGATGTTCCGTGAAATTGAAATCTCCATTCACCAGATTCCTATCAATTTGATGAGCTAATGAACTTGAAATGTGAGTTGTCACATTCGCCTGTTCAACTGGGAACAAGAAGTTACTACTGGCAATCATAAAATTAGCGATTGAGATCAAGATGCATCCGGCTCCGATCCATCGAGCACGATTTCCTTTCCCGCCAAAATAACTTGTAAAAATGACGACGGGGATGTATGCAAAGTCACCAGCAGATACCATTGTACCACTAAGTCGGGATGGAATTTGGAATTGTTTTTCGATGAACACAACGGCACTGTAAACATCTTGTTGTATTTTTTATTTTGGAACATTTTTGCTACACCCCGTACTTGAATACGCTTTTAGAGAAGCCAAAATGTTTGTGCTAAAACTAACCCTTCGAGATCTTCAAGTATGAACGAGCTCATAGAAATTATGAACTAAAAACTTAAGCATCAATTTGAGCGAGTCATCATCCAAGAAATAGAACCATACAACCTTCGAACGTTTTGCTATGCACAGAGACGAGCTTACAATCTCTGAGCCAACTTTTTTCCAACTATGCTTTTTCCAAACTACAAACATCACTTCCGAGTCTCATCAACGTTTTCTTGCATTACCGCGTAAATTCAAATTGGTCACAAAACACCAACATGCTTTGTGTCCGTTATCATCACAATTTTGTCTGTCACACGATGAAAATCTGATGGGAAAATCATAATCGCTAGTTGAGAGCCTATTATTATTATTGTGTCTCGTTCCAACAAAAATCGCCTTCTTTGATAAGACACTATAAAAGTTTGACGGGTTCAAAAGACCTTGATTGACGTATGTGTCGTTGGAATGCATTAAAAAAATATGAACACATAATACTGTGAAAAAAATAAAGTTTGGCCAACAATTTTCAAAAATAATTTTTGCGGGTAAAACACTTTATTTCACAAATGCACTAAAGTGTTTTGCCCGCTAAATTTTTTTTTGAAAATCCTTGGCCAAACTTTATTTTTTCACAGTAACTTGTGACAAGTGGGCTGTATTATTTTTTAATGGAGCGCAGTGATGCTAATATGATAAATAGAAAAAAATTTAGTAAACGCGCTCTACTGAAACTAACCTTGTCATATAAAATCCTCCGATCGATTCCAGAAAATAAACCGTACCAAACACGATGAAAAACCATGTTATTTTAGATATCATTCTGAATCCAGAATCTTCTTCTCCGGCTTCTGGAGGGCCGTTTCGACGAGTTCAATGAAACTGAAATAGTAAGTGAAAGGTATGCAGACAATGAGTAAATATTAAAGAGAGAGAGATGGGATACATGTTCCGACTTGTACTAACTTTTCGGAGGAGGGTATAACAAATCGGAAGTAAAGAGAAAAGAAGAAAAACAATAGAGTCGAAGGCAAACAAATGGGGAAAGATGTTCTGTGAAAAACTGGAAAAGCGAGAGATTATGCTACTATTAATTACTTGTCGCGTTGAATTACAATCTCAATGAAACAAATACGTTTGTCACCTTCTAACACTCTAGTTTTTCAGAAAAATGGGAAATTTGAAACCATCCTTCAGATAACGAGGGGTGAACATAAACCATGAAAAATAAGTGAAACTTTTTATCAATGGTTTGAAAAATGCATAATAACAAAAAGCGATTAAATCGGGTTTGGAATGGGATGTCTTGTGGAGAGAATAGACACAACAATCGATCAAATGATGCAAATTTCAGCTTCAGGTAGCAAGACTACGAATTAACTGAGAAACAAAATGAGCCGCAGAGAAGCCAGCCGCTCTAACTTCTCTGCGCTCCCTTCATTTCTCCGTTCTAGAGAAAAATCATCAAAAGGAAGTATCTCGAAAGCTATCAGAGCTACCAATTCCAAAAATAAAGATTGTATTCTAATCTATACAATAAAACATCTTATTTCAAAAATCTCGAAATCTGTCCTTCTAATCACCTCTGAGACTCAGAGAAATAAATTTGACGTAGATACAGATATTCAAGTTAATTGTTTTTACAAATAAGGTCTTTTGATTCAGAAACTAGGAAATGCATAAAGTTTTTGCCCCGTGGCGCACTATCCAACTTGATTATGCCATTTAGATTTGGATAGTAAAGCTTCTTAGCGAATCACATTTAAATTTAAAAAAACTTTTTTTGAATAAAATATTTTTCTATATTTAGACAAAAAGTGTTAGTTTTTCATACACATTTTCTTTGTAACATTTAATTTTTAGGCCCAAACTCAAATCCCTGAAATATTAGTTACATAACTTATAGACAGCTAAGATTCTATTTCCCACAAAACTATGATTCGTGACTTACTACTATTCTTGATTTGTCAATAATTCTACGTTTCCAACAAGAGGCCATCATAAAAATGTGTGGCCATAAACATTTTTGTGTATACCACCCCAAGTATATGGAGAGAGCACAGTTGCTTTTGTCTTTGGCAATACGATAAGTTGATAACGATAACGAGTGCGGAGAGACTGAGATGGTTAGAGACAATATGATGGTTGAGTTAAGAAATTATGTGCCATAAACAGGAAAAACAAATCTAAATAAAACTGTTAAGCATCCACCGGAAATGGAAGAGAACAACGGGAACACGCTCTATCAAGTTCCATTAGAAGAATATGAATGGTGTCACAAAATGGTTGGTGGTGTCAAGCTGATAAGAATCTCGTACACACATTCACACACAACATACTCTAGTATAACAAATAAGCAGGTGGTATAAGGTAATAGACATCAGCGTCAGTGAGAGGAGAGAAGAGTTCAAATTACAATAAGAATAGATGGACACGAGTTGTGACCGGTGCCGGGAACTGAGAGGGAAAAAACAAATAAGATGATTTTCTCCCACGCATTAAGTCAGGCCTATTTGCAGAAGATGGCATTTTTTTGAACCCGATCAAAGGTGGTCACACTCGGGAAATGGTGATTTGAGCATGATTTGAACAAACTGCCCATAGCTTGTTCTGAGTTTGTCCCAAGATTGATTGAAGCTAGTCGAAGATGTGCCCAACTTGCTCTTGGATCAATTTAGCGCGAAACTGGAAAACTTACTCTTGACTATTTTCTACTCGAGAGATGCATTGCTTAACTCTTGTCCAACTTCTGGCAAGAAAATTGCAAATGTGATGATGGAGGTACCCGTTTCCTGGCCATACGACAGTTTAACCAGAAAAGACAAGACACGGGCATCATGCCCGTCTCCGCCATAAATAATGAGCTCCTGTTGTTCCATTACTTTGGTGACACCAGGAAGAGACTGAAAATCGAATTGTATCATAATATTTATTCAGCGATTGCGATGGAGGTGTAGAATTAAAACAGAGACACACATGTTTTGGCAAAAGTTACTATTTCAAATTTTGGAATTTTTGAGGAACAAAATAAATAAAAATTTACAGCAATACGATCGGGAAAATCCTTTAGGCAATGCAGTTTGACGGGAGAACAGAAAAGAAACTAGGAAAAGGAGAAAAAACGAGGAAGTATTGAATTACATGCTGAAAATAATATTTAGAGTAATAAATAAAAAGAACCGGGTAAGCAAAATGTGGAGATCGGGTATACATATAAATCAAGAAGAAAGGAGACGATGACCAGTTCAGGAAGATGGAAATAATGACCTAGTTTTTGAACCTTTTGATTTTTCTAGTCCACGACTGAATGCGTTAAAATGCAGTCAAACGCGCTCTAATGATAATTGAAGAACATCAGTAGAGCGTGTTTGTTAACTTCTCACCATTCACCATTTCCAGCCTTGGAATAGAAAACCCAACCTGGAAAACTAGGTCGCACAACCCCTTCCCAAAATTTCTACCACAAGTTAGCAACTATTCCTCAAAGGACACTTCAAGTGTCCAGTTTCCAATAAAATACAAAGCATACAAAAACCACAGTACGAGAAAATCATTAAAAGACCAAAGAATTTGTCCATTTTCCATCTCGAAATGGCGACACAAGCTAGTAGAACAAGCAACATTGCGAAGAGAAGACCGAGAGAGCACACAAGTCCGTTCGATGTGACGGAGACTGCAAATTTAAGGTTTAAGGAAACAAATTCACCGTTTATTTAGAGTTATTACTATTTTGCACGGGTTGCGATTTGAAGAGTCCAATGAAAAAATGGATGAGCCAAGGGATCGGGAGCCCGACACAGACATCGAAGAGATTGGAGCCGATGGAAGAGGAGACTGCCATATCACCAAGACCCTTCCGTGCTACAATCACACTAGTGATCAAGTCAGGAATACTTGTTCCTGCTGCCAGAATAGTTAATCCCATAATTTCAGTGGGGATTCCAAATGTCTCTCCAATGGTATTCGCCCACCAAACCATGAGATAAGAGTACGCAGCAATCCAGAGTATGGCTCCGATGAATGTGATGGCAAAGAATTTTCGGAGGCTCTAAATGAAACATGAGTTGAGACTACCGTAAGTTGAGGGAAGGCTTACTGGTTTTCTCACATCTGGGAGAGTATAGGCTAGCGGGAATGTGATTGGAGCCAAGAACAGGTAGATGATCCTTTTGTGGTTGGCTTCTGGCCAGGAGAGATCGAGCGGCTTTTCGGCGGTAGATGAGGCAACGGAGAGCTAAAATAAATACTTGGCGGCAGAGATTAAATGTAAGACTTACATTATCCAAAGCAATCGGGGGCACTGGGTTCCCATTAGGTTGAGCTACTTCCAGATGGCCATTAGAAGACGGATTGATAGTCTCCACTGGGGTCAGGTGGGTTCCATTGTTGCCATTTTTTCGTTTTGTGTTATTATTGTTGATAACAATTGTGTGATTCTCCCCGAAGTCGATTGGAGTTATGCTTGTAGTTATGCTGTCTGAAAATCCAAGTGTAAGACTTAAATAATTGATTTCCTAGACTCGGTACTTACTCTGATTATTGAACGCAGAATCCGGATCATTTGCTGGCTTCACCATGATAGTCCTCCCATTCTGTCGGATCTCCGGCACTCCATTGGCCACTGTCTTCAATTTTATAGATCTCTCGGATTCAGAAGACGATGAAGACGAAGTTGTGTCATCCTCATCTCCAATTACCAACTGTGCAATACTTTTTCTGACTTCTTGTCCACCATGAATCATCGGAAAACTCCTTCGAGGACCCTGCGCACCAAGCGAGTGTGGGCTCCTTGGAGTGCACCCTGCTGCAGTTACTACAGTAGGTGTAGGGACAACTTCGCTGCCGATTCCAACTTTTCGAAACAAAAACTGCTTAGTTTTCAACTCCAAAAATCCATTATATTTCATAAAGAAGCCATAGGCGATGTAGATTGAAAACATTATCGCCGCCTGAATACTATCATTAGAGCATGTATGCTTTCACAGCTGAAAACTTACCTCATGCCACTCAATGACTTCATCTCCGAAAAATATGAGAAGTAGAAAAAGTGACAAAGTGTAGAAGGACATGTCACGGAATAATGGCCACCAGGTCAAATGTAAGACTTGGCGAGAGAATAGAGTGCAGAATGCGAGGACACACAGAATGTTGAAGGTGGCAGAGCCTGAAACGTTTCAGAAATTTCAGATCCACACTTCCTCATCCCACTCCACTCACCTACTATTGTACCAACACCCACATTATCCTGTGCGACAAAAACTCCAAAGAGAGAAGTGAAAAATTCTGGAGCCGACCCACCAGCTGCCATAAATGTCGCCCCTGCCACGTCATCTGATATTGCGAGCTGGAAAACTTCTTACATTAAACAAAAAATCATTGTATCAACTCACTGCTTCTGTGATAACCGACAGCGAGGGAACGAAAAATTCATCACAAACGATTGCCAGGGCTACGAACATGTAGATCAAAAGGAGGATGTGAATAATGACGCCTCCACGACGACGGGTTTCGAGAGAAAAGAAATCAGCGGGGAATTGAGATCCATTTGAAGCTGGAAATATGAAAAATGACGTGGCTGCTCAAGGTAGGAAGCTTTCAAAGGGAAAAACTGCACGTCGTGAATCTTTAATGGTTTTCGAGAAAACTCACATGCACTTTATAGCAGGAATTTGGAATCTATTAGATGGGTTATTTTAATAGACAGTTTTGTATATAATAAACCCTTGTGTACCCAGTTTCAGTTAGTTTTGTTTAAAAAAAATTGACTTTATGTCAGCCAACCCCGTTAAAAGTTAGTAACAGTTTGTATGGTAAATTATGTCTCTGTATCTTCTAACAAGAAACTAAGTCGCTAGACCTTGCCTGAAATCAAAGGAAATTCGCCATCTTTCCAATGTTACTTTTCAAGATGATTGTCTAATTTCAGTATCATTCCCTAACTAGTAAATGGAAACATTTTCTGAGAATGAAAGAGATCAGCAGATAGCGATTTTAAAATTGACAGTTCTGGGAAGACCTATCAGCCTTAATTAATTCAAAGCGAACAATGATACCTATCTATAAATTAAGACTCCTTTAACGCACTCTTCCTCATTTCTATCTCAACTTACTTGGCTGAATCCTTGGTCGACAATCATCAAATTCATACTCAACCGATCGTCGACTCCTCCGTGTTATTTCATCTTCAACCGATGTAACAGCATCATTTCGTGTATCTGGAACACACATTTAATTTTGAAAAAGAGGCAAGATTAAAGACGACGAGTCATGTGAGCCATTAAACTGATTTCCTTCCGGTACGTGATTGGGCACATTTATTTAACACGACTTCCATAGAGGGGTTACATTTGAATTAGCCACCGGTGTTTGACTGATGAAAATAATAATGAAAGAGCTCACCTTTTTTGACAAGAGGAAGTAGAACGATAAGGAAGAAGAGAGCCCCTGACAGTAGCAAAACACCTATCTGAGTCCGTAACCTTCGATCCGCCGGGGAGAGCAACGGCCGACGATAAAAGCTATGCATTGTTTGGAAATGCTCAACTCACATTCCGGATTGTAGAGGAACCGGCGGTCCTGAGGCGTGGTTTGTTGGGTTAGAAAGAAGATTTTGGGTTAGAAGGAAAACGAAGAAGAAGGATGGGAAACAATAATTCACGAGTAGTCATGAGTTGCCAGAAGGATTTATTGATTTTTGATTGATGGATGAAAGAAGAGGAGCTAAACATATCGAGAATGAAAATTGACGGGGAAGACAAAAAGTGCGAAGAAGATGAATAACGTGACAACCGCTTCGAAAGAAAGTTGGAGAAGAAAAATAAATAAAAGTGCTCCAGACACAAGTAGATAATTTTTGGGACCAAGGTGTGATGGTGGTGAAATATAGAGAGAGTGTCAAACTTATGTGGAATATTGATGGAAGTTAAGGAAAAGGAAGAAGAAGAAGGAGATGGAGAAAAAGAAGAAGAAGAAGAAGTAAGGGGGAGGGGAGACACGATTGATATGATATGAATATTGCATATGGAAATGGCCACGGCACAGGATGTTGGAGCATGTCTTGGTGAGGAGACCGGATGACTTCTCGTCTCTTCTCAACTGATATCTTTTTTTTGGGATGACTCTCTCCTTCTTCAAGAAGACACACTTTGGAAATCGGAGTGGAATTTGATGGGAAACGTGTGAGACGAGAAAACACGATTTTTGGGTGGTTTTGAAAAATGAAAATTTAATGCAGGGAGAGGGAAGTAATGCTGTTGAATGGGCTTTTATTAAAAATTGGGAAAAATAGAGGGTAGTCAACAAAAACTTCTGTGGCAAAGTGCAGTCTGACTTCGGAGGATGATCTACTTGTGAGTTGAAGTCCTTAAAAGATATATGATGTAATTCACGTGGTGGTAGTACAAAATTATTTATCAGTCAGGCCAAATAGCGGTTTATAAAAATGAATACAGTAAGTTGTTTCTATAAAATGGGAGAAAAAGATATAGAATCTTTACGGCTTCAGCGACCAAAAAATCTTTTTTTTAAAAGAGGAAATTTCAAAATGGGAGAGTCTGCAACTAGGCAAGTGTCGTGCCTCCTTATCAAAAAAGAAAAACGTTCCAATATCCAACGCTCCTCTCTCCTACGCTCCCCTATGCTCCCCTATTTCCACTTTTTCATGCCACTTCCGGAACGAATCTTCTTCAATTTTCAAAAATTGAGAGACTAACATATACTCACACAGACAACGTCGCAAAACGACTTGCTGAGTTGATGTTTTAGGATAACTCATTTTGGGATATTTCGAAGTAAATATTTGGTAAAAATCGAGTCCAGTTATAGTAATTCTTAACAGACCCGGAACCGTTTCTAACCATTTATCTTTTTTTTAATGAAATGCCAAACCCTAACCGGACATATCCATGTCATTTAAATCATCTCAACCCATAATTTCTATCAGAACTAAACCTACAGAACCTCCGTACCCTTTTTGATCTTCTGATCTCTCATAAATCCTCTATCCCCCACCTTCCCTTCTTTTTTCCTTTTTTCTTCATTCCTTATTACATGTTCTCTTTTTTGTCCCACTTCCACGGTATCATGTTCGGTCATGCCGTTTCCGGTTTTTGAACCTTCTCCCAAGTATTACTTTACATAATTTTTCAATTGCAGATGAAAAAGTCATCACAAACTGGGACACAAACTTACAATTCTCATGTTACAGGAACCCCCTTTTTGCTTCTTTTTCTTGTTGCCCTCCTCTCGTCCGGTGGTAACTCAACACTCATCATCAAACCAAAAAGTAGGAAGCAAGTACTTTTCATTTTACTCTTTCTTTTTTTTAATATTTTCAAAAATGCCTCTCCCACCACAAAATAATGATGTTCCTATTGGTGTAAGTTATAGTTTAAGAAATTGAAAAGCTTGGAGCATTTTGGATTTTCAGCATCGAAGGAAGAGTTTCATCTCGTCTATCCAGGGAGCCATGAGTAACAACAATCAGAAAGCAGAGCTGATAGTTAAGCCGTACACATTGATTAGCAGATGTTATGCAGAGTTTCTTGGAACTTTTATTTTCATTTTCAGTGGTAAGTTTCTACGTGTAAAACGACTTAATTTATCTATTCACAGCTCAGTCTAGAATTAAACATTTTGAAAAATTACCCTTTTTTTTCAAAACGAGTGTCTGGTACCTCCTCGCAAAATTTCTCATTTTTCAGGAACTATGCAAGCCAACGTGTACGACATCAGTCAACCTGTTGGACTTACCCATGCAGCATTAACCCACGGCTTAGCTACCATTGTCGTGATTGCAGTGTTTGGAAAAATCAGTGGCGGACACTTCAATCCAGTTGTGTCCTGGGCAATGGTTCTCTGTCGGAGACTTCCCCCACTAGCTCTCCCATTCTATATGGCTGCTCAATTCTTCGGAGGGTTCTGTGGAAACCTTCTATCCGCTTGCTTACAAAGAAAACGAGATTTCCTGAATTGGGAAAACTACTCAAACATTGGTTACGCTCTTCCACAAGACGCGCTCGAGTATGGGTATGATAAAGTTCATAACACAACATACCAGAAGACGATTCTGATGACAACTCAACTAGCAGCAACATCATCTGGAATCACTCATTTGGGAGCGAATCATGTGTGGTGGGAAGGATTGATGAGCGAGACTATTACAACTTATTTCTTTGTCACTGTTATTTTGATGATGGTAGTGGATACAAAGGAACCGGTGAGTTGCGATCGATATGAAACATAAACCGGATTAGTTTCAGAGAGAAGCAACTCCGCTGATAATTGGAATGATGGTGATTGTGAACATTTTTGCGACGTGAGTTTTTTTTCGTAAATCGAAGTTTGGAATGTCAAGGCTTGAGTAGGATTTTGACTAGGTACACCTCTCTCAATTTTCGGTCTAGAGAATATCAATATCTGAAAGCTATAATTTCTACAAATTCAGTTTACTATTCACATTTCCCCACAAAGTTGCAAACTTACGTGTAGGCTATAACCAATCAAGTCACAAAAAGACTAGCATGGGCACTGTTTAAGTATCAGAAGTTGAGTTTGAGTTTAGGATGTAAGTTCATTGAGTTCAACGTTGTTTTTGTCTCAAGGTTGTGAAGGTGAAGATTTATGTTGTACACAGATTTGGCACACCGTGAGGTCTAGAATTACCACAGGCAAAAAAGTGAACTTGGTACTGAGCCAAAACCGGAACCTGATTTACATGAATAATTTGTATCTCCAGTTTATTTAACATCATAACCGATTTGATCGATTACTTCACACAACGATTGCTAACAACTGCGCAAGATTTACAGCGGGAACCAACACGTCGTACCAGTTTGGTTACTTTTTGGGGAACGAAGTGGTTTTATTTTTTACAATGTGTAACCTCTTCTATTCCGGGCGCTTCTATAAGTTCTAATTTGGAGCAGCTTTCTGAGAGCTTAGAAATCTCCTATCCGCAAAAAATATTCTTGTAAAAATCGCAGCCATCTAAATTCCAGAGCCTCCATAACCGGTACCGCAATGAACCCCGTCCGTGCTCTGTCCCCGAACGTCGTCGCAGAAATTGTGCTCTCCTCTTCCTCTCTCCCTGCCAAATTCTGGACGTACCACTACATTTATTGGGCTGGACCATTCCTTGGATCCACAATTGCTGTCATTGGCTACAAGCTTCTCCTTTCACAAGATGATCGCCTGATTCCTTAACTTATTTGTATGCCTGTTTATCAGTCACAGTTCTGTCATGAAGTTCTTCTTGTCTTCTTTCTGGCCTTTTTCTTATCAAACTACACATCAACTACACTGTGAACTACATTGTGTCTGTCCAACTCTACTGGTTGTAATGATTTTTTGACTTATCAACTTATCAAGTCAGAAATTACGTGCTCTTCTATATAATGCACATGATAAGACAAAGAGACCGAAGCACTCAAAAATGAAAAATACAATTTCTTTCGTTTTTCTTCTCTGTGTTGGTTTAGTTTCCCCTTTCAACTATCTTGTATTCTGCCCGCTCTACGCTCACAGTCATCACAAATTCCTTGCTAAAATCGCGGATACTCTATCGGATGCAGGTCACAATGTCACTTTTCTTGCTCCAATCATCATTAGAAAATATGAAAATGTGAAATATCTGGATTCAACAAAAGACATTGTCTATATTCAACCGAGTAAGAAGCTGGAATCTCTTGGTGTCACATCAGATTACTCAAAGTTCTGGAACCAAGACGCCACTGCTATCCAATTTGTTCCAGCAATCAGGGCATTCACAAAAATGTTTGAGCAGTTGTATGAGGACTTGAAAGAAGATTTAACGGTGTTGGATGAACTTAAAAACCGCAAGTTTGACGCACTCGTTTTTGAATTTCTGTGCCCTACAGCTTTACGTGAGTTAACATTTAAAAATTCAAATCTCAAATTGCTTGTTTCAGCCATAGCAGAATACCTGGACATTAAAGCCGTGCTCCCATCCTTATCAATGACTCACCATCCTCTCATGAGCCGACTGATTGGAGAACCCTCATCTCCTAGTGTCCTTCCGAGTAAGCCTCAAACGATAAAAGTGTTAAATTAGTACTATGAAAGTTTTCAGGCATGATTTCCTCATTTGGGGATGATATGACATTCTCGGAACGTCTGCAAAATACAATTGGGGATATATTCTTCACACTTTTCGTCCACTTCCCACCGATGACTTCGTTTAAAAATCCGGAGAAATTGATTGATGTTGAGGTAATTTTTTGGATTAGTTTCGAAGCAATATAGAGCCTATGCGCATTTGGCTAAAAATTTTTAAATGTTTTTTTTCAGGATATGACCGCCCGTGCGCCCTTCATGTTCATGAACGGAAACCCGTACCTTGACTATCCCCGCCCACTTCTCACAAAATCGGTTCTCATCGGAGGGATTTCGGTTAATGTCACCCAAATGAAGCAAGAAAAACTCTCGGAAAATTACAATCAAATTCTGAGCAAGAATAAGAAAAATGTACTGATTTCTTTTGGCTCGATGATTTTTTCAAAAGATATGCCACAAGAATACAAGGATACAATCGTGAGGGTTATTGAGTCACGTCAAGATGTCACTTTTATCTGGAAATATGAGGAAGAAGACGTCAGTTTTGCTAAGAATCTTCCGAACCTTCACTTTTCAAAATGGGTCCCGCAGACTGCACTGCTAGGTCAGTCACTGATTATAAAAACCAAAGTTACTAAAATAATTTTACAGCCGATTCTCGTATTTCTGCATTTGTCACTCATGCAGGATTGGGAAGCGTAACCGAGTTGAGTTACATGGGTAAACCTGCAGTCCTTATTCCTATTTTTGCTGACCAACTGAGAAATTCTAAAACTTTGGCGAGACACAACGGATCCATCACATTGAGTAAATACGACTTGAGTGATTTTGACAAGTTGAGGAATGCTATTGACACTATTTTGAACGAGGAGAGGTATAACTTATTAGAGGAAATCCTCCAATAATCAAACTGTTTTCAGTTTCAAAATTAACACAGAGCGTCTCTCCCAACAGCTTCAAGACCAACCAGTTTCTCCTCAAGATTTGCTAGTAAGACACGCAGAATTTGCAGCAAAATATGGAGAACTACCGAATCTTGATCCATGTTCTCGTCAGATGTCATTTATTTCGTTTTATATGATCGATATTATTTTGTTTTTTGGTGTTATTATCGGGTCGGTTGTACTCGGTGTTGTATTGATAACGCGATGGACGTTTAGTTTCTGTGTGAGACCAAAGCAGAAAGTACAATGAAACGGAACTATTTTTATTTTTATTTTTTTAATAAACGGGTGATTGTGAGTTAACTTCTTGTGAGGTATTTCTCTGCCACAAACGTAGACCGGAAAAATTAATTTTATTAGCAAAATAATATCAATTGTTCACCATTTGTCTATAAGACAAAATTCAAATTCAAAGTAATCAGTCCATTCGCTTCCCTTCGTCAACACTTGGCTTCATCTACTGGCACCTCGGTGTAGGTTTCCTTCTTATAACCAGTCCACTCGGCAGGTTTGTCAGTGAAATAATACAATGATCCTAAGTTGGCCTGAAATTTCATCATTGACAATAGTTGGGAGACTGGACAGACTCACAACAAACATGGCTAGTCCTAATGAGAGAAAAACTGGAATCCACTCCTCTCGACTTGTTTCTGTCTTCACAAAGAAAGCAACTAGACCAGGCGCACTGAATAAAGCCAAACATTTTGTGAATTGGATTGCAGCAATCACTATGTGAGCGAACTGTCTGAAATTTAAATAAATTGAAATGAATATTGGTAAACTCCTCACCTTGCATGAAGAGCCGCGCATTTATAAAAACCTCCAACATTAAGAGCTACAAACATCATAACCGTAGTGATGCAGGCAAAGCTTAGCAAGTTTTCTTCGGCTGGGATGAATCTGAAACTTTTTATTTCAGTGGGTTTTCTGGAAATGGATTTTTTACCCAATACCCGTCAATGCTAACCCAGAAATTCCGACGGACAATGTGTTGAAAACTCGAATTTTGAGTTTTTCGGATATACACCTGCAAGAAACAAAAACTATTATAACCGGTCTCGGTCATTGACTCACGTAATACGATCACTGAACGCAGCAGCCACAAGTCTCAATGGGATATTCATTCCAAGGATAACAGCTACGTAGAAACCAGTTGTTTGAATGGGGAATTTCAGAACTTCATGGAGATATATAGGCATGTACGTAGCGAAGAAGATGACGGCTGTCATTTCGAAGAATGCATTGACCCAGACAATTAAGATGACAGGACTTGTGAAAATTTTCTTGAAGTATTGATTAATAAACTTATACGACCGTCTATTATACTTTTCTTACCAAATAAGGGATCTCTGCTTTACTTTCCAAATGAGCTGCCGATTTATTCTTATTTATTCTTGACAGCTCTCTCTTGGATATTCTTGTTGATTCCTGTGGGTCATCCACATATATCCCAGCCCAGAAAGCGAACAAAATGATTCCGACAAATCCATGAATGTAATATGAATATTGCCATCCAAAGGAGCTCTGACAGATCAGACCAGTCGCGGAGTTAGTGATCATCGAGGAGACTCCAGTAAAGCAAGTGAGAAGGGCTATGAAGAAGGCAACTTCTCGGAGTGGAGCCCATCGTACGGTGATGATTCCTATAGCTGCGAAGTCAGTGGAGTAAGCGAGACCCTGAAAATGTAAAAGTGCGCTGTGTTGATAAAACTGTCGGTGGAGCACATTTGACAAAACTAGAAACTTACTTGCAAAAATCTTAGAAACAGCAATAGAAAGTAACTGTTCTTCGCTGCAAAGGGGATCATAACCGTTGACCCCGCTGAGACTAATCCGGCAATCAGAAAAGGCCACTTTGCTCCATAGTTGACGACAAGCCAATTAGTTGGAATTGTGCCGATCACTGTTCCAGTACCAACTGCCCACATTATATACTTTTTTTGCTCTGGATCGTAGTCGTAAATGCTTTTCAGTGTCTGAGAATAACGGTGGCTATGGATCCCAGAGCATTTTCACTTACATCATTGACCAGTACTGTTTCAGAAGTGTCTTCACTCATGCAGATAAATGTGAAGTTGATGATAATATAGTTTGAGCATACTGAGACAAGACAGAAAAAAGCAACGAAGAGGATGAGGTAGCGATAGGAATTACCGAAGTATGGCATTTTCAGGCTGAAAAAAATACGGAGTTCGGAGAAAAGGGAAAACTAGAATGTACAGTGAAGTAAAGTTATAATAACCGCGCTATAGTCAAATTAAACAAAAAGATGGAAAATACATGGTCACACCAAAAATAAATGAAATCTTATATCAGATATGTGATCATTGAAGTTTCTCGAAAGTCACCAGAACAGTGCGGATAAGAAAATGTGACAAGTGGACGGCATGGTTCTTTGATTTTTTTATAGTAATAGTTAAAATATAATTATAATGATTCTTGATTATTCTTCAAAAACCATATGATTTAAGTATCAAGGAACAATGTTCTCAGAGGCATTTATAGAATTGACCAATATTGTTGATCTTCTTGCAAACTACAGTGGGGGAGGTTTGTACTTTAAAAATTTATCGCCGTGTCAAGGAGTATCTGATAGTTATAAAGCAGTGTCGTCTGATATCTCTAAACCCATATCTTCATTTTTGTAGGTGACAATAACTTTGTAGGAGAATTATAGCTTATAAGGTCTTCTGTAAGGAAAACTTTTACCTAAAGAAGCGCGACTCAACAAGTGTAAAATCATATCGCAAAACTATGAGAGCTTTCAATAAAACAGTGAAATGTCCAAATTAATAACCTTAAAAGTTCAAAATCACAGTACAAATCATAGTATAAAACATGTTTACTGTTCATAAACTGCAACAAAAAAATTAAATTCTTGATCGCGGTACAGTAGATTTATATGTGGGTGTTGTTCTTTGAAGTGTTGTTTGCGTTACCCTTTTTTTGGACTAAAAACGGATTTACGCCATGATTATAGTTGACACGAGGGCGTGATAGGTTTCTTTTTGAAATCTATTATCTATACCTATTTATCTATTATTTCTACTGTAACAGGGTGAACGAAACACAAATATTGACCTTTAGATGAACTTTCCTAGAGAGAAAGAGGGTTTGCAAACCAAAAGACCATGATCAAGTTGTAAAACGAACCAAAAATCTTGTTCTTTTCAAATTATTCTTTGATTAAGACTGATGTAATGATTGTCATCATTATCTTCTTAACAAGGAAAGATAAATCATTGAACGGTTTATAAAAAAGGAAAGGGAGATGATAAAAGAGGAAAGAGGATGTTCGTTTATTTAGGGAATGCATATTTACAAATGTTGATCCAGTTTACATTGAAAAATTTTTGAGTATTTCTGTTTTGATTCGTTTGAAGTAAAGTTTCTGATATCTTCAACTGAAACTGAAAAGATCAGATTGTGTTTGATTTTGTTGCGACAATTTCTTGTCACTCTGACGTGGGTTGTGCATTGGATTTGTACGCGTGTTTTGTTTCACTGCTTTTTTTTGTTACAAACAGAGATTTCAAAAGTTTTTTTTCATTATTGCTGCAAAATTGAACATTTTAAATAAAATGCTTTTTATAAAAACAACCATATAAAAAAAGTCTTAAATACCCTCAATATTGAAAGTTATTATGTTAGTCTTCTGGCAACACGGAAAAGTTCTTGATCAGAAAGGAAGTCGTCGCGTGGGGATTTGAACTCGCAACGGATTGTGAAACCAATTGTCGAGGTACGACAGCTGAAAAAGTTCAAGAAATACAGATGCCGTACCACATGGAAACTTACTCTCCAGATCTCCAAAGATAGAAGTTATCTTCTCTTCTCTCCAATCGATAAGTGGTATGACTGAAGCATGTCTTATGTTGTTGTGGCCATCTCGTGATTCTGTAAGCGGTGTCAGCTCCTGGGCAGAGAATGTCACAGTAGGTTTTTAGTTCTCCGTTGACGGTTTCCTAGAAAAAAGGGAATAAAATTGAAACCAATGAGGTGAAAAGCGGCATACATCGGTACAGGTGTTGAATGGAACGACACGTGGATTCTCGTCATTCTCATGCTCCTTTAGTTGGAGCTCACAAGCAGAAGCCTGTCCTTGTTCGTTGGTTTCGTTCTCTTTACAACGGATTTCACGCCATTCTGAAAAAAAAGTGGATATTAGTTTTGTTTTGAGATTAATTTTGTGGACTTGTTATCATAAGGTTTGTTGATAATCTTAAAATATGAGGCGAGGAGAATCAGACACTCCTACCAGACTTTACTATCTATTTTTGAATTTTCTCTGACACAAGTTCAAGGTTTATCAGTTTGAAAGGGGTTTTTAAAAACCTATTCAAAGCTGTTCACTTCCGTTTTTTTAACCGAAATCTATAACTCACGCCAATGAACAGATTCCGTAGCAACTGCAGTCACAAGAATCGACGCCAACAGCAACCGTCCTACAACCATAATTGTGAAAAGAAAGACACACCAAGTTATGAGATCCGAATTTATATCTCATTTGCATATTATCTTATTCTCGGATCTATATGGGACACGCTTTCGAAGTTGTTATAACAACAAGTGAAAGCGTCAAAGGCCGATTTATCCGAATTCGGGCGATTGAATGTTTTGAGAAAAGAAGAAGAAGGGAGAAGAGATGTTTGGAGAGCCGGTTATGGTCAGAAGACCGGAAATACGTGTGCATACTGATGGCCGATTGTTTATGTTTGATCGATGTCTGCCGGGTGAGTCAAAAAAGCAAACACTCACTCAACTGATTATCCGCATCTATGTATGTACTTACAATTTTTTCACACAGCTTCGAAAAATGTTTGATCGAATGTTTGTTGAGGGTTCGAGGAAAGTTTGACACGTTGTGTCTCAGTGGGAAGGTGGCATGATGCATAGATTACATACAGTTTGGTTGAATTTTTCAAGTGTGTTTTACAGGAATTGTAAAACAAAAAGAGAGAAATCTGTCTGGGATTAGACTTTTTTGATTAGAAATTCACCGGCCCGTTGAGACACCGATAAACCATCAACAAGATGGGAAAAAAGATTTACATAGATAATTTCAGAATGTAGAATTACAACTTGTTCAGTCAAGCGCATTTTATCAGTTGGTGTTATTATCTGGTATAACAAAGATTGTATGAAGTTTCTCAACGGTACTGTAAGAGTAACAGACACCCAACAGGTTGCTGTGCTTTTCAAACTTTCAGAAACGTTTCTATCTCAGCGGAAACCTGTTGTGTTCTGTATTCCAAAATACAAGACTGAAAAATCACAGTGAAAAATTTAAAACACCAACCTGGTAAAAATCAACCATTTTTTTCAAAAATTGGCAGCGCAGGAGACATCATACCTACCGTAATCGGGTTCACTACAACAAATCTGTCAACAGAATGACCTGGTATTCAGTGTTCTAATCATAAGGCGCCGGTTACATCGTTCTTGAAATTGCGATCTTACAAAAACAATGAAAACTATTCCGACATGATCCAATTTTCCAAAAATCACTCCTTCCAATCACTTGCAATACAAACACTTCCGTTTCCCTCCTTCCGCAAAATAACGCAACATTCGTCTCCGAATAGTTCCCACGCTGATCTGGTCAGAAGTACCCCTTCAGAAGTATGGTTCTTTTCCTCTCTCCAAGTCCTCATGCACACACCCATGCCACGGACAGACAATTACGTCATTTCTCGCCGTCTTCGGAGCACTCCTTGGATCATATAAAAGGAAGGCGATGAGCCATTGTCAACACATTTCTCACTTCTTTCACTTTTCTAATACTTTAGAATGATGGCAAAAGTATTCTACACACTGGCAGTCTTATTAATTTCTGTGTCACTTGGATCCGCTAAAGATCTGAAAAGGTCAAAGAGACAACTCCAAGTGTATTATATGTGCAATGGTGGTGTTTCACAGTATCGTAAGTTTTCTGTATCGGGTGATTTGACATTTTTTGTTAAAATTTTCCAGCCTGCAACTCTAACAACAACTGCAACAATTATAACAACTGCAACTTCAACAACTACGGAAACCAAGTGATCCTCCCCAACTCTTTCTACAATCCAGGAATGAATTGCAACTCGAATTGCAACAATTTCAATTGCAACCAGTACTCTGGATCATGGCTCAACGGGTAACCCACAGAGCTTTTTGGGTTCAAATAATATATTTTCTGTTCCAGACAATACGTTGCGTATAGCATGGGCTCGAATGTGTACTCACCATGTGCAAGCTCATGTTGTTCAAATAACAACAACAACTATAATCCATACATGAGCATTAATAACAACAATGGAAACTACAACCCATACAACTCATTGCCTATCAATGGAAATCTTCCAGTAAGAGTTTTGACAGATGGAATTTTGAACTTTTTTGGTTTTCAGACAAACACCAACACTGGAATTAACACCAATGTGAACCAATACTTGCCATACGGATCCCAACAGTTCACAGGAACTTATCAGAATGGACGTTAGTGAACCAGACTCGTCCCATCCCAGCTAAACAAATTATCTCTTCCAGAATTCTTCTGCGGAGCCACCGAACCATCTGGAGGAGTGTGCCGTAACAACGGTGTCTGCCCATCAGGTCACAGCTGTGTCGCTGGAAATGTCTGCTGCAGATGCCCCGTTGGTTCCTCCGCTGGGAACTGCAATGTGAAAAGTGACTGTGCTGCTGGATACGAATGCATGTCCACTGGATATTGCTGTCCATCTCAACTCAAACCTGGAACTGAACTCCAAACATGTCTGAATGGATTGTGCCCACAACCTGGTTACACTTGTGGAGTTGGAGATTTGTGTTATCCGGATAGTTATTTCTTGTAAAAATTCACATTTGCTTTGTTTTATTCGTTTATGTATGAACTTTTTTGTTTTCTCAAACTTCTCAAAATCTCTCAAGTTTTAATTTAAGTATTTATTGAATTGTAAAGAATCTAATTGAAGAGAATAAAATTTCAATTTTCAAAAAATTGTTCCTAAAAACATTCTGGAAAATCCTTTAAAAGTTCTAACATTTTTGCTCTACCTTTAAAATCCTAAATTTTTTTGAAGAAAAGTAAGCTATCAATTTTCAATTCAAGGAAAAATCTCCGCCCAACCCAGACAATATACTTCTAAAATGTGTTCTGTTTGTTCATTTTGTGACCTCTCTTTGTCGTGTCCTCTAACCCTTCTTCCTCATCAATCTCCCCTTGCATCATGAGGAATGAGGCTGATGTAATTTATCACCACCACCCGCCCCAACAACAGCTGGTTCAGTTTTATTTCATTGCATGTCTGCTTGTTTCTTTTCGATCTTTCAATCACTTCAACACAATATGCTACTGAAAACTTTCATATTTTGCCAACTTTTCGTTGTGACCATTTCTACGAGTTATAATGCGTTTTTTGCGTTGATGGTTACAAATCCAACGGTAAGAAATCTAACTTTTTTGAAATTCTGGATTTACACCAATTCGAATTTTCCACAAAAAGAATTTCAGGTAGTACAACAAGTCAACCAAATCGAAACAAATCTCACACAAACCAATGCTCAATTCATCAAATTTGTACATAATACATCTCATCTTCATGTCCGACTCAACACTATCGAATTAAATGATACTCGACTGGAAATGTGAGTAGAAAATGAAAAGGAAATTCCGAAACTGAAAGAAATGGTTTAGAATTCAAAAATTCCTAAAAGATCTCCCCAAAGCAATGTGCAATGTTTCTTATTCAATTCCAGCTTTGTTTGAGGGTGAGGTTTTTATCCTGAAATTTTATTTTTGCACTATTCAAGTTATTCAGGAACAGCAGTGAAGGCTAACACAACACTGCATGGAAAACTGAACGCGATGTCAAGCACGGTGATTTCATCAGTTCATCGTGAGTTTTCTGTTTTTTAATTGAAAAGGGTTTTTTGTCGAGAAGACTCCAATGATTGATCAAAAAATATATAGAGAGGACCCATGATGAAATCACGTGAAGAGGAAATGTAGAGACGTTGTTATGTTGTTCAGACATGGCATCTGAAAGTATATATCACAACTAAATATATAAATCTTAATTAGAACTACAGTAACATGGCTCATAGTTTAATATAAGTTATCTTGCTCTTTATATTTGGCGGCAATGAGATTATCTACAAGTGTCTGAATACAGCTCATACAAACTTGTTGCTCACTTCTTGCCCAAACTTTGCCCAATTGTTTCCAAGACCAGTTTCAATTATTTTAAACTATCTTGTTCTTTTGACCTTTGTCACAAGTCTTCCGATCATAGTTTCCAAAATTTCCAAAATCCGAAAGCTAAAGACCCTTCAAAACATTATCACCGTTTTTAAAGAAAAAATCTACTCCCTTCTGAATGGCACTGAAATTCCATCTATCGACGAGCACGAAATCTTCCACCCCCGAATGGATATTGTGGAACTCGATGATCGAAAACACGAGGATCTCCTCCAAATCATGTCCAATCGTACAGGAGATTTCAAATTGAACACCGGAGATTTTATAAAGGGTATGTGCATTTGTTTTGATCTACATGTAGCAATAAGTGAAGTTCAGAAATCGTTTTGTACAATGGCAATCCATCAGGCGACTTCCACGAGGAAATCGGGAGAGCTTCACTTGCTCCGTGCTCAAATTTCACCGTTTTAAAACCTGAACTTATTTCGAATCGCGTTCCAATTTTTACAAATTTAGATTATATGGATTTTTAGTAAAATTTCAAGTTTTCAAAGATTTATTTTTAAGTTAAAACTCAAGATATGTATAGAAATGGAAAACCAGTAAAAGATCGGAATATGAGATGGCAAAAACTCATGAGATTTTAGAAGGGTGCGTTCGATAGAGCACAATTACATAGCACAACTAACAATTTTAAAATAAAAGAAAAAAGATAATCAATAAAGAGCTGTACTCGTTTCACATTGCATTAACTTTATCCGTCTATGCGGGCTATCTGACAACTCATCTGTCGATCGGAAGAATCGGAGAATTTTTTGAACAAGAGTAGGTGATTCTTGCTGGAAAAAACAGACATCATCATTAGACATCAAAAGGGTTTGCTCATTACCTGAATACTTGGAACAACAAGTTGAAAGTCGACAACACTACTGATCTGCGATTCTTTGCGAACGATGTCAAATGAAACCCGTGGAGAGTGAGAGTAGCCACCGTTGATGTCTGGAAACTTTTCTCGTGTTTTTTCTCTAATAGAAACAACAAACAAACAAGTGGAAAGAGTCTGAGAGAAGTCACGAGTGAAAGAGTTAGGTTTGTGTGCAGAAAGACGGTTTCATGTCATGTCAGTTTTAGAAAAGTTGGGAGGTCAAAACAACGTTAGAAGGAATAGGTGAAGTGGTTTAGAGAATCAGGAGAGAAAGAGAAGACAAGCAAGAATTTTCACCTTGTTTACTTAGGTCAACTTATGTTGAGTCTTCTGAAATTTGTTGTTTAGAGTTTTGATTACAAATTTGTTTTGAGTTTTCAGTTAGTTGAAATTTTCAGTCTGCTGGAAGTTTAGAAAGCAGGCTTGCATTGAAGGAACTGTCTGTTAGGGAATGCCCTAGAGGAGTTTTCCGACTGGCAAGGATTCAGAATATTTTTTTTCAATAAATTCAGGTTTCAACGATGTAAGTCGCTTCTGAACTCCAAAACTCCGTCATCCGTTTGAAGACAAGCTCTGTAGACTTCTCAATCAAGCACACTTGCCAAACTTCCGACTAAACCGCTATTAAAAACGTTCGATACTTACCTGCCGTTAACAAATTCCCGGAATACATCCTTGGCGGATCCGGTCTGGAAACTGGTAGCAGCACAGACGACGCTGAAACTCTGTGAGACGTCAAAGCCAGCTGCTCGCTCTTCGTCATATCCGCCGTAGGCCTCATTCGAGAGACTTCTCCGTCCAAGAATGCTTCCATCGCGTATTTTCTGGAAAAATTCGAATTTAGAAGGTTTTCAGTCCCTGTTTTTATTCACTAACCGTATAATCTTCTGCGGCAAGCAAGTCAAGAAAATCTGGATAAATACTGCTCGGAACTTCCGGCTCATTGCACAGTAAATGATGAAATTGACGGCGGAATTGAGTAACGAGAGGACATCCATCACGTCTCCAAGATGAATGTATATCTTGTCGTAGAATGTTTCTTTCGTAAAGATCGCGTTGAAAACATGAAGGACACCTTGTGGAAGCTCAGCGAAGAGGAAGATGGAAAGCACGGCTACAAGCATTGGAGTGGTATGGTCTCGTGGCATTCGCTTCTTGTTCATCACTTGAGCCAGCTGCTTCCTTCGTTTTCCAACATCTCGAATTATACTGACAAGTGCGACGATAGAAAATGTTAGGAGAAGACAAGGCACCACTTTGAATAACACCCCATTTGTCCAAAAGGCAATCTAAAATTTGAAGGGATATGAGGACTCCAACTGAGGCTAAGCTTACATTTAAAAGTCCACAATGATCGGATGGTGCGACAAGATAAACAAGCATTTCATCGTCCGCTGTCTCGTTTGCTTTGCATTGCAGCCAATTTGAGGCTGGTGTTTCGATTATCTGGAAATGGAATTCGTGGGTGTTTTGGGAGGTAACTGGTCGTTGGAGGGTGGTCAGTCTTGTGATGAAAATAGTTCTTGGTGTCGACTGACGTCGTAACTCCGTACCAACAGTAAACTATAGTTTATATATATATTTTGTGAGCTCGAGCTCTATTAGAGTGCGATTCTAAATGTCACATTGCAGCGATTCCAAAAATAAAGTTTTCATGAAATTCTGCCAACCGACCCGTATAGAACGTTAGAAAAAAACAAACTTAACGTTACGCTAACCGATCGAAAAACGATATTGTAATGTCCTCCTCCCACCAATTCCCACCATGTTCTCCTGATACTCACCTCAAACGTCATCATATTTGGAATATTCAGAAGACAAACGACGATGAAAGTAGACACCGCAATCACGCACGTCTTTTTATTGGTTACAGACTCTCCGGCAACTGACGTGGCACGTCGGATGGAGAACACTCGGATTTGGGCGAGAAGTACCTAGAAACAATGTTGCTATCCGATTTGAAATTTCGGTAACTTACTGTCAACCATATACTTGTTGCATGGAATATTACTGTCGCTTGCGAGTGATAGTACAAAAAATAGGCCCAATAAATATTGTAGTCTGATGGGTCGCATCTGAAAATCAAAAGTTTAGATTGGCGTGTTGTAGATCAATATATATATAAAGTCTAACTGGATGCGTGTATTCATACTCAATTCATTCTCATGTCCAATGGCAACTAGGTGACAATCACACCAAAAATCAAGGAAGTCGTGAAAGAGTGAAATGCAGAAATCAGGAAAAACACATTTCTACGAAAAAAAATGAGAAATTCCTCTAGAAGGAACAATATTGGATTAAAAATACCCATGACTGTTGAACTCGAAGCTGCCATCATGTTAATTTACTTTCTCTCCTTCTCCTGGAGACTAGGAGAGAAAACACAGAAAATCAATATTAGGAGTCACGTATGAAATCAATCAAAAAAGGAGAGGAAACTCGTGCATGCAAAACTGACAAACCTGTACCCGGCAAAGAGAAGGAAATGAGTGACAAAGACAAGAACACTTGTCATCACAAGGATATCACAGAGAGCGATTGCACAGAGCAGAGAGTTGACGGCGGATCGCATTGAGGAACGAGTTAGGACGATCACTGTGACTATGTTCATTGCAGTACCTGAAATTTTTTTTCTTAGGCTTTTTCTGATGAGCATGAGTTTTCCCATGAGCTAACATGAGCCATGATCCTAAAGTTTTAATTCCTGTGTCACATATTTGAAAGTTGTATATATTTTTAATTAACTGAGTATCGACTCTCAGGTAGTAGCTACTGTAACAACAATGTTACGGGAGCACTTTGTGTTAAAATTCACTTTTTCCAATACATCAATTTTCGTTTCCGCCGTTACCTTCTTTAACAATCCTTATCTAGAAACCTTGAAGAGTTATGAAAAAGTTGTCAACTACAAAAATGTAGGTTTATATTTTATCTATCCAATGATCTAGAAACATTGACCTCAGTCAACCCATTTTCAGATATTTTCCTTGAGTGACTCCTTGCCGAGACTTCTCTGCCTGTTCCACGGCTCAAACTATTTGACCTCCTCCTCACCAGATATATATCTCATGTCAAAACAACTTATTGTGACAATCCATTTCATTCTGTGCCAAACAACTCAGATATTTTTCTCCTTCTTTGTCTGTTCACTGATGCGCACTTTACAATCAGATCTCATTTCCTACTCTTTCTTTCTGACTTTGTTCTTTTCTCTCTTGACAACAATAACAAATATTCTATGTTTTTTTCAGAGAAAAGAGAAAAAACCGTCTAAAAAAATAAATGTCACTTCCGCCTAATAAACCAACCTGCAAGACAGAGAACCACCGAGACATAGGGATGAATATGAGCATAGGCTGTGTTGATATTTGTCACTGCCGTCTCAAGCCATTCGGCACCCGTGAAATTAACGGAACCCATGTCACAGCCCATCTGGAATTAAAATTCAGTAGTTTGGAAGGTTCTAAATATTTGAAATTGGAAGTTAGGTAGAGCACTCTTGCTAGATCCACTTCGAACTAATAAATTGCATTCATATTGCGATAATTGAGCATTTTATATTGAACAGACTAAGATAATTAACGAAAAGGGGACTTACCATGAGTTCTAGTTTAAAGGAGATATATCTCCTTTGGAGTAATGAAAAACGAGTGAATGTGTTTATTGTGTTCCACTTTGTGCTTTAGATGTCATTTCACTCTCCACGCCTGTTCCTTCTGAAACAAGTTTTTTTTTAATTTTCAAAAAAAAAATCTAAGACGAAAAAAAGAACAAAATGACGAAGAAGCGAGAAACGATGAGTAAGATGAAAAATAAAATGAATGAGGGTGTTGATAAGTGGCTTGATTTTTGGAGAAATGAATGAGGAGGAGGAGTGAAAAAAGTGGATACTGATTGGGTTGATTTTAGAAAAAAGATAGAACGTCATATGGAGAGAAATTGTGGAATGACTAACCTATTTTTGTGAAAAAAATAAATATCATCTCTCCCTCACAGCACTCAAACTTTAATCTAGTTTTCGCGGAACACTTATAGCAGTTCTCGAGGTTGAGTTCTCAGAAAGAAAATGAAAGATTCATGAGAGAGTAAAAAAAATCTGGATGTTTCCTGCAGACAAGCGTGTCAATGAATTATTCTAGAGTTTAAATGCGGTTAGACATGAAACATTTTTATGAGATTTTGTATGAGGCTTGCAATACCGCGAAAAAAATACGTACTGCTACAATACGCTCTACTGTACACCAGGATCTTTTCTTAACAAACAGAATGCTACTTTACTAATAATTTGAATATTCAAACCACTATTTTGTATGTACCAATCTTATTTTTGAAGTTGGCAACTCTGTTTCATGTTTCAAGATATTACGGTTTCTAAATTATAGTCTTCTAATCTTTCAGTCAGGTGAGTTGTCTTTAAAAACCTTTGACTTTTGAGAGAAGAGAGAGAGCACAAAGAATTAAGAGTGCCTGACTTCTTTGTCCTTCCTGATCTTTAAAGTGCAAATTTCAAATCCTAAAAAGATACCAAAAAGTTGTCAACTACAAAAATGAAGGGCTATACTGCAGAATTCATTTGTATTAATTAAATCTTAACAAAAGCCTCCACGAAAATTCTGCGATTACTGAAACTCCGAGACTTTTGATCTTTAGCTTTTTATTTCGCTTTATCTTCCCTTACAATCAGATTGCAAAGGAAGCAAATGAGTCAAAAAGAAAAAAGGCAAAATTGAAATGAAATTTTCAAAAAAAAACATAGAAAAAGACGGTGTCTGACGTTGAGTGTTTCCCTCCTCCCCATCCCTTAAGAGAGCATTTTGATGAAAGTGAGCAGCCGTTGTTGGGAAATGAGCTAAACCGAAGTGTCCCCCCTCCCATCTGAGGTCCGGTCCGGTCCCAAATCCACGAAAGTTTACGTAAATGAGCTACGAACCGCTTGTGTTGTCTCTTTTGGAAATGGATAGGGGAGGGAACAGAGACTTGTCATCGTCAGGTCTCTCTCATTATAATGTCGAAAGAAGGGGGAGAAAAGCTTAAAGGATAATAAGAGATCTCGCTTCCCTAATGATGGACCCATAATTATGAAATGAGGCGGAGCCTAGAGACGAGAGGAATGAGTAGAAGAGGGAACACATGCTATGAGAATGAGATGATGATAGGTAAACACTACTGATTGATCTATCTTCGTAGAGAAGAGTATCAATGTCCGGTGATCCATGAGGAGAGGGGGACCAGACAACTTTGATGAGAAAAAGAAGAAAATGGGGGTGGTAGATGATGGAATGAGGGAAATGAATTGGTGGAGGAGAGAGCGGGAACTTTGATTTGTTGATTCCATTAAGTCTATCATTGTGATGAGGTTTGATGAATGAACAAAAAGTTGTGAGAGGGAGGGAAATGAGGTCAAATGGGTGGTCACACAATAGTGTCAGTTTCAGAAATGGAATGTCTGGAAGAGGCTAGAAAAGAAAAGGAAAAAAGTGAGACAATTTTTTCAATCTGGATGTAAGGGTTGTTTGATATCAAGAAGTGCTGTATAACCCTCCCTAGGATCAAAATGAACAGAGATACACTACGTTTTGACACAAATCAAAAATGCCTAGTGTTCGACGTTCGTTGAGATCAGTCCAAGATCACAATTAGGCTCAAAAAGAGTTATTTACTTGAAAAAGGTGGTAATAAATTGAATTTTCTGAGAAGCCGAACTTATAAGGACAATGCTTCTGTTATCAAACTTTTATAACTCTCTAATGCGTAGAATTAGGCCAGTTAAAAGAATGTGACTACTAACTGAACAGAATGAAGTTATTTGGCATCCGCGCTCGGTTGTACTGGTACTGGAAGCAGAGAGAAATTTTAAATTGTCAAGAAATATATATAAAAAATAAAAGCTGAAGTTGTAAGGATTTGGAATCTCTTTTTAAATTTTTCTAGTTTCAAAACGCGCAAAGGAACAAAGTTTTTAATTTCAGCTCACCTACTCAAGCACGGTGTTGTATCTCCGCTAATTTTGAGGCTAAAAGAGATTCAGAAGTCCCATACTTTTAGCTTCCCTAATTTATATGTTTATTTGCAAAAAGTTTGACTTACCCTCTCGAACTTAGAGGCTAGCAAAATAAAGAAAAAGGTATCCGCCCATAACGATGACTTACTGAACATCTTGTGTGTATTTACATATTTTAGGGGAAAAATGCAAAAAACGATCATTCGATGATTTGTTGTCTACCACCCCAACACACAATAGTTCCCCTTTTCATAAAATTGAAAAAGAGCCGGAACACATCCTCCAAAAAAAATGTATGCAGCTGTATATGATGCCAATGGAGCACTTTGAATAATGGACAGATCTAAATGCCCATAAATATGAGTCGAGTTTTTAGGTTTTGTTAGACGGGGTGGTGAGAGATGACGTACTGGGCGAGAGGAGAAAAGGAATAGGAGGCGATTACTCGGAAATACGAGAGTGATATTTTATGGGTCCGATTACTTTCTAAGAAGGGAATAAGAAGTTATTTTAGCCCGAGGTGAGATTTCATATTTGTTTGTTTTTCGCACAAGAACAGCGTTCGCTTATTTTTGGAATCTGCTGGAAGTGCTTTCTGAAAAAGTGCGTCAGAAAACGAGAATGAATAAATTGGCGGAAAATTGAATTGACTTTTTCTTTTGTGATGACGATGACACACTTTGTTTTTATGCGGGAGGTCCTCAGTGCTATCTGATTCAATAAGAAACGAGAGAAACAAGAACACGAAAGGAATAATAATAATAATCTCTGAAAGGTATATTAAAAGAGAAAAGTTGACAAGTTGAACGATGTGAGATCACTCCGGAGATCAGAGATTACGTAGATCTGAAGGCATGAGAGATGTTTGAGTTGGATGAATGTTTACGGATTACTGGGTAATGGGATATACGTACATGAATTGCGCTTTTTTGGGAGGAACTTTATTCTATGGTTTGATTGAGAGTCAGGGGCTTATTTTTTGTCACCAGAATTTATGAATATCTGTTTAGCAGATGTTGTGAGAGTACTAAATATGCTTTTTTATATGTTAGTAGCTTCAGAATGAATGGACTGAGATTTCTGGTACAGATCGAGGATACCCGGTCCTGAAGGGCTAGAATATATTTCCGTTTCGCAATTCATATATATACGCGGGTCGCGGAATTCGCTAAATTTTTTTGGAAGATCCAGAGCACAGCACCTGACTATACTCAACTTATCTCGGTTCATTTTGATTAATAACAGATTCAGAATCCTTATGTCAGTTTCCCAATCATATCAATTTTGGCAAACGTTTGTCTGTACCAGCAAATTATTCAAGCTCTGAAACTCAAAAATCATCATACTCTCAAAAAAAAATACGGAACACCTCATTTCCAACAATTGAATATCATTTCCAGTCTAGGTGACATCTCATCTATTGTTCATTTATATCTATTCTGTGGATATTACATAAATAAATATATATCTGCATAACATTACGTAAGCAGGAATATTAGTGAGATTTCAAGATTTAAGAATACACAAAAAAATATATAAAAAATGAACTATGATATCAGGAAATTTTCTACAGGCAAATTCAAGTCATGCATGTGGTTGGAAATCTGGAATGATGCAGATTGTGAATCTAATTTTCAATTTTATTCATTTTCAAAATGAACAGAGATGCACCGCTAGCAAATCCGCAAAGGAAAAACAGAAAATTGTGTTCCGTGATGAGCATGATTCAATAAAAAATGTGTTAGTTTATATTACAAGCCATAAATAAAATGTCTTCCGCATTTCGCGAAAATTATAAACTGAAGAGAGAATGGGGCCTTAATTGTGTGTCATACTTTGTCCAACTTTCTTTTTGTAGCCTTTTTTGAGCTTTCCAGGTATGCAACTTTTAAGCCTCGCCTCTCAGGCCGTTCAAGTATGCAGTCTTTGAAATCGCATATCTCAAAAGCTATGACAGCTATCAAAAAGTGGCCACTACAAAAATGTAGCTCTGGATTGGATACATACCATCATTATTAATTAAAAAATGTGAAATCAAAACTTAAAAAGCTATGGACTACTAAAGTTGCCTCATTTTAGAATCATTCTAAAAAGTTACCAGTTCTAAACCATAATATGTCAAAACCTAGAAGTATTGTCAAAAAGTTTTTAACCAAAAAAATGATGCTCTTAACTTGTACAACGCAATTGTACATGCAATTCAAAAATATCGGTCTAAATTTGAAACCGTGACAAGCTGGCGAATTTTTAACACCATTTTATGCTCGAACCAAAAGCTCACTAACTTAAAAAACCACAAACGTTTTGTCAAAGATCTCAAATTTTTGGAGTTGCACCAAAAGAAACAAGGTTCTTGTGGGTTTTAATTACATTTTCCTAAAAAGTGACCTGCCTTGACGACATTTCCCTCTCTAGATCTCTAGACATCACACATAAGAACCAAACAGCATTTCAGACAAGAAAGTGGGTGGACAAGACTCGAAATGAGTCGGAAAGAGATCTAGAAAGAGGGTCACACCTTTTTGATGTGAAAAGTGAATATTCAGATGAGTCGAAAAATGTCAAAACATGTAGAGGGGATAGTAGTAAGAAAAAGAAAAGAAGAAGAAGAAGGGCTTGTTTTGGTGGATGGGAGAGAGCAAAGAGGTCCTCTTCTCTCTTTTTGACTTGATTGACTTCTTTTGGAAACGGAAACTCCCGAATCTCAGTGAGAAAGAGAAAGGGAGAGAACTCAAAACCATCATCGGCAGAAAATTCAGAAAATTCCGAAAATTCATTTGAAACGGAATTGTTTTAAATCGCACACATGGGGTATTCCCTCTAGAGAACTTTGAGCCGGAGTAGGGTGACGTGAGGTTCGAAAGATCGGATTCTGGAATTTTCAAGTCGGATTCTTCAGTGAAAGGGGGAAAAAGTCAACAACAGGTGATTTTAAGATATCGAGAATATGTGGGTGGTCAAACTATAATGTGAATTCAAAAGAGCAACGTTTTTTTTTTCAGAAATCAGATGTTCTGAATATTCGACACATAAACGTAAAATTTGAATTTTTTCAAGAATCAGTAACGCTCCGGAGTAGAACGTTAGAGCAATCAGTACTGTCGAAAAAATAAAGTTTCGACAAGGATTTTCAAAAAAAATTTCGCGCGCTGAAACGCGCAAGCGCATAAAGTTCTGGGCGGAGCTTAAACTGCAAGCTTAATTAAGCGGCGCGGTTCTAATTCCAGTTGTTTTTTCCAAATTAAGAACCGCGCCGCTTGCAGTTTAAGCTCCGCCCAGAACTTTATGCGCTTGCGCGTTTCAGCGCGCGAAATTTTTTTTGAAAATCTTTGTCGAAACTTTATTTTTTCGACAGTAACAAAAAAAACGAAAAAAAAAAGTTGTGAATCTCACAAGGTCCCCTTCTTCTAGTCTTTGTACCCGTTTTTGATGTCGATGACGAATAAAGGAAAGAAGAAGTGAAAAAGCTGATTAGCTCGAAGAGGTGGAGGATTCAGAAGGCCCAAAAAGAAGAAGCGAAAAGACAAAAAAGTGCCTCGGGGTCATTTCTCGACGACGACGACGACATTTTATCGACGACGTGTGTGCCTCCTCTTTAACACAATTCTGAATCCTCGAGGACTAGGAGGAGAGGAATCACTGATTCTATCTCTATGAGAAGAAGGCGGGAGGGCTTGGGAAATCTGAAGAAGAGGTTTTTGGTGTTCCGGGAAGAGATAAAAACACATAAATTAGAGGAAGAAGAAGACGTTGACAATTGCGTGGGGCAAAGGATGCCACGAGTCATATTCGGGCTATGGGGAATATGACGTGAATGAGATTGTTTTCAGCTTAAGGAGCAGTTACAGTACTACCTTTGAAATTGATGAATCTTAAAGGCTGGATAGCCGTTAATGGTTTTTAGTAAATTTCTACACAGATAGATTTTTCAAGTTTCGAACATATAGTTAGTTTTTTAAGTTCATTACTTTTTCGTACCTGAGAGAGAGAGAGAGAGAGAGAGAGAGAGAGAGAGAGAGAGAGAGAGAGAGAGAGAGAAAGAGAGAGAAAGAGAGAGACGCAGAGAGGCATACACTCTCGCTTCTCTGCGCTCTCTATCTGTAGCTTATCTTCGAAGGAGAATTTCTGGAAACCTTGTGAAGCTATGAAATATAAAAACGTAGCTATTTGACCTACGCTCTGACGAGAACCACAACAATGGGAGAGTGTGTGAGGCATAAGGTCCGCAACGAAAAAATATTTGATTTTTTTGTTTCCGAGGCGCGTTGCGTGTGCGTCGCGAATTATACTGAAAGATACGGGAAAAAAACGTTAAAAACCTTGGAACTGCGCCAAATTTGAATTTGGCACCGTGCCAACCGTTTTGCAACTGAGCGCGTTTTTTGCGACCTTACGCCTCGCACTGCTGTGTGTTATATGAAGAGAGACAGACATAAAATCTGACTAACAAAACTTTCAGATTCCGGTAGAGCGCAGTTGCAACCTATTCGACTACAAGCCACAGAGAATTCTGACCTCTTCTGATTGAATCCAATTCACTTTGACATTGAAACAAAGTGCCCAAAATTGAATTTTCCTCATTCACAGTTCGATTTGAAAATGCCGCGAAAAAAGAGTTCTGAAGGGAAAAGAAGTATTTTTACGAGAGTCAAGTGTGAGAAAAGAGAAGAGATGAAACTCTCTTATGTACTTTTGAAGAGAGAGATAAAAATGGGGGGATTGAAGAAATGAGTGTTGATTTATTTTTATTTCACATTTTTTCGCTGAAACTTTTTTGTTTCAGCGAAAAAAAAATTGCTTGCAACGAGATCACCACCGACACCTCCTTATCACCACCCTGTGGACATCTCAGGGAAAAGTACGCGTGGCGCAGTGGGTTGCTTTTTGGCGCGTCGCGCTTGTCTACCGTGGTTCGATTCCGCAATGAGGTTTTGCAAAAAATGGGAACCAAGTCTCCGTTCGTTTCGGAATCTCCTCGCCCCAATTAGAATTTTGAGACGTTCAAATCTCCAGAGAATTCTTAGGAGAGCATCTTCTTTCTCTTTTCTTCTAAAAAAGGAGACTTCAATTGAAAATGTCGACGCAGGGAGGGGAGAGATAGAGACAATGTCATAGTTGAGATGACAAAAAAGAAGAAAGAAGAACGGCTTCCTTGTCAATCAGAAAGAAGAAAAAACAATCGGTTTTGTTGGATATTCTCTCATGTTTAGAATGAAAAGAGTTTGACAAGACGATTGGCGAAACGACGAAGAACTACTCCTCCTCCTCCTCCTTGAAATGTGATATGGGCAACAAGTGTTACGAGACTATGTGCTATTCCATTCTGAATTCATCAACTTGTCAGAATAGACACGAGTTCTGGGCACCAGAAAAGTTCGGAGGATCACTGCAATAAAACACATATAAGGGAGTATATATAGACAGAAAAACGCGTTGTTCAAATGACATTAAAAACTTGTAAGTTGGGGGGTGGTGCTCACAGTTACACGAGTTCAGAGAATAGGGGGCAGAAAACACGTGGAAGTGGTGGAGATGGTTTCAGATTCTATGATTTTCAGCAAAAAATCACAAGTAGGAGGGGAACGCGTCTTCAAGGAATAGGATAAAACTACTGACAAGATGAATCAATAATTGGGTGGGAGCTTGAGGGGGGGGACAAAAACCGGAGAAACAAGGAAAATGGGTTACAGTAGTGGGAGGAAGAGATCGGCACGTGTGCTGAATTGAAGAGAGAGGAAGTATGAAACAGGGATAGAGAGTGAAAATGAGGGTATTGAATGGAAAGGAAATGATAATGGAGGGGAGCTAATAACGATAATATATATAATTTATATCTATTGCATCTCTTGACTGACAGATGAAGTGGCTGGAAGCGCTTGTCCCTTGAGGACCATCGCAATGTCACGTCGGAATCGAGTCAAGTTCTGTGTGAAGGTGTCCTTGTTCTTCACCGTCAAATTCATCTCCACATTCGACATTAGTTGAGTGAAGAGCATATCGAAATCAGACTGACGATCGTAGGTTTGTTGGGAGGTAAGCTCTCGCTTCATGTTCGAATAGACGTCTTCTTGTATGAGAATTAGGCCAAGAAGTGGGCGGGACAGACTCCATTGGCACTTGACTTCTCCGAACATCATCAGAGTGATCACTGCTTGGAGCATCTGAAAGACAATATGAGTATATATAATTGGTTATTAGCACGGCACGATTTTTACAACCGCGCTCTACCGAAACCGAAGATAATTGTGGACATTTTGGTGGAGCGCAGTTGTACGAACAGTGATGAGCTAATAGACTCGTCGAGATTCTTACCTTAGCAAGAATATCTGGATGCTGCTTGATAGCAATCAGAATATTATCTCCCTCTGGATCCATACCAACTTTATTCGATGGCGGTGTCGATCTTGTCAATCGGCGATACAAATAATTGAGAATAGTGTCAAGAGATGAGCATGCAGACGTTATCACAATCGCGTCAACCGAGCTAAGCCCCGAGTGAATCGATCGGAGAAGTGAGCAGAAGACGTCGACGGAAAGATTCGTGACGAATGGCATGTTGTCCTGGACGACGTGCTCCAGCAAGTTGTAGTGGTTTTGAGCGATTTTCGTGTAGCTCTGAAAATAGTTTTTCGTTGAAGAGGCAACTATTAGAGTGGCTCACATGGAAATCATCCGGAGGGATACTCATAAACAGTTTAACAAAGGTGGTCAGCGCATCTTGAAGACAAGAATCTCCATAGAGTCTGAATACTCCGAATGGCACATATGCCCCTATAAGCGCATTTTTGAGAATCAAGAAGATCACTCCGATGTTCTTGTATCTCTCCTTGTAAACACGATCCTTGGACACATCCGGCAGTTGGAGGAGTCGGTCACCGTAAATCGACACAATCTTGGAAGTCTCCTTGAACAAAAGCACGGCCGAGCAGGAGCTCATTTCGAATTTCAGGCGTTGCTGCCGGTTTTGTACCATTTCTGAGAGCAAACGGAGAATTGGAGTGACGACGTCGGCGCATCCCGGCCATTTCTCGACGGAGAACTGCATGATGTTGAACACTTCTGGGTACATCCACTCAAACAAGAGCTGGAATATCGCTTTCGTTGTTGAAGCGATAGCAACACCACGAAGATCTCTGCACAGTCCGCAGATGATTTTCTTGAGCTGCTCCTCTTCAATTCCCTGACAATTATTCTGTATCACAGTGCATATTCCCTCAACAGTGTCAGTCAATGGTCGCAAGAATCTCTGAAGCATTTCCTCATCGTCAGCATAATCCGTAGTGAGAAGTCGTGTGAGAGCCTCATAGAATGTTGTTCTCTGCTTCATTGTCTGATAATCTATGGTGGGTCCGAGGAAAATGAAGTGATCTGCTGTGTGATTATTCAGAAGAAGTTGAACTTCTGGGAGACGGAAAAGTTTTCTGACTGCAGAATATCCCAATGATAAATCTTTGAGCAATGAGAGCGACAAATCAAGAAGATCGGAATTCGATGGCCAGAATTTGAGATTTGTGAGAATCTTCTGAACAATCACTCCCAGCATATCCGACTCTTCAGAGATACGCAACTCGGCTTCAAGGGTGTCATAAACCGCACTGGCTCGAGTTATTTGATCCATAATGTATGCTCGACGGAACTGTTCCAACATGTGAATGAACGAGACTTCCAAACGGAGATTTCCTTTCAGAGGGATAGTAGTGTTAGATAGTTGAAGGCGATTGTCGTTGAACTTCATCACTGTTATACAACGAGCTATCAACTCTCCGTCCATTTTGTCGTGTGTATCGCTGCTGGTAGACGTCGTTTTTCCAAACACGGCAGTTCCAATCAGAGTGATCAACCAGACGAGACGACCCTCGGCGATAGCGGTGTTCACGTCCTGAATATAAAAAAAGAGGTCAATAAGGGAAGTTTAGAGAGAAAAATCTATGATTTTTGATCAAAAACTATTTATCATACTTGCAAAGCGGGCCAAACAGGCCGAAACTGATCGACGCGTAGCTCGCTTAAAATGTAGTGTTATGAGCTGAAAACTATACCAAAATGTAGATCTCGGCGAGTTCTAAGTCCGTGACCTACTACAGGTCTTATATATGCGCCGGTCTGGTTTCCAAGTATGCTATTTGTTAACACCCAATTTCCGCTCCCTCCCTTCAAAACTAACATTTTCCGGTCCATTCATCCAAATATTCGCATTCTGATCGAAATGTTGAGTCAAAAGTTTGCACGTCTTCTCATATTCACATCTACAAATTATAGCGAGATGCTCCAAAATTTGCAGCGTCGATCCTTGATCATCCAACGGATTTTCAGCGCCCTCTCTCACAACATTCTCAACATGTTGCAGTCTGCTCTCAATGAAAGCTGTCATAATTTCCGGGCAGTACACGTTGAGAAGATGCTCATCGTTGTTACGAACATATGGGACGGATGTCACCATTCGCTGCCAGAATGTCATTAAGAAATAGGTGCTGTTCGCTGAAAACTCCATCATTCTTAAGCTTTGTACTGTGAATTCGGCGAGAAGTCGCAGCATGTGACTGTAGCAAGGGACGGCGATGAGCTCACAGAGCTGGTAGTTGGTCTTGAGACGGGCGATAAGGCGACAGAACTCGTGGAATGCAGCCTGAAAGAAAAAAACATTTCCTAGTAGTTTTCATACTTGCAAACCGGGTCGTAACTCGCGTCAAACTCAATATTCTGAGCTGAAAAATATATAAAAATGTAGTACGGGTCGTATGGCGGATCGTTATGGGGTTATTCAGGTCATGTAAAAAATGTATTTCAATACATAGTTTACCTTATTCACGAACCGAGAAAAATGCATTTTTTTACAAGTTTTCTCCCATTTTTCCCTTTTTCCACACTTTTTTCAGCGTCATCAATTCGACAGTGAACATCAAAAGGATGCCGCCCGCATCGAGATATCCTAATTCAATAATTCAATTCGCCTTGAAGCTTTTTGGTGTTCACTGCCGAAATGAAGATGGAAAACTGTAGAAAAACGGTTTAAAAAAGTGTGGAAAAAGGGAAACATGGGAGAAAAACATGTTTAAAAAAACATTTTTCACCGTCCGTGAATAAGGTAAAATATGTATTAAAATACATTTTTACACGACCTGAATAACCCCATTACCGGGGGCCGGGATAGAATGGCGATTTTCGCGTTTTTAATACTTTTTCCCGGCCCGCGGCACATTAACGAATAGCCATTCGGTCGGTAGTATGTCAGTGACATAGAACTCGCTGGGATCTACATTTTGGTATATTTTTCAGCTCAGAATATTGAGTTTCAAAGGAGTTACGTGAGGGCATTTTGCCGTATTTTACCTGATCACTGAGCTTTTCTGGATTCATGATCACCGCCACAACACCTTCAACAAGTTTTTGCACATACGCTTGCCGCTCTGTTCCATTGAAAAGAGTTCTTCTGATACTGGCAAGCTGTGCTATAATAGTCATCACTTTCTCACTGGATTCCTGTGGCAACTTGTCGAGAAGCTTAAACATCAACTGAACAATCTTCCCGTCGGTGAAACTGGCTCTCCACGCAGTAGGGATTTGCACATTGCAATTGTCTTCACTTGTTTCATCAGTAAGACTCCCTATGTAATCGAACAGCAAGCATTGAAGATTTAAGTTCAAAACTGTGTGAAGAAGGGCGATCTGTCGCTCATTGAGATTTCGATCGACATTATCGCTCAAAAAATTCAAAGACACCGAGAAAATTTCATATAGAAAATCGTCTCTAAACTGGGAAAGATTCTTGCGATGCTTATTAACGGATTCCATTCCGGCGGCAGAGTTCATATCGGAGACAAGCATTGTAAGGAGTTGTACAGCGAGCATACTTTCTTCAAGATTATCCATGTTGATGGTTTTGACAAGACTATCCACAGGGTCACGGAATGGATAATCGATTTTCACATCGTCTCCCTGGCTTTGTTGGTTTTCGTTGTTCGGATTCTGATAAGTCCACTCTTGTTTTGTGAGTCGGGCGAAGAGTTGACAGAGTGAGGTGACAAGATATGGTGGGAATTGAGGAGCACCTTGTCCGAGCATCTCCAGCAGGTATTTCGCCAATTCCAGTTTCTGAGTCGACGTGATACTCGTCTTTCCGCCGAGAAGCTTCATAAGCGTCGTGCTAGCCACCATCGGTCCATATGGGTACTAAAATTTGAAACTTTTATAAATAAATCGAGAAACCATACCTGCAAAACGGGCCGACACGTAACTCGCTCAAAACTCAATGTTATTGGCTGAAAAATATACCAAAATGTAGATCTCGGCGAGTTCTACGTCCATGACTTATTACAGGTCGGATGGCGGATCGTTAATGTGCCGCGGGCCGGCTTGAGTTGCTTTTTTGGCAATGTCGCGTTTTTAGCACTTTTCCCGGCTCTCGACACATAAACGATCCGCCATCCGGCCCGTAGTAGATCACAGACTTACTCGATTTACATTTTGGTATATTTTCCAGTTCATAATATTGGGGTTTGAGCGAGTTACGCGCCGGCTCGGTTTGCAAGTTTGGTTTCAAGGTTTTGTTTTCAATTTTCTACAAATAAATCGGGAAATTAGCTGTAGCTTACATCTCCCCTAGCCAACAACAACATGCATCGCTGAAGACACTCCGGAGACTCTGAAAGCTCCGCCAGATTCATCTCCGCCCGGTGTCGAACTTGCGGATCGACACTTTCATAAAGGTCTTTGCAGAGACTGTTTAGTACCTGAAAATCACTTTTTTTAATTAATAAATTGTTAATTAATGCCTACCGGTAGTTCGTCCATTTTGAAAAGTGTCGGAAACGCCTCCTGATGATTTTTCGATTTTTTCCCCTAAAATTTGAATTACAGAACAATTTCAGAACGATTTCAGACAAAATTAAAGAGAAATTCGAGAAAAACAAAGAAAAGAACTGTTTTTATGACGGGCGGCACACAGAAAACTGCATTCCCGCCAAGAAAAAACGTTCGATAAGACAGTTAGACATGATGATGTTCTTGTTTCCGAAACGAAACAAACTTATCTACGAGGAGTACACGGCCGACGGACTAGAAAACCCAACTCGGTGCATGCGTTTTTGCGTAAAACCGTGGGTATACGCAAACACCGCGCTGTTCACCGTAGTCCTTTTTTCGGCGGGTATTGAGAAAAATTCGAATTCAGAAAAATCCGAGAACAAATATTAAATTAATTCAAAATTTATAATTTCTGACGGACTTCATTGGAAAATTTGGCTTTTGGCCCGATTTTTATAGCATTTTCAACTGTTAAGCGAGATATGTTTAGAAAAACCTATGAAAAATGCAAATTTTCACATTTTTTACAGATTTACAAGTTGTAAGAACCGTGCCGTGCTAATATGCAGATGTATGCATTGCTAAAAAAACGTAATAGAACGATAAAAGACGGGGATTTCTTTTTAACATTTTTATCGTCTCCCGTTATGGTAGCCACCGTTTTCTGCTTTCTCCGTAAACGGTAGGGACTCTATATATATATATATATACCAACGAATTACAGCCTGAAAATGAAATTTTGTAGTAGTTTTTGATAAAAAACTAAAATCTGAGTTTGATTTTTATTATACAATAAATTTCGGTTAAGCTAAATGGGTTTCAGAGAATTCTGAAACTTCTACAGTAATCCACTACAGTAAAATTAAACTTTGGAGAAGAAACTGACGATTTTTTAGGTCCCCATGCATACCATATTTTCTATGATCAATCATCACCCCGTTCTCATCGTTCGAGTGAAAAACCAAAGAATGACGAATTGTTGTCATCATAACTATATGCTCATTTAAGATGATGCATACTTGTCAACCGGGCCGAAACGGGCCGGCGCTTAACTCGCTTAAAACACATTATTGAGGTTGACAAGAATGAGACAATGGAAAATCGGTTCTGCTCTTACTCAGAATTTCTAAAACTGGTACAAATCATAACTGTCAAATCTAGGTTTAACGGCTTTAATATAACGTTTAACCAACTTTTAGTCGCATTGATTGAAACCGGTTCTGATCCTCATGAATGCTCTCCCACATGTTCCAATCCCAGACATGTACATCGATATCCTACTGTATCTTATTGCCGTCCAATTCATCTATAGGAACTGTCTGTTTTGCAAGTGAGCCGCCCCAGCTCAACAAGTACAAAATTACAGACCAAAAAAGAAAAGTATCTGGCGTGTTGGATTTCAGGTATTTTAGTTGTCGCCGCCGATTGAAGAATTCTAATAACTGCGGTTCTGGCGAGAAGAACACCGGAGATGGAGCGTGTGATGAGGTGGTAGCATTTATGAAAACTATAAATTCTTATAAAAAAGTCTTGGGCTACATTTTTCTAGTTGACCGTTGTTTTTTTGGTAGCTCCGCCTATTTTTGAGAATTTTTGAGAAGGAATCCAATTTTTTTAAAAATAAAACATCTTTTTTATTTAAAGCAAGCCGAAATGTCCTATCTCATTTCCTTCATCCTCCAATTTTCTTCCAACCATAAAAAAAGAGAGAGACTCTAATAGGAGACACAGACCACGTGAGAAAAGAGAGGCGCATTTCTCGTGCAGTGCGCATTCTTCTGACTTCTGTTCCTTCTCATAAAAATTGAAATTTTGATCTGACGCTCGTCTAACTCATTCAAGTAAGATTTGAATGACAGAGCAGTAAGTTTTCATTGCTAATAAAAAAGAAACCATTAAAAGAATTATTAACATTTCAGCTATGAAGAAGAAGACTATAGTTTAGAACGTCATCAACGTCCAATCGTTTATCACTCAGAATACAATGTATCAGCATTCGGAATAGAGCATTTGCACCCATTCGATACATCGAAATGGCGTCGCGTTATTTGCTATCTAAAGGAGATGAATCTAATCACGGATTCTACTCTTGTCGAGCCGAATCTGCCAACTTTTGAAGAGTTGGTGCGTGTACATGATAGAAAGTAAGAGTCGCGATTTATTGTAACTTATTTCACTCTTCAGATATCTCAAAAGTGTACGAAACCCGCTAAAAGCCGCTCAAATCGTGGAGATCCCTCTTGTCGGGTGTCTGCCACCATGTATTATCGAGAACAAACTTCTCCATCCCCTCCGGTACCCGTTATTCGTAATTTTTTAATTATTTGCTGTAAATTCTAGATTACAAGCCGGAGGATCGGTGCTCGCCGCGAATTTGGCGTTAAAATACGGTTGGGCGATAAACGTGGGCGGTGGCTTCCATCATGCTTCTCGTATGTTTTTGTTATGGTTGCTTGCTATTATTTTAGATATTTTCAGACTCCGATGGCGGAGGATTCTGTTTTTATGCGGATATCACTATGGCGATATGCGATTTGTTTGATAAGAAAGCGATCTCTCAAGCGATTGTTGTTGATTTGGATGCTCATCAGGTACGAAGGAGGTGGAAGGGATAGGATAGTGTGAGAGCAAAAATTCCTAAAAAATAAAGCGCCCTAACTGCAAAATTAAACTGTAATGGTGATTTCCAGGGTAACGGTCACGCCCGTGACTTTGCCGACAACAAAGATGTCTTCGTGTTCGATGTATTCAATCCAAACGTCTACCCTCATGATCGAGAAGCTCGTCAATTCATTAACAAAGCGGTTCATGTCGACGGTCACACGACTGATACCTCCTATATCTCGTAAGTCAATCGAAAGCTACTTCTCCTTTCACTGACCGACATAAATTAAGCGAATTACGCAAACAGCTGACTCAATGTATCGAAGATCGAGAGACGCTTCATCCGCCTGGTTTCGATTTCATCATGTTCAATGCGGGAACGGATTGTCTGTTTGGTGATCCGTTGGGCGCCATGAACTTGAGTCCACAGTGTATAATCGCTCGAGATGAGATTGTGTTCAAGTTGGCAAAATCGAAAGGAATCCCGATATGTATGCTAACAAGTGGTGGCTACCAGAAGGACAACGCTCTGCTAATCGCCAAGTCTATCGAGAATCTCAACTCCAAAAATCTAATCGATCTCAGTATCAATTGATAATCAATCTATTTGTTTTTTCTTCTCTCTCTTCGTATCTCCCGTCTACGCATGTACATAAATTTTGCACATACACTTTTACTTTCACCCTAATAAACTTTCCACGGACATCTTCCTTCCCCCGCCCCTCCCTGATTCTGTTGGATGTCACTAGGTCATCATCGGGAATAAGGAAGGGGTCATTTACTGTTGCCTATCTTCTCCTCTTCTATCGTCGTCGATTACGCCATGATTTGCTTCCGCACAGTTTTCATTTTGATTCTCGGTGTGGTGATAGGCACGACGAAACGGCACAATATGAGAAGGCATATCAAAAGTGATAGAAGTTGTGAGGAACCGCCGAATTTGGTAAATTTTTGTTTGAAAATGTTTTGATAGGGAAAACATAGACGCAGGTTGGTTACTGTACTTTGTGAAGGTGGCATAGGGGTGGAGCTTCAAAATGTTTGCCTATTTTCCTGTTTTCATTTGAAAAACGGCGAAATGGGCAACTTCAGGTCTGTGCCACGGTGCCACAAATTGCTGAAAGTGTTTTTTTTTTCAAGTTTTCCCATCCATATCCTCAAACTTGCAGTTGAAGAACTTTTTGTAGGCTTTTTTTTTCTTATCCCTTCAGAGTGGGCTCATACAAAAAAGTTGGCAATTACAAAAATGATAAGTTTCCGACCAAAATAACGATGTAAAATCAATATGGCAGTTTTTTAAATATTGTCAAAGATGTTACTGAAGATGAGAAGCTTCTCTTGTCTTGAAAATGGTCTCAGTTTCAAGAGTTTACTTTTGGCATTTGCCCTTTTAAAATAGTGTAACTTACTTGAGTCTCAAGACGAAGTCAACCAGACATTGACCTCCCCAACAGAAAAGTGTCTCCGAACTAGAAAGTGCGATGCCCTTTTCGAACCGTGTTCTCCTTTCAATCTCCGAAGAAGAAGTACTTCTTCTCTTCTTTTTTCTCATCCCGCAACAGTTACATGAATCTCTCTCTCTCTCTCTCAAGATAAATCGACAAGTACCGTGCTTGACACCGCAGTGTCGCTTTCTATCCTTTTCTATCGCACTTTTCTCTTCCCTTTTCCCCTTTTTTGTGTTCATTTCATAGGTCAGATATGAGAATTGATAAGAAATAGGAAAAAGAAACGGGATCGGCATCAATAATCATTTTCAAAAAAGTTATCATTGAGTCGAACCCCGCAACTGTTTCTCGGAGGGCTCTTCCGAGTCTTTTGACGAATATCCATCATAATTTTTTGCAGAGAGAAGAGCTTGCCACGTGGATGCAGATATCAATAGGTGGCCAGTTTGATGATACTGCACTCGAAGAATGGAGTTCCAATGGGAAGGAGCCGGAGATTTGTGAAAAGTCACCGAGAGCTGAAGGCAGTTCAACGATAATGGAGAGAGCGTTGTGCCCGTGGGAGAGTAGGTGGGTTACTGTAGTTCTGGATAGTTTCCTGATTCAGAAATCCAAGATTTCCTATTTTCGATAATTTACAGAGTGAACTACCAAGAGAGCCGTGAGCCAAAACTAATCGCTGAATCCGTGTGCCTCTGCCGTAAAAGTCGAGGATCCACTGGAGCATTCTGTATGCCAATCGTCCGGAATGTTCCAATTCTCCGTCGAATTTCCTGTGACAAGACAACTGGTCTATGGAATTATGTACGCTCTACCGAAATGATTACTGTAGGATGCCACTCTGTTCTTCCAAGAACTCAACGCGCCGCCCGTCTTGCCAATTTGTCTTCCGCCCGTGGTGTAGCTGTCTAGATTTTTCTTCTATTTTAGCACTTTTCAAATTCTTGCCATATTTCGCCTCAATTACGGATATTCTTTCATCAAGTCTTTCAAAAATTGTCATTATTACGGGTTTGTTAGAAATAGAATAAATACATTATAACTGAATCGAGAATGGTGTTTTCGAAGGGAAAATGTGAAGCATCACGGCGTATGATACCACAGAGATCAGGAAGTATGGGAAGAAGGCGATGGTGAAACCATAGGAATCCAAGGTTTTTGAGAAGGTTAGAGTGCTGGAAAAAGAATGCGAAAAGAATTTGAAGGGGGTCAGGGACCGATCTGTTTTTTATGGGTCAACAGCGTTACGACTTGAGCCAGCAACGTCAAAATTTAATTTGACACTCGTGGCGTAAGGAACCGGTTAAAAGGTTGTGAACTTTGTTGAAATCGTTCAACTTTAAGAGTGTTTCATGGTAATACTGACTTTCCCATCGAGTAGATTTTTAATGAATTATTCAGATCGAAAGTAGATCTGCATTTTTGTAGTTGTCAACTTTTTTGTACGGACACTCCCTAGAGAGTTATGGCCATTTTAAAATGACAGCTCAAAAATTTCAATATTTTACACTAAAAATGGTCTATTTGAGGAAGAAATCACTTCGTCGATACGTAACTCTCTAGGGAGTGTCCGTACAAAAAAGTTGTCAACTACAAAAATGAAGATCTACTTTAGAACTGTATAATTCATTAAAAATCTACTTGATAGGACAATCAGTATTACCATGACACACTCTCATAACAGTTCCCCCCTTCTTACCTTACAGAAGCCAAAAACCACATAACACATCTCGACTGGCTCGCAGTTTTAACATTCGCTCCATCGAATTGCTCGAATAAAATGCAGAGAGCAGTATTGCATGGGATGATGAAGGAGATCGAGAGAGCTATGAGAAGAACAGCCATCGCTACCATTTTGTGTTTCTCCGGAAGATACGGATAGGCGGCGGTGAGAAGGAGGAAGAATTGGATTTTGATTGCAAGGAAGTAGCCTCCGAGCACCAGAGTTTTTCTGGAATGTTTTGATCTGTTCTCTTCTCATTAGAGCGCTCTTACCTCGACACGTTAATTCTCGTTGAAATTATGACTGGAATAAACTGAAGGATAGGATAGAGCACTGAAAATAGTGTAGCAGACGTTGCAGCCATTCCGTAATACTTGAAGATTAGAGTACTGTAGGTTTGCATTAATGGGACACCGATTGACTGGAATTTAAATTTTAAAAAGTTCATTTGTGCACCTGCGCTCTAACGCACTTACCACATTAATAACCATCAAAATGAACACAAAAAGAACTGGATGCGAACTTTTTGTGGGTTCTGGAGTGTCTCCGTCGATGGAGACTGTTTCAGTCATCTCCTCAACTGGATATTCATCAGGACGGAGGAGCAAATAGAATATTCCTGAAATTTTCGATATAACCAAGTGCGCCCCAGCGACAACTTCTTACAACTGAGATAATATCGAATTTTTAAATTCCGTTATGCTTGCAAGTGCGCACTATTGATAATACACTTAAATTTCTAAGGTCGCGGAAACGCGCTCCGTCGCACATCGGTTGGCACGGTGCCGAAAAAAGACTTGGCTGAGTGCCAAGGATTTTCACATTCATTTGCCGTATCTATCAATATAAACCGCGACGCGCGCGCAACGCGACTCGAAAAAACGCAAATGTTTTCGTTGCGGACTTTACGCCTCGAACTGCTGTGCAACTATCGAATTTTCAAAAATCGAGATGTTTGCAAGTGCGCTCTATTGATAATACATTCAAATTTCTGCCATCACGCTCCATCGGAAGCTTGCTAACATTCTAATGTTTAGATGCAATGCAAGCGCGCTCCATTTCCAACACTTTTCTCATCGGAGCGCACAAACCTGCCGCCGCAGTGAGTCCAGCAGAAAACCATGAAGCTGGAATGATATCAGAAATCAAAAACATCGAATTCGCCAAAAACGTTCCCATCGAAAAGGCGGCGGCCAAAAACAAGAAATTGGCAGGTCTCATGCTTTCAGGTACCGCCAAACGGAGCACAGCTGGTGCACAAACGAATCCACTTCCAGCCGAATATCCCATTATAAAACGACCGGAAAATGAGAAAATCGCTCGGAAACTGGAAAAAAGTGTCTTATATCGATCCCCTTAATAAAACTAACAATGGAAGAGCTGAAATGATTGCTCCGAGGAGCAGAAGCCTTGCACATCTATCCAGTTCATCATGTAACTTCACATGATGAAATGACAGGAAGCATGTTGCAATAAACTTTCCAATTGGAAAAGCTGCTGTAACTAGAGAAACCTTCCAGATCGTATCGAATTGATCGGGGTCAACACTAGATTGTTGGAATATTTGAAGGGAAGAAACGAGCGCGAGCACGAGAGCTAAGCGCATTGCAGAAATGAAAGGGGGAAATGAGAAAGATGGAAAATAATGGAAATAAGGGGAAAAAGAATAAGAATAAGAAGGGGGTGGCTGTATTTGACACATCATTTTTCTTTTCATTCTATCCAGTTATCTAAAAAAAATTATACAAATGATGGAAATGATGAATCCGTAAATAGAATATTTGGTTCGATTTTCACAATAACAGGCGAGCGGGGGTTAGATTAGACGGGAATCAAGAGAATAGTGAAACTTTGGTGACTGGTGAAAGAGGGGGATACATTTAACAAAAAGTGGGAAAGGGTTGATTGGCACAGATTTCGATTTTGAATTGAAACAATGCTGGGGGGTGGTGGATAAAATTGATATTGGAACATTTGGGTGGGGCACAGCCGTTTTTTCCTTATTGGATCAGAGGAGAGAAGTAGAGATGATAAAAGCAACGGGATAAAAAGTGAGAGGGAAACTGTACTTTAGAAATAAAAATCAAAGAAAAAAAACGAATATTTAGAAGTAGATGAATCAACTACACGTGTTTGATGTCACGTTGTGTGAGAATCTTCTGTGCCAACGTGGTGACTGTGTGAGCTGGAACACGCAAATCGGTTGGCAGCAGTCCGTTTGCTGTGACTTGATCGAGAATACTCTTCAGTGAGACCATATCTTCATCCTTCTTGAAGTCTTCAGCGGCGACGGCTTCGTCGAGGAACTGGTTGATGACTGCCTTTACTCGAGCCACCCACGCCTCCTCGGCCTCTTTCCGATGGACGTTTACTGGTGGAGCTGCTGGGAAACACACGACGACCATCGTCATGTTGTCACGGCTTCCTTTTACAAGACACTCGTCGAGCACGTCGTCGCACACCTGTAATTAGGGAAGTTAGAGAAATGATTAGGCTGGCGACGGTTAGAGCAGAAATTTATTGATTTCCTGAAGCAATTTGCGTTTTTTTGCAGTTTTTGCAATAAAAATTAAGGGAAATATCATAAAACTTTAATATTCATATAACATTTCTTCAGTTGAAAAAATGTTTATATCTTTAAAAATAGCCGAGATAGAATGCTCCGAACTCTTGCAATCGGATGCGCCTCTATTACAGGTTTTACGGTAAGTCATTTGGAGGTTTTTTATACCAAAATCTACAAAAATCAGCACCTATTTCAAAAATTACCTCTCTCAAATCATCGTGAACCACTAGACGATCGCTGACAAACTCGGCGAGCTCCTCGTTCGTCATCACATCGTATATTCCATCGCAAGCGACCACCATGAACTGATCGTTCTCCACATTTCTCTCTCGAATGTAGACATCTGGTTCGGGTGAGACCAACTGTTGATCTGCCGGGAGACGTGGATCGTCCTTGTACTCGTAGTCTCCAAACGCTCTGCTCACTGCTAGACTTCCATTGATTCGTTGAATCATGACGGAGCCACCGGCGTCTTCGATTCGTTTCCTCTCCTTCTCCAAGTAAGGCTTGTGATCTTCCGTTCCAAAGATCTGTTTTTTTCCGGCGACGACTGCGCGCGAGTCTCCGAGATTTCCGATTATGATGTGAGTCGGAGTGACGATGGCGCACACCGCGGTACACCCACTTTTATTCTGAAAATTGGCTATAATTATGTACCAATAGGAACACATCCTATCACTTACAATCTCGTTACTCGTCTTACTGATCTCATCGAAGCTCACGAATCCCTTCTTGATTCCAGTCTCGAGCAATTTCAGCGTGCTCTCTGTGAGCACTCCATTGTTCTCCTCCAGCGCCTTCGTCATATCACGGAACTCCTCACTCGTGATGAGGTGCTCGAGGAGCTGCGACGAAGCCCGGTTGGCAATGTGGTGACCAGCGTGACCATCGAAGACGGCGAAGAATGACCAATCCTTGTATGGAGACGATTGAGACATTATTGCCTGAAATAGAAAAACGTGATTTTTCGTCTGAAACTAGTGGAAAATCCGCTGAAAATGGTTGAAAATGAGATTTCGATGAAAAACGGATAATGGCGCACCATATGGAGCCGTTTTTTCGATTTCATTTTTAGCGGAAAAAAATGGAAACTGGGGGTTTGAGGGTCCCAAAATGTCAATTCCCATCAGAAAATGGTTGAAAATCAGCAAAAAATAGCTGAAAACGTGAAATAGCTGAAAATGGGGGAAAAGCGGGTACCTCTGCAATGTGTGAATCCTCCATACATATCCGCCATCCTTGCATTGAAGACATTCCATACCTGATGCCCTGGAAATGAAAAATATTGAATTATTAAAAAATTTGCTTGATTTGAAGCCAAAATGTATCGATTTTTCGCCATTAGTTTTATATATCGCAAATCAAAACTCTTCAGACTGCCTACGTGCTAGAAAAGTCAAAATACTGCAAAGGAAGCCGTGTAACAAGGAGTATGGCTTCCTGAAGCAGTAAAGTTCACTTTTGAATGTTTCATCTAGCGAAAAGATCGATTCGCACTATAAAATGAGCGCAAATAGATTTTCCGGCTCAATTTTCAGAAAAAAACTGAGTAAAACTCACATTTCCCTCTCCATGGACATTGGTTTTGTCGGTTTTCGGTTTATCGAGGAATGCTCCCATTGTCTTCGCGTCGACTTCTACTAAACCCGCACTGGTGACTCGCCAAACACGAAGCTCGTCGCTGCTACTACTTCGAGGCACCACCGGAATGGGCTGGCACTCTGAAAATGGTGGGAGACGATGAGTGTTGGTGAATCAACGGATTTTTAGAAGACGTGGGGGGGGGCTTGAATTGAATGAAAAGAGCGCTGAGACACGTGGACACAGGTTAACGACGACATCAACGCGGAAACAGAAAAGAGGCGGCAGCGGCTGCAACGAAACGAGGACTCTCTTTTCGCTTCAAAAAACAAACCAACTCATGCATTGATTACTCGTGACGAATTATGTGGAATTGAAAGAATATACATGGGTAGGGGAAAGGCCAGCAGAAAAGAAATGAAGAAATAGTGTTTATGATTGAGAAACTAACTCGGAGAGAGAGAGAGAAGAGTGGCGAGAAAAGCAGAGAAACTAGCAATTATCGCTGTCAGAACACACGTGAAAAATGAAAAACCATCGAAATTTTCCTTTTTCTGAGTCGCGACTTACCTATGGGGAAAGGCATGAGTGGTGACATCACTTTTCTTTTTAATACAATCGATGGCAAACAAAAAATGTTTCAGTAACACACTGGCACACACACTCAAAACACTAACCACCAAATTCAAAGTCCAAAACAAATTACATGCCTGATCCATGAAACACTAACAACCAGATTGGTGGTCGGTGCCCGACTAGTAACTCGGTCGAAAAATGGAATGGTAAGTGTAAAATTTCATAATTTTATGAGTTCTGTGTTTGTGATATAGTACGGATGGGTTTCGTGTTCATTATTGCACCAGATCCGAGACATTTCGCCACCGGACATTTCGCCACCAGACGTTTCGCCACAAATTTGGTGGCGAAATGTCCGGTTGTGAAACATCCGGTGGCGAAATGTCCCGAAGCCATTGCAACGAAGGTTGGGCTAGAATGGCCAGAACCCCGGCCCGATTCAAATTTTAAAACAAAAATCAACATGCGACCATGTATATTCCACAATTCTGTGTGCACGACAACTAACAGACGAAAAATAGAGATTTTACCTTGGTCCGAGGGGGTTCCGAAAATAGATAGAGAAGTAATCGTGGCCGCGTTCTCCCGAATCTCCGGAGCAAATGATTCTGACTTGAGACGACGTCCGTGAGTCTTCGTTTCCGTTGAAGACGCAGTGGGTAGATCTGCATGTGAAACCATCATCTCGTCGGAATTATAGTTCAGTGGGGGGAAAAACACGAAGAAGATGACGATATTTATATATATATATATATTCAAATACTCTCAACTACTGTTCTCTGCCGACCCAGCCTCACGAGGGGCGTAAAGGGGGCGGAACAATAAATCGATGTGGGAATTGGTTTTTACAGAGTTCGATTTTAACGTCTTGCGACTTTTGAATGTGTGTCAACACAACTCTCAAATTCTGGTCTTCGTGGACAGCAGAGGGTAGCAGCAGCAGCAGCAAATCATTTACAAAGATACACGTCGGAGAGGAGAGGTGATAACTAACTATTTTCGAAAAAAAGACCATGAAACCAGTGCTTTTGAGAGGGAGAGAGAGGGGAAAGAGTGCACTAATTGAAGAGAGACAGCAGAATAGAGAGAGAGAGAGAGGGAGAGACATGTGAGATACATCAGTTCTCTCACGTACAGAAATTATCTTAGGGTCGAGGAAGAAGTTGAGAAGATCATGAAAAAGATATTTGGGGTCGCGGGACAGAGATGTGGTCAGTCACGTGGACATTCTCGAAGAGAATTTTCAGTTTATTTTAAGAACAAAAAGTGAGGGTTTAGAGGTGAAGAGAGCGCTGACATTTCGGAATGATAAATACCCATTTACCTTATCAATTTTTAACAATCAGAGAGAATAGCGTCACGTTTTGTGCCACGATTTCTGTTGCAATGAACTTCTGTTCTTTTTGATGTCATTGGTCTCTGGTATGTCAAAAATGCATATTTTTAACACCAGGGGATTCAGAATTAGGGAAAAATGGAAAATTGTCGTAGAGCCAAACCTAAAATGCAGTTTAAAGCGAGTTTTCCTTCATTTTCCGCACTGCGGAAGGGCATTTTAGTCAATTTGAGACTCGTTAGGGACTGATTTTGTTTTAAATTTCGATCAGCTTACCAGGGAATGTCATGCAGTCAGTTTGGAGTTATGGGACATAACCCATATCATTGGAAAGCTGAGAAAACGCTGATTCCAAATATGTATTCAGTTTTTGCCCTCGAGACCTGGTATTCGAGAAAAATGAGGTAAAAAATCTGAAAAAGACAGATTATTACCTTTTTAACACGCGAAAATTGCAAAAAATGCGTTTCGCGTGTCAGAAAGGTAAAAAAATCGTCATTTTTTCAGAACTTAACTTCGTTTTTCTCGAATTCCAAGCCTGCAGAAACTGAATATATATTTGGAACCAGCGTTTTTTAAGCTTTCTGATGATATCGGTCACTCCAAACTGGCACCATGGCTTTCCTCACAGGGTCTAGGTGTGAGTAGTGAAATCGTATGCGCTCCGCTAGACATTGGCGGTAAATTCAAATTTTAATTTTTTTAATTCGCTGTTTCACTGTGGCACTTTGATACGCAGCTTAATCGACCACTGTTTGAGCCGATTTATGTCTGTTTTCCCGCATTTTCAGTCAGTTTTTCGACCGTCGCGCGTCTTTTCGAGATCAATTCTATTGAAAAAATAGATAAAATTTTTAAATATAAAAATTATTTTGAATTTCGCGCTAAAATTTCAGCTGATTTCAGCGGAGCGCGTTTATTTTCACTACTCATCCTGAGACCCTGTGTTTCCTTAGCTAGTACCAAAAACGCTGAATTTTTCGGACTTTTTTTTTCAAATTTCTGTCTTCGTTCCCAAATTGTATCTACGTCATTATTCCCGTAATAATAATAATTACTTGTAGGAATCGAGAGAAATGAGAGAAAATAAGAGAAAAAGAGAGACCGCCGGCGGAAGAAAACATATTCGAAAAGAGGGGAAAAGTTGAAAAGGATGGGCCGAAAAAGGAGAGGTATGACGAAATCAGATTTGTGGTGTCTTCTCGCCGTCTGTCTCTTCTCTATAAGGAAGAGAGAGAAAGAGTGTTTCGAGAGTGACGGCTCCTTTTATTCCCCCCGTCCTTCTATGTCTTCTACTTCAACGTTGGGACGTCCAAAGAGGAAAAACGAAATGAAGAGAGAGAGATGGAGAGAGAAGAGGAAAACAATCGAAAGATGCGGTCGAATCGAGGGCACACACGCACATACACACACAACACTCGGAGAAGCGAACGAGTGCAGCAGTTAAGAGAAAAATATCGAAATGCGCCGAGGAGAGAGAAGCGGGTCAGTAGATGGACGCTTGCCCGACGCCGGTTGAATTTATACTATTACTTAAAAGTCAAAATTTCGACTATCATTCAGAAATAGAAACAATTCTGAAAAATCATCAGAAATGTTCGCATTTTCGATGAAAAATTTTTTTTAATTGAAAAAAAACGTTGAAAAAATTGTTTAATTTTTGAAGCCGGGTCTTGACAAGTATGGAGGAACTCACGTTTAACTTTAAAAAGCAAAGAAAATTGGAATTTACAGAGAAATCATGCGAGAAATAAAAAAAATCTGAAAAATTAAAAAATTAAAAAATTGTTTACGCGCGGTTTTTTAAAGGCGCATTGTTATCAAATGTGAAAGACATCCCACCACGAAGATGGGTACGGTAGATGAATTTTTAACGGATTTTCCGAATAAAAAATGACAGAAAATCGGTAAAAATCAGAAAGAAATCTCATTTATTTTAGATGAAAAAAGAAAAAAGGTAATCTTCAAGCAAAAAATGTGCGAAAACTCCGAAATTTTCACAAACGCCTTTCACAAACGAAAATTGTAAAACAAAAGTCTGCTATTAAAAATATTTTCATAACCTCATGTTTCATTTAAATAGTGAAAAAATGGAATTTCTTAACACTAAAAGTTCGAGAAACCTGAATAAAAAAGATGAAACCGTTCCTGAAACAAGATTTTCATAGCTAAAAATTGCATAATCAGAATGAAACATGCTGAAATCGAAAACTGTGAATGTGAAAAAAATCTGTTCAAAAAGTCAAAACTGCTTCTGAATGGGAATGTAACGATGATAGTTGAAAAATAAGATATATTTTTGAAAAATAGGAGAAAGATCTCGATTCTCAATACAGAAACCTTAAGCTGAAAAGTAAAAACTTTGAAAGTTTAGGCTCGTAAATTCTCAGGGCAAGCCGTAGGCATTTCAAATTTTTGGTTACTTTGAAAATAATTTCCGAATTGATGTAAGTCACCAGTTTTTCTACTTATACATTATTGAAAAATGTACAATTTCGGGAAAAAAATTTTCAACCTAGGCGACCATAGAAACAACTATTTGCGACCTAAAACTCGGTGTAAGCATTTTTACCGACCCAAATTCCTCAAAAGAATTTTCCGACCTAAAAAAGTCTGAAATTCCTGACAACAAAAAATACGTATATTTCAACTCCGATCCAAATAGAATAGCAGTTTTCTTTTCAGTTTTTTTTAAAGCAAATCTCCTAATCTGCATTTGCACTTTTCAACCATTCTCAGAACTAATCTCCCCATTAAAAAGCCAATTCCACAAGTCAATCCCAAGCCAAATCGGTAGCACTTCCTTGTGTTGTGTCAACCAGATTAGGATGAGATTTACTCGTTCCGTCGGCTATATATCACTTACCATTCCATAAGAGTAAAGTAGAAATAGAAATGAAACGTCGGGAGGAAAGGAAGAAACATTTGTCATTGTTTGATGCGTCATGTTCCAGCATACAAGGCGGTGGGGAAGTACAATCTCCACCTCCATCCAACTTTGTCTATGTGTCAGAACACACAGACGAGACGCATTCAAATATATATGATGGAGTTGTGGAAATCGGTCCGAATAAGCAGTCATAACACAGAGTGCCGCTCCTTGTCCAAATAATGCTTACAGTCCTCTTCTCGGGAAGAAGAAAGCGCATGTACACATTGAACGGATTAGCACACTTTTCGACGCGTTGAATTCACTGATAATAACTCATTCGATATGGAAAAAAGAGAGAGAGAGAAAATGAGAACAAAAAAAGAACAAATTTCGATTCCCTTGTTGGCTAAATGCCACGTCATTACAAAAAAGAGAGAGAGAGTGTGCTATTAGTGAGAGACGCAGAGAGGAAATGGAATAGCTTTAGAAATTAGCTCATTTTATGAGATTTGTGAATAAAGTAGTAGTCGAAAATATAAATTTTGTTTCGGAAGATTTCGAAAATTTTAGAGTTTGCTCCGAATGTAGGGAAGAGATACCGAAAAGGGATTTTTGGAACCCTGGGTTTCGGGTTTCGATTCATGATGCCCTTGGAAAATTATTGATTTCAACCTGACACTGAAACTCAAGGTCCGCAACAAATAGATTCTTTTCAGATTCGCGTTGCGTGTGCGTCACCTTTTACATTTAAAGATACGACAAATAAATGTCAAAATCCTGTGCCAACCGTTGTGTCGCACTGATGTGATAATACTGAAAATCTGGAATCTTTGAGCCCTACGGGATGACAAAGTTCGGCAAATCGAAAAAGACAAGAAAATGAGATTCTGCGACATTCTGAACTTGAGAAAAATGGACTCCTCCAAAAACCGGAATTCCAGAATCTCCCGTACATTGAGCATCCTGAATACTGAAACTTTGAACCCATAGATTTGAGAAAATCTTCAAAAAACTTGTAGTTTTTGGAATCAAGATGCGAATTCCAGAACTTCCTGATCCGTGACCCGTGTACCTTGAACCCATAATTCTCTATACACTTAAAGAAATGTGATCTTACATATATATTTTCTATTCTCCGGCTACTATTTTAAAAATTTGAATCAGTCTGCAGAGTCTTGACTGCAAGAAATATGTTGCCTTCTTCTTCTTTTTTGTTCATTTTTGAAAGACAATCTCCCCTTTCTGGACTACACCACAGATTGAAAACGACGACGACGACAAAAAGCGAAGGAGAGTGAGTGGAAAGAGCTGTGTGATGAAAAATCGGTGTAACCGAAATACTTCCGTCGACAGCATCTCGATTACAAAGAAAACCATTTGGTCACGGAAGACGAGCGTTGCCATTCTTTTTTCAACGACGGCTTCTAAAGTGCTTCTTTTTCTTCTTCTGAGGAATGCCACGAAAACGGCGGTCTGAAGACGTCGACGCTATGGTTATTGCTACTTCACCGATCAAGGTATGAGAGTTTTTCACTGACAAGGCGACCTCAGGAGGTCGCAAGTTTTGAATCGTTGCAAGTTGTTACCAGGCATTAAAAACAGCTTGATTAGGGAGATCTCATGCTTTGTGCTCGTCAACTGTCTCTGAGAAAAACCGTCTCAAAGTTGTTAAACACTGTAAAAGCCCGAAAACGGCTTCCAAAACCAGGGGTAAAGACCTTTTTTTCTCAACGGCAAGTGACGAGCACAAAACAAAAATTTAGGATATTACTTATCAAGTTGTCCTTATTGTCTGATAGCAATTTGAAAGGATTCCAAACTTGCGACCCCTGAGGTTCCCTTGTGAGCGTAGCCGACTTGAGCTAATCTATTTATTTTTCCAGATTAAAGTCGAGCAGTTCATTGAAGAAACTGCCAGCATGGATATGTATATTCCTGCACTTGATAGATTCGCTGAAGACACCTCGATGCTTGGATTCAGATACTTGCACACGAGATACAAGACATGGTTTCGGTGAGTTCGCTGACTAGAAGAGCCATTAATTTTTTAAAGATTATATAGAAGCAGGACGCAGAGAAATCAAACTCTCTAGCTTCTCTGCTCTCTCTCCTCGTGTTTTCCTTACTATAATTAGAGCGAACCTGCCATTCTGTTAGATCACATTTTCTTCACGTGCTATTTCAAAATGTCTCCTCCGCCACCCTCTTGTCAAACCACATCCTCCTATACATTGAAAGAGTCTTAAATTTCATAACCGCGTCATAAAACACATGTATCCAAAGCACGAAGTCTCTTTTCTTTTCAGAGTTCTCTGGGGATTCGTAGTCGTTTTTTTCATCGGACTGACATTTTATCAAGTTTTCGAGCGGGTCACTTATTATTTTATCAAGAATCCATTGACGACACGAAGGAGCTATGAGACACTTCCGAATATGTATTTTCCGACGATTGGAGTTTGTAATAAGATGCAATTGAAGTAAGACACAATTTTCTGATCAGTTTGAAAAGTTTCTGAAACTCAGAGCCTCATCCGTCGCCTTCAAAAATCCAGATCTACTCCGTGGTATGGTTAGTGTTCTAGATGAGAACACTTCGAACACAACTCGATTCGATGAATTGGATAAGTTTGATGACGTGGATATTCTAGATTTGTACAGGAACTCTATTCAATCGGCCGATGATCTTTTTGTCAGGTATGTCACCCCTCAAAATCGAGAAATTTCTAGTAGTTAGATTTCAGTTGCGAATTCGGAAAAAGTGGTTCATGTCAAGATGAGATCCGCCCGATGTACACTCCTTATGGCCATTGTTATTCTGTATCCCCGAACAAGACGATTTTGAGACCTGGACCCGAGACGACACTGTCATTAGTGTTGAACTTGGAAGTTCATGAGATCATACCAGGTAATAGGCGTCTAGAAAGTTGAGAATGTAGGGAAGGTGCCTAGATTTACCAAATGCGCTCCACCGAACTTGTAACTTGCACGAAATTGAAAGCCTTTTTTCGGAGCGCCTTTGTTGGCCAATTTCCAATTTCCTCTAAAAATGTATCTAACTCCTTCAGGAACCGTCGTCGAACCCGGCGTAGTCTTATCCATCTACGACGGAGCGAGCTCCCTCTCCCACTATTCCGAAGGCATACACCTGGAAGCCGGCAAAGTTGTGACGATCCCAGTTAACGAAGTTCGTAAGCTCCGCCTCCATGAAAGCAGTTGCGGTTCAACGAAAATGGAATCATTCTCGGAGAAAGAGTACTCAAAAGCGGCGTGCGAATGGTCGGTCAGTGTGAAACAGATTGAGAAGGAATGTGGATGCATACCGATTAGGAATCCAATCTATCGAGGTGTATTCGATAATAAGAATGATCAAGTTGACAATACCACCGAGATACCGAAGAAGAAATATAAGAAATGGAAGAAGAGAAAGATTCCGAGATGCACATTAAGACAGGAGATTGAATGTGTTCAAGAGAAGTTGGTGAGCAATTGGTCAGAATTGACAATTCTTGAAAAAAGAAACACTTTTCAGAACATCCGCCCACATATTGATGATACTATCTGCCCAGATGATTGTGAGGATATTTCGTTTTCTTCTATTGTTTTTGGAGGAAAATTGGTGAGTTGTTGGCAAAAAAGGCAAAATTTCAGAAAAAAGAATTTCAGAGCGCTTCCGAAATAGTTTCAATGCTACCAAGTGATTGGGAAGATACGAAAGAGAAGCGAGTGGCTGCTTATCAGAAAGCACTAGAAGTAATACCGAACAAGATGATTCCAGTTGTGAGGAATGTACAACAACTAGCAGATGAGTTGCAGTTGTTTGTAGCGGAGGCTTCTGAGGTAGGCTTCTGGGAGAAACTGGCAACAATTCGTTTGCTTTTCAGATTTTCGGAATATCCGACAAGTTCAATGATGTCAAATGTCTCTCCCTGGACGGTCGTAGCTATGAAAGCTTTATCAATCAGTTTTACGCATATGAGCCAACATGGGAACGGATCACAACGTAAGCTGATAATTTTTATCATACTTGCAAACCGGGCCGGCGCGTAACTTGCTTCAAACTGAGTTTTTTGAGCTGAAAATTATACAAAAATGTAGATCTCCTCGAGTTCTATGACTTACTACGGCTATTTTTTAATATACTGTGGGCCGGGTGCCAAAAAATGAGCCTTCCAGACCGTAATAGGTCACATACATAACTCTCGCCGAGATCTACGCTTCGCGATATTTTTCAGCTCATAAAACTGCTTTTCAAGCAAGTTACGCGCCGGCTCGATTCGCAAGTATACATTATCAATAAAAGCCTTCAAAGACCTGTGTTCAGATACCTACAACATTCCTTATCGAGAGAACTAAATAGCACTGCTCTCTGCCTCGGACTCACTCTGGATGATAAAGGAGAAATTGATGACTCTGTGAGCCCGGTAGTCAACATGACACTGGCTTCGATTGCTTTACTTCAGCTGGGTCAAATCGAGAATTCTTTAGGAAGAACGAATTTCAATTATGGATTGACTATGATGCATGAGACGACTAGGAGAGTTGTTCTGGAGTTAGGTATGTTTTCGGTTCAGTACAACGACGATGTTGATTTGAAATAATTTTTTTCAGCTCACCCACTAATCACAGAGGTTCGAGATTGTGTCACAAAGATGTATGATAATTTAGAGAGAGTTGAGGAGATTGCGGAGGATTGCAGACATGTAAGCCAGTCACCGTTTCAAATTCATAATCATCATGATTTCATAGATATTCAAAAATCATTACACACCACTCCTGGAAGCCTCAAACGTCCACACTAAGACAAATCCATCTTCAGAATCATTCAAAACTTATGCAGAATATATGAAAAAAGTGTTGAGTAAACTGCAAATTATGAAGACAAGAGTTCGGATGAATGATTGGAAAGATTTCAATATTGACCTCAAAGAATTCGAGTCATTGTATCGGGAAATTGCAAAAGATCATGTTGAGATAGAAGATATGCTCAAGTTGAGAAAGACAATGGTTACGGATATTCCGAAACTAGCTGCTGAATTATCCGAAACATTTTTGGCAGTAACGGAAAGTCGGCGCAAGTTTGCAGTGTTGACTGGAATTGCAGCTGATGAGAGGTTTAGTGAAAAGTTTTCGAACTTCTCCAAGTGCCTGGAGGAGTTGAGCACAAAAGCTCCGATTCTGAAGAAAAGTAGATTTATCAGAGGAGAATGGCTCTCAAGACTTCGGAGTCAAGTCCTGATGGCACAGTCGTATTCTCCAACTCATCAGTATGATGTGTAAGGGATATATAAATTATTTTTAATTTACATTTCAAATTTTCGTTACAGAGTCAACCTTCTGCATATAAAATTCTACTTTGCTCACTTCAAACAGGAAACTATTCTGCAAGAGAGATCATACAACCTCTTCTTGCTTCTTGGTTAGTTTTTCTTACATTTTTTCACTAGTCAGAAACATTTCTAATAAAGAAATTCCAGCGGAAATCGGAGGTACAATTGGTTTATACGTCGGCGCCACACTTCTTACTGTAGCTGAAACTCTAGTTTTTCTTTGTGAAAGGAAGAAGAGCAACATATTTTTGAAACCGCAGTTTGTATGATTTCTACTTATTTATATTTTTTTATTTTCAACGAATAAATGTTTCATCAATTTTTAATAGACGAAATTTATTGAAAAATAACTTTTTACAAATCTCAATTATTGGCTAAGAATTCCCATCAAATCATGAGCCTGCATTCCCATGACAAGAGTGGATCCACCATCAGCTACAATCGACTGCCCAATGATGTAAGAAGACAAGTTTCTATCAGCCAAGAACACAATGACATTTGCAATTTCCTCCGGGCGTCCACTGTATCCAACTGGCACACATTCCTTTTTCGATCCCATGAAGTCATAAAGTTTCTGGGATGCGGCATCAGGTAGTCCCATAGCGTTCATGAATCCAGTTGCAACGACTCCAGGGCTGACAGAGTTGACACGGACCCCGTACTGGATGAGGTCGATTGCAGTGCACCGGGTGTATTGGTCAAGGGCAGCCTTGGCACAAGCGTAGTATGGATAGCCGGGGTGCTGAACATCGAATGGTTGTTTCTAACAGTCCCCGTCTGGGGTTACTCACCGCTTGTGGCCCTGCTACAATACTGGAAACATTTACAATCTCTCCCTTTGTCTTGATCAAATGCTCCTTGGTCTTCTGTGTCAACTCGATGACAGCTTGAAAGTTCACCTTGAACGTTTTTTCGTACAACGATACAGGTTGATCTGTGTTGGAAGTGCCATCGGCCAAGTTTGCACCGGCGTTGTTGACCTAAACTTTTAAAAACATATTCTAGAGGGTCTGAAGAGTAGACTCTCACCAAAATATCAATTTTCCCAAACTTGCTTAGAGTGGTGTTGATAATTTGATCTTGTCCTGAAGATTCAGTCACATCTGCCACCACTACATTGATATTTCCAGCCGGGACTCCTGCCTTCAGAAGCTGTTGTCTAGTCTCTTCAAGACGTTCAGCGTGTCTTCCAGTGATGGTGACTTGGGCACCATCTTTAGCAAAGATGAGAGCGGCAGATCGTCCGATTCCGTTAGAAGATCCAGTGATGATCACAGTTTTTCCAGAGAAGCGAGACATTCTTAGAATAGAAGAGAATCGGAGAAGTGGAATACTCAAGTTGAGCTATAAAACATCTGGATTCACATTTTCTTTTTATACTAGTCTTCTCCCGTAGTGCACCTTAAAATGTGTAGTGAATGTGACCAAGTGAGAGATATTGCTTTCAATAAAGACACTGAAGAGACGGAGAGGCAGTGAAACAGTTTTGTGACTTCTCGAGCGTCTGCGTCTATTAGAAGTGTGGCTCTCTCGTGTCCAACACAGTTTATTGTGACGGGTTCGGACAATTATAGTTGAGACCACTTGTCCTTCGTGCACACATAAAGTGTTTTAATTTAAGAACCAGTTGAAGCGACCTTTTTTCATCACATTTTAAATACTTTAGCTCTGCATTTCTAGTTTTCTTATGACAGAGATCTTGTTTCTTGTTATTCTCTGTGTATACCTTTGTCATAACAGTCTTTTTTAAGAAATTCTTTAATTTTTGAAAGCTACTTGCTCCCCTCCTTAATAACAAGAAAACATAAACATCTTTATTAACATACCCACCCACAACATCTATAAGTCTCTACGAAAACAACCCATTAAATGTCAAAATAAAGAAGTGGCTCTCGAATTATGGACGAGCTTAAACGCTGGCGGAGGTGGCTTCTCCCATCCAAAAAGTTTTTCAAAAAAAGCAAGAAACGATCTGCGATACGGAGTAATTGTGATGATTACTATGAAGGCATCGATGGCGGTCGGGAGAGCCAGCATCATGTAGAGCACTTTTTCAAAGTCAGCCATGAATGAGACTGCTGAAAGTTGTCGGGTATGTAGTAGAGTTCTCTCTTGTACTAACTCACTGTAATATTCCAGAATAACATGAGCAGTGTATACAGGGATTACACAAACAGCAGGAACAAGGGTTTGTATAGTTAGAGCCAAGTCAAATTTTCGAGCTTGGGCAGCAGTTTTGTCGGTAAATAGATGTTTAAAACTCCGGAGTCTTATCTGGATCATTCTGTAAGGAACTTTTTGAATTTTACATTGAGCACATGCAATTTGAAGTTTCAGAGATCCCTCCTCACCCCTTCCATCCAATCTCTGATTATTACTACCTGATAAAAATAAGGCTCATAATTGGCGGTATGTAGACACTCAGCATGTTTAGATTATTGGTCAGTGAGCTCCAAAAATGGTTGACATATCCCGTGATACCCGCATAATGAGTGAAATCGTATTCACGAGAAAACAGGTTCCGCGTTTCTGCCTCCACGGCTAGGGACTCGTCTGGACTGTATGTTAATACATAGATCACCTAAAAACAGAAAAGTTCTCGAGGGGAATCGATCAGAACTGAACTCACCCCCACAACTATAGAAAGCAAATATGAACTGAATAAGATCAATCTGACACGATTTCTAGATAAATCTTTCGAATTGAGACTGGTGACTTTGCTGTACTTGTAGTAGAGAGTGGCTGGGATTGCGAAGGCAGAAGCGTCAAAAACCAGCTGGAAGACGTCCAGGGTGAAGAAACAAGCATTTTTATGGATTAGTCGGCAAGAGCCACTAAATAAATAGCCGGTAGAGTTGGAATTAGTTATAGGTCTGAAAAATGAAGAATGGGTTGGTTTCGGTGAAGCTTAGCCTCACCTGACTTGTGTAAAAACGACAATCCAGCACATAAGAATTTGTAGAGACGAGGAGTTGACAAGGAATACACGAAAATCTTTGAATAATGGAGGTGTCTTGAATATGACTAGGAGCATGACTGATATCTGACTAAACATAGTGACACAGAAATAAATCCAGAAGTAAATTGGAAAGATCACAGTGTCGAAGAGGGTCTAGAAATTGGAATACGTAAAGATTAACTACTGTCTAACTCACATTTCTTTCCATTAACACGACGTCTACACTGGTATTATCCATTCTGAAAACGGAAGAATAATGATTGAAGCAACCCGAGGTATTCTTCAGACGACAATGAAAAAGTAATAAACGAACGGTTTCAAAGAAAAGCATGAGATCCTTGGAGACTTATGAAAATTGTTGTTTGTGGAAATCAGAAAAGCAGAAGACTCTTGGGAGATAGACTAATGAAGAAGTGGGGAACAGTTCTTTTGAAAAACGTAGATCAGGTTTTCAAGAGAATGGCATGGACTAAAGTTTGAGCTTACTGTAAGAAGTTAGTCAAATTTTCAGAATATGAGTAAAAATTACAATAATTTACATAGAAGTGTCGATTCAAGTTTAATACTATACATAGAACCTAAATTTGTATGTCTGATATAAATTTTAAAAAGATTTCGGAATCCGACCTAACTCGGACATGATGTTTAGCGAGCATACTCGCCTCTTATCAAGTTAACCTCCGTATCGCCGTCGACGCTGGAAGTCGATACTCAGCAAATTCAAAAATAGCCCGACGGTTATAGTTTTGAAATTGGCCAATCTCTTCAAGTTATATATTTCCCCTCTCTGGTTGAACTCACGATTCTTTCAAAACTAAACTCAAGTGTAAAATTTTGATTTCAACTAACAACTAGAACAACTATAATTTTGATTCAAACAACCAGATCTCGTCATTCATATCCCTATAATTACGCCTTAACAACTTCAAGTAAAATAAAAATGTTTGCACCCAAGTGGTTTCTCTTATGCTTCGAATGCACTAAATAACAAAACGAGCCCAGGACGTGAGGCAAAAATTAAAAATACGTGGGATTCAAACAATTTCAAGGCGGTTGTTTTTTCCCTGAAAGAAAATTCAGACGAGTTCTCAAAAAGTTACTGGGAAAATTGAAAATTGAATACAAACAAAATTCTCAAGTGGAATCTTCTAATTTGTGTTTTCCAATTCTTATTTCACTCGACCGTCATCAATCTTTGCTGATCTTAGTCTAAAAATAATCTTAGTAAGATCAGCAGGGATAGTTCCATGAAATCGAGGGATAAATGCAATGGGAGTTCATTTCTAATACATTTTCTCAGACATCATTCAGAAAGTTACTGGAAAAACTGAAAATAAGCAAAATTCTTAAGTGGAATCTTCTAATTTGGGTCCTGGAATTCATCTTCTCTACCGTCATCAGTCCTTTTGCATATGACAGCAACCGATGTCTGCGAAAAGTTATTAGAAATGAGCTCACATTGCAGTTATCTCTCGACTCCATTGAAGTTCTTTTGCCGAGTTTAGTCTAAAAATAATTTTAGTAAGATCAGCAAAGGTAGTTCAATAAATTCGAGGGATAATTGCAACGGGAGCTCATTTCTAAAAACTTTTTCAGACATCGGTTGTTGTCACATGCAAAGATTCGTTTGAGTTTCTTGTATTTGGAATAATGACTGGGTTAAATGAATAATAGGACTAATGACGATGGAGTGGAAAAATAATTGTAGGAAACAAATTAGAAGATCCCACTTAAGAATTTATTTTAAATAAATAAATAACGTGTCTGTATTTTTTCTAGGAAAACAACCGGCTCGAAATTGCCTGAATCCACGTATTTTTAATTTTTGGGCTCTTTCTATTTTCAGTGCACTCGAAACGAAAGAGAAACCAATTGGTGCAAATATTTATTTCTTGGGCGTAATTATAGGGAAATGAATAACGAGATCTGGTTCTCTGAATCAAAATTTTAGTGTTTTAGTTGTTAATTGCAACCAAAATTTTACACAATAATACTTGAGATTAGTTAAGAATTACAAGAAAATAAAAAATATGTTTATGTTTCATAAATTCCTAATAAAACCGAATTTTGAAGCGAAGTTGTGTTTTGACACCAGTTTACACCACTTTAAGGGAAATTAACAGATAATTTGAGACAAACCAAATGCAATTCTCCCCTTGACTGCACACTAAGTTAATTATTATAGTTATTACACAACAACATTCAATAAAAATGAAAGTAAACACGGAATCAAGTTCATTTTCTCATTTTCCAAACCCAGTATCTATTTTTTGGCTAATCAATGGCTACAAGTATTACACAAGTTTCTTTTCCTTACATAAGTAATCCAATTGCCTTCATACTACACATACTATCTAAGTTTCTTTCTTTATCAAATCCCTAGATCTGCCCTGCCAGTTACTCAGCCATAACTGGTTTGCATCTAGCCCGATCGGCTAAATGAGAGGATGCCTTTTTATACAACACCCATAAAGCAAAAGACAGTTGACCAATATGGCTTTCAGCATAAGATATTTTCAACATTTCTATCCCAGTTTTATATTTGTATTTATTGCTTTTCTAATTATTATATTCACGGTGGGAATAAGTAACAAGGCAAATTTCAATCAAGTTGTGGGGTCAGGCTATAAATTTGAGTATGCCTATTCTATGCAAGGTTGGTGTAAAAGTTTTAGAAACAAGTTAAAAAGAAATAGAAAACTTTCATTCAGACACCCGAGAACTTCTAGCCAATCGTTGCAAGTTTCCATTCATATTTTTGGCGAATTACGATGTGGAAGATGGCATTTATGATGTTGAGTGAGTTTTTTTTAACTTTAAAAGATATGAATAGAAAAAAGTCACAAGCCAAGAGAAAGGTAATTGTTCAATTGATCTCGATTCGGTTTTCGGTGTGTGTTTACATGCTATGACGGAAATTGGTTTTAACACTTCCTGGAATTGCAAGAACCACTCAAAAAACAAAAAACAAAAAGTTTGGGTTTTCAAGGTGACCTTTAATTAATTTTTTTGACTTCGCAGGGTGTCAGAAAAAGCTTCACACTTGCCCACACCAAGGCCACACTTTTAAAGTAATTTTTACGAATTTTTCGGCGGGATTTCTGCAGCTTTGACTCTTGGCGAAACTGGAATGTTTCAGAACTGCATTTTGTAAAAAATACCAAAAATTGGTTTAAAAAGAAAATTATCGTAAAATTGCAAAATGGAATAGTTCCAGAACATGATAGTTCTGAAACGTCGTATAAACACTTTTTCAGCAGAACTGGAAACGTGGATTTTCAATTTTGGAAAGAAAATAACAAATGTTGAAATAGAAAAAAAAGCAACAAAGAGAAAAAAAAATAAATTAAGAACTCAATCTCAAAAAACTCAAACAATTTTCAGTCCAGAAGACGATTGCGAGCCGAACGACCTGAACAAATATGTAAATTTCTCGACTCAAGGTGTTCTGACTTTCCGTTCAAAACAAGAAACGAACAAGACTTTAAAACCAATTAGGTTTGTTTGGTCAATTTATTTTCTCAGAAGCGACAAAGTGAACAATAAAATTTTTATTGTAGGTGCACATATTATAAGCATAGTGGAGTCTCTGAAAGATACTTTGACGTAGGTTCAAAGGAGGTAAACAAGAAAATGGAGAAAGAAGAAGCAATGATTGAATGGACTTTTCCAGATTGTGCCAGATGTTCCTGTTCAAGTGCCTTATTACAATTTTGTATTTTCTTGTAAAAGAGATGGGATAGTCGAGTTTGTGAAGCCATTTGTAAACTTTGCAGTTATTCCGAAAGTGAGTGCGACCACGAGATGTCCTGTAGAATTATGTATACAGGTACCGCTCAAAATTTTATCAACTTTGGTTGTTTTCAGTGGAAAATAACTAAGTTTGATAGTGTATTTCGGTGTTAGCTGATTGTTCGACGAATTTTATTTTGTATGGCTTGGACAGAGCAAAAATAGCAGATAATGTTTGTAGTTGACCTTTTTTTTGTAGGGACACTATCATGAAAGTTACAGGTTGTCAAAGTGAAAAGCTTCAAAATTTCGCTAATATGCACTGAAATTAGTCGGCTTCAGGAAGAAATGGCTTCGACAACCTGTAACTTTCAAGATAGTGCCCCTACAAAAAATGGTCAACTACAAAAATTATCTGCTATTTTTGCTCTGTCTAACTCATACAAAATAAAATTCATCGGACAATCAGATGACACCGAAATACACTGTTGATAACCTTTTGAGCGGTACTGTAGGTGATACGCGACGCGCTGCTGAGGCGACACGGACACGCGACGCACGCTCAGTAGACTCACCGCTAACTATTGGTGCAGCTCACGGCCGATGAGATACCCAAAGATTTATTATTACTAATCCCTGATGTTTTTTTTTCAGGAAACTGCTGGAGAATCCGTCGCTATCATCTACCTCCCCTCAATGCATCACATGCTTTTCATGAAGAAAATGAGCAGAACCAAACTGATCATGCAGCAGAACAATTTCAAATTTGCTCAAACCATGAATATGGTATCCACGTGTCTTGAGCCGATCCCCTCTCACTGATAATACCTTTCAGAAGCAACCAAAACCGTTCCTCGACCTTCTCCTCCAACTTGGTATCTCCAGTGAGACGAGTGTATTCCAGAAGGCAAAGAAACAGAATTTCACTACATTCTTCTCAGGACCCCAACAGATTCGAGATCTGATTGATGCGGATTATGATACTACGAGACATAGGAATTTTATTTCGGATTATTTGATCGATGAGCATCTGTGTTTGGAGGATGGGAGGGTTCGTTATGATTGATTTCATGGGGTTTCTAATGGTCCAATCCCCAGATTTTGGTACTTACATTTAAGAGGCAATATCTCGAAATCTAAAAAAGATATTTAGAAAAATTCAAACTGCTCGAGCGGCAAGATAAAGAGAGTGCGGAGAAGTGAAAACTTTATCTACGGTTTAATCAAATATTGTCAGCTGCAAGAACGAAATTCTAGAGTTTATCGATTTTTACAGTAGAAAATTTTTGACGCCGTGACATCTTCTCAAAGTAAAATTTCCAGAAACTTTTGGACGATCAACTCGAGAAAATGGAGTCCTTCCTGGAGTCTACAAGTGGTTCCAAGTTCTTTTCCGTGATGTTTCTCGATGATTACGGTAGTCAAAGAAGTATGATCGACTATGACCTCAGGTACCTATAGCAAAGGAGCTCTACCAAAAAGCGCGATAGCCACGGTGATAATTTTTAGTGAAATGCTCATCCGATTGAACCAAAAGAACATTTTCGAAAAAACTACGCTTATATTCACAACGTACGATTTGTCTATCAAGTGAGTACATTATCAAATATCTCGAATATTTATAACATTTCAGAGAAGTGACCGACGAGAACACAAAAAATCCATTATTTGCAATCAGGCTGTCTAATAATTTAATGAAATCTCAACCCACTGAACTGTACTTTCTGCATTTGAACTCCTATAGATACCTGACTACTTCCCACTCCTATCATCTGATTATGAACTTGCTTGAGCCGAAAACAAGTTCCGATTTATCCCCATTTACACTGAAATCAACGGAGAGGACTTGCCAATCAGAAGAAGTTCCAGATAGTATGTGTCTTTGCATGAAATCGGTAAGTTCAAATTCTTGCAGGGATTGAAAAAATACCATAAAAGTGATGGTCTTTTAGGTACCACAACCGGAATTCCCAGAGAAGAAGTTTCTAGAAAAGTTACAGAAAGAATTTGCCGAAGAGATCCAAAAATACAAATGCGTGTTGTCGTTTGAAGTGAAGAATAGTACAGAATTTTTCCAATATGAGAATAAGAAGTGAGTTGGTGGTTGGTTAAGAAGTAAGAGAAAAAGGTTTTCAGTGGAAAAATCATAGCGTTGGAACTGTCGGCGGATGCATCCGTGAATGGGAAGAAGGGGAAGGTAGGTCCGGTGTTCCGTTTACATTTACTGACTGTGAAATTTTCAACTGGCCACATGGCGCGTAATTTTCAGACCATCTCGTTTGATACGTACTGACAGCGCGTCTCGTTAGCTTCGAGCCGCGCATCGCACACATGTAACACTTAAGAGGGGTCATATTTTGTATTGATCATACAATAGAGATCGTGGTTTCCACAAACCGGGTTTCTTTCGCTTTCGCTTAGACTATTGCAGGTTCTTTTAGGCTCTAGCTTGTACGGACCGTCTATCAGCATGACCGAGCGTCGCACCGTGGTGTTTTCCGGTCGAGCGTCCCCTACTTCACCTAGGCGGCACCGTATCGATAATGCATCGCGTATTTTGAGTCAACAATCTCTAAGATTACCACTAGAGCGCCTTTTTCAAGTTCCTATTCCACTATTGCCCATTTTGATATTTTCAGCTCGACCTTTCCCTTACCAAGACTTTTGTCTACGACTCCTCCTTGAATTACTTCCGTGACTTTGACTATGCCAGAATCCTTCGTGACCACGGTGTCAACATTGCTATAGTCAGGTACTATAAGGGTTTTCTTTCAATTTTAAAATTTCATTTTCAGTATATGTGTTCTATAAACAAGTGAGAAAAGAAAAAACATCAAAACGGGATGTTGTGTCGTTTGGAATGAGATCGCTAGGAGAAATGACCAATAACAAGAGGATACTCAACAATAAATATAGAATCTGCGAATTTTCATCCCATAAAATTGTTCAATAATCCTCCGAATCCTGCAAGTGGGCCTTGGAGCATTCCTTGGTTTTGTTGGCTTGTCTGTAGTGTGTTTACTCGGGCGGACATTCCAGAATTCTGACAGTTATAACTGCTGATCGGGAGACCGATCAGGTTAATTCCGGATGTTTGGCACTGAAAACTTTTTTGTAGAGTTTGAGATCATATAGAAACATTAGCGTCCGGGTGGGATTCATGCTTTCGAAATAATCGCTTTTGAAAATTATTTAGCTCAAGTAGGGGAGAGAGACGCAGAGATAGCAGACACTCTAACTTCTCTGTGCCCTCCCTCTTTCTCATCTTGAGCCAAAGTGTAGCTCTGGACTCTTATTATACATTATTATCCAAAATTGAAAAGTTCACAGTCGACAAACTCACATTATACTGTTGCTGTTGAGCAGCAATCTTATTCCTATTCCTATTATTATTCCAGCTATTCTGCTGCCATCCGGGTTGTTGCCATCCACCTCCTGGACCCCCTCCCCATCCTCCCCACTGTCGTTTCGCACGGGTCTGAAACACATTCTATAGATGACCAACTTATTAGAGGGATATCGAAAACTCACTTGAATCAAATCAGCTGATGATAGAGATACCAGGAGGAGTAAAACGATAACAGACCGTGTCTCCATTTTTTTGATAAGTGATTCTGATTGTGACTTTCAGACACAAGACACTCCGTTTTTTCGTTCTTTTGTTTTTATATGGAATTCAAAAATGACCTCCCCCTCTTCACATTATTTGACAACCTGTTAGGTAGTCTGTGTGTAATATTGTCTCGGATCGGCCGAACAGAACAAAAATCAAAATAAAAATTACGTGGAGAGTGTAACGAATCGGCCAAATAGGCCGAATGGAGTCTGACTCAAGAAGAGAGTTCCAGCAGTGGTCACTTCTCTGGGCCACAAAAGACACATAGCTATCGGCTATTCGAGAAGAAGGCCACTGATGTGTTATTTTGGTCACTTGCTGTGTATTTGAATCATCAATTCAGCGAACTTGCCTTTTGAAGGTTGAAAATGAAACATTTGTTTTTATGAATCTATAAATTTAGTCTAAGGTACTTTCGACTATAGAGAGTCCATTTCTGCAACCAAAACCTGTTAAATGTCTCTACGAGCCAAGTTATGTGCTCTCATACTTTTCAGCTTTTTCACATTAAATTCCAAATTGGCAAATAGTGTAAGAAAAGGGTTTTACACTACCTATGACCACATTTATAGATTGTTTGAAAGCTGTGTCTTCAAAGACTTCCCTTGCGAGTAAAATGAATTAGCTCTGAAAAAATGTTATCAAACTTCCACAAAGTTTACTTCAGGGTCTACGATGAGTGCTACACGCCCAGGAAAATAAATGTTCTGCGTTACGTGGCTCATCTTGAGAGTTACGTGGCTCCTTACGAGGTTAAAACTAGAAATAATCAGGGCTTCGAATAAATAGTGACTATAAATTTTTAGTTTTCTTTTCATTTATAACACTTTTAAAGTTTTTCTTCAATTGTTAGTTTGTCCCTTTCCAACGAACACCCGTTCCATTCCTCCCTCTACGTAATGGATTTGTCCTTTCCAAATCACTATCCTCACTGTCTGTGACGTCATCATGAAATTCAGAAACAAATCAGAAATCGGTGTCTTATTCAAGACTCATTTCGTCAAATTCATTTCCGAAATTAAGTTGTGGCTAGTAAACTGGTTTTTCCTCTTGTCTCGACGCTCTTCTCATCACCCTTCATCGTCTTCTTTTGATTCAACTGTTGGCGGTAACATGTAAGTGGGAGATAATTGTGATTGGTAGGAAATGAGAAGAATTGGAAGGCGAAGGAGAAGAGAAAGAAGACGGTGAGAGAGACAAGTATCTGGAAAAACATCCTTGACCCTATATGATCAAATGGTTAAGTATACCTAGAACCGTGAGAAAATTCTTGGGTAACAACAAGGCAGAAACAACTATGGTCAAATCTGTTAATGTGTGTTTTTTGATTTTCAGAAATTTCTGACGGAAAACCCGATTGAAAACTATTCTACCGTACTCACAGGAATTTTTTCCAGTCTGAGAAGCCTTGAAACGTTATTGTGGACGCAATTATTATTATTGATATTCTAAATTTAAGTTATTTTTTGTTTGTCAGATCCAGATCTGAACATTTGTAGTGGACAACATTTTGATAACTCACAGCTTTACTGACGCGTCCTGAAATCAACTCACTTCTGGATCTCACTTCCCATTGAACCCTCTTCTAATCAATTGTAAATACCGCAACAATCTATCTCTCCCTAACAAGCATTCTTTGATCTACATGATAAAAACCAAATAACAAAATTGGTCATTTATCTCTTCTCCAATTCCACCACAATCACTTATCACCCACTGAAGTGATAAACATAAAAGAGAGAAGATCTTCTTCTTCTCTTTTTCTTCTTTTGACTACCAAGGTCGACTCTGAATCACAATTGGATTGATTCAAGAGAGACAGAAGACGTGGGAGGGATGGGAAAAGAGAGAAACAAACAAGGCGACGTTTTGCAGGAGGAAAGTCTCGAAAGGGAGAGAAATAGACAAATTCCCGCCAAATCAACTACAATCATTCGGAAAACATTTCTCCCTTTCGGAAACTTCTTCAGCAACTCTGAATGTTTCTTTTTCTACGGGAGGGGATGCCACGTATTTGTGTCTTCTGCTAATAATAGTTCAAGAACGAATTGTTGTAGTGTGAAAAATGTAATAAATATAGTTTTTTTCATAAACTATCGAATTTTTGCAAGCGCGTCCTGCCGATACTTTTTCTAAAAAAAAGTTAAAAATTAGGCTTCCCTCAAGCCATAAAATCTTTAAGCCAGTTTTTGAGTAAAACTTTATGATAGTCTAACAAATAGTCTGTAAATTGGTTCTTCTTCCACAGATCGCTGAAATTGTCAAGATTAGAAAAACGTGCCCAGAAGCTTAATTTTCGGTTTTTATTCAATAAAACGGTTGAAATCATAAAAAAGCGGCAGGTTTTTTGGTATAAATTTGAAGAGATATTAATGAGTTTTTCCTCGACTTTATTGGTATAAAACAGGAACATATGTAATCAAAATACGGAAAAAAAAGAAAAGATTATTGAATCAGTGCTGGCCTAACTTTCTCCTATTGGATTTTTAGGTCATCAATTTTTTCCCCTTATTCCGCATTGCATAACGTGAATTGAAAATATTAAAGTAGGTTGAATTGTCATGATGAAAGGAAGAGAGAATGACCCAGAAACCCAAAATCAAAAAGTTAGGACACCACCACCTACCACTTTCTCCAATTTTTCTATCTTTACCTTTCTTGGAAAATGCAAAGACGCAAAACTGAATAAATTAGGAGTGTCTTTTCTCTGGAAGGTAGTGATTATAAAGGAGAACTAGTTCGTTAGAGTAAACAGTTCTCCCCTTCTTCCATAACTTTCTCTTTCTCGGTCTTTTTAATTTCCCCACCAGTCAACTCAACACCCAATTATATTTATTTTCTTTCCCCCCTTACCGCCAAAAGAATGTAGACCCTTTTTCTCTTCCGATTCTCTCCTTTCTACTCTTATTTGTTGTTTATCACTCACTTATCAATGTCTCGACGTCTTCTTCTTCTCCTTTTCATTCAATTCGATTAAGACGTTCTCCCCGCCAACATTTTCACGCTCAATTTCTCATTCTCCTCTATTTAGTCTCATAAAATTGATCTGATCAATCAATTTAAGAATATTTCAGAAAGAAAGTGGTAAGAGCCGCCAGAGATGACGATATCCTATGACGAGGAGTTCTCCTCGTTGATGCTCCGATGGAGAGGATCCATTTGGAAGGCCGTGTTGAAGGACTTGATTGGATTCTATATTGCTTATTATATTGTTCTGGCGTTTCAGGTAATATAAGTGTTTCTGGAAGGCAAAAATAGGATCGTAATTGTTCTTTATTTTGCAAGTGATTTCGAGTGTTTTGGATTTCTGGTAACTGCGCTCTACTAACAACTTTTGTGATTGCGCGAAGACTTAAATAAACTTCGGTAAAGTACAATTGCTTCAAAGTATATTTTGAGATTTTCGTCTGGATCAGTACCAAAAATTCGAACATCTTTTAGCAATCAAACACTTTTTTGGTTTTTAAAGCAAAATTACAGATTTCAACATAATTAAATCGCATAAAGGTTTCATCCGAAGATTGTTTCCTTAGTTTTTTTTAATTGTCCGGAAATTGGACTCCAAGTAAAAAAATCCAATAACTATCCATTACCCGTACAATTTCTTTTCAGTGGTATTTGCTTGATGAAAAAGGCAAAGAATATTTCACCGGATGGATTATGTGGTGTGAAATTGGTGCCCAGTATATTCCACTTTCTTTCTTACTTGGTTTCTTCGTCTCCCTGATTGTTGCTAGATGGTAATCTTAGAACTCTGAACTTGTTAAAACAAGAATCTTTGAGGTGGGAACAATTCAACTGTATCTCATGGCCCGACAAGATGATGATCATGGTTTCCGCGTGTCTTCCCGGCAACGAGAACATTGTCGTCCGTCAAACAATTGCTCGTTGGAGCAGTCTGCAAGCAGCTATCGCGTGGTCCGGAGTTTCAGTGAAAACGCTGAAAAGATTCCCGACTGAACGACATATGGTGGCGTCGAGATTGATGACTGAGGAGGAATATGACTTGTATATGAATACGGATGCTCCTCATGGAAAATGGTTTATTCCTATTTTGTGGATTGTGAATTTGATTAAGCTGCAGAAGAAGAAAGGTGTCATTGATTCGGTGCAAATGGATATGTTGTTGAAACAGGTAAGATATTTTAATAATGAGTTTTCTAAAGAGATTTAGGGCAAATTGAGTGAAGAGCGTCACAGAATCGAAGTGATTAACTTTTTGATAATTTTTTAGCTCTCAAGTAATGGGTCTTCAATGTCAAATTATAATAATACAAACTCGCCGGTGGCTAACCGCTTGCCCACCCGGTGACGAGGTGTGGGTCTAGTTGCGACTAACGTACTTTTTACGCTTTTAAGGGTAAAGTACGGTAGAGAGCCGGCGTAAATCGAAATTCCGCAACGAGACCCACACCTCGTAGTAAATTTGAGCGAGCACCGGCGAATGGGTAATAAGAGAGTTCGAAAACGAAAAGATGCTAGAGTGCTTATCCAAAATTGACAAGTTTCAGCGTAATTCACTTAAATCAAAAAAAATTCTCCATACCGAGCTCTTCTTTTTTTTTCAGGTGTACAGTTACCGTGACGGATTTGCCATGCTTTTCGTATACGACTGGATCAAGATTCCACTTGTGTATACCCAAGTCGTCGCCATCGCAACCTACGGATATTTCTTCATTTGTCTCATCGGAAGACAACCAAAACTCGATCAAAGAAGTATGGAGAAGGAGATTACCATCTTATTCCCAATCTTCACCACTTTCCAAATGCTCTTCTACCTTGGTTGGTTGAAGGTCGGACAGTATCTCATGAATCCATTTGGAGAGGATGACGATGATTTCGGTAAGCCTAAGGCAAGTACGTCTTATTTATTAATTAAATCTTTTAGAACTGAACTATGTACTGGACAGAAACACGGCCATCGCACATATGATGGCTACCGAGCTCGCCGATCAACTCCCATCCATCGGCGCGCCAATGGTGCCAGCAGTTCCACATACCCGCGCTTCATTCAAAATTCAAGATGTGATACCAAAGAGTCATCTGGCTGGATTCAAGTTATCTGAAGCTGAGATGAAGTTGATTAAACCAGAAGATTTGGAAGAGCACGAGAGACTTCTGGAAGAGACGAAAGTCACGAACAGACAACGATTGGGAACACTTGTTAGAGCTATTGAGAAGAAGTAGGTGTCTAAAAGGGGGACTAGGAAAATCTAGGCCATCACTTGTCTTCTGTTCATTTTTTCAGAAGAACATGTTCATTTTTTCAGAAGCCGTACAAACGCCACTATTAACGAGGACGATGAGTAGTAGCATACGATGGAAACTTTTTCCAGCCTATTTTATCTTCTTCATCTTTCTCTCTCCCATTTTTTCTGATCCAAACATGATCACTATTTCGCCAAAGTTCGTAATAATTTGTTGAATGTAATATGGTTTTTTGTCCCTAGTTTTTATCCGAATAAAATGAATAAAATAAATCCGACGCCCCGTTTCACACCTTTGACTTTCTTTCCTGAAGATTAAATCTCGTAGCGAAAGTTGGACAGGGTATATATAAGGAATAGTAGGGTTGGGCAGAATATATCCTTTAGCTATGGTTTCCACTCATTTCTTCACTGGAGTGTACACTGTCTCGGCTCTCATTCTGGTCAGCAGTCTCGTTTGTGCAACTTTTATTCTGACTGAGATTAATGGTATCACAGTGGAAGTTAACCATGGAATGAAGGCGTTTAACGTAAGTTTAGGGGTTGCAGGGTAAGGAAATGCGCTCCACCGCTCTCAAGGTTTGGTAGAGCATGTTTGTTTTTCACGAAACCAAAAATTTTACTTGACTGGTTTAAATACATAAATCATAAGACCAGGGAAATATCAGATATCTGAAAATCGCAGTTTAGCACTACTCGACGGATGCCTGGACTATGATGGCTTCTGAACTTGGCACCAACGCTCTTCCGATCTTCCGCTTTACCCGCTCCACCGAAAAAACCTGCAACTGCGGTGCTCAACCCAACAATTGTCCACCAGGACCTCCTGGACCACCAGGATCCGCTGGAGAAAATGGAGAGGATGGAACTCCGGGAGTAGAAGGAAAGAATGGAAATCAAGGAATCTCTATCATGGCACCAGTTGACCCCTACTCTACTCCATCTTGCACAGTTTGCCCAACTGGTCCTCCAGGACCACCTGGATCCGATGGAGAAGCTGGACCAGTTGGAGCAGATGGAACTCCTGGAGATAATGGTGCTGATGGACAACCAGGAGCACCAGGAGTGGCTGGAGCACAAGGAGATCAGGGAGCAGCTGGAGAACCAGGACCAGAAGGAGCTGCTGGAGCCCCTGGAAAGAATGGACAACGTGGTTCTGGGCTTCCAGGCCCACAAGGACCAGAAGGAGCTGCTGGAGAGCCTGGAAAGGATGGACAACCGGGAGAAGATGGATCAGATGGGAAGCCGGGAGCTCAAGGAGAAGCAGGAGCACCAGGAAAAGATGGAGAAACCGGGCCAATTGGTCCACCAGGAGGAAATGGGGAAGTAGGGAACCCGGGATCTGATGCAGGATATTGCCCATGTCCGGAGAGAGCTTATGGAGTTGAGCCAATGCCGCCAGCAAGCAAATATGAAGGAGTATAAGTTATTTGTGACTAGCGTCCCCCGCCTCCCGGCGGGCTCCGCAGTACTCGGCTGCGCCTCGTGCGCGGCGCTTAGCAAGTTTTGTATTCAAAAATTACACTTTTAGAAAACGGCGCATAACTTTTTATGACGTGGACCAATCCAGAAACTGACTACACGTTTGGAATCTTCTATTTTTTCCGAATCCGATGATATCAAAAAATCCTTCACGTCTTCACTTTTTAGAAAACGGCTCATAACTTTTAATGACGTGGATCAATCCAGAAACTGACTACACGTTTGGAATCCTCTATTTTTTCCGAATCCGGTGATATCAAAAAATCCTTCACGTCGTCACTTTTTAGAAAACGGCTCATAACTTTTAATGACGTGGATCAATCCAGAAACTGACTACACGTTTGGAATCCTCTATTTTTTCCGAATCCGAAGATATCAAAAAATCCTTCACGTCTTCACTTTTTAGAAAACAGCCCGTACTCCTGATCCATGCGGCCCAAGGGATACGGCAGCCGGGGCGAGGAAAGAAGAGACGACGCTTTGGCAACCGTCTCTCCCCTGTTTTTCTGTCGATTCCCATATGCTTTACCAGTGTTTCTGTCTCAAAAGACGTCATTCTGAGAATTTTGAAAAAAGTAAAAGACGTGCATTATTAAGAGAAAATTTCTGATATTTTGGTCCAAAATTTGCGGTAGGATCGACGACAGTCAAACAAACATACAGCCGTTTGCGTTTGTTAATAGTAAAGATATTTCTTTCCACAATCTTCCGAAAGTTCATACAAAAAAAAAATAGATCAGTTGGATTCGAACCCCCACCACACCGATTCTCACCCCCGCCCTCTTCCACTGCGCCACTTGTGCACAGAAAAACGCGGTCATGGAGAGAATAGAAAAGAGGGGAGCTCCTCGCAGCTGTACAATGACACATACAATGACAAAATGGTCAGTGTATTCGAAAAAAATGTCAGTGGAGATTCAGGTTTCTCCACAGAATCGTCCGGTGTCAATATTTTTTGATCGGACTTTTTGGTTCCATTAGATCTCCAAAAGTTTAGATCGGTGTCAAAAATTCAGAGCGATTCAGTGAATCCAGTTCCCAGGACAGCGAATGGAAAAAATCCCCTCATGACCGAAAATCCCCGAAAACCACAAAATCCGGTTTTTTGAAAGCTTTACCAGCTAAAAGTATATTGAATTTTACATGGATCGATAGAGATTTTTTTTCTACACAATTCCTTTTTTTCGGATCCTGAAATTTCTCAAAACTGAGCGAGTTACAGCCGGTCAAAGTTTTGGGCGGAAAAAGGGGGATCGATCGATAATTGCTCATTTTTTGACTGTTTTTTGAGTATAACTCGAATGCATCATTTCCAATTTGAAATTTGTTTTTTTAGCCCTCTTCTCCATGTCAAGTTACATAACTGTACCAAATTTCAATGCTCTCGGTTCAATACAACTCGAGATATCGAGAGGAAAGTGAAAAATTCGAGAAAAAAAGTTGTCCCTCATCTTTTATGGCCATAAATCATATTTTTCCAGATTTCCATATAATTTTTACATGTCTCGATAGCCAGATGTTCAGAAATTTTAAGTCCAAAAAATCTCCCGGAAATGTTCAAAACTGGCGCCGTACGAAGCAGGAAACGGTGAAAATAGTGAATTTCTCAAGCCATTTTTTTGAGTGAAAAAAGTTGCTCTCACTTTTGTGCTCATAACTTTTCCGCAAATGCTCCGAACCCACCCCCTGTCGGTCGCCACCGGCGCCCCAAGTTTTTGTATCACCATAAAAAAGAATTTTTTGGAAAAGTTGAGAACAAAGAGAGTTATTAAGGAAAATGAGTGCGGACGTTTTTGTGGACATTTTTTTTGGACAAACTCCGCCCACTCCAAATCGGCACGCTCATACTTACGCGATTTAAGAAGAGGGGCCGACTAGCGTCCCCCGCCTCCCGGCGGGCTCCGCTAGAAGGGGCTTCGCCCCTTGCGCAGTGCTCAGCAAGCTTTGAATTTTTGTTCTACGACCATTTTGAAGCAAGTTATGAGCGTTTTTCTATTTTCTGTGACCCAAGCAAACAGAATTTCATTAGCTTTCGAATGGTAGTAAAATGAAGGTTCTACGACAATTTTGAGCCGAGTTAGAAAAAATAAAAAAAATTAGACCAGCGAGAAACTCGAACCAAAAACCTCCCTCGCGACGCACCACAACACTACCACTCAATCACACACACTCGCTGGTGTGTAGTCACCCAGATGGCGTTTAAGTGGTGGGAAGAGGCAGGCTTGTTTCCGCTCGACCAGTCATCTCCGTTCAAAAATGTTCTTCAAAGTTTGGGACCCTATAACTCGGGTCAAAATCAATATTTTTTAAATCTGTTTTTTTCTCCCTCTAGATAATTTTCTTGGCTAACACATATCAAAAAACCATATTAGCTGGACAGAAGACACTCCAGAGCTAAGCGATATAAGCGAAAAACACGTTTTCTCCACAGCTCGGCTCCCACTGGACCGTTTTGGCTGAGACTTGATATTCCATTAGATAATTCCGATTTGACCAACATATCAAAAAATCAAAACAACTTTAGTACAAAAAATTTTCAGGACAGCAAAAATAGTCCGGTGGAGGCCGACTACAGCAAGGCGTTTTTTTCTGGTTTTCTGCAGTCCACCGACCGTACCGGGCGGGGGGTGATTCAAATTAGGAATTTGACGTAAAAAAGTGATTTCTCGCCCAACATTACGTCTAGTTACCAAGTTATATGAAATACTATCGGGTAGAACTCGAGATAATCGAGGTGAAGCAAAAAAACCGAAAAATCAAAAAACTGAAAATTCTCTCAAAATAAAAAGTTGCCTCCATTCTATCGATTATAACTCGTTTAGAAGTATAGAATCTCAAAAAGGGGGTTCTTAATAAAAAAATTGGCCTAAAATGCGCTATCGATTAAAAAAATAAAATCAAAATTTCATCGAGAATCGAAAAAGTTATGAATGCTTCAAAAGGGGGGACAAAATTGAGACATTTTTTTTCGTTTTTTTCGCCGAATTTTGAGCATAACTCTGCTCTTTTTCACTCCAGCAATATGGAATTTGGCAAAAAGCAAGAAAAAGTTATTAGCTAAAAAGCTAAAAAAAAATTATTGAAAAATATAAAGTTTGAACAAAGTTACACTGGCCAAAGCAGAAAAAATTTTTTGGACACATTTTTAAGCCCCGCCCACTTTTTTTGGCCCAGCCATACCTACTACCCATTGGGAAAGAAGGTGGTGGACTAGCGTCCCCCGCCTCCCGGCGGGCTCCGCTAGAAGGGGCTTCGCCCCTTGCGCAGTGCTCAGCAAGCTTTGAATTTTTGTTCTACGACCATTTTGAAGCAAGTTATGAGCGTTTTTCTATTTTCTGTGACCCAAGCAAACAGAATTTCATTAGCTTTCGAATGGTAGTAAAATGAAGGTTCTACGACAATTTTGAGCCGAGTTAGAAAAAATAAAAAAAATTAGACCAGCGAGAAACTCGAACCAAAAACCTCCCTCGCGACGCACCACAACACTACCACTCAATCACACACACTCGCTGGTGTGTAGTCACCCAGATGGCGTTTAAGTGGTGGGAAGAGGCAGGCTTGTTTCCGCTCGACCAGTCATCTCCGTTCAAAAATGTTCTTCAAAGTTTGGGACCCTATAACTCGGGTCAAAATCAATATTTTTTAAATCTGTTTTTTTCTCCCTCTAGATAATTTTCTTGGCTAACACATATCAAAAAACCATATTAGCTGGACAGAAGACACTCCAGAGCTAAGCGATATAAGCGAAAAACACGTTTTCTCCACAGCTCGGCTCCCACTGGACCGTTTTGGCTGAGACTTGATATTCCATTAGATAATTCCGATTTGACCAACATATCAAAAAATCAAAACAACTTTAGTACAAAAAATTTTCAGGACAGCAAAAATAGTCCGGTGGAGGCCGACTACAGCAAGGCGTTTTTTTCTGGTTTTCTGCAGTCCACCGACCGTACCGGGCGGGGGGTGATTCAAATTAGGAATTTGACGTAAAAAAGTGATTTCTCGCCCAACATTACGTCTAGTTACCAAGTTATATGAAATACTATCGGGTAGAACTCGAGATAATCGAGGTGAAGCAAAAAAACCGAAAAATCAAAAAACTGAAAATTCTCTCAAAATAAAAAGTTGCCTCCATTCTATCGATTATAACTCGTTTAGAAGTATAGAATCTCAAAAAGGGGGTTCTTAATAAAAAAATTGGCCTAAAATGCGCTATCGATTAAAAAAATAAAATCAAAATTTCATCGAGAATCGAAAAAGTTATGAATGCTTCAAAAGGGGGGACAAAATTGAGACATTTTTTTTCGTTTTTTTCGCCGAATTTTGAGCATAACTCTGCTCTTTTTCACTCCAGCAATATGGAATTTGGCAAAAAGCAAGAAAAAGTTATTAGCTAAAAAGCTAAAAAAAAATTATTGAAAAATATAAAGTTTGAACAAAGTTACACTGGCCAAAGCAGAAAAAATTTTTTGGACACATTTTTAAGCCCCGCCCACTTTTTTTGGCCCAGCCATACCTACTACCCATTGGGAAAGAAGGTGGTGGATTTTATTTGCGTGTTGTTCAAGTTGTAACTTAATGCTATCTATAAATTTCTCTGAAATGAATCAACTAAATTTTGCAACCATTTTATTACTACTTCTTCTGTACTGAGCCTCTTCGCGGCGAAGAAGATCAACAGATGTTACACTTCTACAAACCCGGCGAATTCGTCACGCCGGGAGTGAAACATCTGGCCAAGAAGTACAACGTCTCACGCAGGTCAGAGGTAGCGTCGAATACTCTCTGTGACCGGGCGGCTTTAGCATTGGTTTAGCAGACCATAGTAAAGTAACTAGAGACACCCAACCCGCTCAAAACAGCATCAAAACCTGCCTCAGTCCTCCGCACTCGGCCTCTGCAACTGATACGGTAGATGCAGTAGCACGTCGAGAGAGGCGATCTAATCTCGGAGCTATGGACGTCTACCATTCAAAAAGAACAAAGTTAACCCGGCCAAAAACCAGAAAAACCAATCTAAGGATATGCACTTTTAACTGCAGGTCTGTCGCCACAGAATGTTTTTGGGGTGAGACACCGAGAACATCACGTAAAAATCAATAGGGAGTGCGTACACCGGACGCATAAGTGTGAAAAGGGAAGATAGGATGACAGTGCTGTGGGAAGTTACGATGGGCTGAGATTTAATCTCAGATGCCACATCATACTTACCCCAAACGTGACCGTATAGACTCGGTCAGCTGATTTGCGAGCGGTCCGCAAATAATACTCATAGGAACAGGTGAGAGCGATTGGATTATAGGCCGACTCATCTATCTTTTCTTTTTTGGCTATCTTTGAAATATCCACATAACCATGATTTATCTTGTACTTATATTCCCTAATTGCTCACTAAGTTAACAAATTAGTGTTTTTTTCAGTGCTGAAGTGAAGCAGATCGAGAGGAAATCAACTGTCATGAAGGACGAGGAGTGATCGAGTGCGAGATGCGGTGTGCAATGAAGAAGGAAGGTGGGTTGGGTCCTGCTTGTCGAAGGCTGTTCACTTTTAGAATTGATTCTCAGTATATAGTTTGTTAGGGACGTTCAGTCAAGATGAGTCATTTGGCGGAAAGTGGTGGGTTGGATCCTTCGGGATTTACCATAGCTCAAGCTGAATTCTTGTCGAAGACTGTTCACTTTTAGAATTGATTCTCAGTATATAGTGTGTTAGGGACGTTCAGTCAAGATGGGTCATTTGGCGGAAAGTGGTGGGTTGGATCCTTCGGGATTTACCATAGCTCAAGTTGAATGCTTGTCGAAGGCTGTTCACTTTTAGAATTGATTCTCAGTATATAGTGTGTTAGGGACGTTCAGTCAAGATGGGTCATTTGGCGGAAAGTGGTGGGTTGGATCCTTCGGGATTTACCATAGCTCAAGTTGAATGCTTGTCGAAGGCTGTTCACTTTTAGAATTGATTCTCAGTATATAGTTTGTTAGGGACGTTCAGTCAAGATGGGTCATTTGGCGGAAAGTGGTGGGTTGGATCCTTCGGGATTTACCATAGCTCAAGTTGAATGCTTGTCGAAGACTGTTCACTTTTAGAATTGATTCTCAGTAAATAGTTTGTTAGAGACGTTCAGTCAAGATGAGTCATTTGGCGGAAAGTGGTGGGTTGGATCCTTCGGGATTTACCATAGCTCAAGCTGAATGCTTGTCGAAGGCTGTTCACTTTTAGAATTGATTCTCAGTATATAGTTTGTTAGGGACGTTCAGTCAAGATGAGTCATTTGGCGGAAAGTGGTGGGTTGGATCCTTCGGGATTTACCATAGCTCATGTTGAATGCTTGTCGAAGGCTGTTCACTTTTAGAATTGATTCTCAGTAAATAGGTTGTTGCTTCAATGACCCAGAATACAAGGACAGAAAGAAGAAGCTGAAGAAGGATCGTCTCTGCATCAAATGCCTGCTTTCACACGAGGAAGAAATCCCATGCACTTCCAACAAGAAGTGCCATCACTGCTGGAAGAAGACTCATCACAGCTCGATGTGTCCAGAAGACATCGAGATCAAGTGGGAAGAATCAGATGGACAATCAAACATCTTCTCCGTGCATCAACTCAAATTATGGTGATTCGAATGTTCCAGAAAACCACTCCCAGAATGCGGAGAAACTATTCTCGAGCCTACGGAACCTGCTCGTAATTTGGGTGAATACTTGATGGCTTGGGTGTCTTTCACCCAACTCGCTCGTATTCTGTGGCCAAGAAGAAAAACAAGACTAGATGGGTTGGGTTTTTACTTGCATCCAACCTATCACTAGTATATAGTCGTATATTAGTAGTACCTTTCTGACACACTTTTCAGCCCACGTTTGCACCTGATTTTTTAACGTTCGATTAATTAAATAATTTTTTATGACGTGGATCAATCCGGAAACGAACAGTACGCCTAGATTACTCTATTTTTCCTGAATCCGATGAAATCAAAACATCTTTCACGTCGTTATTTTTTAGAAAACAGCCCGTAACTTTTTATGACGTGGATCAATCCAGAAACGAACAACACGTCTAGATTCTTCTATGTGTTAAATAAAACGATTTTCGAGCCAAAAAGTTGCTAAAAATCTATTTTTAGAGCAGACAACCAACAACTCTTCAGCACAATTTCGTTTTGCGGAATGATTAGGAACAGTGACATTGCCCGATATTAAATTTTTAAGACAATGCGCCAAATTGAATACTAAACATTATAATCCTCTCACCGCCTCTCTATCAAGCCTGCTTGTGAACATTGTAGGCGCCGCGTCTTATTTCAGCAAGATGATGTTCGAAAAGTCATCATACGCGGGAAACCCGTACTCTCTGTAGCTCCTCTTCTCTGTGCTTTCTGATGTAACCTCCGTCACTTCGTCATCTAATTAATCCTTCGTGGCGGCACCGCCTTCTTATCTATCAAGGGTGACAATTCAAAGTTCCTGAACCAATTTATCATGCGATGATTTTACAATTCATATAAATGGAGAGGGCTCCGCCGAGTAAATACATCAGCCACTCGCACTTTTTCTCTTATCTATTCTCTTGTTGTAAATCAGTTCTTTGGCGTTTTTAAGGAGGTTTATGATAGTTAACTTTTCTGTAACTAGAAAATATTCTAGTTAGTATTCAGGTAATTTCCAGGAAATTAACCGTCCAATTTTGGGCAGGTCCCGAATGCAGTCAGGACCTTTAGGAGTAATGCAAGCTTTGGGATAACTGCAAAAATGTTGTACAGGTGCCATTTTTGACTTTGTTAATTTCATCAAACGGACTATGAAGCATTCAGCTACTAAAAAGTGTTTAACCATTTTTCGGATCTAAAAATCAAAGTTTTGAAGTCATCTGTCAACCCGGACTACCTTAACACATTCCATTAACTTAGTCAGTTTTTGGACTATTACACTTTTAGGTAGGTAGGTCACAAGTCAGATTTTAACTAAAAAGATAAGATAGCAAAAGTCAAAGTTTTTTTTTTAATCAACACAGATTCTAGCCGTTTATCTTCGATCTTCTTCTTATTCTTCACAAATATTTATTTGAAAACAAATCCATAACAGTGACAAACATTCAACTTCAAGTTTTCTAGTTCCGCCCCCCCCCCCCCCCATCTTTCATCTTCCAACTTGTACCCAATCAGCCCGAACATCGCCCATTATCTGATTGACGAGAACTAGAAAAAGTGGTTGGCAAACACTTTCACAAGTTCGAAAACGTCTTTTTCTACCCCTCGTCACTTCAGCTGATTTCTTCCTTTCTTGGAAAACCGTTCTCGAAAACACATCTGTGTACAAAACACAAGACGATGACTTGATCTTTAGGCTAGCTTTTACTGTTTCAACGACAAAAGGTAGTTAAGGGGGATGGCGTTACTTCAGATGATGAGGTTTCTTCTTTCTTCTTCTTTTCTTCTTTTTGCCATTCTTAGTTAGACAGATGACCGTTTAGTGAAAGTCATTCGGTAAAACGGAACTTCCGTTTGGTCAAAAGTAAGTCGGAAGTGCCTAGTTCCCGTGCTAATATACTAATGAATAAACTAAAAGGATAGTAAATTACTGACCAAATATGTTCCCAGTCTTAAAACATCACATTTTTGAGCTGAAAATTGAAAAAATCACATTTTTAAGCTGAAAATAGTGAAAAATTCGCATTTTTAAGCTGAAAATAGTGAAAAATTCAACCATATGATATAACTTATAGTGAAAAATTCACATTTTTAAGCTGAAAATGGTGAACCCAAATTTTGATGTTTAGGTTGAGGGTTTTATTCTAACCATAAGTTTTTCCAGGAAAATCACAAAACTATTAATTTTTATTGGTTTGAAAGGTAGTGACAGTTATAGGCTACAGTAAGAAGTCACTTTGTTAAACTTAGGAAAGTTCCTACCAAAAATTCAACCACTTTCCCGTTCTAAAATTGTTTCTGTTAGAGTACTAAAAAACAAATCGCTGTAGTATGGATTCGAACCCTCGATGCTAGATTACTGGCCAGATTCGTTACCAGTTGAGCTAAAGACTCAAAATGGGCGGTGCTATCTAGGGGAGGAATCAGGGACCAATTTGTTTTGACTCATTTTGAGTGACTCACCATATTTTGAGTGAAACTTTTGACGAATTCCACAAAAAATAAACATTATTACTCAATCTTAACCATATGATATAACTTAACGTACCCATTTTATCAACTAGTTTATTTTTTCACGGTATATAATAGTCGACGTCTTCATCATCATCAGAAGTCTCCTCCACGTGAGACGGGGTGGTGATTTACGACGTCGTCAGCAAATATTCTCTTCTATCCTTTAGTATCATTTAGAGACCAGTCCCTTTCGCCTATCCATATCCATTCTACCTAATCAATGTCTCTTTTTCTCTTTTTATATGTGTTCCTTTTGTTTGCATAAATAAATTATTCCCTTCCTTCGTCTAACGTCTTCAGACGGATGGATACCATGGAGAAAAACGATTGACGGCTTCCGTCTCCCCTCCAGACAGATATCCATTCCATTTTTTGCTATTCTCTTTTTCTTTTTTCTTCTTTTTTCTCATAAGTGGGAAAAGATGAAGAAGAAGTCTATCCATTTTCTGATTGATTTCCATTATTTTTTTCGGGTGACGTGCCTCTCCCTCGTCATTTCTCTTTTCTCTTATTCTTCTCCCTTTCCTCCATCCCCCAAAAATGTTGTTACTCACCTATAATAGGACATATTCGGTTTCATCCGGCAATTATTTTGCTCCGTCTCCTATCGCCTACGCTTCTCGAAGTTCCCACGTCTTCAGAATCTCACCTCACCTTTTCTTATTTTTCGCGAAAATTCCCCACCTTCCGGTTGGGTGATAGATAAGGAGAGGAAATGTTTTGTTAAAATTAAATGTCTCGTTATCATTTAGTAAATCGGAAGGAAGGAAATCGAGTATAAAAAGAGTACAGTAAGGTGTAGAATTGCAGTTCGCCTACACCTTTAATTTTATTTTAAAGTTTAGCAAAATTTTGATAGAATTGTAGAAAAAGTCAAGAGCTTTAATTTGATATAAAAATCAAGGCGAAATTTTGTTTCTGTGGGAGGTTACGACTTAAAATGTGCGCTTACTTCGGAATTTCTCAATTTTAAGTTTCAAAAATTCAAATTCTTATACCGTAATTAATTTATATCATCGTATGTTGTTTAAAGACCTTTCATTTGATATAACTTTCATTTTATAACTCCCTCTCTAAAAAAAAGTTACACCAACTCGAAACTCTCAAATTTTCGGGTTTTGTCAACCAACTAGTAAAACTCATACCAATCTGTAGAATCTTCAATTTTATGTGTTTCTCATCCTTGTCCGCCAACTCATCTTCTCATAATTCCAGAAACTTTCTCCCTCCTCCTCCAACTTCCTCCCAAAACATGTCGCGCATCGAGAACGAGAGTGGATTCTTGTCATCTGACGCCGCGAGCGTTGGCTCCGAAGACGACATCAAGGTTGATGCCCAGAAGAGAAACGGTGTCATTCCAAAAGAGGATCATCTGAAATCCATGCGCAACGCTTATGAGAGCATCATTCAACACGTTGGTGAGTTTACGTGCTTTTCGAAAGGAATTCACATGAAAGGATTAATCGACCAATGACAATTGTTCAATTAAGCCGCTTAATTGTCAGTACAATCTAGGCGCTTACTAGAAAACTGATAACCTCCGTTGTTGGTCTCTGACGCAATGATCATAGAAAAAACTTATGATAAAAAAGTGTGATCTACCAAAGAGAGAAAAACAATTGAAATGAAAATTCCCACGTAGCCAATCATTCTGAATTCCTCGAATTTCCCAATCCTTCCAGGCGAAGACATCAACCGCCAGGGACTTCTCAAGACCCCAGAGCGTGCTGCGAAGGCGATGATGGCATTCACCAAGGGATACGACGAGCAACTCGATGAGCTCCTCAACGAGGCCGTTTTCGACGAGGATCACGATGAGATGGTCATTGTGAAGGATATCGAGATGTTCTCACTTTGTGAGCATCATTTGGTTCCATTCATGGGAAAGGTCCATATCGGATACATTCCAAATAAGAAGGTCTTGGGACTTTCCAAGCTTGCCAGAATTGTCGAAATGTTCAGCAGAAGACTTCAAGGTGAGCAAAAAAGAATTACAAAAAGAAGGGTAAGGGCGTAATCTCGAACCCTCTCGGCCCCCGACTTCGTTTCGCAAATTACAAGGAAAGGGGCTAGATAGCTTGGGGGAAACTGATCATCGCGCTTTCATAGTCACAATTAAAAAAAAGTCACTTGAATTCTTTCAGTCCAAGAACGTCTAACCAAACAAATTGCCACCGCCATGGTGCAAGCCGTCCAGCCATCCGGAGTCGCCGTCGTCATCGAGGCCAGTCACATGTGTATGGTGATGCGCGGAGTTCAGAAGATCAACGCATCCACAACCACTTCATGCATGCTCGGCGTCTTCCGTGACGATCCAAAGACCCGCGAGGAGTTCCTTAACCTCATCAACAAGCGATAAATTCTTACTTTTTTTGAATTTCGCTTATGCTTCCCTACTAACTTTTCATGTGACACTACTAACCGCTTCCGCATCCTTTTTTTTCTACATACTCCGAAATAAAAAATGTTTACCATAATCATTTTTGTACACATGCAATTATAAATTACCAGGATGAACAACAATATAAATTATAAAGCTCTGTTGACAGTTGCCAGGTCCCCGATCAGGCCTCTGTCACACTCCAAACTAAAATGCATTAATTGATTGTATAAATTACTATAATTTATTCAATTACTTTTATGTATTTTACTTTCTGTTAATTATCTTCTTTTTTCCCTGTTTTCTCTTTCATTGTAATAGGAAGTAATTCCTTTTACAATTCAAATCGCCGCCAACAACGATGTCTGCGTCTCCACTACAGTTCAAAGGCGCACGTCTTTTCCACCATGAGGAACTCCCGCCGCGACACACAGCAAACGACTGCTACAGTAGCTGACCGACACCCACGCTGGCCTATAATTAATTTCCCTTTTAAAAAAGAGAGTTTTTCCCTTTTTTATAGTTGTTGTTCTTAACCACGAGAGAAAGTGTGTTTTTACCGCGAATCCTTCTAGGAGGCGCTGGTAATAACTCGCTGAGAGCTCTTAGAAAGCAACCGCGAGAATTCTCTATAGAGAATTCCACCGCAGAAGCTTTCTATGCAGTTTACCTCGTTTCCCCCCATTTTCTCTGTTGCTTTGATGTAAAGGCACGATCAGTTAAAGGTTTTTAATGCCGACCTCGTGTCAAGCTTTTATCCTTGAATAAACTGATTGTAGACTAAACCGCGTAACTGTACATTGGGTCCTGCGTACCTCTGAACCACCTAAATAAGCAGGAAACCACCGAGACGTGTAGCCTCCCTAGTCGGCTAATAACCGACGGCCTTCTATCTCTAGAAGGGGCGGCCACATTTGGTGCATCAGACCTGGTTTAAAATCTTGCGAAGGCGAAAAATCAAATTATTGATTTTTCACCGGCGCGAGCGAACTAGTCGGTTGCTCATCGGTTCTCGAAAAATTCTTGAATTTTTTGGGCCCAAAAAATCGTTAACTCGATTTTATGTACAATTCGCGTGTTTTTTCTCGAAAAAATGGTGTGAATTGGTCGAGAATTGGGTTCTCCGCTCTTGTTTCGTTCTTTTCGTCGCTCCTCCGATTTGAATTTCGCGCCAATTTGGCAGCGTCCTTTAAAGGGGAGAAAGCGCGCTCTAATACGACGAGCCGTTTTTAGGCCCGACGAATTATTGCGCGCGGCGAAAAACAACATTCTGTTCACCTTTCGGAGCGATTTCGTCCGATTTTTCGTGATTTTTCGCGAAAAATCCGATGGAACCCGCACGAAAAGGCGTTTTTCGACCGCGAATCTCCGATTTATCGGAGTATACCGCGGAAAATCAATCGATTTAACCGAAAAATTCCTCTGGTTTGAGAATTCGAAATTTTTTCGAAAATTTCTTGTTCTCTTTCCTCTACGCTCCAAGAGAATAAGTTTTTCTGTTTCATCACTTCGAAAAAGGGGTTTATATTACAGCTTTTATTCAAAAAATAGCTTTAACGTCGTGTAAGTAGGTCGTTTGTTAACCTGCATTGTACACCCGTACATAACAAAAAACTAGAATGTAACATGATATGGGAGGAATTCGGGGAGAAAACGGAGAGAAATGATACAGACGTAGAAAAATGATAGAAATGATACAGGTGCGTTAGTCTAACTCAACAAAAACAAACAAGTAAGAATTAAACAATTATTTATTATACTCGAATTCTTCGTCGTCCTCGACTTGATCTTCGAGCATCTCTTGTGGATGTGAACATCCTTGTGCCCGCGGCACATCCTTTATATACCTCTGCAGTCCGACCAGCGACCTCCACCTTCCTCTAGTTTGAATCTCCTCCATTGAGTGCCCGCTCGCCCTCATGTGATTTGCTCCTCCTCTTCTGAAGCAGTGATGCGTCGCTCCTGGTTTCCCTATCGCTCTCAGCATCTTCGTCGAGAGAGCAGAAATCGATTGAGCTGACAGTTTGACCGATCCATCAAGATTCGAGAAAACGTACGGACACTTTCCCTTCGTCCGGAGTCTCCATCTACACATCAAAATGTCCGTGTCGCTTCCTGGTTCGTAATTGAAGTAGGAATGTCTCCCTAACCCCAATTGATCGTTTTTAGCCTTTTCGACGAACACTTCCATCATTCCATCTTTCTGCTTTACTCCGCTCCACTTAATTTCAGCCGCTTCCGATGCCCTCAGCATCACGTTGAAGGATAAAACCGCCAAGAGAGCGTCCCGATCTTTCGCCGGACTGTCCTCTTTCATCGCCAACTCTACTATCTTCGAAACGTCTTCAACCGTCACTTCGACCGTCTTCTTTCTTGACTGGATTTCCTCTCTTCTCTTTGACCTGATGAGATCTGACACGAAGGACGATCCAATGGTGGACAAACTCTCGTTTGCTGTCTGATAAGCGGCTGAAATCCTTGTCAATGCACTACTTCCGATTCTCTTCGCTTTATCGACAAGATACAGCAGCAGAGACGACTCGTCCACTGGAAGATTCCTCTGCGCAATCCACAGATTCCTCTTCTCGTTCTCTTCCTTGTAGGCTTTGGCGGTCGACATCGCTTTCGAATCGAATGGCACAGCTTTCAGAGTTTCTATGTGTGGTAAAAACTCGCTACCCACTTTCGTCTGGAGCTCCTCGATGAACGATCTCTTGACTCCTTCTGAAAATACACGTTAGTTATATCATTTCCTCGTTCTTTGTCTCTCTTTCACTGGGTGGGTGGGCTGGGACACTCGTTAAACAACGTAGAATGACTTTCATATTCAAATTTCACGCCCGTCGAACGTGAGCGTTGCGGGACCCTAACGACCGCAAAAGGCGTGCGCCTTTAAACATCGCGCCTCCTTTTTCTCCGTTCTTCAACGAAAAACATAATATTCTCTTTCCTCTACGCTCCAAGAGAATAAGTTTTTCTGTTTCATCACTTCGAAAAAGGGGTTTATATTACAGCTTTTATTCAAAAAATAGCTTTAACGTCGTGTAAGTAGGTAGAAACAATGCAAAGCCTGGGGCCTATTGTGAGAAATCTAAAAATGCCAAAATGAACTCGGATCTACAGAATTTGGAATCTGTAGCCTCGCAGTACTTCGACCCTTCTCCCGGTATAAAGATGTTGTCGTTTTTCTCATAAATCATATAATCCCTTACGTATCTAACAAATCTGCCTGAGCTATCAACGAGGGCTTGGTAAGACGGATGACTTTTCCACAGTGGTGCCACTAACACGCCTTTCAACCCTCTACTTTTCGCGATTTTCAACAACTGTGGTATCATTACAGGAGGGGGTACCCACCAAGCAAGTCCCATCCTTTCGGCTCTCGGAATGTGCTCGAATACGTTGACGCCGGACGATCCAAACTCAGGATATCTGGAAAAGAAACGTTCCGTTTTCTTGTTCTGTGCATCTGCGAACCAATCCACTTTAATTTCGCCCCACAATCTTTGTGCCTGTTTGAAAACTCTATCCGCTATTCCCCAGTCATCAAAATCAAAGTTTCTACTCGCTTCATCGGCTTCTACATTCTGTTCTCTTGGAATCCACAGAAAAGAACACCCGCCGATGCTTTCAAAATTCTTCCACACTCTCTCCGCTAAAGCATGCAACTCTGGCTTCATCGAGCCTCTTCTCAACACACTGACCGCCGCCTGACTATCTACCAACACTTGTATGCTTCCTCTCACTTGTCCTATCAACCTCGCCGACGCTACATCTACCGCCGTCAACTCTCTCCACGCACTCGAATGTTCCTCGAAGTTACTATCGCCTATTTCTGACATTTTCCACAGCACGCAACCTTTCTTATCCTTAAGTAAGCCTCCAACTCCAAGAGCCGACGCATCGGTGAACAGTAAAAAGTCGAAAAAGGGGTCGATTTCCAACAAACTTCTCTTCAGTAACTCTTCACCGTGAACTTTCCAAAACTCGATCTCCCTTATCTCACCTGGAGACTTCTCCTTTCTCGTGTTCTTTGACTCCATCTTCTTTTGACTCTCCCCAACAGTTTGCATCAACCATCTCGCTCGGCCAACTCCGACGTCACCTGCAACGAGTTCAAATGATGCCAGGCATCCCAAAAACTTCATTCGGTCCAGGACCGACGGAGCCACGCTCCTCCTCAGCTCATCAAGAACACTCTGCCACGTGGCCATTCTTTTCTCAGTCCCACGGACTTCTCTCGCGACCAGGTCGCATTCATAGCCAAGCCATGTAAACTTCGCGTCTGGCACCCAGAACGACTTCTCCTCGGCAACACACACGCCGGCTTCTGCAAGATCTCCTCTCACTCTTCTCGAGGCTCTCGCGACTTCGTACTCCGTCTCGCCCACAATCAGGCCATCATCCAAATACAAAAACATTTTTATACCCTCCGCTCTCCATTTCCTTACCAGAACTTTGAAAATTTTTGTAAACAGCCATGGGGCTGTTGCTAAACCAAAAGGTAAACCTTTGAAGGAAAAATATGGAGCAGCGGGAGGATTCGAAAGGGAGAAACTCAAGAGATCTCGTGAATCTCTATGAATCTTGATATGATGATAGCCCGATTTGAAGTCGAAAGTCGCCGCGAAATTGGCATTTTCTAAAAACGGCCACGCTGTTTTCATATTTTCTAACTTGAACCGAGGAGGAACGAGACTCTTGTTCAATTCACTAAGGTCCAGAATCATTCTCTTTTTCTTACCTTGTTCAACTACGTGCAAGGGTGAGACTACCCTCGGAAGTCCATCCGACCGATCGAGCACACCTTCCTTCTCCAGCCTCTCAATTTCTGCAAACAAAAACTCTTTGTGCCGTAACACGGACGGTCTTAGGCCTTGCGGCTCCGGCAACGTAATTCTGGAATCTAATTGAATTTTATAACCGTCTTCTATGACACTCAGCACCCACTCCGAGGAACATATGTTCTCCCAGAACTCAATCGCTTCTGACAAACGTTCTGGAAAAATCATACCTCCTTTGCTCACAATCTGTGGCATAATGTCCAAACTGTGAGCACTTGAAGCACTTGACGCTTCTCTTGACGTCCCTTGAGTTCCCGTATCCTTGGCCTCCGTTTTGACGAGCACTTCCATGGCCTCTGTAAGCGCTCTCGGATCGAAACCACTGATGTCGTCCTGGATATGGCTCTAGTCTTCTCCTCTTACTTTCCATATGGAGACCACCATCCCTGTTCGAACCTCCTGCCATATTCGACAACAACAGAAGCGACGTCATGTCGGACTGATTTGTCAAGCCCTCCGACGTCCCTCCGGTTATCGCCTTCAACGCATCCAATTTCTCCTTGGTCTGGAGCAGACTTGGATCCGAATCCAATAACAGCAATTCTCCATTTCTCGCCTTCAACAGATCCAGAACCTCCTTAACCGCTTCATCCAACTCTCCGAGCGCCACCGCTTTCGTCAGAATATTTCTCAGCTTGACATTGAAATCGAGATTCTTCTGAATCCCTTTCGAGTTGACTTTCGGCGGCTTTTCCTCTTCCACATCCTTCTCCTTCTTTTTCCTGTCGACTCCAACGTCTCGAATCAAATCTGCCACCTTCCCAAGAATGGTCTCTCCAAATTTTTCGAGGACTTCGTTGCTCACACCTCCCAACACGTCCGCCATAATCACGAATTTACGAATCCTGAACTAACAATTAGAAGAAAAACACGCTCAAAAAGCAATAATTTAATTTACAATCCGTTTTCGACACGAATTTCGAACAAAAAACTCAAAAAATCTTGTAAAACAACAAAAACGACCTCGTTAAACAACGTAGAATGACTTTCATATTCAAATTTCACGCCCGTCGAACGTGAGCGTTGCGGGACCCTAACGACCGCAAAAGGCGTGCGCCTTTAAACATCGCGCCTCCTTTTTCTCCGTTCTTCAACGAAAAACATAATATTTTCTCGCCGATTTTTGGAGGTTTTCGGCGAAATAGAATGATTTTCATATAGAAACTCGCTAATTCTTTCAGCAAAAATTGGAAAAACTCGAATTTTGAAATTTTTTCGAAAATTTCGAAATTTTTTGAGATTTTAATAATTTTTTGTGAGAAATATGAACCGCGGTGTAGTTATTCGGATTCAGCGTTGCTTCTGGATGTGTTCTGCTCGCATTTTTCCTTGTTTTGGTCCCTTTTTGGATATTTTCGGATTTTCGAAATATTTCGAAAATTTTCGAAAATGCCCAATGTGATCGGAACCGGGAAAAATCGATGCGAACTATTTCCAATGAGCAATGCTTCGAGTCTGAAGTGTCTCTAGTGGAAATACCACGTCGTTTCGAAACTTTTTGTTGCGATACCGCGGGGATATTCCTAAAAATTTGTGTGAAGCCTCGCATTTCGCGTAATTGTGGGTGTTTCTCACGAGTACGAGCTAGTAGTTGCTCTTCGGAGTAGCTGGGGCTCGCGAGGCTCTGAGATAGTCCCTTAGTTTCCCTTTGTGACCACCCGCACCTTCGGGCGCTAACGGTCAGCCAGGAAACGGGGAATGTCTTATCTTCGCGAGACTGACTGTTCAGGTAGGGGTAAGCCGTCCCAAGCTGCATAGCTGGGACCATGTGCTCAGAACAGTTTTAGCAAGTATTCGTGAGAAACTTTAGAAGTTGTTGCTGTCTCCTCGCCTTTTGATTTTCGCGATTCTCTCTGAGAATTGCTTGAGAACAATCGGTAGTTGTTTTGAGGATTGAGAGCAAAACTTTACCATTTTTACAAGGCATGCTTGAGGGCTTCGTGTTTCACGCTAGTGGTTACCGCGGAAGTTCTCGCCGGTAGCATTTGCGATCAATGCTGGGGTTAGTAAAAGTCGAATATCGATTTTTCGCTTCTGCGAGCGCAGTGTGGGGAAATGATTGGTGGAGGTGCTGAATCCCTGAAATTCCGCTCCCTCGTTAGACGACGGTGCTGGATGTTCGCGGATTTACTAATCTATCGAAGTATTTCTCCTAATGTTGCTTATTGAGAATTTACCGCGTTTTTAGAGTCTTTTGAGGAATATTGATCGTTAGCGGTCGACAGTTCTGAAGATTTCGTAATTTTTTTTTCCTCTGGAACAGGTTGATTTCCGGCTGATGCCCTGATTTCGAAAGCAGTCTGCAATTTGTCAGTCACACTGCGATTAGAATTCTTCGGCGATCGAGCAGTCGGAAAACACGTTTCTGGGAATTCGAAGTTTTTGGGGTTGTCTGATCATTTCGAGCTCTTGAACTCAAAAACTCACCGCGTTCGCAAAAACACGTTGTAATTTTGCACTGTCTTTTGCTACGAAATTCCTTGCGTTCTGAGCTAATCGTTCAATCTCCTTTACCGTTGCATAACGTGATAGGAGGAGGAACGAGGAGTTTTTACCGCGAGCACATTTGGTGTTAGTTCCTCTAAATTTCGTGATTTTGGTAATTTCTCCGGTATTCTAATATTTAATCGATTTTTCGAAATAGTATTTGATACCGCGATTAGAAATAATCGCGTATTTCTCGGAGAAAGTGAGAAACGAAGCATCGAGTGGGAGCAGTCCATCTGGAGTTGCACCTTTCGGAGCAGAAGACTCAGTTCGAGAGCTGGAGAGTTTTTCTCTAGCGTTCGGGCGACAGGACATTTTCAGTAGCGGTTATACCGCGAGCTGGAAGAGTCTATCCGGTTATTCCGACATTCCGGTAATATCCCTGGAGGTATGGCTACTGCTGTCTTACCTTTGGCGATTAATTCCCGAATTAATCGGAGTAGTCGGCTACGTTGTTTCAGATTGTAATTTTTTTGTATTTCTTCTTATCTATTCTTTTTGAATACAGGTTTCAGAGTATCGTGTGAGGAGGACGCCTTTCAGGCATCCTCTGGCCCCCCGGAGCGTAGGTAACTGCGTGAAGGGAGGATTCTAGCATTGGAGTAGACGGTTCGAGTTCCGAGAGGTTTGGTATTTCAGTAGCTTCGCTCGAAAGATTCTTCTTCACTCGTGAAGGAGGATTTTCGGGTGGGGGATGCACTCGCATCCTCTGGCCCCTCGGAGCAATGGCATTCTTTAGAATCCCGTTGCTCCAAAGGGCCAATACAGTAACTGGAATGGCCGAAACCCGACGAAGTCTTACATTACTTCAGTGTTATCATTTGATACCGCGAAACTTTCCATACGAAATTTATAATCTGAGACAAACGTAGAACTCTGAGTATCTAATAACGAAATAGAGCATTTGAGTTGAGGAGATAGCGGGTCTATGAGAAGTCTCGTCTTACGAGACGTTCAGAAGCTCGTGGTCGCCTTATTTTGTGAATTCTTGGGAGATGATACTCCGTAGAAATTCGTTTCTATCAGCGCAGTTTTTCTCACCGCGATTTCTACTTGTTATTCCGTCACGTCGCGTGGCTTTTGTGTTATTTTATACACATTAGTGGCGAGAATTTCGAGAGAAATTGTGAAGATGGCATTAGTCATCGTGAATTTACCGCGAAGCTGGAATTCCGACTCGTTTACTGCATCTCCGTTTAGAGAAAGAGCATAAACTACGCGGTGCAATTGTTTCTTTATTGTTCATCGCAAGATCCGTCATGATCTTGAAGTCTCTAGAAAGTCTAAAGTTAGAGCGATTTCGGTCGCACTAATCTTGGCATTTTTACTTCTCTTTCTCATTGTCGTGCTGCTATTTTTCAGTGTTGCCAGCTTTTTGATTCATTGGGATGCGTTTCGTCGAGTCTTTTTCTCGTGCCCTCGCTCTTTTTTCGATAAATGTTCGCATTTATCTGATGAGTGTGAGACCGAGATTCTGATTCGATTCCTTCTCGATCGAGAGGAAAGAAAATTTTTCCGAGTACCCAGAACAGTGAAACAAAAGCAAACAATACAAAATAGCGCATACTATGAGTATATAGAAGTTCCAATCGACCCGCGAGGATGCTTCGGGAACGTGGCAAAGAGTTGAGCAATGGAATGTCGGAGAATGACTTGATGTGCACATTTAGTGCTGATGTTACTACATAATTCTTTGTGTCAGACGCTTCGGATCTAATGAGTTCTCTCTAAAGATCCTGAACCTGATTAACAGGGTAATGTAGTTCATGGTCCCGTATGGTGTGAGATATACCTCGCAGTGCATCGGAACGTCGCAAGTCATGTATCTCTTAAACATTTCTCTCTTGCTTATCATCTTTGTCACCTTATCTGAATTTCCCACGTGTTCATCTCGTTATAAACGAGTACTTCCGAACCTTGTTAGCTCCGTAATCTGGGATATTGTACCACGATTTTCCGAGAAAATAAGTGTAGGAAATATCTTTTCTATGAGCGCGAGGCTCTTGAGAAGGTATTGGTGTTGAATCATACTTCATCGTATACCTCGTATTCGACCTGTGATTCACACCACGTCTCTAGTACATTCTGAGCAGCGACTTCGATTTCGTTGCGAAAGAGTGTTTGTGTAGCTGAAAAGGGCGTTTTCTTGTGTTGAAGAAATCGTCTGATTGAGGTGAGAATGTGTACCAGCTGAGCAGCTTAGCTTAGCAGTCTTTTTCGTAAAGAGGGTACGGAACGTTTTCAAATCTATTGCGACCTCGATCGATTGTGAGCATTAGTGAGCTCGATTTCACTTAGTGTGGAGTCGTGTAATGTTCATCAATCCATGCAAGTTATAGTGCCCGACCGGTGGGCGCTGAAAGTTCCTATGAATCGATCATCAGCAGATCGGGAGGAAAAGTACAGCAATCCGTAGTGCTCTATTCCCACGAGCCCAAATGGTAACCAGTCCAACGGGTATTCGTTGAGTGCGACCTCTCGAAGTACAGCTTTCTGACAAAAGCGGAGCCAAATGGTAACCAATCCAACGGTGACCGCGAAAGTTGAATGTTTCTGTGTACTCAAATACTGTCTCGAATTACCGATTCTGGGTTCTTGTAGATAGTAGTTGTGGATACGGAAACTTATGGAGAGAACAAAAAACCTCGGGATTTTCAGTTGGTACCTGAATATTTCGAAAACACGTCAGCTCTCACAGCTGAGTGGCTCAGAGTTACGAGGCTCTGGTGTCCGAAATTTCGGAGAATTAGGACATTTTTCAGACATTTTCTGGTTCGTTATCCCTGGCTCTACTCCCATCGTTTCCCTGATCAAGAACCGAGAAGGAAGTGTGTGGTAACTTTTGCGACGACTTCGGAAGCGTTTTCTCGATAAACAACGCCGTCATCAAGCTGGAGGAATCATTCCGTGGAGAACAAGTGGAATCAAGATCAATCAGTCTTTGCGCTTGTGTTTCGACCGCGATTTTGTACAAGTCGTGGAAGGAATTCAAGATCAATCTCGTTCCGGGAGAAGTTTTAGTCTCAAAGGGCTTCGGCTCAAACCTCATAGCTACGCTCAAATTTTCCCCGGGTCCCCAGGTTTAATCACATTTAATCATGACATTTTTTCAGATATCGAGCTTGCTAACAATGTCTTCTGTCACCAGCCGTTCGCGGCATTCGTCTGTCTCCACGGAAATGAGCTACCGCGGAGATGAAAACAACTCAAAGTCACCACGTCGTTCCATGTCGGTCAATTCGACAAAGGATGTTTTTCGTGATGCAGAAGCTCAATCTTTCAATGCGGGTCCGTCCGCTATAACAAACGGAAGTGGACGTGCTTTGTCTTTCCCACAGATATTTGAACCGCGTCCTGATGTCGCGTCAACTGTTCATCAGACATTTGGCGACCGGCTCAGTGGTGCAGTTCTCTCCAACGTACCAGCATCAGCTGTAAGAAATCCTGCGATTCCCTCGGAAGCGCGGATTTCATGCCCGATCTGTTCCGGAGGACATGATGACTATGCTTGCGAAAGTCCCTTGCGTTCCAGGTATTGTGCGAAAAACGACCTCTGCTTTTTATGTACGTCCGAATCCCACAAGACTCAGGAATGTCCATTGAACTATCTTGAGATATCAAAGAATGTGGCGAAGGTTTCATTGAAGCCAGGCGCCACTATCGGTGATAAAATCAAATGTTCTGGAAATCCAAGCAGCGAGTCAACTGAGCAAACCCAATCCGTAGTTGATTCGGAGAAGGATTACCGTTACCTATCGTACCACGATTTGGTGACAGTGCTTCCCCAGTTCAATGCTGATCCGATCAAGTACGGAAAATTTGCTCGTTGCTTCGATAGACTGGTCATGACAAATCCCCGGCTGGACGATCTCTTGAAGCTCTCACTCGTGGAGACCAAACTTGTTGGCAGAGCGAAGCGGTTTATTGTCGATCTGATTGACCCACGAGCCGCCTTGGAAGCTACTTTTAAAGCTCTCCGAGACGAGTTTGAGGAGGACAACTATTCGGTAGTAAATGAAATCCGCGCTCGCTTTGAAAACTTGACTTTCCACGAGACGGACTACAAACGTGCGACTCTCGAGCTGCAGGATTGCAAATCGCTAATACTGCAGTTGGAAGAGCTCAAAGAAGATGTTTCTTCGACATCGTTTGTCCGAGAACTCTCCAGAAAGTTACCGCGGGAAGCCTTCAAACGTCTACGACCGCTGAACGCAAATGGACAAACACCAACAACAGAACAAGTCATCGGAACGTTTTCTGAGTTTCTCAAAGAAAACAGGTTCTATGAAAGGTTCTGTCCGTGGGTACAAGAGGATAGCTCGAAAATTCATGAAGAATCAGTTATGATTATGATCGAAGGTTCGACTATTCCTCCACCGCGTAAATCTGGTAAAAAGCGAAACTCGAAGAGTTTTTCCCGTGGCGCCGGTTTCAATACTGATGCGACTGAAATGCCTGAACATTCCAACCGGAAGACTACAGGTAAAGGAAAGAAAAATTCGAGTGGCGCTAAAAACCAAAAGCCTCTTGTTTCTTCGGTAGCTGGAGCGGAAACGAAGCGCCAAGAGTTTTCAAACCACGGACGAATCGTTACCGCGCCGCCCACACCGTCGAATAGATTGGGTCGTCAACTTGCTCATTCCTCGAAAGCACGCCTAGAATCAGAATATCCGCGTTCGAAGAATCAGAATCGTGTTTCGGAGGCTCATTTGAAGCCGGAAACATCTCTGATCCCGTTCGGAAGTGTGAAAAATGTTTCGAAACGGGTTAGTAAATGTATGAAAAAAGTTGACTTAAATCCTAATCCAACCACGTTTTTTCGTGGCCCCTCCGGGGGCTCGCAATAAATGTTCAAACGTTGGTCCCTCGGGACCTTTCAAGGTATTAGACGATCCTCTTTCTCACCGTGCTCGGTCAAAGCTACTTCCTCAAACTCTTGTCAACGAATGCTATGAAGCATCCGGAGTCAAAGAAGAGGGAGATTTATCTCATTTACCGTTCTTGGCTCTTCGTACTGCGAAGGGAAAAGTGGTTCTCGCCCTGGTGGATACCGGCGCTTCGTGCTCATTTTTGTCTCAAAACTGCGCGAAACGTCTTGGTCTATCTCCGATTGGCTATAGAACAGCGGTAATTAAGGGTGTAAGCACGACCACCACGGAGAGAATGAGTATGTATCGATTATCTTTCGCAACAACTGGCAATCCTGTTGAATTGTTCGTATCAGGACGCTCTCGTTTTCCCGAGACAAAGTTTTTCCGTCCTCGATTTGGAGCTACAGATAATGACTTCTTGCGGGAACGGTATATCGATCCTAAAGTCATTACTAAAGACCGCGCCTCCAACGGCCGCGCCTTGGAAATGATCATCGGGAACGATATGCTTGCTCGCATCTTGGGAAATTCGATTAGAGCACTGCTTCCATCAGGAAGATACGTGGAATTCACTCCATTTGGCTCAATCATCTTTCCGGCTCCTCGAGTTATCCAGTTCAATCCTCTGATTGTACCTACCGCAACTTCACGTTTCCATCCCGCGAATTCCATCTCTTTGGTTGATCCCAATCCTGGCAACATCGACCGCGCACCTTCCAGTCCCCAAGTTCAATCCGGATCCACCGATAACAACGATGGCTCAATTGCTGTCAGAAGATCACGACAAATCGCCAACCTTGACCTCAGCTTGATATCAAAAAATCATCACGGAATTCGTGGCAGAAATTTCGTCAGTCAACAAGGAAATTGCAACACCATTGGTCTCGGAAATCCTCGACATGGAACTGTGAATCGTCAAACTAAAGGAGAAAAACCGCGGATGTTGAAGTGTACAGAAGAAATATTTCTGCTGGATGCTAGTGACGGTAGTTCAACAATCCGATATATGGAACCACGGAAAACTCAGGAGAAGGATATGATGAAGTGTAGCCTAATGGAAGAACACCGCGTCACCACGGAATTTCAACGGGTCTTGGTTGGTAACAGAGTGTTTGAGTGCATATTGAAAGAATTCAAAATTTGCACCCATCCGGAAGTAATGTCTCACGAAAGAAGCTTTGATTACTTTGACTCACTCGCTGTCTATCCCCGTGATAACAATCTTGTTCTTGAACAAGTCGAGCTGTCAAAGGATTATCGCGGCTTTCATCCACAGTACTATAACGGAAAACGCTCTCTACTTTCGGAGAACCAGTTTCAGACAGGAATCAGTGATCGAAAAGAAGTAATCCAGAAAGTTCACCGCGTCAGAGAGAAGTTAGATAATGGAAGGACTCACGTTTTGAAGTACCAGTACTTGGATGCTGGTCGTTCAGGCGCATCCCTTGTTAGAGATCTTACCGCGTCTCCGGCTCCAGATGCTTGTCGTTCAGGCACATCTGAAGAAGGAGTTCTGCGTAAGCTCACGAGCATGGATGCTTGTCGATCTGGCGCACCCAAGGGCAGGAAGTTCATTACCACGGACAATTCAGGACAGACCTCGGATAAGTATGCCGCCTCTTCGGATCCACCCGGAAGAAGAGTTGGACTAAAGTCATATTGTTTCGTTCCGACGATCGAATCATTTGACACTGTTTCGGACGTGGCTGCTAGTCGTTCAGGCGCAGCCAGAGGAGGAATAGAGTGTTTGACTCCGGTTCCAGATGTTTGTCGATCAGACACACCTGGAAAAGGTTTCAACCGCGCTGTCCCGAATCTGGATGCTGGTCGTTCAGACGCATCCACGAAAGAATCTGATGAGTCCGCTCCGAATCTGGGAATCCGTCAGTCGAGCTCACACAGGAGTAGAGTTGGACTAAAGTCATATTGTTTCGTTCCAACGATCGAATCATACGACACAGTTTCGGACGTGGTTGCTGGTCGATCTGGCACAACCGCGAAAGATACTAAACAGTTCAATCCGACTCTTGGAGCTTGTCGTTCAGGCGCATCCAAGTCCAAGGATGACCAGAAGTCATCAGGTTCCGAGTACTCTCCAAACGTCAAGTTGAGGAGACCTCGTACTATTGACGACTGGGCAAAAATCCGCTTGCCCACTCACCGTGTCCGGCCTTATCAACCTCGTAAACCGAAAGCCAAGCTTGCACGTTATGTTCTCATAACTCAAGCCGCCGAGCCTCAGACCCCCCGGAGTGTTGACAGTTGCCAGGTCCCCGATCAGGCCTCTGTCACACTCCAAACTAAAATGCATTAATTGATTGTATAAATTACTATAATTTATTCAATTACTTTTATGTATTTTACTTTCTGTTAATTATCTTCTTTTTTCCCTGTTTTCTCTTTCATTGTAATAGGAAGTAATTCCTTTTACAATTCAAATCGCCGCCAACAACGATGTCTGCGTCTCCACTACAGTTCAAAGGCGCACGTCTTTTCCACCATGAGGAACTCCCGCCGCGACACACAGCAAACGACTGCTACAGTAGCTGACCGACACCCACGCTGGCCTATAATTAATTTCCCTTTTAAAAAAGAGAGTTTTTCCCTTTTTTATAGTTGTTGTTCTTAACCACGAGAGAAAGTGTGTTTTTACCGCGAATCCTTCTAGGAGGCGCTGGTAATAACTCGCTGAGAGCTCTTAGAAAGCAACCGCGAGAATTCTCTATAGAGAATTCCACCGCAGAAGCTTTCTATGCAGTTTACCTCGTTTCCCCCCATTTTCTCTGTTGCTTTGATGTAAAGGCACGATCAGTTAAAGGTTTTTAATGCCGACCTCGTGTCAAGCTTTTATCCTTGAATAAACTGATTGTAGACTAAACCGCGTAACTGTACATTGGGTCCTGCGTACCTCTGAACCACCTAAATAAGCAGGAAACCACCGAGACGTGTAGCCTCCCTAGTCGGCTAATAACCGACGGCCTTCTATCTCTAGAAGGGGCGGCCACAAGCTCGCCCAGGAAGCACAGTTAGCAAAGGGAATGACCAGTTGAAAGGAAGAGGAAGCGTGGAGAAAATGATAATTAGAAAACATATCACCGTAATTAGACAATTAGCATCACAATATTATAGAGCACATAGAATTCAAATTTTGGGAAGAAAAGGGGAGTAAAATATACAAAAAAACACATCCTAATCGAACATTATATCGTTGAGTGATTCGAGTTCCATATTTCGGCAACTCTCCATGTTTTTCACGTTTTGTTGGTAATACATGTAGTCTTGAGTCACATATCTGAAAATGAAAATCAGAGTTCAGATTTTATTATTGTTACTGTAAATGTGCTCTATTGAGAAAAAGGCGAGACGTGTAGTTCACGAGGACAAGATGAAGACTTCAGTTTTTTTTTGTTGAAAAATTAGTATATTTGCGAAAGAGAGCTGAAACATTTGAAATCATAACTTGTCCACGTGAAGTACACGACAATGCCACGTGGAAGAGCGGAATTTCGAAAACTTTGATTTTCAGATGTTTTTCAGATAATTTTTCTTGTAAATTGATAGAATCAGACCGAAAAGTCGTAAAAAACTAGATTTTCAAAAAAACAACAGATATAGCTACTCCGCGTGAAGTACACGACGATTCCACGTGGGAGAGCGGAATTTCGAAAATTGTAGTTTTCACCATAATTTTCTTGTAAGTTGGTAAAAGCAGCCCGAAAATTGTCAAAAACTAGGCTTTCCATCCGGGCGGCAAAATGCCCGCCCGACCCGCCCTAAGACGGCCCTGCCGCCCCACCATTCTTTGCGTGACACCCTCCTTTCTTCACGCTCTTCCCCCTCGCCATCATCAAGCGAAGGTTTGGCCTAATGGTTAACAGCTTTGTTTTTGAATTTGATACTTCCGAGTTCGAACTTTTTTGCTGCAAAACTTTTTTTTCTTCTTTTTTTTTATTGAGTAGAAAGTGTGATTGGTTTTTTGACAAAATTAGATTAGATAATATGAAACAAATAAATTAAGGAGAAACATTTTGTCACGCCAGTCTTCCCTAGGGCGGGCTAGGGCGGGCACGGGCGGGTCGCCGCCCGGGCGGGCGAGGGCCGCCCGCAGAAACGCCCGTCCGGATGGAAAGCCTATCAAAAACTATGAAAACCGAAAAAAGATTTTCAAAACGCGGGTATATCTTGTCCACGAGGAGTACACGACTGATTCTCAACAGAGCACATTTTCACATGAATTACCCGTATTTCAGCGTGTCATGCGGCGTGATACCCATTCCAGTGACGTGTTCCCTCAAGTTGGCTTTAAAATTCTCGTGAACCTGTCGAAACAACGCCTCAATCTGATCTCTCGGCATAATACCCGTCAATCCGTTGTGAAATTTCAGCATATGACGACAGATTTGCTGGAATTCCGGTGATGGGATGTTCCCTTTCACATCCCACATTCCGAGACAATTCGTCGTGTAGTGGGCGATGACACTGATTAATTTCGCAGAGATTTCATTGACATGATCTCGATATTCACTTTCGACACCTTTGAAATATCGAAGCAAACTTTTTCGATCTTCCGGAAGCACTCGATCCATTTCATCGTGAACCATCGGGATGAAACGGCACACGAGTTCAAGGGAGCGACCAGCGAGAGCTGAATAAATCAAATTTTAAAAAGAAATGTCTGATAATCTAAATTAACCTAAATTCCTAACAGAAATCGTTTTCAATCCGACCAATTGCAGGGCGCCCGCACCCAGAATCAGCTGACAACAACGACTATTGAAAGTTTTGAGCAATTCGACGACCCGCGAATTCCAGTCTTGGGCGAATGATGGCATCTCGAAGATGGCTTCACAGTAGTCGGCGAGAATTTGAATCATTGTGATCGAGGATCTGGAACAAAGAGTTTAGTCAACTTTACATTTTTTTGTTGTTTTTCGGCCGTTTTTTTCCATGATTTTTTCTCCATTTTTCAGTGGAAAACTGATTATTTCGCTGAAACATCGGCTAGAATTGACCCTTTTGCAATTTCAATAGTGTCTTTGGAGCGTTTTATGAGATTTTCATCCGATTTCATTTTTTTCAGCTTTTTCAAACTAAATTGGGCATATTTTTGGGAAAATAATGCAGCTTCGTTTTGACTAAAGAAACATTTATAATTCCGAGATTTGGTATTATCGGTTCGCGAACACAAAAATTAAAAATAATTCATCGATTCCACCTACGGGACCCATCTGAACAATTTCCATGCGCCTTTAACACCACCTGTGAATTTTGGAAATCTGAAATCCGGGATTTAAAATAAATGTTCAAGACTGCAAATTTGTAATCCTGAAAACAGAATTCGTCATTGAAATCTAGAATTCACAGAATTCTCCACAGAATTGAGAATTTTCGGAATTCGACAATCAGCAGATCGGGAGGAATTAGAAATTTTTGGAATGGATCCATTATGTACTCATTTTTCAACACAATTCTTTGAATTTTTGAGTAAAAGTTCTTAAATATCCGAAAACTCAGAAAACAAAATGCAAAAATTCAAATTTTCGTTGAAAACTGGTCAAAAATCGGTATTTAATAAATAATCGCTACTGTTTCAGCTTCCAAAAGATGTATGTCTTAAACCACCCGGAACCATTTGAAATCAATCAAATCTGACGCACCGTCGGCGCGTTTTCATCTATTTTCCAAAGCGACGACCGTATGGGGTACCTGAGACGCTTTTTTTCGACAAAATTCATAAAAAGTGAGATCTGGCGCCTGACACATTGTGAGACGCGCTTTCAATCAGTTATCGTAAAACTCTATATTCTGGCGCGCCTTTGACGCGATTTTCTCTAAAATCAGATGACTGGCTCTCCGTTGACGCAATTCAAAACTCACCCTACGACTACAAAGCTCTCCTCATCGACAATAATTCCAGTTTGATTCGACACCGAAGTGCCTGAATCAATCGTCGCACTACTTCCAGTCCTTTTGAACGTCTTCTTCCCACTATCATCATTCCCCTTCCTACTCCTCAATCTGCCCGTCTCAATCGCCAAATCCACCATATTCTGATCGACAATCGATACATCCGTCACTTTCCACAACTCTGTGTCAAGCATATTCCCTATTCGAATCTTTCTGGCCGCATGGAATTTCTCAATGTAATCCATCGAGAGCTTATTCACAGCTCTTCCCAATCCTCCAACCTTTTGGCTCTGCGTCGAATACCATCCTTCCTCTTCACATTGTGATTGATACTCCTTCACAAGTGCTATACATTCAGAGAGTTGAGTGGGCGTGGTCGCTTCGGTGACAGCTGAATTCTTAGCTCTCGCCATCAGAAGACGTGAAATTCTCTGCTGAGCACATTGATGTCCAAATTCTGCTATCAGTGGGAGAACTCGTTTCAAGAAAGCGTCGGAACGCACTTCAATCGATAGCAAAGTGGTAGCTGTCGCATTGGAGCTCACCGCGGAGCCACTAACGAATCCTCCAGACCCCGTAGACTTCCCAATCGATCCTTCTGAGGTTTCATCCTCAGAATCCGATTCATCAATCTTCGCCTCTTCCAGCCTCTCTATAATGATATCCTGGGATGATCCGTGTCGATTTGAAGGATGCGCTCGCTCCGCAACTTCCATCAGAATATCTTGAAGAGCTTCCAGTCGTTTACAAAAGTAGAACTCCTCATCCATCACAGCTCTGACAGTTTTCAAAAAGTCCGAATGTTTCATCCGCCTCACCGGCTCGCCGAGTTGCGTCAGACTCGGATCAAAATCACTCAAATCCACTCCACTATTCAGTATCTGGTTTTTGATGACGTGTCGCATCACACTCTTCACCCCTTCCACAATCTCCTCACGAAGTACACCGATGAACGAGTACTTCCGCATTCTCATCAGTCCAAGGAGCACTGCGGAGAGCTCCCCTTCAGCTTGTATCAGAGTGCCCGCTTCTGGTTTCACGCCGAGCTCTTTTTGAATAAGAGATGCAAAATCCTCATTCATCATCCTCCCGATCACACTGTAGAGCTCGCGGAGCTGCGAAGCAAGATGTCTGAAGCATGTGACACCGTTGAGCTCCTTAGATAACACATCTAAACTCGTCTCAATACATTCGATAGCTTTCGGATAGTCCCCTTGAGATAACATCATTTGAACTGTCGATTGCGCTTCTCGAAGACACGAAATATCATGTAACTTTGCCAATAGATTCTTCTTCTCCTCGTACTTTTCATGAACCTCCACAATTCTCTTCGATTGATCACACACCAGTTCGTCGACATGCTTCAAGTTTCGCCTCACTACCATCACACATTGCAACGCGTTCGCTAGTTGTTCCTGGAGACCGCTGTACGATCTGACCACTTGCCAGAAGTCATCGGTTTTGGCGACTAGTTTTCCAGCGAGTCGACCGTCGACAACGTCGTGCATCATTTCGAGACGATTCTGGAGCGATTCGTAGTCACGGAATTCACCAGGTTTCTGGAAACAGAATTGAGGAGTTTTTGGAAGAGTGAGAGGGGTTAAAATCGTGAAACAATTTTTTTTTCAATTTTGTTATTCCGCTATTTCTACCTTAAAAATTGCAAAAATACATCTTCAGTTGCTGAGAGTCTTTAAATAACATTTAGAAAATGGTTTTAAACCCATTTTTCACGATTTCAGCAGTTGAAAATACACATGTTGAAAATACACATTAACTTATTACTTCTCAATTTTTTCAAAAATTCGAAACTCAAAAAATTTGAAGCAATGGCTGTTTTCGGACTGAAATTCGCTGGAATCAGATGTAAATCAGCCAAAATTTGAAAAATTGTGACCAATTTCGGTAAAATTTGTCCGAAATCAATTAAAAAAAAGCTTCTGAAATTCAGTAAAAGTGCGATCTTACACTATTTTTTCCGGATTTTTCGAGATTTCGAGGAATTGCTCAAAAAATGGATAAATCCGGAAAAATAGTTAGGATAGCTAGAAAATGATAAATTTCTGAATATTTTTATTGATTTTGGACAAGTTTTACCCCGATTTATAGCTGATTTCAGCGAATTTCAGTCCAAAAACCGCCGCTACTTCAATTTTTTAATTTTTGAAAAAATTGGTGATATAATCAATATAAAACATTTACTTTTTCAAATTCAGGTAATCCAACAATTTATACCTTATTAATCGCAATCTCCAACGGTGTCGCCGGTATCACATTCTTCCCTGATAACGTCTGCTTCAAAGCGTCATGATTCTCATTGGCTGGAACTGTGAATACTGCAGAGAACGTCGAGCTATCGCCAAGTGTGAAGCGTGGATCGATGAAGATCTGCAATTTTATTTCCAATATTTTCAGGATGTGACTAGTTTTAACTTTGAATAAGGGACTATAATTCAGATTCGTTATTTCTCGGTCATCCTTGTTTATCAGAGGACGGGGGCTAGTATTCAATCGTGGGGCATGACGTTATGAATTCTAATTATGATCTCACAATCGCCAACACTGATATGCTCTTTTGCAATCTACAATATTTTCATCTCAGAGATGATGAGATTTCCTGATAACAACATAGTAAGCACGTTGAGTCCCAGGCTACCTATGCGAACACGCTCTAACGAGAAACTACGTGGAAATGAAATATTTTCACGTATCCTAAAATTTTCTGTAGGAAAATAGATTCTAATGTTCACCGCCACGTATTGCGGACCATGTCTTTTTTAGAGCGCGTTTGCATAGGTAGCCTGGGACTCAACGTGAGTAAGACAATTAACATGTATGGAGATTGATAACTTGTTTTGACAGAATAAGTTTTTCAAAACAGAAAGAATGACGGGAGGTCTGAAAGTTGCGTTTGCGACTTATCTTTGCGCTTTTCTCTAAGTCAATTTTTATATTTCTCAAACATAAAAAAAATTCTTGATTTCAGCGCTATTTTATTTCCCGAGTAATGGGTTTTCATAGAAATTCAGAGAAAAAATTGACAAACATACTAATAACCGTTTTTGTCAATTCCTTTCCCGGGTTTCTAAGAAACCTAAGCCTAAGAGAGTGGTGAAAAGTGGTCCCTCACAAGAATCACACAGGTTATGTAAATTTTGTTCATCTTTCAGCACACTGATTCTAAATCCCCGAAAAAAAAATTTTATGGGCACCCCCTCCCAAAATTTCATCCTATGTGTACGCCTTTCCCCAGTAATAGTGAACATCAATTTTTTTGCTGACAGAAAAAATATTCAGAGTTAATAAGGAAATAAAATCAAATTTTCAGACACGGTAAAATAGAAAAGATTTTATTAGAAATATCCGTCATAATTGTAAAACATCTAAGAGTCATATCAGTTCAAGTATTCAGTTTCTTCATAAGTTCCTGCGCAGATCGAACACTTCATATTTAATTCGTTCGCGCAGGCTTCGTGAGACCACAGACGGCACGTCTTACAATACGAAATAAACAGAAATGAAAAATTGATTATATTTTCGTGTGTTCGTTTATTAATCCCACGTTTATGTAACGGAACACGGAAAAAAAAGGAAAAATAGAAAGAAACCCAAATGCCCCATTACTCGGGAAATACGGTATCTCTTGATTTCATGACTATCCTGTAAAGTTTTCACAGCCATTACTTTCGATTTATTTTTGAATTAATTTGTCACGTCAGATTAAATTATGCGCGAACTTTGAAAAAAATACTTGGCCTGCCCCAATATGATAAAAAAACAAGACTATTTATTTGTCAACTAAGCATCCATCCAAAAATATTTCAAAATGAGCAAGAACCCAGCAGAGCCAGATTTGTCAAAAGTGCAATTCAATCCATCCGAATCGTTGACTTTCTACCTTGTCCCGAAGAGGCAACAGTGCAATGTGGAGATCACCAACAATTCTACATCTTGTGTGATGATCAAATTCAAAAACACCAATCCTGGTATTTTAAACACACGTCCAGGAGAAGCTAAAATAAAAGCTGGGGAGAGATGTGTTATTCGAGCAATCTTCAAAGGAGCCACAAAGGAAGAGCTGGTAAAATGTCACAAGATTTTTGGACAAAGGTAATTGCAATGTTCTTAAAAGCATTACAATTTTAAAAACTTAAGATACACTGTGGTCATTCGCGCTGTCCCAGAAAATGCTAGCCCAGAAAGTATTCGGAGGAAAAGTTGGGCAACAATGAAGCATAAGTTTCTTGTTTTGTTCAAGGACGTAAACGAAGAGAAAAAGAAGGAAGAGTCAGATGAACCACAGAAAGAAGCTTCAAAGATGGTGCCAAAGCCGTCGAGCACAGAGAAAGTTGAAAACAAGGATACTGAAAATAAATAGGAACTTCTTATAGTGCTTGTTTGTCAATAAATATTATGAGTATTCCATAGCGTAAGGAGGTATGATGAGTGCACTCCAGTGGTACAGAAAATACACGAGCCAATAAAATTGTAAAGAAAGAGAGAGACGAATTTCGGGCGCACCGGTAGCACAGTAGTAGTGCTGCGGAGGCTTAATCTGTAGACGGTGGTTGGATTCCACTCTGGTGTCACCGATTCTTGACATTCTCTTTCTTACAACATTTCGTGCGAAAACATCAACTTTATGGCCAACCCAAGGATTAGTACTTTAATTTCCATAATATCAAATCTACTAAACTAGGAATCCAACACTTTAAATTGAATTGTCCATATGACCAATATGAAATTGAAACTTTTTATCGGAAAACGTTGCTAATGTACTTTTTCAACCTTGATTTACACGTATTGCACAGAAAAAATTAGAAAAAAGCAGGTCTAAAATTGATTTTGAGTCTCTTGTAAAATGCAATATTTCAGTTAAGCGTTCTGCAAAATTCAGAATCAGCGTGTTGAGAAGAACAGGATGAGCCCGTTTGAAAGGCCGAGTTACTTCTGGAACACTCCCTAGTAAGGCTTCCAAAATGAGATTCTCGCACACCATTTCAAATTGCATTTATTTTCAGGATGTGAGACTAAAAGTACACATTCCCCGTCCCTCTCTCATGATCACTTGGCGGTCCGTTCCATGAGCACCACTGAGTCGTTTCAAAGAAAGAGAAGACAGCTGCTGCCATCTTCTATCATCCACCCTCACTCTCACAGATGAAAAAAAGAACGGAGAGATGGCAAACATCAAACAAACTAGCTGATAATAGAGGAAAAGAACAGCTGACCGAACAGAAAATACGTCTAGTCTCAGATTTCGTAATTTTTGAAAAAAGAGGAAGAATGGATTGGATAATCGGTTATTGAGTAGTAGGATGTATACAAGTGATCAAAATATGTTTATAGTGGGTTGAATGATTTTCGGGAGTGATAAAAATCGAATTTTTGCCAAAAAGTGTCAAATCTCGGAAAAAGAGCTTCTGGAAGAAAACTGTCAACTATATCACTAGATTTTTATATATTTGATGAGAATTTCAAGAAAATTTATTTCAGATTCCAACAAAATAATGGAAAGTCGAAGCAAAATATTAATCCGTTCAAAAGTTTCTAAATTTGGAAAGAATTTCAGCTTATTCTGAGTATCCTTGCTGTTTCAGAATCACTTCCAGACATTATGGATTTAATGGATTCATCAGATGACTCCACCGATTCTGAGACTTCTGAGGTCCGAATTTCAAGAAGTTCTGAAGCTTCTAGGAAGAATTTCAGCTTATTATGAGCTTCCTCGCTGTTTCAGATTCACTTTCATATATATTCCTCCTCTATTGATCATTGTTCCAGATCTAAGAGAATCCAGATCTGAACGTCTGGAATTATCAGACTATGAAGTTGGGTGGGTAAGCTTTGAGAGGTGAAAAAGACGATTTTTAGCTTAAAAATGATATTTTTTTAAATAAAAACAGATATAATGATTTTGAGCCTAAAATTGGTATTTTTAGACCAAAAGCTATGAATTTGAACTGAAAATGCTGAAGATACCGCTTTTTGGCTGAACATTTTAGATTTATCGACTAATTTTCGAAAAATTTGGCTTTTCATCAATCAAATTGAAGATGAACATGTGATTTACAGGCTGAAAATCGATTTAATAAAACAGTTGTTTTCTCAAATCATGACGATAAACCGGATTTTCCAGCTTTTTCAGCGATTCTGATATTTCAGAAGTTCCAGCTCCTCCTTGTGATCTACTGATCTCCATCCCTCGCTTCCGCTGTCCACCCCAGATGTGTCCACTTGTGCCAACAAGATGTCGGTCAATTTGTCAATCAGTACCTACACCTGATGTTCAGGGAGAAGAAAACACGAAACAGAGCCGATCCGTTAGGTGATTTAGTGATCCTCTCGAGTCATCTCTGAGTCTCCTTTCTCTCTCTCTTTATCCCGGCTGTTCCGTCGTAAAGCGAAAAAGCAAAAAGAAAGAGTATCACCAGAAACAACTGCGACTTTTTCCCAGAGGCTCCCTCACACTTTAGTAATTTTGAATTGTGTTAACCTGTTCTAATTCCAATTATTGAATGTGAGACAGGAAACTAATTAACTACTACACATTCTTCGCTTCGATTCCAATTTAACTATTCTCTGAAATTTTCAATTATGCGAGAAGGAGGTGGAACTTTAACAGAACACCTTACGAATCACATACTATTGAACTGTTGAATTTGGAGAGAAACTAGGAAACGAGAAGAGAAGTAATCATGATTATGGCACTTGGACAAACGATATATGAAGATGAGAAAGCGTATCAAGAGGAGCAGAGGAGGAGGCGAAGACTTATGAGGTAAGATTGCAATTATAGTGTCAAACTCAATTTTTCAACATTTGAGTGAAATATTGATAATAGACTCCATATTTTAAACTTTTTTCTTGGAAATTTTGCTGAAAATGATGAAATTTCAAAATCTTAGGATCTGAAATTAGGTGATTTTTGTTGTAAATCTAGATTTTGCTAAAAGAATCGCGAAAAGTGAAATTTCACCATACAAATTATATAAGTCTCCTCACTTCGCAAGGTTTATTTCTACAGTAATCCCTCAAAATCTGAAATTAGTAATCTTTACGTTTTAGCTTTCCTGTCCATAAATTGTATAGATTTTCTTTTTTTTTCTGGCGATCTATATCATCAAAATGCTGAAATTTCATTCAGAATCTTAGGATCTGAAATCAGGTGATTTTTGTAAATCTAGGTTTTGCTAAATTTGAGAGTCGTGAAAACTGAAATTTCAGCCTTCCAATTATATAACTCTCACTTCAGAAGGTTCATATCTACAGTAATCCTTCGATTAGGAAAGAAATCCAAGATTTTAACTTTCCTATCCATGAATGTAATCCTAATCGCTTTGGATAACTTAGGTCATGTCTGTAACTACAGATTACTGTAGCACCTACCGTCGGTAAATCCTCCGCATCTTGTCTCTCATTCCCCACGTTCGATCCCTCTGCATGACTCAGCCGCAGTGCTCGCTTGATCGCCTGATATCTTCGGTAGGACTGAAAGAATATTAATTTTTCTCTCTTTAACTAAATTCCCCACTTCTCCAGCAGCCTGACAATAACTGTCAAACGACGAGTCGGCCATTCTAGCCAACCGTTTCGATGGGGGCACTGGTTGAGACGGGACGAATGTGTCGCCCCAGTGACGTGTGAAAAATGTGGAGAGGTCATTCCGCGAACGTGACGGATCCGCAAGTACGGCTGATAGATTTTGGGTGAAACTGCAAAAAAAAAATTATTTTTGAGTTTTTTTTTCTTTAATTAGACTGTTTACACATTGAAATTCAATTTTGGTGAGAGACATCAAGAAATTCCGTTCGCTTCACATGTTCTCTCTCCCCTCCTTCATAAATTTTCTAAGTGGATTGCGTCTCTCTACCATCAATTTCGACAACCTCTTCGTCGTTGTGGTTGATATCAAATTCAAACCAAAGGTCATTTGAATTTCTCTTTTTTCGTCTCCTCATTGGGCCCATCACTATAATCGACTGATAACGCGGAGGAGGAGGAGACGATGGTCAAATTACTGTTTTTGGAAGTTATCGATAGGACCGATAAGAGGAGAGATAGGGGAGAGATGGAGAGGTTACACCTTGCTTTAGCCGTTTTTTCGAGAATGATTCGATTCTTGGAAAACGATTTGGATCTTCGTCTTTGAAGATCGGGATTCAGAATTTCGGACTCGGAAACTAGAATCTAGGGTTCAGAATCCTCCAAAATTCTAATAGATTACCGTCTACATTAAGATCATCCTCGTCTTTGAAGATTAGGAATCTTCTCATTTTGTGACTGACTAGTCTTTCACAGTACATCAGGTTCTTAAATTTGAAGTTCAAAATCTTGGATTCAGGATCCCCTAGAACTGTCCAGAACCCATAGATCTTGACTTCTGTTAGTACTATCTATGAAAATTCAAAAATTCCGAATCAAGACAGAAAAACCCGGTTCGAAATAGCAAGAAATCATAGTAATTTCTGTTCTGGTCACAAGACATAACTGTTTAATTACAGTAATGATAGAGTGACCATCGGAAAACTTTCTCTTAATGATTTTCTGATTCGTTGAAGTCATTATGACGTGGAATCGTCGTTAGCAGCAGGAGGAGACTCAGTGGTACCTGATGTTTGATGATGGGAGGAAAAACAACTGCCTAATTTGTTGTTTTGGTACTACCAGAGTACACATTATTGCGTATGAGGTAGTTCCGTGTTTTGGTGATTTGGAAAAGAAGAGTGATGACCTGAATCAGTTTAGTGTTCACCGAATTGGATCTGGTATGAGTCAGAGACCCAATCAAAATAGGTGGTATTGGTAGTAATTTGACGCTTTTAAGAGTCCGGAGCACAGAAGAAGTGGGAGCTGTGACTAGAGTGAGAACTCCGATTGGAGCAAGCCTCAACTTTCCAGCTCAAAGCTCTGGTCGCCTAGAGCCAGCGGGAGTCCACAAACTGATTCAACCCACAGACACACGAGGTAGATACGATTTCGAACCATGGTCGGATTGCAACCGGGCGAAGAGTTTGGAGCTAGAACGGTTTCAAAACATAACTTTTGCTATTCGGGGATCGTCTAAGCTTAATCATATACATCTTGGAACTATATCGAAATACTTGGAGCAGCCCGAGTTAAACGTTTCGTCAGATCGAAGCGGCTTGATTCAGAACTGGTTCGGACCGAAACTGTTCGCTTCATGACCGTAACGAATCAGAACTGTTTCTGAAGATAAGTTGTCTCTGTCTGAGCTCCATTCCATAACTTAGATCAATGGTTTGTAAATTGTCTAAACCGTGCAACGTTCCTTCAACAATTCCAAATTCTTATCAGTTCCACTCCAAATTCAATTCCAAAACCGATTCCCTTGAAAACTGTCTATCCTCTATTCTATCCCTTTTCTTTCATCTTCATCTTCTTCATTTCCCAATTTAGGGTACACCATTTCTTCAAAGTAACGACGGTTTTTGTTGATATCAGGTCGTCGTGTCTTCTCTCCTTCTCCACCTTTTTTTCGCATTCCATCTCTCTTTTCTATTGAAAATCAGGTTTATACTTATTTGGCCAGGGACGGCCACAATCAGCGGGTACCACCACCGTTCGTGATTGTTACAATAACTAATTTTTGAAAAATGTGTTTTCGATATGTTTAGAGTTCCTGGTCGATTCGCCAACAACTTTTCAAGACTTTCTCTCGGAATAGAGGCTATTTGACCTCCTGTGGATAGTGTAAAAAGAGAAAAAAAAACGATGTTGAAGATGTGAAGGAAAAGAAGGCGTGACCATCAGTCGTCTAACTTTTGACCCTCCTTCTTCCATCCTTTCTCTCTCTCCAAAAACCCTCCAATAATTCGAATTACTATTTTGACCGTCATTCCTCTTTTTCGTCGCCAGTTTTCCGTCTCTTCTTGACATTTAATCAGTCAGTTGAGAGACTTTTCAGTCTTACAGTGTTTCAGTAAACACTTGAAAACTGCGTTGTTCTTAAATTAGGAAGATGACTTCATTCCAGCAATCAAATAGTTTTTTGAAACAAATTTTGATTTCAGAATGGGTGCCAAAATAAAAGACTCGACGTCTGTCGAGATGCACGACGTCAACGAGCCGAGACGTGCGGTGAATCCAGAAGACGAAAAACCATCGTCGTGGAAGGACGCGTTATTCGGAAGACGTGCTAGGAAGTACGCCTTCATATTCATCGTCGCTTTCCTGGCTGTTCTCACCGTTAAAGACGTCTTCGACCTGGTAAGTCTCTAATTGCCTCTCATTATCACATTAGGGTCCTCTTCGTTTAGTTTTCGATTTCAAACTATTTCAAACTAAATTACAGTTCGAGGAATACTTCGAGTATCCAAAAGAATCAGACATCAACATTGTGTTCAATGACTCGATGACGATGCCAAATGTGACGTTCTGCATGTCTCGAGCGCAAGCTTGGTCTCATTTTAAGCTGAACTTGAGTGCACCAGCAGATGAGTGGGATGCGGTGGTTGATGAGAGTCTAGCCAACATGACTGATCACGACTCTTTTATGAAACAACCTTGGGACTACCGACTTGTAATGGAAGCGTATGATATGATCGCCACCTACAGTAGTTTGGAAAGAGAAACCACTGCTCATGGATCGGCTAGATCTATTCATGTGTTTAAGAACTCCCCAAGGCTCGCTGCGAAGAGAAAGACATTCAAGAAATGGAGGGATATCCTCGATTCTCGACGAATCACTTTCGATGAGTTCACACAGAAGACAGGAATCGAGGTGTTACGTCGGTCGATGCAGAGATTCAGAAGGCGTACATTCGACGATGATGACACTGTCATCAAGACAAAACTTCGTATCTCTTGGATTTCTCAGATGCAGATCTGCTATCAGCCGGAATTCGACAAGGACAACTACAAGACTATTGACGATCAGGGAGTCTTCTTCGATATGCTCCTCTCACATAACGCTGAGAACACTGAGGATCAAAAGATTGATTGTATGTCGGTAGATTTCCATGGAAGACCATCCTCATTGAACAGATTCATGGAGGGTAAAGGAAGATCCAGAGATGGATTCATTGATGAGGTATTTCACATGGCTTAACAGTAGATAAAATTTGCTTTCAGCTCTGCTTGGGACAACGTCACGAAGTCACCGCGCACGTCACCGCTCTCTATCAGATGTTGGAGAACGATGAGCAGGGAACGAGATGTCGTGACGTGGAGGACGGTGAGGACAGTGAATTCAACTGTCGCTCTCGATGCAGAATGGAGATGATTCGTGACACTTGCCACTGCACTCCACTCTCATTGAGTTATCTGGCAAAGAAGGAGGATATGGAGATCTTCCCATTGTGTGACTACACTCAATGCACTGTTGAGTACGTGAGATGATTTATGAAAGATCCCTCATAAATGACATTTCAGCGTTCAAAAGGGTAACTACTCCGACACCGAATGCGCCAACAAATGCTTCCCCGACTGTCGTCAAATCCGCTTCGAAGTTGACCATTCCGTCAAAGGACGAATGCTTCGTCCAGATCTGACTCTTGTCGAGCTCTCCTGGGGACCATTCGAATACCTTACTATGGAGCAACAATGGAAGTACACACCAACCACTTTCATCGCCGCTCTCGGAGGATCCATCGGAATGTGGCTGGGACTCTCGATCTTGTCTCTTATTCAGGTATTTTGGAGATATTTCAGGTGATTAAGTATTTGGTTGAAATTTCAGCTTGTCACCTATTCCTACACATATTTCACCAAGAAGATTGTGAACGAGAAGATTCTCAAGAAGGGAAATACTTTCGATAGAAAGGTGAGTGGGGAAGGGATCTGTAGGAAAGCGTAACTTCGTTCAGAGTAGGAGCTTAGGCATGCTGAGTATAGCAAATTAAAGGTCTGGGATCCCTTTACAAGATCGGGAAAGTCAACAATACGCTGAGATCGTTAATTTTAGAGTCGAAAGCTCTGAAATAGCAGGGCAGTTTAGGTCAGAATGAGACAGTTTCGCGATTTGTAGCTTTGAAGCGGGACAAATCCCATGTCCTGTGAGAACCACCCTAAGGTCGTTTCGGACCCCCATTTTAGAACTTATCAATCAGAACAAAACCGTAACGGAAGCGGACATGACTCACAAGAGAAGTACACGACGAGTTTAACATAAATTGTTTCTATAAATTTGGTCATAGGTACTTTTGACATTGAGGATTCCAAAACTGCAAGTAAAATCTGTAAAATGATCACGCGAAAATCAAACCTTTCCTATGATTAAGCTTGATGGCTCATAACTCGGTTCGTGTGATCATTTTGCAGATTTTTCTTGCAGTTTTGGAATCCTCAGGGTAAAAAGTACTTATGACCAAATTTATAGGAAAAGTTCAACTCGCCCCTTAGTGTTCTTCTCTTCTCAGAACCGCTCCTATTTCAAAACCTTTTCTTTCTAGCCTAGAACCAGGCTCCGAATTAGAACCATTCTACATCAGAAATGATACTCTTGACCTGCTAGCTCTGATCGGTACAGCGAGTTCTGACTCAGAACTGTCTAGGGCCTTTGCCTTTGATCTAGAATACTTAAAATCACCGAATTCTCCCAAAATACCAAAACTTTCATGAAAACCCATTTTAGATCCCTAATACTAAGAAAACGATCATATAAGTGAGTTTGATTGCAAGAACTCTTCTCTATCTTTTCTATCGTTTGATACACTTCGAAATCACTGAACAAAATCCACATTTGAATGCCACTAGCAATCATTTCACCACTTTTCACACAGGACGAAGACGACGACGGTGACTTCTCAATTGACAACGGAACGGAGCGAAAGAAGATGTCGCTGGCTGAGAATCCGTTCGCCGAGTTCTTCCCGGGAGGATCTCCCGAACAACCGAAGAGGGGATCGAAACCAAATTCACGTCAAGCATCACTTGATAAGGCAAGCACTCACTATAAGTCTCACTTATGATTTTTCGGATTCTTCTTAATTTCAAAATTTCCAAAAATAATTCTAATTTTTAATATTTCAGGACAACGGCCAAGGATATAGTGCAAATCCAAAAGGTGCCCGAGCTCAATGAGCCAATTAGTTCCATGCTATCAGTCAAGTTACCGGTTGTTCCATTCATTAGTTTTTTGTTTATTTTCTCAGGTTGATAATCATTTTCTCACTCACTTTTCCCCCGTTTTTTCACCCATTCCCCAACCACTAGAATATTTACGAAAACCTGTGATTTTTGGAGTCATAATTATCATAATTACAAAATAAATCCTTCGTTCAATGATTTTACCTATGAATCGTGAACTTTTTCCTCTCAATCGTCGGTGTCTCCCGATCACTTGTCAATCGGATACTTCGCAGACTCGCCGCCTCCTCACTATCTTCTGAAGCGGCGACGATTGAAGACGTTGAACTGGAGTATGGGGTGGGTTGGCTTGTCGTGTGACATCGACGGATGTGAGCTTCGAAGTCCAGGTCGCAAACGCCTTCTAGTGGAAGTTTTTGACAAACTCCGTGTTCGCCGTATCTGGAAGTAAAGGGGTTAACTCTGATCTTGAGAATTTTTTTGAACGGTTTCTGTTGAAATCTGTTGAAATCGGCTTAGTTTGAACCGCTGAAAAATGTGAAAAAAACTAAATTTTGGTGAAAAATCTCAGTTTAAGTTTACAAAGTTCAACCCTTTAATTGTTGTACCGTCAAAATTAAGTGCGGTTAAACTCGCTTCAAAATGAATATTATAACATCAAAAGTATACCAAAATGTAGATCTCAGCGAGCATAAGTGAATGTAACTTTACTGAATCATGTCCGTTTTGCTTAAACTTTTTTGGAAGCTAAAATATTCAAATTTTTCCTGAGAATTTGAAAAAAAACTTTTTATTTTTCTCTTGGAATTATAAAGTTTTTTTTTGTTTCAAAATGTTGGAAAACACCTAACGTTCCGGATCACAGGGTCTAGGTGTGAGTAGTGAAATCGTATGCGCTCCACTAGACATTGGCGGTAAATTCAAATTTTAATTTTTTAAATTCGCTGTTTCACTGTGGTACATTGATACGCAGCTTAATCGACCACTTTTTGAGCCGATTTATGTTAGTTTTCCCGCATTTTTGGCCAGTTTTTCGACCGTCGCGCGTCTTTTCGAGAACAATACTATTCATAAAATAAATAACATTTTTAAATAAAAAATTTATTTCGAATTTCGCGCTAAAATTTTAGCTGATTTCAGCGGAGCGCGTTTATTTTCACTACTCATCCCGAGACCCTGTGCCGGATCCAAGTATAAAACTAGAACTGACTTTAGAACGAGAGGAAAATGATGAGAATTCCTCTTCGCGGGCAAACGGGGGAAAACTACGGAGAGCGGGTAGATCAAAACGGTAGACCAAAAATAATAATAAAATTTTTGTGACTTGATAACAACGTCACAACAGTAAGTTAAGTGGTTTTTTTAAACCCTGAGCATCGTGCTAGAGCTCCAGAAGTCAAAAGTGGCGCCCTCTGGAAAATCTTCATAACTCATCAGAAAATGCTCCAAATTAGTCGAAACATGTACCAAAAGAAACCATCATTTAAAAATGACAATTTTAGAAAATTTTCATTCCCATTTTTCTTAATTCCCGTTATTTCCTGGCTATAAAACTTAAAAAGAATAGAGACATGTGTTTCATTATGTGCCATCAAGCTCGTTGTGTGGAGTTTTTGAAAGGTATGTTCGTTTTATAGTCAGAAAATATAGGAAGTTCAGAAAAAAGGGAACAAAAAATTATTGTTTTTCCTCTATTAAATATTTCTAGTCAGAAACACTTTGGCGATACACAAACCTGCACAAAAAGCTGCCACCTTCTTGTGTCGTGTGATCTTGTCTAATATGTCTCGCGAGTTCCGTCGAAGACAAGAACTCAAGAGTGGGCTCACAGTAGTCACACGTTCGTGGGTAACCCGGTTCCAGATGAGTTTTGAGAGATGCGCGCGACGAACTCGCAGATGATATTAGACCTACTATACGGTCTTCCATTTATCTATGTATCATTTCTGGAATAATTCGGGTTAGAACATTATAAAAATAGTAAAATTAACTTCAAAAAAGTACAAAAATATATAGAAAAACTGCGAGAAAACAGCGTTCAAAATCGATCGAACCAAAAACACATTCAAATTCTTTATTATATGCACCAATGGTACTTGAGGCACTTTGTGCGAAATAAAGCGAATGGGGGAAAAAGAGAGAGAGAACACTTTCACACCACTAAATAATTCTTTTTTCGGCTGAATAAAACGAAAACTGGGAGGGGGGAATTTCCTATCGATACCTGTGTGTCTATTGTTTTTTTTTCTCGATTGATAATTAGCACCACGGGGGAGTGTCATGAAGTGAAACAGGAGAAAAATACAACGAAAAAAGAATAATTTGAGATAGAGAAATAAAGAAATAAAGAGATTTTAACAGTGAATAATACAAGTATTTTTAATTTGAACAAGAAGGGGAACGGGGGAAATTATTTACGTCCTCTGATAAATCTGTAGACGAGGTATCCGGAGAGAGTGAGGGCTCCAAGACCGATGGAGACGTAGAGCGCTTCGGTGAGCCACGAGTTGCTGGAATTGTTTTGTATATTTTTGAATTTTCTCAAAAAATTGAGTCTTCGTTTTTTAAATATGGAAATTCATTTTAGGCATGGAAATTAGAAGTATTCATCTGAAAGATCTCTTCCAATCAAATCTATTCTGAAAATGTGCAAAAATAGTTATCTTATAGGGAAAATAATCCAAAAATTAAAATTTTAATGTGCGAATACCGTAAAACCAGAAAATTTCGCACGATTTTTTCTAAATGTCTTAAATCTTCAATTGCCTTTAAACTTTAAAAAAAAATCGGTATATTCTTTGAATTTTCTCAAAAAGTTAGATTTTGTCAGCGGAAATCACACAAAAATTGCGATTTTCCGGTTAAAGTCACGAAATTTTTTACTATAAAATCTAGTTTTTCTATTTTTTTTGAAAAAAAACCATTTTTCACAATTATTTTCAATAAAACGAATTTTAAACGACTACAAAATTCGTCCATTTTTGGTCGTTTAAAACTTGGTTTAATGAAATTAATTGTGAAAAAAAGCTGAAAAATCATGATTTTAAGCAGCAAAAAATGATCGAAAAATCCTTTTTCTACTGAGATAATCGACTAAAAACCAACTTTCTCGGATCCAAAATGCCTAACGGCTTTCGTGGAGTTCTCGGAACATCATCTATGATTGAATGAGTGGATGGGGCGTATGAGGTCACACTCTGAGCATCTTCCTCCTCGTACACTTTTCCGCGAATTCTGGAATCACTTTTTTTTTATTGATTTAGGTTGGAAAAGCTTTTAAAAATGAGGTTTTGTATGAATTCAAGCGATTTTCATCCTTTTTTCTCTCATAAACTCATATATTTACCTCTCAATAACAGCTGAAATGCCATGAGACGTCAATCTTCCAGATTTCGGTGTATCCGTCCCGTTGTTTCTCATTGAATTCTGTGTCTGCGGTGTCCTATCTTGAGGGCTCAACGTGGCAGAAGCCGTCGGGGTTTGTGTTCGTTGCTCCTCCTGAAGTTGCAGACACTCCCGATCGATTAACATTTTCGCCACGTGGCCGATTTTCACACTTCTGAAGACGTCGACTGCTTCGTCGTGCGTCTTGAATGTCATATCGATTCCGTCGAACTGCAAAAATTGGTCTATTAGCTCAGCACAGTTCTTAGAACTGCGCTCCACCGATACCCCTTTTAAAAATCTATTTTTCTCTGAGTCTCTCAATTTTGCACACAATTTTCTTCGGTTTCGGTAGAGCGCGGTTGCTAAAAGCGTGTCGTGCTAATAATTCGAAAAATAAAGAAAATAAAAACCGTACCGATAAAATCTTGTCACCACATCGAACGACTCCGTAGGATTTTGAATTTACATTCACAGATGAAATGTATAATCCACAGTCGCCAGGGAAGTGTGGATTGTCGGTTCCACCAACTATATTGAATCCGAAACCTGAAATATCATTATTAGCTCGACATGCTTTTAAATGCTGGGAATTTCCTTATAAAGTCCTTTCAACTGTCTTAAATCTTGAAATCGCGTTAAATTTCACAAAAATCGGTATATTTTTTTTTTAGAAAAGTTGAGTTTTGTGACATGTTTAAGTCATGAAATCTTTATTTTCGTCTCTAGTTTTAACTGAAAAATCTAGCTTTTCAATTTTAGTATATTTCAATTGTCAAAAAAGGCATTTTTCACTATTAAATATTTTCATTGAAACGAGTTTTAAACAACTACGAAATTCGTCAAAATACTCATAACAAACTGAAAAAAGACATCAAAATCAACTTCAAATTACCAGTCACGCAACTGTTGCTTTTCTGTCTTTTTTTTTAGATTTTAGTAGTATTTTAACGAATTTCGTAGTTGTTTAAGACTAGTAATTTGAAAATAATAGTGAAAAATGCCCTTTTTGACAAAAAAGGAAAAAACTAAATTTTTCTGTTAAAATCAGAGACAAAAATGAGGATTTCATGACTTCATCCGGAAAATTGCAATTTTTGTGTGATTTTGGCTCAAAAACTCAATTTTTTGAGAAAATTCAAAAAACATATTATCACGGCACGCTTCTTACAACCGCGCTCTACCGAAACCTCAAAAAAATAGTGTGCGAAATTGAGAGATTCTGAGAAAAAGAGACATTTTTCAAAGGCATTCCGTGCTAATATATTTAATTTTTCAAAGAAAACATTTTTCACTATTAAATATTTTCGTTAAAACGAGTTTTAAACAACTACGAAATTCGTCAAAATACTCATAACAAACTGAAAAAAGACATCAAAATCAACTTCAAATTACCAGTCACGCAACTGTTGCTTTTCTGTCTTTTTTTAGTTTTTAGTTTAAATAAATTTCCTGTTTCCCACCATTCGCCGTCTTCTGAATCTCCACCAACGTCAACGGCTGCTCCTCTGAAGTGTCACTATTCTGATTCTGCATCGTCGTCGGTGTCGTTGTCGTATTGAAATCCATCGTGTCGGTGGCTTCTGCAGCGAATGAAATATCGAATGTATTCTCTTGATCAGCGAGAAATGGAGAGGAAACGAGAGTGGCTTTGTCTGAAGATTCACTCTCGAGTCTCTCCTGGGGGAATTTTAAATTTTCCGAATTTCACTACTCACGTTCATAGACTGGAGTGTTGAATACGACGTCTTCTTGTGGTGGCGACACCATCATACTGGACGAAAATTGTTTTTTAATAAAAAAGAAATGAATAATTTCAAAAATATTCAACAGATGGCAACAACTGAAATTATTGAAATAATCAAAAGAACTTTTTCAAAAATCTTTATAAATGGTTATTAAAATTTACACAAAATGAGAAGCTTAGCTTGAGAAACTTGATAAATTAAAAATTAAAACTGAATCCGTGGTTTTTGAGAGTTTTTGAGTCACTTTTGAAGACGAGAACGATATATGACGGCACCCGCTATTAACGATCACGAATCCGCTCGTTCATCAAGTTGAATATGCTTTCTTTGACGAATTGCTTGTTGTGTGGGACGTATGTGAACGATTGCTGAAAACAATTCTTTCATTTTTAGTCGATAAGCTCGGCACAGTTCTTACAAATGCGCTCCACCGAAATACCCTTGAAAAATGTCTATTTATCTCTGAGTCTCTCTACTTCGCACACAATTTTCTTCGGTTTCGGTAGAGCGCTGTTGTAAGACGCGTGCAGTGCTAATAAATGTTTGAAAAATTACATTATCAAGCACCAGCATGGAGAGATCCTTGAGATCGTCGATGAACTCGAACAGGTTTGAGATGTCGTAGGTGATTGTGGCCCGTGTTGGAGTCTTCTTTTTCAGGTACTCCTCGTACACTTTGCAGATTCCTAAAAATTTTATTTTTAAGTTAATTTTTCAATTTATTAACTCAAAAAAACTTACCGTCGAGACAATCATTAGTGGACTCGTAATCCGACCAGGAGCGCGACTCGATGTTGTCTGTTGGTTGGAGTAGAAGAATTGTGTGACTCATTTTTTGGAATTTCTAAAAAAAAAAGAGTTTTTTAGCTGAAAAATGATTGCAACGTTGAAGAAAAATATGAAAAAAAAGAGCACGAGAAATGCGTCAAGCGGAAATCGAGTTTCACGCCAAGTCGCGGCTTTGCGCATTTCTCGTGCTCGCGCAAAATTTATTTTTTGCGATTTTTCAGCTGCTTCAAATCGTGATTTAATGTTCTGAAAATCACGAAAAAGAATAAATTATTGATTTTCAATCTATTTTCCGGTCAAAAATCTTTAAAAAATCATTAAAATTCAGGTAATTCCGCCATGTCAGGCTTATCGCAAGCTGGTCGCCAAGTAGCGCGTATCGCCGTCCGTCAAGCTTCCTCACATTCCCAGTAAGTCGGATAAAATGCTCAAAATACCTTAAAAATGAGAAAAAACTGTTTTGAACTCAAAAAATAATCAAAATTGGTCGAAATGAACCCATGTGCCGAGTTGACCACATTCGCAGTGAAAAATGACGATAAATCGCATTTTCCTGTTCAAAAATCGTTTAAAACTCAAAAATTACTCCTGTAATCATGATTTTTATCAAAAAATTCGATAAGATTTCAATTTTTCGCGAAAAACTCTCTGAAATGGTTAAAATTAGTGATTTTTTTTGAAATAAATAATTTTTTTTTACAATTTCCCGCTGCTCTTCTCATAGTTTTTCCAATTTTCCTTTTTCCAGCTCCAACGAATCGCATGCCGTCTGGAAAGAGATCAACAGACTCGGAAGCGAAGGAAAATGGGATAATGTGAACAATATGCCGAAGATGTTCTTGTTCGGAGAAGCCAAGCAAGAGACAACCGCCGCCTATCGGGCCATTGTACGTTTTTCCCACCTTTCAGTGGAAATGTTTGCTCCGGGACATTTCGCAGTCAGCCGTGAGCTCAACAGCCTCAATTTTCCGTTTTTTCAGTGAAAACTTGACTTTTACAGGTAATTAATTGTTTAAGAAGGCAAAATGAACATTTTTTTTATTTTGATTATCTGAAAAAGTCAAGTTAACACTGAAAAAACTGGAAAATTGAGGCTGTGGAGCTCACGGCTGCGAAACGTCCGGCAGCGAACTGTCCCGGAGCCTGTTTTTCAACTTTTCACTGTCAATTTTTATTAAACAATACTTCTCTTTTTCCAGAACACAGATCCCGACTTCTTCCGTCAATCCCCATACGGACAATACATGAAAATTGTATGGCGATTGGCACTTCTTTTCGGAATCATCAAGGCCGGAACCGTCGTCTACGATTTCGTCGTTCCAGAAGAGCAACGACTCAAGTACAAGTATCGTAATCACGGACATCACGGACACCACGACGACGCTCATCACTAACTTTTTTGTGTGCACCTTCCGAACGTCTTCTTTCGGTTTAGGAAGAAAAAATTATGAATTTTAGTGTATTTTTTATCATAAAGATTGTCCTGTATTCCCGCAGAGAACACAGCGAATTAGGCGGTGGCCACCCAGTCGCCGGCCAATTAGATCATCTAATTGCCAGGAAATGAGTTTGTTTTCTATTTCTAGTTATCATCATTAACTGAAGGTAAAAATTATTGATTCGGTTTCCTGATAACTCCTCCTCTCCCATCGAGAAAGTTGTTATCAGGGAAGGAGTTTGTGCCGGCACATTTTCATTTTTCAGGTTCATATGGTTTGGAACTTGAAAATTGATTAGTTTTTTAGTTTTAAAGTCAGTTTTTCACATTTTTAAGTGATTTTCACGGTAAATATTGATAAAAATCGCAAAAAAATCACCAAAAACGAGAGATTTTTTGATTTTTCAGCATTTTCAGCAATATGCGTTTTAACTTTTAACTAAAACTTTTAAGTAAAATATTTACATTGTGCATGTTCAGTCTTCAGTTAAAACTAGTCAGAGGAGAATGTGGGAAACGCGCTCTAATGCGAATTATGTGTTTAGATTCAGTAAGGCACGGGAAGTGCGCTCTACTGTAATATCTGCGTCGTTTGCGTCTCTTCAGTTCTCACCATAGTTTCGGTAGAGCGCGATTGTTCAAATGAATACGACACTGAATGTTTAAAGTGCGCTCCAACGAGAATCTTTTATGTCTCTCTGCGTCTCTTGATTTCTCACACTGTCTAACTGCAATTGCTGTTGGGCGCGATTACACAGAAGTTAACTAGAGGAGAAAAGTCCTTCACACAACATTTGGCACGGCGCCAAAAAAGCCTGAGGGCCAAGGATTTTTACGTTTACTGTCGTGCCTTTGAGGCGAAGTCAATAGAAACCGCGACGCACACGCAACGCGACACGGAAAAAAATCAAACCTGTTTGTGGCGTACCGTACGCCTCGCCTCGCACTTCCCCACCCGAAAACTTCAAAAACTTTTCCAAAAGTAGTTTTCAGCACCATTCATGCTAATACTATTATTCTTGCTGTTCGTCTCTGCACCACTTTGCAAATACGTCCTCTACCCATTGGCATATGCATGTCTGAAATGGAAGCGTCCGGTCAGGTGAGTTACTGGAGTAATTGGAACTTCCAATTTGGAAGAGACCAAAACAATCACATTCACTTATATGGGGGTTAAGAGGGGGAACTAAATGTTTTGTTTACGTTCTCCTTCCGGACAAAGTACTTTTCTTTCGAAATTGCTGATACCTTATCAATTTGTTAAAAAGCAGAAATTGACAGGCAGAGACCACACTTTGGAAGTGTACTAGTATTTTGATAAGGAAAGGTCGGACCACGGTTTAGGAATAGAGTCATGGAATTAGGCAGATCTAGAGCTACATTTTGTAGTTGACAGTTTTTCCAGAAGTTTCAATCGGGAGTTGAACATTCCACTAGAGATTATAAAATCTAAAAATGCGGTTAAAGCTGTAATAGAAGCTCATCCGCTAACAAAAGTTTGGAGCATCCTATCTCGGCTCTCTTTAAAGATATAAATATTTTTTCAACTGAAGAAATGTTCTATGAATATTAAGCTACATTTTGCAAGTTCGCAGTATTTTGATATTTCCTTTGGGAACCGAGATATACCGCTGCGAACAGGTACCGCGCCTCTATTACTAGTTTTACGGTATAAGAATGTAACTTTCTTGGGAAAGTGTGCACAAAAAAGTTGCAAACAGCAAAGTTGTAGAGAATTTGTTCCGGCATATTTGCGTAGTTGACATCTTTTTGATAGCTCTGTTAGCTCTGGAGATATAATGATTCTTACAGTAACAGCCATAATTCTAACAACATTGGCATTTTTCAGTTGAAAATGTTCATTTTTGAGAGGGTGATCTGGTATACCGATATGTCCCGCACAGTAATTTTTTATGGATCACTTGCTAGAGAGTTATGGTCATTTTGAGATGATCCCACTATTTTGCACTGAAATTAGTCGATTTGAGAGAGAAATTACCTTTTCGATATGTAACTTGCTAGGGAGTGCTCGTACAAAAAAGTTGTCAAGTACAAAAATAATCAACTAAGTTTTTCACATTGACAACTTTTTAGTAGCATTGTTAGTTGAGGAGATAGGAGGGCTATTCTCCATGGGTCACCTTAAAGGAGGACTGAAAAAATGTTGTCCGAGAGGACTACACGGCCGCTCGGAAAAAAAACGTTTTCACCTATGCTCATTTTGAGACAGGAGAACGATTTTTAGCATATTCGTCTATAATCAACGTTTCTAAGAAGTTTCTGGAGTATCGGAATCTGCAATAAAAATTATGACTTCAGTCCTACTTTACGGATCAGATACCCGACTTTAGAGAGAATATGATAGAAACAAAACATTTGCAAGTAATTGCGTTAACTTTAGAAAGTTCACTGCTCCAACTGCCAAAATCCGAGAGATTCTGAATCCAGATAAAGAGGAATGGGAACTCGAACATATCAAGAATGAGGAAATAATCACAATCAGTGGATCTGGCGAAAATGACAGTTTCATTTACATTCAAATAATCACAACTAACGGAATTCACACTTCTCATATCAGAATCTATGAGAAAGGAACTCTCTACTCGGGATCATTCGACGCCTACTTCACAGAGAATCGCACGATAACTTGTGGTCCATTGCTTCTCGAACTCAGAAATCCATTCCGTAAATGGAGAATCAATTTCCGTGGATATTTGAGTGATTCAGATGGTAATTCCCATTTTTTGATTTTGTCTGGATGGTGGAGATGTGTTACGAATGCAAGATTCTTCTACTCAAACTCCCCATTAAAGGTTTTCACTGATATTTACAGTGAGAAACCGATTGATGTGTTGAACAATTTGAAGGAGATCGAGAAGTGAGTATCATTAGAGCGCTATTGTCTTAAACTCGTTTTTTAGATATCGAATGGGAAAAGTTCTTCACCAAATGGGAGAGTACCATGCGGAGATCAAAGTTGGGAATGGAGAAGTCGTAGAACATAGGTACAGAGGTAGGTTATATCCAATAGGAACAATGGTCATGGTCTGAAGTTTTTCAGGATTACGTCATAGAAATCCACTGGAATTGGAGACAATTTCTACACAGTTTCATACATATTTGAGTGTAAGTCAGTGGAAAAATTTCGGTCGGAAAAAGGAACCTTTTAAGTACCGTAGAGATTGGAAGTGCTTCTTTCTACACCTACAAAACCGTTTTCAAAATATGCTTAAGAGACCTCTGACCCAGTGAACTTGTACGTTAAATGCCAAGGCTTAGGCTTAATTTTGTCATTTTCTCGGTTTTATTATTTTCTTTACGTTTTTGGCTTGAAAATCTGCTAATTTTGATATTTAACGTTAAAAAAAATCACTGTGTCAGAGGGTTTTTAAGCATATTTTGAAAACGGTGATGTAGGTATTGAAAGACGCTCTTCCAATCTCTACGGTTCGATTTTGATGACATGGACTCCAACTTGAAAGATTCCGTTGTGAGTCTCGTCTCGTTTGCGTCTCGTTTTAGTTCAGTTTCGTATAGACTTCCAGTCTCGTAAGGTTTCTCGTCGTCTTCAATTATCGAGATGCAGGCGAGGCTTACTAAAACGAGATGAGACTCCGACGAAACCCAGATGAGAGTGAGACTAGGCCCAGTAGAGGCTCAGTAGGTAAGATCACCGAGTCAGTGTGGAGATATGGAACATGACCTATATCATTGGAAACCTGAGAAAATGCTGATTCCAAATATATATTCAGTTGTTGTCCTCGATGCCTGGTATTTGAGAAAAACGAGGTTAAAGTTTGAAAAGCATGTTTCAAACGCCGGTAATGACTTGGCAGTGGTCCAAACTTTGATCTTGTTTTTCTCGGATACCAGGCCTTGGGGGCGAGAATTGAATTTATATTTGAAATCAGCGGTGTTACTGCTTTCGAATTATATAGGTCACGCCTCATAACTCCACGGTCCTTCCCTAGTCAAACAAGACAAACCAGAACTCAAACGAGACTTACTGCAGTGTGACTCAAAAAAGGGAGACCGCGAATTTCAAAAACATGACGTATTTTTCAGGACGGAAACGCCATATCCCACCGAGTCCACTCCCTCAACAGCTTGAAGTCCGTTACCCATGCCATCTCATTCCGTGCCGACCACAGCGTCCGTGCTGTAACTCTCAAAAGTGCGCATTCCCTCGAGTCGGATAACATGCTACCGGTTCAATTCAACTATTCTTCTGGACACTTTTTGCCTCTTCAATTGAGAAAAGGACACAAACTATCTCATTTCACGTTTCTCCGTGAAGATAGCAAAGTGGTCGATGTGACTGCTATCAAAGTCAACTCGGCTATTTATACCGGAGTTGGATTTGTTGTTCGAGTCAGAGAGGCACTTCATAAGTCTCCAGTAAAGAGTTTGGATAACTTTCCAGAGTATCATGCGACAGATTCAGAGAGATTGAAGCAAGTGGTTCCGTTCGGTCATCGAGCATGTCAGGATAAAATGTTGACAGGTGGAAAAGGAGCGAATCTGGCAAGACTTCAGGCGATCACTAGTGATGTGAGTAATCCCGGGGAGTGCCGTTATAATAGGAGGATTGTTTCAGTTTCATGTGCCACCAGGAATCGTTGTAACAACAGCGGCGTTCAATGAACATGTCCGAAGAAATCCGAATGTAGCTGAAGAAATCAAGTGCCTTGATCAGAATGATCAGACTGTCGATTACTATGAAGCTGTTGGAAAACGGTAATATTCTAGCCAGGAGAAAGTTTGCCCTACTGATAATATTTTCAGAATCGAAGAGCTCTTAATCCAAAGCGAAGTCTCCCACGATCTCCAGGAACAAATCAGAGAGTGGCTACCGTTCTCTGAGTATTATGCAGTACGGTCCTCGGCGGTTGGCGAGGATGGAGCTGATCTTTCTTCTGCCGGGCAACTTGAGAGCTATCTGGATGTTTTTAGTCATGAGATCAGTGACAAGTTGAAATTATGTTGGGCATCAAATTTCAGACGCGAGGTTTTGAATTATCGAAAGTGAGCAATTGCACAAAACTTCCCCATCCGATACGTTAAGCTATTCAGAAACTACGGTCAACAATTGAACCCATCGATGGCTGTTGTGATCCAAGAGATGAATAGAAATGGTGTGGCTGGAGTGATGTTCACGGCCAATCCAGTGAAGTTAGATAGAGGAGAAATCGTGATAAATGCGTTGACTGGCAGTGGAGAACAGATTGTTAGTGGCGTGACGACTCCAGATGAGATTCATGTGAATCGGTTTAGCAAGGAGATTGTTGTTAATGTGAGTTTCAGATACATCCACCTTGAAAAATGTGACACCTAGAGAATTTCTCGTAGTCCACCTATTCCAGTCTATTCTGAAAGACACTTTCCAGAAAACAGGAGAGATCTGCTGCCTCCACGACTATCAAATCGAAAAACTCACCAAAGTTGGCGAATACTTGGAACGAATTTTCGGAAAACCACAAGATGTTGAATTTGTGGTGCGTGGAAATCAAGTGAACATAGTGCAAAGTCGAGATGTTACTGGATTAGACAAGGAGACCCCATTCGAGATATACACTGAGTACAACTCTCCGAGTATTCATGACAAGGAAATGCTGACGAATGCAAATGTTGGAGAAGTGCTTCCAGCACCTGTGAATGCTATGGAAGCTCATAATTTGACAGGGATGTTTGATAAAGTTATTTCGGTGAGGTTTACTCTTTAGAGATTGCTCAGCTCCTGAATTTGAAAATGTTTCCAGTGCATGACAATGCAAGAGATCAACGACGTGGTCCCTGCTCATACTACAATCGGGTTCTCGGTGGCTCACCGGAAGATATTCTTCAATTTAGGAGAAGTTGTGCTCAGAATTTGGGAAATGGTTGAAAAGGACAGAATCACTGACATTGTGATTGCCGGTGAGACACTCTTCAGTGATGAAATGTTCCGACAAGCCGCTCATCAATACGGAAGAGTCTCTCCATTCTTCCCGTTGAAACGAATGTATCACATGATTAAATTGATATACTTCACGTCGAATAGCGTAAAAGAAAAAATTGCAAAGTTGGATGAAGAAGCGAAGAGATTGATTCCGAAGGATGATATGCCGGTCGAAGAAGTGTTCAAGAGATACGAAGAGATGGAGAAGTTGTGGTGTGATGCAATCAGATGTCACACGGATTTGTCAATGTTCTCCTCGTTTACATATGTTTTGTGTGGGATGCTGATTAGAGGAAGTGATAGTAAGTTGGCTCACATCGGTAATCCCCATGGTGTTCGATCTACACACGTTTTTTAAATCGAGTTGAGCAAGTAATTCATTTTTGCCGTATTACGAAACTTAATAGGGTTAGAGCATGACCAGCCCCCATAACGTCTTGGTCAAATCTGTGTAGGTGGCTCACCACCGCCAAAGAAATAAAAGGTAAAGCTATAACTAGCTCAATTTTCAGCCGGACCTCTCTCCAACGAGAACATTTCCGACTTCGCCAACGTCTTCTCCAACAACTCCCGTGGTGATGTTGTCAGCGCAGACGTCCCGAATTCTCTGAAAAAACTGGCTAAAACTATCCGAGACGATGGTCTTGAAACGGAATTCTGTGCCGCCGAGGGAGCCGAGGAATCATTGAAAACTCTTAAAAATGGAAGAAAAAGTACAGAGGAACTCAGAAGATTTTTGGATTTACATGGACATCGAGGACCGAAAGAGTTGTATTTGGATGCTGCCACATGGGAGGAGGATACGGATTTATTGGTTCACACAATTAAGAGTATGTTGGCTTGTCCGGAAACTTCGGATAAGAGAATCGAGAACGAAGATGATATAATTGACAATTTGAAGTGTAAGCCGACAGGGATGAGGAGGTAAGCACGTCTGAAGCTAGGTGAGGCGTAATGGTGTCCAAATGGTCTGAATTTTTGAACATCGACTGATCTTCTGACGTTTGTGATCTACAAATCCTTTAAACAACACCTTATTCTAGACGCTTCCTGAAATACTTTATCGGTCAAACACATCGAGGCGTCGCCTTCCGAGAGACTGCTAAAAATCACCTTGTCTCTACTACCAATTCCGTCCGAAAAACTTGCAGAATGGTTGGCAAACGGCTCTATGAAAAGGTAACCACTGATTTAATGACTACTTCTAATTCCAAGATTCAAGGGCTACCTCCCAGATCCAAAACTTTGGATGCACTTCTCCATGGATGAACTCAGAGAACTGAATGAGACTCGGAGCGCCAAACTAGTCTCCAGAGCCATTAGAAGAAACAAGATTGCTTCAAAGTTTGAGGGTCTTCAATTCCCACTAGTCGCTCATGGATACATGAATCCGATTAATGTAGAGATTGCCGAAACTGATGCAAGTGTTGGTCTAGTCCTTCGTGGTACTACAGTATGCGAGGGGAAGGTTAGAGCAAGAGCCCGAGTTGCGAAGACACTGGAAGAAGCGAAGGAGACAAAGCCAGGAGAAGTTCTGATTACCAAGTACACTGATATCTGTTGGTCTCCATTCTTCCCGATCATTAGTGGAATCGTCACAGAGATTGGAGGATTGTTGAGTCATGGAGCAGTGGTGGCAAGAGAATACGGGCTGCCGAGTCTGATTGCTGTCACCAATGCAACTCATCACTTCAAAACTGGTGATCTTGTCGAGCTGGATTCGATCAGTGGAACCATTAGTCGATTGGATGAAAATCATCATGAATAATTGTAATCTATGTTATTATGTTGCTTCAAGCTGAAAAAGTACTGTCATTGATAAAAATTTTCCTCCAATAGAATAAAAATTCAAAAGTTCATTATGATGTTGTATAATACAGCGGCTGGATTTTGCGTCATCTTTTTAATCCTTTGGTATTTTTTATTGAGATACATATTCCTACTTTTTGATTTTAGTCCTCTATTCAAACAATGATCAAAGTCAAATGGTTGTTATTCTCACTATTTATATGTGTGGCTGATACTCAAAAACTAATTGATCTTAAAACCTTCAAAGGGGAAACCACTACTGAAATTGATGTAGGCGGTCCGTTTTCTTTGTATATCTCCGCATCGTCGGATTCAATGAGCAGACTATCCCAGATATTTGTGAATAGTTCTTGTAATCAGATGATATCGTGAGTGTATTCCACTAAAAACATATTCAAACACTAATTTCCAGACTTTACCAATTAAAAATGAGAAAAATGAATCCAAACTCTGGATTTTTACAACCATATCGAGTTATGAAATCCGCTTCTATTATTTCAAATCTCTCAGATGTTGATATGAGATTCCTGACTGGATTTTTGTATATCACTACTAGAAGGCAAATGAATGGTAATTACCTTAATCAATTTATACTAATTAAAAGATTTCAGACAACAGCTTCTTCGTGTACGATGTGGATCAAGATCAAACAGTTGTTTTCGACGAAACCATGCCGGAAAACTCGACGGTGGTGTTTTTGAACTCGAATGTTTCTATGACGCCGCCACAGTCGAGTACTATAATTAACTGGGTTCAACATGAGAACTCGTCAGTGAAAATATATCCGGGAGTGCCAAAGAATGGAAGGCCACTGTCTTATTCACAAATATTCGCGAATCCCGTGTCAACAACAGATGGAATGAAGTGAGTCGTATTTTGTGTTATGAGTAAAGATCAAATTGAGATCAAAACGGTCACTACTGGAAGTTCATTCAATTCGGCATACTCAAATATGTTCCGATTGAATGAGAAATGGCAGTTTAATAGTTTCATTAATTGACTTCAAGATCGCGAACACTTGCCAGGTGGTGTTAGAGGCGCATCTAATTTGTCAGAAATGTTCTCGAAGGGGAAAACGTTGTTTGCAGTTCTTTTCAGACAGGCAATGCTTAAAATACGACGTTTGATCTTTTTCATTTACGAGACCATTCCATCAAATTCCGAATAAACAAGATGCATCTTTAACACCCTCGGCAAGTGTTCGTATGCAGATAATGGCAATTTTAGACAAACAGAGACTCTACCTTCGCCTGTTCGCTTTGGAAGACTTGTAACTCAAGTTCCAACTGAGCTCTCAAAAAGTTTTTCATTACAAATATAAAGACCAAGTCTTAAAATCTGCCCCTGCGCCGATCATCGTTCCGAACATTTGAAAATTGCACATTATTCAGATTCTTCTCCTACGTCGAGGGATTCTCACTAAGTCTCCCAATTTTCTACATGAAAGTGTACAAAGGACTTCAATTCTCAATTAATCCAAGTTATCGTTAGTTTTGCCTTTTCATATTTTTTTCGGGTTAGGCACATTGGCTAGTGGCGTAGTGGCCAACTTTGTTAAACATTTTTTGAATCCAGCTCTTCCACGTGAGACCAATCTTCGTGCATTACAGGCGACATCAACGGCACCTCCACCAGCTTCCCCACCACCACAGGGCTTTATATGAAACCTTACGACTATCCCGATGGCAAAGTGACCATAGACTTGGCCACGGCGGATTCATCCACTACAGGTGATAGTGAAAGCATCACGGGTGCAAATGTAGGTTAAAAAAAATATTATCCTGGAATTCTTAATTTTCAGATGATCGGCTTCGTCTCTAACGACTCCTCTGTCTCCGTGGACACTTATCATACAAAAGGAGGCGGTGGGTACAGTGTCAAACCGATCAACCAGATTCTGGGATGGAGTACTCACTCGTATGGCGATAATATAACTATTTCGTCTAAGAATGCAGCAGACGGGCAATTTTTTGTTCAATATTATATTGTTCACAAGATTTTGATGATTACATGAACAGAAATACCCGAAGCTTCATTATTTTTATTTTGCAACAAAAGACTAATAAACCGAACTTGGAATGTTGGAGATTCGTTTCCGAAGACTTGGAAAATGGTCGTTTGCCATTGACAATCGAACCTATAAATTAAGTTTTCATTAGATCAAAAAAGTCAAAAACCGACCTTTGTACTAAAGTACATTAGCGTCCAAGGATGATTCAAGGTCAATAAATCGCTGACGAATGGCATTAGCACTTTGGCGGTCTGCGTGCCGACAGACATTGCGTCAGACACACCGAAACGGAGAATTAACTGGAAATAAAACAGTAGTTGTCAACAGTTAGAGGGAGTGCTGTTACCGTATCCCCCAGAGCAAGAAGTTGAATTATAGCGGAAACAAAGGAAACTGTAAATAAGTTTCTCTCGGCGCCGCTAATACGAGATGGGAGGCAGCCGAGGCGGATTACTGCGAGAACATTGGCCACGGCAGTCAGAATAGTTATTCCCAACATGAAATATATTAAGTTGTTGAGTATGTCGGTGACGTCCTGAATGTTAAATGTTGATACTTCTGAACTTTTTTTCAGATTCACACATACCACAACAGACTTCGTGGCGTATGCTCCCATTGGTGGTGTGTAGAGATAGTAGGCGTTGTTTGAAGCTATAGGCCACGTCATATAGAATGGGTAAATCACGATGACGGCTATGAAGAAGGGGAGAGCGGGCTTCCAGTACTGCAAAAAATGTTGAAGAGAGTACAGAGAAGGTTTGTCACAGAGCTCCATTTTTGTAGTTAACAGTTTTTGATAGCTCTTCTAGGTTTTGAGATATGAAACTTAACAGTAGCGTCATTTTTTGTGAGGGAGCAGAGAAGATAGACACACTAGCTTCTCTGTGCTTTTCCTCTCTCCCTCTCTTTAAAAAAATCTCTAGTTGAGTAGATTGCATCCCAAGACAGCTACTGCTCGTCAAAATCTGGCGGCTTCCCACAATTTTGAACATATATTGTCTAGACCAATTCTCCGTTGGGAACGGGTCAACTTATAAAGATGTCAACTAAATACAAAAATGTGAACTTAAATTTGATCTGCACGAAGCACAAAACTGTTAAAATTGAGTAAAGAAAAGAAACTCGAATATCTCAACTTCAAAGGTGCATATCTCAAAATCCTGCAGATCTATAGAAAAGTTGTCAACTATAAAAACAAAGCTCCGGATTTCGTCTACAAAATACTTGAAGAATTTTAAAAAAATAAGACAACTTCAGACATTATGGAACACTTTTTTTAAACCCAATATTTCAACTTTGCTACCCAGAGTTTTACCAAAATCTTGACTTTCCTTACCTTCTCATAACTATTCACCAAAACAACCATTGACAATCGATTCAGTGCCATCAGAAATGTCATAGAATACTGTATGTATGCCATAGCATAATGAAGAGTGAAGAAGTATTGCAACGGGGTGTTATCCACGGTTGGATTAGAACTTCTATCAAAAAGGAATGCAAATACACATTCCTTGCAAGTATTTTGAGGCGCACGTAAGGTTATGAACGAGTTGACAAATGTAATCAGGTTCTGAAACATAAAAAAGATGCAAATGTTTTCTTAGGTTTCATAGAAATGCCAAACTTACAAAACAATACTCTATAATGAATATTTTGAAAAATGTAGTGTTATACTCGTTCCATCTCCTAATCATCATATAGACTATAAGGGTGTAAAGGTAGAAAGATGCAGCACCGTAGGCGGTGGTAATAAGAAATTGGACGGTTAGCATTCTGAGAAGGCGACGACGACAATGAATGAGGCGTGAAGAAAGAGGAAGACAGCTTTGACGGGCTAGAACTTCTGACCAGACAATCCCAAAGGGTGATGAGCCAATTAGTGGTGTCAAATGTTCTGACGCATTCGCACTGTATATCACACCTGTGTTATGAAAAGAGGGCTGTTTTTGTAGAGTCTAGAAATTGTATAATATCACAGACTATTATCATAATCTTCATTGTTGTTATCGTATTAAATAACACTTCCTCACTATAGAATCCCCTAGTCGCTTCTTTTTTTCTCTTTTTGGGTTTGTCGAGAAACTTCTATTGACTTCTCTATTGAAACGAAGCTATTTAGTAGCTTTGTTATAGATTATTTAAAAAATGAACTTCAATTTCCAAATGCCACAAAGTACATGCTTCATTAGACTAACGAGATCAGTAAGGTTATTAATGAATACAATCAGTGGTCTCTCCACTGAATTGATCGGCTAAGTTCAATGTTCCGATGTCATAATTCTCGTATTCACTGTAGTAGTCGCCGTTTGTGATGGCGTATTGAGGGATATCGATTCGGAGCTTTTTGTCGCATAGCTGGAAAAATATTGAGTACAACCCTTTGTACAGTTTTGAGTTTTTTTCCAAAACGTATATATCTCACAACTTTTACTCACCCCATAATGATTACAACTGTGATAGATATTGATTTTCGGGTCCATCGCGAAAATCTTGGTATAGTGACCAGAGACCCGGAATGTTCCATCCGGGAAGGTACGTGCAGAGTCTAGTTTTGTGTCGTAAACTGGAAAATAAGGGAATGTTTGGTGGTTTGACCAGTAGCGAGAAAGAGAGCGCAGAGAAACGAGAGGGTCTGACTTCTCTGTGCCCTCTTCCAGAAAAATGTGCTTATCTCGAAACCGAGAAAAGCTACAAAAAAGTTGTCAACTATAAAAATGAAGCTCTAGTTTTGGCCTTCTACGATGACCATATTTCGCATCCCCAACTTACTAGTTCCATCCTCATACAACTTGACAAGAACATCGGACGCCGGTTGTCCATCACAAATCAATCTGCCAGTCACCGTCACATATTGGTCATTTCCAATCCAATTCAATATTCCATTTGTTGGAATCAAAACCAAGAGAAAAGTGAAAGCAACAATAAGAAGTTTCATTTGATTTTTTCGAAATGAATTGTCAGACACGCTCAATCACCCAACACTTTTTATATCACACCTGCTGTTATTTACCTTTTCAACTCAACTGTAAATAGAAAGTGAGAAACCAATGCCAAAACAGTGAGAAAGAGTACAAACATCAGGGGGGCACTGACTCACATTTCTACTGTTTTTTTTTGCTCGGTGACTCAATTCAAGTACTCAGAATTTACTCAAAGGTCGAAGGGCAAGAGACAGAAGACAAGTTTGACATATTTCCAGTCAAAAAGGAAATAATAATGTAGAAGAGACCAAAAAACTGCTCATAACACGAGTGGAGTTTTGCTTTTTAATTAATGAACGTCCTTCCCTCGTGATGTGTTTTCTTCAGCAGAAACAGAAAAATTTCAGACTTTTAATCAGAAAATTGTGACATCATGAAGTAGACAAAAGAACGAGGAAACAATGAGTGATATAAACATATGAAATGTCAGCTGTGTAGCTTCGTCAGATGACATAACACAGGCAGTAGGGGAACCGAAAACCGTTGAAGCAGTACATGCTCAATAGACCGAGTAAAGTAATTCCGTGAGAAAGTTTATTATATGTGTCGATCACAAAAATGTACAAATATGACAATGAACCTGAAATGGAGGAATTGAGTTGGGAAAACAGTGAGAAGGTATTATTGTTGTTTAATTCGAATGAATCTTTCTCTCATCGTGCCTGAATCGTTTCACAATACGGACTCCGTTTACGGCGTTCCGGCTACGGTAACTTTCTCCGGTGGAGTCGGCGGCGTCGACAAGGATTTGATTGTCTTGGACGGTACGTTTGAATTCTCCGTATTGGGGTTTCTTGGTGGACGCAACGGATGTCTCGTGGTGACCGTCGTCTTCGTATTCGACGGTCTCGTCTTCGTAGATTACTGAAAAATTACAGTATATGTGAAGTTTAACAAAGGTATAATTGAGTTTTTCATTAGTAGTCTGGAATGCGAAATTCACAGTTTTTAGATTCCGGGACACATAACAACTAACCAAGAGCAGAAAACTTCGATAGCTCAAAGTGTCATTGTTGCGAGATGACTGGCTAGGGAACGTGACCTATATAATTGGAAAACTGGAAAAACACTGATTCCAAAAACATATTTAGTTTTTGCCCTTCAGATCCGGTATTCGAGAAAATCTAAGTGAAAGTTCGGAAAATTAGAGAATCATTATCTGTTGAAGAGGGGAAAGTTGCAAAAAAAACAAAAAAGGTAATAATTTGTCATTTTTCAGAACTTTGACCTTGTTTTTCTTGGATAATAGACTTCGAGGGCAAAAACTGAATATATATTTGGAATCAGCGTTTTCTCAGATTTCTAATGATATAGGTCACGTCCTTAAACTTTTAATCCCCTGACTCAATTTCCAGACACAACAGTAGGCTTTAAGCATTTTCGACATTTACCTTCCGCATTCTCCCCAGCAGATGGCGCCACAGTTGATGCTCCAGCTTTTGACTCCACAAACACGACCGTTGTACTTGTTACAGCTTCTGGTGTGTAACTTGGCCCAAGGGAAGTTCTTTCAGGAACATGTGTCTCCTCCACAATATCGTCGTAGTTCTCGTTGGCTTCGACTCGTTCGGTCTGCAATCTCTAATTTACTATCACGTCTCTGATTTATGTAGAGATAAATCTTACCGTAACCTCCACATGAACTGAAGCTGGAGCCGGCATCACTGTAGTCTCCTCCTCAACTATCACATTCTCCGGTGCAAAAGTGGTTCCAGATCTCGAGTCGCCAACTTTGTTACCCTTGTCATCATAGTACACGTAATAGAACTCTTCCTTGTCTCCCTTCTTAACCGGTGTCTCATCGAAGTCAGGTACTTCATCGACAGCGGCGGCAGTGGTCTCCTCAATAACTGGAGCCTCCGTTACTACTGGAGCATAAGTGGTGGTGATTTCCACTTCCTTCCCATATCCGTTATCATGAAGCGTCACTTTACGAGTCTCTGCAAGTGGGGCGACTGGAGCAGCAGGTTGAATGTATACTTGTTTTTCTTGAACAAGTGTTGGATGGTATGGAGCTGGTCGAGGAGCTGGTCGAGCGGCAACGTATTGTGGACGAGATGGGGCTTGTGGTTGAATGTATCGAGGATTTGGAAGTTGGTACATTGGAGGAAGGGATTGGGATGGCCCTTGTGGGTAGTACTGGAATAATTGAACATTAGTTTTTATTTGTTGGCGGTTGTTAGATTGCATTTCAATCAGTATCAAATTATTAGAGTGTAGGTAGAAAAAAATCAGCTGAGAGAAAGAAGAACGTCTTGGTGTCTAATCTCTTGCGTTGTAAAACACCAGCGGTTCTGAAGAGGAGGAACTAACACACAGTGCAAGAATGTATATACAGTTGACTGTGAATTGGTCTACGTGAACGTTGGAACTCTGATAAGTTAGTATATCTAGAAAGCTTGAGGAATGAATATGTTTTGAAGTTTGGCTAACATTTGAGTGAACCGTGATACGACACTTTGAACCTTGCAAATTTGCTAAAAGTGTTGTATCTTGATTTATTTTAAAGGTAGAAAAATACTAAAAGCAGATTTGAGTACCTCATGGCGTGAGCTTTTCAATCATGTATACAACGTACAGATCATGTAAATACTGTCTTAATTTCTGTAAAACAGTGGCTGTACTCTCCAAACAAAAACGATTAACTTACTTGCGGAGCCTGTTGCTGATAATATGGTTGTCTAAACGGTGTCAAATCTCTGAAGAATGTAGCATAACCAGGTTGAGGGGCTCCTTGACTGTACCCTCCTCCACCATAGCCTCCTCCATAGCCTCCACCATAACCACCCCCAGAATAAGAACTATATCCACCACCTCCACATCCACACGATGAGCTGATTACAGGTCTGAAACAAAGGAAAAGAAATATTAGAGTATAGGAGAAATCGGATTAAAAGTGTAATGAAAAGAAAAACCACTCACGGACAGAAACATCCATTTGTAAGGCTTACCAGCAGGGAGGTCAAAATAATGGGTAAGAAGATCATGACCTGGAAAAGAGAACAATGATTTTGAAAATATAAAAAAGTTGGCAAAAGAAAAGTCAAAGGTAGATCGAAGAAGCAAAAATAAATGATGATGATGATACTTCCTCTTTCTCCCCTTTCCTCTCCTCCCACCTAGATTACAGTCCATCGGGTTAAGCCTCCCCCGTTGTGATAATTTTTGAGAGTGTCGTGTGTGTCCTGTGCAGTTGTAAAGTTACAAAGTTTAGAGAGGAGAGAGGAAAAGTGAAGAAATGAAACAAAGACATTATTTTTTCACTCCGAAGTCAAGATAAAACACTTCGAGATGGCGAAGAGGGGCTAGTTAGCCAACCAGTCATCGAGAATAAAGGTATAGCATTAGGTTCCGAATGAATTCGTGAAGAGGACGTCTTCATGACGAGGGGGTACCGGTCATTCGAGGAGGTGGTGACCATTCGGAAAGATACCATCTGTTGGCAACATTCTTACGCAATTTAGTTTTTTCACTGCTTCTTCTTCTTTTTTTTTGCTTCCTTATCCTCATCGCTGCAACTTTAGCTACATATGAAGTCGTTGATCTGGTTTTGATTCTAAAATAAAATAAATTTCTTGCCGTGTTTGAGAGGGGGGAGGAGAAAGTGATTGCGACGAGAAGGGAACATGTTGGTGGGGGGAAGAGGGTTTCCGCATTCATAACAACTGAGATTTTCGTGTAGTTTATGAAAGATTGAGAGTAGGTTGTAATAAAACTGATTAAGTGAGAGGAGAGGAGGAATTAATTTGGTTTTTGTTTTGGTGAGCGTTTGGGAATAAAGTAAATGAGTGTTAGGTTTTGGAATTGAAATTGAAATTGAAATGTTTAGAATTCCAAGACAAGGTTGAATTCTGCAGGGGACAGTTTTAAAACCCGCCATTTCAAAACCCATCATTTCCAAACTGGGAGGATTACAGTACCCAGAGTACCTACAGGTCGACGACATGGTCAATCTGCATTTTTTCAATATTTTCCAGTTTTCATTTGAATTTAGCAAATATTATTTGGTGACACTGTAAAACATACTTTAACATTTTTGTCATGAGACTCCGCGCCCAATGCGCTTCTCACTTCCTGTTGAAAATTTATTTTCAAAAATTTATTCCGGAAAGCAAAGCGTACTACAAAAGCAGAGGGTGAGAGGGAAAGAAAAAACCAATTGGTTTTGAGACATTGACATATATCCATTATAGGACAAGGAGCGAGCGAGTGAGAGATTCAGAGAGACGGAGAGAGCATTATTTACAGAGATTTTTACTCGGAGTCAAGTCAGCAGTCATTTCCCTATTAGAAAAAGAGCAAATTAAGAAGCAGAAGCGTTGGAAGACAAGAAAAAAGGACATAATTTATGGAAGGTCATTCTTCTCCTGAGCAGCTGGGGCAGGGACACGTCTGATGCGGTAGTAGTGGTGGGTGCTGAGATGAAGATGCATCGCGTAGAGATAGACGAGGTTGTGAGCGGTGGCGGTGACGAGGAGAATGCCGACGAGGTTGAGTGAGAGGTCATCTGCAAAAAAAATGTTTAAAAATATGCATTCGAGAATTTTCAAGATGTTACCATGGGGGATCTTTCCCTCGGTGAATTGCTTGAATTTCACCACGAACAGAATGAGGGTCCCGTTGGTGGCCATGACAGCGAGATAGATGTAGAGAGGCATAAAAATGCGGCGGAAGACTCCCATTCCAAGGAGCAAGACAGCGGCGAGAAGGAGCCATTCCGCCATGACGACACGAGTCAAAATGGACTCCGAGAGGATTGGCACCGGCTTGATGTCAACGATACGGTCGAAAGTTCCATATTGGGTGAGGAAGGCGGCAGAGTAGTAGGCGGTCAACATGATACCGATGAAGAGATAGACGGTGCACGCGAGACGTGAGTGACGGACCCACTCGATTTGGATGTTGTACTTGTTCTTGCGCAATTGTGGAAGAACAAATGGCTCTGGAGTTGGAGCCGGCGCAGGAGTGGAAATCGGAGTTGGAGCCGGTGCAGTGGGAACCGGAGTGAAGGCCTCAATCGGAGCAGCCTGAAAGGAAATAGGATGTGAGGCTCACAAGAACACCCTGCAATCAAGGGGAGACAAGAAAATGTGTACCTTCGCAGCGTCCTCCTTGGCGGAAGCAGAATTTTTGAATTGGATTGATGGCATCACCTGGAAATGGGATAATTGTAGGGGGAGTTGAGAAGGGAGGAACGTTGAAAAAGAAACAGAAAACACGTGAGCCCGTCAAAAAACGGTTTAGGCTCTTGAGATACTTATAGTTAAGGAATAATAAAATGCATGGTTAGAAAGGCTGTTTAAAAATAAAGTGATTTCTCAGAGGATGTAATGAAGTCCCGAAGTTTTTAAGGACGTAGCGCGGTCGAAAATGATAGAATCGCTTTAATAGTGCTGTAAAGCTCTAGAGTAGACCTACATTCTATTAGTTGACAACTTATTGATACAAAATCATTCAAAGGAATGTGCAGACACGAATTCCTCTACTGTCCTCCCACTGACTACGACTTTTTAAGGTAACAATAAGATCTCACTAAACAAATCAAGTTCCTAACTACCCTTTCAAAAAGTCTTTAAAGAAAAAGAAAAAAGTTCAAATCAAACACTGAAAAAGAAAGAAACGAGAGCTCTCTCGAACGTCAGGCAGAAGAATGAAGCTGTGAGCCGAGCGCTCCTCATGGCTCCGCCCACTTTTTGGATGTGTTCTCGAGAATGGGTGGAGCTGAAAGGACGAAGTGGGGAATGGTTTGGGGTACCGAAATTGTTTCGGAGCAGGAAATATGTAGTGGGATAAAGAGATTTGTATACAAGAACTTTAAAAACAGCTCGGAGTGATTTTGAATGTAATAAACCGATGTAAACCTCTATTTTCATTTTTTACGAAATGTTGAGCCATCTCACAATGGAAGTTTTTGGAAACGATCTATAAATTTGGTTATAGGTACTTTCAACTACGAGAAGTTCATTTCTGCAGTCAAAACCTACTAAATGTCCATGAGAGCCGAGTTATGAGCTTTCAAACTTTTCATATAGTCAAGCTTTTTCACATGAAGTTCTAAATCGGCAAATAGTATACGCAAGATATTCACATTTTTCCAACGTACGACCACGGATAAACCGTTCGGGAACACAAATGGAACCGCGCGGTAACGTATATGCAGCATGAAAAGTTTGAGAGCTCATAACTTGGCTCTCATAGACATTTAGCAGGTTTTGACTGCAGAAATGGAATTCTCGTAGTTGAAAATATCTATAACCAAATTTATAGATTGTTTGAAAGTTGCGTCTCCGAAGACTTCCCTTGTCAGGGAAGTTTGGCTCAGGAATCTAACAGAAAATTTGAAAGCAGTCTATGGTAGTAAAAGGGAGATAATATCAACAAAGACATTGTCTATTCGAAGATATTTACCATGTGCAGAAATGTTCAAGCTAGATCTCAAAAAGAGGCCAGACAAAACGTTCTTGTGCTTTCTACAAGGATGTGATGAACTGTAGTACACTTTTTTTTATATGAAACAAGTAGAAATTTCAAGTTTCTACAAAGTATCAAAATGTGGATTTGTGTTGTTTCAAGAACCTTCAAGTATTCGCTCGCGCTGGAAACACACTTCTTCAGGTTTTGCAGTTTCTGATTGCAGAAATCCAGATTTCTCGAAGTTGAAATTTTATATGATTCCTAGCTCTTCATAGTCTCACCAGTTTCAAGCCGCCCCTGCTCAAATGATGTCAGTTCAAAACAATAAAACTAGAATACTCTCCATTTCAAAACGTAACGAAAAGAAGAAGAAAAGAAAGAAAATGAGAGGGTCGTTAACCCCAAATCGAAAAAAGAGAAACGACCGAATTTGACCTTAAACGAATATGGTATGTAAAGAGAGCCGTCGTTTTCGTGCTCAATAAGAAAAACCTTGCCTATAAAATTTTATGAGCATTGAACTCCTCTCATAGATATATGTGTATGTATTTCTCTAAATCTCTACGCCACGTTGGCACAGAGAGCATACTCACATAATATACACTCTTCTTTTTCTTCTTCTTCGCCACACTTCTTCGTTATTCCCTCAATTGGGGAAGGATATTGCCAAGGAGGCAATGAGAAAAAGCAGAATGAAAGGAAGAAAAAATAGAAGGAAGTAGAAGAAGAAATGGGGGAAAACGAAGGCTATAAATCAGATGGGCACTCTCTGGCAATTTCCGGAAAATTGGCTCTGTATGGATGGCGGGGATTGTTGAAAAATATGCCACGTCATGAAGTATCATTGAGCCAAGAGGGTTAGGAGCAACAAGGGAAGTAGAGGGGAATGCTAAGATTGACAGAAGATGCCTCAGTTTCAGTAATGTCTGGTTTTGAAACGTTAGGTATCGAAATGGCTTCTGAAAGTTTAGGAAATTTCTGAATCGATGAGCCCTATCATAACACCATGGATGTACCTCATGATCAAAGCTTCCCGGTGTACCCCTGGAATGATCACATGAAACTTCCGCTGGAATTGCGGATCGCCGTCATCTCTGACCTGCGTTTATTTTCAGCTATAGATTTCCAACGTCGCTGTTTTCTTGAAATTCTGATGTCCGAGAAAGTATCAAAACTACCTCGTGATTATTTTCGTTCAGAGCTCCCTAAAGACAACTGGTTTTGTTATTCAAAGTCAGAATACACTACATTCCTCTGTTGTAATCCGTGAAATACAATGAGGGAACGATAAGATGTTCCTAGATGAGCCAAAGCTTTTATTAATTCTTGTGTCACTCACTGGGTACACAATTTTCCAATAATATCACTTTGTCCGTCGGTTTTCCATCAGACACTTTTGTTGTTGTTTGAAATAGCGAAGTCAGAATCTGATAGACTTTGTACTTTTGCCGTGTGACCCGTTTCGAGGAAAGCTCTCGTACAGAATCTTTTGGTCCAGCTCTTATTTTATACAGTAAGAAAACAAGGAACCTTGTTGACGTTGTGATGGTTCTCAGATCTTCTCAGATCTTTCCAGATCACTTAAATCGAGATATCCTATAAACTACTATTGACAATTACTGTGTACGAGCCCAATCATGTAAACAACATCACGTCATTTGACATTTCAAAAAAAGAAAGAACATAAAGTTAAAGAGTGGGCTTAATAGTCGTAATGACATTCGTGATGTCAGTTCATCGTAAAACTTGGGATTATGGTAGTTGGAGCAGGAAAGAAGAAAAAGAAGAAAAGCGAATCAGAAAAATTTATGAAAAGGAAAGAAAACATATTACGAATTGAAAAGCTTCGAGAAGAACTGTAGGATATGATTCTAGAACAAACTGGGGGACTCACACAGGGGGATGGGTTATATGATGTTATGTGTGGCACGGGAGGAAAAGCTCATTTCATAGTTTTTTCTAGCTTTTAAAATCTGTAATTTAAATTTGATACAGATTATAATGATTATTCAAGTAAATGTACCACAAATCTTGCATTTACTTCATAAAATGTACTAATAGTATACAGGTATAATATTCCGATGATATACGCGTATTCAGGAATGTATCAAACTTACATATACTTATAGACATTTACTCAAACTGGATAATTCTCTGATTTTACAGGCTGTTCCGATTGTACATCACATAAGTTTTCAATTCCCGTCTTAAACCAGTAAAGTTTTCTGGTAGCCTTATTGTTTACAGTATGTACTGCTTTTCAATGTCTGCAGACATGTCGTTACATGAACATGCATATCGAGCTTGCATACGTTAGGTATAAGCTCAAAATGAAAAAAGCTTGCTAATAAATCTGATTATTGTTCTAATTGTTAAACGATTACAATTTTGGTTTATCCTGAATTTTATTTAATACTCATGAAATATTATTGTTTTGTATTTGAACTTGAACAGGTGCCGTTTTCATGTTTTCTTTCGTAAATAAATATATTAGTGTCATTTTAATTTCTTTTTGATACTATCTAATTCTTGCTCTTAGTAAATACTCTGTGAATACTAGCCATAAATTATTCTTCAATTTATTACTCCATTTCAGACCCACATCATTAAAATGAACAACACCTGCAAAGTGCGCGCGCGCGCGAAACAAAAAATGTGAGTTGAAGTATTATTTTCCCCATTCTCGTTCTCCGCTTTTCAGTCGATCTTCGATTCGTCTTCTTCGAAACAGAAATGTCCTCTACCTCCTCTAATCACACAGCCCCTTCCAAAAAATATTCATTAGTCGACGCGGAGCACAGTTATTTCTATATTCCACCATGCAAATCGATTGTTCACTCGGAAAAAGTGAGTTTTAGAAATTTTTAAAAAAGGAAAATTAAAATATTTTTTTCCAGCCTCTGACCGTATTTATGGAACGAAACACTGTCGACGGTATCGAATTGGAATGGATCAAACACTCCCCTCTTACAGTGGTCATCTACATTCTCGTCGCACTTCTGACAGTCTTGTACTACGCCACGTGTTTCGTGTTTCAGTATGGAAATTATTTGCCGAAAGCGACGAGAAATAGTGTTTTCGGTGAGTTATTTTATTCAATTTCTAATAACTATTTATCTTTGTAATTTATATATCAATTTCAGACGAAGCATTCCTGACGCGCGTCGTCATCGTGCAATGGCTCGTTCTTCTCGCCATCTTGACTTCTGGAGTCTTCCTCTACCGTCGTCTTTTCATGCCACTCTACATTTTTATGTCGGTGATGGCCACGAATGGGACACTCGTGCTGTTTGTGTTGAAAGTGAAGCAGTTGGTGGATGAGAAGATTACGATTAGTGAGTTTTAATGGTTGAAGACGACACGGGCGGTGCGGATGGAAACATTGGACTTGAAAACATCTGAAGTTCATCTAGAAAACGTCTTCTGAGCTCTTTTTCAAAGTTAGACAATTTGGACGACATCGGACAAGAACGCAAAGTTCGGATGCTTGATTTACATTCGTCCTGAAAAACCTATTTTTTCTGATTTTCAGCATATTTCCAGATTGAAAAAAGCTAAATTTACTCCAAAATTTTTGAAAAAACTGGAAATTGTCTGAAAAACACAGAGAATTTCCATTTTGCTATTGCAAAAATTGCTAAAAATCATCGGAAATTCGTCGAAAACCACGAAATTTTGTTGTTTTCCGGATTTTTTCTCAAAAACGTTTGAGAATTCTATTCAAAATTTCCATTTTTATTTGCAATCTTCAAAAATGTTGAGTTTTCTTTCATGGATTTGAAAAAAATCCGGAAAAACGGCGAAATTTCGTGGTTTTCGAAGAATTTCAGATGTTTTTCCCAATTTTTTAAAAAGAAAAACTAAAAAAACTGCGATTTTCTGTGATGTTCGCAGCATTTTCATTTGTTTTGAGGACTTATTTAGCGTCAATGCTTTAAAGTAAAACTGCCTGATCGTCTAAACAAAAATTCACGAATGATGTTTCAACCAAATTTTTCACTCTCATCTCCCAAAACTCCATTATTTTTCCAGTGGACATCTCGTTGAACCTGCTCGGACTGCTCCTCTTCTGCGCACTGCTTCACGACATTGTCTATTTCTACGCCATCCATCTGAAACTCATCGAATCCCGTCCGTCGTTCGCCTTCCCACACATCAGTCGTCAATCTGGAACACTACCCAACCAGTACTCCACAATTCATTCCGACGCTTCTCCATTACCCAACAAAACGTCAATCGATATTGTGTGAATTTTAATAATTAAGTTAATATTAGTCCCTGTTCCCTTCTAATTGAATATATTGCTCCATTTCATGTTAATATACACTTCCCTCCCTATTATACTATTCCTAACCTTATCTATTGTGATTTCGAATCGTTCTCACTCGATTACAAATCGATTATTCATGCATATCAAAAACTGACTCGTAGATGATTGATTTATTAAAAAATTTATTTGTATTCTAATAAATTCGGTGGATTTTTCTTTATTAATTCGTTTTTGGGCTGAAAATGATTTTTCCGTTTGCAACGACACTCCGTTCTAACGGGAGCGCGTGTTGTTTACCGTAAATCGTACGACTCCGTTCAAAGCGGAAAACTTATCGTTTTTCACGTATTTCGGCATTTTACCTGTGTTTTTCGACATTTTTGACTTAAAAATCTGAAGATTTGCCGTTTTTTTTAGACCATTACCCATATTTTAACACAATTTTAGTTGAAATTGCGTCATTCCGAATGTTTTAAAGTTCTAATCAATCCCAAAATCGTTACAGGGTAAAAATGTCGCTGAGCAAGTTGAGTCAGACGTGCTTCAGTCGACACCAAGCGAAAATATTCATCAGATTCTCTAGTTCAGGTGAGAATATTCGTTTTTTCATAGCATTTGACTAAAAATTTATAATTTCAGATTTTAAATCGCTACTCGGTCCACCAGCCGTCGCCAACCCGTATGCCGACAATGGGCGTAACAGATTCGCTGCTCCAATTGTTCCAATAAATGTAAACCAAATAAAAATCAATAAAAACACCGAATAAATCAAGTTTTCAGCACGGAAATGTGTTCGCTAGTATAAAGGTGCCGATTAACGAGACACCTGAGGCTATTGCATACAAACCGGCTGTAGAGGATGTAAAGGAACCACCGATTGCAGAGAGAATTATGGAGGTGAATTTGATGTTTAAAAAGTCAAAAAATATCAATTTTCCCTTCCAGAAAGCTCTAAAAGTCGAGATTGCAAAAGAAGCGAGCACCCCTTCACCAGTTCCTGCTCCAACCACCGCCATCGACGAGCTAAACTCACTAAAAGATTCGCTGAATAAGCTAGAAGAAGCGGCGGCGAAACCGTCATCATCTTCTGGCAGCTCTGGTGATAATAATGATGTAATTCATAGTTGTTTCTTTCTTTTTTTTCAAAATATAAATTTGATTTAATTTTCTAATTTCAGCACACGAGCACACCAGAAGAAATCGAAGCACGTCGGAAGCGAATGGAACGAAATACTCGTATCGGTGGATACGTGGTGTTAGGTGGATCTATTATTGGATTCATCTCATTCTGCTTCTATTACGGTAGAGCGCAGAGAGATGAGGCCGGAAATGTGATTGCTGATGAGTTCAGTGGATCATTCTTGGCGCCATTTTATAGAATTGCCAATAGTTTCAAGTTGTGGAGAGATGTGAGTGGAATATTGGTGGGAAAACACTAAAAATGGGTTCTAGAAGTTGAAAAAGTCAGATTTCTACCAAAATCGGAGCTATTTAATTCAAAATGCTATCAGATTGTCCCTATATGCCATTTTCCCAGTTACTAATTCCGGAATTTTGGAAAGCAGGTGTATTTTGATCTACTGGAAATTTCAGATCTGCTCTGAATTTTTTAAAGTCTGGCGCGCCTTTAGCGCGATTTGCAGAAACTTCAATTTCCTTTTTAATGCACTAAAAATCAAAGCTCTACGACAAAATCTAAAAAGTTACGCTCCTTCCTAGTTTTTTAGCAGTGGAGCGCACTTTCTCTCATTTTTCCATTTTTCTCCGAGAATACAAACTGCAGCCTGGCGCACCTTTCGCGCGTTTTGTAGAACTTTTAACGCTCTTTCCAACGCGCCTAAGATCAAAGCTCTACGACAGATTCTGAAAAAGTTACACGTCTTCGGAGACGCACAATTTCTCTCGTATTCATTCATGAGCTTGTTTTTCTCTGAAATCCCAGAAAATATAGTTATAATCTCTCACATTTTTCTTTTCCAGTACGTCGTCGAGCCAGCTCGTGAGCAACTTCTCCCCGACCCCCTCCCAGCTCCATACCTCCAACCGAAATACACAATCGTCATCGAGCTCAAAAACATTCTTGTCCACCCCGAATGGACGTACAAAACCGGATATCGCTTCTTGAAACGTCCGGCTCTCGACTACTTCCTCGATGTCATCGGTTATCCGAACTTTGAAGTCGTCATCTACTCATCTGAATCCATGATGACTGCTGCGCCAGTCGTCGACAGTTTTGATCCAAAACAACGGATCATGTATAAATTATTCAGAGATTGCACGAAATACATGAATGGACATCATGTTAAGGTAAATAGAGAAATTGAGTTTTTTCGGTTAAATATAAATTAAATTTGAATTCAGGACCTCTCGAAACTGAACCGCGACTTATCGAAAGTTATTTACATCGATTTCGATGCGAAATCAGGACAATTGAATCCAGAAAATATGCTCCGAGTACCGGAATGGAGAGGAAATATGGATGATACTAGTCTTGTCGATTTGGCTGAACTTTTAAAGAGTGAGTGGTAGAAAAATGTGAAATTTAGGTGAAAAACAGCATTTCCTCACGAAAAATGCTTAAAAAATGTTGTTTTCGTCTCATTACTGTTGTTTTTGTCTCAAATTTTCGCTAAAAATCGATGAAAAAAGTTATTTTCGAAGGCTCCGACAATAATTTTTGACATTTTTCGATAACTTTTACATCAAAATGATGAAAAATGGTCTAAAAATTAAGATGAAATTGCTATTTTTACTTACAAAATACCATATTTTCGAGGCCTGGCTTCAAAAATGAACCAATTTTTCAAATTTGTTCATTTTTAATCGGAAATGTGAACATTTCTTATGATTTTTCTGAATTTCTTCTAATTCTAGTCGAAAATTTGACTTTTTCGCGAGAAAATTTCATAAAATTCGAGTGACAAGTATGCAAAATACCCAAAAACCTTCACTTCAGCTAAATGTGATAAATTTTGACATTTTTCGATAAGTTTTACATTAAAAATTAGAGTGAAATCGCTATTTTCACTCATAAAATATCGAAAACCTCCCAAATTTGCAGCAATACATTTGTCCGACGCTGAAGACGTTCGCCCAATGCTTCAATACTACTCTCAGTACGACGATCCAGCAAAAGAGTTCCGTCGACGAGCCGTTTATTTGTCTCAACAAGAGGAGCAGAAGAAACAACAACCCGACGAGAGTTCGATGCTCAAACGATACTCTGGAAGACTGTTTGGATTCAGAAGACACGCTTCCGCCTAATTTCTTCGTTTTCTTTTTTCCATTCATTCTTCACATCTGATGATCTTTTCCTTTCGTTTTTCCCCCAGCTCACTCTCTCCGTGCCTTCTCATTTAGCTCATTTAATTAATAAACTTTATATTTAGGTTAGTAGGTTCTCCTTTTTTTGTAGTCTTCTCTCCCCCCCCCGCATTAGAGTTGTTCAGAGCCGGTATATGACACCAATTTTTTGTTGATTTTTTTGTTTTCTTTTCCTCTTTCCCTACGCCTTATCAAAAACGTATCATCTGTTATACAATTCCCACTCCATAAAATTCATTTTTGCCCCTTCCCTTCAAATGTTCCCGTTTCGAGTTGAACGCGCGTTGAAAAATCGCAAAGACTTTGGCTTTATCACATTTTCCTTCCATTTTCCTTCCTTTTTCACCGTTTAATCTGGGTCGATGTTGCCATGAAAAGGGCAAAATCGACGAGAGAAGCTTTGTGAATCTCTCTGCGTCTCTCTTCTAGTATACCAGATCAAACATTCACTGGATTAGTATTATTATTACCATTAGCAAATATATATTCTCACAATATCACATTTTTAGCCACGTCGACACACACCACTGACGTCATCAGGAGACAATTAGAGGATTATAGTGGTAATAATGAAGGTAAGAATGAGAATATCTTGAATAAATACTCTTCTGAGCGAGGAGACGCAGAAGAGAAAGTGGGCGGAGTCTCCCGATAAGTCGTAGTCGGTGACCGACGAATTCTCGATAGCAGAGAATAGTGAAAGTACGATTTATCGTTGATAGGCTTTCACTTTTCTAAATGTTTTTCTTGTGAAAATCTGTAATAAATCTGCTTTTTTTTTCTTTTTCTAAATAATTTATTATTTTTTCTTATCCGATTCACGCCCGAAATTGGAATTCCACCGGTTTCCCAGTCATTTTTAGGCCCAAAATTGAGTTTTTGCTTGAAAATTGTTGAAAATTGACAATTTTCAGGCATTTTTCAGTTTGAAAACCTGATTTTTAGCCTATTTTTCATGTTTTTTGAGCGAAAAACTAAAAATCTCCGATGCGACGTCTTCAAACCGATGAAAACACTGAAATCGCCTTCTCGTTTTTCCCCATTTTTAGTCTTTGCCCAGTTTTTTTATTGTATACTCGCCAGAATCATCTACCCGCAACACCGATCACAATTTTTTCTCTCTCTCCGATTGTGTGTGGGTTGAATGGAATGAAAGAGAGAAATAGCGAGAGCGGATAGTGCAACACATTTCTTTTTGTTGAGGTAGTGACTGATTTATGGAGAAAAGTTTTGATTTTTCTTTTTTTTCTTTTCTTTTTCAAGAAAATTATATAAACTTTTGAAGAGAATTTTCGAGTTTATCTGAAATTTTGAAATTGTGATTATTGAATTCAACCCAATTCCAAGGGAACCGAGAAAAGAACCCCGATTTTCAGCATTTGAATAGTTATAATATAAGTTTTCGGCTGAAACTCCCATTTTTAGAACTGAATCTATCTTTTTTGTTTTCCGACTTCTTCCCGTCTTTATCAGAACTGAGGTACTCCCCCTTTTTAGACTAGAATACCAGGGACAAATTGAATTCCCATGTCTAATAAAATAGCAAGTACACGACTAGAATTCATGCGTCTCGGTTCATTTGATATCTCACGCGTGTTGTGAGGGACGCATTCTTTAACTCTCAAGTCTCCGGATTCCTATTTAATTCGATATTCCTTCTTTCCAACGTCCTGATCTCAAAACTTGAAACTAAGTAATCACTTCTTAAAATGACAATATCCCGGATAAATGGCGCCTAAATGCTCCTGTTGAAAAACGAACGTCTGCGTTGCTCATTCAGTTAGCTTCATGTTATCGAGACAGTATTTCTGACTCTATAAAATGACTTGTTTTCATACGATTTCTCTATTTAGAAGATATTTATGAAACATTTCTAGTGTTCTAGAAATGGAGTCAGTTGAATTTATGATGTCTAGCCTGTGTTTGGTGGAATGTATAAAAAGAATTCATTATCGAATGTAAAAATGTGACTTGGCTTTTTCTGACATGCTCGAAAAGAATTTCGAATTTTAGCTGCTGGATCCCAGCCGTTTCTGACTAGGGAAGGTCATGGGCTCGGTCTGGAGTCATGGGATGTGGCCTATATCATTGGAAAGCTGAGAAAACGCTAATTCCAAATATATATTCAGTTTTTGCCCTCGATGCCTAGTAATCGAGAAAAACAAGGTCAAAGTTAGAAAAAAGACAAACTATAGCCTTTCTAACACGCGAAAAACTTTTTGAAATTCTTTTTTGCCAATTTCGCGTGTTCAAAAAGCAATAATTTGTCATTTTTCCACACTTTGACCTAGTTTTTCTCGAATACCTAGCCTCGAGGGCAAAAACTGAATATATATTTGGAATCAGCGTTTTCTCAGCTTTCCAATGATATAGGCCACATCCCATGACTCCAGACCGAGTCCATGACCTTCCCTAGTGAGATAAAGGGCTGTTATCCGCTACAAATGATATATGTTCATATTTCAAAACCGGCTAGGATCTAGCCTTTGAAAACTCGAACGTTTTCTGGACCAGATTAGATGATTGTCTGTCTAGATTCTTCTCCTTTCTCCATTTCTCCCATTTCCAACTCACCTTTTCTCAAAATAAGCGCCATTCCATATTCCCACACATACCCCTCGATTGTCCTTCTTTTTCTGATCGAAACACCTCATTGTTAATTCAATTCACTCCGGGCTGCTCTGCTAGCTTTTCTCGCCCGTTTGTTCGTTTTCGACGACTCTATTGACACATCTGTTTCCCGGAACTTTTGCACACACGGGGGGCGATGCAGGAATCGATTTTTCAATAGTTTTTATCAAACATTTTCCAATTAGTTCCCTTTTGCAAACTCTGTCATTTCCAGGTGATCCGCTACAACTGGAAGCTCATCTTCATTCTGATGTCACTGGCCGTCGTACTGGGAATCCTCATTTGCACAACATCGGCGTGGGGACAATGGAGGACGAATCAGCGGACACATCAACTATCACTTCTCCCCGAATCGTCCACGTTGAGACTTTGTCGAGATTTTACGAATCAGACGAGGTTTAAAGAGATTCTGGCGCCTATTATGGTGCCGAGAATAGTGGATACACCGCAGCATAGGCAGGTTGGAGATGTAAGTTCGAGATGGGACTTGGGATTTTTAGAATAAGGTTTAAACCACAAATTTTCAATCTAAAAGTCAGAAAAATCGTGGTTTAGGTCGGAGAAGAGAAAGATTCAGACTGAAAACTCGCTCCTCTGCTACACGGTTTTGACAACTGCGCTCTACCGTGATCCTCTTGAGAAAATGTTCGTTTTTCTCTGCGTCACTCGATTTTTCACACTATTTTTTCATTGCCGGTAGAGCGCGTTATGAAAAATGAAGATTACAATAGAAAAAAAAAACGTTTCGTCTTCAAAAAACCGAGATTTTTTCTACAATTGACTGAAAAATCATATTTTATCAGTTCCATAAAGTCTGAAATCTTAGAAAATTCGCATATAACACGGCGCCTGGGAATGAGTACTAAAATCAAACGTGCTCCGCTGGAATCAGCGAACATTATAGCGCGAAATTCAAAATAAATTTTTTATTCAAAAGAATTTGATTTTTTATTCAAAAGAATTTGAAAACTCACATAAATCGGCTCAAGAGTGGTCGATTAAGTTGCGTATCAAAATGCCACAACGAATAGAAATAATTAAAGTTTGAAAGTCTAGTGGAGCGCGTTTACTGCTATTCAGACGGATAATTCGAAAAGTTTTCTGGATTTTTCGGAAAATTTCTTCCCAGCAAGCTTATCCCCCAACAACCATAGACAATTCCATTTCCAGTACATGCAAAACTTCCTTCACAACTTGGGTTTCGCCACCGAATGGGATTCATTCACCGACACGACGCCGTTCGGCAGTCGAAACTTCCGCAACCTCATCGCAACATTCGATGAAGCTGCTCCACGCCGTCTCGTCCTTGCGTGTCACTACGATTCGAAAATCATTCCGGGACAAGTGATGATTGCGGCGACAGATTCAGCGGTGCCGTGCGCAATGATGTTGGATATTGCACAGACGTTGGCTCCGTATATGTATAAGAGAGTGGCTCAACAGATCGGACTTCAATTGATTTTCTTCGATGGGGAGGAGGCGTTCAGGGATTGGACGGCGACGGATTCCTTGTATGGGTCTAGGTAAGTGTGGTTTTTTTGCAAAAAATTAAAACAAATTTTAATCAGTTTCCAGACATTTGGCACAGAAATGGGAGCAAAAGTGGTACCCATCTTCGAGCAGTCTGAACAATTTTGAGCTCAGCAAAGAGATTGATCGAATTGTAATCAATTAGCTTCTGAAATTCCCCCAAAAACTTCTATAATTTTAGGATGTCCTTATGCTTCTTGACCTCCTGGGCGCTGCGAACCCATCTATCGGAAATACGATTGGAATGGGTGCTAATGAGTTATTCAGTCAACTAGCAGATGTCGAGGCGAATCTCAGATCAACTGGATGTCTGAATTCGATTCGGAGGAATGTTTTCAATAAACAGTTGTCTTATAATCAAGTGGAGGATGATCATATTCCGTTTTTGAAGAGAGGTAACCGTCTGATATGATGAAGAATTTTTGAGTTACAGTAGGAAAATGTGTTTTTAGAGGAGAAGTGCCAAAAAAGTGCTTAAAAAATCGCTCTAATACCCATACTTGCAAATTTACGGCCCGGGCCGGTAGAGAATTTTCTAGGCCCGGCCCGGCTTCAAAAAAGGTACCTATTATTTACCAAATTTTTTGAATTTTTCTTGAAATTTTACATTAAAAATTTCAATTTTTTGATGCATAACTAGCTTTTGATTGAATTCTGAAGTATAGTCAAAAATTCGACATTTTTGGGAAAAAAATTCAAAATTTCGTTCAAAATTTCAGTTCAAATTTTTCACCCCGGCTCGTTGCAAGTATGCTAATACCCGTTCTTCTGACTCAAAATGAGCTTTGATGGAAGAGATTTTCGTGTAGTCCTCTCGGACAAGATTTATTCCTCAACTTCTTGTTTCCTACCTTTTTTCCAACAGGTTTTTCTATTATTTCTCGACATTAATAGAAAAACTTAGAAAATTTGCTGGAAAAAGTTTAGGAAACGAGAAAATGAAGAAAAATCTTTGGTTTTTCTTAGAATTTTCTAAGGTATGGGGATCTGCAATAAAAAAAAACTTCAGTTCTTTGAAAATTCAATGCTTTACAGTTGAATATTCAAGAAATACGGTAAAATTCTTTAACTTCATCATTAGAGCGCACTTTCCAGGCGTGCCAATCCTACATCTCATCACCGTCCCATTCCCATCTGTATGGCATCGAGCATCCGACAACGCGAATGCTCTCCACTACCCAACAATCGATCATATGACTGCAGTGATTCGAGTATTCGTGGCGAAGTATCTTGGCATTGCGCCAGCATAATCATATTTCCTTTTTTTTTTTGGATTTTCAAAAAATTATCAAATTTCTATTCCATCCCCATATCATTCCGCTTTTTCATCCCATCCCCCTCTCTCATCAGTAATTATATTTTATTTTCTTTCTACGGGCTCCTTGTTGTGTTTTAAGTTTTCTTCTCCTGTATGTATATATAATATTTATTTGAGTTTGAAACTCGTTGTAGCAAGGTAGAAATAGGCAGCTAGAAAACATAATAAGAAGAAACCAGAAGGGAATCCACCCGCGCGAGAGAAAGAAGAAAACGATGGCACCTGATGAGAAGAAATATGGGATTTCAAAAAAAAAGAAGAAAAATTTGATTCAAATCGCTGTTGACTCATTAATTGGTCCTTGAATTTCCGTGCCCAGAAGTGGGATAGAGACGGCATTTCCGACTTGAAGCTTGGGCGATCCGGCTCTTGAATTGTTGTTCGGAAAACGGATTGTACTTCTTTCAGATGTCATTCGGTAGGAGATACGAGAGGTTTGGTCGGTGACAAGGACCTGGAAAGTTGAAAAATTATTGGTGGACAATTTTAGAAAGAATGAAGTTACAAGGACAGAGTGACAGACAGAAAGGTTCATACATTGTCGGGCCGAAAAATTCGTCTTTTTTGTGAAAAATTGGTCAACTTTGAAAGCTTGTATCTCAGCGACAAAAAGCCTTAGTGTCTCAATTTTTGAATAGGCTTATAGAAAAAGTCTTGGGCTACATTTTTGCAGTTGTAAACTTTTTGATAGCTGTTCTAGACTTTGAGATATGCGACTTTATAGAAAAGCGACTGGAACAGAGAGACGCAGAGAAACGAGGGCGGCTGACTTCTCTGCGTCTCCCCGCAGTGTTTTCAGTAGCTCATCTTTGACGGCTTATATCTCGATAACCTGAATAGCTATCAAAAAGTTGTCAACTACAAAAATGTAGCTTTTGATTTTTTCTATTCAAATATATCAGTCTTGAAGCGATAAGACAACATCTGACGGAGTTACACGGTTTAAAGTTGAGCTATTTTCAACAGTCTTTCATAAGAAGGATATCAAACTGTTAGTATGGTTAGTATGTGCAAGAATGTGACATGCGGTGTCAGCACAACCGCGCTCCACTGGGGTTTCAAATTGATTCTCAATAGAGCGAAGTTGCAACGTGAAACAACAAAAAACGAACAAAGTGTTAATTGAATGCAGGAGAAGACATTCCAAGTCTTACTGTATGTAAAGCAGGTCGGTGACGTGGATTAAATCGTTTTTCGAAAGTGTCACCAATGGAACGAAGAATGGAGAGCAGAAAGCGCTGTTAAAAGATAGGCAAAGATACGGAAATTTGAATCAGTGGGTGTTGTTGAGAGAAAATAAGGAGTGGTAAGGAAAATTAATTGTTTTGGAAAAAGAAAATTAGGAACGAATGAATAGTTGTTGGTGGATGTTAATTCAAAAGAATCTGTGAAAATCACAGAATTTTTTGAAATGGTTAGGGTTAGACCAATAAAAACATGCTCACCTTTCCCTTCTGTCTCTCCGCATATCCAGGGCATAGAATTCGTTTCCATGCGATTATGGCAGTTTTTCGGAAGTTTGCGCTGAAAAATTGCATTATTGAAATTTCAAAAAAAAAAAGTATTAAAATCATGGGAAAATAGGCTCTGTCAAAATCCTAATTGAAACAAAGCCAGCAAATATGGTAGGTGCTCAAAGATGGAAATATGAAAATGTTTCAATTATATCGTAGAGAGCTGAAATGTTCTATAGATGCAACATTCGTTTAAAGTTCGATATTTTGAGCTGAAAAATATGTCCAAATGTAGATCTCAGCGAGTTCTGTTTGTCACCGGCTACGGGACTGATGGAGAATCGTGTATGGGCCGCAAGTAGGAAAAAAAAGAAAAAAAAAGAAGATTTTTCTCTTTATGGCGCAATCGGTGACAATACTGAATACTAATATTGCGACTCGGATTCGACCCCCGTCTCCCATCTTTTGTTTTTTCCCTTACCTTGAAAATGCATAAACCAACACATCAATCGCTGTATTCAGGTAATACATGTAGTGAGCCGTATTGTAAATTGTCTGGAATTTTCTAGAATAATTTTTCAATCAAATATCCCGGGAAAACTCACCATATAAAGTTCGGATCTCGTAGTCTCCGAAGGCGGGGATTGATACACAGTTTGCAGCACAATTTCCACCATCATTGACACATAAAAGGGCGTGTTCAAGACAACGAACACTAGAGGCATCACCCAAAGAATTCGGGTCCATGTGCCAGAAGACGACGACGATCCACCAGTTCTTCTTGAGTTATTCTTTTTAGTCTCCGCCATAAAATGTTCTTGAGACTTTCGGACTTGGAGAGACACCAAAATATTCAAGACAACGATAATGATACATGGCACAACATAGCATAGAACTGTGTCGAGTGCTTGGGCTATAATCTGGTAGTTGGCTTCTTTCAGTGCACATTTTCTCTCTCCATTCGATGGTTCCAACGAGAAAAATTGGAAGAGTTGAAGCACAAATGGGATGGGAACCCAGTACATCATCACCTTGGCTCGGTCCACGTGGCCATACTGGAATTTGATTTTTGAGGTTTCAAATAGACAGAAATAAAATTAAAAACAACTAGAATAATAACAAGCGCATTTTATATGAATGAACTACTAACCTTCATATGGGACAACGGGTGGGCGATGGCCAAATATCTTTCAATGGTGAGAGCAGCTGTAGACCAACTGGAGATGTAGGAAGCTGTCATCAGGACGTATTCCAGTCCGACACAATATTCATATGCTATCCAGTCGACTTTGAAGCAGATGAGTAGAACTCCAGTCAGGAATATACTGTCGGCAAGGGTCAGAACAATAAGATATATGTTGGCGTTTACCTGAAGCAAAGAAACATACTTGTTTCAAAACAAATATTATTACTTTTTATAACTATTCTCTATTGCTATATAACAGACTTGCAAACTGGGCCGAAAGGGGCCGAGAACGCATATCGCATAACTCGCTTAAACCTCAATGCTATGAGATAAAAACATTTTAAAATTTAGATCTCGACGAGTTCTAAATCTGTGACCGACTATGGACTGGATGGCTATTCGTTAATAAACGGTCTGGTATGCAAGTATGCTATATATGTTGTTTTCTGTTAAGTTAACAGTAACATTGTACTTTAGGCGAAAAACTCACCCTTCTCAATCTCGAATGAAAAATCGTGACCAGCGAAACGATATTTCCCGTCAATCCAAAAAGTACAATAGCTGGCAGAATATAAATGTAGAAGTCGATATGATCCCCTAATTCATCCATGTGTGCTGTCCCATTGACTACCTGTAGCGTCGACGTCGTTGGTGAAGGTGCTAATGACGTCATCTGGAAAACTTGATGTCTGGAAGGTTGGGGGTTCAAAAGTTTAAAAGTAGAAAATAAAGAAGTTAATTTGTTTGCAGGAAGAGGATCCTTATATACACTGACATTTTTTGACAGTTGACGTGTTTCCGGGAACAAATGTGCTTTCGAAGAATCTCATATACATATTTGGGAAAGGAAACTGATTTTTTGGGTGAAACGAACGAAGAAAAAGAGAAGAAGATAGAGAAAAACAAAAGAGAGATGATGCGACTCTGAAAAGTTGTTTCGTTTTTCATTTTCAAATAGTTTGGGGGAAACGGAAGAAGAGAGATGGGGAGAGGGTGGAAACATATGTATTCGACGATAAAATGAAAGTTATGAGGTGTTCGGAATGATTCATAAACTGCAGTTTTTTCAGATTGAAAAATTTTTTTGAGAAGTTTCAGAACACGATTCGTGACCTCACAGGGTGAGAGGGAAGAAAATATTTTTTCAGAGAATAAGGAAATGTTTCAAAAAACAAAAGTCAGAGTAAACACAAGTAGATCTTTAGCTTTGGGGAGCAAGAAAAAGTTGTGTTTTGAATGAAATGGGTGGCGTGCTCTATTGATAATAACAATTCTAGATTTTTAAACCGTGCTCCACTGAGTACTTTTTCGTGTACCTCTCGTGGACAACCAAAAAAAACGTGAACAACAGAAAACATGACATTAGAGCGCAGTTTACAAAACTAGTGGAAAATTGGGAAATTATTTCGAATCCTTTAAATAATAAGAATAATTACAATTCCTGCTAAATCAAATTTGTTTTCTATGTAAATCAGAATTTTTATGATTTCTCTTTTTCTGAGTTCCCAGAATACTCATAAAAGAGACTCGAAAAGGTCGAAAAAATGGTGTCGGCTAAGAAGGTACCCAACAAAAAAACGTTCAAATTTAGGCTCCGCCCCTCTGGGCCATTACTCATGGACACCCCGTGAAATTGGGTTTGTTTTTGGTCCCGGCTCTTTTCTCGATTTCGTTTTTCTTCTCACTCTAAAATTGTCGGAATACGCGGTCGGAATAAATGAGACACTGGGGGTCTTCCCTTTATTTGCAATGAACCTTTTTTTGAATTTATAATGAAACCTATTCGGAGAAAAGTGGAAAAAGTGAGAACGGAGTCATCGCAATCAGACGAGAAACGTTATTCAATGAAAAAGAAATTGAAGAAGACGTCGTCCAGACTGAGAATAATAAGAAAAAGTATTGAATACTATGAAAGCAGAATAGGTGCTAAGTAGATAGAGAGATCATCCGGATCTACGTCAATTATTGGAATAGATGGGCAGGCTGAAACCAAGTGAAGAGTTCAGAATTCTCTAACACTACTTTTTGTAGTATGCTTCTTCCAAAGTTCTGGGGGAAAAAATGAAACCAAAGGATCGAATATCAGGGTTCCAAATGGAGAAAACACAATTAGCATTTAAAAAAATGGCTATACACAAAAGGAGGAGGAACGGAAGGAGATGGGTTAGAAACAATTAGTCTTTGAGTATGGGACTTGGTCTGGGTCATAGTTCAGCTGGAAACAAGCCTACTATTATTATATCGGGGTTCGATTCCAAATCTTATAAAATTAATAATTTTTCCAATCTTGTTGTGTGAGACAAAAAAAGAGCCGGGCGTAAATCTTAATAACACACAACAGGAACGGGGAGAATAAATATATAAGATCAACTGTAGGACTCGCAAAGAGTCCAGAATTCAAATTTTATGAAAAATAGTCTGTAATGGCGGAGTCAAGACGCAAAAGTTTGCTCGGCTACGGTTTTGGGTAAGTAGGGTACAATTTTATCCCAGGTTGAAAACTGTTTATGGAGGAAGCTTCGCTAGTATTTTTTGTTTGCATGTGTTTTTGATTGCGAATCTGAGCCATCATTGGCTTAAAATGAAATTCCGAACACAATAAAACTCTAAACGACCCACGGTGGCTCAAGTTTTACGATTTGGAAAACACTGAGATCTCTATTCGAAATTAGAATTAAAACACAACTTTTAGATGATCAAAAATGAGAAATAATTACCTTCTGAAAAGAATGAGTTCAAAGTTACACAAACCATAATTTCTATATACAAGCCCCGCCCTCATATGTTATGTCTCATCTCAAGAGTCATCAAATTCACATTCAGTCAGGAAGCCTCCCCGAACACTAATTAGGTTTTTCGTTTTTTGCCTGGGAGGATCTATTGGCGAACCGACAATAAAAAAGAGCTGGCGAATGGAAGGGAACAAGAGTTCAGAAAAAAGAGAAGTAAAAGAAGACGTCAAAAACGATTTCAAGGAAATGTGCAAAAATGCGCTTTCTGAAGAAAGTGCGTGGAAACTTCCTAATCACATCATTGATATCAGATGATTTCTTTTCCTTTTTTTTTTGAAGTTTTGACCTATGCCTAACATCATAAAAAAGCATAAAATAGTACAAGAAATCATAAGTTGTTATAGAGAATTCAGAATTCCAAAATCTGGAAAATGTTTTGAACTGGAAATAAAACGTCGGATATCCTGAGTGTCTCAATGCACTAAACGGAATAGTGAATTTCCAGAAATTTTCAATTATAATTGATTCCAATGATCGCTATTAAAATGTGGGAGGAAGAGTTCATTAAAATTCTGAATAGCTCATTATCTTTCGAAATGCAACAGGGTTTCCAGAACGGAAAAAGTTGTGTCAAAATGGACTTGAAAAGATAGAAAAAAGGGGTAAACGTTCACCGCATTATTCCACCTGAGCGGTTTTTCGCTTTTATAAAAAAAAACAAGAGGAGGACAGAAAACAGAAAAATAATACAAAGAAGCTGCAAGAGAAACTAAGCGATTAACCTTGGGGCGGATGGATTAGAGGCGCCAAAATATCAAATTAAGTATAGCAAAAAGGAGAAAACATATAGCAAGCACTTAGAATCGAACCGTAAAAACGAGTTTAGTGGACAGACTTCTTCTCGACTAGAACCGTCAAGAACGAAATTTAAATAGAGAAGAATATAATCTACAAATTCGAGAATAAAAATTCAGGCAGGAAGCAAGATTGAATTTCCGCCGTGGGAGGAGTTTGTCTCGTAAAGAACATCGCACACACACACAGACGGAAGTCCGATAGAAATTAACATATTCCAACGTGTGGTGGTTCACTTGACTGCACCGGAAGAATCTTAATTACAAAAAATTTTGAATTCGAGACAGAATGTTCCGAATTTTTTGATTACTAAGAATTCTACGCCTGCTTACGCCTGCTTTTTTTCAGCAAAGTTGAAAAAAAAACTCGAAAACGAAACAATTTAGATTTACGTGATTTCCAGAGAAACACAAATTTAAAAATTTGACCTACTCGGAGGGGCTTCCCGATATTTCTAGCTCATCGTCACTAAACTCTATTTCACGTAGAGATTTCGAATGATGATTCAGAAGAAAGGAAGTTTGAGGGGTCGGTGAAATTTGATCTACTAACGCCCTCGAAACTGGAATCCCCTTTTGATTCTAAAAATACATTGAGGTATTCATAGACGAATTGTGATAAGAAAGTTGGGATGGGGTCAGGGGGAAAATGACGCCGCGGTGAGCACGCAGCGAGTAGGTGGTGTAAGCAGTCATCTCCCAGTTAATTCATTATGATTTTGTAGAAAGTTTCGAGTGAGTGGTAAGAAAAAAGCCGTGGTGAATAGATGGGTTCTGTCTATAGCTGTCTCGAAGTTCTGTGTTGGTAGTGAAGTCTGAAGAGAAACTTACTGGGTTTGCAGCGAGAGATAGTGAGTTTGCAGCGAGTTTACAGGAACCTAGCAGTAAGTGAGTAGCGAACAGGTAGTGAGCTCACTGCGAGCATATCCCCTTGGTGCTGATCAAACTACTTTTTCCCGAAATTTTTCCCTACAAAAGCGAAAATTCTTCCGCCAGTCAGTTTACTTTCTTCTCACACCACCTTGAAAAATAATTGGTTTTACGATGAACATGACAGCGGCGGGAAGAAAAATTCGATGAAAAATGACAAAAACAAGCGGTCAGTCTCTGGGTAAAGAATAGATGTTCGCAGGACCGGAAGGAAATTATTAACACAAGTATGTGGCAATATTGCTGGAAGTGGGCGGAGTCTAGGTACAAGTTATGAAACATGTGGAAAAACTGCGAAATAAGAATAAGACAAAAAGAAGAGCGGGTCGTCGGAAAATAATGGTTTTTCCTTGTATGCATAATGATCATGCAACCAGCAAACGGAGCGATGAAAAAATGGAGAAAAGAAGGGGAAGGAAACCATAAAAAAGAAGAAATGATGAAGAGATGAAAAAGAGACAATAAGAAGGAGTAGCAGAAAGGACGAATTATAATTGGATATAATTCTAATTCTCAGCTGAGAGAAGGGGCCACTACAAAATGGTGCCGACAAAAAAGTGTACTCCGGGAAGAGTGACGACAGGAAGTGCGCTCCATTGCAAATCGGTCAAAAAATGGAAGTGTGACACACACATACGTCTATCTGTGTCCCACCCGTTTGAATATTTGATTCTCTGGGAGTTTGTGCTCTCATCTCAAATATGGTGATTTGTCGCCTATTCAATATGGTTCTTGAGGTTTCAATGATCTACGATTTTTGTGTCTATTGAAAAGTTGGATAAAAAGAGGATAGAAGGAAGGTAAGGGTTCAAACAATTCTCTTTTTTCCTGGAAACATTTCAGTAGGTGACAATTTTTTTCTAGCTATTCAAGATTTTGAGAGATAACTCTTCAGGCAACGTACTGTGGGAGAGGGCGCAGAGAAGCGAGGGTGTCTGATTTCTCTGCGTCCTCCCTTCTCTCGAGATCTTGCACTCCAATCAAAACTTTTCTAACTACAAAAATTTAGGTCAAGACATTTCTGATACATTCCACTAAAAATAATATGTATCATTTATAGTTACAGTAGCTTAAAGCTCAAACTATGTTTTTCACTATTTTACTACATTCAAAACACCAAACAACAAAAGCTAATGAGTAACAGACGGAAACAAAATTAGTATCCCAAGAAATGGTAAGGGCGACGTCAGAGTGAGAGTTACCTTAGGAGATGAATGACCAGAACGAAAAACTTATCACCGGATCACACGGATAAGGAGGATAAAGAAGAGGCAAGTATATTCAGAAAGGAATAAGCTCTATGCAGACAAATTGGCACTTTTCAATCTGCGGAGGGGCGGGAGAGAGTGTATTTGACGTTAGCTTATTTCAGAATGAATTCGAAAAGGGATGGAATAAGACTAATCCTGGAAATGATTCATTTCCAATAAAAGTTTTAGTTCCAAGTTCAACAAAACCTAGGGAGCATCATAAATAGATTTGAAAAGAATGTTCCAGAAAGCAAAAAAAAGTTTTCGCACGTCGTTTATGTTAATCCCTCTGAAATGTTCATAGGGCTTTCATAAACAAAATCGTTACATGTCGGCATGAGGCGAAATAAAGAAGCAACAAATTTGGAAATTTTTGTCTTTAACATCGCGATTCGAAAATTAAAAGAAGAAATTTTTGAAAAGATATAAAATTTTGCATTAAACATGCTCAGTAACTCCCTAAAAGTTAGTTATTCCATATCTAGAAGCCTAAACGCGCTCTATCGAGATTTGAACTTAGCAATTGAGCGCATCACAAAAACTTGAAAACCTAGCCTAAACTACAATTTCTCCTTAAAAACCAAAAAGGGAAATTGTTGCTTTCCAGACGCAAATGATCTTTGTGAAAAGGCGGGTTAAAGTTCGAAACACAATAGTGAAAAGCTTATTTTTTCTTTTCATTTCACTCTTTTCCACTCCCGACGTGAAGTCAAAAAACATAAATGACTTGTGAGGGAGGAGGAGTCAGCTGGGGTGGTGGCATAATTGGGTCCGAACACCAAGGGAAGATTCTCAGAATTATGAACGGAAGATTTTTGGTATCTTAACACTTATGGTACGAAAATAACGAAAAGGGGGAGAGAGGAGTGTGAACTTTTGACAAATGAATCCTGAGGTCGAGAGTAGCGTTTATCTTAAGTCGGAAGTGAAAGCATTGTTTTTCAAAAAATTGCGTTGAATTCAGAATCAAATTCAGAATCTGCGTTGTCAAATTCTGTCAACATCTTCTCAACAGCTTGGCCTTTTTTGTTCCCGCTGAAAACCTGAGGGCACCGCCCGTATTTTTTGAGCTGACATGGAAATGATGCTGGGTGAAACTCAAAGATTCAATATTTTAACAAAATAGTGGGGGCATAATTGCAATCGAAAGACATGATTATAGGTTGCAATAATGGTAACTGTGCATCTGTGACTCCTGAATTATTACATGTCAAAATTAGAATATTTGCATTTCTCATGAAACGGTCATTTTCGAAAAAAGGTATTTGGGAGACAATATCTATCCGATTGTGGGTACACCCTTGCGTAAACGTTACACCTCCACAATGCTTGATTCAGTCATGGAGGTGGGAGGTGTTTATTGGAATTTTGGGACTATATTATGAAAATTCTATTATAATTCCAAAAAAAAGATATTTTGCCTGCAATTCTCTGGAAACTCAGAAGGGGACAGCTCAAACTATTGTGAGACAGGCGAGTTGAGTAGACAAGGAACACAAAAAAGTGAAAACATGAAAAAATAAACATAGGACTCCATGGAATCAGAGCTTCAGAGGGGCGGAGTGCTACGAATATTACTTATATACGATTGTCGTCACTAGACAACAGAATAGTACAAACATTTTCAAAGAGTCACGTCATATAAATGTTGTGCCACATAAAAAATATTGCGTTAAAATTTTAGAAAAACGACAAATTTTTTATAATTAAAATGATTCCTTCAAAAACAAAGATGAATTCTGGTAGTGTTTTGAAAAACAGTCAATTAAAAGGGGATACCTCCTTGTTTTTAGGTTTATTCCATATCAGGGTAAAGTGAGGTCACAGCAGAAGAAGTACAGTAGTACTGGTGGGAGGATGCTCAGGGGAAAAGTTGGGTGGAGAAGGTTCTCAAAATTACTTTTTTGTAAGAGAGTACAAAACTAGCGATAGAGCGTATTTGAGATGTTACAGGATGTAGGAACGTTCAAAAACTATCATTGATAAAAGTCCGCTCCATTGACCAACTGCAAGATCTATTGAAGTATAACTTTAAGAGATTAGCAACGAAGCAATTCCAAAACTAATATATATGATTTGTTATCTATAAACCTATTGAAAAGCTATAGATTATACTATTCTACGATTTTCAGATTCTTCACGGACTGCCCACCGAGACAAGTCTGATTAACCTAATTAACCATTCGAGCTCAATCGCAGAGATCGGGATCAAAATTCTGCGGAATTTGAGTTTTGAGTATTGTAAATTAATGGAACACATTTTTCGTAGAAAAACAACAAAAAATCCTGAATAAGTTGTTCAAAGAAGTAGTGTGAGATATGAGTAATAAAATGAGCAGAATAATTGTTTTTTTTTCTGGGAACACTGCCGAAAAAATAAATCATTCTCAATTTCTCCATGAAGACGAAAACATGAAGAATAATGATTGCAGAGAAAGGAGAAGAAGAAACAATACTCAAAATTCATTTCACGTGAGAGGTGTCCAAAAAATAGAAAAAGAAGACGTCATGTCTCCAGAATCTGTCAACGACGATAAAGACGCAGGTTCGAAATTACCCTCGTTTTTGAAACTACACGATGACAGCTGACGGAAGAGAGAATATAAGGTTTATGTGCTTTTGAGAGCAGTTCCTTTTTTCTTTTTGCTCTGAGGAGCCGTCAAACCGATGGAACAATTATATGTCACCCTCCCCACGCCTTGATTTGACTCTTTTTTTGGGAGGGACAAGGAAGTACATTTGAGATTTAGAAAACGAAATAAGAATACATGGAAGTGGGTTTTCTTTTGAGATTCATTCTATTACTAGAATAATTTACACAACAACAAAAAACACTAAATTCATATTCCCCGTGGAATAAGGCACAAATATTTTTGACAAGTTCCGATCAGATGTTGGATTTCAGTGGATTTAGAGGATCTTAATCAAAATGTTATCGAGATTCAGGATCATTCGGATTGAGAATAGCACTATTCATACTTACCAAGGCCCGGTCCAGCACCGGCAAGGCCTGGAAAGGCCCGAAGGCTCGGCTTCAAAAAAAGAACCAATTTTTGAAAATTTTTTCACTTTTGCATCGAAAATATGAAAATTTCTGATGATTTTTCAGAATTTTTTCTAGTTCTGAATAATAGTCGAAAATTTTACTTTTTCGGTACCCGGTCCTTCGGCCGGGCCTTGACAAGTATGGCACTATTAGTTTAGCTGAACATAAGTTATTTTCGAAAATTCGAAAAGGGGTGGTGAGCGGGAGGCAGTTGAAAATAGGCAAAGTTTGGAAGGGTTCCACGGAGCTAGTTAGGTTCAAACATTAGAAATTTTTGATGAAGTGAATTAAAGAAACTTTGGAAGTTGTTTTTGTAGTTGACAACTTTTTAATCCATCTGCTAAGCTTTGAGATAGCTAGGTTTAACAACTGGAGCCCTGCGAGAAAAGAATTCGAATGAAAACAAAACTACACATGGTTACAAAAATTATTACAGAAATTAGTACAGAAATAAAAATGTGTAAGACTCCGAAAAAGTTCTCAACAGAGAGTTTTTGAAAAAATCTGATATCTCTGACAATATTAATTTTTGTTAACTTCGTCACTTTTCTGGCAGACAGGTATCGCTTCAACTTATCGTTGTATAGAACCAGTGCGGATTTTCTTTCTTGTAGTTTATAATTTTTTGATAGCTGTTCTAGTTTTTGAGCTATACTGAAATTGAAATTGCAGATAAGGAGGGAGCCTTCCCTACCTGCTCTCTTCGGATTCCTTTAAAGACAAATATCTCAAACTACATGAGAAATATCAAACAGTACCTAACAGCTAAAATTTGACAACCCTGCTCCTTTCCACATTTCAGTTCCGGGAGAATATCTCTTCAGACATTCGAAAATAAACCAAAATATTCAGATATTCAAAAAATCCTTGAAAGAAACACATCGGGGGGTATCCTTTTTGTTTACTTCCAAAACAGAAAAACATAAAGTTCGCGGAGTCCGGAGAGCAGTTCAACATAGTCTAGACACAACGAAATTAGTTTCGAAACGAATTGGTTTACGAACACTTCAAAATCTCTCTTAAACTATACTGGACCAGAAATGGGACCCCGGTGGCGCTTTTTAATCTTTGAGTGAGGTGGGGGGACGTGTGAATATTATGAATAAATTGTACCCGGGAAACAAGAAAATATTAAATTCAGGATATTTTGACCTATTTTTATTGTTGAACAGAGAAAAAACAAAAGGAAAAAGACAACTGATGAACATCGTATCGGATAACAATTTGATTGATGCTCCCTCCGTCAAAACATACCAATGACACTTTTTCAGTTATTTTTTTCTTTTTGAAGTTATGAACACTAGAGATGGCTCATGTTGGTCAAAGTTTAAGAATTAAAAATTAATATAGCTTTGAAAAAATCTCACCGTATTTGTGATTGTCACATTTTGGCAGTGTTGTTTGATTTGTAATAGGAATCTAGATCTTTATTTTTGTTGCTTGAAAGGTACATCCCTTTGAAGATAAGCAACAAAAACTGTGGAGAAGGAAGAGACACAGAGCAGTCAGAAACCCTTTAAATGCGCGTATCTCAAAAGCTAAAAAAGCTATCAAAAAGATATCAACTACAAAAATAGAGGTCAAGGTTTGAAATGCACAAAACAACAAAAAGTTTTGAAACAGGACTTTTCGTAACTGAGTTAAAGATCAAAATTTCAAAATTTCAAAATTTCAAAATTTCAAAATTGCAATAAACAAAAATTTTGATTACCTGCGGCCGAGTTACAGTGTTTCAAAAAAATGATATTGGAAAAAGGAGATTTTCTCACAAAAGTTTTGTTATAAACAATTTCAAAAAACTTTTAAAGGTGTTTTACTAAAGTAACTAACATATTTGTATTAAATATCACAATCTTCTTCAAAAGTTTTTTAAATGTTTGATTTTCAATGAAAGTTCGAATCCTTTTTGACCAGATTTCCCAGAAAATCCGGACAGAGAGTAAAAATACCTTTTCAGCGAAAAAACTGGGAGCAAACGTTTTACAAGCTCAACACGGCTCACTGTCTCATCTTATACCACCTACCCACCCATCCATCAGTTTTCCGTACCACATAATTATGTGTTCTCGATGAATACACCCACCCGTTTTCAGTTATTTATTAGTTCTAGCTTCTCGCGTCTTCTTCTATTCTTTTTGTTATACACGCATAATTTCTGAACATATAATTTCTGAAGAAACGACCTACCGACCAACACGCAATATCAGAAATTTGAAAATTTCGAGGACCAAAGTAGAAAAAAGGGGGAAGAAAAAGGAGAGTATTTTACTCTTTTTTCGGATGAGATGAGCACTCTCACTTTCTTTTTTTGGGAAGACTCGAAAATGTGAAAATGAGCACAAGAATCTCTTTTTTCGTTCTCTCATCTCTTAAATGAGCGAAAAAGGAACGAAGATTTTTCAGGGAGAACTACAAACTACAGAATCGCAAGGAAATTTAATTTTTAAGTTCCTTATTTGAGGTTTTCGACGTTTCCTTATTGCCACCATCATCGGGAACCTTTTTTGACGGAGATGTTGATGACGTGGATGGTTGGTTCAAAGGAGCCAAATTTAATTGAGTGTCGTTTGCAAATGGTGGGAGGAAGAGGGAAGATGAGATGAGACAAAGAAGGTTGGCGAATATTTTCAAAGAAAATCTGCTTTGGAATTTATATTTCGGGAAAAAAAAAGTGATGTTTGGATATGGGGAATTATAATGGGGGAAAAGCTGGGTTCTGGTAGGGGGAAATCCAGAAATGATTTCAGTTGTAAAATTCCTGATTTCAAAGGTAAAAAACAGGCTTGCAACGGGTCGGGCTGAAAAAAATTATTCCGGCCCGGAAGTTCAGTACTGAAAAAAGCCTTTTTTCGAGAATTCCCCGAATTTTTTGGAGTAGGTTTTAGAAGTTTCTGAGGAATTTACATTACAAATATGGATGGATTTCAGAAAAAATTGGATTTCAAAAAGTTCAAAAACTCTAACTCGAGTGCTGAAACCGAATTTTGCAAGTCTGGTAAATAAAATAATACCGATACACCTTTTTGAAAGCACAAACATTAAAATTAATGTTTTTTGAGAGGGTATTACACTAAGAAAATGTTGGAAAAGTAAATCTAGTAGTGACTGATTTCAAAGTAATTCATTACATAATTACCACCCTTTCTGCTGGTCAAAATCGTGAGTCTACTCAAAGAATCCCTCGATGACCTGAATCTCATCAGTCCTGGCTTTCTCCTCTAAGATCCTTTTTCAAATTTGACATTTTACGGTATTGGGAACCCTCATACATCATTTTCCAATTTCACTGGAAAAAAGCAAATTTTAAATTGGCACCAAAAATCCCACGAATAATTTATCGTTTTCCTTTTTTTTTCACACTCAATTTACCAAAAAAGCGCAACAAATTCGTGTTCAGCAGATTCAAAAGTGCTGGAGGGAAGGTAGCAAAACAAAATTAAAAACCAATTTTCGGTTAGTAGTAAAAAAATAGTTTTTGCATGTTATGCTACCTTGTGAATAGGTCCATTATGTGAGGGGATTGAATTTTTTGAAAAACAAGATAAAAATTACAAAGCTGCATAGTTCCATGACGTTCTTTTGTTATGCTTTCAAAAAAAAATCACTTCCAGTTTTTCAACAAAAAATACCGATTTTTCTGACTCGTGAATGGATTAACGTCACCAAATGCGCCAAAAAGGGTACTCATTAATGCGCTAACCAAATGAATAACTACTTTTTATATAATGTTTCACAGATTAAACGAAAGATCATCCTGTCGGTAATCTCCGTGTCCTTCATGAGACGGGAACTAACTACACCGAAAAAAATGTTTCATGAATTTTTTCAGACGATGATGGAGGAAAAAAGGATGGATAGGGGGTGGAAGAGATGCGCCCAAAAAAGTTATGAATAAATTAATGTCATTCAAAAAGTTTCAGGCATTTCTCTTATATGTAGGTCAAATGATGGGCGTGACTTGGCACGGAAATAAACATAGCCATGTCACGCATCTGCAAACTTTGTTTTGTCCTCATTTGGAATGTTAATCAAGAGGCAATGTTGCGTCTGCGGATCTATGTCAAAACTTTGAAATTGTAGTTTTCTAGCCTACTTTTTTCAAATAACAATCCTTGATCTTGTGCTCGAAAGTTGAAAACCAGAAACGTTTTTTTTCACATTTATATATTTCCAATGTCATGTGTTCCGTCGGGAGGAGCAGCGATAAAGGGAAAAAAGGAAAAAAAGTTGTTTTGGAGGAAACTTGCAAGATGAAGACAAGACATAGGAATATGATTGAACTTGTACTTTTACATTTTTTGAGTATTTTGTTTTGACAATTCTACGAAGAAATAAGATTTTTAGGTTATACTTTGTGTTTTCGAAAAGCATGACTAGTGGGCGGGACTCAGTAGACCTTTGCTACTTTGCAACATGATGTTACTTCTCTATTCTTGACTTAGAACTATGCAAGTGCGCTCAAACGATGAATATTAGGTCTTTATAAAGTTTCTCAGAAAACTGGAATTCAATTGAGCGCACATTCACAATCACAGTGCGGAGATTAAAAGTGGTATAAATATTATTTTTAGAGATTTCTTCCATTATGAGAGAGCGCGATTGTCAGAACATCGTGAAACTAATCAACTAAGTGAAAACTAACTGCGCACTTGAAGTAGGTGGTTTCAAATTTTTGTGCAGTGCGAAGAATCTATTAAAGCAATCAACGCATATACAAAAAAGGATAACAAACGACTAAATCCTTTTGCGATCAGTGGTCTCATTTTTGAACATCGAGATGAAAAAACCAAAATACTATTTGTCCATTTTTTCCCAACCTGTCATTATTTTTATTACTCATCGTCACAAAACTCTTTAGAAGATTAAATCAGAACCTTCAAAAACTTCAATGACAAAAAAAATTAGTTCAATAGTCCAGTGAGGTACGAAAAGTGAAAAAAGAGCGGTTAATTTTAAATGAGAGGGTCTCGGTTGAGCTATTGAATTGAACTTTTTTGACATATGTACATACAAACTTTTGACTTGTTTTTCTGAGAAAAGTTTGCAGAAAAGATTGTTGGAAAGCCCAAAAGTATGAGAGCACATACGAGAATGCAGCCTTTCATTAGTAGATCAAAAGAATATAGAAGTTGGTACTGTAGGTGTGCAATCCTTTTCTGGTAGATCAAAAGATGAATGGCGAGAGATCACAGAATTACAGAAGAAAGATTCAATTAAGTTAGTCCAGGGCTACTATTGTAACTCTTGAAACATTAAAATCACACCACTTCAATTATACATACATAACTTGAACTAACCTTAACCAACCTGATCTTCATTTGATAAACATCTATCATAGTGGAATCTTTTGATTTCACAAGATCTCGGAGCAGAAAAAGTGACAAAAATAGTAACCAAAAGGAACCTTTTTATAAGAAACTGTGCGCTTTGGACGCCGAAATAGTTCTTGGAAAGTTACGAAGAAATTGTTGTCAAACTAGCCGACCAGATTGATTAATTGTGGAAGCTGAGAGATAGGTATGAGGGAAAAATGACTCATTCGGATAAGAAGAACATCACAGATTCTTTGGTGGAACTCAATCTGAGGACACGGCTTGATTAATTGACGGTAGGTGAGAGATAGGCGCATGATATTGTGAACAGAGGATGAGGAACGTGTGTCTTGAGTTTGAGGGAAGAAACAGCAAAAAAGTTTCAGAAGCTGATATAGCCCAACCTTTATAACAGAAGTTTAATAGAATCGTGAAATATGAGGGTTTCAGGGAGCAGAAATGAACAGGAAATGGGTTAAAGGAAGCTGCTTCTTGACAACTAGTGACCGACGGAATAGGGAAAATCGGAGATTGGAAACCAAGCAGCTAGATGATAAAAGTGATTTACAGGTGTCAGCCAATTAGGCCCTGATCCTAATTATCTGTTGGGCAGTGATGTTGTATCAAACTTGTCGAAGATCTGGACTGGACTTGAGAATTCCGGTTTCCGTCATCACGGTATTTTTTACGAAGGTCGGATATTATTTAGAAGTATATCTAGTATGAAAATCTCCGCAAACATATGTTTTGTTGACTAATGATATTTACTGGGAATTTTTCACAAGTCGATAAGGGAATTACTTGCCAGTGGTCCAAACTTTGACCTCGTTTTTCTCCAATACCTGGATTCGAAGGTAAAAACTGAATAAATATTTGAAATCAGCGTGATTTCCGCTTTCCAATGAAGTATGTCATGTACCATAACCCCACGGTCACTCATTGGTATTCCCTAGTTTGGCTCCAAGTATTTAGGATGATATGGCCAATATTGCGTACTGGCAATGATAATTTTCAAGTCATCCTCAAAGCTTTCAGAAAACATTATAACAATAAAAAAGTGATATTTTCTGATTTATAAAAAACACAAAAAATAAAAGTAGACCAGTTTGAAAGCCACGAAAATGTTTGAGGATGTCATCCGAAATTATAACTAACCACCAGTTGTTTCTCTTTTTTCCTACTTTTTCGTTTAACTTTTGTGCATTTTCCCCCTCGTCGGCGTCGCTCCAATTAACATAATGTTTCGACGTCGAAAACCAGATGTAGACTAGAAGGAAACTCACCGAACAAATGGCTATATTACTCCAGATGTTTTGAAGAGAGAAAATGGGGGAAAATGCTCTGGAAATTGTGATGAGGCATAAATACTAATAATATGTGTGTGCAAAAACAGAATACGAGGAAGAAAAGAAAATAGGACGTAGAAAAGGAATGGTAGAAAATTAATCCAGGAAGTCAATATTAATCCAGGGGAAAGTAACAATGAGAGAATATTTATAAGAATAGAAAAGAAGCTCATAAAAAAGCAGTGGAACCCAATAAAACAGAAGGAAAATCGTGTTTGAAATGTGATATTTCATGCGAGATACGATGTCGGGAAACAGCAAAAAGAGAGGTAGGAGGGGGCGACGGCTTCCAGTCGAACACCATCGAAATTTATGGGTACTAGAATCGGAATGACTAGTGGCGCATAAGAATAAAAAAGAGACGCGGGCTCCGTGAAGTAGATATACTTGTGTTGAAGATGAAAGAAAGGGAATATTCATAAGTGCAAACAAAATGTATAATGAAAATACATTTTTGTGGTGTTTTAAAGAAGAGATCGGAAGTCTGGAGTCCTAAAGATGAAACTGAAGATTCAGTTTCATCATGTAACACTGAAAAAAAGCAAATGAAAATAACAGACTTTAGAGGTGTCAGAATGTTATGCACTGTGTATTCCCACCTGGTCCACCTTACGATAAGGATCTACCATATTTTCTGCTGTGCACATAAGAAAGAGGAAATCGTCAGAATATACACTCTCTGCGTTCGACAATCTTCCAATGAGGATGTTTGGCACCGTGGTTCCGAGAATCCCCACAGCTTGCGGAAGCTCTACCTAATACAGCAATCGTTCATTACCAACAGCTTTGATGGGAAGAAGACCTAACTACTGTTAATAAAGTTATTGTTCCTCTCCTCCCTTCTACTCCTCTCGCAATTTTTATGCGCCACGGGCTCATCGTCCCCCTAACCTGTCGCAACAAACTGAGCTATTTCAGAATTGCGTTCTTGTTTTTTTTCAAGAAAAAAAGTGGTGAGTAACAAGTTGGAGACCACATGAACATCACAAAAGAGGGACCATATTTGTAATCGTCGAGTTGCATAAAATGTCACGAAGTTGCATAATATGTAGCTATTAAAAAGTTGTGTACATTCGACATGGAGATCCAGCACCATTCAAAAATCCGTCCATCATCATCTCGATAAACGGAAAAGCTACACTGGCCAATAAAATACCAACAGATGAGCTTCTCAGTCTTCAGTTATCGGTACAGCCTAATTTTTTCCAAATTTCAGTTATATGTAACTGCTCTCAATAAATTGAACATTTCTTGAAGCATTCCAGTTCTTATCTCCGTTTCCTTCGGAAAGATCTATCGTAGTTTCTGTAACCTTTCAATTTCTTTTTTTCATACTTGCAACGGGCCGGGCCGGAACTTTTTTGAATTTTTTCCCAAAAACGTCGAATTTTTGACTATACTTCAGAATTCAATCAAAAGCTAGTTATGCGTCAAAAATTGAATTTTTTAATGTAAAATTTCAAAAAAATCCAAACATTTTGGTAAAAAATGGGTACCTTTTTTTGAAGCCGGGCCGGGCCTTGAAAATTTTCTACCGGGCCTTCGGGCCTTGCCGGGCCGGGCCGAAAATTTGCAAGTATGCTTTTTTTCTTATCCTTTTTATATTTTTTTTACAATCTCTTTTTGACAAAATGAGATCTTCCGTCTCCAATCTCATTCACATCCCCTCTTCTTTCCTAAATTCCAAAATCTCCAACTTCTTCTACTTCCCAACCAAAAACTTCTTCCTTCCACAATATCTCATGTTTTTCTTTCCTGTTCTACTAAAGAATCCGTCAAAACGTATATAAACTATTCGTCGATTCATTTCATTCTTTTCGCCCTCCCATCTCAATCCATTCAAATATATTTATGCGGAAATTGACCATTTTAAGGGGAGAAACGACTGAGGGGTGTTCGAAACGTAAAAAGAGTTGACGTGTTTCGATTTCCATCCGTGACATGTCTGCGTCTCCTCTTGACAGATGTACTATTTCCGGAGACCCGGAAGACTGCCCTTGAGTTGAACACAATCTGAGAGCGTGGCTTCTCGTCACCTTTTGTTAATTGTCTGTAGGTGTATGTGGGTATGTGTCAACGAGATGTAAAGTTGATTGGAATGGAATCTGTAGAGAGGGGAGGGAGGGGCGATTTGCTTTATTCATACGGTCATGCTAATTAGTAGAATGCATTCTAATTCAAAAATCTGCCGGGAGGAGGGAATCGAGATTTCATAATTAGTGAATTGTCTTCTGAGATATAAAGAACGACAAGTTTGAGACCTACGGGACGACAAGTTTGAGACCTAGGTTCTGCAGAAACTTTTCCACTTTGATCAAATTACTGTAACTGTGCCTCTAAAGTAGGATGATATGGGAACACTATGAAATTGTCACAATAAAAAAAAACATTATTTTCAAGTCGGTGATTCTAGATGGTATTCTAAGAAAGTTCTGACTTGCCGAAAAGCAAAAAAAGCAAATTTAAAAAGACTTTGCTGTTCCCCAAACCAAAACGTGTCATAACTTTGTCAATGCGATGATTGTGCAACTTAAGCTGTCATAAATAAAATATCCATAGCCCAAAACGCCTGTGAAGCCTTATATTATCTTCTTGCATTCATGAATTCTCCATTACTGTAGCGCTGTGATAGTCAGAAACTATTTTACATTTTTTGTGTATTCCAGCCACGGCATGTGGAACGTGGCACAAAACATGAGAACGGAAAACTCGTGGTCATGAGATGATCAGAGGAAACTATTTGTATGAATGCCAGAGGCAAACTTGCAAGGGGCTGGGCCGATTTGAGATTTTTCGGCGGCCCGGGCCCCGGGTTTCAGCACAAAAATTAGAAAATTAGAAGTTTTAGCAAAAAAGTAGAATTTTTTACTTTGTTTTTAAAAATTGGTAAAAACTCAAGAGTACACATGTTTTGTGCATATTTTTTGAATCCGGGCCGAGATTTTGCAAATCTGGCCAGAGCCTGTCAGCAAAAATTAAATTTCCCTCACTTTTCTCCTTCCAGCCTCTAAATCACTTTCGCTTGCCCATCCCAACAAACTGGTAGCATATACTTTCTAATCTCGCAAAACAATCAAAGCCATACATCTCTTCGTCGTATTCTTCTGGAGTGTGAATAGCCTTCATAAAAATCACCAGAAGAGCGAGCATTCATTTCGTTTTCCCCTTCAATACTGAATCACTTTCCAATCTGTCATTGAGCACGTGTATCCGTTTTCTTCTTCTTCTTGGCCTCAAGCAAGTGGCAGTTGGTGGCAAATTACTTCTCAACATAAAAAAAGTGATATTAATTAGCCTTGGAGCCTGGAGAGGGGGAAGATGCTCAGCATGAGGTGAAATATGAACATGAACAGATTGGAGAGGAGTGGAGAAAAAGAGATCCACTTGATAATTTATTCGTTTTGGAAAAAAGACGGAGAAGACTGTGGGTCACGCTTGACATCCGATATATTTATGATACTTTGTTCACACTAAAAAACGAGGAGACGGTGGTTGTTCGGTTCGACAAAAAAAGGACATGATCAGATAATCGAAAACAAGTGTTGACACTCTGAATTCTTGGGAATGTTGAAAAATAGCTGGATGAACGTGTGTCATCTGACTATTTGAATGTTTTGTAAGCTTTCTCCCTTTTACGTATTCAGGCTTTAAAGACACATAACTCCAAAGCTAGAAAGGGTATCAAAATATTGTCAACTTCACAAACGTAGACAAAGGTTTCTTCTATTCAGTGTTAAAGTTTGAAATCTATCAGTATTGCTTCCCTGCTCCCTCATACGTACTTTCAGCGTCCTGTCTTTCAGAGGAGTTATCAAATAGTTGTCAACTACAATAATGAAGGTCTAGGTTTGACAAATACAAAAATAAATTGTATTCTAAAAGTTGAGCAATTTCTCAACAAAAAAACGAGGTTGTAAATCCTGTATCTCCGTGAAATCCTGCATCTTTCATGTCTTTTTCATGGCAAGAACTTGTTTATTTATTTATTTTTTTAAATTCAAGTTTTTTCAAAATAAATGCAGTTGGTAAGAACAGTAACCTGAACCCAAGTTTTATTCACATGACTCTGTCAGAATCTCGTGCTACATTACAGTGCTACAAACTGAACCTTTTTTTTTTAATTTAAAAAGCAAGTAAGATAGAAGAACACCTGACACTGCAACATCTCGCCCAACCGCCTTGATTAATCGGCGGAATGCTGAGAAATAGGTGTTTTATCACGTCAAATTGTAAATTCGGGAGAATGAGTCATTAAAAAAAGTAGAAAACCTGAAAATGATACATGTTTCATACGAAATCTCAGAAAAAACGAGAGACGCTTTAAATTATGTGATGTACCCTACAATTATTCCTTGCTTGTTTCATTTTTTGACCCAGCTCTGCAATCCCGCTCTACCACCTTAGAGTATCGGATGCCAACATCCTTGTGTCCTACAACTCTTCTTTTCCCAATTCAATTTCGAAAATGGCGCCAATTCATCATCGTACAAGCTCCTCCTCCACCTTCTTGCCTTCGCTAAAGCCTCCGAATGTCGATTGGTCCACGCACTGTCCTATGACCACGCCCCTTTTGGGACCAAGTACACCAGCACTTTTGACGTTTCCCGCCTCGTTCGTCAAGATGCCGAAAGAGCAGTATATGTGCCAGTTGTGTGCGAATCATGGGATTTTCAATCAGCCAAAGAAGGGACACAAACAGAAATGCCCATATCGCACGTGCCCGTGGGTTCTTTTTTCATAATTCATTGCTTTCATAATTCATAAGGTTTTGTGTTTATATAAAACTAGGTATTAGTTGGTTTTTGGGTTTCCTGTAAGTTTTCAATGTTTTTTGCTTACGGCAAACTTCAAAAGTGTCTGATTGCCTGAAACACTACCCCTGATTAAAAAAATTGTGCAAATCACATCCAGCCCTCTATTTTTGTATTTCACAACTTTTTGTGCCGTCGATAATTTTTTTAAAGAGAGCTTCCATAAAAAATTTGTAAACTATTTACAAAATGGAGATCAGAACTGTTTATACAAGTTCCAATCTTTTAAAAGATGAGACAATTTAGAACCTTGAAGAGATTGTCAAAATTTAGTAATTTTCGAAAATTTTTGAGAATAAAGAAAAGTTTCCAAAATTTGACATTTTTTGAAAGTATTGGCTTAGATTAAGGGTTTATTAATTCAAAGGTGTGTGTGACAGATTTGAAGAAGTTTAAGAATAGTTACGGTATCCCCTGAAGCCGAAGAGAGCGTTTTCCGAGTGAGATCCGCCAGCTAGGCCTCCTCCGATTCTTTCGAAATGTTTGTCCTTCAAATTACTTATTCTGATTATAAGATTTTTCTCGAATTACCATTTTTCAATTCATTTTCCTCCGCTACCGTCTAAAACAGGCATCCCGATGTAAGCTGAAAGCTGAAAGTTCTGTCAAGCATCTTCTGGTCTCACCCTTAGAAAACAGTCAGAAAAAATGACAGAACAATCTAAACATTTTTATATTTTCACATAATTCCAGATGCTCCCTGTGCGCCCTTAACACCAAACGTCGAGCGCTCGATCAAATCGAACGTCAGCTGAAACATACCAATGAGCCAATGGTAGCGCATACACCCACGTCAATGACCAGTCCGCAACCAGGTATTTTTTGTTTCTTATTAGTTTTCTTGAGAACTTCTAAGAGATTCCAAAAAATAATTCTAAAAGATCAACCTGTCTCCTCTTTTCTCTCCCATTTTTCTCGTCTCCGTGCTTGTTCGTCATTCACCTTTTCTCCCCCCATTCTCTCCCCACTCAAACACTCAATTTCCAATCAAATAAAAAGTGTGTTTGAGGTGGCTATCCGTGCCGCAAGACCTCTAGCAGCAGTAGCAGCAAAAAGTGTCGTTACGGACCATAAATTTGTCGGGTGTTTATTGGCGAGAACCAATTGATATGAGTCCTTCTCTCCTCTCTCTCTTCTTTTCATTTTCTCCGAGATCTTGATTTTTTGAAAATTGAAGAGAGAGAGAGACACTCGCGGGGATGTCCGTTCCCATGCTTATCGCTCGACAAGTCAATTTTTCAACTTGAATACAACACATGGATGATGGGATAGAAAGGGATGACAGGAGGAGAAGGATACGGTAGATAGGTGGATGAGGGAGACAGGTGGATGAAGTAAATTGAAATATTGTTTGACAGAGTGTTTCAGAATGTCAGTTGTCTCCGACGATACCAAAACAGGCGCCGAATAATCCGACGTGTGGAAAGGATACGTTCAGGAATAGGTGAGTATTGGGAATCTTTTTTGTATACTTGCCAACCGCGCCGGCGCGTAACTTGTTTGAAACTGAGTTTCATGAACTAAAAAATACACCAAAATATAGATCTCGGCGAGATCTATGTCTGTGACTCACTACGGACCAAATGGCTTTCACGCGCGCAGGGAAAACTGCAAAAAACGTGAAAATGACCAAAAAACGATTCCAGTCCTGTCCGAGGTACACTACCAACTAGCCGGTCCTCCCGAAAAAAATTTATTGCAAGCCAGCTGAAACATAAACTGTTATGAAAATTCTAATAATTTCTAATGTTCTGCACTACAATTCCTGAAGTGATCTGCTCTCTTTTCAGCATATCCACCAGTAACAACATGGCGTTCACCGTCCAACTCCCAGCTACAATCACCAAGAGAGAACTGAAAGTAATCCATTTCTACAAGTTTTCTTTTTAAAAACTTTCATCCATTTCCAGCTACTCCGCCGAGACGAGACCCCGCTCCAAAACCCTCTGAAACGGTCCTTCCCAAAAACGCTGGACGACGCGCTTGAATCAATGAAGAAAGAGAAAATGAGCAGTATCTTTCATTCAGCGGAGATGTTGGCCATCGGAGAATCCACTAATTCACTTATCTAGTCATTGAGTTTTGTTCTAAAATGTATATTATTGATTGATGGAGGTCAACAATGGCATCTAGACATTTTTGACCTCCGTGAGTACTGTAGCAAAGTTACAGTTATTTTATTTTTTCCATTCGAGCTTCCCCCTCTTTCCTTTCGGTTTTCTTTTCCATGCTTTTTCCTTTATTAAATAAAAAAACTTTCTTCAATTTTTGAAATTCAACTTTGCTCACCGAGCACATCCGGTCTGGAAAGAAAAATCCGAGTGGATAAAAAGTTCTGAAGCATCAAAAAAGGAAAAGGACGCTTATTTATTATTCTGAAGACGTTCTTCAATGAATTCTCTATTTTCTGAAGACGTGGAGCAGCATCAGATGACTTTTTTCTGCTTCCTTCTGAATAAAAGAAAAAAAGAATTAATAGGATTACACCTACTTGAAACCACTTCACTCGCCCCTCTTTTATTTTCCTACTTGCTTGAAGTCTTCTGTACGACGTCTTCTGATTCAGATTGCTCACGATGACTTCTAAAATTCTGCTTCTGATTTTGACCCCAGATTCCAAATTCCAGATTCCAGATTGCAGATGCACGCCAGAAGTCGTCGCTCCGCGTCACGTCGTCAGAATTCGTTCCGTCAAATTCGAAAAATCGTCCAATGGGGGGTAAGTTCAAGGATTAATATATTAGTAAATACACACACACCACGGGTCTCGACGCCTTCCGAGTGCAAATTTGAGTCTTCCTTTGCCCTCTGGTTATTTATATACATACATAATATGGAGAGAGCATTTCTTATTTCCTCACTCATTTTTAGTTAGTCTCGTGGTAATTTGAACTTGGAATCATTTTTATTTTCTTCTGGATTCTTTTATTCTGTGAAATGTTTTAGCTTTCATGGGTTTCTGGAAACATTGTATTTCACTGTTTTTTCAATCATGTGCGGTTTTTTGGTATCACGATACGCTTCTTACAATCGCGCTCTACCGGAACTGAAGAAGTGATTCTTACCGTGTTGATATGCAGCTTATTGAATAAAGGAGGAACCCACAGTCTTTTTTTCCAATTTTTACAAGTCCTGCCCTGTCCTTTTCTATTTTGGACCACAGCTAATTTACATTACATCACTCCTTTCCATATTGATTGTTGTGGTTGGATAGTCCTGACCTCACCTGTTTACATATATATTCCTATTCATCATTATTTTCTGGATTCTGTCTTTCACTCCATTGATCACTGATCAAATGAGCACTAGATAAAACACAGAATGATGAATAAGCCAAGAGAAATTACGTTTTGTATCCTAGGTACAATTAAGGGACGTCTTCTCTTTTTCCTTCTTTTTCCTTCTTCCGTCGCCGGCGGCAAATTGCTCACGTCTTCTCCTGCTCATCTATGAACACCTTCTAAGACTTGTAAGCCTCCTTCTTCCATTTTCTATAGGTTTCTGATTTCATTTCCTTGTTCATTTTTTTCTTTCTGACTTCTTTCTTTGCTTATTTTGACTATTTTTCGTGTGTTTTTCGACGTGACACCTATGATAGATGTCTCTATTTTTATATGTCATGTCACTTTGAGATCTTATAGGTCATGTCGTTTTTGAAGGTCTTCTAGTAATCATTTTTGCAGTCCATTAACCCAAAAGATCTCTGAGAAAATTTTTTAAATCTTTGATTTATTCCGTCTGTTTCCATAATTAAATAATTCAACATTTCGCAGTGAGTACTTCCTTTTTCTTTCACTGACGTGGATATATGTATCAGAAAAATTTTCAGTGAATTGTAGTAATATTTCAAAGAAAAATGTTTTATTTTTACTTTCAACAAATATATATCACCTGCGTGATAAAAAATAATAATAATCACCTGTATTCATTCCTTTCTTCAAGCCAACAAAATTGTAGGTATTCGTAGGAAGTAGACAGTGAACTTTTGTTTTTCTTGTGTTCATTAGTTACGGCTCGTGCACTACATTAATTTCTTTCTGTTTTTTTTTTCTTCATCAACGGAGTTGTTGATCAGCATAAGGAACTTTTCCAAAGAAATTCAAATTCAGGTCAATTTCAATTTTTTAAACTAAAGTTCAGAAAATCTCAAAAACGAAAGATATTGAATTTTTGAACTTCTACACTGTTCGAGCTGGCAAACGTGCTCTACCGAAATCTCATTGAAAATTTAGAGACATAGAATACGAAAAGCAAAGAAGAAAATTAGTAGAACGCATTTGACATCGTGTTACACCGTCATCACAAATAATTACTTAAGGTGATTTTTGAAATTTTTATAATCGAATATCGCATTTTTATAGCTTTATTACAGTAAATGTTTGAACTACAGTTTTGAAATAGAGATTTCATTACTGTTTTCAAAACTATTCAGATTTGAGTTGGCCCGAAAGCTCGATAAAGTCATTTTTTATGAGGTTGGTATCTAAAAATTCGAAAAATAGATCACTTAGAAAATTTAGAAGTTTTTTTTCCTTAATTTTGGTATATTTTTCATGCTGAAATTCCAGTTTTGAACAAAGTTAAGATTGATTTTGTCGAAAACCCACATTTCCAGTTCTCAAAAATACCCGTCACAACTTTTTTCCTCCACTTTTTTCCTTTTGATTATAACAATTGTCACACACGGATAATCAGCATTGAGATCCTTATCCTAGGCTGCTAAACCCGGCTAAACCCTCATGTCTTACCTGTCCTTAATATCATAATATTGACGTAAATTTCATTTATTTTCATTTCAAGAACTCCCAGCATTGTCAATGTGTTATCTATATTCACAAATCCCCAAAGATCTCATTATCTTTTATCACGAAAATTTTTATAATAAACAACAAAAGTATTCTGGAAGAGTGAGGTATGTGCATGTGTTATTCATCTCTCTCTTTTTCCTTTCTATTCCAATTACTCGTTTTCTTCTTTTCAGTTCAAAAAAAAATTCTTCTTCTTTTCTCCTTACTTATCACTGCACACGTATTCACACACGCATACATAACAATTCGTGTCTCCGTCTCTTAATCTTCCGCTCTCTCTTCATAGCTTTTCGAATATAATCACCACAGCAGATCCCCTTTTTTGTCGTCTTATCACTTGGTGTTATCTGCGTCTCCGTTTCTTTGTCTCCCTCTGGCTCGGCTCTGCTGCTCCCACAACACCTTTCTTATCTCTCAGGGGGAAATCCTTCTGAAAATAAGAGAGATGTTGTCGTACCGTCTGAAACGGACGTGCGCTTCACAGGTGAGATCTCGTTATCAAAACTACTATCGACACTCGCTCTCCGCGCCAGAAAGTTTTCATATTCCTGGAGAGTCTCCCGATATTTCCTATCTTTCAACTCTTGATCTTGATTATTTGGCAGAGTTGGGCATTCGAGAACCCCATTATGCAAAGGTATTGTCTATTTTAGATATGAGTCTGAAAATATTTGGATTATATTGCTATAAATACTATGGACGTAGAGAATATCTGAATGAGCTCATTTTGTACGTTTCTGATTGTTATGAAATATCTTTTTGTTTAAGAACTCCTAAATGCTTCCTAGAAAACCGATATTAGTTATTTTGGCTGTTGGAAAACGTTTAGTTCAAATTCTCCCAGGATTTCTAGTAGAGCAAATTGTCTAAAACACCATGGTTTCCAAAAATGTTTACTATCTAATTTTTGTTTGGTTAAATAGAAAAAGTCAAAATCTTCATTTTTGTTTATGAAGTTATAAAATTTCAAAACTTTTCGAAAATTAGAAGGTCCAGTAACTTGCTCAAATGAGCGCTGATCTCAAAGAAATTAAATTTTCAGAATCAGCGTGTTTCCAGCTTTCAAAAGAGCATAATCATACCTATATTCTGAAAATTTTAAATTTTGGAGTTATAGACGTAGAGTGTCCAGAAATTCGAGTTTAAGAGTTAAGGCGGTTTGAATACCAATATACACGAGAATAGACCTACGCCATTATTTGACTCATCATTTTAAAAAATGGTTCAAAACACAAAAACCTAAGTTTCAAAAAAACTCGAAAATATCCCATCCTCTTGGGAAAAACAAAAAAGAAAGAAACCATGTTTTTTCTTGTTATGAAACCCTTGGATAAGCAATAAATTTCAAAAATCTTCGGCTTTCTTTTCTTTCTTGGCGAACTAAAAAATAAAAAATAAAATAATTGTAATGCTGCATATTCTTTCCCGAGATTCAAATAGAAATGTGAATAGGAAGTCCTTCAAAGAATGCGTGAGTTTTATGAATATCTTATAAATATCTTATGAATCGAATAGGTCAAATGTTTAAACTTTTAGTCGGTAATGGAAACGTAGCTAACGCGCTTTACTGAAACTTGAAATCTTGAAAGTTAGGAAGAGCGCGTTTGCTGAATCTAGCTTATCATTATTCGTCCTGTCGCAAATGCGCCCCACTGACGCAGATTTAAAAAATGATTTCGCTAGAGCGCGTTTCCTCTTGAACATCTGTTCTATGACTTTCAAAGTTTTTTTTTCTATTTTCACTTTCGAAAAAAAACTCGCGCGAAATTTGAAATCCAATCTATTCTCCTTTGCTCCAACTAATTTCCTGTTGTAAACGAGCAAAGATTTGGGTGTGTGTGTGCATGTTGAAAATCTCTATCAGGATTAGAGTCCTTTTGACAAAAGACTCCGCCCACTTAAGCTAACACAATCGAGTTTTGTTCGGGAGGAGAGAAGTGAAGAGACACTTTTATATTGAATCAGAATCCAAAAGAAGAAGAAGATTTTCTTCTCATTCTGACACCTTTTTCGACTCTATTCATTGCTATAGAAGGCCTATTCAATGAGACTAAAGGTAGAATTTTTCAAATGTGTCCAAATATTTTTTAGATGACGTCAGACGTCTTCTGAAGATGTTTTATTGGAAAAGATGAGAGAGAGAGAGAGCGGGAAATCAAATTTAGAAAGAATGGCCCTCGGGCCAAAATAACACCTTTTTCTCATTTTTCTCATGGATTTTCTTATTTTTAGGCACAAAACTTTTTTATTTTATTTTGGTTTTTTGGTTTTTGAGACGCTTTGAAACATGATACTAATGGATGTGAAAGAACGTTTATAGACGTTTTTTATACGAAAACCCGTCAAAAAACTCATAAAATGTGTAAAAATGACTGAAAAATGTAGATTTTATATGAGCCACTAGACTAATCTCCATCGGAAATAAGAAATGTGTCTAACCAGAAATTAAAATGAAGAAGTCTGTCTCGTGTTTTCTCTCACTCTCCTTGAAAAATATCAGATGACACCAGAGACTTAAGCGATTCTCACTCATTTCGAATTCACTAGAATTCATTGGTGGTGAGCTGGTTACCCTAACTGATATATTAGAAACATGTTTTCGAGTGTTTCGAAAGCCGCTAATAAACAGGTAACGGTTTAATAAACATGGGTGTTTAAAGTTATTTAGTATTCGCTCAAGAAAACACTCAAAAACCAAAAATCGTAATTTTTTTAAAATCATCAATTTCGGTTGCTCCCATACGGCGCCTGACCAGCTTCAAACTGAGTTTTATGAGTTGAAAAATATAGCGAAATGTATAATAGATCTCGGCGAGTTCTATGTTGTGACTTACCACAGGCCGAATGGCTTGCCATTAATATACCGCGGGCCGAGATAAAGAGTCAGAAAACGCGAAACTAGCCAAAAAGACATTTTAACCATGCCTGTGACACATTAACATACATATAGCCCGTAGTAGGTCACAGACATAGATCTCACTGAGATCTACATTTTGGTATATTTTTCAGCCCAACTCAGTTTGAAGCAAGTTCGCGTGCCGGACCGATTTAGCCCTGTTGTTAAGTATGTTTTCTCCAAACAGTCCTGTCGCGCCCAGCCACCCTTTCTGTTGCCCTTTTGGCTCGGGTAGCGCAACCAGTACCAAGTCTGACCAGTAGAAATGTATTCGGGGTTCGATTTTTTTATTTCCTCAGATTCTTCTCGAAAATCACGATTATTCGTGTTTCCTAGAAAGAACTTCAGGAAGAACTCAAAACACTCAAAAATCTGTTAGCTCTAACTGATACCATCTTAATCTTCTTCTTTATTTCTAACTTTTATATTTCCAGCGCCTTCAAGCCGAGGAGAACGCGGCGGCCCAAGCGGCCAACATGGAGAGAAAAGTTGCATTCAGACCGCCGCCAATCGGAGAATCAAGAAGCACGACCATCACACGTGATACTGGTAAATGAACTCGTGGGAATCCTCTCCAATTCTTATTTTCCAGGATCCAATGCAGATACATACATGAGACTCAACGTCGGTGGGAAATCGTATTATGTACGTGCCGAACTCTACACTGCTGAATGGACGAGAATGCACGAGTTGCTCGATTCGAGTCATGAGGAGAGGTACTTGATTTTGGTTTTTGATTTCTACTAGTACATTTTGTATTTTAGACTGAAAATGGTTGATGGATTTGACAATAAGACTGGAGAATACTATTTGGAAAGAAACACGAAACTAACTGATCATGTGATGGACTTTTTTGTGACCGGAAGCCTTCATAAGCCACAGAATATTTGTGTGGAGCGGTTCAAAGAGGAATTGGAGTACTGGAAAATTAAACCAGATCAGGTGAGAAAAATAAGACAAAAACAAAGGGAGTTATAAGATTTTGAAGCGTGGTATCTCGGCGAATTTTGGTCATAGAAAAAATCTGAAAAAAGATTCAAATTCTTCATGTCATCAGCTTTTAGTGATATAATTTTTACTCAGAAGCTTAATATTATCTGCTGCAACGAATCAGTGATAAAGTCATCATAAAGTTCGAATCGACGTAACTCGCCAAATATCGACTATAGAAAACACTTGAAAATAGATTCAGAATCCTCATGACGTTAGTTTTTCAGGGATACAAAGTTTGAACTCTCGAATATTAATAAGTAAGAAACCAATGACCCATTCAGACTTCATATAACCTTTAATTAATTTGAAGCCTTATCCGTGATTATGTTATGTTCAGCCTGCAAAAGTATTATAGTAGAGCACTTTTGAGAAAAACTACAAAATTCGTGCATCTGCAAGTTTGAGCCCCTCGGTCGCACTACCGTTTCCTGAGCACCTGAACAGCTGAATTTTAAAAATTTCCTTTATTTCCAGCTCTCCTCTTGTTGCCAAATACCAAGTGAGCATCATCACCACCCCAGTCGTAAATTATCTCATGGCACGTCATTCAACGAAGACGACTACGTGGCCGACTTCGACGGCGCCTGCTTCGCCGGAGCGCGTCTAACGATGTGGCGATTCCTCGAGGACCCTCAATCATCCCTATTCGCCGCCATATTTGCTCTTCTCTCTGTCTTCTTCGTTTTCGCCTCAGTCGTTGGACTTATTCTCGGCTCAATGCCCGAATTCCAGGCAGACTCGTCGAATGCGGCAGCTTATCATGTTATGCATGTCAGGAGTCGACCTAATGACTATGGTGAATAAGAAAGATGATATGAGATTATTATTTTTAGTTTTTTCTTTTCAGGGAACAAATTTGATAATAATGATGAAGTGGCCCCAAATGAGTTGCTCAAAGACTTTGTGTACAAACCTACGGATTCGCCGAACCTCCCATTGACTATTTTGGAATATATCTGTATTGGATGGTTTACTTTCGAATATTTAGTCAGGTAAGCTCTCTAGTCTGGCGCATCTTCGGCGCGCATTTCTTCTGCAATTTGATTTACAGATTCTTCATCTACCCCCGAAAACGACAGTTTGTGAAGAAAACTCTCAACATCATTGATCTCTCCACAATTCTTCCGTTTTATCTCGAAATTTGTCTTCCATTGTTTGGAGTAGAATCACGTCTGAAAGAGTTTACAGGTACGCTATTTTATCTGGAATTCAGGGAAAATTTGACGTCACGGATAAGAAAACAGAAAACCATTCCAGGTATAACATCCGGATGGCCTTTTTTAGGTAAGGAAACGAATTACACACATAAGTAAACGATTTTTGATAACAAGTCACTGTAAAGTACTAATTGATACTAACAACGTTGAAACACGCATGAATTTTAGAAGAAAAAAACTGAAAATTCAGTAAATTTTGAGCTTAATCAGTCTGTATTCAGGAGCAATGCTGGTGGTTCGGGTGCTTCGAGTTTTGAGGATGGCAAGGGTTTTCAAGTTGGCGAGATATAGTACAAGTCTTCAGGTGGGTCATTGAAAAAATTGTGTACTCCGCGTGGACAAGTTGAACTCAAATTTTTGATATAGCGTACTTCCTCACCTCCCCCTCACGTTTTTCAGACATTCGGCCACACCCTCCAATCGTCTATAACCGAGCTAAGCATGCTCAGTATGTTCCTGATCACAGGCATCGTCTTCTTCTCGACCATCATGTATTATTTGGAGAAAGACGAGCCGCACACCGATTTCTACAGTATCCCCGCCGGCTGCTGGTGGTGTGTGTAAGTGATAATTACCCTGTAAAGGATCTCTTCGATTCATATACCGATCAATTACAGGGTTACAATGGCTACAGTAGGCTATGGAGATGCGAAGCCAGTCACCACGTGTAGGACACTTTTTTAAATGGTTGTTTAAAAATTCCGCAATTTTACAGTGGGAAAACTCGTCGCAACTTCCACATCAATCTGCGGAATCATCGTGTTAGCATTCCCAATTTCGATGATTGTCGAAAAATTCGCCACGGCGCAGCAGAGAGCGATAGAGGACCAACAGATACAGCAAGGTAAGAGAATACGAGATCAAAAATTATCCGTGAGATTTTCAGACGAACCAGATGATATCATTCTGTGAAAGGTGAAAATTTGAAACTAATGTGGTAGAATTGTTCTAATAGCTCCGCCCCCTCAAAATTTTAATAGTTTTACCCTTAACGCTTATGTGTTTCCCTGTGTTTCGGAACCGATTTCACGGTTTCGAAATGTCCCAACTGATATTTTCACAATTGTATTAATTTTCCAGCTCAAATGTCGGCTGTGGCCAACAACGCGCTGCTCCGTCGATTCCCGACGCGAAGGAAAGTTCGAAGGAATACGACTGTCTCCGTGAACAATAACATCTAAATACAACAATAAATTATAATGCTATGTAAAAAGTTACGAGTTTCGAGTCAAACATAATAAATTCTTATTTTAATAATAATCCGAGTAATAACACTAGTTCTCTACTGCATCTGATGATTCTGTCGGTAATTTCGCGGTAAGATTGGTATGAGTGGTTCCTGAAATCTGAAATTCACAACCTGTCCTCCCCGTCTGATAAAGCTGGCTTACGGTGTCAGAGGGTTGAGTGCTATCCGTGGAGACGTTGGAGCTGCTTTTTGCCGTTTCCATCTGAAATTTGCAATGGGAATGAAACATTTACAGTACCGGTCAAAAGGTTGTAAACTTTGGCCGTTTTCAGTTGAAATTGTCCAACTTAGATTGTCACACCTATTAGGTTTTTAATGGATCATACCGATGAAAAGTAGAGCTCAATTTTTGTAGCTGACAACTTTTTTGTACGGACACTTTCTAGCAAGTTACGTATCGTCAAAGTAATTTTTCCCCCAAATCCACCAATTTCAGTGTAAAATAGTGTGATTTTTGACCTATCCTCTTAAAATAACCATAACTCTTTAGGAAGTGACTGTGCAAAAAAATTGTCAACTACAAGAATGAAGCTCTACCTTTGTTCTGTATGATTCCTTAAAAACCTACAAACTGTAACAATCAGAATCCCCATGTCACACTCTCAAAGTTGGACAATTTCAACTGAAAACGGCGAAGTTTACAACCTTTTGACCGGTTCTGTACCATGAAACAACAAAAAATATGACTTACACTCGACCGGGACGCGGATCCCTTTGAAATCGCTGTAGCCAAACCCTCATCTTCCTCCACCGGCGCCGGAGAAATCACATAATCCCTTTGCAAATTCCTTCTCACATTCCGAGCAATCCAATTCCTCTCCTCATTCCGTCTTTCGAAGTCTGCAAAAAGGTATACGGTAGCAGTGAGACTCCGCCCCCTTAGACGGCTCACCTTCCTCAACCAATCCGAACGACATCAGGGAACAACAACAAAGGATAAGACCGAGTACGAAGAAGGAGATTACGGTAAGGACGGCCACAAACGATGACCAGACCACTGGAGTCCGTGGGATTGTGGTGAAATACGAGTATTTTATTTCGAAATCCTGTCTTCTGGTAAAAACGTCAAGCTTCAGGTTGTTAACTTCGTCTTCCATCACTTCTGGAATATTTGAGATTTTCAGAAGATAATCATAAATTTCTAGAAATACCATAAAACCGAGTGTTCCAGTCCACCACAATCGAATAAAACCCTGCATGAATGAGTTTCTCCAAATCAGACCAGTGACAGAAGGCTATCCTTTTTTCAGTCGCGGATGAGGCCTCTGAAATATTTAACAGATTATTTAGTGAGGTTTTTAGCTAAAAATCAAACCTTGGACCAAGTTCCAAACCGGCAGAGGCACTTGTCTTGGCTGCCCACAATGCCTCAAGACATCCGGAGATTCGATGATTTTGACGTGCTTTTTGAAGAAATCGGATTCTGGAGAAATTTATAATTTTGGAAGAGAATCATCGGGACATTTTCAATATTTGCAATATCAATCAAAGGCCGAGATGAGAATGACACTATCTAATAAGTTCCAAATGTTATAAAACGAATTACGAGCTTTATTTTTGTAGTTGACAACTATTTTGTACCTACAATCCCTAGCAAGTTATAGACCGAAAAATGAATGACTCCAACAAACAGTTTAAATCTAGAGTGGCGGCTTTTTCCTACCGTATCTCTCCCGGAAAATCTTCCATAAAACAGTATCAACTACGAAAAATGGAGATTTCGACTTGAGATATAAAAATGTTCAAATTTCAGAAGAAGTATTCCCAAAGTTGAACATTTTCAACCGGAAGTGAGTGTGAAAGCATCGACATGACTTAAAAATGTTATGAAAATTTTGAATACTTTTTTTAATTTTGTCCAAAATCAAGATTAACGGAGACGCGACGTTTTAACGTTCAACGGGTTGTTTCCAGCCGGAAGTGCAAAAAGTGAAATTATAAGAAGATTATATAGTCCTAAATCTGAAGTTCTAAGAATTCCGAATGTATTTTCAGTTTTTCCCAAGTTAAAGTGGAAGACAGATCTACGGCAGTAGAAAGCCACCACTTCCTCAAAATTTCAGCTAACCAGCCACTTACTTTTTGGCATATTCTCAGTGATCTTTAGTACACAATCTTCCGTCGCATTTATTCCCTTTTCAAAGGTTATATTCTTGACTTGAAGTCCACTATCTCTTCCGTAACACTTTACAAAATTCTCCATAAGTTCAGGTAGACTCGATAATGTTTCTTCTTTTTCCATAAATTCATGACGTGTCCATGCATCGAGAATCGCCAATGAAAGATTTGTAAAGTTTTTCTCGACGATTTTCCACTTGAAATTTACGAACAGAACAACCACATCAGATAGGTTCGTGTCAGTTTTGTCGATTGCGTCGCATGGATTTAGGTCTTTCTGAAAATTCGGGAAGGAAATTTATAAAAACTTCGTACGACTTACTTTTACACTGGAAACAAGAGAGTTAAATGACACGATTAGAACGGGAAGCCACAAAAATCTCATGGTTACCGTAAAACTTTTTGTCGTGAGAAGAAAGAAATGGTCTCGTGAAAATCATTCGAATTTTGACATTTTCAATAAAAATTTCCATTTTAAAAGTTCACGTGAATAACACTACCGTATACCTTTTATAATCCTTTTCTCATTCTGGATTCAGCAGGTGCTCTTGGGCTCGGATAGTATGGCTTCCGCCTCCTACCGTAATCCATCTAGTATAAATAGCCAGCTCACGACTTGGATCTTCATTTCAGTTCCATCCGTTCTAGCAGCTATTCTATTCGATTCTTGATTTTCGCCACCGACTGCTTCGAATACCAAAATCATGGGTAATCTACAGTATGCCAGATTTTGTATGAGACGCATTCAGTGGCGGGAAGACAAGAAAGACCGCCCATGAGATGGGCGGTTGGATTCTTTTGATGTGATGAGGTGTGAATTCGTAATAATACAATCAGGTAAGATACTACTGTCGGTATGGTTCATAAGGAAACGAGCATCTGCGGAGAAAATTGGGCGATAATCGGTGGCATTACAGGTTTGTGATTTTTTTCAATTTTTGCGGGGCCAAGGCGGGAGGACTACTGACATTTTAGCTTGTTCGTAAGTTCTGGCTAATTTCGAAAGTAGTGAAAACTTGTGACCGGACACCGGAAGTCTCGAAACTTAGTCTACCGAAAAGTTGAAACCGTGAGGATTCTGAAAAAAAAATCAATTCAAAAAATGTTTTCACCTTCGACCATCTCCTCAAATTTCGATTAACATCCGATTTTATATAGGATTTTGGACCAATTTTGATGAATTTTTTAAAATTTTACTTTTGAATCCGGGCGATCCCTTTAGGCCGACCAGGGCCCGTTAGGCCGACCAGGGCCGGGCCGTGATTTCGCAAGTGTGTATGTTCCTGATCTTTTCAGTCTTTCCAGTTAGGTAGTTACCAAAACTATGTTGTTACAGATACACAATGCAAACAGTCATGCTGGACTACAAAGGTGTGGTCAGAACATTATGTGAGAGCCGCTTCATAATAGAAAACTTGTGTTTACCATTGAATAAATATGGTTTTTTGGATTTTTATGTAAATATTGTGAAAGGAATAAAAACTTGTTCTTATGATTTTAGGCTTACTAAGAAATTGTTTTTTTTTGTAAGTCTTTAAGGACACACTTTTTATTTATATTAGCAGAAACCTTTGAACAAGACTCGCATTCAATTTTTACGGGATATGGCTACTGTAACCCAATCTCACTAGGAAAAGTCATGGAGTTAGTTTGGAGTTATGGGGCATGACCGAAAGCTGAGAAAACGCTGACTCCAAATATATGTTCAACTTTTGCCATTCAAGATAAATGAGGTAAAATGTCTGAAAAATGACAAATTATTACCTTTTTAACACGCGAAACACTTTTTTGTTGCAATTTTCAAGTGTTAAAAAGGTAATAATTTGTCATTTTTAGATACTTTACCTTATTTTTCCTGGAATACCAAGCCTCGAGAGCAAAAACTGAATATATATTTGGAATTAGCGTTTTCTCAGCTTTCCAATGATATTAGACACGTCATATATCTCCAAACAGACTCCATGACCTTCCCTGGTCAGCATCCTCCCAGTATATCCTCGGTACAAACCGGGTATATCTAGAGGTTTCGTGCAAACAGCCATCTACTCTCTAATCAATAAAAGACAATTCGTTTTCTGGTTTCTTAATATCAGAATCCCAAAAAAAAACCGTCCAGTCATGCCATCCCAATATGTGTTTAGTTCTCGAAGAGTCTAGCCAAGTCCCAAGATTCTCGGCCAAACTTCATCATCGTTCGACCGTCAATTGACCTCACACCTATGTGCCAATGACTTCTCTTTTTATCATAACTGCAAATAAAATGATTGCCAAACTAAATATTTTGACCTCCCGAGCGAAATTTCTTTTGCTCACAGAAGTAAACATTGGAATATTTTATAACGTTTCTAGCTGTCTTTCCCATAATTTCTTATACAGTTTTTTTTCCTTTTTTGCAAATAAATACATACGCTACTGTTTGTCAGGAAAGCCTGCAAGATGGTCGTAAAAGTGAATAGCGGTGGCGGTCTGTACGGTGCGGATGGTTTCGAGTTGAAGACATTTGAAAACTATCAAGCGGAGATGAATCGACGCCCAGATTTTGAGCAGGTTCGTTATTTTTTTGTTATGTAGGGTGGCTCGCAGACCCCGTTTTCATTCTAAGAGACCTTGGTGTATTTTTCTGTGTTAGAGGTGCCGATCTATTAGAGCCTCCTTCTCACTCCCCTATTTGCTATCCGTGATTTATAAGTCAGATGATGGCGTAGGTCAAAACAAAACGAGTTACTCACTCACTCACGACACTAATTTATCTCCGTCCCTCTCACCTCACTTTCCTCGAAAATAGAAAAACATTTCATTGTTTTCCAATGGAATCGTGCCCTGTCTATCCGGAAAAGATTCCGTCGCCTATGGTACGAAGTGCGTCGGATGTGATACTGAACGCTGATCCATTTAATACGACGACGGTGGATTTGGTGGGTTTAATGAATCGGTGTTCAAGAATGTGTTTTTCAACCATCTTCCTGGAAAAAACGGGGCTACGGTCATTTAGGCTGAGAACCCAGAAGCTAATGGTACCATTGTTTCAGATGTGAATTCATCTTGTAGACCAAACCTAGATCTCCATTTTTGTAGTTGTCAACTTTTTGATATCTCCCATAGCTTTTGAGATATGCAGCTTCGAACACCAACTTCTAGAAGCAAGAGAAGAAAAGAGTGCAGAGAAGCTAGAGTGTCTATCTTCTCTGAATCTCTCTTCTTGGGACTCCCTGTGTGCCCTCAGAGTCAATGTCTTTCAAGAAAACTACCTAGAATCTTGTCGACTTAGATTTCAAATTTTCCAATTAATAAGATAGATTTATGTGTATACTCAACAATCTCAAAACCACTATTTCAAAAATAACCTCTTCCTGACTCAACCTTTGATGCATAATAAAACAGCCACATGATTCCGCTTATTCTGCTCCGTCGGACCCATAAAAAAGAACCACTAAACAAAAATTCAGGGAAGAGAGTGCCCTCCTCCTCATTTTTGACCACTCTGATGACCATAGCAACCCGTTTTTCATTGCTCGGTCCTGGTCAAATATATGTACATCCTCGTTTCCCTTTTTTCTGCTTTCTGCAAATCCATAATTAGACAAATCCTCTACTCGAGAAAATGATTTAGATTAAAAAAGGGAAGGTTCTGTTTTCCAAACGTCCTGGTAACTAATTAGGAGACAACCTAACCCAGTTTCATGCTGCCGAGAAACCACTTTTGATGCGTTTTGGAGGGGGAAAACTATGATGATTTCCGTTTTCATCTCACTTTTGTTGTCATTCGGGGAAGAGAGAGTGAAAGAGAGAGAATAGTGACAAAGTGTGTTTTTTCAAGAATCAAAATATAGTGAGTTTTGTTTTGGGATCCAGATCATGCTGGTTCTGAAGTTTTTTATCTATGATAAAGCGAGTTCAACTTTTTTGTAAGATGTTTGACAACCGTTAGTTACTGTAATTTTATAGAACATGTAGACCAGTCTGGAGACCGTGTCATCGTCTCGCCAATTTTTCCAAATGTTAGTTTTTGTGCCGATCGAATGTAGATCTTCACTTTTGTAGTTGACACCTTTTTGCTAGCTCTTCTAGTTTCGGAGATATGTATCTTGAAAGGTTTAGTTGCTTCACTTTTGAAAATGTCTATCAACTTCAAAGCCGTGTAACTCTGCCAGTTATTGTTTTATTGTTTTAAAATAAAAGGTTTTGTATAGAAAAAGTATAGAGCTACATTTTTGTAGTTGGCAGCTTTTTGATTGCTATCCACGTTCTCGAGATATGAGCTGTCAAAGATGCGCAACTGATAACGGGAGGGACCGCACCACCGAGAGACGCAGAGAAGTCAGACACTCTCGTTTCTCTGCGTTCTTTCTTCTTTTTTCAACACCACCCATATCTCAAAATCGTGAGCATCTATCAAAAAGTTGTCAATTACAAAAATGAAGATCTAGATTAATTTTAAACTAGTGAAACTGCAACTTCAAAATTCGCCAATTTTTTTTCACAAAAACTTCTTTTGTCCAGTTTTTTCCACATTTCTGAAAAAAATCCTGAGGTTTTCCGTGAAACATTGAAAAATAAAAAGTTTGTCCAGAATCTTCGGTCGCTATGAAATTTCAAAAACTTTGAATCTAGAGAAAAATAATCATAACCTGCGTGATCGAAACTGATTTTTCCAACAAAAAAAGTTTCAACACTGTCAGATTCTCTCATTTTCTCCCTCTCTCTCTCTTAATTCATTTCTAACTTCATACTTGGACACCCTTAAAAATGGCATCAACCGACCGGTATATAATGGTAGGAGGTGCCTCCCCATCGTCTTCGTCCACCCATTCCGTACGTTCCCATCGTTTATGATCTCTTCAGTTTTTTGAAAATAGGTGTAGACTCATACTTTTTCGTATTTTTTGGTGTATTATTCATAAGAAAGGGGGAAAATCTTTTCAAAGTTGTTTTCTCTCTCCACAAGGGAAAAAATTACCGGAAGCGGCGATTTCACGGTGAATTGGGCTAAAGGGGACCCATGAGCTTTGGGTTATTTTGAAAGAGTTGTTTTGAAATCGAAGAACTCCGCCTCCTGAACATTGGTTTAGAACATTGGGTAAAAATATTTAGACTGGTTACCCTTTCCAAATCCTGTCTCTCTCGAACCCTTTTCGATGTCAGTCAGTCAAAAAAGGTTTCCATCAAAAAAAAGTGCATATAATTGGAGGGTTTTTGTCATTCATTCTCCCTCCCCTGACATTGTGTGTTCCAAAACGTTTATATACATTTTATTTTCCAGAAAAGTAACTCGGACATTGGATCAAAAATGATCGAGGACGAGAAGGACTATACGATCTACTCGAAGTGTGCCGCCGAGTTTATTGCGGTGCTTCTTTTTGTTTATGTTGGTGAGTAAGGGTGATAATATGCTCTGTATCTGGTGAGTCGCTACGCAAAGAAAAAAGAAGCTATATCTATTTTCTACTAGGTTATTACATTTTCACAAAATGACAATTTTTCTAAAATATTCTTGAAACGTTGTGTACGTATGTTCCCCGGCGGCTCCTGAGGCTCCGAACTTTCGGGGTTCAACTTTTTTGGATATTTTTAGATTGATCTGATTTTAAAATAAGCCTAATCGCTCTATTTTGACAAAAAATCTAAGTTTTGCCCCTAACTTGTATTCATTTTTTACAAGACCGGTCGAGACCCTAATCAATATTATGAGCCAATCTGTCATTTATAGCTCGCGGCCGAAAAACTTTGCAAGAAAATCTATTATCTCTTTATAATCCTATTATCTAGGATCCATGCAAGCAGCTGGTGTCACCTTCGGCCACGACGGTGTCATCCACGCCGCATTCGCCCATGGAGTCGCCATCTTCGTCCTCGCCGCCACATTCGGAGGTGTCAGTGGAGCCCATATCAACCCAGCGGTCACATTCGGAATCGCCCTGGTCGGTCGTATCAACCCAATCCACGCCGTCTGCTACATCGTCTCTCAACTTCTCGGAAGTGTTTTCGGCGCACTTCTTGTTAGGGTAAGTACGCGCGAACTTTGGTTCCAATTTTTTGGTCATGAGGGAAGGAGAGACCCTTAAAAGTTCTAATTTCAGATTTCTCTCCAATACAAAGTGTACTACGCAATCGGCGCCGGCGCCACCCTGTGTGGAAAAGGAGTCGGGTGGCAGGAGGTGAGAAACAACGAAAACAAATTTGTTCTGGAAATAGACACAACCTGTTTCTTATAGGGACTAACCGCTGAAATCGTCACCACCTACATTCTGGTCCAAACCGTTCTTCTGTGCGCCGTGGACACTGACAAGAATCGATTGGCTCCCTTGGCTATCGGATTTTCTCTAATCATTGAAATTCTCGCAGCTGGTGCTATCTCAGGAGCGTCCATGAACCCGGCCCGATCCTTCGGACCTAACATAATGGGACAGATTTTCTTGAAGCCAGAGAACCTTGACTCCCTATACATGTTCTGGAACTATCACTGGATCTACTATATTGGACCGGTCATCGGTGCGTTCATTGCTGCTGGAGTGTATAGGTGAGAGTGGTGGTTTGGAAAGTCAAGTGTCTTGAGAATTTGATTTCAGATTGTTCTTCGCTCGTGACTATCGTGTCCTTGCTTGAGGAAAGTTTTCGTCTACTCGATAATAAAAATGTTACCCAGTGCATTCATTGTATATTCAAGAAGAAGGGAAATGAGCTCTAATGAAAAAACTAAATATTGTCATCAGAGCGCATTTTCCTTATTGTTAGTTATGCTGCTTTGATAGAGCGCTTTGGCTAAAAAATTTTGATCGTTATCTAGAGCGCACTTACCTAATTTTCATTTACTCTCATAATAACTTGCCGTCCTAATAATAAATCAATAATTATATATTTTCATTTTTTTTCTTTCCATCCACTCCAACCAAAAAACGTAAAAATGGAACAATAATATAGCTGAACACTCTTAGAATACTAAAAAAGAAAAAGGAAGATGTCAATCATGAAGAAAGTGAAAAAGAGACATTTGAAGAGAGAAAGGGGTCTAGAGAGAGGAGATGACCGCTGAACTCTGTCCCGAATGTAGCATGTTTTAGGAGACGTTTTTGGGGGCAGACGGAAACGGTGTGGTTTACAGAGGAAGCGCAGGATTTACGGGTGTCTTTAGAATGAGTAAATGCGCCTTAACTATAATTCCATAGAGGTAGTGATACCGAGGCATCCTTAGCGTTATCATTAGAGCGCGCTTCCCAGCTGACTGGTTCCTTGGAGCACGTTTTCTACGAAATTATGCACTGCCAATCAACTTTTTACACCCAATCAATTTGTTGCTTTAGATTGATTTTTTGGCTTTCTGATCAGGCAAGGTCAATGAGATCAATTCATTCTTACAGCAAAGGATAATTACGAACAAACTTTCAATTCATTTTCAGTTTTCTGATCAAGATCGTTCTCAAGATCAATCGAACCACAAAAACTAACAAAGCAACAAAACCTACTAGAATAGCAAACAAGAACAGAATAATATCAATCATAAAAAATGAGACAAATGACATTTTCCGATGATAGGGGTCCAGTGAGGGAATTTCTCCAAATCTCGCACCATACTCTGCGTACTTTACGAGGAGATCATGAGGAGAGAATGGCTGACTCTCGAGTTGATGGGAGAGAGTTTTGGCGTTGATTTGGTAACTGGAAATTGTCAATTTAGGTTAAAAATAGGATCAGAACGTGTTTTTAATTTCTGTCAAAACATGGGATCAGGATCAGGATCCCCAAAATTTCAGATTCGACTTACCTCTCATCATTCAAAATAGCATCCACCGATTTCTTCAGCTTCTCAAAATCTCCCAAGTCCCTACGAACTAATGTAATCGACCCGTTATGCCTTGCCAACATCATTGCATTTCTAAACTGATCCGCGAATATTGGAATGAGAATTGCAGGTTTGCCCAAGTAACTCAACTCATTCACACTCCCTAAACCGGCATGAGTTATGAATGCAGTTAGTCGGGAGTCGGCTGAAAATGAAATGAAAGTGATATTAGACAATATGAGTTAGTACCTAGAAGAGCTGTTTGTGGGACCCATTTGGAGAAATGAAGATTTGGAAGGTTCTTGGCGAATTTGATGTCTTTCGTCTCATATTTCCAGATGAAGGTGACGTCAGGGAGGGATTTGATGACACGGACGATAGTATATCTGTAATCGACAAACAGATCCATTTAGCAAAAATTGTTGAGCGTGTACAAAAGCGGAAGGCGGAAGAAGATTTATTTTTTAGAAAACGATTTCGAATTTGTTGTAAAACGCACTAAAATTGCTTAGATTTGTGTTAAATTTCGTTGTTTGGAAAAACTGATAGCTTTGCCGCAAAAAAACCTGAAAAACAACTGTAAATTCGAGTAGGCGAACAAATTTTTCAAGTTGATATTCTCCAGGCGGAAGGCGAAAAAAATCTTAAATTGGCGGAAGGCGGAGGCGGAATCCCGCTCAACCCTGTATTGTAATACTCACTTATACTCATCGGGCATCTCACTCGACCTCAATATCGACCCAAAAGAAATCAACACACTTTTCTCTCTCTTCTTCAATATCTCATCAAATTCCTTCGACAATTTCTCCTCTCTCATTTGGGTAACATTCACAGAGATCCCACCGATCGCAATGGTTTTTGATAGAGTTGGACGGGGGAAGTCTAAGAATGGGTTGGAGTTGACAAACACAAATGGAGCTCTCGATTTGATTTCCTGCATTTTTATAATTATATTTAAAAAATTGAATTCAAAAATTCAAGTAGACACCTCTATATCCAAGACTTGATGCGGATACTTATAGGATCTCATAGCCGGTGGTGCCAACAGAAATCCAGATAGATCACCGATTGTATTCAGAAGACGTTCTTGGAATGTCATTTGATCTCCGAATGGTGATACGGTAGCTAGAAAAACCAAAAAATTTAGAAGTTAAGTTTACTCTAGGTCTCACTCGGTACAAAACTTGGCGATGCTGGCTCTCCGATAGATTTACTCAACTCAGTCATGTGAGTCATTGACCACGATGGGAATATTGCCTTGATACCGAGGTAGTCATGGATTGCTGGAAACTGACTGAAATTTACCCGGTTTTCTCAAAGAAACATTTACGATGAGCACAAAAAGCCAATGCCTCGAAAATCATCGCATCGAATTTCCGATCTTTCAGCTTATCCAGTACACTCAAGTCTTTTCTCAAGTTGTCACTGAATTGTTCAAACATTTTATTGAATCTCTGAACGGCTGGAACGAATGAAAATATTCCAAAATCTGCTTTCCAGAACATTGAATAATCAGCTTCCTCCCCAATTTTCTCCAGTTCTTCGTCAGGTTGAATATACACAACATCCGTCGTGTGCTCCACATATTTGATATTTTCATATTCTCTTACTATAACTGGGACTAGAAATGTGACATTATGACCGGCTAATGTTAGAGTATCAGCGATTTTCGCTAGGAATTTGTGGTGACTGTGAGCGAATAGTGGACAGAATACTAGGTAATTATAAGAAAGTATAGGCTGGGAAGTTAGTAAAACTAGAAATAGAGTAGGGAATAGACATCTCATTTCCAGGTGAATTTTCTGTAGGTATCATTGACTTTTATACAGTTTGTGACTACATTTTTTGATCTTTACATGCCTAATCGGGTATTTTGATCAGTGAAAAATGATGATAATAGATGATTCGATAACCACTACGAACGAGTCAGTCTGTAGTGAAAATGTGGTTATATGATAAAAAATGTAGTTAGTATTTATGTTTGAACCCAGCGGAAATTATTTGAGAGAGAACTTGCATTTAAACTTTTGAGAATCTCTGTTTTTTTTTCAAAATTATTATAAATAACTTAATTGGGGATTCTTTATGTATAAAATTGTCATATCTGCTGGAAATTAGACAAAATAGGTGAGTGGGGTGTTTCCGTTCGATTTACGAATTTGTAATTGCTGATTCCAAACTCCTTTATCTCAAAGATGAGTTGCATTTTCGATTTCAGAACATCTCTGATTTCATTTCCGAATTTCAGACTCTGCGCTGCAAATTACAGATTCTATATTCCAGATTGCCTCTCTCCACATGAATTTTTCGATTATTCTCGTTTAAATTTTACTATTTAAAGTAACATTCAGATGTTAAAGACGCATCTATTTTGCTCAAAATGGTCCCGAAGCGGAAAATCATACCCACAAAGCTCAGAAACATGATATTGATATTTTCCAACTACAAAACTATTACGCGATGTTCCGAATAAATTTGATGCGCTTTCAATACCCCGGCACGAGTTCGCGATCGGATAATAGCAAAAGTTGTTGGCTACCCTGATACAAATCGGTCATCTGGAGTGAAGACGTCGAAAAGAATAATAACTGTCTGTGAAATTGAGTGGCATCAGAAAAAGGGTACACGTTTAGAAAATAAAATTTTTATTCACTAAATAAAATAGGCCAAAAGTTTTCAAAAAATGTTCGAAAAGTGCTCGATTACTATTCGCTCATAAATCTAATCACCGGATCATTCAGTATCACCGCGTGGATGTAATCATCGCGAATAGCAGAACTTACTCCTAAACGCATGGAACAGTAGGCAAGCCACTGATCCGGAGTCGTTCCTATGGACACGCGTGCGTAGACCTCTCGTAAGAGGATCTCCGACTTTACGAACTCAGTTCGCAGGATCTTTTGTGCGCGTAGAACTGACTCCTAAAAGCATGGACCAGTAGACAAGCCACTGATCCGGAGTCGTTCCTATGGACACGCGTGCGTAGACCTCTCGTAAGAGGATCTCCGACTTTGCGAACTCAGTTCGCGGATCTTTTGTGCGCGTAGAACTAACTCCTAAACGCATGGAACAGTAGACAAGCCACTGATCCGGAGTCGTTCCTATGGACACGCGTGCGTAGACCTCTCGTAAGAGGATCTCCGACTTTGCGAACTCAGTTCGCGGATCTTTTGTGCGCGTAGAACTAACTCCTAAACGCATGGACCAGTAGACAAGCCACTGATCCGGAGTCGTTCCTATGGACACGCGTGCGTAGACCTCTCGTAAGAGGATCTCCGACTTTGCGAACTCAGTTCGCGGATCTTTTGTGCGCGTAGAACTGACTCATAAACGCATGGACCAGTAGACAAGCCACTGATCCGGAGTCGTTCCTATGGACACGCGTGCGTAGACCTCTCGTAAGAGGATCTCCGACTTGAAAAAAGCTAGAGTGCTTGTTGGATACACTCATCATGGCTTTTTCCTCCAAGTTTTCGAGAACAATTGGCGTCGGTTCTGAAAAATGTGAATGTTGTAAGAGATTTTGGGAAGAAACAAGAAAAATAATAAGAAATTACGCGGAAAAAAAGCGAGAACGGATATCAGCGGAAAAAAGCATTTCATAGAAAACAAAGAAACTTTTGGATAAGTAGGAAATTAGAGTTTGGCAGAAAATTAAAGCATAATACATCAATACAGCAAGCAAGAATAGAATTTTAATAAAAACTAAAAACTTTGCAACTGGGAAAATGAGTTGAACAACCGCTACTTGGAAGGAAATTTGAAGATTCGCGACAAAATGTGAAAATGGAAGAAAACTTGAAAGGAACTGCTTTAGATAACCGTTATTAGGTTCCTTAAGTCCAGGTTTGATTGGACAATTTCTTAGTCAGTTTTTACTATCAAAATTGATCGACACTTCTGACAATGAGCACGAGAATCATTAACAGCAACGGAGAAACAGCGAAAAGTAATAATCAATAATTTCAAGACCTTCAACTAAACTTGAGAAACCCTGAATTAAAAACGGTCGACGAAACGCAAAAAAAGAACAATCTTGATTAGAAAACTCAAAAAATGTCAAAATTTCGAAAATCCGCATTTTTAAGTGATCGGCATCTTAGAAAACGAGCATTATGATAATGCAACAGAGTAGCAGCGGGCAATAATTAAATTTTTTTCGATAATTCTCTGCTGATTAAAAATCAGCAAAAAACTATGTAAAAACGGACGACAAAACGCTAAAAATGAGAAAATCTCGATCGGAAGGAGCGAAATTTATTAAAATTAGTGCTCAAACTTGAGCTATTTCCAGTAAATTTCAGCAAAAACTCTCAAAAAAAAATTAATTTTGAAATGGCGCATTTTTGTCATCGCGCCCCACAATTGTCGTCAAATATGAGACATTGTACGTGAATGTACGCAATTTGACGACATCTAAAATTTATTCATTTTTCCACTTTTCTCCCTATGAATTCCACCGATTTCACAGCAGATTTAGACGGAAAAAAGTGTGTAAAATGTGAAAACAATGCCAAATTTACAGGTGAGACTATTGGTATACTGAAAAATTCAAGAAAAACTCTATTTCCAGGCGTTGACCCGAAAAAAGCGTGGTATTGTCAAGAGTGCTTCATACAAATGGTTAGAAATAAGTTCAGATCAGCGTTGAGTAAGAAGAAGATTTATAAGGTTAGAAATCAATGAAATTCTAGAAAAAAAATTCTATTTAGGACGCCGATGCTCGTGAAACTCTGATAGTTTACGATGGATCAGCGTCTGGAGCGTTTCTTCTGAATCAAATTGACGACGCATTGAAACAAATCACCTATAAAAGACTGATGGTGCAGCCAACAGTGAGTTTAGCGGGTTTTTCATAAAAAAATTCCGCTTTTTCACAAAAATACGAATTTTTGCAGGTTCTCGTGTTGGTTTCCGTCACAGAAGAGACAGAAATTCAAAGAGTCGTCGAACGTGTCGAGGAGCTTAAGAAAGAGTTATTGGAAAATGTCAGATGGTTTATCGCACATGTCGCTTGTTCCATGTATACAGATTCAGTAGATTTGGATGATGTGAGGTGTAATGGCACTGAAAAAGTGAGGATTGCGAGTATTTTTCGTTGAGAATATGTCAAAAACCAATTTTTTCACTTGAAATCGTTAAAATTTGCTATTTTTCGCTAAAAATAGTCGAGAAGCTGCTATTTTCCATCAAAGTAAAACTGAAAACCATTATTTTCGACTTAAAATCATAAAACTTTGCCAATTTTTGCCAAAAATAGTCGGCAAGCTGCTATTTTTCATTAAAAATACATTCGAAACCACTATTTTGGATTTAAAATCGCAAAAAAGTGAGGATTTTGAGTATTTTTGATTAAAATAGTATAATCGGGGTTTTTTGTTGAGAATAGGCCAAAAAACCAGTTTTTCTACTTGAAATCGCTAAAAATTGTCATTTTTCGCTAAAAATGGTCGAGAAGCTGCTATGTTTCCATTACTTTCAACTAAAAATTGCAAAATTAAGCTATTTTCCGCTTAAAAATGGTCAAAAATCTGCTATTTTCCATTAAAAATAAATTGAAAATCATTTTTTGGACTTAAAATCGCTAAAATTCCCCAATTTTTGCAAAATTCGATAAAAAATCCACTTCAGATTCCCGAGTACACGGATCTCCTCTCCTCATGCTCTGTGCCAACGTATCGAAAGGAATTAGAACGGATTTTGAGAGAGAAATGTCTTCAAAACATCTCAAAATCTCTGAAAATCTCAAAATGTATGGTACCGGACGACGCCGACGATCTGGGAAGATTGGCACTGGATCAGTTGTGTCTTGGCAGAGGCGGATCGCTTTCCCCACTGGTGACAGTCACTGATAAACGATCGGATTTTCTGTTGATTCGACCGATTTGTGACTTATCGAAAAGAGAAATTTCGATTTATAACTATTTGTGTGCAATCGATAAGCAATATATCCAGTTTCATAATCACTCAAATACTCTAGATCGATCGGTTCAGGCGCTCACAGATGCATTTATTCGGACTTTGGAGGATGAGAAATTTTATGTAAGCGGAGAAGAAAAATCAATAATTTTCAGTCTTGTCACAGGCCGGGCCGGGCCGAAATCGAAAATACTCTCGGCCCATGAAAAATCAAAAGTTTTACTGAAAATACCCAATTTTCCTTGGGAAAAGAGCTTTCTGGACTTTTAAGACCAAAAAAATCAGGCTTTTTCGTCTGAAAAGTCATAAATTTCTATAAAATCACACTTTTCCAAGTAAAAATATGCAATTTAACAGATTTTTCCACCGAAATTTTCAATTTTTCGCTCATATTTTTCAAGTTTTTACTGGGAATCCCTTTACATTTCAATATTCATCAGACTTGTCGCTGGCCGGCCCAAAATGAAAGTTATCTTCGGCCTGGGTTTGAACCAAAATTTGAATTTTTTTATTTTAAAGTAGTTTTCCACTAAAAGTTATACAATTCAATCAAAAACTGAATATGTATGATAATTCAAGCACTTTTACTCTGAAATTTTCGAAAAATCCCAAAAATTGTTGTTTAAAATGAGTAAAGTGAGTAAGTATGGAAGGTAGTTTGGCCGGGCCCGATTTTTGAAAATTTCTATTGCTTTGATCCGAAATTTCTTCGTTTTCAGTCCACAATCAACACTGTCTTAAGTACCGCCTCCAAAATTCACAACACGAACGGAAAAGACGGTTCGAGATGCGTGCTGTGCCACGTGGAGGTTGCTGATTGCTCGTTGTGCTCCACTTGTTCAGCCATCAGAGATTCTTGCAGTGATCTTCTCTCCCGGTTTCTGTAATGTTCCCCGTTGTTAAAGCTCACCTGTTTCTTGTTGACTAAAAATTGTTGAAAATTGATAAAACTTTACTTTTCAGATTCAAATGCAATAAATTATGAATAGGAGGGAAAGAGAAATAATACAAGCCTTGTAAATAAATATTAGAATAATAAAACGAATGGTGAGGGGAGAATTACATTGTGTCAGTACATATCATATCACATCCTAATAACCGGCGGTTCCAAACAGATTGTACGCCTGATCGGGTGAGGTTCCAATGGCGAAAGTGCGGAATCCGATGTCACGCAACGCCTTCTGATCCAAGATGAGACGTCCGTCGAAGATCGCAGCCGGATGTTGCATATCGTCGTGGATCCGAGTGTAGTTCAACTCCACAAACTCATCCCACTCGGTGAGCACGACGATGGCGTGTGCACCACGGGCGGCCGTATATGGATCCGTCTCCACTGTGATGAGTCGGGAGACGTCTTCCGCGCTCGTCACTGAAGCCAAGTCGTTGAGCATCTGCGATTTTTGCACTTTCGGGTCGTAGATCGATAGCTTCGCGTGCTCCTCCATCAGGTGCTTAATGACGTAGATGGCTGAGGATTCACGGGTGTCACCTGGAAATAGAAGAATAAGATTTCATTCTTCTTGCAATCGGACCGGATCCGGACCTTGCGATAACTCGCTTCAAAATGACAATTAGGAGTCGATCTACCTGTCAAATAGTATTTCCATTTTTACTATGAGATTATTGAGAATCGCTGTAAAATCTATTTAATGTTCAGGCTTTGATTCAAGCAAAAGATCGGCTGTTCAAGGCCCGACCACTAAATAGATTTTACAGCGGTTCTCACTAATAGTCAAAATGAAAAAAAGACTTGTGTAGACCTCACCTAGATCTACAATTTGACAGATTGATCGCCTCCTAATTGTCATTTTGAAGCGAATTATCTCAAGGTCCGGTTGCAAGTATATAAGATTTTCCACGATGGGACACTTTTCCAACCTGTATTCTTCTTGAAAGCGAATCCGAAAATGGCAATCTTCTTGTCGGTGACCGTGTTGAACAGCTCGGCAATAATCTTATCAGCGAATCGTCTCCGTTGCCAATTGTTCACATTGATCACTCCCTGCCAATACTCGGCGACTTGTGGAAGATTGAGTGATTCACACAAGTAGACCAACGACAGCACGTCCTTCTGGAAGCAACTTCCACCGAATCCAACCGACGCCTTCAAGAATTTGCTACCGATCCGAGTGTCGAATCCGACTGCGTGTGCGACTTCCGAAATTTCAGCGCCCGTTGCCTCGCAAACAGCGGAAATCGAATTGATCGAAGAGATCCGTTGTGCCAAGAAGGCGTTGGCGACAAGCTTTGAGAGCTCGCTGCTCCATGTGTTGGTGGTGATGATACGGTCACGTGGAACCCAGTTCTCGTAGATGCGGACGAGTTCGGCGACCGCTTGGAGACCTTCTGGAGATGTTTCTCCTCCGATGAGCACACGATCCGGATTGGCGAGGTCTTTCATGGCGGTTCCTACAATCAGAAATCAGTTAGAATCATACTTGCAAATCGGGCCATAACTCGCTTAAAACGCAATATTATGAGCTGAAAAATATACCAAAATGTAGATCTCAGCGAGTTCTATGTCCATGATATAATACGGTCCGGATTGTGGATCGGTAATGTGCCGCTGGCCTGGAGAAAGTGTCAAAAAACGTTAAAATGACTTTAAAAAATAAACCATTCTAGTCATACTTGCAATCCGAGCCGGATAACTTTTATCAAAAAAGTCGTATCAGGTTATTAATAGCTCAAATGATAGGTATTTGGACCTGTCATCTGACAAAGTCTAGTTAAACTTCGCAGAACATCCACAGAGTGCCAGGGCCGGCTAAAACTGCTGTCGGCCCGGCCCAAACACTTTTGCTCGGCTGTCTGTGGAAGTTCTGCGAAGTTTGACTCAATTTTGTCTGATGGCAGTTCCAAATACCTATCATTAGAGCTATTAACCAACCCGATACGGTTTTTTGAAAAAAGTTATTTAATAAAAGCCGTCGGCGCGGATCGGCCCGGATTGCAAGTATGGCTAGAATGGCTGTTTTAGTCAGTTTAGCGTTTTTCGGCCCTTTTTCACGGGTCGCGGCACATTACCGATCCACCACCCGGCCCGTATCATATCATGGACATAGAACTCGCTGAGATCTACATTTTCGTATATTTTTCAGTTCATAATATTGCGTTTTGAGCGAGTTATGGCCCGATTTGCAAGCTTGATTGTCTACCTTCAGCCAAAAATTCAGGATTCGAGAGAACTTGGAACTTGAGATTCTCATTATTCTTCTGCGCCTCTCTCAGAATACAACCGATCGATTCGGCGGCTTTCACAGGCACCGTACTCTTCTCGACGACGATTTTCGGCCCAACGGCGTACTGGGCGATCGTTCTGGACACCGATTCGACGTACTTCAGGTCCGGCGCCATTCCCTTTCCACGTCCGTACATTTTTGTGGGCGTGTTCACCGAAATGAAGATCAAGTCGGCCTCGGCGATCGCCTTCGGGATGTCCGATGAGAAGAAGAGGTTGCGGCCACGGGCGGCGAACACGATCTCGTCGAGTCCAGGCTGAAAATTCGATATTTAGGAGAAAATTCATTGAAAAATCACATTTTTGCAGGCTAACATTGAAAATTTATAACTTTTGTGCTGAGAATGTGAAAAATGACGATTTTGGTCGTTTTTGACGTCAGAAATAGCAAAAACTCGGATTTTAAGCTCAGAATTGCCAATTTTGAGCTGAAAAGTACCTTTTCTGATTGAATTATTATCTCCGCACATCCCCTTGAGAACTGTCTCTTTTTCTCTGAGTCTCTCAATTTCACACACAATTTTCTTGGGTTTTGGTAGAGCGCGGTTGTAATAAGCGCGTCGTGCTAATAGCAGCTTTCGCATTTTCAACATTTTTCGAAAAAACTGATTTCGAAGTAAAAATAGCCAATTTTGGTGATTTTTGTGCTGAAAAACGCAGAAAACCACAATTTTCACCTGAAAAAACGAAATTTACCTCATAAATAGGCAGTTTATCCGAGTTCCACTCGGCAATCTTCGCCGTATTCATGTCGACGACGGTGACGGTGATATGCGGGCATTTGTGGGCGATCATGGCACAAGTTGGCCCTCCGACATAACCCGCACCGACACAGACGACCTTCGACACCTTTCCGAACACTTGATCAGTCATTTCTGGAAGAATTTCAAAGAAATGAAAAGTTTTTATGAGAATTAAGCTTAAATATTAAGTAATATTAAGCAAAAACAAGCGGAAAAAACGACGAAAAAACTAATTTTTAAACTGCCGCTGATAAGTGATAATGCAGAACGTGCGCCATAAATGACGACAAATTATATCTCAATTTTTGCCAATTTTTTGGTAAAACTGGGTAAAACTGGGCAAAATAAGAAGAAATCCACGGAAATATCAGTAATTTTTATGATTTTTAAAGTTTTCTCCACCCAAAAATGCAAAACTTTGAGAGGAAAGTAGCAATTTTTAGTGGAAATTAGTTTCCCTGAAGATTTGTCGTGAAATCCAACGCATTGGGTGCGGCGCCAGTGCCAGTGCCCAACTGGGCGCCGGGTTTGAGTGAATTTGAAACGATTTTTGCAATAAATTTTCGATTTTTCGAATGAAAAACACAAAAATGTGACGAATAAAAAGAAAGAACAACTAATTTCCTGCCAAATAAGCCACTGAATAATTCATTCGCAACGCCACGACACGATAAAGAACACGAACAAAATCGAGAGGAAAAAGGAAGCGAAATTTGTTGCCGAAATCGTGGAAAACGTCACACGAAAACGAAAAATGGAGGTATATATCGAAAAAAGAGGCAGGAAAAAGAAACAAAAGGAAGGAACGAAAAGTGAAAATCATCAGATCAAATCGAGTGATACCGCTGGCGATTGGAGGATTCGGGAGAGGGAAAAAAGAAGAGATAAAGATCAAAAAATTAGGAGAAAAAAGAGAGGCATTGGACAAGAATTTTTAAAAGATTTTCGTCTGAATGGCAGCGAAATTTGAGAAATTTCAGCCCAAAAAGTTCAGCAATAGAAAATTGGGTGGGGCTCCATGATCGGCAACATTCCGATTATTTTTCTAAAATAAAACTGATAAGAAAAAGGGCGAAACAGCTGAAACAATAACGAAAATCGTCATTTTAAGAAAAAAAAACAATTTTTTGAAAATTATAATTTCGCGCTCAGCATTAAAGGCGCATGAAGGTGATGGGAAGCAGGGTCTCGGCACGACAAAGTTTTTACTGTACTTTAAATTTTTTTAAATTATGATGAAAAATACCCGTTTTTCGTAGATTTTCCAATACTGAAATGAGAAATTCGCTGTGTAAAACACACTTTTATAATATAAATATTTATGTGACCGCTAACCAGGACAAGGGCACATTCGTAATTAAGAAAAGAGGCGGTGGTGGACGACAAAAAAGCCAGATGTGAGGAGAAAAGTGACCTTCGAACATAAATAAATAAATGAAATGGACCAAGTTGACTCATACACACACACACACATTTTATGAAAAGGGGTCAAGTTTAAACAACGATTAAAACATAGAAAGCAATCAAAATTCTTCGTTTTACTATAAGTGAGATGGAGCGTATTTGCAAGGTTAATACAGAAAAGATACGAATTGTACCAATGACCGGATAGTGTTCTTTTTACAAAAAAGCAAATTGTCACTATTTGTTTTACATTGGGGGGGAAGGCTTGTTGAGCTTTGATTTGACAAATATTGGATTTCTACAGAGTGTGAAAAAGTTTAAAGGATTTTGAAGAAGAAGTGAAAAGTGTTATGTTTAGTGGAACAATTCAAACTTTTGGCGGAAGTATGTGCCTTAAAATCTGGTTTGTTAAGAAAAGCAGGATACGTTTGTCTAAAGGTAAAAAGTGCTTAAAAATGGGCGGAGCTTTGATACAGTATAGTTTAAGAATTCGATCAAGTGAATGGAAAAGATGATTGAAGGTCAGCACAATCGAAAAAAAATTAGAAAAAACTACAAAAATTTGTGGGAAAAGTGAGGAAACGAGCACTCATGCAAAAATATTGTCCGAGAGGACTACACGGCCGCGCAGAAAAAAACTCTTCCACGAAGGCTCCTTTTGAGTCAGGAGAACGGGAATTGTGGTGTTTAGAGTGATTTTTAGCAAATGCGTCTATAATAAGAGTTTCGTAGAATTTTCTGAAGTATCTGCAGCAAAACTAATATGAGTCCTCCTTTGAAAATGAGCATCCGGTTTAATCAACCAACATCAAACGCGCTCCACTGAAATTCATACTAATTTCGGTGGAGCGCGATGAGTCTCACCAAACACTAATACTCAATTCCAAAAAATTCCAAAGACAAACAAAGTTTCTCTGAATTGAATTGAATGAAATATTTTATTCCCAACATGTGACCTTTTTATATTTTAATGTTCCACCACCTCCTACTTCCAAAATAACTTTTCTGTTGCTTTTTTCATCTTCCAACTCATTTTTCTCCTTTTTCCCCCCGTACAACACTGATCCACGACCCAGATTAAAAGCTTCTTCTCGAGAGTGTTTTGTCATGGGTGCCCTCTTCTAAAAACTTTCCTTTTTTCTTCTTCCGTCTTTCCTCTAACTAATCTCCAGTTTTGTTGCCAAAATTAGTAAACAAACGGAACATTTTTTCGTCTTTTCCCAGATACTAATTGAGCTGAAATACATTGATGAACTCGAATTTCTTTCCTCTTTTTTTCCAAATTTTTCAAGGATCCATAAATTACTCCCTCTCTCAATCACCTACTACCCCCCATCGATCTTCTCTTTTTTATTGCCTCCTTCACTTGAAAATGTTGCAAAAAAGAAAAAGCAATAAAAAGATTGAAACAGTTGGTGCCCCCGAGACCTTTGTCCTCTAGATTTATCCTGTTTAAAGGCACTTCATGACTACTGTACCTTTTCGTCGTGAGACCCCCCATGTGTCATTTCAAGTTTGTGTCATTCATTTAGATGGATATTTCTTTTGGATTTCACAACCAGATGATCTTTTTCTTCTCCTTCAAGTGCTCTTTTTCTCTTCACTACTTGATTTTTGATCGTTTTTTCTTTATTTTAAGACCTACAAGTGTTTGTTTTCATCTGGTTAGGAGGTTTTCACTTAAATTTCGCCTTAGGCGGTGGGAGTTTTGAAAAAAAAAGTTTATATTTCTAGATGGATCATAGACGAGGCTTTAAGGATAGGTGAGAAGCAAAAAGTGTCAGTCGTGACGTTGGCGCATTTTTCAGTTTTGAAACTGCCAGAGTTGTGAATTTCTTAATATTTTTGGTATTTCATGCTAAAAAATTGGAGTTTTCTCTAAAAATTGCCATACTTTGAAGGTATGTCACGAGCCGCGATTTCTCTCGTTGTTAAATTTTTTTTAATTCTTCAATTAGATCATTAGATTTTTCTAGTTGACAATTTTTGATTAACTCTTTTAGATTTCGAGATATTTTTCCTTCTAACAGTGGCAGTTGCAAAAAGGAGTTTGAGATAACGTAGCGGGCTGGAATAACGTCCAATCTATTAAATTCTTCCTTTTTCGAGTAAATCACAACTAAGGCTACATTTCTGTAGTTGACAACTTTTTGATAGCTTTCAAATTTTTTAGATACGGAACTTCAAATACAGACGACTTTATACTGGGGGAGTGAGAGACGCAGAGAAGCGAGAGTGTTTGACTTCTCTGCGTCTCCCTGACTCTCACCTAGTTTCATTCGCTTACCTTTAAAGGTTCGTATCTCAAAAGCTAGATATCAAAAAGTGGCCAATACAAAATTATGTAAAATTTTATGTTCTCCATTTTTCTAGTTGACCACTTTTTGATAACTCTTTTAGATTTTGAGATGCACGTTTTCTAAGAAAAACTTCAAAAACTGTCATCAACTATAAAAATTGAGGTCTAGACATTATATTTATTAAAAAAGGATGTAATGATTTCTGACATGCCTCAGACGCATCGGAAATTATCCACTCAAAAATCGTTTTTTTAGACAAAAAATCCTAAAATTCAACCCTGACATTCCTGTCATGTCAGTACATCCGAACCCCTCCCCCCTTCTCTCAGGAACAATTCATGTCAGGTGTCTTTGATATCGAGTTACACCCTGAACACATTTAGTACCATCATCTCATCCATAACACTTTTCAACAGACTATTTTTATGACCTTTTTTCTTAAATCTTTTTCTATTCTCCTATTCTCACCTGCCACCAGAATCCTCAAAATTGTAAAAAGCAGTTATGTATAGTCGTGGGGTGTGTGTATTGTTTCTCTTGCTTCTTCTTTTTGACTCCACGGATCCATCATCATTCGATGCATGTCTCATGTTCTCCCACCTCCTCCTTCATACCTTCTTGTCAGCCACACTCCGCCACTTATAATTGATCGATTCGTTGTGGCGGTGCCCGAGATTTTCAGTAATCTTTCTTTTTCTGGGGTCACCCACCACCTTTGACCCATAATCCCCCTTTTTTACGTCGAGAGTGGAGAGCAAAAGGGCCCACCACTTGAAAGAGAATCCTCTGAAATTTACGAGCCGTGGTATTGGTATTTTTCCATTTTTGGGTTTAGTCCTCTTTTTTGTTTTCTAGGCATATAAACAATTGGTGGGGGTGCATGATTTATGAAGAACATATTACCTATTTGTTCGGTTGTGGCTGTCAACTTGTCAGACATGTCACAATGAGGAAAAATAAAATATTTTCTTGTGGTTTTCTCTAATTTCTTTACTCACGAAAGAAAAAAAACATCAGAATTTTTGAGAGGATCACAAAGAATTTGAAATTTGAAAATTTGGAAGAAAAAAGAAGGATCATCAGTTGGTGTCATTTATCACATCATTACTTCTCGCCTCACACGTTTACACACTCTTTGTCATTTTTTTTTGTCGCTTTTTCTTGACACTTTGAGTTTCTTTATTGAAAGAGATATCCTGATAATGTAGTTTTTTTTCCAAATTTTTAAAATGTTTTTTTTTGTTTTCCAAATTTAGATCTTCATTTTTGTAGTTAGCTATTCTCGCTTATACATAGAAAATTAAGAAGAGGAGAGTGCAGAGAAGCTAGAGTGTCGGACTTATCTGCGTCTCTCTCTCGCCCTCTTTCTCAGCGTTTTAGCGTTTATCTTTGAGGGTTCCTATCTCAAAAGCGGGAAAAGCTACCAAAAAGTTGTCAACTACAAAAATGAATATCATGACTTGATCTGTCTAAAAGTATAAGAATTTTTATAATTGAACAAATTTGGGCCGAGCTAGAACATCTCAAACTTGGTGGACTATCCCCTATTTTTTAAAGACTTTTTTTCTTTCCGAACCGAAAATAGAACTCGATAGATCACATTTTATCCGGACATTTTGAAACCGGTAGAAATTGAAACCGTAACACATTTATTAAGAATCAATTCAAAATGATGAGAGAACATGGGACTAACGTTATATGGCTCTGGAACCTTTTTAAATTGTCTCAAAACAAAAACTTACCGGACAAGTATATTATAATTTAAGATAGAAATTATCTTTAATATGCCAGCTTCTTTCTTGACGGTATCTTTACAAAAGTTTGGCCAAATTAGAACTACCCAAAATAGAATTGGTACGGGTTACAACTGTCAAATATACACAGGTCTATTTGGTTCCAATTAGTGAACCACATATTTTCGGGCGGTTCTAATTCATAGCATCATCTTCGGAAAATCCCCTAATTTTTCTAGATAACCTTTTTTCATTTCCCCGGCTTTCCTGTCTTCCAAAACCCTTAAAATTAATAGGTACTTATTTCAGATCACCCCTCTAGACCCATCAAATTCTCTTGTTTATCCATCAGTCAAAAAAATGTTAAATTCTGAACTCGGAAGAAAGCAACAAGCTATAAAAAATTTGTGTTGATGTCTTCTTCTTCTGAAAATTGGCTCAATTTCTAGAACTAAAGTTTCACACATCACGTCGTTTTCTTCCTTTTTCCCTAAATTTGTTGCATTTTTGTAGAGAATAATTCCGTTAAAAGAAAGCTACATGTTTTGTTTTTTTTGCTGTTCCGCTTATCTAATTGATCTGTTCCAATCTCTGCTAATTATATTTGTTTCGTTCTTTTTTATTTTCTTTTTTTGTTCTGTTTCTTTTTTTAACTACAGCTGTCTTCTGTCTATTCTCCGTTTTTCTTGCGGCTAGCCAAATGTCCGCTGGCCAGTCGAAAGAATTTACGATGCGTCGGGATCTTTGTGTGTGTGGTTGTGGGGAGCACCCAGAATCTGCTCCACTCAGAGAAAAACGAGGTGTCGAAAACGAAATGGGTTCCCTCCTCTCCCTTTCATACACAATTGCTACCACCACTGGATTAAACTTCTCACCGGATTCTTTTCGGATGTATTTGTGTGTGTTTGACTTTTTTCTTATGACCCGTTGCCGGTTTCTGTGTTCTAAATGTTTTGGAAATGTTGCTAAAAGTACAAAAACCATTTTATTGGAGACATGCAATAAAAATATCATATTACCGTGTCATGTCATTAGAGCTGCCGTCTTTTGTTTTTTGTTGTTGATCTTGAATTTTATCGCGAATTTTAATTTCAGTTTTCATCTAACAATTTTTAAATCTTCCCAGGTCATGGAGTCCGTGAAGGATATGGGTCGTGAACTATATCATTGGAAAGCTGAGAAAACGCGGTTTCCAAGATAATATGCAATTTTTGTCCTCAAGACCAGGTATTCGAAAAAAAACGATGGTGCTATTTTCCTCAAAATGTGTGAAAAATATCAAACTTTGACCTCGTTTTTTTTGAATACGAGGTCTTGAGGACAAAAACTGAATATTTTCTTGGAAACAGCGTTTTCTATGCTTTCCAATGATATAGGCCACGTCCCTGATCTCCAAGAAAGGAGAGACGCAGAGAAGTCAGACACTCTCGCTTCTCTGCGCCCTCTCCATCCTTCCAGTATCGGTTCCTCATGTTTGAATACCTAATGCTCTATGAACCCTTACATCTATAATTTCATGGAAAAATACTATTCTTCCTTTCGGAATCATCGCTCAAGCATAACCATTTTCAATCCCTGTTTTGCAGATGACGTTATTCAAAAAAATACAGTGGTTTTGCAATTTGATTCGTCTCAGAAGTTACTACAAATTCCTATTATTAATTGCATATACATTATTCGGAGCGTGGCTCTTTAGGACTTATGAATTACAACCCGATATGCAAAAAAGAGCATTTTTCGGAAAGAATGCAACATTGGCAAGGCGGCAGGTGAGTAGACAGAACATGGAATCGGAAAAATTTTCAGTATTTCAGCTAGCAGAACGTTGGATAGAAATGCATACCGACGCCGTGTTGAGGAATGATTCCGCGTTGCGGGTAAGTGAGATTTATTGTCTGATTTCTTATGTATGTGCGCTCTGATGAAATGAAATATTATCCTTATTTCCAGAACCGTCGAGCAGATGAGGCTGTCGAGTGGTTGCTCATTGAATTGAACTTGTCAGAATACATTAAGGATATGTCAGATGAGACACCTTGGACATGGACTGGGGCAATGTTCTATGCGGGACAGTTGTATACCACGATTGGTAAGTTTTGGTAGCTTTCTTTGATGACGTGTATCTCAAAAGCTTTAAAAGCTATGAGAAAATTGACAACTGCAAGAATAAAATACAAAACAATTCAAACAATTTTATAGTTGACAACTTTTCGATAGCCTTGCTAGATTTTGAGATACGCAGCTTTAGGTTATAGGCTTTTCAATAGGGCCTACCAAATTTAGAAAGTTCTATCTTGGCCCAATTTTGTTCAAGTATGAAAATTCTTATATTTTTAAACAGGTCTAGTCACGATCTTCATTTTTGTAGTTGAAAACTTTTTGGTAGCTTTTCCCGCTTTTGAGATAAGAGCCATCACAGATGAGCGCCAAAACGGAGAGAGGGAGATGAAGATAAGTCTGACACTGTAGCTTCTTTGCGTCTTTCACTCCTCAGTATCAAACCACCTGTCTTTGAATACTCATATCTCAAAAACTTGAAAAGCAAAAAAAGCTATCAAAAAGTTGTCAACTACGGTAATGTAGATCTAGGTGTGATTCATACGAAAAACAAAAAATTTAACAGTTTAAACGTTATTCCAGCTCGCTACGTTATTTCAAAGTTTATGTTCCTAATCGCAAATTTTTAGGCTACGGCTACCCGACGGCGAAAACCGACGAGGGTCGAGTCTGCACCGTTCTCTACGCACTCTTCGGCATCCCATGCTTTCTCATGTATCTCAAGGTCAGTTATCAATCTTCCAGCACCTTTGGACTCAGCGCAATTTGTCACCAGATGAAAAAGTATAGGGGGCGCAAAAGTCTTTTCTCTTATTAATTGATATCTCTCTTTGTTTTTATCTTTTTCTCTTGAGAGAGTTGCAACTCCGGAGCAAGTTGACTAATGAGCTGCTGAACAGCTCACTTGTTACATTACACTGGATTGGATAGAGAAAAAGAATTGGAAGATGAAAAAAAGAGATAAGGGGGTCCCAAACATTTCAATTTCAGTCGATTGGTAAAATGCTGTCAAAGAAAATGAGGAAGTACTACAAGAAGCTGAGGAGGTCAGCAGTTGGAAAGTTCCTTTTGCCAACAAGGGTTACGGTAGGTTGATTAGAGCGCACTTGCTTCACTCTCAACATATTCAGGCAATGAAAGATGGATTCGAGGATGCCGATGCGGCTGCTGCTGAAGAGCGAAAAAAGAAACCGTTCCCTATCCCAATTGCCATTATTATGCTGATTATCTGGATCTGCTTCTCAGCTTCAATGTTTTGTCTTTGGGAGAAAACATGGGTTTTCTCGTCGGCTGTCTACTTTTTCATTGTTTCGATTACGTGAGTAATGAGGGGCGCGGTTTAAATAGGATTGGAATTTTGTCAAAAAGAAGGTAGTGGCGTTCTTGAAAAGCTGAAATTTGGAGGATTCTGAAAATTTGGCAAAAATGAAAAAAAAATCAGAATCGAGTGTTTCACTAGTTTTGAGTGATTTTTAAGGTTTTGCTGGGGTAAAACGGTTGAGAGAGAATGTTATGGCTGAAAATTTTTAAAGTTTCAAGGATTTTGAACCAGTTCCCAAATTGTGTTTTAACAGCAATACAATTTTTTGTGTGCAGTTTATTTCCGCATAATGTTTTCGGTTTTGAAAATTTTCAAGATGCTTCTTAGAATAAGTTTGAAAACTATATCCTCAAAAAGGTGACGCCGTGAGGTTCTCTGAATCTGTATTCAAATGTTTTCCTCGATCAAAGTGCCTCGAAATTTTCCAGTTTAGATTTTTATGGTTTTTATGTCTTATAACTTGGTCCAATTAGACGTTATGCAACATTTCAAACAGTTTCAACTTTACATTCATAATGTTCTGAAAAATTCCCAAGGACTCAAAGGGCTCTGAAATCACACAACTTTTCTATATACTATGATTTCCTGACAACCTTATTTGACCAAATAGTTGCGAAACGTCCCAGTTGCAGATCGACCACTTTTATTTTGTTGTCGCTTTCTTTCAGAACCGTCGGTCTCGGCGACATGCTCTTCCGCACTCCAGAAATGATGGTCTTCAACTTTCTCCTTATTCTTGTCGGCCTTGCTCTCCTTTCAATGTGTTTCGAGCTCATCACCGACAGAGTTGCCAAATGGAAGCAAAAGAGATTCGATGAACACATCAAAAAAGTGCAAAAGATGGCATTTCAAGTCTTCGAGAAGGATCCATTTGTTGAGGAAGCTCCCCCTCTTGGAGTTCGGATGGCTCGTAAGTTCTTCATTAATAGAAATGTCTTAACCTCATAGTTTCCAGCCAACTTGATGCAAATCGCGGCTACCCATGTCAGTGAAGAAAAACGTGGATTCTTCGCGGAGTTCAAGGATTGGTTCGCCGGCAAAGTCACGGATAATGTGATAATGTCGAAGCTGGAAGATAGCGACGACGAATCGGATTCCGAGGAAGTTCTGGAGGAATTCGAGTCACCACAGATTGCAACAGTTACTGCTAATGATTTGGTGGTGTGTACAAATGGTGGAGGAGCAACGAGAAGAGTCAGCAAACAGAGTTATGCGTGTAAGTTAGATTTGGCTCGGGTTACGAAGAGGTCCGTCACGGTGTCAATAAAGGAGCAATTGTAAAGAATTTTGCATTTCTAGGTTGCGTGATGTTGTCGGCTGTAATGATTTTTGAATTTTTGGGAAGATCAAACCTAAAGCTTCATTTTTGTAGTTGATAACTTTTTCAAAGCTCTGCTAGCTTTCGAGATACGCGTCTTCTAACAACGGTAGGTGAAAAAAGGAGAGAGGGAGCGCAGAGAAGCAAGAGTGTGTTCCTTCACATTATAATATTTTATTTCAAAAATTCAGTATCCGACGTGTCCAACCTCTCCAACCCGAAAAACCACCCTGGCAACAACTATGGACAACTACTTGATCGAATCAAGATGATGGAGAAGTTCAAGCCAAAAAAGAACGATCTAGACTCCAGAATGTTCGCCAAGTTTCTGGAGAACAAGAAGTTGGCGAAGATTCTGGAACAAACTGAGCTCCGAGAACTGGCCACTGTTTCTTGTCAAACCGATCTCAGTGGTTTGGTGGTTCAAAGAAGAAATCCGAAGGGACGACACGCGAGAATCGGTAAGTGCGCTCTATTGAGAAGAGGTTTCATGTAAATGTTAAGGCTCCTGCTCCTCCCAATCCACAATGTCAACAATGCTAACGAAGGACCACAAGCATGCTCCAGATGAGGATTCCGTTATGTCGATCACTTTTGGAGATCTGAAATTCGATTACAGAACTGAGCCATTCATAGACGAGTGGCAGATCAGAGAGTCTAATCACTCAATTTTTGATGTGAATTCTTGGGAAAAATTATTTTTTTTTAAACAATTTCCTTTGCAGTTCGACGACGACGACATTCTAAAAATGCCTCAAAAGACGTTGGTCGCCCGTCCTGGAATGCCACCACCTCCTCCTTCCCGTTCATTGAAACTAGCTTCTCCACTAAGAACTTTGATAGAAAAAGAGCAGAAATATGATGATAATGATCCGGAGATTCAGTTAACACCAAGGAGATTAAACTCGTTGACTGATATTCAGTGAGTTTATCCTTTTTTTGAAATTCTAAAAATCTGGAACACTGTAAGTACGCGACTTTTTCAGATTGGAAAATAGCATGGGAAAGTTTTTTATTTGTAAAAATATTGTTGTGTGAATCTATTGTAACTCTTTCCTGTGCCTATGAAAAAAAAAACAGAGAAACTTTGAGAATTTGATAATCCGTCATGACTTCCCGGGCGGCCCATAATTTCCTAATTCAGATTTTTGTCCAGTTCTTCATTTTTGTAGTTGGCAACATTTCAAAAATATGCACCTTTATAGATGACCATAACATATGAGAGAAGGAAAGAGACGCAGAGAAGTTAGAGTGTCTGACATCTCTGCGTCTAACTCCCCCCTCTACCTCGGGGCGTTTCATCTTTAAGAGCTCCCATCTCAAAAGCGGGAAAAGCTACCAAAAAGTTGTCAACTACAAAAATGAAGATCATGACTTGATCTGCCTAAAAATATAAGAATTTTCATAACTGAACAAATTTGGGCCATGTTAGACGCTTTCAATCTTGACATTTCGAAACTGGTACAAATTAGAAGCGCAACAAATTTATGAGTGCTGAAAGCGGTATGGCTGCAGGCTGCACGGTTCTAAGTTCACTGAATTTCGAATTTTCTCAATTACGAATCAATCCATTCTTCATAAACTCTGTGCTTCCTTTGTGAAATTTCTCCTTCCTTCCCACCAATCCCAACATTATTTTCAGAGCTCGCAAAGTAAAAATCGGCTACGACGAGAACCTCCAACACGCTCGTCTTGTCTGTGGTCTCCTTCCGCAGGACTTTGACTCACCATCCACTTCCACGTAATGAATTATTTTAATTTTAATCATTATTTCCATTTTCAGCTCCACCTCCATGATCGACTCTGGCTATGATCTTTCGAAACGTGATGCTCCAATCAATATGGTTTAGTCTCTTCTTCTTCTTCTTCCCTACTACTTTCATTATTTAATATATCCGGTTTAATTGTATTACGGGTCATGTCATGTCAATAAAAATGGTAATTGTGTAAGATCCCTCTTGTTTGCCATCCAGTAGTACGGTAACTTGATGCCACGTAACAGTAACATACAACTTCTAATCCTAATGTGTACACAATAACTTTCATGACCTTTCGTCCGTCCCCCAAGGATATTGTGAATCTTTTTTTCTTCGTGTGTAGGTGGATAAGAGAAGGGGAATGATGAGCACACATGAGCCAGGAACAAGAAGTTAGAGGATTACGGTAGGTGAGCAAACAGATAAGACCGCTTTTTGGAAGATGAAGAAGAAGAAGCTAAAAGGGAAGAAGATTGATGATGCGCAAATTAGGGAGCAGTTTTTGGGAACGGTAGGTCAAAAGAGATTGTGCACGCGCATCTACCGCACATCACAAATAAGGAGGGTTTACTTTTGGCGGCGTCTTTTATTCTTCTTGAGTAAATCTTGTAGAGGATGGTTTTGTCTTGTAATTGGATTGGGATTAGTTGTGTGAGAAGATGTTATTGATAGGTGAAGATCAAGGCAGTCAAAATGGCAATGGAACGATTTTATATCTCAGTTCCCAGCCATGGAAAAGTTTTCCTTCTTCAGGCGGCCTTGTAGAGTACCAAAAGATTAGTCGATGTGCAAAAATTCAACCCATTTGGTTAATCAGCGGTCTCGGCCAGCCGTACGACATTCCTGGTGGACGGTGATACACAAAAAATCAGATCTGAAAAAAAAACGTTTGAAGTATAATATTCTAACCCAAGTACCTTAAAGGTGCAGCTCTAGAGGTTAAGTTAATTTTCGATCTGTGGTGTTCTGAATCTCTTATCAATCTCAGACCCACAGTTAAATATCAAAAGTTATATGAATGAAATCTGGCATCGTAAAATATTGAATACAATAGAAATGAAGAAAATAGGAGATTTTCCCAGAAAAAGGTTGCATGAGTCCTGGCGCCCTAAATTAGCATTTCTGATTGAAATTTTTAAATAACGAAACGTCATGAGGATTCAGAATCTGTTTTTGGATTTTTCCTATCATTAATACCGATCGAGTTACAAGGTATTCAAAGGATCTACAGTACTCTCCAATACAAAAAGTTTAGTTGTTGTGCTGTTAGAAAATAGATAACTTCTGCTTCAAAAAAAACAATCACTTACATTAAAACCTAGGTCTTAGAGGTCTACCAGCTATGCGGTATAACCATCAATCCGAACACCAAATGATCATAAATATAGTTTTCGGGGGGACTGATTTGCCGAAGCAAGCACTTATACTTCAAGGACTACACTTGATTATTGTTTGAGAGGATGCTCCCTTAAAACTGCAAATAAATAATTGAGCTCAGAGGAAAAATGAGAGCAGAAAGTTGCGTTGTCAAGGTTTCAGGCGAAAAATTTTCAGCAAAACAAAGTTTGGACCGTTTGGACCATGGTTGATCGTAGCGTCGGGATCAATAGGCGACTATTTCATTGTTCTCAAATCCACTGAGTGACGACTCATCGATACTGATCCTGAAGAATTTCCTCTTCTTAGAGATTTTCGTGTTTTCACTTCTCATTTCACTTCCTTCCGAGATTTGTATGAAATAGTATACTGAGCTTACAAGAGATGTGCAGACGGGGGAGATATACCTAAGCACACAACATATATACAGTACCATCCCCCCTCCACCGTCGCGGCGCAAAACTTGTGGGTTGGCGGAGCCCGTAGAGCTATGAGGTGGGCGTGTCGCAATCAGCACAAGAGGGTCGGTTGTCAATTGCACTCGAGTCTCGAGAGCCGATGTTCAACGTGTCGGCGCTCGCTGGAGCGACGCCTTCTATCGCTTCGGTATCATCTATCGCGACGAGGAGCCCATCAGAGCAGCAACATGGATCAAGTATCGGAGTGGTGGTGAATGATGGCACTTCTCGAACTGGAGATGGTGGCGGCGCCGCTTCATCGGCTTCAAGTGCATCGGCGGCGCCACCACAACAGCAGTCACAATCGGCACTTCATAACAAGTAAGTGTTTTTTGAAGAGAGAGAGGGTCGGAGGAGGGGAGCTTGTGCCGTCTTGAAGATGATCCACTTTATGTGAAGAGATCCCTCTCCACTCATATATTCGATTACATCCCCCCTCCTTCATAGTAGAAGGATCTGTTCATTTCAAGACATATCCCCCCAACCCTCTGGCTCTGGTCGCTCACTTTCTTCTCATTTTAGTTTTTTTCTCGATCAAACGTTTCGGTTTTTACGAGAATAATATTTTATATTTAAAATCTTCACTTTATGGAACACTTGGTCAGTTCCTAACGTAAACTTGAATAGTCTCACTTACCTAAAATTAGGACAGTGTGAAAAAATACCATCTGTAAATAATTGTGTCTCATTATAGCAACGTTGACATCAATGGATAGCCATAAATGTCTTATGTTACACATACGCATAACTAATCAGATTTCAAATGTTTCTAAAAGTCTGTCTTCTACTAATTTTCAAGGACGTCATCTGTCCCTGAACAAGCGTCTAGTCTACTCTTTCTCACAACATTTTTCTTTCGTCTACTTCCTAAGAATTTAGTTTTAAAATTAACAGATTGATAACGATTTTTTCAATAGTTTTGATAATTCCCTTCCTTCTCCAGTCATATTTGCCGAAATTACCGAAATTATTGTCAAATTTAAATTAACTTTGAAGATTAAATCTGAAACTTTATTTTTATAGCTGACAACTTTTTGTACGGATCTTCAGTATCGGGACCTGTTGTGAAGATTTGCCTTCTAAGCACTTTAGCGAGAGGGGAAAGGTCTGTACAAAAAAGTTGTCAACTACAAAAGTGTAGATCTTAAGATGTCTTATCCGATTATATAAATTTGATAATCATAGAAATCTCTGGAACACTGTAGCCGATTTCAATTCTGCCACTAAAGTTAATCTATGAATGAATAGTTTTGTGAAGGCCGTTCCAAATTGTTGATAACAGTACAATTTCTATTTCACAAGTTTTCACAACAAATTAACGTTCATGTTCCAAACTTCTGAAGTCCGCTTTTCTTTAAGGCCATCCACCTCGAATCCATTACAGTCCAGCTTTTTCGTCTCAAAATTTCCATTTTCTCGACGAATCTCACTATTTTCTTATTTCGGCATGCTAAGTTAACCTACGAATCTTCCCATTTGATCTTCTCCTTTCAAGGGCACGACGGCTTCATTAGGTCAACCTAGCTCTCGACACCTTCACAACATCCCCTTCACATCTTTCCATATACATCGGCAACATCAAAAAGTCAGATGAAAATAAAAAATGAAACTCTCCGGTCCCCTTATTTCCCTCCTCTCTTTGAACTCCCCGAATCAAAACACCGCTTTTCTCATATAAAAGAGGGTCTCCTCCATCACTTTCTGACTTTATTCTAATTCCTCATGATTGGAAATTACAGACTTGATACCAAATGGGACAGTCTGAATACTGGAAACCTGGATACCAATTTACAATGCGCGGCGGCATGGACGGATATTCCACTTCTCGCAGGTAAGTCATCTGTTGTGTAACCGTATGCGGGAATATATATATATTAAGTAACATAACACCTCTTACTGTATCCTCTGTGTGGGGGATACTGTATACGGTATATACTGTCGGCGTCTCTCTGTCAACCCACACTATTACGTGTTTACCTAGAATCGGAAATGAATTGGATGCAAGTAAATAGAAAAGAGGAGCTTCTTTCTTGGCGCCGCGCGGGATCTTCTCTATCTCACGAGTCGTTAGCCCCCAAGAATTTCGAAAAAGAGAAAAACGAATGCAATTAGCTACTGATTCACGGGTTTTCCCTATTCCAGGATACTCGACAGCACCCACCTTCCCATTCGATCAATGTGCATACGGTAGCTATGATCCGTCGGCGGCATACTTTGCTTCAAATGGAATTGCAGGTAACATTTTCTGGCCGCAAATCTATTAAAGTCTGTTTTATTCAAAATGTTTTTTTTTCAGGACCAATGTACACATTGCCACCAGCAGATCCGTTTCAGCGTCAGGAGAATGATATGATCAATGGAAACGGAGCGAATGGGATCAAGGGAGATAAGAATGAGTGAGTGGGGGTAAAACTTATAAATTTTTGGCAGAGCTCAAGGGCTCTGTGAGCAAATTCGGTCCGCCTAACAGTTGTAATATTTTTGAAGCCGCTCCGTATCAACTATACTTGCAAACCAAGCAGGCACATAACTTTCTTAAAACGCAATGGTATGAGCTGAAAAATATACCAAAATGCAGATCTCGACGAGTTTTATGTCCGTGACATACTATCGGATAAAATAGAGCTCGCCGAGATCTACATTTTGATATGTTTTTCAGCTCCTAACATTGCGTTTAATAATAGTTATGCGGCGGCCCAGCTCGCTAACACAGTAGTAGTCGCTAGAAGTCGATACTCAGCGAATTCCAATGAGTGTGCAAATGAGCACGTGAATCACATGGCTTGTTAACCGTTCTGAAAATCCGTTTAGCTCAACTTCCAGGGATTCCTTGAATAGTTTTTTAGCCATACGCTACGTAGCGGCCGTATACTGTACCTGTAAAATAAAATCTTTCAAGCTTGACCTTCTAGACTCTTCCAATAATTGATGATTTTTCCAGCATCAAAGCAGAAGACGATGAAGAGATCATAGACGAAATGGACGAGGAGAATGACGAGGAGGACGATGGAACGGGAAAGCGAAAGAAACGAAAACGACGAGTCCTGTTCACAAAAGCACAGACATACGAGTTGGAGCGACGATTCAGGACACAAAAATATTTGAGTGCACCCGAAAGAGAGGCGTTGGCTATGCAGATCAGGTTGACACCGACTCAAGTGAAGATTTGGTTTCAGAATCATCGGTAAGTTTTCCACTAACTAGGGAAGGTTATGGATTCAGTTTGGAGTTATGGGACGTGACCTATATCATTGGAAAGCTGAGAAAACACTGATTCCAAATATATATTCAGTTTTTGCCCTCGAGGTATGGTATTCGAGAAAAACAAGGTCAAATTTTGGACCGCTGAGAAATTCACCTTACAGACTTGTGAAAAGGTCCAAACGTTGACCTCGTTTTTCTCGAATACCAGGCCTCGTGGGCAAAAACTGAATATATATTTGGAATCAGCGTTTTCTCAGCTTTCCAAAGATATAGGTCACAATCTTTATATCCAAACTGACTCCATGACGTTCCCTGGTAAGCATCATTTGTATTTTTGATCAAAAATCTTTTTATTTTAGGTACAAGACCAAGAAAAGTCATCAGGATAAACCAATCAACACATCTATCCTGTCAGCAATGCCAAACGCATTCTCAAGTCAATCAGCGACGACTACATTCCCCACAAGAGCGTGAGTATTTGGGACCCAAGACTTCGCTTCCTTCTATTCTAAACTGTAACAATTTCCAGAATGCCTATCCCTATGCTGGTCCGCGGTGGTGATTCCTCTGCCCGTTCCTCCGACATCGCCTCCTCATCACCCTACACAGTGGCATTCGGAAGTACAAATTCTGGCTACCTGCCGACGCCTTCTGCCTACCTTCCAACCACTTCCGGGTATTTCTCAAATGGACCCGCCAACGCCTCCTCCTACATGACCAACACTCAGTGGTGGCCCTCGTAATTTTTGGAAAAGAAAACTTTTGTGAATAACATGTCGATTCCCTTCAATTGCTCAATTATACCCTCATATTCAATAATTTTTCCGAGCTGTGATCTACAAAACAATATTATAACAAATCAGTTCGGACTACCGGTTTTTCATTTCCTCAAAGATTATAAAGTATCAGTTATCTTATTATATGAAAATAAAAACTTTTTGATTAAAAAAAACTGTCTAGCGCTGTCTCCGATGCAGCTGAAAATGTACCCCGGTGATTCACAAGCTTTCCAGCTGCCAAAAATATTGTTATGTCATAAAATCAGAATTGGGTCTTCGTCATGTCATTTTATTTATTGTTCTGTTTTAATACCTACTAATAGGTTAGGATTATGGCCGTTCCAAAAAATAGGGGGGTAACCTTTGTCGTCGTCAGATAAGCCTAGAGAAGCCTTGACCATGGTGTATTTAAGACGCACTCTCAGAGTCGATCGAGCATCGATCAACAGACCATGTTCACCCGAAAAAAGTTGACCATCTCCGATTTGTCCGTCCTTTTGATCAAAGACACTATCAAGTGTTCTCAGCAAATTGGGGTACTTTTTGGCCGGGTCCGTCACCTAGGTACATAGAAAAATCAAAAAATCGATATTTTTCGAAAATTTTTCCTGAAGTAGTTGGCTATGAAATCTCAACGGGAAGTTAATGTAGACACTATTTTAAGTATTTTTTGTGTTCAGAAAAAAATTCCAGCTCAACACCTTCACAGTGAAATTTTTGAAAATTCATGAATTTTTCGGGTTTTTTTCATGAAATCGTTTTTATCTCGGCAGGGACACGAGAAGACAGCGTTTTTTATTTAAAATTCGGAATTTACATAAAATTTTGTATTGGAAACATGTTGTCCCTACTTGTAACTCTAGACCCTAAGAACGGTTTTTTGGGGAAGTATGAGAAAAACTGCGATTTCAGTTTTCGAGCCCTTCCGGTAAATCATTTTTGACGTTTCAAAACAATGGTTTTTTGAATTTTTTTATTTTGTCAGTTCATTTTTTTCATTCCCAACACGATTTTCGATCATACCACAAAAAAAATATTCGAAAAAATTGAGTTTTTCGAATTTTTGAAGTTTTTTTCTGAATTGAATGATTTGAACTGAAATATTAAGGATAGCATTATAAAATTGAAAGAGTATGACTGGAACATAGTTTAACTTTATAATACAATTGATTTCCATCATCGGACCACCTGTTACTTACAATTTCAGGATGAAATTCGGCGAAATGTTCAACTTGAAAGTTGAGGAAAAGGTACTTTATGCTTGCATTGCTATTTGACAGAGGAATGTGTTGAATATGACAGGATATGAGAGAAAATTACAAAAACAGATTGATATAGCACGATTTTCAAACAAATGATTGAGAAAATGAGGCTCATAGTCTTCAGTTGTCTGACCTTTTTGTCGAAGTCAGAAAAGTTTTTTTTGTCTTTTTTTGAAAATCTTGTTATATTAGTCAATTTTTGTAGTTTTCTTACGTTTTCTGTCATATTCAACACATTCCTCTGTCAAATAGCGATGCAAGTATAAAATACTTTTTCCTCAACTTTCAAGTTGAACATTTCGCCGAATTTCATCCTGAAATTGTAAGTAACAGGTGGTCCGATGATGGAAATCAATTGTATTATAAAGTTAAACTATGTTCCAGTCATACTCTTTCAATTTTATAATGCTATCCTTAATATTTCAGTTCAAATCATTCAATTCAGAAAAAAACTTCAAAAATTCGAAAAACTCAATTTTATCGAATATTTTTTGTGGTATGATCGAAAATCGTGTTGGGAATGAAAAAAATGAACTGACAAAATAAAAAAATTTAAAAAACCATTGTTTTGAAACGTCAAAAATGATTTACCGGAAGGGCTCGAAAATTGAAATGGCAGTTTTTCTCATACTTCCCCAAAAAACCGTTCTTAGGGTCTAGAGTTACAAGTAGGGACAACATGTTTCCGATACCAAATATCATGTAGATTCCGAATTTTGAATAAAAAACGCTGTCTTCTCGTGTCACTGCCGAGATAAAAACGATTTCATGAAAAAAACCCGAAAAATTCATGAATTTTCAAAAATTTCACTGTGAAGGTGTTGAGCTGGAATTTTCATTTGAACTCAAAAAATACTTAAAATAGTGTCTACATTAACTTCCCGTTGAGATTTCATAGCTAACTACTTCAGGAAAAATTTTCGAAAAATATCGACTTTTTGATTTTTCTATGTACCTAGGTGACGGACCCGCCCAAAAAGTACCCCAATTTGCTGAAAACACTTGATACTATCTTTGATCAAAAGGACGGACAAATCGGAGATGGTCAACTTTTTTCGGGTGAACATGGGTGATCGAACGAGTCAGAGAGTGCGTCTTAAAACTCAAGTTTGGATATAAATGCATTGTTTTCCGAAATTTAAGCAGGCGCTTTATTATTTGATTTTGTAAGGAAGGCTTCACGCAGAGGACTAAAACGAAACGATGTATGCGCGCTCTACTGTATGAACTGTTTTCATTCCAGCATCATTTTTCACGCAGTTTAAAAAGCGCGCCCCCGACACGTCAACCTAATAGATTCCTGACCACATCACAAAACATCAGAAAATCAACTTTTTCGACATTTCCTCTTCCTTGTCAGTGATAAGACATGTTGCTCATCACCACACTGGCTAGCCATCTCCTATTGTTTTCTATCTGATGAGATAAGAAGAAAAAGAGAAAAGGACCACAAAACATTGTACCCTTTGATCACCTAGAGGTCCGTCAATTGTGGGGGTCTCACCCTTTTCCCGCTTTCCGCACTTTTCTTCCATTCTTTGGTCCCAACGAGTTTGGTGCTTGGCCGTGCTCCTTTTTCGAAAATTGCCACCAATTTTCTACAGTTTTGAGTGAGCAAGAAAAAGGGAAATGTAAATTGGGTGTCACTTTCACCATGCTTTACATTTACAGAAAGAATTTTTTGCAAAAAGAGAAGTGTCGAATATCCGAGGAATGCTTATGTTAGGTGTTAGGCTCCTGTGCAAAATCAGCACGAGATCAAAAGCGTGGGAACAGAAATAGCGGACTGAATGACAAAACAAGAAGATTATAAATGAATTTAGGGAAAGACAGTTAGTGCGTGGGAATATGGAACAAATATTTATCAATATTTTGAGACTTTGAGAGTATACTCATTGTGTACATCAAATCTAGAGCTTTATTTTTGTAGTAGACAACTTTTTGATATCTTTTCTAGGTTTTGAGATTTGCGCCTTTAAAAAAGCACCACTCAGCAGGGAGCGGGAGAGAGACGCAGAGCACGAGAGTGCCTGACTTCTCTGCGTCTCTAGACACTCCCAAATTTGGTGAACTTTTCCCTAATATTCGACTTTTTCTCAACTGAAATTTTGGAGATCTAGGTTTCATCTCCCTATGTTCAACATATCTTTTCCTCAACTGTCTCTTCCTTAACACCCAAGAAATGTCTTCTTTGCAAAGAAGGTCTTCTCGTTCCCATTCTTTCTCCGTTTTCGGAAAAGAAAACCCAAACTTTTTTTTCGGTTTTTCTTCTTCTTCGTCCTCTTCTCGAATCAATGCCTTCTTCTTCTTCCCACAGCAGTTTTTCGTTTTCTCATGTTTTTTTCTTCCTCTTCTTCTCCTCCTCTCAACACCTGCGCCTCTTCCCTTCTCTCTCTCTCTTTCTGGCACAAAAGATCCCCTTTTGCTCCGAGAGCCCTTCTCCACCCGCCTCTTCTTCTTTTTCTTCTCAAACCACTACGTACTCAGCTATTGAGAGCATACACATGAAGAAACAGCGCCAGTGTATTCAGTAGAAGAGAGCAATGACGACGACGTCATTTTTGAGACGAAGTAGAAGAAGATTTCCTTCAGATTCCTTCTTTTTCTCTTTTTAAACATGTTTTTTTGTTTCTCAGTGACATGTTTTTGCTCATGTTGTTAATGATGTTCCAGTTGTTTTAGAGAATTCCACAAATACCAGCTGCAAGTGCGCTCCACTACAATTTTTACTCCGTCATCGAGACGATTAGCTTGGAATTCTTAGAGCTCAGTGGAGCACATTTACATCACGCAAAATCTTGGAGTATTTTTCGATAATGTTCCAAATTTTAATCGAAAAATCGCGCTTTTTTCAAATAAAAATTGACATTTTTGAACGTCAACGGCAATGCAAGTGCGCCCCATCTCATTTCTTGTCAAAACTTCAGACTCAATTTCCGTGAATGCGGTAGAGCGAAATTGCACACCAAACGATTTATTTCATTTCTCTTTTTTAATTTTGACTATTGTGATAGTCCGGTGGAGCGCACTTGCACCGTGCAACACCAATTTAAATAAACTTCCCTGTGAATAACAAACATCTTCAATTTTCCCCCGAGGGAAATGACACCGCCCATTCTGAAAATATGCGCGGCTCCCTCCCCAATTTTCAGAACTCCTTTCTCGCCTTCCTTCTAGACATGCTTTCAGACAGCATAACTTCCTGTTTTTTCTCCAAATGGGGGTGGATTGTCCCTGTCCCCCGGTTTCAGTCTCTCCCACTCATTATTTCGAGAAGAACAGAACAAAAAACATGAGGTGAGGGAATGAGAGGTATCCGATTTCATGTATGTACCCCATTGAATGAACAATGTTAGACACCAGACAACTCTTATTTGGTTACCAGGAAATTGTTTGACGTTTTTTCTAGGTAAGGCAGTCACAATCAGAAAATGTGCTCTCTTGATAAAAGGAGGAGGGCGCAAAAAGACCAATTTAGTGGCTGTCAACTTTGAAAGCGCGTATCTCAAATCCTAGGAGAGATATAAAAAAGTAGTCAATTACAAAAATGTAAAGCTAATTTTGTTCTACATATAAATGTTAAAATTATCAAAATTAAAACAGTTTTTCATGCTGTTACGGCCTTTCAAACTTTGGTAATTTTTAGCGGTCACAGACTGTCTTTGAAGGAGTATATCTCAAAAACTTGAACAACTGAAAAAAATATAACTACAAAAATGTAGCTCTAGATTTCATCTACGCAAACATTTTTAATTTTGTTTTTAAAAAATTTATGTTTTCATACTTTCACGGGCTCTCAAAACTACACCTAGTTTGGCACTCCCCCAATGTCGACCCTACCTTTAAAACCTGGTATCTCAAAATCTAAGAGAGATATGAAAAAGGTGTCAACTACAAAAATGTAGCTCTAAACTTTTTCTACAACATACCGTAAAAACTGTAATAGAAGCGCCCCTTTATTAGAGGCGCCCCTCTAATAGAGGCGCACCCAGAAAGGCGCTTTGAATAATAGTGGCGCACCCTCTAATAGAGGCGCCCCCTTAATATACATGAAATAATTTTTCTGGATTTCAATCATTATTTTTCGAAGTTCATGAAAAAAAAACAAAATAAAACCCTTTTTTCGTTCGAAGTACTGCAAATTATCGTGTATTCGTGTAATTTTGTCAGTGAAAATCTTGATTTGGTTGAAAATTAATGACTTGAGAGCTCGAAAAATAGCCAAACGGAGAGGATGAATAATAGAGGCGCACCCTCTATTAGAGGCGCCCCTGTAATAGAGGCGCACTTTCGAAAGGGGGTTGAAAAATAGAGGCGCATGCGCCTATATTACAGTTTTTACGGTATCCAAAATCTGCGCGTGTCGGGTGAAACATGACTGCGTGGTAGAGTGGGTTACGGTAGTCAGTGATCTCCCAATCTCCCAAGCGGTATGGTACGAAAATCATCACCAGTTAGACTCCAGTTTTATAGATTGGTTTTGTACGTATAATGGGCTCCCCTGATTTCTAAAAATTGCGAAAAAGTCCAATAGAGCGCACTTGCAACCTTAGCTCTTTGACCTATTCGTCTAACGTTCGAAAAAGAACTAGCTGTCTTTCAACATTGAAATCGAAACACTTTGTAACTGATACTTCCTTTTCTTCCTCTCGTTGCTCTTGATCTTTTATCCATCCGTGCACAAAGCACACTATTTTTCTTTTCTTTTCTTAGCCCTCAAACCATTTTGTATTCTGGTGTCTTCTAGAAGTGTGAAACAAAAGTAAGGCTTATTAGGTATTCTCCATATTGTACTCTCTTCTTCTGTTTCCACTGTTTCCATCCGTCCTGGTCATCTGAAGGAATGAGAATATCGAAATAAGAACGGCGGTCTTCTTCTTCTTCCTCCCACCCATTTTGTCGTAATTCGATTAGAAGGGAGTGGTCGGAGACATTCCGAATCATTGTTCTGCGAGGAATTCATTTGATTTGACCTATCCATTCACTGTTTGATATGCAAAAAAAAAACAAAAAATGGCTGTGTCGGGGCGAAGAATCGAACCCCGGTTGTTCGGCGCGAGAGGCAAAAGCGTAACCACCTGGACCACCAGTGACATTTGCATGACGGGGCAAGAGATAATATAGAAACCTTTTGCAGCGTGGAGCTTTTGGGATACGGTGCACTAAAATTTTGAAGAATTTTTCTACTTTTTTTTGTTAAAATTCTGAAATTCCTTCTTGAACACAAAAATTCTTCAATTTTCTTCTCCACCCATGTCATCTTCTTCCTTTTTCCTTTACCCCCGTCCTCTCTCTGGAAAACTTTTCTTGTGTTTAGTCAACAACTTTTTTCTTCTGCTTCTTCTTCTTCTGCGCGATTCAATAAATTGAATTCGAGCCCCTCATCTTCTCGACGTGCCGCGAGAGGAGTTGCCCCCCTCTACTTCTCTTTTTCATTTCCTCCTTCCTTCGTAGCCTTCTTTTTTGCTACATTCGCATGTAAATCAGCAAGAGTATGAAGTATAAATTATATTTGATAAGAAATCACTTTTATTTTATGTTGATTGCTTAGAAATTCCCGGTTAAACCACATAAATTTAAAATTTTATTCATTTTTTCCAAAAAAGGAAGGAAAGAGTACGGTGGTTTTTTGTGTGCATTATTGCGTCTACCTGTGCGCGGTGTTTGCGGACAGTGCAATTTATTTTTTTCGCCTCCCATAATTTGAATTTCGCTCGCTGGTTTTTTGAGTTCAGATCTGAAATTTATGCTATTTTTCTACAATTTTTTCAGTAAAATTGAAAAAATCAAATTTATAAGGAAAAATTACGTAAATTGTTATGATATTTTCATAGAAAAGCAATAGAAAAGCAATAGAAAAATCAGTGAATAGGCAGCAAATTGTTCTATAACCAATTCTTTCGAATATGCGATTAGTCAGCATAGAAATGGAGTTATGAAATTTAATTCGTTCCCATAAAATGGAAAATTGGCAGCTGATAACCTGATAAGGCAGAATCGAATAAAATGTATTTTTTCTCCATTATAAAATAATGATTTTATATAAAAATCAGCAGAAATTCTATTCGTTTTTTAATATTCCGTTCGAAAAAAGTCTCTGTCGGAGATCTCTCTCCTACCACACAAGAAGTGTTTGCCCATTCTTTTTCTCAATCTTGTCTTTCGAAACTTTCTTCTCTCTCTCTGCTTCTATGTGTGCGTCTGTGTGTAAATCAAATACTTGTACATCTCGTTTCGCCGTTTGTTCTAGTGAGCACCTCTAGTCGTTTTTTTTTCCTCTATATTGTTGTTTTCTCTCTTTTTTCTCACTCCGCGAGACGTTCTCTGATAATAAAAGAGAGAAAGAGATAAGGAAAACGTTTTCGAATCGAATTAAACGCCTTCTCTGATTTCGTGACGTCATACCATCCTGTCAGTACTGTGGTACTAAAAACGCACGTGCCACATACCACACATTGGGAAAGGAAAGGAAAACGCGGGCCGATGGGGGGGGGGGGGGGGGGGAGGGGGCAATAACAACAACGCAAATTGTTTCGGCGAAAGAAGGAAGCGACAGTGCGCGTCGAGTTATATCGATCAATACGACGGTTGGCTAGGAGAGAGAGAGAGAGAGGATCGGCGCGCGTTCGCTCTCTCTCTTTCTCGCTCCACTCCTCGTACACTCACACAGGCACATACACATGCGTCGTCACTTTTCGCTCCTCTTTTTATACACGCGGCATTTTCATCTCCCTTCTCCATCCCATTGCCACTGTCGATCTCATTTCTCTCCACGGATTGATGAACCCCTCCTCCACCTCCTTGACTACAACCACATGTTTCTTTCCTCCTGGAGATTTTTGAAAGCTTCTGTTTTCTATTTCTCTCTGATATCTTCTTCTTGCCGTCGGCGCTGGTGGTGTAATGTTATCCGCCTGCTGTGACGACGGCGGTGTCGTGTTTATGACATGTTCCCTCTCCATCTCTATCCAACCGGGGTCGTTGATAACGACGGTGGGGAACGGGCATCGTCGTGGTCGTCGTCACCGTTTTCCATGAAACTATATAGGTGTATAACACGAAAGGTGTCTGGAGAATCGATGAGTCATGTGATAAAAATTGGGAGACCCAGACACGGTGAATATGGTCTCACTTTGTGCTCCTTCTCTCAATTTTGTTGTCCTTTGCTACCAGAGAGAGAGTACATGGCGTCTCTCTTAGTACATCAACAAACTTTTTTCCTTTCTTTCGCATCTGTTAGTTGCTCCTCGTTTTCAACATTTTCTTCTGCCAATAGACGCTTTTAGAACATTTTTTCTGTGTTTTACTTTGAAAAATTGTGAAAAACACTAAATTTATGTTTCAATCTCTCTTTCCCTCTGCCAAACTCCCTGATTTGCATAGCAACGAGTCCTCCCTCTATTTTAAGTTTATTCTACTTTTTTGCATATTGATTTTCTCTTTTCTGACCGCTAGATAGGGGTTTTTATCGGCATTGAAACGTGATTTCTGAAATTTTTGTTTTAAAATTCGTACAGCTCATTGAAATTTGCTGATTTTAAGCCAAATTAGGAAATATCTGTATAGAAATGACATTTTTATCGAGAAAAAATTCTTCTGAAATTGAAAGAGCTGAATTTCCATTATTTTTTCAATAGAATCGCTGTAGTTTTGGCATTTCTTGAGCATGAATGTCGTTTTAAGGTTTTTAATCATGATTTCTGAAATTTTTGTTTGAAAATTCGTACAGCTCATTAAAATTTGCGGATTGTTAAGCCAAATTCTAATGAGTTTTGGCTAAAATACCTGGAAATTGAAAAGATTCGTATAGAAATGACTTTTTTATCGAAATATGTCGAACGTTGGGATAGGAAAATCTAATCTTGAATTCCATCAATTGAAAAATTCTCCAGAATTAATACGATCCGTTGAATTCAATATTAACTCGCGAGAAATTACATTAACTCACATTTCTGACTTCAAAAACGCAGAGAACACAGTCTTCCAGCTATGTAATTTATATAATTAATCAGATCCATCCCAAATGTTCTCTTCTGATTTCCGTCTTTCTCAGAAGTTATGATTCGATTCTCATCACTTCCTTTCCTCTTTCCGCTCCAAGAGTTATGCCTATTTTTCTTTACTTTTATATCACCAAATTCCCACGTTTTTGCAATTCTCACGCCAACGCTATCCTATCAACTATAACTATTTTTTCTTTGTTTCAGCCACAATATCAGTTGTTGGCTAAAAGAGAGAGACTTCCAGTCAGCACACACTCTCACTCGGCCATCCATCAAAAAGAAGTGACCAATAGAAAGAAATCCGCTGCAGCAGCTGCAAAAACAAAAAATGTCAAACGATGCGGATCTAAATATTGACAGTTTGATAACCCGACTTCTTGAAGGTAAGTCACTCCCTTGGGAGGGTCATGGAGTCAGTTTGAAGTTATGAGACGGGACCTATATCATTGGTAATCTGAGAAAACGCTGATTCCAAATATATATTCAGTTTTTGCCTTCGAAGCCGGGTATTCGAGAAAAACAAGCTCAAAATTAGGACAAAAATGACACATTATTACCTTTCTGACACGCGAGAAAATGTTTGTAATTTTTTTCGCAACTTTCGTGTGTTAAAAAGAATAATTTTCTAGTTTCCCTAACTTTGACCTTGTTTTTCTCAAAAATCAGGCCTCGGGGGCAAAAACTGAGTATATATATATAGTTGAAATCAGCGTTTTCTGAGCTTTCCAATGATATAATCCACACCCCATATCTCAAAACTGACTCCATGACATTTCCTAGTCAGTCACTCCATCTATACATATCTAACACAATCCAAAAGTATCTACAGTTCGTGGATGTCGTCCCGGAAAGCCGGTCACCATGACGGAGGCAGAGATTCGCGCTCTGTGTCACAAGTCTCGTGAGATCTTCCTTTCACAACCGATTCTTCTGGAACTTGAAGCGCCGCTGAAGATTTGTGGTTCGTTTTTGAAATGATGATTTTTATTCTTTGTAATAGGGCAATTTGAAATTATAAACATTTTTTGTTTATATGAAACGGGGGGTAAACGAGAATTTTGGTCTGAAAAAAAAGAATAAAAATATAGAAGGTTTGGGAAAAAAATATGATTTTTTGGTTATTTTCAATCTTTTATCAATTGAAATTGTTGAAAGTGACCGTTATGTCCAAAACATGGTGTTCTTCTTTTTCGCCACTAAAATGAGTCAATCTCCATTGACTTTCATTATTATTTGTCACTGATCTAAAAACGCGTCTAAGGCACGCCAGGCTGCAACTAGGGTATCGATGGGAAAACAATAGGTTTTAACTCATTTTTAGCTCTAAATTTGTCGAGAGAAAGTGTCTCATGTAACCCAGACGGTCATCGCCTTGGAAAATAGATGAGAACACGCCCGAGGCGCGCCAGACTTTGTTTTTACCCCATTCTAGACGGTTCTAGGTAGTTTTAGACCGATTTTTCGAAGAAAATATGCTCTAAATGCGCCGGAGGGGCGCCAGAGTCCGATTCCAGGTCGTTTTAAACTGATTTTTATGGATTTTTTGTCCGTTTGGTCAGAAAACGCGTCTCAGGAACGCCAGATAGTCATCGATTGAGAATTTCAACGGAAAAAAACTCGAAATGCAGATTTTCAAGTCCGATTTTCCCCGATTTCAGTCATTTTTGGCTCAAGTATTACTGTTGTAATTACTTCAATAATTTGAAATCCTTCCCATAAAATCGAATAATATTTCCCTCGTCAAAATCCTAATTTCCTCATCACTAAACGTCCCAATTTCTTCCAGGAGACATCCACGGACAATACAACGATTTGCTTCGCCTATTCGAGTACGGAGGATTCCCACCAGAGGCCAACTATCTCTTCCTCGGTGACTACGTTGATCGTGGAAAGCAGAGTTTGGAGACGATCTGCTTGTTGCTCGCCTACAAAGTCAAATATCCAGAGAACTTTTTCCTTCTCCGCGGAAATCACGAGTGCGCTTCGATCAATCGTATATATGGTTTCTATGATGAATGCAAAAGACGTTTCTCGATCAAACTGTGGAAGACGTTCACCGATTGCTTCAATTGTCTTCCGATAGCCGCTCTCATCGACGAGAAAATCTTCTGTTGCCACGGAGGACTCTCTCCTGATCTTCAGAACATGGAACAGATTCGTCGTGTGATGCGACCGACCGACGTGCCAGACACTGGATTGTTGTGCGATTTGTTGTGGTCCGATCCGGATAAGGATGTGACCGGATGGGGAGAAAACGATCGAGGCGTCTCGTTCACGTTCGGACCAGACGTCGTCGCGAAATTCTTGAATCGACACGATTTGGATCTGATATGCAGAGCACATCAAGTTGTGGAAGATGGATACGAGTTCTTTGCGAAGAGACAACTCGTCACACTATTCTCAGCGCCAAACTATTGCGGAGAGTTCGATAATGCGGGTGGAATGATGAGCGTTGATGAGACGTTAATGTGCAGTTTCCAGGTGAGAGAATTTTCTGGAATAAAAAGGGAAAAAACTCTTTTTCCGAAAAAAGTGCTAGAAGGAAAAAAGAGAGTTCAATTTTCGTAATGTATCTGTAATTAAATGATCAATTAAGTTGAATTAGGGACAGCTGACTAATTTGGAGCTATTTCGAGGACCTCGTGGTGTCAATTTTTGTTGTAGTTCCTGGTACCCAATCTCATTTATTTGGGTTCTAAAAAATATTTTGAGTCCAAAAAGTCGCATTTTCAGAAATGTTTGAGTGAAAAACCGAGAAATTTGGGTAAAAACAACCCTTCTGAGCACAGAAAATGAGCATTTTCGGACTTTTTCAGTGCTTTCTGAGCTCCAAACACAAAAAGTCGGGGTCTAGGCGTCATTTTGAGCCGAAAAAGTCGTATTTTCAGCTTATTTTAAGTTGAGGACTCACCGTAAGGTTCCATTCAACTTTTTCTTCTGAATTCGAACTTCGATTCTCTCAGTAGACTTTTTGCTCAAAAATGGCAATTTTCAGCAGAAATACCACAGTTTTTCAACTTTTTCTCATCAGATTCCACCAAAGCCTGTGTTCCTTTCTTTTGACAGTTTTACTGGTTTCCCCGTAATTACCCCCAATTAAGTGAAACCTCAAGTGAAACCTATTTGACAACGAAACATTTCGACTCTAGTTGTTCTCCTCGAAAAACAATAAACTCAAGTGCTGTTACGTCAATGGTTTTTTGGAAAATATCAAATCTAGAGAGCTCTCTGGCAACCTATGATCAAAGTCCTCCGGGTTTTTTTTTATTTTAATTTTTTTTCAGATTCTGAAACCATCAGAAAAGAAAGCCAAGTATCAATACCAGGGAATGAACAGTGGACGACCGGCGGTGGGCGGAGGACGGCCCGGAACGACTGCTGGAAAGAAGTAAATGGACGTCCGCCTCCTATTCTCTCTATTTTCTTTTCTTTTCTTTTGGATTTGTTACTTGTCCTTTTTTGTTTCTTTTTCTCTTTTCTACTCCCAGTTTTTATCTCAAAATTTTAAATTTTCCCCTCTCTCGTTCCACCACTACAATACACACCCCCTACGCGCACAAAACGAGTTTAAAATGCTCTTTTCATAACTTCATTACATCTTCGTCTTCTTCTTCATATGTTCCATTTTTTTGTCTCTTTCTTGCAAAAGTGCTCTCTATCCGGTAAGATTAAACAGATAAGAACACTAATTGCACCTCTCTCTCTCTCCTTCTGTGTTCTCCTTAGCCCCTTCTATGTTTTCTTGACCTGTTCTATTTTCTAGTTGTGAGCCTAACACCCCGGGATCCGATTCCTCTCTTTACATTTAAAAATGCAGCTTATTTATTCCAATTTAAATCCACGAAAAATAATGTTTCCCAAAACATACCCCAATCATTCTGAGAATATGAGAATTAACTCTATTTTTAGAATATTGAATTTTAATTTCCTCTTGTCTCTCTCTCGAATATACATCCTTCCTGATAAAAGTTCTATTTCATTGCTCCCTCCTCCATCCCCCGTTTCCTCTTCCATTTTCTCTTCTTTCTCTTCCCATTCTACTGATTCCAAATGAATATTTTTACCAGAAGGTTTCTGTGGGCGCAAGAACCAGTCACTCTCATACGAGACTGTGTGTGTTTGGTCAAAGTATTTATAACACACACACATTCAAAGTTTTATGATTCATTGTATAGAAAGAGAATACAGGAATAGTTTCAATGGCATTGTGATTGAGTGAAGAAAAGGAGTTGTCTGGGGTGCCTGTGACGCGTTTTTGAAAAGAAAGCTCGTGTACTCCTCGTGGACAAGTTGAATTGAAGTGTTCGAAATTTTGACAAGTTTCAAGATGTTTTACGACTACATTTCCATTATTAATTGATTTTTTATGAATCAAACCCCGAAAAATTAACAAAAAATGGAAAAAAATAGCAGAACAATATTTTGGTGCCGTGGACTCCTCGTGGGCAAGTCGAAAATCAGTTTTTGAAATGTTTTCTCTATTTTTGATAAAAACTGGAATTTTCTGAAAAAAACCTTTTAAAATTAACAAAAAACCGACTTGAACTTGTCCACGAGGAGTACACGCGGGGTCATTTTTTTAAATAATTTTCTATCGATTTTTTATATTTTTTGCGGTTTTTTAATCGAATTAATAGCAAAAATAACGATTTCAACCTGATTAACCGAAAAAAATCATCAAAAATTGCATACATTTTGAATTTCCTTTTTGGAGCTTGTCCACGCGGAGTACACGAAGATAGTGGGAACGCGCTCCGCCGCCAACGGTTGGCACGGTGCCAAATGTCACAAAGCGTGACGCGCACGCGACGCGCGGACCTTACGCTTCGCACTGTTGTGTCGGAGTAGTAATTTAGCACATTTATTTCAAGATTTTTGTTATCAATAGAGCGCATTTGCACCTCAAACCTTACATAGTTAACATACAGTTATCTAAAACACACATTGAGTGTGTGTATGTGGTTTGAACGTTTGCCCCGAAATTCGAGCACACACACATTACGTGTTTGAGCAACAATTTCGCGGGTTTTCTTGCGGGAAAAATGGAAAAAAAAACTTTCAAGAAAAGTAATTTTTCGAAAAAAAAAAGTTTTTCGATTATTTCACACAGTAAACATACATATTACCTCTCACCTCTCATTGTGTTTGCCATCATTGACTGAAAGAAATGTTCCAGTTCGGTACAGATTGACTCCGCCCACTTTTTCGAATGAGAATTATTCGATTCGGATAGTTTTATATTTAGACATTGTCATAGTTGTTCAACTGTTTCTTGCTGATATTTTTTTTGAAAAATTTCAAATTAAAGCGCACTTGCTAAGATACCAGCTAACTGATACTTCTTGTAATCAATATAATTTCTAATATTACCAGAGTTGCAACGGGCCGGGCCGGGCCGGGCCGGGCCGAAACCAGAATTTCTCCGGCCCGGCCCGGATTTTCAGTACTAAAAAAATTCAATGTTTTTTTTCGAAAATTTTTCAAATTTTTTGGCAAAAAATTTTAAAGGGGGACACAACTAGTTCTAAATTGAGGGTTTTTGATATGAATCGATTCAGAAAGCCAGGAAAAAGATACATTTCTTTTGGTTTCATGTCTGAAAATGCGTCTAATGCGAGTTATGATACCTCAAAATGTCAAAAATCGATGCTAGTCGTGCACTTTTTCAGTACATTTCAATAGAAATTCTCCTCGTCCTACACGTGAAAGCAATATTTTCAAAAATTATCAAGAAAAATTCGAAAAATGAACATTTATGAATGCATTTCACGTTCAGACGAGGAGAATTTCTATTGAAATGTACTGAAAATATGACGACGGGGAGCGATTTTTGGAATTTTGAGGTCTCATAACTCGCTAAAACTGATTTTTTGATATTCTTGAGAAAAAATTTGGAAAATTTTCAGACAAAAAAATTATTGAAAAAAAAATTCTAGTGAAAAAAAATTCAAAAATTCAAATCCGGGCCGACCGGGCCGGGCCGGGCCGGGCTGAAACCGGGCCGGGCCGGGCCGGCCCGGCGGGCCAGCCCGGAATTTTGCAAGTATGAATATTACCGTACCTCTTGTAATTGAAAATTTCCCTTTACTTTGAAACTTTGTCACGGTATCTGGAATTTTCCTATTTACAGAATTTTATATGTATTGTGTAGACAAAATCTAGATCTTCATTTTTGTAGTTGACCACTTTTTTGTAAATCGTTTCCCTGGTAAGATATCGGCAAAAGAAAGTGCTAACCTTTTTGCGTGTGATTTTCAGCCTTTTATAACCGCCACTCTTGAAATGACTATAACTTTCTAGGGAAGACTCGTAGGAGAAAGTTGTCAACTACAAAATTGAAGATCTAGGTTTGATCTTTCAATTTCTAATGAGTTTGTTCACATTTTAGTAGTTCTTGATACCGTAACACACCCTTACTGTAGCCCAGCTGCAAACGCTGACCCATTAGACTTCAACAGATTGTAAATTTCTGGGAAGAGCCCGTACAAAAAAGTTGTCAACTAAAAAAAAATTAAGATCTAGATTTCATCTACAAAACCCATCAAGCCTAAAATATCTAGAAACTTCGTGACGGGCTCTGAAAAGCTCTAAAACTTTCCGATTCCGACTTTTCTGCTCAAAAATTCCTATTTTTTCGAATTCCTGCGATCTCATTTTCCCAAACTCTAAAGGGTTTTTTTGTATCTTTCTCAAGTGTATTTTGAACAATAACCCCCCGTACCTCAGTACTCCTCAGATCCCCCTCCTCAATAGCCCTCATTGTGTACCAAATGGATATTTTAAATACCAGTAAGCCACTCGTCAGCCTATTCTCTATTATTTTTTCTTCTCGCGTCAATACAGTCCACTTCTCTAGGGGGGGCCAGACTGTTCTCTCTTTTCAATTTACCGCCATTCTTTTCTACCTGTGACGAGACAACAATTCGTCACTTTCGGTTTCTTTATGTTGCACGTAAGTGAATGGCGAGGCACGTTTTGAAACAATAGTTTCATAACGTCATAGGTTTCAAAGTGTCCCAGCGCGATGAGTGAAAGTTCGAAGGTTTAGAATCGTTGTAGTTGCGAAATGGTGGGTTTCAAAACGACTTAGTTGTTAAGCGTCCACTGAGCAGTTGCTTGACGCCCCAGTTTCGTAATGGCGTAGTTTCAAAAGTTGCGAAACGGCACATACACCAGTTTTGAACCTTTTTCATATTGCAACCTCAAAACTGGACGTTTTGTAACTGAGACACATTGAAACTGTAACGATTTGTAAATGTTTCAATTTTTTAAACAGTTTTTTAATTTTTTCATCGAAAATGTGATAATTTTTTTATGACTTTTCAGAGTTTGTTCTAATTCTGTATCATAGTCGAAAATTTGACCTTCTCGAGAAAAAATTCTAAAAATACGAAAAAAAATTGGAACATTTCGGAACCGAGAATTTTGGTTTTGACAACAGTCCGACATGGTTTCGACCTGGCACGGTTGCTAAACGTCTCGGTTTCAAAATAGTTACATGATGGCCAATACTGATAATATGGTTTCAGAACGGACTCTCTGCGTCTCTCCCTTCCTCACACTATTTCTTCCCCTGTTCCAGTAGAGCGCGCTTTCAACATCAACACCCTCTCAATACATAAGTCTCAGATTTCTTTAGACATTTTCTTCCCCCGATAACTATCTACCAAATGTTTCTTTCACTCCCCTTAGAAACCGGGTGTCACCTGACCGGTCCATTTCAAAAAAAGAATAGAGAATTTTTCTTTTCGGAACGATGACGACGAAAAAGATGACATCTTCAAAAAAAGATGAAACCCGTTTTACATTCAACAAGAGGGAGAAAATGACCAAATTGAATTTTGAAAACGAGGAGAAGAGGAACAGATTTCGAGGGAAACTTGTTGAACTATAATTTTATTTCGAAAAAAGAAGATTTTTGGGGTCAAATTTCAATCTAGCTGCAAATTTCGGAATAAAGTTAGGAAAAGTTTGGTCTCTCACAAAAAAATCCTGAAACATCACGAATCTCCATATGATTTCGTTCGGAAAATCCAATAAATCTCGTCTCGAATGCAATAAATTTTTATGATTTGTTGAATAGTTTATGGGTAACTAAACCAGAATATTATACATTCAATTGGGGAGGAGTTTCGGAATTCATTTGTTCTCCTCCCTCCCGGTAGATCAAATGTCACTTTTCATTTTTAATCGAATCTAGATCTCCATTTTTGCAATTGGCAACTTTTTTGCACGGTTCCTCCATAAAAAGATACAAGTCCTAGTGAATAAAGTTTGAGATGCCTGTTATGGTGTTAGAATTTGTTGTCATGTTTCAATGTTATATGTATTCTGTAGATCAAACCTAGATCTACATTTTTGTAGTTGACAACTTTTTGATAGCTCTGCACGGTGTCGAGAGAGAGCGCAGAGAAGTTAGACACTCTCGCTTCTCTGCGTCACTCTCTCCCCCTCCTTATTGAGTGGAGCTCCTTTAAAGGCGCATATCTCAAAAACTAGAAGAGTTGTCAAAAAAGTGTCAACTGCAAAAATGGAGCTCTAGGTTTGATCTACACAGCCAATGTAAATTTGAAAGGATAGCAATTTTCGAAATGTTGTCAACTAACATTGATAAACTCAAGGACAAAGGTCAAAACTTGCTATCTTTCAACATACTGTAACTTTCTTGGATAGCTTTGCACAAAAAAGTTGACAACTACAAAAATAAAGTTCTAGACTTTTTCTAAGTGACCAATATACATTGGCGAATTTGCATTGTTTTATAGCTCCGTGACGAGCTCTTAGAGTTAAGGCTAGCTAAGGCGAATAATGGAAGCGGTTTGATAACAACAGTTATAATCCCTATCAAAAAAAATTTGTTCCCAAGAAATTTTTATATGGTTAGAAAGCTGAAAACGTGAGGATTCTGAATATGTTTTTAAATTTTGGTTAGTGCTAAAATGAGCCGAGTTATAACGATTTTAGTCTGGAGGCATTGAGTTGGCGAGTCTTGAAGTTGTTTAACTCGATTCACATTGTCACTATAAAAAATTTGAAAACTGATTCAGAACTTCCCATGTCTTTTCCGTCATACAAGCCTCATTTTTTTAAGTTTACGCGAATCCAAGAGAAAATGGGATTTTATGATATAAACTCGTATAAAGTTTAAAGTACAGTAATGGCCAATAACAACTTATGCCGCAGCGGACCGAGATACATCAGTTTTTAGTATAATAGCACTCCACACTTCGACGACCTTAGCGGTCAATTCGACCAATTCTAAGACTTCATAGAACACGTCTGAAAGTTTCCAGTCCAAAGCAATTTGTACTTTCTCTCCCTGTCCCCCAACTATCCGTGTCTCTAGTGGTTTCGGTACTTGACACCCTGTCCCCTCCCCGTCCTCCGATGCCATCCTCTTTTCAATTTCATGGCAACAGTATCCAATATCTTCTATTCCTCCCATTATTTCTCTTCCGAGTTACTATCCACCCCTCTTTCCCTAATATCTATCATATGATCCAGTTGGTTCGAACCAACTACTCGAGCCTCTCATAGACTGTATCAATCATCGGAGACGCAGCATTATTTGTTCTTCTGTTTGTGGGGTGAAAAAAGAAGACTCCCTCTCTCTCTCTCTCTTCCGATCGGGAAGAGCACACTGTAGAGAGCACCGCGCGAAACGTGAACCGAGGATTCACGCGAAACTTATCTCGTCGTCTGCGTCTCTCTTTCTCTCTCTATCTATGTGCTCCGGTTACTGTCTTCCTGTCTTTCTGTCTTTATGATCTACTCTTTTTTGTACAACTTTTTGGTTTTTACTGACTGATCTCTTCATTAGAAATGTCTTTTAGTTTATCTCGTGATGAGATAGAGGTTTCGAGATTTTTCGAAATTTTAGTTATTCATTTATAAACAAATGCGCTCTATTACGAAATTAGAACTATTCAGAATCTTTTTTTGTGAAATAAGTGGTTCAATAGAGCGAATTTGCATAGACAATCTTGTGACAGATGACCGAAAAAATGCAAAAATTCGGCCACCGAGTTTTATTGCTTTTTCATAAGTTTTTCGCTTCTAACGATTAAAAAAGAATGACAAAAACCTTTAAATAAAGGAATGCTTTTTTTGTTGTTTTTTTCCCAATTTTCGAAGTTTTTGACGTTTTTTAATGAGAAAAAAAGGAATTTTTGGTTGTGACACTTGTAGAAAAAAGAATTTTTCCCCAAACTGAATAGTGCGAGTATTATGTAAAAGTGCACATTTCACAGTGTAAATCACTTGAGATATGATCTCGTTCGTTTTCTCTTGAAGAAAAGAACACAAATCCGAGTTGAGCTGATCAGCGACTCACCCTCAAGTAGGCAATGTTCGTTTTCGTTTTCGTTTTGGAACGAAAAAGAAAAAAAAAGAAAAAGGAAAAGATGAACGGTTCGGTTCTTTTAAAATGATTAGCCAAACATATATTCTTGCGTCTAGTTCCCACACAATTCTTCCTAGTTTCGGTAGAGCGCGGTAGTGAAAAAAATTAGATACACTAAAAATTCATATGCACTTCACTGTACCTTCGCTAGAGCGCACTTACCCAACATAGAAAAAGCCACGCCTCCCATCAAAACCCCGCCCCCTTATTCCTCTCCTTCTCCCTCAAAAAACCCCAAAAATAGTAGCGGATGTGACAAAAAACCTAAGAGAAAAATCTCATCTTTTTTGAGTCTTCTCCTCTTCTTCTTCTTTCTTCTCCAATTTCGACATGAGATGAGACATGGGGTGAGAAATAAGGATTTGAAGAAGAAAAAAGAGACATCTTCTGTGTTGGTCAAATATGATTTTGGCCTTTGCACATCTTTTTCCTCCTTCCTTACCCATATTTGTGACACATTTGAAAACTATTTGGACGTTTCGAAACTAGTTGCAAAACTTCGCCTTTCTTGTAATCAGTATTTTCTAAAAGCGGATTAAAATTTGAGACTCATTGACTCTATTTTCTTCTTTGAATTAACAATTTATTTTTTTCAAATTCTGATCAGCTCAATTTCTTGTCAAAGTATTTATATGTAGTCACTGATCATTGAATTGGCGACTTTAATATAAAGTAAATAGAAAGAGAGTTCGGTTTACTTGTCAAACAAAAATGAAATTTTATCAGTTTCAGTTTTTCACACCTCTGAAACAAATGTATATTTTATTGTGTATTTTAGAATTTCGTCACTTGGTGCACAATTTTTTTACAATTTTTTTTGGACATTTTTGAAATTTTCATCGAAAATAGTCAGAAATTCTATGAACACTAGACTTTTAATCGGAATTTGAAAACCTTGCCGAAAATCCTACTTTTTTGCAGAAAGTTTTCAAAAATGTACTGAAACCCGGCCGTGATACTAGATTATCAATGCAGCGCGTTTGCTTAGCCTCACTTTTAATATTTGAGTTGTTTATGCATATTCTCTAAGTAAGTTCTATTTGAGTAGTAATTTCGAAAACTGTCGAAGGAGCGTAGTTGCATTCCTTAAATGTATGAAAACAAAATATTCTGGATAACAAATAAATCTCAATTTTAGTTGTCAAGTAAACTTTGATTATTAGGAAAGCGCGTTTACATTGTTTTTCAAGTTGTTAGACACTTCTTGTAATTTTAGGCAATTTCTCGAGAATTTGACCAAAAACTCCAATTTTCTTCCCGTATTCTTTTTGAGATGTGGTGTACGATTCTTTTTAAGATGTGGTGTACGAACTACTATATTTTCCTTTTTCAATATAACCAAAACGCGTCAAAGTCACTCCAGTCCAGGAATTTCCCGGTATTGCTATCATCATCACTATATAACCTTTCCTGTTTATTTACCAAAGGAAGCTTCAACAACAAATCATCATAATAAATTACTGCACACACACCCACTCACTTATAATATTTGACCACTATTATTGACCACGCCCACCGAAAAAAATATTTGGAATTTTCATAAATGGTCAAGTAACACTTTAAGACGTCAACCTCCTTATGTTTCTCTCTTATCATTTAAGTTGCACCTTCTCTAGAGTAGGCTACGTCAGTTTTTGTAGATCAAATTTTTTTTTGGAAGTTTTAGATCACACTGTTAACCCACACACACGTATTTTAATTTGATAAGGAAGAGAACAAAGTTTTTGTATATATAGATGAACTGTCCTTGTTGCTCTTCATTATTTTTCGATTCCATATTTTCCAATTTCCCCCCATACCCTTTTGATAAGAAAAATACAATAGAGACATGTCAAGCAAAAAAAAGAATTGAATAATGATTGGAATTTCTTATTGAAAAGGAGAAATGTGTCAATATAGGAAATTGGCAACATTTGCCACGCCCATTTCCCTTTATTGTGTCGTTCTCTCATTTCTTTCCCCATTCGAGAGAAGAACACTGCTGAAAGTGTCATTTCGCTCTGTTTTTATTTTTATTTGGGAGGAAGGAAAACGAAACAAATACTTTTTTGTGTCTTTTCTGATATTTCGTAATTTTTGGACATCCGTTTCACTTTTGATTTAGCTCCGTATCATCGCATGTATTTTATTTATCAGGGGGAGTCGATATTCAGCAAATTTAATTTATGTACATTAATGACCATAATTTTAATAACTTTGACCGTTTTCAGTTGAAAATGTCCAACTTTGAGAGTGTATCATGGTATCACTGATTGCCATACCAAATAAATTTTTAATGGATCGTACAGATCGAAGATAGGGCTCCATTTTTAGTTGACAACTTTTTTGTACGGGCACTCCCTAGAGAGTTACGTTAAGTAATTTCTCTCTCAAATCAACCAATTTCAGTGAAATTTTTGAGCTGTCCCCTTAAAATGACAATATCTCTCTAGGGAGTGAGTACCCATACAAAAAAGTTGTCAACTTCAAAAATGGAGCTCTACTTTTGATCTGCACGATCCATTGAAAATTTACATTGTGGAACAACCGTTTAGAGGTTGCCAAGGAATTGCTACGTCAGCAACTAGTATACCAGCTTCTGTGACGTGAACAAAATTGTAGACATATGCATAGGAAATTACCTAATTAATGAAGGTATACAACTGTTTCCGGCGCATTGTCTATATCCCCCATGTTACCAATACTAGTGATACCTAATCTAGTCATCAAATGTTCCAGACTCACACACATTTTGGAGTCTTCTGATTATATCGGTGCCAGGTACCCCTAGCACCTCTAGGGCATCACGGAATTGTAGGTAGGAATACAAACGTGATTTTTTTCTTGGAGATCAGTCTGCTCAGAACTCCGCTATATATAAGGCGAGGAGAATAGGATTTTTCATTGGTATTTGTAGACGGTGAGATTAATGCCTGGATTCTCAGCAAGTGCACTCCATTGATAGTTTTCTTGTAAGGTACTTCCATTGCTAAACTCTAGGTGCCTGCGCTCCACTGCCAACATTCTCAATAGAGCATTTTTGTCACAATAGCCGAATCAACCTCTGACGTCTTTCGAATCACCTCTGACGTCTTCTACCCAGACACTTTCAATTTCCGGCTCATTACGGTTTCTGAGCACCGGAATCTCGTCAATTCCAGTTACAGTATGCCCCCATCCCCCACGAATTCTCTTCTTCATTTTATTTCGTCGTTTTCTTCTTCTTCTAATTTCCTCCTCTCCTCCCACTTCTATTCCATCATGATCTATGTTCCATGCCTGCGTCTCTCCGTCCCACACACTCTCTCGCCATGTCATCCACGTGTTGCGAGAAGCATAAAAGCAATCTTCTTCTCCTTCTCACCATATGTTTGAAATTTGACTTTTTCTCGATTTTGCACAGAATAAAATGGAAAAATTGCAGGCGAGCTCCAAGTGACGAAGAAGTGCTCATTGCTCACCGCGAGTTTCCATTTTTAGTTTTTTCAAGAGGGGACGGGGGATTACTGTAGCCGTCCCCTCAATACGTCTTCATCGTTTTTGATCTTTTCTTGAAGATGTTTCTCTGTTTGCTCCTTCACTTCCTGCTCCATGATTCTTTTCCGTTTTTCGTTTTCCGGATTTTATTGCCTTTTTGGCTTTCATCTTTCTGGAGAGCAATGACATCATCACAAGGAATTTTTTGTTTTATTTCGGTGTCGTTTCGAGATTTTTTGGGGTGGAAAAGAGAACAATGAGGAATTTAAAGGAGGACTGAAGTCATCTTTTTTTATTTCAGATTCTGATACTTCAGAAAATTCTGAGCAACTTTCATCATTGGAGCATGTGCTAAAAAACGCTCTAAATGCCCTAAATTCACGTTTTCTTGGCTCAAAAGGAGCCTAGATGGAAGAGTTTTCCCACGCGAATTTTCGCCCCCGTGTAGTCCTCTCGGACAAAAATATTTCTTTTTATTTCTCGATTTTTCGTTTTCTTGCTTTTTTCAACAAATTTTCGTGTTTTTTTCAATTTATATCATAAAAAAAGAAGAAAAAACACGATATTTTGCGGAAAAAGGCCAAAAAACAAAAAATCGAGAAATTAAAAGAAATAATTTTGTCCGAGAGGACTACACGGAGGAAGAAATTCGCGTGGAAAAACTCTTCCATTTAGGCTCCTTTTGAGCCGGGAAAACGTGAATTTAGGGCATTTAGAGCGATTTTTAGCACATGCTCCAATGATGAAAGTCGTTCAGAATTTTCCGAAGTATCAGAATCTGAAATAAAAAATATGACTTCAGTCCTCCTTTAATGAAATTCGGTTAGGACATAAAAAGTTCGGGTTGAATTATTCATGGTTTGAACTTGGAAATTTTGGAATTTTTTTTTGAAAAAGTTCAATGTTGGCTGCAGAGGCGAGGAAATTAAACATTGGAAACATTTTTTCCCAATCTTCATGATTCTGGTGCTTCGAACGTTTTGAGATTTTCAAAATTTTTTTGCTACCTTGAAATCCAAGAACCTTGTATCGTAACCGGAGTCCGTAAGTCCGTTCCATTGGTAAATTTGGTAGCTTGCTATTTTCGGAGTTTTAAAGCAAAAGTTTGAAGAATAATGGTAAACTCCGAAATTTCATCCAACATTCAGATCACTGTGAAAGCAAACCGAGGATTCGATAGTTTCCCATTTTTAACTAAATTCCATGCCTCAAAGTTTACAAAAAATTCTGAAAAAAAGAACGCAAACAACCCCCCCCCCTTTGAACAAAATTTTGAACCAAAATTTCAAAAAGAGAATATGTGTGGTAATTCAAGCTTTTTTATTCTGAAATTTCGAAAGTTCAAAAAAATTAGTTAAAGAATGAGTACCCATTTTTGAAGGCCGTTCCAACAAACCGCCCCCATTTTTGCCAAGTCTGTTATTTTTAGATTTTAAAATCCCAGCTTCCTCCTTCTCCTAATTAACCAATTCCCCCTCTCAATGTTTCATTTTCATCCTTATGTTAGCTCCATCTCTTTCCCTCCACCAATTTCCAAAACCAATTCGTCATACCCTTCTCCACCAGACGCCTTTCTCTCTCTTCCCAAAAAAAAACAATGAACTTCTTCAATCTACGTCACCTCTGTTTTCCTTGTTCTTCTCATTTTATTTTATTAAAAAATTTGAAGAGGTTCAAGAATAATTGAATTCTCTCCTCTTCTTCTTGTGCTCCTCAAGAGACCACGCCCCTTTGAGGACCCCCAAAAAGTGTGTTCAAAACAAAAAACACAAAAAATTGCGTTTCACAACAAAAGGCGAAGAGTTGTGCTTTCATCTTTCTACATGTTTTCTTTCTACACAGATTTCCCCTCTTTTTCCGTTTTCCCTTTTTTTGCCAGCAATCTTTTTTCAATTTTGTTCCCAAAAGTTTGGCTATTCATTGACTCCCCCCCCATGCATCATCATTCCCCACTTTTAGTCATTCGTTACCCTTCGTCGGAACTCGCCAAAGTTTCAAAGTTCACTGCTCATTTCATCTTTTGAGAGAAGAAGAGCCTTCCGTTGCTCATCTCATGTGTACCTAAATGATTGTCCTGTTCGAAAAAGTTTTGGCAGAGAGAAGTTTCACACGCTCTGACGAGTTCTCAAACAGAGCTTTTTTGCTAGGTGATTTTTGAACAGGTTTAGGTGAAAGGGTTACTGTTTACAGTGTAAATTGCTCTAAGATTTGATATTTTTGTCAATGCCAAAATTTCCAAACTTTGAGCTCACAGGCATTCTCCCAGAATTCTGAAATTGTTTACACTTAAAGTCACAATCTAGGCCTATAGGCTTTTTTTTAGCTTTAGGCTTTTTATAGCTTTGCTTGCTTTTGAGATACAGTCGATTGAAAGTTATGCCTCATTCCTTAAATTGGCCTACTTTGAAAGCCCACCACAGTATCAGAAATTATCCTGTTATTACAAAATTTGTATTTGTTGTATAGATTAAACTTAGATCTCTATTTTTGGCACCTACCGTTCACCTACAGTTTCAACACCTACCGTTCAACGCATATGTCTCAAACCTTAACAGAGATATCAAAAAGTTTTCAACTACAAAAAAGAAGTTATAGACGTATTTTTACATTACTATAAAATTTGGACCCGTCGGAACAAAATAGGATTCCAGGTCGTAGTCACCATCGTTCTGGTTTTCTGTTCTCCTTCTCCTTCTTCCAACTCTTTTTTTCTCCTTCACTAGAAATAATGATGTAATCTGTGTGGGTAAGTAGACAGTATACAATGAGGATGGTGCAAAATCGGTACGAGAGAGACAGGAAAGAGAGGTAAATTCACAAACATCGGATTAGCGGGGAAGAGAGAATTTGTGAGGGTTGACCTCCCGAATGTCATGTGATTATTTCATTTTCCAAACTTTCCACCCTCGCAAAACTCGTCGGAAATGGTTTATGATATCGGAAAAAAGTTTGGTGGAAGAAGAACATGACAACTGTTGGTGTTGATCAGTTTTTTGTCTGATAAGTGTGATCTATGTGTTTTTATTTCTGTTAGTACGCTTTTTTATATTTTTAGTAGGTTTTGTGGTGCCGCGCTAGAGCGTGTTATTGAGATCTATAGTTTTTTCTTTTAATTTTTTTGAATAGACCAAAACTAAACCTCCGTTTTTGAAATTGAAAACTTTTTGGCACGGGCCTTCCCTAAAAAGTTAGACAGCTGGGATTGAAATCATGCATCAAAAAATTGGTAAACTTTGAAGACATGAGAAAACCTACCAATGTGTTCCTGTAAACCCAAATTATGTGATCGTATAGATCAAATCTAGAACTACATTTTTGCAGTTATAAACGTTTTGATAGTTCGCCTAGGTATTTAGATATGCGCCTATAAAGGAACTCCACTCATTAAGGAGCGGGAGAGAGACGCAGAGAAGCGAGAGTGTCTAACTTCTCTGCGTCTCCCTTTCTCTCTCTCTTAGTTTCAATTGCTCCCGTTTGAAGGAGCGTATCTTAAAAGCTAGCAGAGATATCTAAAAGTTTTGAACTATAAAAATAGAGATCTAGGTTTGATCTATACAACCAATGTAACTTTAAATGTTAAAAAAGTAATTTTGATGTGCTGCCTTGATGTTAAAGTTGACTAATTTTACTGAATTTTTGACTTCCCATATCTCAAAAGCGTCAAGAGCTATCAAAAAGTTGTCAACTGCAAAAATATAGTTCTCAATTTGCTGAATAAGACCCACCTAAATTTTTTTCAAATACTGAGGTAGTCCAGGGTGCCGTGACGCGCTCTTAAACATTTTTATTTGCAAACTATTTTTCTAATTAGTGCTATAAATCTACTGTTATCAATAGTATCTACGGTTTGAATGAAAGTTACTATACTTTTCTAGACTAAAATTATAATCCTCACACAAAGTGTCTGGGTAGAAGACGTCAGAGGTGATTCGAAAGACGTCAGAGGTTGATTCGGCTATTGTGACAAAAATGCTCTATTGAGAATGTTGGCAGTGGAGCGCAGGCACCTAGAGTTTAGCAATGGAAGTACCTTACAAGAAAACTATCAATGGAGCGCACTTGCTGAGAATCCAGGCATTAATCTCACCGTCTACAAATACCAATGAAAAATCCTATTTTTACAGTCATTGTTGTCCTTGAATCGGATTATTTCATGTTTCGAACATTTTCAAATATTTTCTTGTTCTTTTCATCGTATTTTTCATGTTTCGCTTGTCACACGCATCTCGTTCCCTCTGTAACCTGAGTACTAGATATTCCACGCTGCTGCTCACAAAGAGTCCAGGTCAAAAACCGAAAGAGAGGTCGTTTCTTTCGGAAAACTTTTATTTTCCTGTTTTTTTCTACTTTTTTTTTCTTCTTGCTCAAGTCAATTCTTTTTGGAGCAGGAAATGAGGGTGTGTGGGTGCGTGCCACTAAATATCCGGTGAATGACCCCAAAGAGAAAAAAAAACATATTTTCGAGAATGACAATGACTCTCTGAAAATGAAATTGTTCCTGGAATCACTTATCGCGACCGAAAATCTGGAATTTTAAGAGCTCATTATAACATTTTTTCCCTATACTTCTCCACGTTTCATTCCTGATTAATTGCCGTACCGCCCATCTCCGAGTCAGTTGTTGTTTTTAGTTTTTAGTTTTCTTTCTCCCCATCCCTTCCTTTCCAATTTCTATTTTTATGAGGTTCACATCCAATTGAGCTGTCTGAGACATGACGGGGGAGTTATGTTTTTTGATTTTGAGGTGATCCATGAGATTTGAAAAAAAAGAATTAAGTATTCACGAAAGTTCGGAAAACGGAGATTCCTTATTTTGAGGTCAGTGGGCATTTTTGGTCTATCTTGAGCTTAGATGGGGACAGCACCCTTCCCCATAAACCAAAAAAATTAAATTTTGCAAAACCCCTCTACCGCATATTTTTCTATTTTCTTTATTTTATAGGGATTTATAAAGTTTTAGAGCCGAATTTCTTTCATTATTCAGTATACCTAACTACCTTTGATGCTACAAACAATGCCAACATGTCAGAAATTTTGAAGAAGAACTTCATTATCAACGAAGCGCGTTCGCATAGCTTATTTTGCCTTTTCTATGCAGGATTTGAAAATTTAAAAAACTTTTTCACTACAATTTTTTTTGCAAAATTTTTATATCCCTCAAAAATCTTTTAAACCTTCAAAATATTAGTCTTAAGAAGTTTTTTTCTTCCAAAAAAAACGGGAAATTTTTTTTCAGTACTGAACTTCAGGGCTGGCCCGTTGCAAGTCTATAAATCTATCTGCTCCTCAATATACGAACTTTCAGAAAATGCACCAGAACTTGCACCCACTGTGAACCCATAGCCTAACATTCTCCAAATATGTAATTCAAAACTAGCAAAACCCGACTCAAATAAGTTTTTTCTTTGTTTCCCTACTAGACGAAAACCATTTGTTTTTCTTCGCTTCCAAATTTACGACACGCTGCTCCCTCCTACAACTCTTCCTTAGTCAAATGACGTGGCAAAAAAAGGTCGAACCCTCATGATATCCCCCTGAGAATTCGTTTTCTCCAGATTTTCTTCTTCTTCTTCTTCTTCCCCCTTTTGACTTGCCAATGTACCTTGTTCCGGAAAGAACTTTTTATATACACATTTCTTGCCCCTTTGGGAATTACACTTGTTGAAAAAAACTCTGCATCAGAATCTCATTATCTCTTCCTGCTCTTCAACATCTCCAAAAAAGATTTTCTCATTTTTTGCACGCAGTTTTAAAGATCTAATTGTAATTTCTCAAGTACTTCCTTCCTCCAAGCTCCCAAACACGAATATTCTGTTTCTAAAATAATATAAAAGATCAAAAATGATGTCATCTCGGATACTAAAAGAGTAGGTAGTAGGAGGAATCCACTAATAACTTATTCATCTTCCCTGATGCGATCTTTCTGGTTTTTTGACGTTTAAAATAGAGAAAATGTCTCGTAATTTTGAGTGAGATGGAGCGCATTTGCATAGGCAGTGCGTTCACAACTGGCAATACCGCTAGCTGATAAATTTTCGATCAGGGTTCAATTCCCAACATCTCTCTTTCTTTTTTGCTAATTTTTATCAACATGATTTATTAAAAATTAGTGCGGTTTTTCCAAATCTTTTACTGAAATCAGAAAAAGTGTGTGCTTCCGCGTACAAAAAGAGCACAGATTGAGCAGTAACAACTGTCGGGGGTGGAAGAGAAACATGTGTGAGAGCTATCCGAGAGCTATTGGCAAAACAACAACACACAAACTTTTTGATTTCTTTTCCTCCCAATCAATTTCTGGTACAAAGACCGAAAGTTTTAGTTTTGATCGAATTATGTTCTATTTTCTGAAAAAGTCATTAGTCCCCTCCACCCACAGTTTTCTTAAATTGAATGACCTTCCCGAAGTGATTAGGTAATTTGGTTCTGAACACAAACTGGACATTACTTTGAGAAGAAGAGGAGGAGGATCTGGTTTTTTAAGACATTGTAAAATGGTTTTCTCGGGTTACGGTGTCAGGGACTGTCCTAGTGGGTCTTTAATTTTTTGGCTGACAGTTGCAGTTTTCATGCGAAAAACTTTTGAATTTGCAGTAAATTGCATCACAACATCTGAAAATGTAAGAAAATCATGAATTTCACAGTTTTGCGCTGAAAACCACTAAAACCCGCTAAAAATTGATATTTATATGTTGAAAATCACTTCAACTTTCGGAATGCAAAAATAATCACGAGTCGTAAAGTCTCGTAAAACTACACTGTCAGATTTTTCAACTGTTTCTATCCCGTAAATCGACACTAAGCGTCGCAAATTTCACCCTAATTTTTGTAAATATACACCTGTTTCTCAAAACCTAAAACAGCTATAGAAAAGAAAACATTTCCAATTTTTATAGATCATTCAGCACTCTTAGTCAGCACTCTTAATAATATGCAATTTTACAAATAAATTATGCAACAACTTTCTCATTTTGCTGCATGATGCTATTTATCTCGAAAATCTGAAAATCCTCTCCTTCCGTTTAAGCAGCTGCTCCGTCCATGAGTCAGTTCAAAATTTTCCTCCTTCTCTGTCTATTTTCTTTCCCCCAAATCGCATTCGGAGCTTGTCAGCACCGCTTCCTCCTAAGTCGTCATCTGCCACATTTTGATGATGGATCATTCTCCATTTTTCTTATTTTTTCGCCATTGTCAAGGTGCATAATTCCATAGATTCAGAAGAAGAAGGCGCGCATCTTCTTCTTCTTAAAACAATTCTTCATTTCTTTCCACTTCCTTGTCTAGTCTCTACGGTGTCACCATAGTTGTCATAAGCTTCCCCCACACAAAAAAAGAAAAGAAAAATGTTTTCGGCTTTCTTTTCTGCAAAAGTTTACTTGTTTTTTTTGCCTTTGTTTTGAGAGGAACACGACGGATTAGAGGTCTTTTTGGGTGCTGTTACAGGGAATGGGTGTTCCAGAAAATGAGAAAACATATGCAAGGTTCAAACAACTAGAATGAGTTGGCTTTTTTATGCTCCGCCCATTTGTGGGCGGAGTCTGATTTTCCTTTTCTAGTTTTTACTAGGTTTTCTATAGAAATTATTAGAACTGATTTTTTTAAATATATTTTGGGAAATCCTCCCGCATGAGGCATCATTGACTGATTTTTCTTGTTGTCAATTTTTTTTTACATATCCTTCCAAAAAAAGTTATAGAATCGCAAATTATCCAACTTGAAACAAGTGTGCCAGACTCAACATAGTTACCAACTTTGAGCACCTGTAACAGCCTCATAAAATGACCAATAATCCCAAAATTTATTGAGTCATATAAATCAACTCTAGACCTCTATTTTAGTAGTTGAAAGACTTTTTGTACGGGTACTCTCTGAAGAGTTATGATCATTTTAAGACGATAGCTCAAAAATCGCACTTGTATTTTGCTTGCCATATTGTCCCACCGTGTCAAAGTTTATTGTGTCACAAAGATCTTCATTTTTGTAGTTGACAACGTTTTGATAGTGTTCTTAGATACTGAGATATGACGGTTGTCCCATGAACGATGAGAGAGCGCGCGCAGAGAAGACAGGCACTCTACCTTCTCTGATTCCTTTTCTTCTCTTGCAAATTACACCCTATCTTTGAAACCGCGTATTTCAAAACCAAGAAAAGCTATCAAAATGCTTTCAACTACAAAAAGAAAGCTCTATTTTTAATCTATACAGCCAATGTAGTTTTGTATTATTTGGGTTGGTCGTTGTCATGCAAAATCCCTTTAAAGTTGGGCTTTTTTTTCAAATTTTTACCCAAAATCTATTTTTAAGCATTTCAAGAATGACAGATGTTCTTAGTAAATTTAGTATAGCTATATAACCAAGATAAATACATTTTCTTTCTTTTTTTTTTAGTTTTTTTCAAGGGACCGCTTCATTGTTCGCTCCTCTTCTTCTAAACTACTAACTCATAAATATTCTCTACCACACATTGAAAAAACATGACTGTTTTTTTCACTATTCCCTCAATAACAACTCCCCCTCCTTTTAAAATCCAATCGGTCGCCCGTTGACCACATTCATTCATTCTCCCACCTCCGTATATATGCAAATCAGTTACACATCCTAGTACCGTCCTCTTGGACGACTTAGGAGGCTCCGCCCACTTTGAATGTTTGAAAAAATATAATTTGTTATTTTATTTCTTCATCTCTGAACCTATCCTTGCAGAAAGATGATAAAGACCGATTGGTGGTCATCATCAATTCCGACCGCGCCCAAAAATCTTTGTCTGTCTCTCTGCGTCTCACTCTCTCTATCTCATTTCCATCACTTCAATTTTTTGATTCTCCACCTCCCCCCTAACACCTTCTATTCTTCTTCTTCTCGTCCAACTTTAGTCACACAGCATTTCGAGTTTAATCAGCCATGACCACTCGTCTCTCTCTATTATGAATCATTTTGACCCAGAATCTCTATTCTATATCAAATTTCAGCCAAATGATGCGCCGCAAAAACTCATCTTCAAGCTTCGGAGAGCTCAACATCGATCAACTCATTTCGACACTGGTGGCTGTGAAGCCGTGGCACAAGACACTGGATGTGACGGAGAACGAGATCCGAATGGTTTGCGTCTTGGCCCGACAGATTTTCATGCATCAACCGATGTTGTTGGAGTTGGAACCTCCTCTTAAGATTGGAGGTGAGAATTAGATCTATGTTTTTCATTAACATCGAGTCCCTTCTTAATCGGATATGTTACAAAAATGTATCTGTCTAATCTTTAATTTTTCAATTTCCTGTTTGTGTGCCTGATCTGCTCGATGGTCAGGTGTAGGACATGTTGTTTTTATTAAATTGGAGTTACTTTGGTAGAATAGATTTTCACTGGCCTGAAAAACAGGGAACTGTGAAAATAGGTAGAATTTAAACCAGTGTAACTCGATCGAAACTCGTCCACCCGTTTCAAATTTACATATGTTTTATGTATTTAATTCAAACCTAGAATATTATTTTTTTAATGGACCTAATTTTTAGATGCCGGGTGTCTCTAAATAGATATACAGTAATGACCATAATTCTAACAACTTTGGCCGTTTTCAGTTGAAAAAGTCCAACTTTAAGAGGATATCATGGTATCACTGATTGTCTCACCAAATAAAATTTTAAAGGATTATTCAGATCAAAAATAGGTCTCCATTTTCGTAGTTGACAACTTTTTTGTACGAACACTCTCTAGCAAGTTACGCATCGACAAAGTAATTTATCTCTCAAATCGACCAGTGCAATTTTAGAGCTGTCGTCTTAAAATGACCATAACTATCTAGGGATTGTCCGTACAACAAAATTGTCAACTACAAAAATTCAGACTTGTTTTAGATATGTATGATTTACTAAAAACTTTCACGATGGGACAATCAGTAATACCGTAACACATTCTCAAAGCTGGACAATCTCAGTTGAAACAACAAAAGTTTTTAGAATACTAAACGTTTCAAATAAGAACTTTAATTTTGGCTCTTCTCTGGCTTCACAGCGCACTCTCAAAAGTTGCCTTACTGAAATCCTCATATATATTTTTCCAGGAGACATCCACGGTCAATTCGCAGATCTTCTTCGCCTATTCAACCTTGCCGGATATCCACCAGAGTCAAATTATCTCTTCCTAGGAGATTATGTAGATCGAGGACCGAAAAGTATCGAGGTTTGTTCCTTTTATATATATAATGATCATAAATCATGAGTCACTACTCGAAAACCTTTTTTGACGGTCACTCCCGTTGAATGATGACTGACGTTTTTCTCAACACGATTAACACTATGTTCAGTCGCCACACTTGAATTCATTCATTCAACAAAATGCTGCCATTCAAATAGTTTTTTTTCCTTTCTGTTGAGTGAATGATGGAAGGAAAAAATCCTATAATTGCATAGCCCCCAACAGTCTGCCGTATACAAAAATGACGTTTTAGATTTCAAAAAACAAAACAAAATTTCAGACGATCGTCCTGTTGTTGTGCTATAAAATCAAGTATCCGAACAACTTTTTCCTGTTGCGTGGCAATCACGAAGTGGCCAACCTCAATAGGATTTATGGATTTTATGACGAATGTAAGTGGCTGGAACGCGCGTATGGAAATCGCATTGTATCATATCTCTGGGCTAGAAACGGAGAAATGAAATTGGATATGAGAAAATGAGAAATGTTTCGAAGGATGTGACGGTGTTATTTAGGGAATATCGCAGAGAGAGAAAAGAAAACATGGGTTCTGGCTTCTCTGCGTCTCCCCGTTGTTCTAGTTACCCAACTTGGGAGGCGTATATCTCGAAATCTAAAATAGCTATCAAAAAGTTGTCAACTACAAAAGTAATCTACTTAAAATTTTACACATTTTATTAGTTGATAGTTTTTTAATAGCTTTTTTAGATTTTGAGATATGAGCGGTTAAAGATGAGCGACGCAAACTGTGAAGGGGCTACCTTCTTCTACAAAACGATATCAAAAAGTTGACGTTATCTCGCATTTTCGAAAAATATACATGTCCTTTTAAAAGATGAATCTCCTGAGAAAAATTTTTCACAAAAAAGTTGTCGACTGCAAAAAAAGTAGACCAAAAGTTGATCTGTTCGAAATGTATAAATTCTGAATTTCGGGACATCATGCAACAATATTAGCCCAAAAACTACCAAAAATCTTCAAATATTATAATTTTCAGGCAAACGGCGTTACAGTGTAAAACTATGGAAATGCTTCCAAGACGTGTTCAATTGTATGCCAGTCGCCGCACTCATCGACAACAAAATCTTCTGTTGCCACGGCGGTCTCTCACCGAATCTTCGCTCTCTCGACCAACTAAAACGCCTTTCCCGTCCATGTGATGTTCAGGAGACTGGTCTTTTGTGTGACGTTCTTTGGTCGGATCCCGATGCGACTGTAGTTGGATGGGCGCCAAATGAGCGGGGTGTCAGTTATGTGTTCGGTGTGGATGTGTTGGCTCAATTCCTGCAAAAAATGGATTTGGATATAGTTGTCAGAGGGCATCAAGTCGTTGAGGACGGATATGAATTCTTCGGCAGACGTGGACTGGTTACGGTATTCTCAGCTCCCAATTACTGTGGAGAGTTCGATAATGCAGGCGCAGTGATGAATGTCGACGAGAACCTTTTGTGCTCCTTCCAGGTGAGACACCAAATTCGAAAATAATTCAAATTCTGAGAAAATTCCAGATCCTAAAACCCCAATCGCAACTTGTCATGGACGCCGCGCTAGCCGAAAAACAGAATAACTTCGTGGCGAATCTCGCCGGAATGGCGAATATAAAGATAGAGCAGAAGCCGGCGCCAATGATTCAGAAACGATTCCGACGTGGAATGTTGTAAATATATTATTTCTGTATTTAGATTTCTGTTTAGTTTGGGCCGTCACGGCCTATTTGCCCCCTCTCTCATGCTTAGCTTTATTTTGATTGAAGCAGTTCAGTTAAATAATGTTGTTCTTTCCCCCTGAATCCCCCTTTGCAAATGCGCTCTACCGGACTGTCATGGTCAGTCGACGCAGAGTTGTCCATTAGAGTGCGTTTACATCCTTCCCCTTCAATCCATCACTTTTGCTGTCCCGGGTCGCCCCTATTCTTTTCCCTGTTCCCCCGTAGCTTTTCCGGTTTTTCTTCTGTGAAATTCGTGTTTTTTTGTCTCTTGTTCTGTATTATCCCAAAATCATCGAAAAAATTCAAAACGATATCAACTCTTGTGCATATTCATTTCTCCGCCTCCTTTTGGTCCCCCTTTTCAATTTAATATTTTTTGCTGAAAATATTGAAGCGGGTCTTCAATAAAACATTGTACATTGGGAAATGTTACAACATTTTAATAAAAAATCATATTGAAGAAAGTCACGGGAGGAAGACGACTATTGCTCATTGTAATGAAAATGAAAAGAGAAAGATTGTGTACACACGTGGTATTGTGATGAGCAATATCAATATGTGAAAACTTTGAGCATGAAGAAAAATAGAAAGATAATTGAAAAATGGGACAGAAATAGATTTTCACTCAGTTACCGTAATACATAAAGTAGCAATCATAAGACTTCTTTAAAATTTTTTTTGAATTTTTCATCAAGAATAGCCAGAAATCCTAAGTGCATTCGACTTTTAATCGAAATTTGAAAACATAGTTAAAAATTCGACTTTTTTTGCAAAAATGTCATTTTTTCACTGAAACCGGGGCCGGTCTATGTCTGTCGCAGGTATTTTGCCAACCACAAAAATGAAAAAAGTTGATTGGAAAAAACATATTTTTCACAGTAGGGCACAGTAATAAAATTGAAGACCCCTACTGAAGGTGAATACTTAAATTATCTTTGATGAACGATGTTCAAGATGCAGATATTGCGAATCTAGATTCTCCAGAATTTCTATTTCATACTCACAAGACAATGTCCAACTGGGAAGATGAAACCGGGAAAATGTAAAAATGAGATAAAACTTTTTGTAGTTGAACAAAATTTGAAAGGAGCTTCAGAATTCTCCAGTATTCCAGCAATTTCGCAAAACCTTCTATTTAGTAACTTCCCCATCATTTTCTGAAATGGTATACCCCGAATTCCAGGTTTATTATTATTATTGTACTGCCAAAGGTCGAGCACCTTGGTTAGAGAGTTCTAGGATCCGGTGCCTGTAGTGAGAGCACGTCGTCTTGCTGAACTCCGGATCTACCTTGATTGTTGTTGTAGTTCAATCCCCCAGAAGCATAATCCTCACGAGCTTATCCCGACGAGCGAATCCAAACGAGGAGACGTTGGATCCCATAAAGTGTATTCTCCAACGGGCATATTTGCGGACTTGTCAACCATTTCGAGATGTTCTTGAGTTATTGGTTCTCAGAATATCTCCCCCAAACTCTCCATTTCCGAAAATTTCCTATTCTACTCCTCCTTAGGCTTCAAAAACCCGCTAGCCATAAACCTGTCGAAATTCCATCTCTCTCCGTAAGTTTTTCCACACAAAGCGGGGTGACAATAGATAACCTTCGGGGAGCCGCTTCGTTCCCATTGACAGTCGACTGACTGTCTCTCTGATGAGAATGTGCGTGATATTTGACGTGTGTCGATCAGTCTTCTCATGTAGCCTGATGTGTACCTTTGAATCTTTTGTGTGAAGAACGTTATCAGGTTAACCACATATGAAAAATCTGGAGATGGTACAAAAGTACATAGTTTTTTGGGTTCAGGGTAGAAGATTGAGATCATCAGGCCTCAAAGCCTAAAGTATAGGCGGACAGTATAGGCAGTCCTAAGTTGGTTACACTGTCCCAACCTTCAAATATGGTCAGTGTACTTTGGCCACTATATCATTTTTGCCAGTGTAACATTAGAACGCGTACTACGGAGCTATTTTTAATCGTAATACTATTCTTTTAGACCAATTTTTAGAGTTTTTCGTATGACTGGCGGAAATTTCTAACTCCGAATCGGAAATGGACTTGAAAATTGGAGACCGCCAAGATTGAGCGGAATTCCCCCTTCCGCCTTCCGACATTTCAAAACTCTGGGAGGATCGTGTCTCTGTGATCTAGAGCCGTTACCATGATAGCTCTCTAACGCTAGGTACCGTCCTAGATATAATCCCCACAGTCCATAATCAGAACTTGAAATTCCATGAGTCTCGCCTACACTTCCTTCATTTATAATCCCGTGAATTCATAATTGCCGCCCCATCTCCATTCCGTTTCCTATGTCATTTACCACATTGACCATCGAAACAAAACATATCCATCCGCTCTCATCCCCCAGCCGACGCAAGCCGACGCTCTCCTTGAATGGTATATTCTGCCGCACCTATGTCTATAATTATCTCTCCCCGTTCATCTCTCCGTGTCTCTAGTCTGAACACGTCAAGCTATACATAGAGGAAATATGCAAATGACAATAAGTGAGAACGTTTTTTATGTGTAGTTTGATGAGGATAGATAGAGCACTGAGAACCTTTTTTGCGGAAGATCATAAGATCAGAACAGTTTGAGCCGAGGCCCATGAGGGAACCCAAGTCAGCAAAAATGGGTCTCAGAACCTAGGCTCAAGAATCCTGAGCCATTGAATTCAGAAGTCGTAGATATTGAAACTGGTACGGAGAAGTTTTGAGTTTACTGAAATGTCTTCAGGTTAGAGAACCTAGAAGCCAGGACATCAAATCGATGCCTAAAAATTTAAGCTATGAAAAGCTACTTATACATTTTTGGGAATTAAACCTGAACCCGGAATCAGAGGATTTGAACTCTTGGTCATTAAGACCGTGAAATCCAAACTATGAAAACTAGGCCATCATAAAACATCGGGTTTTTTCAGGCCCTGATTTCTAGGCCGTACAATCTAAGTCATGGAATCTGGTCCTTAAAATCTACACTTGCAAACCAGGCCGTAACTCTGTTAAAACGCAATATTATGAGCTGAAAAATATACCAAAAAGTAGATCTTGGTGAGTTCTATGTGTGTGACCAGGAAAAAGTGTCAAAAAACGCGAAAATTGTTTTTTTTTAACCATTACACTGTACACTTACGAACAGCCAATCGGTTGGTAGTATGTCACGGATATAAAACTTGCTAAGATCTACATTTTGGAAAATTTTTCAGCTGATAATAATGAGTTTTAAGCGAGTTATGCGCGGTTTGCAAGTATCTTAAAATCAACACCCCTTACCGTAGACCCTAAACCCTAAGCTCTGAAATCTAAGCCCCTATCTCATATGTCCAGAACCCCTTTACCCCAGAGACTCCAATAAACCAAACGTAGATCATCAAATCACCCTGAATAAACGAGCCTTATGACCTAAATCCTCATGGCCCCCTCTCAATTTAATTTCCCAATATTCCAGGTGCAAGTTTTCAGCCCCCAATCCAATATACACATGTTTTTGTTTTTCTCCCCCATTTCTAGCTATATATAAGACCCTGACTTCTTCTTTTTCTTCCACAAAGTCAGATCCCTATAAATTTCCATTTGTATATAATTCTGTCTCTCCTTTTGAGCACCGCCCGCAGTCACATGCTGCTTTCTCTCTCACAGTCGGGCACAAAAACGTGATTCGTTGCTGTGGGGAACGGCGACACGAGACCTCTCCGGAGAAGACAAAAAAGCATTCGTCTCGTGAGAGTCCCCCACCTCAAAATGAGAAAAATGCTCCCCCTTCCCGACTAGACATAAATAATGGCTTTAGGTTTGGAGGAGGACGGCTAAAAATCAAGGAGAAGAGATGATGACAGAGTTCAAACGTTCAAAGTGGAAATGCAAATTATGGGATTCGTGGGATGGGAAACGGAAAAGAAGTCATGGGAATCTGAAGAACGACTTTGAAAAATTGGAATAGTAGTTGAGACTTTAGACTTCAGGCCCGGAGTTGAGCGGAATTCAAAAAAAAGAAGAGACTTTTAAAATGGCGGAAGACGGAATCCGGAATTCCGCTAAACCCTGCTTCAGGCTCAAAGCAACGCACATCTGGAGTTGAACGGAAAACCGGCACCTTACTCCAGATCAGAATTATTTTCAGATCGAGAGTTATGCTATGTGTCTTGAAACTTGTTACAATATATGAATAGTGACGTTTAGGCAAAAATGTTGAACCTGAAGGCCAAATGTACTGTAGCCATCAAAAGATTGGACCTCATAACTTGTTGAGAATCATGAAACGTGAAATATACAAAAATGAAGGTCTTAAAATACTCTATTAAATTAACATACAGATTTGGGATTTGGCAATTTTTTATATGGCAGACTGTCTGGTTGTGTATTCACTGAACTAATCTTGCAAACAGTATGCTCCGAAACCTACAGGAAAACTCATTGTTACGACCTTTTCTAGAGTTTGCGATAATAAAGTTTTTAACTTTTTCCGAATTCGTCAAATTTTGGACAATATGACAAATCCCCACGATTCCTGAGTCTACGAAACACACTGGAGCTTATAACGGATGAAAAGCTCATTAGTTTCGTTTTATCAATAAAGGTTCTGACATCGTCACAAGTTGATCATTTCAGAAATTTAAAAATTAAAAAAAAAATATTTTGTAGAGAATTTCAAGAGCTTAAACTTGATGCATTTTACGCCTGAAAAACTGAATCTAGAAGAAGTTATGAGGTAAAGACAGACGGTGGTGTGGTACCGGGGCTGAAGATCCACAAATTTCTGAAAAATAAGAGAATTCTGAATCCGTTCTTAAATTCCAAAAATTGTCAAAACGAATCAAGTTACGAGACTTTAAAGCAATTTCTCCAGCATCAAGGTTACTGTAACTTCTTGTAATTTGATCCATGACAAAAGTCGAGAAAACAGTATTTTTTCAGCTTTCCTATCATATACTTCCTGAAATTTCAGTCCAGCTTCCGGGGCCCCTCTAAAATCTCGTTTCCCCCATCACCGTCATTTCTCATCATCATTTCCAAAAGTACAAAGACAAATGAGTTGTCCTCTAGAACACGTGTTTTCAGACACTTGGGGGGTATGTCTCTCGTTAATCAAACCCCTTTCTCTCTTCTGCAAACAGTTGTTAGTCATAGTAGACTGCTGAGGGGGGAATATTTCAAAACAAAAACATCATCATTTCGAAATGTGTCACCATCATTCGCTCTCTGGACAAGTGGAATTCGAGACACTCTTCGTCTCCTTGTGGTCACACGCGGTCACATTTTCCCACTGTTTACCTTAAAATGAAATAGAACACACAAATCACAGATATCGAAAGGGATTGTAGACTCAACGGATTTATGATGATTATGTCATCTACTTATTCAAACATCAGGTACGATGATGAGAACACGAGAGAGATAATTGGATAATCGGTGGGGAAAGTTTTTGGCGGTTTCGGGTTACATTTGGCGAGGAAAATAGCGTGAAAATCACTGTGAGGTACTAGAGGAATCAAATTCACAGCTTGTAACTCGCAGCGTTAGGACCAGAGCCTAAGGTTGGCTCACCTCTCACATCACGTACACTCACAGCGTAAAACTTGAATTCACTAGAACTGTAGAAAATAAAGCTCGCAGCGTCGAACTCACAGTATGTAACTCGCAGCGTTAAAATCAGAGATCTCTGTTGGAGCATCACGACAGACGCCTTCCGCCATTTCAAAAACCGCATTCCGCTCAATTATGCTCACAGCTCAGATTGCACTCGCAGCGTGAAACTTGAATTCACAAGGTGAATATCACTGTTTTGAAACCTGTAAGAGTAAAACTCGCAGTGTCGAACTTTCTGCTTTCAATTCGCAGCATCAAAATTAGATTATTGGATTCTCGCAGCCCAGAACACGCAGCTCAGAACTCGCAGCTTAGAACTCGCAGCGTTTTACTCGCAGCATCTTTTTCGTACTGTTGTATCGGATCCCTTAACCAAGGCTTCTTTTCTGACTATGCCCATGTCTTCATTCCCTATTCTGAAAATCGAGTCTCCCTATGCTCACCTGACATTTTTGCACTTTATATCTCTGTTTCCCCTCCGAACGACTACGATTCTCGACACTACTAATCCTCTTGTCTCTCTCTCTTTAAATACGATACCCCCCCCCCCCCCCCCTTTCACACAAAATATGAACAAAAGAGGAAGAGAGACGAGACGCAGAGAAGACATACACTCTCGCTTCTCTGCGCCCTCTCTTCCCCTCCCCTATCCCTTATCTTTGAAGGCGCATATCTCAAAACCTAGAAGAGCTATCAAAAAGTTATCAACTACAAAAATGAACATCTATATGAGCTCTACACATAGCATATAAATTCAAAACACTAGGGCTACCCGTGATATTTTTACAAGCTGTTGAAGTTTTGCTTACGGTCTACAAAATTCCACATTTTGCAAGGTGACCCCTATCTTGAGTCGCTACTCAGTTGAAACAACTAATAATTATTAAAGAAATTTACGACCTCTTTCATGTTATTATGCAATTCCTTTGTTTTTCAAAAGTATTGATAATAGAGGAAGCAGCAACGCGGGGTAATCTATTTTTAGCACATTGCAGCGTGTTGTGTTTTCTAAGTTGATAAGAGACAGAGACCCCATGCTTCTTGCAATTGTCTCTTTCGAAATGTGTGTTTGTAGTCACTTTCTTTCAACTTATAGAAGTCATCCCCTCATCATTTCGCAACGAAATCATGCGCTTTTCATGAGACACGTTTTCAGGCTGAAATCTCGAAAATTCCCAGCAAAGTAGCGATTTGACACGTGGCTAGTGGATACGGAGGTGAAATTTCGGGAAAGAAATGTTTATTAGTACGGCAAGCTTCTTACAACCACGCTCTACCGAAACCGAAGAAAATTATGTGCGAAATTGAGAGATTCAAAGAAAAAAGAAATTTCTCAAGGAGATTTCGGTGGAGCGCAGTTGTAAGAACTGTGCAGAGCTAATAAGAACCACGGATTTTAGTGAATGTTGAGTTGGTTCGGTAGGGCGCGCATACGTTTACCTCAAATTTTGAAAAAAATCTATTTTCGGAGAAAAAAACTTGAAAAATCGAGACAAACCAATAGAATCTCCAATTCGTTAATAAAGTGCTAATCGATTTTCTTTTCAGTATGCAACTGCGCTCTACTGAACAACCTTTCATTCTGACCGCGCGAAAAGGTGGTTTTCTATTGAAATTCCACTGAATTTCCAAAAACAACGAATTTCAGCAAAAATTGAAAAATCTGAAAAATTCCGAGTCGGGTTGCGTGCGCGTCGCGGTTTATATTGAAAGATCCACAAATCAACGCTAAAATCCACCATGCCAATCGTTGTGCGACGGAGCGCGTTTCCGCGACCTTACGCATCAAAAATTAAAAAAATTATTCCGTGATACAAGTGCGCTCTGATGTGAACAACGATTCAAAGCTAAAACCGAGAGAAAAAAATCTAAATTTTGAGCGATTGCAAGCGCGCTCCACCGAACAATTCCTTCCAATCGCACGCTCCCCCAAAACCACCTAGACATTCTTTCTTTCTAAATACTAAACCAATTTCGTAATTGTCTCTCTCTCTCTCTAATTCAATGGAAATTCTTCCCAAATAAAAGTACAATCGAATAAAGAAGTCGTCATTCTCTTCTCCACTCCAACACCATTATCCGTTTCAATTGTCACCATTAAAACCGACAAAAACCGAACGACGTCCAAAACTAGACGGATTCTGATGACGTCGCCGTCGTCATCTGAATCCGTGTCACATCGAATTCCAAAAGGAAAGTCATTCGGAACGAATCATCGAATTAGTCGGATCTGAGTCATCTTGGAATTCGAATTCCTGAATCTTGCAAGAAAAACAGTTTGGGTATAAATAAAATTATATTTATTCGCACATTTTTTGGCATTTTTTGGTTTTTTTTTCCATTTAGATTTCAATAGATTTCTGGGGGGGTGATTGCGAGAGAAAGAAACAATAAACGATAATAGAAAGCCAATAGCGAGACATCATCAGAGGGTATAATACGTTCGATAAAAGTTTTCTTGGGAAGACTGGGATAGGGTTGATTCTGGGATATGAGCAAATAACAGACAATCGGTACTGGAATTGTGGGTGGGGGGGATTTCTTTTTATGGGGTGCGGATAAACGAAGAACCGGGAAAGAGACATTGAAAGGGGAAATGGGAAGGGAATATACATGACCACGAGTCTCTCCGTTACAGGATTCTGAAGACCGGGTCAACACAAAAACATTTGATTTGAGTTGAGGAGGGGGAGGAAGTTCGCTTAAAACCATCATAACACAACGTATAATTTTCTTCGGGTTGGGGGAGGAGGAGTCAATGAGCAGCAAAGTAACGGTAAGAGCAATCAAGGGAGAAGGCGGAGAGAATCAAATAACAAGTGATACTGTACATAAATACTAGGGTCCTAAAACGAAAACCTTCCTGGGGAAGAGAGGCCTTCTCAAGTCAGCCGAGAATGAAGAGGGAGAGCAGTTGCCCTATTTTAGACTATTCGTATAATACAGGGTAACAACAAAAAAATTTGAAAGAGGAAGGCGTTGACTTGGTCACACACAGACACATAAACTTAAAACTTTTAAAAATATACAAAAAAAAACAAATAATTAGTAGAGAAATATGAAAAAGTTCCTCAGCTGCAACATTTCACGACTCGGGATTGGGAGAAAGAAAATAATATATAATATTCTCAATATATATGTCATGGTGGAGATATTCGGGGGTGCATAAAAGGAAATTTTTTGAAAAAAGAGAGAGAAAGCTTTTGTGATGATGAAAGAATGATTACAATCAATTAAGAGCGCCAAAAAATGTGGAAGGTGTCTCGACGAAGGTTAAAACCAAAATATATTTACATGGGGGGATCGTCGTTTTTTATATGTACAAAAGGAAATAAAAGAGGATTCAGGAAGTGTCTAACTCGATGTTCCCAAGAAGCTGACAATTCGTGTGAACATGTTGCTTCCCGCGTTTTCACGACATCCTGTCATGTGGCATGGATCGTGGGATAGTGGGCGTCCGACTGCAAAGAAAAGAAATTAATTTTCGGAAAATCATAAATTCTGAGAAAAAAAAAGTTGAAACTTCACTTACGCGATTGACGACAGTTATTGTTGTTATTATTCGTGGGAATCGTTGGTGACGCCGCCGACTTCAGCGACGACGAGATCTTTCGCATTGGCGACGTCAGCACCGATGCGGCCGAGTGTGGACGAGCGAGACGGGCGAGTGTGGCGACTGGCGACAGCGTTGGGACGGGCGATTTGGGCGACAGCTCCTTTTCGATGGTGAGCACCATTTTTCTGAAAGAAATGCGATGAAATGAGGAAATGCCATTATAAATTCAAATTCTCTTACCTTGAGAGTCTACAATACTTGAATACAATGACGACGCTACGGTCCTGTGGATGAGGGATTCTGCACACCTTGTCGAGCACAATCGAGTGTTCGTTCTGCTCGTTTCCGAACGAACGATTCATTGGACTACGTGGCGGACGCTTCTCCATAATGTCGTGAAGACGTTCGATGAGATAGATGAATTCGTTGTACTTGTACGATCCACCGTCGATTGAGATCTGCTTGAACTCGACTGGCTTCGGATGGTTGAGCCACGCCTGCACGACGACGTACAGATTCTGAGGGCGGAACTCGTGGCATCCGTTGAGGTGGATTGAGATGCGTTTGCGATCCTTGTCGGCAAGTTTAATCCATTTCTCGAAGAGCTCCTCACGAACCATAATCGTCTGTCGTTGTTGTGGTTGAATGACAGTCAGACGATGGAGATTCGCCATGTCGAGCACCTCGTGCAACTCGATTTGTGTGGCCGCTTGCACGTGGTCGAAAGTGAGAGCACGAATGTTCAAATGCATCATCTCCAGGAAATAGAAGATGGTGACTGGTGGACGAGCTCCATAACACACTGAATCCTTGAAGGTGTAGTGAACGTCGCGAACGTCGCGAAGCTTTTCGGCGAGCCTCTCGATACGTCCAGCCGATTGATTTCTCATCTCTTCCGCTGCCGGTGGGCTCAATCTCACAATCTGTAGATCAGCTAGCGCCAACGCGGTCGCCTTATCGTTCATATGATTCTCGTAGTAGGCGGTTCTCCCCTTGAATGAACTCGGCGACATCGGATCTTCAATCTTCTCACGTTCGAGGAATGAGCAAAAGTTCTTGAAGTGCACCTCACAAATATCGTACTCTCGGATCCATGGTTGGAAATTAAAGGCGAACGCCCAGTTCGGATCATCTGTATCACTGTATTGATCACTGATGTATGTGGTCGTCTTGGACAAGAGTCCTGAGCTATCTGTGGATGATGATGTTCCACTGACGTTCCTTCGTCGATCATGCTGCTGTTGTTGCAATTGCTGTTGCTGCATCTGTTGCTGCTGTTTCTGCTCAGTCTGCTGTTGTTTCGTCTTCGTTTTCGAGCTAGAACTCAGACTGTCCGCATCGGATGACGATGTGGAAGCGATTGATGACGAGGAGGCGGATCCAGTGGTGTCCGACGACTCACTGTTCTTGGGTGTTCTCGTGGCGAATTGCTCGGCTGGTAGCGTGCTCACACCTTCCAGTATCGCACGTCGTCGATCGCATATGAAAATGCGCGCCTTGTGGAGCGATTCGTCCTCGTGGTAATTGTTTTGCACCATATTTTCTTCGGGCATCGGTTTCTTGTTTATTGAGCAACGTGTCATGTCAGTTGACGAGCAGCTGAAAAAACAAAATAAATTTGTTGAAAAAATAAGAATTTTGTAAATTTTTGAAAAGAGAGAGAAAGAGGTTAAAGTAGAAGAACATGAAAATGGTAGAAAGTGAGTGAGAATACGAAATGGAAGGAGGGGGAAATAATGTTGCCATGATGAGCTCTTATCAGCGTACAAAAGTGAATAGAGTGGAAAAGACGAGCAAAAGAGCACCCAGAGTTCCTCTCCCCCATCAATTTCCAACTCTTTTGTCTCCAAATCATTATCAATTTTTAGTAGAAAAAGACGGAAATGTGATTCGTGGAAAAACTTGAATGAGTTTGGTAGATCAAAACAATTTCAGATTTAATGGAATCTAGGGGAAAGGAGAGGCAACAAGGTGAAGGAATGACGCGAGATGGAGAAAAAGGGGATTTCCAGAAGGGGGGTACGACGACGAAGTCATGAGGATTCAGAAGACTCGTGACACAACAACGAACACACGAGAATGCGTCGCAGCGCAGCGCAACGCGGAAAAACAAGAAATGAATATGTGATTAGCGGAGAGGCGAATACGAATGGAGAAGACGTTGACTACAAGAAGAAGAAGCTGAATGGAACGAAAAAAAGCAGAAGACAACTTGGCTGGATGCCAACTTTGTTGTTTTTGAGATGAGCCATGGTTGGATGGATGGGGGACCACCCCACAACAAAAATATGATGGAGTAGTAGTGGTGGTGGTAGACCACACTCAAGCTCTCTAATGCTCCGCCCATTCGTCACTATTTTACGAAAAGTTTCGAAACTTTTCTGTGCGTGAGTTGGGCGGAGATTCAAAAGTGAGAGAGAAATGAGACAGAGAGAAGAAACAAAATGAAGGGCGGGAATGAAATAAAATGAATTGAAAAAAAGAACGAAAAGTGGGTGGGGTCTCCACTCTCTCGGAGAGACAGAAAAAAAACGAAACATTGAAAAATGTCCGGAGGAGTGGAGGAGACTCGAGAGATATAGAGGGACAAGGCGGGAGGGAAGCGGACTGGGTTGCGGGCTTTTCTCGCGCGCGCGCGCACGTGACCGGACGGAGGGAAGGAGGGAGGGAGGGAGGGATTTCGAAAGCCCTCCTGGCACGATGCCAAGCCGCAATTATAACACGTCAGTGAACGAAGTGGAGAGAGAGAGAGAGGGCGGGTGCGTGTGTGCGGGGAGAGGAAGAAAAAGACAGATGACGTCGTGCTTATAAAAAACATGTGTGAGGAGAAGAAGAAGAAGGAAATAAGGATGAAGTGGTGGAATTGCGCAAAACTAGAAGAGAACAAAAGCCACAGTGGGTGGTGTTCAGATGACGTCGCCCTTTTTTTTTACATTAATTATAAGAAGAATCCAGGAAAGGAATTTATATAGGTTTCTTTACTTTCCCTCCTCTATTCATCTATATATATATATATATAAATCTAGAAAACAAAAAGCGCCGAAGACCAATTCATTATCTAGATATATATAACATATATATCCTCGAATTCCTTTCACATGACTGTATCGAGGAGGAAAACAAGGAAAACGGGGATAAGGAATGCGAAGGAATGTGAGAAATCCAGAAAGGGAAAAATAATCGAATGGAATGGGGGATAAGAGAGAGAGAGTAACCGGAAACAGTAAGAGAAAGAGAAACTATATTATAGGAATGGAATCTTTTTTGCAGAAAAGAGCGAGTGGGGGAGGGGGGGGGAGGTATTTGCAATTCAAAACGGATTTTCGGGAATACAGTGAGAATGATAAAGAGAGAGAGCAATCAAAGTGGGATCACCACACACATTTTGTGTTTGCAACTAATGAGCGGAAACTCTGACAGTGTGAGGTGCCGCTTTCTGAGGAGAGGAATAAGCTTAGGAAGAACAGGTCTTGGTCACAATAGGTCAGCTGAGGGAAAAGAGGAACACCAAAAAAAAAAAGAAGAATAAAGAGAATGAACACAAAAAAAGGGTGCGCGAGAATTCCTCCTTCTCTCAGCTGACAAGTGCGCAAGGAAGGGCTAAAGGAGGAGAAAAAGGACGATTGTAGTGTGTTTGTGTGTATGTGAGGCATGGGAAAGTGGGTGGGGACAAGAAGGGTCGTCGGAGCACAAGAGAGAGAGAGAGAGGGAGGGAGAGAGAGAGTGAAAGCACGCCCAGTTAGAGTAGAAAGAGAGTCCGTCAGTCAAAACGTTTCCCGCGCGCGCGCGAGAGCCCCGCGAGCACTACTGCATTCCTAGAGTGTGGTGAATGGGGAGGGAGGGGTGGGTCTGGGTACACACACACACACACATAACGTCCTTTGAAAGACACTCAACCGGCTGAGCGAAAGGAAGAAGGGGCGGAGCTTTCCCGCCCGGCTGATAGGGGAAGGAATGAGGAAGGTCAACACAGAATAGAAAAAAGGGAGGAGGTCTTCTTCTTCTTCATTTCCGAACGGCACCACCTCCCACCAAGGACAGTGCCACTGTGGCAGATGGGTGGATGTAAGACGGAGGAGGAGGAGGAGACGGTGTCGCGGGAAAATAAGAAGGAAGATAGGGATGAGAAAGGAGGGGGTGTGGCCATGGTACCAACCACCTGCGTGAAGACATCATTTCCCGCGCGCGCACGCGTACAGGAGAATGAAAAAATGAAGAAGAAGACCAAGACCACAGGGTGGTACGTCTTCTCCTTCTTTTTTTTCGCTTTCCCCTCCAGCTGGGTGGTCTATGTGTTCGACGCGTGACTTTTCGCCCTTGGCGTCGTGCCCGGTATCGTCTGCACGACGACGACCACCAGTGGAGACGATAAGAAGCAAATAATAGCAATTTAGATTGCCTCCTCCTCCTTCTACACCTTGGGGTTGGCGGCCGGCCAACACTAACCAACTTTTGCACTTTTAGCGTCGTGCACTTTTGTATGAGGAGGAGGGCGCCATCGTTTTCTTCGCGCCGTTAGAATAAAGGCACATAAATCGTCGTCGTTGTCGGAGGCGACGGACGTCGAAATGTGAATTCCTATCTAACACAGAAAACTGGCACTATTTATCGGAGACTGGGAGGTCTACAACATTCGCCTCTTTCAGTAGATATAGGTGGGGATCTTTATGATGGGGAGAGAAGTGTGAAGTTGAGAGGGATTTGGACGAGACCGTGTGACTAATACCATCAAAAATGAGCGGCGGATAGAGACCTCATCTCAACTACTACATGTAAATAATATAAAAATGAGGTTCAGTTGAACAACAGGAAGTGGTATTGGCCAAGTGCCAAGATCCGATTATGATGGCAGGGAAGGACGCGTGAGGTGTTTAGAGCGCCGTATATTCTGAATCTTTCTAGGGGGATCGTTGAAATTTCGAATTATGTGAGCAATGAGCAAAAGGTGTGCCTTCCTAATCCTAGTTGTCTGAACATGCTACTAGTGATTTCCGAAATTTCACGAAAAATCAGGGCTTCCCTTCTGGGCTTTGAAGGTGTCACACGGCTCATTCAGAATTCAAGAATCTCTAGAGAGAGAGAGACCACGCGATTCAAAGTGAAGCGGCACCCCAAAAAGGTTAGATATAGAGAGAGCAAAGGTGATCTTCTTCTATATCCGCGCGGTGCAAACTGTCCTTTCCTCTGAGAGAGAGAAAGAGCTAAGAGCAAAGGGCGAAGAACACTGTACCCTGAGCCCGCCCCCTATTCGAATTTAGTCACACACACACAAGAGGAATGCGTATGCGGGTTCGTTTGATTTGGAACGAAGCCAAGTGGGCGAGAGAGAGAGGCATCGAATGGGCGGAGATTTAGACACAAAGGTTATACAAATAGGAGAAGAAGTCGGCAACATCGGTAGGAATGAAGAGAGAGAGAGAGAGGAGAAAGCTCAGGAACACACACACAGACTGTATTAGCTATGGTATGTCGTCGATTAATTTGTTTGTGCATTTTCCAATTTGGCACTGATCAAGCTTAAGCTGAGTAGGAGGAGGAAGGGAGATATTTGCTAGTCTCTACTACTAGTACAAGTACAAGTGCACCGACGCCGCCGCTTCCGACCTCTCGGATTACTACTGCTACAGTATACATCAGCAACATCCTACTATAGGGGGCACCTGACATAGTTCATCATCATCCTAGGTTTCTAGTACAAAAGATTATGACAGCTGTTGCTAGATGCATGACGAAGGGAAGGAGGTCGGAGGAAGCTTCAGATCAAAGTTCTGACCTTCTAAGAATAACGAGAAGAAGAAAATCAAGAACAGGAGCTCTTCTCCGACTAAACTAAAAACGAAAATGAGAGAGATGGGAGGGGAGTGATCTGAGAAGATACTTTACACTCTCACTACTTTCCCGTGAGCTCCGTATCCTCTCTCATCTCCTCAAATCATTCAGTAGAATAGAACCACCAGGCAGTAGAAGAAACTCTTCTTTGAAGAATGCCACAAGCATCCGGAGAGCACCACCTCATGGAAAGAGTAGGAGTGATGATGAAGAAGAAGAAAAAAAGAGAACAACTCATCAATCACATGACTTTTCTCGGGCTCCGCCCATCCGGTGCAAAACTTTCTCCTGCTTTCTCCTGCTCTTCAAATTTCCACTCCCTCCTCTTTCCGGGCCGCCATGGTGGCGATCATGATGTCAAGGCGCCGGTAGAGGACGGGGCTCCATGATGCCGCCAAAAAAGAGCTCCGATAGAATAGAGCAATACACAATAGGGCGGGTGGAATGAATGAATGAATGAATGGGTGCGCAATGCAACATAAAAAAGAGAGAAAGTTGCACTATTACTTCTACTTACTACGTGATAATACCGTACTGTTTGTACTTTTGTCTCCCTCTGAATCTCTCTCGATCCCTTTCCCTCTTCCTCCCGTCGGAGTTTGTTTGTACTCTGTTGGAAGGTGCCAGGTGGTGACAAGCACCGTTCGGGGCGTCCCGGCGCCAGTACTTGCGCGCACTGGACCCTAGCGGGCGAAGAAAGTTCAGGAAAGTGAAGAGAGGAAGGAAATTCGGAGAATTGCAACATTTTTCTCTCTCTCAAGTGGGGCGCCTAGCACTTTTCATTCTATCTTAGCCCACATGTGTGTGCGCCAAAAAATGTCTTGTGAGGTGGGGAAGAAGAAGAACAAAGAAAAGAAAAGAGATATAGTTTGATAATATACAGAGCCCGAAATGCAAAGAAGGGATTCCCTCCAATCGAATGACAAAAAGACAAAAGAGATACACGTGATATGAGTGTGAGGACGAGGGGAAAGTCTGTATTTTCCTGTCTCCGCTAGAAGAGAGACAGAGAGAAACGAGAGTGACAGTGTGCTGAATCACAGACAATGTGTTGATACTACACCCCGGCTGACAGTCAGCTGATTGGTAAGACCTAGGGGTAGGAAGGAGGAGGAGAAGTAGCAAGCAATGAGGACACATAGACACGATTCATCATATGAAAAAAATGTCTTGTGTGTCATCATAGTTTTCATAGTTTTTACAAGACCACCGGGAGGTTTCGCGACTGCCCAGCTGATGATCGCCGTGACAAGATTCTGATTGTTAGAGAAAAGAGGAGAAGGGAAAGACTGGCTGCTGCTGTTTCTGCTGTTGCAGAATAATAACGAAAAGAAACTATATGCGGGGCGGGGCGGAGAGGGTGAAACGCGGAAGAAGACAGAAACACACACACATACAGACGGAAGGGGAAGTTCATCTTTGGGAGGCGTGTACTCGATTCGCGGAAGAAGACAACATCGAATAGCTAAGCGGTGAGGAATTTCTACTAAAGGTTCATTGACCTCCATTTATTATATCTCTGTCAGAGATGGACCGATTAACCGGACATGAGCAGAAACAATCAAAAACGGACGTTTCTGTAGTTAGTAGTATATTGTAACCTTCTTCGACCTGTCTTCCATATCGCTCATATCTCAAACTGATATGATCTGCGCGGTATCTATGCGAGGGCCCTCTCATCAACAATGTTGCACCACACACACGCAAATCTCTTTTGATTTATTACTTTGGTCTTTTGGTCCCGCGGAGAAGAGAAAAGGGGTTCCCCGTGTTCTTCTTCTTCTTCCTCATCTACACAGACAGTGCTGCGCTTTTTGATATCAAAACGTATCAGCTGCTGCTTCGGTGAGTGCGTGGAGAGTACGAATTATTCCTGGTGACAGTTGCACTCTGGGAGAATGTCTTTCGAGAGACCAATGATCAGGTGTAACAATTCGGAGGGACCTTTTCGTACAATTCTCTCTATCTTTTGCTGCGGTTGCTCTTTGAAAATCAACGCAATCTTCCGATTACGCAACTGTAGAAGCAGCAGCATATACAGAACAGAAGCATATAGAGAACAGAAGAAAATGTGTCCTTTTTATTTTGAGAACAAGAAGAAGATGACGTCCTTTGGCATCTGATGACCACAAGAGCGTTCTCAGAGAGTTCTTGTTTTGCTCTCCTTTCTAGATTTCATATATGTGTTCGAAAACAACACGCCTAGACAGCGTTCACCACATCATCTGATCATGCGACCATCATCATCATCTCCAAATCCATATATCCCACTATAAAAACTTCTAGGCGTTCCTTCCATCGTGACAGACGGGGTGTGTGTGACAGACATAGAGAGTGAGAGTGATGGTGGCGAGGGGTCTCCAGTCAAAAAACAATAACAATTTCTCTCTCTCTCTCTCTGTTTCCTTCACATTCCGAGAGTCACATGAGGAATAAGCATCTAGTAGTTGTAGAAGCAAGAAGCAAGAAAACCCGTTTCGAATCGGGAACGACAAGGAGGAGAAAGCATCCCTGAACTATTTACTGCATGATGTCTACTAGTAGGCGTGTTTTGCCACGTGACGGCTTCATCAGAGAAGATCCACACAGAGAAGAACGGTGGTAGAAAAACAAAAATTCGAGAAATTCGGGGGACTGCTACTGCTGAATAGATTAGCAAGGTTCGGTTTCTCGGACCAGAAAAAAATATTATTTATTCTGTCACCAAAAACGAGAAGGAGAAGGAAGTAACGGCGGGTGGAAGAATGATGGCAGAATGCATTTCTAAAACAAATGTGCTGTGCTCCCTACTGCCTTCTGAAGACATGCCTCCTTCATCTTCTTCATCGTATTCTGGAGTCGCCCTTTTCTTCCAAAACCAATTCCCTACTTCGCGACCAGATTCGATTATATGACCACCTTCTCAGTCATCGTCCTTTTCATTCGGGGCCCACCCAGCTCTCTTTAGAAGAGCACCAAGTGGAATATATTACCGAGAGAGAGACTCATTCAATGGGAAAAGACGGGGAATAAAAACTATTAAAGTACAGAAGAGTACTTGGATAAAAAGTGAATGAGAGCGACGGGATTACGGCGGATGGATGCATGGGAAAGCAGACTACTGCTGGGATACTCACACCTACAGTACCCATCCCCTCGCTCGGTGTTCCTAGGCAACCCAAGCTCCTCACCTCGGTTTATTCCTCGTCGCTCTGCTATCGAATCGTGGCGAGTAGAACATCATAGTATCTCACCAGAGATTGAACAATTCAGATATCACGGAGCCTCCCTGAAGATCAGAGGTTGATTCAGAGTACGGAAAGAGGTTCCAAGAAGTTGATCGCAAAAAAAAGAGCAAAGAAGAACGAAAACAATCGAGAAGAGAACCAGGAGCGTGGACCCCCTAAGCACAACAACCAGCTGCACACAACACACAACAAGCGTCCTGCATTCGGCGAGAGGGGCGGAGCTTGGCACGGCGCCAGAGACTCAAAACCTTCTTGTTCTTTTTCTTCTTCTTCTTCTCCGACGACGAGCGGCGCTCCTTTTTTTGAGGCACCCTACTCTACAACTACTACTACTGAAGTAGACGACGAAGCTGTCGGAGAGGGTGGTCTCCATCGCCGTCGTCGGGGGCACAAGAATCCATCAAAAACAGCATCGTCGCCACGTTAGGAGGCGGAGGCTGCTGCTCCAGAAGAAGACGACGAAGAACGTGAAAACTATTTGGGAGTCGGCGTGACACTCACGCAGCCTGTCACGGAGGGCGCGGCGACGGCGACCACCACGAGGAACATCTAAAAACCAACAACAACAACAACTATGCAGAAGATATCTTCTTCTTTTTTTCTTCTTCTTCTTCGCTACTTTTAGATCTCTTTTATTCGCGCACAGACGCAGACATAGTCAAGAATGCGGGAAAAAGAGAGTGAACGAACACGAGAGAGAGAGTAATTCGACGAAAAACTTTTCGGGGGGTCTCTCTTGGCACTCAGCCAAGTTCGATGGACACTGGCCTCCCCTCCCCTTCCGATTGAGAGAGAGAAGCAAATCGCTGCAGCCCTCCCAGCGCGGGAATGCAACCAACCGTGCGGGAAGATATTTAGATCCAACTGGAGACAGAGAAAGAGAATCTACGCAATGTTTGTGTCCGTCTTTCTATTGGGACAACGAAGAACAAGGAATGATGAGAAGGAATGAAGGAAGGATATCGAAGACCGGCCCGCCAGGACCGCCTAATTTGTTGCAATATGTCAACGTCGTTTCGCATCATTCCCTTCTGCTGATAAAACTTCTTCATTCTTCAATCATCCTATCAATGACCATATGACCTCCTATTGCCAAATACTCCTCTCATCACAATGCATCGTGGGAAAACGGGGAATAATTTGACAATAATGCTGCTAGCCACCTCCTGGCACCTCATCTCAGCTGACTGGCCGCGCGCCAACAACCAGGTTAAGACGATCACATTCCTCTACTGCCCGCGCGCGCGCTCTTCGTCTTTGAGTCCTAACCGACCATCTCTATCTACCATATGACCCTTAATTAGCAAACAAGCGGTACCCCAACGGTGGTTACACCATATTGATGCTTCGTCTACTTAGAGGCGGAGGGGGGAATCTCTTCTGGATTTCACGTGATGTTCATCATCCCAAATTTCTTGTTTACAGGGGGATAACCGAGATAGAAATATAGAGAGTGAAAAAATTGTTGGTTGGTGGTACAGGAGGGAGAAGTCTTCTCACCGAGAAGATGAAAGGAAAATGAAGAACACAACAATGACACGATGAAGCCCCCGATTCTCCTGCTATCTGTTATAGCGGGGAGGTGACGGAAGGCAATCAAAAAACTTCTGCTATCATCTCTTCTCTCTGCAAAAGTTCTAGGAAGAACACTCCGCCTGCACACACACACTGAAACGCCTACCCAAACCTATAAATCTCAGTTTCCACGACTTGGTTTTACAGCACCGTGTTGTCCAAGTGTTCAGACCATTCAAACACACGCACAAACTTCGCGGGCGCGCGAAACATGCGGGCGTAGGTCAAACAATGAATCATATGGTCGGGACGCCTGTGATTCATCGAATCGGTCCCCCCTTCAATTCCTCATACCAATACCAACACTACCACCACCACTGCGACGGCGTCCGAAATAAAAACATCTAACGTCACTTTTTTCCCGCAAAAAAGTCAGCACTATAGCAAAGCACACACATATGCTTCAAGCGTTTTTTTGCGATTGCTTCTCGTCATTCTCTTTTCTTGGCGACGTGCGCCCACACCCGCGCCTCTTCACGTGACGGCAGTCCGGGAATGGCCATCATCATCCTCACAACAGCTTCTTCTCTCTACTTCTCCAACGTCGTCGCCTCTACACTACTACTTCTTCTTCATTTTTTCGTTTTCTCCGTATTTTTCCTCGGGACTGCAATAAAACACTCCGCTTCCCTTTTTTCCCCTCGTGGGGAGGTTGTGCTCTCCCGCGTTAGGACTTGGCAGCGTGCCAGAGCTTCAACGACGAGAGGGACGGAGAGCAGGGAGAGAGACACATTCTAAACGGGCTGAAGGGAAGGGACTGGTGCAGGTGAAATTTGATATGGGATCTCTCTCAAAAGAGGCGAGTGTAACGCCTAAAAGTTCACAACTACTTTTTCGTTACCGCAGATTTCCTGGGATCCGAAACGTCAAGAAACAACGTCTTTGCTGACGTAGAAGAAGAATCAAAAAAGAAACAGACATGCCGAGCCGTGCTCCCGGATAAACAACGAGAGCACAAAGTTCTCTCAGTTCTGCCCCGCTAAAGTGTTTTTAGTTTGAAATTCCTCATTTAGGCTTGCTTCAAACCGTTTATGACCCAATTTTCATTCATCGGCTCAGCTGCTCGCCACCTCCCAAATAGATTCAAACACATTAGGGTTGATGAGATGATGCTTTAGTGTAGAATTGGGTGGAAACGAAGAGGGAAAAAAGTGAGAAGAACCCCATAAATCAAGTGGCACCCATTGGAATGTGATGGTGCCCTGTGTGAGACCAAAAAATCGTGGCGCTCACTCCAAGAAGTGCATACGTCAATGAGAGAGAGCAGTTGCTCTCAATAGTAATTTTTTGCAGAAAAGAAGAAGAAGATTCTCACTATTTCCGGGGGCAGCTAACCACCAACTTATCTTCTTCATCGTGGGTTCAGAGAATGTTTTTTCGTGTTTTCTTTTCTAGTGAGAGTGATAGGCTGACCACACCACCACAATCGATCATAGATGATGATCATACGCCTATAATAATACAGTGTGATGATCCAAAACTAGGATCGTGTTGATGGATGGGACGACGACTACAATGTGTGTTTTCCCAAATAAATAAACACATTCATGTAATATCTATCTAGGAATGGGAAGGGCGAGGAGGGGGCGAATAATGCCCAAACACATCATCATAAAAAGTCAACAATACAAGAGTATATACTCGAGAGAGCCCATGTGTGTGTGTGTTTAAGTCTGTATAGAACACGTGCTCCGCCCGTCTCGTCATCCACCGGATGGATCCTTCATAATAAAACACAGATGATTGATCATATTGCTTCGTGGTGGGGGAGATGAGTGGGTGCCCTTTCCAAAGAGAGGTCCTCACTAACTAATAAAATAAATATAAACAAAACTTCACTTTTTCCAAAAAGATGACGTGACTCTTCCTCTCCCAAACCTTCTGATTCTAGTGGTATTCTTTTCAGCTGCCTCTGGAAAAGCGCCTGACACTACTAAAAAGGTTAAAATTGGAGCAATGAGAAACAAACAAAAGAAAGAGAGAGAGCGAAAGGGGTACCATGACCTTTCTACGGAGCCGCCACGAGACATCTTTATGTGCTCTCAAATGGCATCACCATCATGAGAGAATGCAACATAAGAGGGATTTTGCACTTATAGCCTAATTTCAAATGTCTAGACTCTAGACTAGGGCCAGACATTCGTTCTCATGTCGAAATTAGACTCAATTTGTCTACAGTGCTCTAAACGATCAGAATCCAACTTTTTTCTCGTTTTTTCAACAAAAATTTGAACGTTCAACTCTCCAACTAATAAACAAAGACGAACTCCATGCTCAGTGCAACAGCAGAAAAAAATACAGCAAAGAGGAAGGAATTTTGCACACACACGAAAAACCATTCCGCGGAATGTTTGCTCATTGTTTGCAATAAATCACGTGGGGGGCTCTTTATTCTCCTTACAACCGGTCTCCTTGCTAAATTTATCAGTGTTTGAACTAGGAAAAGGAGAGAAGTGTTGCGAAAGATTGCATCTTCAGATCATACAGATCATGGTAATTACCGTAACCTTTTAGATCGAAATCGAAATCGAACTGAGACCGTGAAGAAGTAAAAGTGAAGCAGAAGACCACACTGACTGAAATTTCTAAATGTTCTCTTCTCCTGGTGGTCTTCTTGGTCACGTCTTCATCGTCGTCGGGCAACCAGCATCCACAGTAGTTTTGTCAACATCAACTACACGGGTGGTCACATGGAACACCGACTGACAGTGACACAAACAACCTACTTACACACTCTTCTTCATTTTTTCATTTCAATTCCTGCTGACTATGCCAAATTTTTGATGGGTTCTATAAACACACCAAATACAGACACATGCAGAAAGCGAGAATTCTGCTAGAATTGGAATTTTACAAAAAGTGTCTCATGATTGAACTATTAGGATGACTTTCTCCTGAAACTCGTACTCTCGTGTGTGCGTGTGTTGTCCTACAATAACTGATGACGGCAGCACTTTTTGAGACTATTTGTCGAGAGAGGAGCACGAGTTTTTGGTTCAGCGGATGGTTCTCATGGTACTCAATAGTTTCAGGGAGTGATCTGAATCTCTTAAAGGGATCGGAAACCCACCAATTCAAAGTGCATGGCTATAAATTACACTAAGAAAACACTTTCTTCATTTTCTTCCTCAGGCATAATGGACTCGTGTGTGAGAGGTCATAAATTCTCGCTAGTACCTCTCTTCCTAGGACCAGTTCTTCCTTCGTTTTTTTCGCGCTATTCCCAACCATTCATTAGCCAGATGACTCAGTGGCAGTGGCAGTGAGGAGTGCGGCCTCATGGCCTTTCTCTCTATTTCGGTGCCAGGCACTATGTACCATCTCTATTGTCGCTACGGGGGCGCTGACCCGCGCGCATAACGGCACGGAGGCCACGCGCGCGGGGGCTCCCATCACATAAATGGGGCCAGATGTGATTTGAAAATGTGCAGGTGGGTGTATCTATGTGCATTGTGCATATTTCGGGAAATTGCCGAGATGGAGGGGGCCGAGATGGAAGCTTTTTTGAAGGTCTTAGTGTAACATCAGCGTTAAATTGGTCGAACGAAGTGGGCGAAATGGAATGAGTCAGAGCTAAGGGATCTAGACTTCCGTTTCAGAATTCCGAATTCCCGAGATGCCCGGGTTACTGTAAGAATCTCAAGATTTGAATCTGGGATTATCTAATCTAGAAATTCCGCCTCCCTTTCCAGATTTTCCGAGATTTGTACATCAGGGTAATTCTCATGTTTCAGAATTCCCAGGAACCTCAAGGTTACTGTAGGCACCTTATGATCTATCTACATAACATCATCTGACTCTCTTCCACCTGCTAACTTCAAATCAGTCCGTACAAACAACCGAACTACACTCGACGACACACAATCAATCAGACTTCGCACTTTCACTTCATGATGCCAACTTGGTTATCATTATTTTAAAAAACGGCAACAATTTCAGCTGCCAGCTGGAAAGTGTGTGTGTGTCGTCTGGCCGGCGCCCCTTCCATCACTTCAAGTCATCATAACGCGTCGTGCTTTTTTGTGATTTGCAAAAGAGTTTTGAGGAGGGAGGGGACGAAAAAAGAACTACTTTTTTTCACTTTTGCAAAAAAAAAGACGTCACACTTTTCAATTTCTTCACAGTGTCGGATGGGTTTGACGGAAGCGCACGCCGAGTACGAGATAGTACTACGTACACAAAACAAAATGAAACAAAAGAGAGAAAAGTGATAAGAGCGGGGAAACAAAAAACGAAGAGAGTTAGCGGAGGTCGGGATGGGTGCACCCGGGTGTGTGCTCCTGATAATTCGAGGAGGGGGTAAAAACGAGCGGCATGATGAAGATGATAGAGAAATTTAGTGATAGGGTAACGGAGAGAAAAGAAGAGGAGAAAACAGTTGCAAAAAAATGTTGCGTAGCGCAGAATATTTAACAGCAATGCAAACACATGGAGAGTTCCATCATACTGTATTTTCACTTCTGTGTTTGTGCGTGTTTGCGCAGTCGTCGGAAGCAATGACGTCCTAACGAGCACCGACAAAATCAGAGCTTGTAGCTCTAGCTCGTGCGTGGGAGAGAGACCGAGAACCGATCCGAAAATGGAACTGATTTAGTGTGTGAGTTCGGTTGGTTGCAACTATTCTTGCAAACCGCGTGCGGCGCGAGGCGCAAACATTTCATGGCTCCGCGTCGATCTCCGTCCGCAGCGCGGTGTTCTATATTCGGATCGGTTCCCCACCACCAATTGACGCTCACAATACCCGAATACCACAGAGGAACGTCTTGGAATCGTGACGACAATGGGGCGCCAGGCGCGCAGAGAAGATTCGCAACATGTGAGAATTCTGGCTCTTGTCGACGAAACTTTGATCTGAGCTTTCGACTAGAGATCAGTCCATCGAGGGACCTGAGCTAGAAAGCTGACTTCAAGGATACCGTATATAGCATTCTATAGACTACAAACCACAGATTGTTCGTCTTCTCGCACAAATTGTCGTTACTAATTCTTAAACATAATTAACAACTTGTGCAAACAAAACATCAATCCCAACGCATGTCTTTCTTATCAATCACCTCCTTCTTCTCTGCTCTTCTTTCCACTTGGCTCGATGCCAGCAAAGAAATATTGAGCTATTGATACGCGAAGAGAAAATCGCATCTCTCACTCGGCATCTCTGTAGGAATAGAAGTGGTGAAAAGAACATGACGATGATTAATGAGCGGAACTAAATTCTGACAGGACTACAAGCGGAAGAGATATCGAGAGAGGAAACAACGGATAGAGATTTGATTGGGGGAAATGAGTACTAGAGGTGTCAGCTCTTCTTCTTTTTCTTCTTCAATGGTTTCGTCTTGTGGTGCTCATTGATCAATGAGTGTATATACACTTGAGGACATCGTAGATCAAGCTGGATGGATATAGTGCCCTTCTCGTTTCCATCGCCATCCGTCAAAAAGTTTCAAGAAACAGGAAACTAAAAACGCGATGGAGAGGTGACGACCTCGGATCTTATCTCACCCCACACTACTGCTATACTACGAATTTCAATTCTCTGCATGGTTAGTAGTGAAGGAGGAAAAGAGGGGCGCGGTAGCTAACACGGATGGGATAATTAATCGTGAAATCGGTTCACGCCGTCCCAGGGTCAGAATCTCTAGATCTTGAGTATCTGTGGAAACTGTAAACACATTGGGGACGAAAACAGGTGGAATTCCAATGGTCAGGAAGTCATCGAGATGCTGGGGATTCTGAATCACTTTTCACAATAAGCAAAAATCAAATAATTTCAGATCAGAATACTGAAATCTGAATCATTTTCAGATTTTTGCACAGAATTCCAATAAATATCACTGATTACATCCTGAACATCTATAGCCTCTAATCTTCTTGTTCTTTGCGGTGGTGAGGTTGTAAACAATCAGATTCCTCAACTCGTGATGACACTGGCTGCAACGACGAAATCAGAATACATAGATCAATTCGTTATATAAGTTGTTCATCAGGTTCAAAAACTGAGAGAACGATCGGACTACGGTAGCGTAGCGGAAAACCGAGACACTTGATTACCATAACCCTCTAGACCCATTTGTTGAAACCAATAGCCTCAACATGTTCTTTTCAATGTGTTCGTCATAAAAAGGACACTCTTCTCCATCTCTTCTTTTGTTCGTCGCTCAAAACGGGGGTGGTCTAAATGCACAAAGCGCATCTAATTACGGAAATGTAAATGAGTCCCCTCTTCCGATTCCCATTTGGTGAGATGACGGGGATCGTATTGGCGGGTGGAAAATGGGGAAAATGGAGTTGTACTTTTAGACCGAAACGAAGTGCACCGGTTTGAATTCGAATTCAAATTCAAAAGGTAGACTAGACCTGGTCTTCGACTTCGAGGGGGGGTCTTCTCTCTTTCACAGAAAAAATGCTTGTCTGGTGCGGCTCTTTTGATAACATGTCTGTGGTGGTGGCGGTGTTCTTCAAAAGGATGCTGATCTCTTGTCAATAGAGAGACCGTTTTCCTGAAACTCAGTCACATGAGACTGTTGTCATCACGTCACGAGTTTCCGGAGGGAAAATATGACTATTCGAGGAGAGAAAAACGTCATCTTACAAGTGCATCGTTTTATCGTTTTTCAGATACAAGGAAAACGCTTGTCGTAAAAGGGCAAGCACTTTCAGAGTGCATTCATTCCTATCCCCTTTGCTTACGGTCGGTGGATCAGCTAAGACCCGTTCGATTTAATTGCAACACACATGTAATCTTTCGCCTCCTTCTCCTTCTTCCTATCGCATTCCTTTCCCGCCATCTTCGAAAAACGGAAAGAAAACGCGACACAAACAGTTCTTCAGGCACGAAAACATTGTTTGTACGCATATGCAGATAGTGTGGTCGTCTTATAGTAGGTTGATAGTAGAAAACCCCCCGCCCGGCCATATGATGATAGCGACGACGACACAACGCACAATTTGTCACGTGCAACACCATTTCTCGACGACATGAATATGATAATACATACACCCGTTAAGGGTCTCTCCAACGATTCCAGCCGGTTTCATTTCTAGGTGAAAGTCCACTATTCACACTTCGGTCTTGTCATCTGGAGAGATAGTAGGCGAAGAAGAAGCGTGAATGAATGAATACCGGGGGTTTCCTTTTTCTTCATCAAACAAGGAAGTGAAAGAAGACGTCAAGAAGGAAGTGAAACCGTTTCTTCAGATGGAGTGCGAAAAAAAAACGAGGTCGGGGCATAGTAAATGTTACAAATTGTAGATATTGTATCAGGCGTGAATGAATCAAACCAAGTTTCGAGAAAGTGGACAGTGTCAGTGTCTCCTATCATTTACTGGAATGAGGAAGGAAAAGAAAAAAGATGAAGCATGAGGAAGATATTTCCGCATTATCACAGAACATCGGGAAGTGATAACATACGGGAAAATGTGTGGTGACAAACATGGAGAGAATCGTCGTTGGAGGAAGTTTTTGTTGTTCGAGGAAGAGGGGGAGAGGAAAACGGATAGTGTTGCGAGGTTCGGGGGACCTCTGGAAAGAGTCTGGATACGAGACCTTCCGGAAATGACGAATTCAGAAGTTACAGATTTCGTCTCAATTCTCAGAATCTTCTTACAGTCCTGATACCGAAATCTTCATCTAGAAGCCTCCAGACCATACTTGCAAAATATCGGCCCGGCCCGGGCCGGTAGAGAAAGTTGCCGGCCCGGCCCGGCCCGGTCGGCCCGGAGTCAAAAAATGAGCACAATTTTTTCACAAAATTTTTCGAAATTTTTTGAAATTTTTATCAAAAATAGTCAAAAATCCTATGTAAACTTGAGTTTTATCGATATGTAAAAACATAGTCGAAAATTCGACTTTTTTGCGAAAAAATCAAAAAAAATTTCAAAAAAATTCAAATTTTCAAATTTTTGTACTGTGACCCGGGCCGACCGGGCCGGGCCGGGCCGGGCCGGTGAAAATTCTCAAATCGGCCCGGCCCGGCCCGTTGCAAGTATGCTCCAGACTCCTAGATCTACTCCCACATATCCTAAGATCTAGAATTCCATATATTTATAGAATTCCATCGGATTACTACCAGACAATAGCCTCCGGATTACTACTATTATCCAAGTTCATTCATCTCTCCACGCAATGTTCACAGAAGACGTTGTTGTTAAGGCATCAAAGATCAACGGTTCCGGTGGTGATGGTGGGTTGATTGGAATGTGTAGACTTATAGGGTTACACACTGACACAATAACTACTTTAGTGTAGTTGTTTTCTGCGCAACTTGGCTACAAACTTGAAGGGAAAACTTACAGCAAGAACCGTATTGACTGCTGAGCAGCTTCCTAATAGGAGATCTGAGTTGGAGAGTTCAAAAGCCAAATAAAACAGGTGATATCATTTGGAATTCGTGGCATTTCATTTCCGACGGATAGAATGATTCTAGCAAAACTTGCGATCCTTCCGATTTTCGTCGCCATCTGATTTACGACCGCCATCAAACGCCTTTTCGACGAAATGTGTTAGGATTCATACCCTATTCTATATCAATGACTACTTTATTTAGCCGAAAATGTTAATCGGGGATACTGTAATCTGACGTAACTTTGTGATAGTCGGATTCGATCAAAAATCAGGTAATTCCTTCTTTCGGAACGACGTGCCAAACTGCGATTCCCCCGGGAGAGTCAATTAGTCAAAAACTGAGAGCACCTGCTCTCATCCAGACTCCAGGAGGACATCCGCGAATAACAACGTGAATGTGACGGATAATTCGAAGAAAACGGGACAGAAAAGAGGTCAGAGCAGCAAAAACAGCTTTACACTCTGTGTGAATTTTCTGTGTGTGTGTGTGTTGACTCCGAGAGGATGTTGATATGTTTCGTTCGAGGAAGTGAATGTATGTGAGTGTTGAAAACATTGGGAGAAAAAAATCAATGAGTGGGGATTCCGGAAGTCTAGACTCATAGGTGCAGTTGTAACACGTTATTTTCGACGGAGAGACTTAAAAGTTTTGAGTGAGGGTCAAAACAAAGGAAACTTAGCAAGTTTCGTTTCAAATTTTCGATGAAAGATAACGCGAGAGCTGAACCTGGGATGTAATATAACGTCCGGCGATTCCTCATTCAGGAGTCGGAAGTTAGAAGTCGGAAGTGAAGAAAGCCCAAAAGTCAGAAGTTGGAAGTCGGAATTCCATGCAACTCTGACGTCCGGCGAGTCTTTTTCGAAAGAGTTTTACTGAATAAGCTCGGAAATCTGGCCGAGGCCTCATTTATGGGCTGGAGGTCGAAAATGAATAGGTTGACACGTAGTTCGCTTTAAAATCAAATGCTTGAATCGAAAAATATGCAAAGAATATTTCTTTGTCAAAGATGCCGATCACAACAAGTTATTTGTATGTTATCTGGTGATGGCCGAGTTAGAGAACCATTTCAGCCATTTAGCGAACTAAGTTTTTCGGAAGACTTTTACCAGAATAGGTTCACGCTTCAACGGAATCGAGCAACATCAAAAGATAGAAAGTTAATGCTCAGAGTGACTCGGAATTGAGAAAATCATAGAGGAAAACACGGATTTTTCACACTAGTGTTCCAAAAACCGTTCGCTTTAATGAAAGAGTAAAAATGATTCACGAAGGAAGTCGTTCCGGGGGAAACCCCTTTTAAAAGGAAACATCAAAAGGCATCGAACCTTTTGTGTGTAGACAGCGAGAGCACCAAAACAGTTCTGACTGAAAAAAACGAATGACGAATTCTGAATTCCAGGTTGCCGGCGGGAGGGCGGAGCTTCCATGACGATGACAATACCGATTTTGTGGTCATTCTTCGTTGTCTTTCCCCACTCAATTTGCATACAGACGCATTGAATTTCAGCGAAAATCATTGAAAATCGCGTTAAGCACTGCGCCATATGCGCATCGAAAATTCCGTATTTTCGACTTTAAAAGTGTGTGATTTTCGATTTTTCGATTACAACTACTTTGATTTCATCATATGTACGCAACCTTCTGGTCATGGGCCCATGGCTTATCAGTGTATAGTCGGGCGGTGTAAAAGATACGAATAATTATAATTAGTCTTAATTAAATAATAAGGAGAAGGGGGGAATACCCTCGTCTATTGTCAGTGATGTTTGCTCTCAAACAATAAACTACAAAACACGAAAAACACAAAAATCGTCATAAAAACTCACTTTTTTCGCCTTCAAACCGTCAATTTGGTGGTCCAAATCGATGTTAGATCTGGAAATTTACAATTTAAGAATCCATCACCGAAAACAAGAAAATCGAGACGAACTTGAAGGTGAATCATAGTAGAAATGAGAAATGAAAGAAAATTGAAAATTTTTTCAACGTTTGGGCGGGAAATTCGTGGAAAAAAGAAAAAAATATGCAAATTTTCAAGTTTTTTTTGAAATAATGGGATTTTTTGAGGATGAAATGGTGAATCATCGATCATTCTAAATTTTAGATTCTAAAAATAGAAAAAGGCAGTAAAATGGAATTTTCTGGTTCAAAAATCAAATTTTGGAGAGAAATAGGTCAAAAATTGTGTTGAGGCGCTTAAAATCCGAATTTTTGAATATAAAAGGTATTTCCCGTACAAAAATGAGATCAAAACTTCTTTTTTTTGACAGGAATTTATCGAAAATTGCTAATTTGCGCCGGGAATGGTATAAAATAAGGTTTTGCTTGAAATAAGGAAATTTTGAGTTATTTTAAACTTTTTAAGAGAAAGAGTTTTAATTTGACTTAAAAAACAATACAATTATACATTTCACGCTTTGCTTTCATTGAAAAATTGCAAAAAATCGGGAAATTAAAAGAAAATCTCATTTTGAGACTATTTTTACACGGGAAACGATGATATGTTGATCGAAACTTCACAAATACCCACTTTTCATAGAATAAAAGTAAAAAATTGTATTTCAAACACATTCAAGATGTCAAATCGCTGAAAGAATTATTTGAAAACTGAAAATTCGGAGTTTTTGTGAATTAAAAAATGTTTTTAGCTGGTGCCTACGGTAGTTGAAACATGTGCATTTTCGCGTGGTGGTGTTTGCGGAACTTTTTTTGACACGTGGATTTTTATTGATGGGTTTTCAGATTTTTAAAGTTATTCAGAACTCTATTGCTGTGATTGTCTTCCGGCAAAGAAATGTTTGGTGTTTCTATATCAAAAAAGACAATTTCTTACCAAAAGTTACGTTTTCTGGCTCAAAGGCATAGAATAAAACGGGATTAACAAACTTCCATTACACAAATTTATTCGTAAAACACACAAAATCAATCAGTTTTAAAACTTTTAAAAAATAAAGCGAATGCAATAACCGGTCATTTACAACATTGAAACCTCAAAAAAGTAAATTAATTAGAAGAAGCTCATATCTCGTTTTCTTGTAGTAGTAGTAGTAGCCTTCGCACGCCCTCTTCCTCTCGTGGCTCTTGTAGGTGGAGGCGGAGAATTAGAATCATCGAGCACAACGAATCCATCATCATCTGATTCGACTTGAGCTCTCGTCGGAGCTGCTCTCGCTGTCTTTCCACGAGTGCCACGTGTCGCTCCGCCTCTCGATCCTCTCCCTCTTCCACGTGTCGGTTTCGCCGTAGACGTGCTGACTGGCTCATCATCAGAATTCATCGGCTCATCGTCGTCCTCTTCTTCTTGTTCATCAAATCTCTGAGGTCTCTGAGGCATATAGAATTGTCGCTCGTCATCGTCGTCTTCTTCCCCTTCTGGAGCTGTAACGGGTCTCTCACAATCCGCTTTTTTCAGCTCAAACAAGTCCTTTTCAATCAAATCCCTGAAACTTTCCATATCCGACAGACTCTCTATAGGAGGCAAAGGCATCTTCTTCAGTGTGTTTCGAACGACACCGATTTGGGCCAGAAGGCAATTATCGAAATTGCGGTTGGCTGAAGCCGCCGTACCGCCCTCTTCGATTTCAGAGTATTGGTCGAGCGCTTTTCCGATTCCAAACGGTTTCAGAACGGTCATCTGATCGTCGAGAGGTTGATGGGTGAAGTAGTCATTGATCTGAAATAATTTATTTTGAAATTTTCATATTTTTTCAATTTTGAAATTCTATCAGCTCGGCAAAGCTTTTAATATCGAGTTTTAAGCCATTTCACTCGTTTTCAGCTCAAAAAAATTCTCAAAAATCTAATTTTAAAGTGATTTTCCTAGTTTTTCTGTCAAAAATGCGATTTTCAGCTCCAAAATCCACCTTTCACCGATTTTTTGCCAAAAATCAAGTTTTTGAGCTTTTCTTTGAAAGTTGTTGCTGTAAAAATGACAAATTTCGGGTAAAAAATCCGATTTTCCGCCGATTTTCAGCAACAGCCGTTCGGTTTCAGTAGAGCGCGGTTGTACGAAGCGTGCCGTGCTATTAGCAGCCCACCCCCTATTACAACTGCGCTCCACCGTAAACGAGAGAGTATCGGCGAGAGACGCAGAGTTTTACAACACAGATTTTCATAGTTTTTGATTAATTTTCGCTGTTTTTCATAAAATTTACAAAAAACTTTTGAAAAACAGCGAAAATTGGTCAAAAACTGTGAAAATCTGAGTCGGCGCGAGAAAAAAAAACTGAGAAAACGCTGCGTCTCTCGCCGATACTCTCCCGTTTGCGATAGAGCGCAATTTGTAATAAAATTGCTCGGCTAATAATACCATTGTCTGCAAATTGGCGGCGGAAACATGTCCCAACTCATCGGCCAACTCGTTATTCTGTTGTCCCCGCTGTCTTCTCGCTCGTGCTTCACTCGATACATTCTTCTTAATCGTCACCATATCCACCGCATTCGCCACCGTATTCTCATAACGGAGACCGATTCGTTTCGCGTTTGCAGGAGTGATATTGAGCCATTCGCCATCGTAGATCACTTTCAGACGAATCAACGGGAGTTCTGGTTGTCGTGGACCTCGTTTCGCCTTTGCTCTCGAAATCATTTCGTTTAGTTTCGCTTCGATTGCCATCTCATCGATATATCGACCGTCTCGGTTTCTCGGACGGTCTAATTTGGTCGCCGGACGGCATCCTGGCGGGATTTTGTCGAGAAGCAACTCATCACAGATCATTGGACGGACAGTTTGGAGTGGGATCGGTTTCGAGGCGAATTTGCGGCCCTTAATCTGAAAAAAAAGTATGTTTTTGAGAGGAAATTCTAGGAAAAGTTCTGAAATTTTGGATTTTTGGGTGAATTCACTGGAAATGCGTCAGAAATACCTCAAATTTCAAATTTTAAAGTACTTTATGAAACTTTTTCAAAATTTTCAGTTTTTATTTCGAAATTTACAGCTCTTTGATGTTTTTGAGGGGAAAATCTAGAAAAAAGTTAGAATGTTTGGACCGAAAACCTCTCTTCGAGCGTTGCGTCAGAAACGCGCCCAACGCACCCCAGAATGTCCATCAAAATGCGGTTCAAAAACGACAAGAAACCCGAACTTTCTAAACTGGTGCACCGTTGACGCGTTTTCCAAGAATTTTGAAAAGCGTTGAAGGTGCGCCAGTTCAAGCTCAACTCCATTGCTGGCGTATTGTTGGCGTCTTTTCAAACTTACCAAAAACGAGTTCAAAGTTTTTGTTATCAAAGTGTTTCAAAATTCTTGAAAAACGCGTCAACGGTGCGCCAGATTAGAAAATTCGGATTCTTGTCATTTTTGAGTATAAAAGCGCGCCAAAGATATGCCAGTCACGGATTTTTTGTTATTTTTCCAAAACCAAGAAATTTTCGATATTTGAAATGCAAAAAACACCCAAAATTCGCTTATTTTCCCACATAACTATGAACCTTTATCAAGAACACATTCTTCTGCAACGCCTCCTCCGGCGTCAACGACGTGGCCACCGTAGATCCGGGCTGTAGAATATAGAATCCATCTCCGACGGCTTCCGACGCAGCGACATACTGCGGATCGGGTTTACACTCGTGTTCGTGTCCCCAAACCAATAAATCGAAGAATTGAGGGATGAGAGACTCTGGAAGATAGTTTCCGGTGGATCGATGCATCGCACGACGTGGGCGATTCTGATGAAGAACGAATAGATTGAACCAGTCCTCTGCGCCAGCGTTTGGACGGAGAAAAGTGATATTTTCGTCTTTAAATGCTCTCACAAGACGGTCATCTCGTTGACTACCGAGACCGTAAAGAGCTAGACGAGTCTCTCCTTTCCGCAATAAAATTGGTGAAATCAGGAATTCCTGAATGCTCTCATGCTTTCCAAACAAGTTCACCAGACCTGCTTCATGCAGAAGATCTAGAGCGGTGAGACCTTTTCCAGAAAGATCATCATGATTTCCATGAATTGTGAATATCGGTAGACCGACGTTCAGATTCTGATCGTAATAGTTCACATGATCGAACACACTTTGGTTGAAATTCACCGATGCGTCGGAGAGAAATTCCAACGAAATCGGATTCTCATTCAAACAATATTTTCGGAGAAGCTGTGTCACTCTGTGCTGACACTCTCTCGACGGATTATTCTCATGATAGAGATCACCACCCAGTAGAACCATATCCACTTTTTGTTCGGTCGCGATTTGAAGCACTTCTTCGAAGGTGTTCACGGCGTCCATATGGCTAAAAATATCGAAATTTTTCGGTCAAAAAACTCAAAAATTAGGTATTTTTTGAACATTTTCGAGTATTTTAGACAAATTTTCAGCTTTTTTCGAGCAAAATTGGTTTTTAAAGCTCAAAAGTCAATTTTTGGAACAAAAAAGTTACTTTCTAGCTGAAAAAGTCTGTAAAACTAGATTTTCAGCTCAGAACCTCAAATTTTGTATTGAAAAATCAATTTTTGTGCGAAAAGTTTCTAAAAACTCAATTTTCTGCTCAAAAATTTAATAATGAAGTTGAAAGTTCACTTTTAAGCTGAAAAACTCAAATTATTCGAATTTTTCTACACCAACGGAAAATCTTATTTAAAGCGATTATCAGTTATTTCTATGCTAATTCAATTTTTTTTTGAAATTGGAAAATTTATATTTTAAAACAATTTTAAATCAAAAATTTTACTACATACATATTCGGTTTATTCTCTCCATAACCGCAGTGAATGTCAGTGGCCACCAGAATTTTGATAACATCGTCTACTTCATCGCGTACTGGCTTCACATCGTCGTCTAGACTGAAAATAAAATTTTTCAAACTTTTTTTTCAAAATTCGTTTAAAAATTACTCTTCAACCATTGTGTCATGAGCGGCATCTGGTCTCTGTGAGCACGCGACTTCACTCTCTTCGGTTTCTCTCGGTCTTCTGACCGAAGACGTCGGCATTTGGCTGTCAGCGACGAAATCTTCGAAACTGTCATCGCTACCGCACATTCTGGAAGTTAAAATGCATATTTTTTCGCAATTTTCACTATTATTTTCCGAAAAATCGAGTTTAAAAAGGGGTTTCTAAGATTATTCGCGATTTTCAGTGTTGTTTTCCGAAAGAAAAATGCTGAAATTTCATGAAATTCAAATCTAAAAATGCGCGAAACGCGAGAGGGACTAGTTTTCTCTGACGCCGCTCCTCTTCCGCAGGCCCTGTACTCCACTCGGACAAGCGATGACGTCGCCGCCGCAAACACCGTCACGCAAAAATGCGGACATTAAAAAAATTTGATATTTTTTGAGATTTTTCGCTGAAATTTACGGAAAATCGCTCTATTTTTTACGCTTCTTTTGCTTTTTGCCACTAATTTTTCGATTTTCACTCTTTCCGATCAAGATTTTCTCATTTTTAAACGCTCCGCCGGCCGTTTTTTTACATAGTTTTCGAGGATTTCAATCAGACAATGTTTAAAAATTACCAATTTTTGTCCGCTGCTTTTTATGATCATAATGTTCGTTTTCTGAGATGCCGATCACTTTTTAAAGTAGAAACAGACATTAATGAGAAATTGTCGTAGGATATGAGACATTGTGACGTCACGGTCGTAAACACTCACGCAAAAATGCGGACCTTTAAAATTTTGATGATTTTAGAGGTTTTTTTCATACTTGTCAAGGGCCGGGCCGGGCCGGGCTTTTTTTTCAAAACGTCAGGCCCGGCCCGGCCCGGCCCGTCAGGCCCGTCTTTTTGGAGGGAATTTATTTTTTCAAATTTTTAATGAATATTTTGAAATTACAAAAAAAGTAAATCGGTTTAAAACACATTTAGTTTATTTTTCAACCGACGAAATTAACAATAACAACAAATTTAAATTCGAACTACAACAAAAAACAAACAACATCATAAAAACAAGATATAATTAAAGCCACTCTGGAAATTTTGAGGCAAGTTGAGCTCCTAGTACAACTAATTCAGCTTTTTCACTTCCCAATCTGGTTCTTCGTTTGTCTAAAAGATATGAAGAGCGTAATTTCGGAGCATCGTTGTAATTTTTTTTGGCGGCAACGAAAAATTTCAAAAACAAAATTTCATTAAAAAATTTCAAAAATCCCAGATTCCTGAAAAGACGGGCCTGACGGGCCGGGCCCGGGCCGAAGCTTTTCAGGCCCGGCCCGTCATTTGACAAGTATGGTTTTTTTTATTGAAATTTACTGAAATTTGCTCAAATTTGACGTTTATTGTGCACTTTGTTAACTAATTGATCAATTTTCGCTCCATCCGATCATGTTGATCTCATTTTTACGCTTCGGCGACCATTTTTAATCAGATTTCTCTGATTTTAAATAGGGCATTATTATTTATTTGATATTAATTCTTGTCCGCTGCTTCTCCGTTGCTTTTTATTATCATAATGCTGATTTTCTGAGATGTCGGTCACTTTTTAAAGTAGAAACAGACATTAATGAGAAATTGTCGTAGGATATGAGACATCGTGACGTCACGGTCGTAAACACTGTCACGCAAAAATGCGGAACTTTAAAATTTTGATGATTTTTGAGAGTTTCTGTGGAAATTTACTGAAAATTGCTCAATTTTGACGCTTATTGTGCATTTTTAGAACTACTTTTTTGATTTTCATCCTCTCTGATCGAGTTTATCTCATTTTTAACGCTTCGCTGCCCGTTTTTAATGCAGGTTTTGCCGAGTTTAGTTAGAGAGCTTCAAAATATTGATTATTATTTTTTCGCAGGTTCTTCGTTTCTTTTAATGATCACCATGCTTATTTTCAGAGATATTGATCGCTTTTTGAAGTAAAAAAGTGAATTAATGAAAAGTTGTCGTAATATATGAGACATTTTGACTTCCGAAATTCAAAATGTTCATATTTTTTGATAGTTTTCTTTGGAAACTTACTGATATTTGCTCAAAGTTGACTTTTTCACTAATTTCTCAATTTTTGCTCCTTCCGATCGTGTCTACTTCGTTTTTATGCTTCGTCGAACGTTTTTTAAATAGGTTTCGCTGATTTTAATCAGAGAATATATATTTTTGAATATTAATTCTTGTCCGCTGCTTCTCCATTACCTGTTTGATCGTAATACTCATTTTCGGAGATATTAATCACTTTTCAAAGTAGAAACCGACAATAATGAAAAGTTGTTTTCCGAGTAGCGGTTGTTTAACTCATTTTCCCAGCTGCAAAGTTTCGACATACAATGTTCTTGTAGATTTATCCGCATTGTAATCGAAAGCTTTACATTTGTTGCTCTAAATCATTGTAATTTTGTTGTTTTCTCTTGGCAACAGCTTTCTACCGTTTTCTACAGTTTCCAGTTCTTTTTGTCAGAATTCTATTTTTGCTTGCTGTATTATTGCGTTTTGCTTCAATGTTCTGCCAAACTCTAATTTCCTGTTCATTCAATGTTTTTTTTTGTTTTCTATGAAATGTTTTCCACTGAAATCCGTTTTCGCTTTATTCTGCTCGGCTCTTTTTAAACGTTCCCTCTCTTTTTTCCTTATCACCCTTCTTGTTTTTTTTTCCAAAATCTCTTACAATGTTCACATTTTTCAGATACGACACCAATAGTTCTCGAAAACTTGAAGAAAAAGTCATGATGAGTGTATTCAACAAGCACTCTAGCTTTTTCAAGTCGGAGAACCCCCTGTAGTTCTTCGCACACGTGGTGACTAGAACTGCTCCGGATCAGAGGCTCCTTGCAGTCTACTGTTTCATGCGTTTAGGAGATGGTTCTGCCCGCACTGAAGGAATGCGAACTATGTTCGCGAAGTCGGAGAACCTCTTACGAGAGGTCTTCGCACACGTGGTGACTAGAACTGCTCCGGATCAGAGGCTCCTTGCAGTCTACTGTTTCATGCGTTTAGGAGATGGTTCTGCCCGCACTGAAGGAATGCGAACTATGTTCGCGAAGTCGGAGAACCTCTTACGAGAGGTCTTCGCACACGTGGTGACTAGAACTGCTCCGGATCAGAGGCTCCTTGCAGTCTACTGTTTCATGCGTTTAGGAGATGGTTCTGCCCGCACTGAAGGAATGCGAACTATGTTCGCGAAGTCGGAGAACCTCTTACGAGAGGTCTTCGCACACGTGGTGACTAGAACTGCTCCGGATCAGAGGCTCCTTGCAGTCTACTGTTTCATGCGTTTAGGAGATGGTTCTGCCCGCACTGAAGGAATGCGAACTATGTTCGCGAAGTCGGAGAACCTCTTACGAGAGGTCTTCGCACACGTGGTGACTAGAACTGCTCCGGATCAGAGGCTCCTTGCAGTCTACTGTTTCATGCGTTTAGGAGATGGTTCTGCCCGCACTGAAGGAATGCGAACTATGTTCGCGAAGTCGGAGAACCTCTTACGAGAGGTCTTCGCACACGTGGTGACTAGAACTGCTCCGGATCAGAGGCTCCTTGCAGTCTACTGTTTCATGCGTTTAGGAGATGGTTCTGCCCGCACTGAAGGAATGCGAACTATGTTCGCGAAGTCGGAGAACCTCTTACGAGAGGTCTTCGCACACGTGGTGACTAGAACTGCTCCGGATCAGAGGCTCCTTGCAGTCTACTGTTTCATGCGTTTAGGAGATGGTTCTGCCCGCACTGAAGGAATGCGAACTATGTTCGCGAAGTCGGAGAACCTCTTACGAGAGGTCTTCGCACACGTGGTGACTAGAACTGCTCCGGATCAGAGGCTCCTTGCAGTCTACTGTTTCATGCGTTTAGGAGATGGTTCTGCCCGCACTGAAGGAATGCGAACTATGTTCGCGAAGTCGGAGAACCTCTTACGAGAGGTCTTCGCACACGTGGTGACTAGAACTGCTCCGGATCAGAGGCTCCTTGCAGTCTACTGTTTCATGCGTTTAGGAGATGGTTCTGCCCGCACAATTCGCGATGATTACATTCACTCCGGTGATTAGATTTATGAGCGAATTAAGGATAAAAAATAGAACGGTGAAGACAACGAAGGCAAAGCTGAAGGAATGGAGCTGATGAAGCAACTGGAAACTGGAGGAATTCAATCAGATGAACACGGTGAGTTTTGAAAAGTTTGTCCATAAAAAGGGGCGGAGGTGGCCAATGAGACGCAAGAAAGTTATTGCAACCCGGGCACACGTTTTTAGCAATAACAGCGCACGCATTACCTAGTTTTGTAATAAGCCAAATTTCAAGTAGTAAAGCATTGGTTTGTCCGTTTTTAGCGAAAGGTATTCAATATGAAGCATATTTGTTTCACTTTCCGGTGATTAGAGGTGTGTCTAAAAATGATTATTTTAGGCGGAAAAGAGTTTCGAAGCACGAACGAAACCATAATGGAGGTGTACACGGCTCGTTTAATGGATCAATTGGAGAATTCATGCTTGGCTGGGGCATCACCTCTCGGACGCACATCGATGACACTAGAATTCGACGGACAGTTGGCTGCGTTGAAGCTGGCTTTCGCGAAAGCTACTTTTCCGTTGGGCAGTGAGAAACCGAGAATCTATTCGTCAAAGATGCCTAGCTGGTATGGACAAGTGAGTACTGTTTGTCATGAAAGTTGTTTAAATTTCTAACGTTTCAGACGGCTCCAAATACATCCTATACCACTGACGATCAAATCACTGACGAACCACTGACGATCAAATCCAAGTGACGATCAAATTACTGACGGTTACCAATAACTACAGGTGAGGATATAGTGGATATAGCTGAAAATGAAATGAGAAATTATTTCAGAGTGGAGATGGAGAATCGATAAGTGTAAAGCGACAACGCTTAACAAATTGAACGCCTGAAAGTGGATCCGTCGAAATGGGAAGGCAGAGAAGATGAAGAATACTGAAACTCAAAGGAAAACGGATGAATTCTCTCAGCCGATACTCGAATTCGGCCTTTTCTCACGAAACGAGTAAAATGTAAAATCTGTCAAGTTGTTTTGTTCAATTGAAAGAATATTATGATTGATTTATATTGATTAATCTGAAAATGAATATTTATTGTGATCCCTGTTTTCTTGAATGTCGGTGGAATAAAAATAAAACAAAAGAAATACGAAATCGGGTTTGAAAACCAAAAAACGGGAAGAAAATCAGCTAAAAACAGACAGAAATCGAAACCTCTTATTAAAAATGATGGAACACGTATCAAGACAAGGATTTGTCCAATATTCAGAATTTGAAGTTGGTACAGCAATTTTGTTTGTTTTTGAAACGATTTCAGAGTTGAAACAATATGAAATCTATACATATCTGTAGAAATTAGAAAAATCACTTGTAAAAGTGAAAAGTCCGTGGACCCGCGTGGGAACCTTACCATTTTCCCATGAACAATCCTGAGAAAATTTCGAAAAATTATGGAAATTTGAAAAATGAAAATTCGGAAATTTGAAAAATTACCGTTTTCTCGTTCCAGCTCTATCGCTCATGTTTCTATTTTTTTTTCAGATAAGTTTTTTCTGTGTTGTTCCGTTCAAAACATCTCCGTAGTTTATTGAAATGTATATTCAGCATAGTTGTCAAGGCCCGGCCCGGCTTCAAAAAATGACCCTTTTTTTTCGAAATTTTTTCAATTTTTCATCGGAAATGTGACCATTTTTGACTATTTTTCAGAATTTCTTCTAATTCTGACTGATAGTCGAAAATTTGACTTTTTCGCGAAACAATTCAAAAAATTTGAAAATTTGACTTTCGCGCCAATTTGCCCGGGCCTTGACAACTATGATATTCAGGTCACTCTTCCTCGATCTACTCTCTTCAGATGGCAACTTGGCTTCAGCTCATCAGTGCAATTCGACTCTCCCCGATGATTTCTTCGCCCAATTGAAACAATTTTTTTTGAAAAAAAATTAATATCAAATTTTATATTTTCCCATTAAAAGCTCTTAATAAAATATTACAAAACATCACAATATCACATTTATCAAATCTGATAGACTTAGACAATCAACGTTAAAATTTTTCTTCGAGTTTCTCCAGTTTTCCCTGCTTCGATTTCGACGTGGCTCTGGAGTTGTTGTCGTTGGGACGCAGCCGACGAGTGATGCTACTTGAATCTGTAAATTTTACAAATTATATTTTTGATTGACGATGTATTAATTCGGCACCGTTCTTACAACTGCGCTCTACCGAAATCCCCTTGAAAAATATCTATTTTTCTCTTCGTCTCTCAATTTCACACACAATTTTCTTGGGTTTTAATAGAGCGCGGTTGTAAGAAGCGTGCCGTGCTATTAGTTGTTTGTTTCCTACCTGAAATCACGACGACACCAATGAACCTGACACCAGAAGGAAGAAATCTGAAAAAAAGTATCATTAACCGGTGGGATTTTTTTTCGGAACAATATTACCGGGAAATAGTTTTTTGAAGTTCCCTGCCGACGTCGCTGATGACTGATTTATCTGAAAGTAGTACGATTAACCGGACGGAATGAATTTACGGAACAATTTACCCGGAAATTTCTGTCGATTTGACATTCGGCTGGAAAAATAATAATTTAGAAGGAAAAAAAAATGGAAATGTTGGGAGATTTTAGAATTTGGGGTTTAAAATTTATTTATTTTCATTTTCATTCGAAAAAAGCGTGAAAAATAATGCAGTTTTATTATTTTCAGTATTTGTAAAAAGACTTGGCGAAAAAGTGAAGAAAAATTAGGGAGGATGCAAACGCGCTCCCTTGACTCGGCCGCATTTCCTAGGCCGCCGGCCGTGTACTCCCCGCGGAGGAGCTGTTGACGGTGTAGGTTTCCGTCACTGTGTTTTTTCATAACATTTTTTAGATTAAAACGTGTCTTAAACATTGAAAATGATATTTTTCCACTTTTTCTCAATAATTTACCCGCCAAATCTCAATTTTTTTGTAATTTTCCAGTAATGAATCCTAACCAGCCGGGAGCCGCGCATTTTCAAGAAAATCTCCCGATTTTCTTACAACAAGTTCAAGCGGCACAAGAGGAGAAAGTAAGGGTTTAGTTCAGACTTGCAGGGTCGCCCCGGATTTGAATTTTTGAACTTTTTTGGAAAATTTAATTTTTTGAAATTTTTCTATATTTTTCTCAAGTATATTCCTCAAAAACCTTTGAAACTTACAAAAAATCGATTTAAAAAAAAGATATTCGAAAAAAAAAACCCCGAAAAATGTCAAAAAACGTGTCGGAAGTCGGAAAATGGCATTTTTAGAGCAAAAAATGAGTTTTTTTTTAGCTTCAAAGTGAACTTTCAGCTTCATTATTTAACTGTTGAGCATTTTTTCTGACTTTTCGCACTAAAAATTGATTTTTCAAAGCTAAATTTGAATTTCTGAGCTAAAAATCTAGTTCCCGTTGGTTCCGGCCCGACCCATTGCAAGTCTGGGTTCATTTGAATGGAAAATTTGCATATATTTTAATATAGGGGTTATTTCCACCCGGCCTGCTTCCACTCCTCCAGCAGTCACTACAACCTCAACAACGGTTTCCCGGACTACCGCCGCCTGGTCAGGGAGGACTAATCCCCGGTTTCCCCACATTTCCGGCCGGCTTCCCGATGCCTCATGGATTGACACTTCCGCTCGCTCCGATTCAAAACACGATTCTATCTGGGATTTCTGAAATTTCAATGACAGAATCTGAATCTCCGCCCCCGATATCACCACTGAAATCCAAACAAGAAACGACGACGGAGGGATGTAGTTACACTGTGATTCACACTTTGAAAGGACACACTAAATCGATTTCCGTCGTGAAATTCTCGCCGTGCGGAAAATATTTGGGCACGGCTTCTGCGGATAAACAGATCAAAATTTGGGAGACAGACAAATTTAATTGTGAGCGGACGGTAAGGTTTTTTGCATTGAAAAGGAATTTTTTGAGGAAAATCGCGGAAAAATTGCATAATTTCATTTAAAAATTGCTTTTGATTTTCGGGTTCAGAGTTTTTTCGCATAGCTCATTCACAAACAAAAAAAACGAAAATTCTATGCAAATCGGCTAAAAATGCAGTTTAAACAGTTGAAAAGTTTGAATTTACCTTCGAAAACGGAACAAATTATCCAATTTTTCATAGAAATAACCGGATATCGGTATAATCCATTTTTAATAAGAATTCCCGTTGGTATAGACAAAAAATGCAATTTTTCAGTCGTTGTGAGTCAGAAAAAGGAAAAATTCTACTAAAATATCCGAAAAATGTCAAAAAACGTATCGGAAGTAGGAAAAATTGCTTTTTTTTGAGCGAAAATTCGGAAAATTTTAGTTTTTTAGCTTCAAAGTGAACTTTCAGCTTCATTATTGAATTTTTAAGCTAGACATCTAGTTTTACTGACTTTTCGCACTAAAAATTGAGTTTTCAAAGCAAAATTTGAGTTTATTAGCTAAAAATCTAGTTTTACTGACTTTTTCAGCTAGAAAATCGTTTTTTTGTGGCGAAAATTGACTTTTGAATTCGAAAAAGTAATTATTCGGCTTCAGAAATAAGTTTTTTAACTAGAAACTGACTTTTATGACAGGAAAATGACTTTTTAATGACTTAATACAGTATTTCAGTTTTTTGACACAAAAATTCCCATTTTTCCACAAAAATTGACCATTTCGGATTCCTCTTCCAACAAAAAAAGTCATTTTTTAGTAATGGAGAGTCGGAAAAGTTGAAAATTTGTCTGAAATACTCGAAAAATGTCAAAAACCGTATGTTTTCGAGTTTTTTGACAGAAAAATGCCTGTTTTCCACGGAAAATGGCTATTTTCGACTTTCCCACATCTTGCTGATAAATTCGCTCCTTTTCCAACTGCAAATCCTTCAATTTCCATTCAAAACATACAATTTTTCAGTCATGGAGAGTCGGAAAAAGCTGAAAATTTGTCTGAAATACCCGAAAAATGTCAAAAACCGTATGTTTTCGAGTTTTTTGACAGAAAAATGCCTGTTTTCCACGAAAAATGATCTTTTTCACCTAAAAATCCTCTAAATTTCCAGCTGTACGGCCACAAACTAGGAGTCAACGATATCTCGTGGACGTCAAACGGCGCGTTTCTCGCCTCCGCTTCAGATGACACGACAGTCAAACTGTTCTCCGTGGAGACAGGAATCTGTTTGAGGACGATGAAAGGACACACGAGTTACGTGTTCAGTTGTGATTTCAATCCTCAATCGTCTCTGGTTGTATCCGGTGGATACGATGAGACGATTCGAGTGTGGGATGTGTTGAATGGACAGTGTGTTCGAATGCTTCCTGCACACACTGATCCAGTCACTTCTGTCGCTTTTAATCATATGGGAAATCTCATTGCGAGCTCCTCGTTCGAAGGATGTATCCGTATTTGGGATTTATCTGATGGGCGGTGTCTTCAGACATTGGTTGACTTGGATCACGCTCCCGTCACTTATGTTTCATTCACGCCTAATGGGAAGTACTTGGTGTCTGGGGAGCTTGGCAGGTAAGCAAGTGCGCTTCAGGAAGAAAGCAGAGGAAAAATCATACGTGCAAACCGGACCGAAACGGGCCGGCGCGTAACTCGCTTCAAACTCAATGTCATGAGCTGAAAAATATACCAAAATGTAGATCTCGACGAGTTCTATGTCCGTGACCTACTACGGGACGGATGGCTATTCGTTAATGTGCCGCGGGCCAGGAAAAAGTGTCAAAAATCGCGAAAATGGCCAAAAGAGCCATTCTAACCCGGCCCGCGGCACATTAATGAATAGCCATCCGGCCTGTAGTAGATCACGGACATAGAACTCGTCGAGATCTACATTTTGGTATATTTTTCAGCTCATAATATTGAGTTTGAAGCGAGTTACGCGCCGACCCGTGTCGGCCCGGTTTGCAAGTATGGGAAAAATCGCCAAAAAATCGCTAGAAATCGCTTAAAATCCCACCGGAAGTGGCTTAAAACGCTGATTTTTGATACAAAACCTAGTTTTTCTTGTTTTTTTTTCACTTTTTCTGTTAAAAAAACTTCGATTTTCTGATTTTAGAGTCGAAAATTCCAGTTTTTGAATGATTTTAGGCTATAGACGTGGCCAAAAAAACCGGAAAACTTGAATTTCCAGCAAAAAATACTGATTTTGCATAATTTTCAGCTGTATTATGGAAATCTCTTCTTACAACCGCGCTCTACCGAAAACCGAAGAAATTTGTGTGCGAAATTGAGAGACTCAGTGAAAAAGAGACAGGGCATTTCGGTAGAGCGCAGTTGTAAGAGCTGCACCGTGCTAATATTCTTTTTACAAGTTCCGGTAGAGCACTGTTGAAACTACTACATTTATTTCAGTACGATCAAAATATGGAGTTTGGAAAAAGAGAAAGCGGTGAAGAAATACAAGGGACACGTCAATGAGAAGTACTGCATTTTCGCCAATTTGGCAACTACGAAGGGACAGGTGAGCTTGTCCACGTAGAGTACACGACTCTGAATTTTTGAAAAAATTTCAAAATCTCTTCCTGAAATCCCCCGAATTTCTCCATTTCCAGCGTATCATCTGCGGCTCAGAAGACGGACGAATCATCGTTTGGGACGTCCAAAAGAAGACAATTCTCCAAGAATTATTCTGCCACACCACCCCGGTGCTCGCCACGGATTCCCATCCGACACGGAATATGATGGCTTCTGGAGGACTCGAACCAGATCATGAAGTCAGAATTTGGTTCTCGAATTCATAAATTTTAACATTTTCTTTTTTTATTTTTCCTCGAATAGCCTGCACTGTTTAACTCGTTCTAATTTGATTTCCCTTTGATTCTTTCACCCCGATCTCATTCTATTAGCAGTCCACTTTTCGACCATCCGCGCTCTACCGAAACCGAAGAAAATTGCGTGCGAAATTGAGAGACACAGAGAAAAAGAGACATTTTTCAAGAGCATTTCGGTGGAGCTGAGTTGTAAGAAGTGTGTCGTGCTAATATCCAACTCGCTGCTTTTTTTGTTGACATAATCCTCCGTTCTCTGTTCTATATCAGATCTCTTTCTCACTTTTCAAATTCACTTATTCACTAATTTATTTAAATCTTGTCACATTTATTTACTCATTTTTATCATTTTTCGACTATTTTTATTGTGATTCTGCTGACATTAAAGTTACAGTCGTCCCAAACGTCTTGAGTTGTTCGATCAGCCACATTCCGACGCTTTGCTTGAATTCGTTGTCGATTTTCAGTAGTTCGTTAATCACTTTTTTGATACGCTTGTCGTCCTGAAAACAAGAGAGAGAGTGGAGATAAGAGAGACGCAGATTGGAGAAGTCGTGTACTCCACGTGGACATGGGGAGGCTTATTTTCAAGATAATTGGCGAAGAAAACCCTTTAAAAGTCATCAGAAGCAACGGAAAAGTCTCAAAAATTCCAATTTTCGACTAGTCCACGTACTGTGCAGATTCAATTTTTCGCAGATTTTTTAAAAAGTTTTTTGATTTTTTAAAATTATTTTCAATCAAATTGAGTCAAAATTTCAGTTTTTGTCGAAAAAAATTAAAAAAACGCGAAAAGTTTACAAAAAATTATTCGAACAATCAAAAAAAAAGTTTGAACTTTTTAAAAAGTTTCTTCTCTCGAAAAAACAGAAAAACCAGCTAAAAATCACTTTGATCATTCAAATACTCAAAAACAACTTGTCCACGTGGAGTACACGACACGTCTTCTCAATAGAGCGCATTTCCCCCACAAAACTAACCATAAAATACTCATAAGCCTCCGCTTTCCACATTGCATCCTTGATCTTTTTCATGAGTTGAGCAGGGGAACGACGCGGTTTCTGGAAGAATTAAATATCGGCTAATTTTTTTGTTGTTGTTGGGTGTTACATTTTGACGTTTGAGAAGCTCGTTATTCAACGTGACAACTCGTTCAACGTAGATCAGTGATCTCATCTCGAAGCCCGATTCAGAAGCGATCTTACGGCGACGATGGTATTCTGAAAAATGTTCTGGTGTTGACGCGCTCCGTCGCACAGCGGTCGTCGCGGACTCTACGCCTCGAAATCCTGTGGTGCTTCGAAGTAAAATCGACCGGAACACAATCGGGACGGATCAAAACTGGCACAGATAGGAACCATTGCGAGGCGAAAGGTCGTGAAAATGAGCTCCGTCGCACAACGACTTGTCAAAGGTTTTCACGTCCATTTATGGTATTTGTCAACCGCGACACGACTCAAAAAAAAACTGAAAATTAGTTCGTTGCAGACTTTGTGCACAACAATGCGAGGTGTAAGGTTCGCAACGAACAGATTTAAAAATTTTCTGAGTTGTTGTGCGACGGAGCGCGTTTTCGCGAACTTACGCCTAGCGATACCGTGCGTTATTTTCAAGCCATTAGACCCTAGAGTTGGCTCACTCTCAAACATATTCTTCATGTCCGGAATCGCCAACAACTTCTCCTCCGTCATCCTCAAAAACTGCGACGCATTCAGTTTCACGTCGTCCTCCACCGTCGTGTTGGCCATTAAATTGCGGAGCCGCGCACCGCTCACCACACATTGTCCCTTCACTCCATCCAACATTTCTTTCGTTTTCTCCAAGACTTCATTCGATTTCCGACGGTATTCTCTCATTCGAGACGCGTTCCATTTTTTCTGTTCGTCTTCTGTCATGGTGGAATCTGGCCTCTGGTACGGAGAGGTGTTGGGTTTCAGATTGTCGAGCAGTTTGATGAAATTGGCGTCGACAGAAAGGTGTTTGTAGGGCTGAAGGTTGGGAAAGTGCGCTCTACTGGAACTCTTTTGTATAGTGCGTTAGAGCGCATTTCCTACAGTGCTGTGAAGTAACATATACGAACTTTGGCCGTTTTCAGTTGAAAATGACCAACTTTGAGAGGGTGTTACAATATCACTGATTGTCCCATAAAGAAACATTTTTTATGGATCATACAGAACAAAGGTAGAGCTTCATTTCTTTAGTTGACCACTTTTTTGTGCAAACACTTCCTAGCAAGTTACAGGTCGACATAGTAATTTCTCCCTCTAATCGACCAATTTCAGTGCAAAATAGAGAAATTTTTGAGCTGTTGTCTTAAAATGACCATAACTCTCTAGGGAGTGCAAGTACAAAAAAGTTGTCAACTACAAAAATGAAGCTCTACCTTTGTCCTGTATGACCCATATAAAATTTATTTTGTGGGACAATCAGTATTACCATGACACATTCTCAAAGTTGGACAAGTTCAACTGAAAACAGCAAAAACTCGTATATTTTTTATATCCCTCTTCTCACCTCTGGCTCCTTCACTATTGGTTCAATCGGTTGCATTTGACGGATGACTTCCTCGGCTCGCTGAAAACAAAACTATATATGTAGAAAAGTTATATGATCTACGACCTCAATTGAAAACTGAAAATTCGGTACATATAACGGAAACGGTTCTGGACATTCTGGAAGTACGTCTACTGGAAGAAGTAGATCTTGTGTAGGATTCAAATCGGGTTTCAGAATCTCCGAAATGTCGAAACTTTTCGGCATGATCTGAAATACCAAAATGGTGTGGGCGGTGAAGCGCAATTGTGAAACACAGATAAAATCATACAAAAGAAGACGAAAACTCGAGGGAGAGCAACAATCCCATCACTTGATGCTCTCTTTTACACAGTCTCTTTCTCCTCGATTTACACTCAAATACCATCTAATGGTTTTTTTTGTACGACCCCCCCTCCCCCATTCTCATGATTAAAAAGTGTTTTTATATGTCAAAGAGATAAAGTTTGGGAATGCGATGAACTAAAACTTTGAGATAGTGTCATGGAGCCTGAGATTGTTAGTTTTCGTTAAAACTTATATCATAAATAAAATAAGCAAGTCTAGAGCTTTATTTTTGTAGTTGGCAGTTTTCTGATAGCTCTACTAGGTGTCGAGATACAGGCCTTTAAAGATAGGGGACTAAAGAAAAAGAAAAAATTTAGAAAGGAGAGAGCGCAGAGAAAGGAGAGTGTCTGGCTTCTTTGCGCTCTCTCGATCTCTCAGGAAAACAGAATATTACTACGGTGGCTGCAACATAAAAACATTTCACAAGGTTCCAAGGAGAGAGCACAGAGAAATCAGACTGTCTCTCTTCTCTGCGTCTCCCCTTCCGCCAGTGGCCGACTTTGAAGACGCATATCTCAAAAGCTCTCAGAGCTATCAAAAAGTTGTCAATTACAAAAATGATTCACATAAAATTTTCTACTTTCTACTAGTTCTTACATTTTTTGTATTTCTGTCCAGTTTTGAGATATAATAATTTTAAGTTAGGTCACTTCGACTGACAATGAGCCTCCAAATAGTCAACTACCAAAATAAATGCACATTCAAAGAATAAAAGTGGTTGTCGGTTTATTCAGACCCAGTGATAAAATGAACAGTACTTTATACTGTTTGGTTTTGTCTTTTTTATTGTTGCAGAGAGTCTAAACAGTCATCGGAATATTTTATTCAAATTAAATAATAAATCATTCGAATTAATTAGTTCATGTATAGTCGATGTAGACTACCTCATTGATTGTGCTGTCGAGCAGAGTTGCATGGAAGTGAAAATTTCTTATCCGGGAGTCGGAAGTCGGAAGTCGGAAGTCGGAATTCCATGCAACTCTGCTGTCGAGATATAGGAACACGTAGTTTGAGAAAAAAATTTTGGAAAAAATTCAATTACATTCCTATCGATTCGACTGGCTCATAGATTGTCCTGTAGAGATTTGAGAGCAGGTCGTTTTAGAAGATTTTCGGAATGACTTCATGAAGAGTAATGTTTCTGTGAATTTCCGACGGAATGTTGGTACGAAAAAGATGAGAGCAAGGGGATCGAGAGCTGGAAATGTGGCGACAGCGATTCCAGCAGCGTGTTGGACCCATCTGTAAGATATGAGATGAGAGGTTATATGGTATTCTGAGACTTAGGAAATTTTACTATGTTATAACTTTGAATTTAGTATGTATTGCAGTCATATGATTACAAGGTGTATGCCGTTAGCTATAAAGTGAGACATAGAGAGGAGGAGAGGGCGCAGAGAAACGAGAGTGTCTGGTTTTTCTACTCCAGGATCCAGCTACAGTAACCCTAGGAAACTACAGTAACCTGCAATGTCAATCTTCCATAACTACAGTATTTTGTTGAATCCTGGATTCTGGGGTCAGCTACATTAACCCTAGGAAACTACAGTTATCCCAAAGTTGTTAAACAACGGATTTGGGAATTCAGAAGTCAGATGTCGGAAGTCAAAATTCTCCACGATTCTGGTGTCTGACTTCTCTTTTCTCTATAAAGCAAACCCCACTCACTAAAAAAACTTCCTTACCTCCCCAAATCCAGGCCAAACACCGGTTGATACCATGCGAATAAGCACGGAGCAAAGCTGACGCATGTCGGAATCAACGCCTGCACAATAAGTGCTTTCATAAGTTGAGTCTGCAGTTTTTTCGTTTTTTCGCTCATTTCCAGACTCTGACTGCTCAATTTATGGCATATTTTGTATCCGAAATAGAAGATTAAAGCGAGAGAAATAATGGAGAGAAGTGACAAACAACCGATGCCAACTCGAGATTTGTACATCGCTTGGGGTGTTCCTTCCTGGAAATTTTTGAATTTTTTACTTCCTGGAAAATGGCACTCTATCGAAGCGGTTTGACCTACAAAATATTGAGCAATAATAATTGTGATATTCATGACATCCACTCCATGATGCTCAAACATCGATTCTCGGATATAAAGGCGTCTATCCACGTCACCACCGATATAAGCGTAGCAGTACTGAAAATTCCAAAAAAAAATTGAAAGTGCGCTCCACTGAAAACTTACAATAGTCCAATAAACTATATGAAACAAGCAATACAACACAGCCACCAGTATACCATGTGGCATGAACCAACGTGTCAAGAATTGATTGTTGAATAAAACCAAAAATCGGTAAATGAAATGAGCGTGGAGGACCGCGTAGGCGCCGGATATGAAACCACATCGGAAAGCGATGAAAAACTGATTGAACTCGGAAAACTCTTCGAAATAGCCTTCGGATACGAAGACTGAGAACGCGTACCGATGGTTGAGGACACACTGGAATTGAAAAAATAAACATTGAAACGTAAATATGCTCTAATTAACACTAATTACCCTACTTGCAAACCGGGATGAAACAAGCGGACACAAGCCGGCACGTAATTTGGTTAAAACTCATTATTATGAGCTGAAATATATACCCAAATGTAGCTCTCGACGGGTTCTATGTCCGTGACCTACTACAGGCCGGATGGCTAGTCGTTAACATGCCGTGGGCCGGGAAAAGGTGCCAAAAGAGCCATTCTAGCCAGGCCCGCGGCACATTAACGAATAGCCATCCGGCCCGTAGTAGGTCACAGACATAGATCTCGTCGAGATCTACATTTTGATATATTTTTCAGCACTTAAGACTGCGATTTCAGCGAGTTACGGGCCGGCCGGTTCTCAAGTATGCTAATTAGCTCTAATTACTTACCATCGGCACCAACATATCCATTATCGAAGTTGATATATTGAACAATGCAAAATACAGAAGAAGATATCTATAGTTACCCAACTGCAACTTTTTATCGTTCCACACAATATAGACGGTCAGTGGGTTGATAGCAAATGAACATAACGCACTGATTTTTGGGATGAGGAAGTGAGCGAAGTTGATGTACATGTGTATCAACAATGAAATTCAAACGAAGTAACTCATTCTATATACCAAAATTATTGTATTCTGTCTGGTTAGACAGACTTGTTGTTTTCAAGAATTCAGGGAAAATGACACATACAAAAAGAGGGTGTCTGGATACAAGAATCGTTCCGTGTAGTTTGGAGGAGTCACAAATCAGAAGTTTTTATAGTTTTTAGGAAGCTTCGTATCGATCATCGATGCTCAGCGAATTTGGTGGCATGAATTTGACACAGCTTATGTTTTCCATGGAGTCATATACTTTTGTTTGGTTTTGGTGTATTTACCAGTCCAGATTATGTTAATCTTGTACTGCAGCACATGATTTGGAAGCTGAAGTCATGAGAATGCTGAATCCGTTTTCGAAATTTGTCTACAACCAGGATGGACCTAGTAGATACTTAGATTATGAGTAGCCCTTCATTGAATTTCGTGCAACTAGAGGCTCAAATCTATCATAGAATGCACTCTGAAATCCAATTTCTGAAAAATACTATCTTTTACCACATGTTGAGCAACTTGCAGCAAACTTTATCTAAGTTTTTCCAATTACCGAAAAAAATGGAAAGATATGTGTCTATCCAATCGGAAATTGTAATACAACCCTATTGTTCTCATTTTTTTCCCTCCTCATTTGCTCACAAGACTCTACTCCGTCGATGTATGTCAACTGGATTCATAGTTATATTCCGAATATCGTTGCATTTTTTGCTTTCATCATAAATCCACTATTTATATATAGCATACTCAAGGATGAAATACTATACTTGGGAAATTATAAATATCTTTTGGTATATTTTGCGATTTTCAATATGTCTTGTTCGTTGTGTGATATTTTTGTGCCAGTGGTCAGTAGGTAACTGCTCGCTCTTGCACAGCAGGGCTAGGCGTAAGGTCCGCAACGAACTGCTTTGAATTTTTCCGAATCGCGTTGCGTGCGCGTCGCGTTTCATATTGAATTGCCTCAAAAACACCTGGCACTGCGCCTACCGTTGTCCGACGGAGCCCGTTTGCGCGATCTTAAGCCTCACACTGCTGTGCTCGTTTGTCCGAGAGACTGGAAAACTACCGTTATTGCGAAAACCGTACAAAAAGTAATTAGCTTTCAGGGAATCTTCAATTATCGTTACGCATTCACTATCTTCGTGGTCGATGGATTTTTCGGAACGGTATGTTGGTATGAGTTGCTGTAATACTGTCAACGTATTGTCGGTAGAGCGAACTTGCATAACCTTTGTAGCAAACTTCATTCCAGCCATCCGACTTCGGACGGTACCTCCTATCCTTTCGATGTAGCTACATCACAGGCACCTACGCAATTCTTCACTCTCATTTTGTGTATCGCTACATGACTTTAGTCAAGTAAGTTTTCTTTTACTCATTTTTCATCAATTTCCTTGTTAGCCCCACTATACTCAACAGCTATTTCCTACCACACGGTCTCACATGTTCTGTCATTTATTGTTTTGTTCATATGGCGTTTTGGACATTTGTGGTGAGTGGGGGAAAGAAGAAGTGAACTTCTGATCTACGTCACCATTTTTTTTTTCGTAGGCGGGATATTTGTCAGGAACGGATAGGAAGAAGAGGCTGATGTATGTGAGGGAGGCATTTATGAGTGATTATGGACAAGATCCGCTGGAAATGAATATTATCATTGCACAGTATAGTGTAGGTGTACTACGAAAAAGTGCAATGACCTAGCGATTTCAGGAAACCGATGACAAAGATTTTCTTGAAGCTACGTGGATTGCTATAGGAGTACTGTCAGTTGTGTCTATTGCTTCTCTTTCCATGATAATTTACTTCGGATACCTTATAATAGCGGAACTAAAAAGAAAATCAGGCATTATGAGTGTTAACACCAAAAAACTGCAAACTCAGCTGATAAAAGCACTTGTGATACAAACAATCACCCCGACTATCGCATGTTTCTCGCCTTGCTTCTTTTCTTGGTATCAACCGGTTTTTGGAATTGATGGTGGGAAGTGAGTAGTTTATAAAGAAACTCGAATTCGTCTGAAATAAGGTTCTCCAGATGGCTACAACATTCATCTTCAATTGTTATGTCGTTGTTTCCCGTTTTCGATCCGTTCTCCACTATTCTGATATTACCATCGTTGAGAAGACAGTTCAAGAAAACTATTCTACAGTTTGTGACCAAAGAAGCAACAGTGCAAAGCAACTTGCGTACTACGACTTGTTTTTAATGAACACTTATTTGTGTGTCGATTTACGGGGGAAGTAGAATTTGCGGGTCACGTATACTTGTTGTAAATGATGCTTGCTTTGGAATAAATTTGAATAAGTGCATCTGGTGCTGGAAGGGACATGAGTTCAACTTTAACTGCGTAGCGACTCAATCTATGGCAGGCGCAGTTTGGGAGAGAGCACAGACGGTTAGAGTGTCAGGTCGTCTGCGCTCTCGCCTCTAAACTTTGAAACGCTGTTTTCCCTCAGGGATTATAATTATCGAGAAAATTCCAATTGGTGAAATATGGAGTCAACGCTATCTAGCTCTTCAATAAAAAATTTTCAAGTTTGCTTTTGTTATGGTTTGACCGATAAGGAGTTGGCTTCGTATCACATACTGTTGCGATTAAAAGGCAGAAAACAAAACAAAAAAAACAATTTTATTTCAAAAAAGAACAACTTTGACGCGATTTGCTAGACAAAAAATCTTTACTTCGTTGATTCCATCTTCCCAAGAATCTCCAAAAACTCCTCTTGACTCGGCACCCGCCCGGTTTCGATCTTACTCCAGACTTGAACTCCGCCCACATAGATTTCAAAAGCTCCAGTTGCCGAGAGATTCGATTCCAGCATATTCACAAGCAGGTAGATCATAAATCCGGATGCCAATTTGTTGGAATGAGCGTATTGAAGAAATCCTGGATAGCCAAGTCCAAGAGTTTCGAATGGGTTGGATCCTGACATAATTATCACGGAGAGGACTACTTTGAGGATTCCAAGAACCTGGAATCGAAGAATCTTAAAGTGTTTCTTCGAATTATAAGCTACCATAACCAACTGAGATTTCCAATAAACTGGTGCAAAATTGTCTCCTTCAATTTGAATATCTGGATACTTCTCCCTGGCAAACTCGGAGAACTGGTTGAATGCTTTTCGATATCCACAGGAGACACTGAAAATGAGCAAAATGGGTTCGGAGAGGAAAAGGGGACAAACCAATAAAGAATCTTCAGAGTTGGCATAGCGTTTTGAATTTCAGATTCCATAGGAACTTCTGGGATTTTGCTGTCACCTCCGATATCCGTCTCAATCTTTGTCTCCTCTGCTGAAAAAGTGATTGAATTTTGGAATATTGATATTAGACAGACTTGTCACGGCCCGGTCCGATTTTTGACAAGTCTGATATTAGAGAATTATTGAGAAATAAAATAAAAGGAGCATTAAAGGAAGAGATGCAGAGAAGTCCCACATTCTAGCTTCTCTGCGCTCTCTACCTCTCTCTTTGTCAACGCCGCCTATATTTGAAGGCTCATATCTCAAAAGCGTGAAGAGCTATCAAAAAGTTATCAACTACAAAAATAAAGCTCAACACTTTATCTATACAATAAATATAATTTTGTATCAAAAATATCGCTTTTTCACTATGCTACAAGCTGTTAAAGTTTCCGCAAAAAGCGGTTACCGTAAAACCTGTAATAGAGGCGCTACAATTTGGAGAATCCTATCTCGGATGTCTTTAAAGATATGAAAATTTTTTCAACTGAAAAAATATTCTATGTTTATGAAGCTATGTTTTGTCAGTTTGCAGCATTTTGATATTTCCTTTGGGAACCGAGATACACCGCTGCGAACGGGCCCCGCTATGTGCGCATCTATTACAGGTTTTACGACATTTACGCTTCAAGCTTACATACCTATGAAAACATCACAAATTGACATGAAGAAAAATATTCCGATGATGAAAACACCCGTTCGCGACATTTTTCAAGATTTGCACTGTCTCTGTTCAAAGTTTTTCAAAGTTTCAATTCTGGCTAGCCACGTCATCCATGCTGACATTCCGAACTCCACGTTTTTCGACTTTTTGACCTTTCCTCTTCCAAAAAACACTCTAGTTTCCAAAAAAAAAGCCTTCTCAAGTTTCCACGTTCCAAAATGTTGTGGTTTCCCACCCCCCGCAGGGCACACCGGTCACAAAACTCTCCATTCTGACACAACGTCTCGTAATATTTACTCGCCATTGCTATAATACATTTTGATCCTCCGTCGGCGTCTGCGTCTCGTTGGAGTAAATAAATAGGTGATCAACGCAACGTTGAGAAGAAACATTCTTCACTCAACTATTTGCACCTTAAAAAATAATAAAGATGGCTCGGTTCACCGATAAAGTTGCTATTATTACTGGTGAGTAGACTAACGTTGGAGTTTCAATAATTAGAAATATATGTAAGTGCGCTCTATTGACAATTAAATTTTGAAATTTTCTATACTGTTCAGTATAGAAAATATTAAAATTATTATTAGCTCACCAATAAAGTCGTATATAAGTTAGACCGTCGCTGACTAATGTAAATGCGCTCTATTGATAGGAAAATCTGATAATATTTAGAAATCAGTTCGCTGAAACGCGCTCTACCGAATTCACGAAAGTTCTTGTTGGCTTTTGAGCTAAATCTAAGTACAAAAAGCGCTTTAGAATCCACATGTGCACTGTCTCTTTCCAACGATTACTTTTTTAGGTTCCTCCAACGGAATCGGTCAAGCCACTGCCGTTCTTCTGGCTTCTGAAGGCGCCAAGGTTACAATCACCGGAAGAAACTCTGATAGACTCGGAGAAACCAAGAAACTTATTCTCAATGCTGGTGTTCCTGAGGGAAATATCAACGTAGTAATCGGAGACATCACTCAAGAATCCGTTCAAGAAGTTCTCATCAAGACAACTCTTGAAAAGTTTGGAAAGATCGATATTCTTGTGAACAATGCTGGCGCAGGAATCCCGGATGCTCAAGGAAAATCTGGAGTCAATCAATCGATTGATACCTATCACAAAACTTTTGAGCTCAATGTGCAAAGTGTCATCGAGATGACCCAAAAGGCTCGTCCCCACTTGGCAAAGTCTCATGGAGAAATTGTGAACATCTCTAGTATTGGAGCGGGTCCAGCTGCAGTGAGTTTTAGAATTATATCTGCGAAAAATTACTTTTGAATTTCAGCAAGTCGCCAACCCTTACTACTCTATCGCCAAGGCAGCATTGGACCAATACACCCGTACCGCTGCAATCGACTTGGCTCCAGAAGACATTCGTGTCAATTCAGTGAGCCCTGGAGCAGTGGCAACCGGATTTTCAACTGTCTGCAGAGGACTCGATGAGCAGAAGTCAAAAGCGATGTACGACTACCTTGGCTCCCAACGTGAATGCATTCCACGTGGATACTGTGCTGGACCAGAAGATATTGCCAAAGTGATCGCATTTCTTGCCGATAGAAACGCGTCGAATTATATCATCGGACAAACTATTGTTGCCGATGGAGGAACTTCTCTCATCCTCGGAGCACACGCTCATGGATCCAGAATGATTGAAGCGATTTTTAAATAATTGATTGAATTATATTTTGGAATGTGAATTTGTAGAAAATTTGAATAAATTCGTATTGAAAATGTAAAATTTGAAAAAATTCCCGGGGTTTTCAGATGTTCTATGATTTATACGGTTCCTTTCAAGCTGGAAGCAGGGTCAAGCGGAATTCCGTCTTCCGCCTTTCGCCATTTTGAGAAAATATGTTCGCCTATTCGAATGTACTGATATTTTTTTAAGGTTTTTGCAGCAAAGCTATTCAGTTTTACCAAAAAATATATAACCTTTTTTGTGGCTTTTTACAAAAATAAGGCTAAAATCTTCCTATTAAAAAAATGTCACCTTTAGGTTTTTAGCCCTTTTTCCATTTTGGTTTCCGCTTTCCGCCTTCCGGCATTTCAATAACCGCATTTTGCTCATCATTGCTGCTCTATCATTGTAACAACGCTCTGCCAAATTTCAGTTTAAAAATCTGTTAAAAGTTTGATGGATGGAAAGCTGAAGTCCTGAGGGTTCTGAAGATATATTCAAAACTGTTCTATCGTCCATTTGAACCGAGATACAACGGTTTTAATAAGCCGTCCACAAATCGCGGATCCCGCAAAAAAGGTTTGTATCCTTAATTATAAGCTAAATTTGACAATGGATTCCGAATCCTCACAACTTCAGATTCCAATCCTGACCCACATTTACTAAGAATTTTTTCTGATGCACTGGATATATCCAACCAAACTTTCTTTTCAGAATAATTCCATATTTATTATGACAAAATGCAATATATTAAGTAAGCTCTTCATTTAGTTGCAACCCTTATCTCCCCATGCACTGATATCCTTCTCAAAGTAATGAAGATGATCATCAATTGAAGTGGTCACCCAGAGCCCATCCGAACACTTGCTGTCCTCATCTCCATCACAGATCGTGAATTTGGCTCCGTCCTTCATGTTCTCCCGGTAGTAAACCTCATACTTGTTATGATAGTATCCCATGAAATCCTCATTTGGCACGTGTGGAACAACATCTCGGTTATGGGTAACACGGTACGAATAGGCGAGTTGACCATCGTGAGCGTGAGCGTAATCCTTGTTTCCGGTACGTGGCTCTCCGTAAGTGACGAGTTTCACGCGGGATCCATCCACAATTTTGGTTCCGATGATGTAGGAAGCGGCGAGGGAAGCAAGGGATCCTCCGAGAGAGTGTCCGACAACCTGGAATAAGAAAATTAGGATTTTTCCAAAGGCTAGTTTCGAGTGTGCCCAACTTGTATCGACTGTGTAGATAAAATGTTTAATTCTATTTTTGTAGTTGACAACTTTTTGACACCTATTCACGTTTTTGAGATCTAAGCGTTTCAAGATGGTTAAATTTGTTCTGTAATTCAGTAAAAATTTCAAAAGTTTGAAAGAGCATAACTTTATTGGGTAATGTCTAAAAATTTTTAAATTTAGTTAGTTCTTTAGATCAAGAATAGGGCTACATTTTTGTAGTTGAACGTTTTTTGATAGCATTTTACACTTTTGAGATACGTGGGGTCAAAAAAGTTGGACGCTTCGATCAGGCGGATCTCAACTTTTTTTACTCAACACCCTATCTAAACGTGCTCAAAATAATCTTTCAACTAACACTCTATGTAGCTTAAAAGTCATGCTCTTTTGCATTTTGCATTTCCATATTATCACCTTTTACTGACGCAAACACAAGAGCAAATATTCTTATCTTTCAAAAAACTAATAATCTATTAACCATATACGTAATAAAAGATGAAATAAAATAAAAACTAACCCAAACTTCATATCCTGGGTTAGCAGCAAGAAGAGAGGCGACGTCATCCTTCATTCCAGCTGCCCAAACCTTCGAGAACGCATCTCCGAAATATTTTGACACCTTTCCTCCAGCAATCCACGACATTTGAGACTCGAACACACTTTTGTTAGCCTCAGAAATCAATTGGAAGAATCCTTGAGTTCCACGGAAACTGATCACAATTGCCTTGTCGGCATGAAGAGCAGCGGTGTATCCGGAGCAAACGTCGCTGTTCAAAGCGGCACAATTCTTCACGTAGATTTGACGTTTCAGTTGGGCATTTGTGAATTTCGTAGTGAGACAGTGTTGTGGGTTGGAGGAGTAAGCGGCTGAAGCCAACGCGAGCATCTGGTTTCTGGCAAATGCATCGGTGTAACTGGCGAGCACTGAAAATTGAGAAAATTGTTATGGGGATCTATAGAAAAAAAACGTGTTGGGAGAGTTCGGGTTAATTTGGCATTGAGGAATTTGGAGTTTTTATAAATGAGAGGACTTGACGCGATTCGAGCAGAGTAGAGCAATGCGATATTTAAAAAGAGCGTGAAGCGAAAGACGGAATTCCGCACAACCCTGATAGCGAGCGTTAGGCTTACGGCCTTGTGCTTAGGCTTACGGCCTTAGGCTCAGGGTTACTTTTCTGGCTTATGGTTTCAGACGGAGCGCGTTTCCGCGACCTCACGCCTCGCACTGAAATAGTAAAGACGTTCATAATTTGGCTTTAAAATTCTGAAAACTTTTAAAATTCTGACATTGTTGAATTTGTACAAGTTTTTTAGAAATCTTTTCGCTACGCAACCGCGACACGGTACCCAAAATCCTTAACCCAAAACTCACTTGAAGCCGGGAGCACGAGACCGTAAGCCGTGTAGATCACGCAGAAAAGCGTGACGAGTTTCAGCATCTTTGTTGGAGAGAAATGTGGACACAAACTGACAATGTCAGAGAAGCCGACAGGGCTTTTGTACTTTCACTGATAAGAGTTTTTGATGGCGACGACACTTTTAAGATTTCCTATTTCTTATCAGCCGGAATTTACGGAGAAAAGGCATGTTGCACACACTCGGTTTTTATGGAGAGAAAGAGATCACGAACATGTGATGTGAATTGAGTTCCGTAACGAGAATGGGCTCGTAAATTTTTATATGATGATGACGAGACACATTCTTTAGGTATAGTTATTGGAATAGAGAACATATATGTATAGAGATCGAAGAATTCAAAAAATTGCAAGTGCGCTCTACCGGCTAATCATCTTTGAGGCTTATATATTTCATGGAGAACTTGTAGCACGTTCGAGAGCAATTGAGATCCAAAATACGGGCTGTACGTTGTATTGGTAAACGGTTGGTATTTCTCAATAGCTCCACGATTCCTCTCCCACCATTTTCCCAAATTCATATCTCGATAATGTCTAAAACGTTTTTGTTTGTTTTTGTGTGTTATTTTTGGCTCACCTGATATACCCAACCTCTGGATCTAGTATAAAAGGGACATATCCGTTCTCATACTCGCCCACATCGTGTACTAACATTTGAAGGACTTTTTGATTGTTGATAATCATCTTCCCCCAGCAATGCTTTCCATCGGTACAGTTCACGGCAGGTTGGGTGGTAAGACTCCATTTTCGCGTGGGCATTTCTTCCATGATCTGGAAGTAGTGTAAGTTCTGTGACTGCTGCAATGGCGCTCAACCGCAATATTTGTCGAATGCATGTTGAGTCGCTGCGATGCCAAAACCATTAGAAACACAGAAATATTTTTACCCAAAACCATTAGAAACACAGAATAGATGTTTGCAAAAACAATGGGATATACATACTATGGTGCTGAATCAGGTATCCTAATTCACTGAGCAGCGACCTAACGATACGCAGCAAATTATTCATGGACCCAAACGTAAACGGTTTCTACTGTCTCTTTGTCAAGTTTCTTGTTATTAAAGCCGACCTCACCTGCTGATAATTAATAAACTTCTCCGGAAGCTTCTCATACTTAAATATCCACCTCTGAGCAAACATCACTGCTCCGTATTTCTCACTTATTGACTCCTGCAGAAATTCTCGAATCGTCTCCTTCTCCTCGGTCATTACTAGTCTCTCATCGATATCTGAGAATATTGTCCAATTGGCGGATAGACGGTTTCTCAGGTGGCAGTCCTTAAAAGTTTCAATGTTTGTTTAAAATTTCATTTTCAAGTTCATTTATGTACTTACTGCAATAGCCAATAATTGTTGAGACACTGCATCGAAATAAATCGATGGAATATCAATCAACTCGACTTCTTCTCGTTTTATCGCATAATGTTTTAGCAGAAACATATCATTCAGTTCGATTTCTCGAACATAGAAATAGAACTTCGAGACTCCCTGAAAACATGCAAATATCCATTAAAATTTTGTTGATCACTGTTTGCAGACCTGCAGCTTGTAATGTTCGATCATCTCGACCAAGTGCAACCATTTCGGCTCTTTTCCAAATATTGGAGCCGAACAATGTGTCAGGAATCTCTTGTAGTTTTCTGGAAAAAAATAAGATAGTGAGAAGTTCGCTGTACTGATACAACTTTTAGTGTAGAAAAATCACAGACGCCGCTACAGCAGGGTTCAGTTTACGATTAGTAAAATTCAAGAAATATCTATGGAAGCTCCGCCCACATCTCTATCAGGTAGAATAGTAAGTGCGCTCTAACCAACAATTTTGGACACTTTGAGCAGAGCATTGAGGCAGATTGTACAACAGTTCATATTAATGCAGTATGGTTTTCACAACTTTTCTCTACCGAATTACCCTTAAAATTCTCAATTTCCCACTTAATTCACTGAAATCAGTTGAGCGCGGTTGTTAGAACCTTTGTGTGCTAATTTTGAGGGTTTCCCAAAAGCAAACCAAAAAAAATTGACCATCAGGTGAACTCGAACCCAGGTACTTTTGCTGGGGACGTTATACCTCGAAAATTCCACTACGATTTTTCTCAAAAAGCTGGGAAATTGGTTTCTATAGGTTTTTAAGTGGATTTTTATGGTTTTAATAGTTTTCAAGTTATTTAAAAACATTTTCAAAGTCTGGAGCCTCTAAAAATAAATAAATAAAAGAGTCAATGCATCATGTTGCCATATACCATCGGAAAAAGTTTTACATAAAAGTTGTTATTTATAAAAATGTCAACCCTACACAATTAATAGAATTGCGCAGACACTTAAGAGAAATTCCCGATTCCTCCGCGGAAATTACTTTGTACAAAAATGTATTCGACCCACCATTCCACCTAGTAACCACCACTTGAAATTGCTCTGGTACATCACCTATCGACCCATCGGTGATCGCCACCCGATGAGTCTCTGCAGACTTTTTATCGCAGATCACAACGAACAGCGGGTAAATAAAAGCTTTCATAGGTTTCTCGTGCTCAGTACCATTCTTGTCAAAGTACCTACAGTATACGGTGAAGCTGAAAATTTACTATGGGTGGATGGTTAGTACATCACTATATATACCCGATCGGTTTCAACGCGGCTACTGAAACAGAAATCCGATTCTCCGACTCATAAGCGCCGATGAGCATTGGTGGATAGGATTCTTTGAATTTCCGAACGTTCTCCAAATAAATTGAAGAAATCCCAGAAATTGTTGAGTCATAATCGAAAACTTGAATAGAATATAGTACAGATAGAATAGCAAGAAAAGCCAGAAATAACAAAATAGAAATTTTCGATTGGGTGCTACAAATGTCTGGCATCTCTGTTTTATTTTTAATGAATGAAAAAATTTGAAATGTTGGAATCTCGTTTATTTGATCATTATTGCTATTCCTATTTGTCACATTTCTATTGGAACAGTTGGTTGCTGGTGGAGAGGGAGATATATTGATTCAATCTTTACTATTAACAAACGCAAACGGCTGTATGTTTGTTTGTCTGTCGCCGATCCTACCGCCTTTCCTACTGGACCGATTTTCTTCGAATTTAGACCAAAAGATCAGAAATTTTCTCTTAATGATGCCCGAACTTTTCTTTTTTCAAAAATATAACATTTGACGTCTTCTGGAGACGATGCCGATTTTAACAGTAGAAAGCGTGCAGAGAAGGTGTGTCCCGACAGGGTGGTAGAAACTCAAAACTACTGACTCGGTGTTTCTTGACTGCGTTCTCGAGAGCGCCCAGGCCGCGCGTATTTGGTGTAGCGGTCTACGCAGATGACACTCACCCATGGGGTAGTGAGTTCGTTCCCGTCAGGCTGGAAAAGTTTTTTGGTTTTTTGTTTTGATAAGAACATAGACAGCCAGTATACGGAGGTTGTAAATAACTTTGTTATAGTCGAGATCTTTACTATTAACAAACGCAAACGGCTGTATGTTTGTTTGTCTGTCGCCGATCCTAACGCCTTTCCTACTGGACCGATTTTCTTCGAATTTAGACCAAAAGATCAGAAATTTTCTCTTAATGATGCCCGAACTTTTCTTTTTTTCAAAAATATCAAATTTGACGTCTTCTGGATCAAAAAAACTGAATTTCAAGCCATATTCGAAGAGAGAGAAGGGGGAGGCGGTCGGCAAAACCCGTGAAACGTCGGCTGCTCGCTTTCCTCTTCACAGAGCGGCGCCTCTTCAGTGGCGCGTGGATAAAAGGGAACGCGCCGACCGTCCGATCTGGCAAGTTAAGCGACGTTGACTACAGTTAGTTGGTTCGACTCGAGACTCCAAAGAAAAGCGGTTAAATGTAACTTTAACTTTTTTCTCTTTGTGGCCAGTGCCGTCCGTTTTCGGATTGATCCACGTCATAAAAAGTTATGCGCCGTTTTTTTAAAAAGTGACGACGTGAAGGGTTTTTTGATATCATCGGATTCAGAAAAACTAGAGGAATCCAAACGTGTCGTCCGTTTCCGGGTAATTCACTGTAACACCCAGTAGGGTGGTGTTGAGAAGGAGGTTTAGTCGCCGTTAGGCGACGTGAATCATACAAATACGGGTAGTTTTCTGGAGACAGCTAAAAGGGGATTGTGGATATGAGTCCACATGTTTAAAAGTATTAATAGCCAATCTGGCTAGCATTTACCTTCTTCTTCTCACCACGGTTTTAGCTCCGCCTACTTTACCGTGTAAGAATACAGTAAAAAGCGGAAGTTGCGTGAAGTCCAGACATGGGGCCATGTAAATCCCATTCTTCTGAACTGCTGATAACTATCATTTTCCTATTCCCTTCATGGCGTCACTGTCTCCAACAACTAATACTGTTCCTGCTGACAATTTAGTGGATGATTATGGTGCTGTTTCTCCTGTTTCCGGTGAAGGCGTGCTCCATCGCTCAGAATCAGAAGGGAGATTGAAGCTCGAAGGAGTTGATGGGATACAGGACATTCAACTCATGACACAGGAGTGTGTGAAAAAATACGACAAAAAGAAGGCGTCGGGCTGAATTTTTGCATATCGACTAATCTTTTGGTCCTCTACAAGGCCGCCTGAAGAAGCGAAATGGACGGGGATTGAGGACGAGATGATGACACAGGAGTCAGTGTGGGAACGAGATAATAAAAACGCATAACCTCGCTTTAGAGAGAAAGAGAGATCAACTTTTACTGGCTTCAGAAAAGTAAAGCTGCTGATTCAAATCGCATGGTAGTCAAACGAAAAACTGAGAGTCAGGATGACACAAAATTGGGGTTGAAAATCATGGCAACTGATATAGCAGTCCGACGATCTCTTCCCGGGCAGCTGCCACACGATCAGAAAAGCCCGATGATGTAACGGCGAGAAGAAAGGTGCTCTCACTTTAACAGAAGGATGGATCAAATTTGCTCATATTGAGAGGGGCTATACTTCAAAGCTAAGTTCGACTTTCAAATGGCGAAGGTCGGTGCGTTCAAGAATCCGATCTGTCAAGTTAGGCAACGTTGACTGTAGTCAGATGGATCAAACAAATGTTGGGACGTTGTTGGGACAATATTTTTTCTTATATTCAGATATAGAAAAAAGAGGATTTGAAACGTGTCGTCCGTTTCCGGATTAATTACGATCCACTGTAAAAACCTAGAAGGGTGGTGTTGAGAAGGAGGTTTAGTCGCCGTTAGGCGACGTGAACCGACTGGTGTATATATCGTTCATTGGTTTAGCTAATGATTGTTCAGAAACAAAAGGTCAGTCACCAGCATGACAAACTTGAATGTTTGGACTCAGTCAGTTGGGTTTATCATTAGAGCGTACTTGCATCCCCAATGTAGCAATAGTACAAAGAGCTTCAATTTTCATAGGTTACCAGCTAAACACACAAATGGTGCTAATATAAAAAAGACAAAAATCATACTTGCAAGCCGGCCCGGCGCATAGCTTGCTTAAAACGAAATGTTATGGGCTGAAAATATACCAAAATGTAGATCTGTCAGCGAGTTCTATATCCGTGGTCTACTACGGGTCGGAATTTTGTATCGTTACTGTGTCGCGGGGTGGGAAAAAGTGCCAAAAAAGCCATTCTAGCCCAGCCCGCAGCACATCAACGATTTTGCAAGTATGACAAAAATGTATCAAAAAAATCATTGAGGCTTCTTTTTCCTTGGCTGTTTTTGCTTTGGTTTTCTCATGATTGTCATTGGGAAGATGCGATACGTCCAGTTCGGAAGCAATAGATTTCTTCGAAGATCCCATAAAATTTCAAAAATAAGAATGACACCCAGACTTCCAAACAGAAGGAAGAACGTGCCTGGAAAACTATGAATATAACGTTTTCTCTAAATAAGGATCATACAATTTTCAGAATACGCGTCAGTTTCCGAATTGAATCCCTCGAATACTGCACCGTATTGTCTCATTTGTCGGAGGGTCTGCTTGTATAGATAGAGCCGGGAACAATTTCTGATGATAACTTTCGGTCCGGTAGTGTTGCATTTGAATTCGATGCTTGAGTGGAATATCACGTCGCGAAGGTTTTCCATGTTCTCGATTACCAAGGCGGGGCCTAAAAATTATATTGTTGCAAATACGCTCTGATGGCGTTGCTTACATTTCGCTGAATCAATTTTCTTCAGGAATGGAAGCGCCAGTTTTGTGATGAAGGTGTTGTTGACGACGTGGAATGAGCCGTTTATTTTATGAGCATAGGATAGCTCGTGGATCCGCTCGGAGATGTTTCCTGAATAATTGTGACAGTTTTCAAAGGGTAAGTTCAAAAGCTTCAAAAGTATTCAAAATTGTTATGGATAGTTTTACGGCTTTGAAATTTTGAGATGTTATAGACCAAACCTAGATCTACATTTTTGTAGTTGACAACTTTTTGATAGCTCCTCAAGCTTTCGAGATATGCACCTTTAAAAATGAGCGACTGAAACGCCAGAGTTGAAAAAGGAGAGGGCGCAGTGAAGCGAGAGCGTCTGACTTCTCTGTGTCTCCTCTCTATCACGTATTCTCCTACTAAACTTTGAACGCTCAAATCTCAAAAACTAGAATACTTATCAAAAAACTTTCAACTACAAAAATGAAGTTCTTAATGTTCTGTACACATAGAATATAAATTCAAGGCACTTCTAAAGTTCGCTTACCACTTTTTTGAGACATGTAGACATCGCCTCGGAAAACTTCGCATCCAGAATATCGAGTCTGCACGTTTTCAGAGATAAATCCTCCTCGACACTCGCCGTCTAAAAAGTTAATATTAGGGCGTACATTCCAAAGCAAAAAACTAACGATAACATCTGACTTTTATCGGATCTGCATCAATTTTCAGCTTGTTCGGTTCCCAATGTCTCTTCAACTCTTCCAATTGATCCGTACACATATACTTATTCTTTTCGAATATATGCTCCCTATCACAAGTCGTAAATGCTCTCAAAATGGGCTTCAAATACTGAATTCCTGTCCGATTGAACACAAAACATCCGTCAATTTTGAAATTCATATCCCCTGGATTACTTTCTTGGAAACGATAATTGAAGTGCATATCTCCATAGACATATCGACAATTCGAGTACTCCTTGGAACTTTTAATCGTGTTTTTAAAATGACATTCTGAAGAAATTGGATAATTTTTTGAATTCAAAAATTCAGCAAACACGCTCCACCGAACTCACCTTCATTCTTCTGTATCACACACATCTCTTCATTACAAATCTTCCTTAAAGCTTTGATTTTAGAGTAGTCTTGCTTATGAGAAAATTTCAGTCTTGAATTTCCGCGGATGTACAGTTTTGGAAGGTCTGAATACCCGATTGAAGTTTATTTTTGGTTTGAGAACTCACATTCTTTATCAATCGTGTTCAAATCGTCAGTTTCAGTCAGATAATGAAATCGAAGACCAACGAGAGCCGGGTTCTTGGTGAGGTTGAAGAGGCAGTCTGGAAAAAAGGAACATGAGAAAATTGATCATAAAAGGGAAGGATTATAAGATCTTAGTGCGGCGACTTCACTTCTTATGCTGCGACAGGAGGTTGATTGAATTTTTTTTTGAAATCAGATCTATCAGTTCTCTGTTAAAATGTGAACTATACTGGATTTACATGTCAAATTCGGATTCCCCGCCCCCTTTTACTCCTGTTTAGATAGTTTTCACTCAACTTTCGAATTCTGTGCATTTTGTCGTATCGGTGTTCGGTGTTTGCACACAATCGGCGTTACAGTAACCCGAAAAACACAAAATGAGAGAAAGAGACGCAGAAAAAGGGCGAGTAGTTTTTGACGGGGAATTCGAATCTAGTGTTGATTTTTGGTTGAAAGTGCAACTGGCGCAAATCACACGACCCGGTTAAAACTTACTATCACATTTTCGAAATTCCGTGAAATAAAGATAAGTCAACTCGTTTTGATAAACTAATTGCACTTCGATATTCTTCAATTCTTTCAGATTCACCGCAAATTTGAAAATTTCAAATCCAGACCAAGCGTTTAGTTTTACGATTGATCTAAAAAAGTTGTTGTAGATTCCAGAAATTTTCTTAAATATACCGATTCTCATTCAGTGATTCCAAAACTATACAATCCGCGTATTTTGGGTGCACGATGAGCTCCTCCTCGATATTTCTACAATAAGAATCGTTGAATCCCGGCCGATTTCCAATCCCTTTCGGTTTCCCGTTTTCAGTCACGAATTCTCTGAGAAACGAGCCATTGCCACCGGCTTGGTCCTTTATTATTTGCTCCATATTCACATCGAATTCTGGAAGTTTTATTATTATCGGTTGAGAGGAATACATGAAGGAAGCAAACGTTACGTTCATCATCTGGAATCGCATCCTCTTCACATTTTGCTATTTGACACAAAAGTAACAGGAAAATATATGTTTTTAGCATAATTAGGGGAATCGGGGATCAGGGGAATTGTAATTGTAGTGTGAAGATTTTGAAGAGAGAAGAAGTTCCACGTCACCGATGAGTTGGAAGTTTTTCAAGTAAACATGTAAGCAGAGGTCACGATGGGAATATGAGATTTTCAAAAAGTTCACAATAGAAAAAATTTGACGTGAAAAAATGTATGATTTTTAATCAGAGAAGCATCAGAAGTCTTGAGAAAAAGAAGATGCACACGATGAGCTCCAGACTATCTCCGCAGTTGCGCTCTATTGATAACGGCGGCTACAACATGTCGTGACGGTGAACATTAGAATTTTTGAGTAAAGTGGTGGTGTCAAATCATCAAAAACCATTATTTTGTAATGAAATATTTTAGGAACGCGCGTTTTCTCATTAGAGCGCAGTTGCGGAGATAGGCTTTGGCCTCATTGCGTGATGCACGTTTTCTATAATCCCAACAATAATTATCTCGATTCTCAGCGCTCATACTTCAAGAACCATAAAAGCTATCAAAAAGTTGTCATCTGCAAAATCAATGATCCAGGACTGAGCCACATACTGGTTATTAATCCCGTATCTCTAAACCTAGACGAGCTATCAAAAAGTTGTCAACTACAAAAATGAAGATCTGGTTTTGATCCATTCAAAAACTTTAATTTTGAAACGGTTGTACATCCCAAACGATTCATGTTTTGACAGTTTTGTAATAATCCCTTCTTTTTACCCAATATTGTTCTCTGATCCTTCCCCTTATTTCGTCTCATCACCGTTTTTTACATGTTTCACTTACTTTCGGAAAAATACGATTTTCAGACATTTTAGCTAATATTGTATATTATTTTCTAGAAATTGTTCTAGATTCAGAGCGTCCTCGAGTATATATTTTTGCTCGAAAATGTTTTCTGACAAAAAATTTATACTCGTCTTACTAAAAAAATTGTTTTCGGTATCATGCTTTCTACTCCTTCCTATTCAAAACTTATGTGCTTCCTATCCTTGAGTATTGTTCTGTTATTTTCTGCCTGTCCCCCTCATCTCGTCTCTCTAGACTTCTGGAATTCACCCTCAGAGTATTCTCTAGAAAAACTCTCTAGCGTTGCAACATCTCGTTTTCTTTCTACGCGCATCGTTTGGAACTCCTCTCTATGCACTCCATTAGACACCGTATACTCAGAGCCCAATTACTCCTTCTGTACAAATTCATTGCTGGCGCATCTAAGTTTCCCTTCCGTAATGCCTATGGCAGACTGTCAAATTCTCCCAGAAGACCCATGAGTCGTATCTATCTCTCTCATCTATCTGATAATTTTTTCTCCTTTACTATTCCGTATTCGAATGTCATTACCTAAAATGCCAATTCTTTTCTTTCCCCTTCACAATGTATTACTTTTCTCGATTCTTCAATCACCCGGTTCTAGCTCCTTATAGTTGTACATATTCACAGATTTTTTTTCTTTTCCCTGCCCCTGTCTCCTATTGCCTAGTTCGTTTTTCCTTTTTTATCTCATTCCCATAACACGGTTTTCCCGTTTTTAGCAATTTCACTTGCTTCATTCGACCCGGCAATTGTCCTGCTCCTTGAATTGTTCTCTTTTTTTTAACCTGAAACTGCCTCATGAGGGACATACTTCAAATCTTATAAACTTGTTATTGATTCCCACTGCGGTAGATAAAACAAACAGCAGGTGTATTAATCCAATGTGACCGTGTCACCTAATTGTCTCTCCTTCCGTCTATTGTCTCGGCCGTTTGCCTTCTTCACATACATGTCATCTGTCGTCATATCTCCTTGGGAAATCTCCAATTTATTAGGTCCCGCCCTCTTGTGCCCTACGGTCGGTAGACCAGTCTTCAGTCATTCTCCCCTTATTTCGGCCTACAAAACAGTTCTTCTCCCTGTTTTTTCTATTGCTTACATTTTTCTGCAACATGTTATATCATTTCCGTTTAATTAGAATATATTTATTTCAGCACCGCTTCCCAAGCACATCGGCAGATGAAAAACTTCAGTGAGACTAATCGATTGATGTCCCGACGAGGAGAAGCAAAGTGAGAATCGAAAATCCGTAAGCGCCCTATTAGGACATTCTTTTGTTCTTGACTCCCCCCACCGTTTTTATCTGTGTCGGTTCCCTCACATTATCTTCCTGGCTCAGTCGTCCACTTTTTCTCCGTAATGAATGGTGACTCATCTAGTTTCTTTTTTATTGACCATCATTGAGATATCCCCATAGCCATGATTTGTGTCATACATATATTCCCTATTTGCTCACTAAGATTACAAATTAGTGTTTTCTTTTTCAGTGCTGACGTGAAGCGAGCCAAGAGGAAACCAACCGTCGTGAGGGATGAGGAATGGTCGAGTGCGAGATGCGGTGGGCAAGAAAACAAGAAGCGGAGAACGGTACGTTTTTATAGTTGGGTTACTGTAATTAGTAGTTGTTGGCTTTGTGTCGTTATCGGTGAATCATTGAGAAGCGTTGGCTACGCGTTCTTCGAAGCGCGCTAATATTCAATTTGGTTTTACCGGAAACGATGCATTTTAAGAGTTGGGTTACTGTAATTAGTAGTTGTTGGCTTTGTGTTGTTATCGGTGAATCATTGAGAAGCGTTGGCTACGCGTTCTTCGAAGCGCGCCAATATTCAATTTGGTTTTACCGGAAACGATACATCTTTAGAGTTGGGTTACTGTAATTAGTAGTTGTTGGCTTTGTGTTGTTATCGGTGAATCATTGAGAAGCGTTGGCTACGCGTTCTTCGAAGCGCGCCAATATTCAATTTGGTTTTACCGGAAACGATACATCTTTAGAGTTGGGTTACTGTAATTAGTAGTTGTTGGCTTTGTGTTGTTATCGGTGAATCATTGAGAAGCGTTGGCTACGCGTTCTTCGAAGCGTGCCAATATTCAATTTGGATTTACCGGAAACGATGCATTTTAAGAGTTGGGTTACTGTAATTAGTAGTTGTTGGCTTTGTGTTGTTATCGGTGAATCATTGAGAAGCGTTGGCTACGCGTTCTTCGAAGCGCGCCAATATTCAATTTGGTTTTACCGGAAACGATGCATTTTCAGAGTTGGGTCACTATAAGTTAGTAGTTGTTGAGTTTGTGTCGGGATCGGTGAATCATCAAGTAGCGTTGGCTCGCCAATACTCAATTTGGTTCATTCGAAAACGGTACATTTTCAGAGTTGGGTCATTATAAGTTAGTAGTTGTTGAGTTTGTGTCGGGATCGGTGAATCATCAAGTAGCGTTGGCTCGCCAATACTCAATTTGATTCATTCGAAAACGGTACATCTTTAGAGTTGAGTCATTATAAGTTAGTAGTTGTTGAGTTTGTGTCGGGATCGGTGAATCATCAAGTAGCGTTGGCTCGCCAATACTCAATTTGATTCATTCGAAAACGGTACATTTTTAGAGTTGGGTCATTATAAGTTAGTAGTTGTTGAGTTTGTGTCGGGATCGGTGAATCATCAAGTAGCGTTGGCTCGCCAATACTCAATTTGATTCATTCGAAAACGGTACATTTTCAGAGTTGGGTCATTATAAGTTAGTAGTTGTTGAGTTTGTGTCGGGATCGGTGAATCATCAAGTAGCGTTGGCTCGCCAATACTCAATTTGATTCATTCGAAAACGGTACATTTTTAGAGTTGGGTCATTATAAGTTAGTAGTTGTTGAGTTTGTGTCGGGATCGGTGAATCATCAAGTAGCGTTGGCTCGCCAATACTCAATTTGGTTCATTCGAAAACGGTACATTTTTAGAGTTGGGTCATTATAAGTTAGTAGTTGTTGAGTTTGTGTCGGGATCGGTGAATCATCAAGTAGCGTTGGCTCGCCAATACTCAATTTGATTCATTCGAAAACGGTACATTTTTAGAGTTGGGTCATTATAAGTTAGTAGTTGTTGAGTTTGTGTCGGGATCGGTGAATCATCAAGTAGCGTTGGCTCGCCAATACTCAATTTGGTTCATTCGAAAACGGTACATTTTTAGAGTTGGGTCATTATAAGTTAGTAGTTGTTGAGTTTGTGTCGGGATCGGTGAATCATCAAGTAGCGTTGGCTCGCCAATACTCAATTTGGTTCATTCGAAAACGGTACATTTTCAGAGTTGGGTCACTATAAGTTAGTAGTTGTTGAGTTTGTGTCGGGATCGGTGAATCATCAAGTAGCGTTGGCTCGCCAATACTCAATTTGATTCATTCGAAAACGGTACATTTTTAGCGTTGGGTCACTATAAGTTAGTAGTTGTTGAGTTTGTGTCGGGATCGGTGAATCATCAAGTAGCGTTGGCTCGCCAATACTCAATTTGGTTCATTCGAAAACGGTACATTTTTAGAGTTGGGTCATTATAAGTTAGTAGTTGTTGAGTTTGTGTCGGGATCGGTGAATCATCAAGTAGCGTTGGCTCGCCAATACTCAATTTGATTCATTCGAAAACGGTACATTTTCAGAGTTGGGTCATTATAAGTTAGTAGTTGTTGAGTTTGTGTCGGGATCGGTGAATCATCAAGTAGCGTTGGCTCGCCAATACTCAATTTGGTTCATTCGAAAACGGTACATTTTTAGAGTTGGGTCATTATAAGTTAGTAGTTGTTGAGTTTGTGTCGGGATCGGTGAATCATCAAGTAGCGTTGGCTCGCCAATACTCAATTTGGTTCATTCGAAAACGGTACATTTTCAGAGTTGGGTCACTATAAGTTAGTAGTTGTTGAGTTTGTGTCGGGATCGGTGAATCATCAAGTAGCGTTGGCTCGCCAATACTCAATTTGGTTCATTCGAAAACGGTACATTTTCAGAGTTGGGTCACTATAAGTTAGTAGTTGTTGAGTTTGTGTCGGGATCGGTGAATCATCAAGTAGCGTTGGCTCGCCAATACTCAATTTGGTTCATTCGAAAACGGTACATTTTCAGAGTTGGGTCACTATAAGTTAGTAGTTGTTGAGTTTGTGTCGGGATCGGTGAATCATTGAGAAGCGTTGGCTACGCGTTCTTCGAAGCGCGCCAATATTCAATTTGGTTCATTCGAAAACGATACATCTTTAGAGTTGGGTCACTATAAGTTAGTAGTTGTTGAGTTTGTGTCGGGATCGGTGAATCATCAAGTAGCGTTGGCTCGCCAATACTCAATTTGATTCATTCGAAAACGGTACATTTTTAGCGTTGGGTCACTATAAGTTAGTAGTTGTTGAGTTTGTGTCGGGATCGGTGAATCATCAAGTAGCGTTGGCTCGCCAATACTCAATTTGGTTCATTCGAAAACGGTACATTTTCAGAGTTGGGTCACTATAAGTTAGTAGTTGTTGAGTTTGTGTCGGGATCGGTGAATCATCAAGTAGCGTTGGCTCGCCAATACTTAATTTGATTCATTCGAAAACGGTACATTTTTAGCGTTGGGTCACTATAAGTTAGTAGTTGTTGAGTTTGTGTCGGGATCGGTGAATCATCAAGTAGCGTTGGCTCGCCAATACTCAATTTGGTTCATTCGAAAACGGTACATTTTCAGAGTTGGGTCACTATAAGTTAGTAGTTGTTGAGTTTGTGTCGGGATCGGTGAATCATCAAGTAGCGTTGGCTCGCCAATACTCAATTTGATTCATTCGAAAACGGTACATTTTTAGCGTTGGGTCACTATAAGTTAGTAGTTGTTGAGTTTGTGTCGGGATCGGTGAATCATCAAGTAGCGTTGGCTCGCCAATACTCAATTTGATTCATTCGAAAACGGTACATTTTTAGCGTTGGGTCACTATAAGTTAGTAGTTGTTGAGTTTGTGTCGGGATCGGTGAATCATCAAGTAGCGTTGGCTCGCCAATACTCAATTTGGTTCATTCGAAAACGGTACATTTTCAGAGTTGGGTCACTATAAGTTAGTAGTTGTTGAGTTTGTGTCGGGATCGGTGAATCATCAAGTAGCGTTGGCTCGCCAATACTCAATTTGGTTCATTCGAAAACGGTACATTTTCAGAGTTGGGTCACTATAAGTTAGTAGTTGTTGAGTTTGTGTCGGGATCGGTGAATCATCAAGTAGCGTTGGCTCGCCAATACTCAATTTGGTTCATTCGAAAACGATACATTTTCAGAGTTGGGTCACTATAAGTTAGTAGTTGTTGAGTTTGTGTCGGGATCGGTGAATCATTGAGAAGCGTTGGCTACGCGTTCTTCGAAGCGCGCCAATATTCAATTTGGTTCATTCGAAAACGATACATCTTTAGAGTTGGGTCACTATAAGTTAGTAGTTGTTGAGTTTGTGTCGGGATCGGTGAATCATCAAGTAGCGTTGGCTCGCCAATACTCAATTTGGTTCATTCGAAAACGGTACATTTTCAGAGTTGGGTCACTATAAGTTAGTAGTTGTTGAGTTTGTGTCGGGATCGGTGAATCATCAAGTAGCGTTGGCTCGCCAATACTCAATTTGATTCATTCGAAAACGGTACATTTTTAGCGTTGGGTCACTATAAGTTAGTAGTTGTTGAGTTTGTGTCGGGATCGGTGAATCATCAAGTAGCGTTGGCTCGCCAATACTCAATTTGATTCATTCGAAAACGGTACATTTTTAGCGTTGGGTCACTATAAGTTAGTAGTTGTTGAGTTTGTGTCGGGATCGGTGAATCATCAAGTAGCGTTGGCTCGCCAATACTCAATTTGGTTCATTCGAAAACGGTACATTTTCAGAGTTGGGTCACTATAAGTTAGTAGTTGTTGAGTTTGTGTCGGGATCGGTGAATCATCAAGTAGCGTTGGCTCGCCAATACTCAATTTGGTTCATTCGAAAACGATACATTTTCAGAGTTGGGTCACTATAAGTTAGTAGTTGTTGAGTTTGTGTCGGGATCGGTGAATCATCAAGTAGCGTTGGCTCGCCAATACTCAATTTGGTTCATTCGAAAACGGTACATTTTCAGAGTTGGGTCACTATAAGTTAGTAGTTGTTGAGTTTGTGTCGGGATCGGTGAATCATCAAGTAGCGTTGGCTCGCCAATACTCAATTTGATTCATTCGAAAACGGTACATTTTTAGCGTTGGGTCACTATAAGTTAGTAGTTGTTGAGTTTGTGTCGGGATCGGTGAATCATCAAGTAGCGTTGGCTCGCCAATACTCAATTTGATTCATTCGAAAACGGTACATTTTTAGCGTTGGGTCACTATAAGTTAGTAGTTGTTGAGTTTGTGTCGGGATCGGTGAATCATCAAGTAGCGTTGGCTCGCCAATACTCAATTTGATTCATTCGAAAACGGTACATTTTTAGCGTTGGGTCACTATAAGTTAGTAGTTGTTGAGTTTGTGTCGGGATCGGTGAATCATCAAGTAGCGTTGGCTCGCCAATACTCAATTTGGTTCATTCGAAAACGGTACATTTTTAGCGTTGGGTCACTATAAGTTAGTAGTTGTTGAGTTTGTGTCGGGATCGGTGAATCATCAAGTAGCGTTGGCTCGCCAATACTCAATTTGGTTCATTCGAAAACGGTACATTTTTAGCGTTGGGTCACTATAAGTTAGTAGTTGTTGAGTTTGTGTCGGGATCGGTGAATCATCAAGTAGCGTTGGCTCGCCAATACTCAATTTGGTTCATTCGAAAACGGTACATTTTCAGAGTTGGGTCACTATAAGTTAGTAGTTGTTGAGTTTGTGTCGGGATCGGTGAATCATCAAGTAGCGTTGGCTCGCCAATACTCAATTTGGTTCATTCGAAAACGGTACATTTTCAGAGTTGGGTCACTATAAGTTAGTAGTTGTTGAGTTTGTGTCGGGATCGGTGAATCATTGAGAAGCGTTGGCTACGCGTTCTTCGAAGCGCGCCAATATTCAATTTGGTTCATTCGAAAACGATACATCTTTAGAGTTGGGTCACTATAAGTTAGTAGTTGTTGAGTTTGTGTCGGGATCGGTGAATCATCAAGTAGCGTTGGCTCGCCAATACTCAATTTGGTTCATTCGAAAACGGTACATTTTCAGAGTTGGGTCACTATAAGTTAGTAGTTGTTGAGTTTGTGTCGGGATCGGTGAATCATCAAGTAGCGTTGGCTCGCCAATACTCAATTTGATTCATTCGAAAACGGTACATTTTTAGCGTTGGGTCACTATAAGTTAGTAGTTGTTGAGTTTGTGTCGGGATCGGTGAATCATCAAGTAGCGTTGGCTCGCCAATACTCAATTTGGTTCATTCGAAAACGGTACATTTTTAGCGTTGGGTCACTATAAGTTAGTAGTTGTTGAGTTTGTGTCGGGATCGGTGAATCATCAAGTAGCGTTGGCTCGCCAATACTCAATTTGGTTCATTCGAAAACGGTACATTTTCAGAGTTGGGTCACTATAAGTTAGTAGTTGTTGAGTTTGTGTCGGGATCGGTGAATCATCAAGTAGCGTTGGCTCGCCAATACTCAATTTGGTTCATTCGAAAACGGTACATTTTCAGAGTTGGGTCACTATAAGTTAGTAGTTGTTGAGTTTGTGTCGGGATCGGTGAATCATTGAGAAGCGTTGGCTCGCCAATACTCAATTTGATTCATTCGAAAACGATACATCTTTAGAGTTGGGTCACTATAAGTTAGTAGTTGTTGAGTTTGTGTCGGGATCGGTGAATCATCAAGTAGCGTTGGCTCGCCAATATTCAATTTGGTTCATTCGAAAACGATACATCTTTAGAGTTGGGTCACTATAAGTTAGTAGTTGTTGAGTTTGTGTCGGGATCGGTGAATCATCAAGTAGCGTTGGCTCGCCAATACTCAATTTGGTTCATTCGAAAACGGTACATTTTCAGAGTTGGGTCACTATAAGTTAGTAGTTGTTGAGTTTGTGTCGGGATCGGTGAATCATCAAGTAGCGTTGGCTCGCCAATACTCAATTTGGTTCATTCGAAAACGGTACATTTTCAGAGTTGGGTCACTATAAGTTAGTAGTTGTTGAGTTTGTGTCGGGATCGGTGAATCATTAAGTAGCGTTGGCTCGCCAATACTCAATTTGATTCATTCGAAAACGGTACATTTTTAGCGTTGGGTCACTATAAGTTAGTAGTTGTTGAGTTTGTGTCGGGATCGGTGAATCATCAAGTAGCGTTGGCTCGCCAATACTCAATTTGATTCATTCGAAAACGGTACATTTTTAGCGTTGGGTCACTATAAGTTAGTAGTTGTTGAGTTTGTGTCGGGATCGGTGAATCATCAAGTAGCGTTGGCTCGCCAATACTCAATTTGATTCATTCGAAAACGGTACATTTTTAGCGTTGGGTCACTATAAGTTAGTAGTTGTTGAGTTTGTGTCGGGATCGGTGAATCATCAAGTAGCGTTGGCTCGCCAATACTCAATTTGGTTCATTCGAAAACGGTACATTTTTAGCGTTGGGTCACTATAAGTTAGTAGTTGTTGAGTTTGTGTCGGGATCGGTGAATCATCAAGTAGCGTTGGCTCGCCAATACTCAATTTGGTTCATTCGAAAACGGTACATTTTCAGAGTTGGGTCACTATAAGTTAGTAGTTGTTGAGTTTGTGTCGGGATCGGTGAATCATCAAGTAGCGTTGGCTCGCCAATACTCAATTTGGTTCATTCGAAAACGGTACATTTTCAGAGTTGGGTCACTATAAGTTAGTAGTTGTTGAGTTTGTGTCGGGATCGGTGAATCATCAAGTAGCGTTGGCTCGCCAATACTCAATTTGATTCATTCGAAAACGGTACATTTTTAGCGTTGGGTCACTATAAGTTAGTAGTTGTTGAGTTTGTGTCGGGATCGGTGAATCATCAAGTAGCGTTGGCTCGCCAATACTCAATTTGATTCATTCGAAAACGGTACATTTTTAGCGTTGGGTCACTATAAGTTAGTAGTTGTTGAGTTTGTGTCGGGATCGGTGAATCATCAAGTAGCGTTGGCTCGCCAATACTCAATTTGGTTCATTCGAAAACGGTACATTTTCAGAGTTGGGTCACTATAAGTTAGTAGTTGTTGAGTTTGTGTCGGGATCGGTGAATCATCAAGTAGCGTTGGCTCGCCAATACTCAATTTGGTTCATTCGAAAACGGTACATTTTCAGAGTTGGGTCACTATAAGTTAGTAGTTGTTGAGTTTGTGTCGGGATCGGTGAATCATCAAGTAGCGTTGGCTCGCCAATACTCAATTTGATTCATTCGAAAACGGTACATTTTTAGCGTTGGGTCACTATAAGTTAGTAGTTGTTGAGTTTGTGTCGGGATCGGTGAATCATCAAGTAGCGTTGGCTCGCCAATACTCAATTTGGTTCATTCGAAAACGGTACATTTTTAGCGTTGGGTCACTATAAGTTAGTAGTTGTTGAGTTTGTGTCGGGATCGGTGAATCATCAAGTAGCGTTGGCTCGCCAATACTCAATTTGGTTCATTCGAAAACGGTACATTTTCAGAGTTGGGTCACTATAAGTTAGTAGTTGTTGAGTTTGTGTCGGGATCGGTGAATCATCAAGTAGCGTTGGCTCGCCAATACTCAATTTGGTTCATTCGAAAACGGTACATTTTCAGAGTTGGGTCACTATAAGTTAGTAGTTGTTGAGTTTGTGTCGGGATCGGTGAATCATCAAGTAGCGTTGGCTCGCCAATACTCAATTTGGTTCATTCGAAAACGATACATTTTCAGAGTTGGGTCACTATAAGTTAGTAGTTGTTGAGTTTGTGTCGGGATCGGTGAATCATTGAGAAGCGTTGGCTACGCGTTCTTCGAAGCGCGCCAATATTCAATTTGGTTCATTCGAAAACGATACATCTTTAGAGTTGGGTCACTATAAGTTAGTAGTTGTTGAGTTTGTGTCGGGATCGGTGAATCATCAAGTAGCGTTGGCTCGCCAATACTCAATTTGATTCATTCGAAAACGGTACATTTTTAGCGTTGGGTCACTATAAGTTAGTAGTTGTTGAGTTTGTGTCGGGATCGGTGAATCATCAAGTAGCGTTGGCTCGCCAATACTCAATTTGGTTCATTCGAAAACGGTACATTTTCAGAGTTGGGTCACTATAAGTTAGTAGTTGTTGAGTTTGTGTCGGGATCGGTGAATCATCAAGTAGCGTTGGCTCGCCAATACTCAATTTGGTTCATTCGAAAACGGTACATTTTTAGCGTTGGGTCACTATAAGTTAGTAGTTGTTGAGTTTGTGTCGGGATCGGTGAATCATCAAGTAGCGTTGGCTCGCCAATACTCAATTTGGTTCATTCGAAAACGGTACATTTTTAGCGTTGGGTCACTATAAGTTAGTAGTTGTTGAGTTTGTGTCGGGATCGGTGAATCATCAAGTAGCGTTGGCTCGCCAATACTCAATTTGATTCATTCGAAAACGGTACATTTTCAGAGTTGGGTCACTATAAGTTAGTAGTTGTTGAGTTTGTGTCGGGATCGGTGAATCATCAAGTAGCGTTGGCTCGCCAATACTCAATTTGGTTCATTCGAAAACGGTACATTTTTAGCGTTGGGTCACTATAAGTTAGTAGTTGTTGAGTTTGTGTCGGGATCGGTGAATCATCAAGTAGCGTTGGCTCGCCAATACTCAATTTGGTTCATTCGAAAACGGTACATTTTTAGCGTTGGGTCACTATAAGTTAGTAGTTGTTGAGTTTGTGTCGGGATCGGTGAATCATCAAGTAGCGTTGGCTCGCCAATACTCAATTTGATTCATTCGAAAACGGTACATTTTCAGAGTTTGGTCACTATAAGTTAGTAGTTGTTGAGTTTGTGTCGGGATCGGTGAATCATCAAGTAGCGTTGGCTCGCCAATACTCAATTTGATTCATTCGAAAACGGTACATTTTCAGAGTTGGGTCACTATAAGTTAGTAGTTGTTGAGTTTGTGTCGGGATCGGTGAATCATCAAGTAGCGTTGGCTCGCCAATACTCAATTTGGTTCATTCGAAAACGGTACATTTTTAGCGTTGGGTCACTATAAGTTAGTAGTTGTTGAGTTTGTGTCGGGATCGGTGAATCATCAAGTAGCGTTGGCTACGCGTTCTTCGAAGCGCGCCAATATTCAATTTGGTCTTACCGGAAACGATACATCTTTATAGTTGGGTTACTGTAATTAGTAGTTGTTGGCTTTGTGTTGTTATCAGTGAATCATTGAGAAGCGTTGGCTACGCGTTCTTCGAAGCGCGCCAATATTCAATTTGGTCTTACCGGAAACGATACATCTTTATAGTTGGGTTACTGTAATTAGTAGTTGTTGGCTTTGTGTTGTTATCGGTGAATCATTGAGAAGCGTTGGCTACGCGTTCTTCGAAGCGCGCCAATATTCAATTTGGTTTTACCGGAAACGATACATCTTTAGAGTTGGGTTACTGTAATTAGTAGTTGTTGGCTTTGTGTCGTTTTCGGTGAATCATTGAGAAGCGTTGGCTACGCGTTCTTCGAAGCGCGCCAATATTCAATTTGGTTTTACCGGAAACGATACATCTTTAGAGTTGGGTTACTGTAATTAGTAGTTGTTGGCTTTGTGTCGTTTTCGGTGAATCATTGAGAAGCGTTGGCTACGCGTTCTTCGAAGCGCGCCAATATTCAATTTGGTTTTACCGGAAACGATACATCTTTAGAGTTGGGTTACTGTAATTAGTAGTTGTTGGCTTTGTGTTGTTATCGGTGAATCATTGAGAAGCGTTGGCTACGCGTTCTTCGAAGCGCGCCAATATTCAATTTGGTTTTACCGGAAACGATACATCTTTAGAGTTGGGTCACTATAAGTTAGTAGTTGTTGAGTTTATGTCGGGATCGGTGAATCATCAAGTAGCGTTGGCTCGCCAATACTCAATTTGGTTCATTCGAAAACGGTACATTTTCAGAGTTGGGTCACTATAAGTTAGTAGTTGTTGAGTTTGTGTCGGGATCGGTGAATCATCAAGTAGCGTTGGCTCGCCAATACTCAATTTGGTTCATTCGAAAACGGTCCATTTTCAGAGTTGGGTCACTATAAGTTAGTAGTTGTTGAGTTTGTGTCGGGATCGGTGAATCATCAAGTAGCGTTGGCTCGCCAATACTCAATTTGGTTCATTCGAAAACGGTACATTTTTAGCGTTGGGTCACTATAAGTTAGTAGTTGTTGAGTTTGTGTCGGGATCGGTGAATCATCAAGTAGCGTTGGCTCGCCAATACTCAATTTGGTTCATTCGAAAACGGTCCATTTTCAGAGTTGGGTCACTATAAGTTAGTAGTTGTTGAGTTTGTGTCGGGATCGGTGAATCATCAAGTAGCGTTGGCTCGCCAATACTCAATTTGGTTCATTCGAAAACGGTACATTTTCAGAGTTGGGTCACTATAAGTTAGTAGTTGTTGAGTTTGTGTCGGGATCGGTGAATCATCAAGTAGCGTTGGCTCGCCAATACTCAATTTGGTTCATTCGAAAACGGTACATTTTCAGAGTTGGGTCATTATAAGTTAGTAGTTGTTGAGTTTGTGTCGGGATCGGTGAATCATCAAGTAGCGTTGGCTCGCCAATACTCAATTTGGTTCATTCGAAAACGGTCCATTTTCAGAGTTGGGTCACTATAAGTTAGTAGTTGTTGAGTTTGTGTCGGGATCGGTGAATCATCAAGTAGCGTTGGCTCGCCAATACTCAATTTGGTTCATTCGAAAACGGTACATTTTCAGAGTTGGGTCACTATAAGTTAGTAGTTGTTGAGTTTGTGTCGGGATCGGTGAATCATCAAGTAGCGTTGGCTCGCCAATACTCAATTTGATTCATTCGAAAACGGTACATTTTTAGCGTTGGGTCACTATAAGTTAGTAGTTGTTGAGTTTGTGTCGGGATCGGTGAATCATCAAGTAGCGTTGGCTCGCCAATACTCAATTTGATTCATTCGAAAACGGTACATTTTCAGAGTTGGGTCATTATAAGTTAGTAGTTGTTGAGTTTGTGTCGGGATCGGTGAATCATCAAGTAGCGTTGGCTCGCCAATACTCAATTTGATTCTCTCGAAAACGATACATTTTTAGAGTTGTGATACTATAAATAAGTAATTGTTGACTTTGTCATATCGCGATGATTATCTTCATACGGTGATACTGACTCAACTTCTTTGAAGTTAGTACGTGATCCGAAATACACAAGTTATGAGCGATAGACACGTAAAACAGTTAGAAGCGTCTTATTGCGATTCTCTAATAGAGAATCTCTATGAAATACTATTTATGATTTCCAACGCAAAAAATTCCTGTTCTCTAACACCCGACGAAGTCCCCTTCATGTTTGTAAAGCTTATCGCCCCTCTAATACGTAGTCAAATAGCTCAAATCTGTAACGCGTCCATGATGTCAGAGGAAATACCGGATCGCTGGAAGACGTCCATAGTTATGCCGCTATATAAGATCAGCAAACCAAAAGGTCTCACCGATTTCAGACCCATTAGCATCATACTTGCAAAATATCGGCCCGGCCCGGAGTCAAAAAATGAGCACAATTTTTTCACAAAATTTTTCGAAATTTTTTGAAATTTTTATCAAAAATAGTCAAAAATCCTATATAAACTTGAGTTTTATCGATATGTAAAAACATAGTCGAAAATTCGACTTTTTTGCGAAAAAATCAAAAAAATTTTCAAAAAAAATTCAAATTTTCAAATTTTTGTACTGTGACCCGGGCCGACCGTGCCGGGCCGGGCCGGGTCGGTGAAAATTCTCAAATCGGCCCGGCCCGGCCCGTTGCAAGTATGATTAGCATCACATCTAACATATGTAGGGTGTTCGAAAGATGCCTACTGCGAAAAATTCATAGTCATCTTACTATTAGCGATATCCAATTCTGGAACAGTTCCCAGCACGGATATCTGCCTAGGAAATCTACTACAACATGAATGTTAGAATCAATGAATGAATGGACTGAGGCAATTGACAAAGGACACCAAGTAGATCTAATCTATTTTGATATCGCCAAAGCTTTCAATCGAGTGCCCCATTGCCAACTGCACGATAAATTTCAAGAACTGAAGCTTAATAAGAATTTAGTCTCGTGGATAGGTGAATTTTTTAAAAATTTAGTTTTCAAGGTAACATTGAGTTCTTCGTTTTCTAGCAAAAGAACAACGATTTGTGGGGTTCTGCAGGGCTCCGTGATCTCGCCAGCGCTGTTTGGTATCTTTGTTTACTATTCCGAGTGATCTTCCACAAAATGCTTGCTGTAAGCAATTGATCTGAAACTGTACGTGATTCTGCCAAAAGACGCCGTTGCTAGCCCTCTCCCCGCAGCCACCGAGGCCATCAATAGTCAAAAGACCATCGGCTAGCTCTCAATACAGAAAAAACGTCCTGTATAACCCTGGGTACCAAACCAAAAATATTTGACTATAGCATAGATGGTTCATTAGTCCGACATGAGGAAATTATAAGGGATCTGGGAATTAAGATCTGCCCGAAACTAGACTTCTCACAACACTGGAAGAAATACGTGAATAATGCGAAGTGTGTTCTAACGCAAATCTTCAAACAGTACTCTAGCGATAACCCCAGACTACTTATTCTATTATATAAAACGTTTGTACGCCCCATTCTAGAGTACGGTACAGTAGTGACCAACCCGTTGAAGAAAAGCGACATACGATCAATCAAGTCCGTTCAGAACTCTTTTACCAGAAGAATTCGAAGCAGGGAGTTAGGAAAATATATTAGTATTGATGATCCCGACTATAAAACTGCATCAGAATGCAACGAAATGTTCTGCCTCTCTTCCCTCGAACCACGAAGAACTCTGATAGACCATAAGTTCGTCTCCAAAATGCTAGTCGGGAAAGTTGATATTGACACAAGCAAATTTTTCAAGCTTGACACAAACAATAAGACCCGAACCCAAACAAAGTTCGTCTGGCCGAAGTGCAAAACTAGACTGAGGAGGCATTTTTTCACAAATCGCGCGCTAACAACAATTAACAAATAGGTTAACACACAGAACACTAACAGTACACACAAAATAAGACACAGGTGGTTTCTGATTGGTTCCATTATCCCGGCCTGTTCCACATACTTACCAATATGCATGTATGTATCATATATCTCATTTGTATAAGGGCCAATACCTCGTCACCCGCATCTCATCTATTGTGAACTCGTTATCATCTTACCACCTCTACCCTAATTATTCTGAACTATACTCGGTTGTATTTGATTTAATTCTCTTTATCACGATCCTTTAGTTGTATTTCAAATAAATAAATAAATAACTGCAAAATTAAACATCCAAGGTTGAGCCACATAATGGTTATTAATTTGAAACAACTATCCAAAAATTGGCACCGTCGCAGCCTATTGAAAAGTCGGAGTACACCTTTAACGTTTTGTCGTTTATCTTCAAAATCCCGTATCTCAAAACCTAAAAGAGCTATCAAAAAGTTGTCAACTACAAAAATGAATATCTGGTTTTGATCCATTCAAAAACTTTAATTTTGAAACGGTTGTACATCCCAAACGATTCATGTTTTGACAGTTTTGTAATAATTCCTTCCTTTTCACCCAATATTGTTCTCTGATCCTTCCCCTTATTTCTTCTCATCGCCGCTTTTTACATGTTTCACAATCATTCTCCCCTCCCGCAGTGAAACAAAATCTCTCATAAATTCTAGTACACGTGTACATTTATCTCTTCAACTTGTTCTTCCTTTCCTCAGTCTTCTCCGTGTCCTTCAAATACTCCTAACAAAACACAACAAAACGAGAAAAGAGAAAAAACGTCTTCTCCCTCCCAAAACCATTCAACGCAAAACCGAATTGACAAGCACCCCCGGTAGTCGACCTTCATTTCTCGTTTCCGCCTTTCTCTCCCTTCGATATCATTCCAATGATTTCACCTCCTTGTTACCTTGACTATGCGTGATCTCATTAGATATCGCTTGTCACGTTATTTTTTGTTGTTCGATCTGTTCTTTGGTGATCTTCTTTAAAGCTTAGTGGGGTAGGTGAAGCTGCAGCGAGTGTCAATCTTTGGAGGTGTGGCCACTGATCTTGCTTTTTTATTCTGAATATATATTTGTGATATTGATTAAGTATAGCTGTTTATTTTTGTAATTTATATCTTTTTTGCAGCTCCTGTAGGCTTTGAGATTTGAGTCTTTGAAGATGAACATCAAAAAATGCTAACTTCTTCGCGTTTTCCCTTTTCTTTTTAATAGCTTTTTGATAAGTTTACTAGTTTTTGAGATGAAATCCATTGAAGTATTTACGATAAAATAGCTGAATAATTGGTAAAGTTTGAGTGAGCGCATTAATGTTCCATATTTCCAAAGTTATCATTTTTGAGCAGATAAAATTAAATGCGTTAATTTTGCAGTTTTTAACTATTTGATAGCTTTTCTAAGTTCTGAGATATGCAAGTTAGTCGATTCATGCTATAAAAAGTGAAGACGCCGAGAAGCTAGACTTTCTGACTTCTCTGCGTCTCTCTCCTCCACTTCTTGCAATAACCTGACTTTAACGGTACTAATAGAGCAGCTATCAAAAAGTTGTCAACTACAAAATTGATTATTGAGATTTGTTCTATATGCTCTTTAAGAATGGAATCAAGTTATTTTCAACTTGGTGGGACTTTGTTAAAGTTCCACTATAACACGGCACGCCATCACTCCAAAATCTACTTTTAATACGTCAGCGTGATGGGGAAAAACGTCAGAAGTCTACTGTACTCATAAAATATTTTGAAAATCCTCACTAAATTCGGAAAAAACCTGCTAATTGGGTAACTTTTGTACACTGTGTGAAAAATTTTTACTAGCTACAGTATGACTTAAAGCTACAGTGTCTCCATAAGCACCTGAATTAAATCTCATCCCCCCCTCAAACTTCCTCACAACTTCTTTGTAATTCAAAGTAAATGTTGTCATGGGGAAATTGAAACACGTCCTCCTTTCTCTTTCTCAATCTCTCTCTCTCTCCATTTTTCTTGTGTCTATTATAGCCACAACCAAATTGCGGTTTTGTTACACCGTTACCTTCTAGTCTCCCTTTGTCTAGAAAACTTTTAATTTTCTGTCAGTATGAAACTTGTTGAAACTAGACGTTCTTCCCCATTGTGTCCCACTATAAAACGACCGATTCTGATGTTCGATACTTTATAGTTTCAGGTGGTAAAGCAAAGAGTTGTTATCAGTTGTTTTGGTGGTGAAATAGTTTGTTTTCATTCACTTTTTTGGTTTCTAACTTTTGGTTAGGTGACACACAACAATTCAGCTGTTCTATATATCTGTTGGCTGACCAAACATATAATTAGGTTCTTTTCTCTCCGCTTTTTTCTCTTTTTGATTGATTTGTTGACGTTTCGATTTTATCCGTTGCAAATTGTATAGCTGTGTTTTATTGGAACACGATATTCATAGTGAAGGATCAGTTGATCAATTTTAAGATAGCGATGAACATTAGAACGCAGAGAAGCTAGATTGTCTGACTTCTTTGTGTCCCTCTCCCTCTCTCCCGTCAGTGGGGGACTTTGAAGACGTATATCTCGATAACTATAAGAGCTATCAAAAAGTTGTCAACTATGCAAATAAAGATTGAAACTTTTTCTATTAGACCTGAAAACATTACTCAATAAAATAAAAATAGGAGGCGCAGAGAAGACAGAAACTCTAGCTTCTCTGCACCCTCTCCCTCTCTTCGGTCAGTGGCCGACTTTAAAAGCGCATATCTCAAAACCTAGAATAGTTATCAAAAGGTTGTCAACTACAAAAATAGAGATATATGTTTGAAAAATTCAAAACATTCAAAATCAACAAAAACCGATTAAATATAACATCCTGACGGTATCTCAAAATTCTAACTTCTATACGAACAAGCTGAACTTCACGTTTTCTACTTTTTCCTAGAACTTCCGTAACTTTAGAAACAAACTGGTTTCATATTTTGTGACTTTTTTCCATAAGCCTCTCCTATTCACTAAAAGTTTTACCATCGCCCCCTCTCAGGATTATCTTCATTCCATTTTGACCACTCTCTCCTTTACATGACCTCCTGTTATGTACACTTGTTTTTCATTTTTTCAAACATTTAAATTTCCGGTTTTACAATGTGCCAGGTCCTTCAATTTTCAGATTACATCTATTGATACTTGTAAATTTGCCATTGAGAAATTCTCTTCCTGTCTTTCCTTCCTCCACCCACTAACTGTCTCACTTTCTCAATTCCTTCCCCTAGTAACCAGTTTTGCCGTAAATCCTTTTCCCATTTACTTCAATATTCGTCTCGATTTCATTTTTGTTTTTAGTTACCAAGACTCCGCCCTTCTCTTATTTCAAGTATCTTACTTCAGAAAATGGCACCCAACGCTCCCAGTCCAATGGAAATTGAATCCATGAATGATGCTGCTATCGAACAAGTCCGTCAACAGGTCAGTGACATAATTGACCCGCGTTACGACACCAAATGGAATATGATTCGTTGGCTGCAATCCGTCGACTACAATATTCCAAAAACCGTCCATCTACTCAAGAAACATCTGAAATGGAGAAAAGATCGGAGACTCGATGAACCGGAGAGTCAATCTTTGCTTCAGTTCAGTGATGCACGCAGAAAACACGCACCGATTGATATTATTGGACCGCAGAGAGTTGAGGGAGGCGATCGACTTGTTGTTGTGGATCGAGCGGGACGGATTGATGTGGCTGGATTGATGAAAGCGGTGCAGCCAACCGAATACCTTCATGAGATGTTTCGGACTTTTGAGGAGATTCAGAGAAGACTAATGAAGGTTTGTACATATGCGAGTGTATTGAACGGTGTTAGGGCGTTAGGTCGCGGAAAAGCGCTCCGTCGCACAACGGCTGAGTGCCAAGGATCTTTACGTTTATTTGTAGAATCTTTCAAGATAAATCGATCAAAATAATTTCAACTACAAAAAACAAGTCCATAAGTTGTTCTATGTACTCCCAAAAATTTGGCACATTCTAATCATCCCAGCCTTCCAAATACAAGAATTTCCAGATGGAAGCAGAAACCGGCGTTCAATGCTACATGCACTACATCTTCGATCTGGAAGGTCTTCACTTTGACCCAACTTTGTTGGGAGTTGTGAACGGTAATCAAATAAATCTAGTCTTGTAATGCAATTTACTTGTAGGCCCCTTCCGTGTCTCTTGGCAATTGGTCGGTCAGCATTATAGGGAATTCATCGACAAATTCATTGTTATCAACTCACCAAGTTACATCAATGTGTTGTGGTTAGTCTAAAAAAAGTAAAACAACTTAAAAAATAAACAATTTCAGGTCCGCCTTGTCGCCCTTCATTCCAGAACAATCGAAACAGCGTATCGTATTTGCCGGGTCGAATTGGAAAGAGGAACTTTTGGATATTGTTGATAAAGAGTGTCTGCCAGAGAGATATGGAGGCACTATTCCAGATGATAAATGTCTACAAGCAGTTGGTCCAATTCCAAAGGCAATGTATTGGAAGTTGCCAGCGAGTTATCCAACAATGGAGCAGTTGCACAAGATTTCGGTTTCAGCTTGTAAGTTTCATTTTGGCTTGACTCCTTCGGCCGCATCAGTAAAGCGTGATTGTATCAGATGCGCTCCTTTGATGAGGTCCTGCAAATTCCGGGAAAAATGGGCGGAGTCTGTTTTGCAAAGCAAACTCCGCTTATTTTCCTCGGAAAATTTCTTCCACGGAATTTGCAGGGTCTCCCTTCGATAAGCCTATTCGACCTCCTGACACTGTTCGCCAAACCCCTCTATTTTTTTACAGCGAAACACCGAATGCTTGTCTACAAAGTTGATAAACCGGACACCGAACTACTCATGTACTCACACAACGAGAATGACATCACTATCACATTATACTACTCGAAAGACCGAAACTCATCTGAAAATGATCTGGAACTCGCCGTGGCACCCATTCCAAAATGTGGGCTTCCTGCGATGGACTTGTTCGATTACAACTGTGAATTTCCTGGTTATTACTTTGTGAAGTTAGCGAATGAGTCGTCGTGGTTGTTGCCGTCGGCTTATCGAATGATTGTGATTGAGAAGGAGAGTGGGAAGGAGTTGGAACCAATGAATTTGAATGAGAAATGGATTAAGAAGGGGCAAAAGTCAAAGAAGAAGTAAAGAAGTGTTGAATATTTTAATTTTTGGCTTTGTGTGTAAATATTTGTGTGTATTTTTGAAAAAAACTTCGTTTTGCAAGATAAAGAAACATGTAATTAGTATGCATTAATCAATTGATAATCAATATCACAAATATCACAAAAAGATCTCGTGTTCACTATTATTCCATGAAGAACTCCTCTGTTGCTTCTTTTTTGACTTCTCCATTGCCTGTTTTGTCAGGTTCTTTTGAAATTGATCGAAATACACTTTCGATTCGACGTTCTTATCCGAATAGCTCATTTCTTCACCAAATGTTGTGCGAAGGTCGAGATGATCAAAGTTTGATGGAGGGGAGATCAGGTGCCACTGGAAAATATAGACATGTTATTTGGACAGAAAATAATGTTTGAACTTTTTTCACTATATTTATATTTGTAAAAATCACAGCACGGGGCTAAGCTCGGAAAGTTGCAAAACGGTAGGCACGGGGCCAAAAAAGACTTGGCTGATTGGCCAGGATCTTTACGTTTATTTGTAGTATACAGGGTGGCTAATAAGTATACAACGCCACTAATTCTTGGATATTCGGCGGGAAAACGCTTGAATCAACAAAAAAGCGTTATTAATAGTTGGAATGTTCAAAATAGATTTAGTATACAAAAATAATTCGAAGTTGGATACTTTGCCTTTGATACAGGCCATCAGACGTAAGACGCCAAAATCGCCTGTGCGCCGCAGGTAGTCGACGTTGACTTCATCTCATATCTTCTGAAGGGCGGTCCTGAGAGCAACGGCCGTGTTGTAGGAGATTTCTGATAACTCGCTCTCCAAATATCACCATACGACAAAATCGATCGGATTGAGATCCGCCGACGAGGAAGGCCTAAAGTCGTTGTTCCAGCAGCCAGGAAAATGAGAGAGATGATGAATTTTGTTGATTTGGAACTGTGGGAGGTAGCCCAATCTTGTTGAAAAATGAAAAAGCGTCCAGTAGATTTTTGAGCTGTACAGAGGAACAAAACATCCTTCAAAACCAAGTTTTGGAAGACCCCGAGTTGATTTTCGCATTTTTTAAAATGAAAACTAACGAAGTTCTACCGTAAGATGTCACCGCGGCCCACGCCATCACAGTTTTAGAAAAAAGGTGGTCATGGGCCTGGTGACGTCAAGGGGACCTACTATCACCTTTTGATAACAAAAGTTTCTGCTTTTGACAGTTGGAAAAAGGTTCAATAATAAAATGTTTATCATAAGTCCAGATCACGCCCGATACGCGGCGCACAGGCGATTTTTGCGTCTTACGTCTGATGGCCTGTATCAAAGGCAAAGTATCCAACTTCGAATTCTTTTTGTATACTAAATCTATTTTGAACATTCCAACTATTAATAACGCTTTTTTGTTGATTCAAGCGTTTTCCCGCCGAATATCAAAGAATTAGTGGCGTTGTATACTTATTAGCCACCCTGTAATTCAATATAAACTACAACAACCACGCAAGGGAAAAATCCAATCTGTACGTTGCGGACCTCGCATTGCTGTGAACATTTTTTCAGACTATTTTCAATACTTTTTCTCAATTATATTCCTCAAAAATCAGTCGCAATTATTTAATTTTTCCTGCGGATGTTCTGATCAATTCCCCTTACCAAAACCGTCAAACCTAGGTTTAATAACTATGGTATAGTGTTTATCCTCCTAGTTCTAAATTGGGCGGTTTCGGTTCGCGAACAGTTTTTTGGGCAGTATTAAGTTTCCCTTCCCCCGTCATTCTGCTCCCTGACCAAAAACAATACAAACTCTTAATCCATCCAGTAACCTCTAATGACGTAATCTGTCTACTGATTGGCATCTTTCCAAATACATATATTTTCCCGGAAGTACTCCTTCCTCGAGTCTTCAATTCCAAAAAATATAGAGTATAATCTCTCTTGCGTAAGTGGAGCTAATTTTCTTTTGAACTAGGCCAATTCAAGTACAACATGTGTGTGCACTTCCGTTTTTTGACATGTCTCTAGTTTGTACTAGGCCAAAGCTTATTAGGAAAGGCTATGGAGTCAGTGTGGTGTTCGAGAAAAACAAGGTGAAAGTTTGGATCGCTGGCAAGTATTACCCTCAAGACATGTGAAAAATTACAAAATTTGACCTCGTTTTTCTCGAATACCAGACCTCGAGGCCAATAACTGAATATATATTTGAAATCAGCGCGATTTCCCAGAATTCCACGGTCCCTCTGTGACCTTCCTTAGTAAAGCGTTACAGCTACACAACTCACCAGCCGTATCGTTTCTCGTGTCCATTCAGGTGTGTAGATTATCACTACTATCGGTGTTACAGCGGCATATCTAAAACTCAACTTTTGTTTTCTGAAAAAACTTCGAAAAAAGCTCACATGGTGCACAAAATATTGAAGGACACATTGGCCATTATAATCAATTTCTCATTCCTTGAAACATATTCCAGAATGAGAATTGAGACACAAGCCACGTTAAAGAACAGGATTGACCCCTGGATTCGAGAGAGCCATTGGCATGTTTTGATGTTTTCGGACACTTGAAACCGCTCGCTGAGAGAGTAGAGACCGTGATGTTCCAGAGTTGAGTAAGAGCTGAAAACAGATATTTGTGAACGGGAATCATGTGTGAATAGTGCATACTTATGAAGACGGATGTTACATCTTGTCACAATAATTAGAAGGAGGGATCCGCCGATGTTTAGGACGATGAGGAGGATGCAGTGGGCGTAAATTGGGAACCAGTCTGGAATGAGTTGAATAAGCTGAAAGATAAAAAAATGAGGGTTCTGAATCTGTGTTCAGAGTTTTTCTTGGATTAGAATGAGTCAAGATAAAGATATAAGGTTTTGAAAATATCACTCGACGCATTTTGACACCTCACGAAGTTCAAGCACAGATTCAGAATCCCCAGTCATAATAATTTTAAAAAAAAACTCACTCCTAATATAAGCCACCGCAGAAAGGACACAAACTGGCATCATGATGGATATCAGAATCAGCGGAATCCAAAAGTTACGGTCAGTTTCATAGGTGCCGGATAAGCAAGTGGCAAAGCATCTGGAAGAAAGCTATTTTTATAAGAAGAGATTTTCCAATTCGCTGAGTATCGGCTTCCAGTTGTCAACAATGATACGCAGCTGACAAACATAAAAATCTTGTCCGAGAGAACTACACGGCCGCGTGGAAAAACTCTTCCACCTAGGCTCTTTTTGAGTCAGGAAACCCGGGAATTGTGGCGTTTAGAGCAATTTTTAGCATAATATACTCCAATGATTAAGATTTTTGCAGTAGAACACTTTTGCTTCTTTACCTCTCAAAAACTAAAAACGGGAGCATATTGAACGCCACAAATAGGCATATCGTTCTTGTGTAGTTTGCAGTATACAGTAGACTGTGGAATGTTGATTCTGAAAAAATATTCGTCTTGTCGAGGCAGACTCATTTACTCACCGTCTATCGACTCAGAGCCATTGAATTGAAAATAGACAAGAAAAAGTCTTGATATCATTGAGAAGAAATATTGTCCGCCGTAGAGAAGAAGGAGGATATGTAGGTTACTGTGCATGGCACGGAAGCGGAGAAGGAGGTAGAAGGTGTAGAGGTACTCGATAAAACTGGAATATAAGGCATGGGTGGACGGATTGAAACCGATCGTTTTACAACCATCAGGTTTGTAACAAGGATGTACAGTACCATGCAAAGATATACTAATTTTGGCCATTTTCAGTTGAAAATGACCAATGGGTGTTGCAGAACGAAGATAGAGCTTTATTTTTGTAGTTGACAAGTTTATTGTGCGGACACTCCCTAGAGAGTTACGTATCGACAGAGGCATTTCTCCCTCAAATCGTCGCATTTCACTGCAAAATAGAGTGATTTTTGAGCTATCCCTTCAAAATGACCATATATCTCTAGGGAGTCTCGGTATGAAAAAGTTGTCAACTACAAAAATGAAGTTCTATCTTTGTTCTGTATGATCCATTAAAATCTACTTTATGGGACAATCAGTATTACCATTACGCCATCTCAAAGTTAGACGATTTCAACAGAAAAAGGTCAAATTGTATATCTTACTGCACGGTACTCTACGTATCAGAACCTACAAAAGTTTGAGCCGCCCGAATTAGAATTGGTAGTACAGAAAAAAAACCGTGAGTTCTGATATGTACTAGTTTTAAAGCACTTACTTTGTGAATAGCATGAACACTTCAAACGAATAAAAAAACTGAATCGGTAGCCTCCAACCGATGTGATCCACCACTGACCCGTTGATAAATGTCAAAAATCGATAATTTGTGGAGGAGTCCATCATTTCTGAAAGCAGACAAAAGAAAGATTCTAGACGAACACGAGGGCATTTAATTACAGAGTGAATCATATTTCTTGCTGCGATTCGAGAGAAAAAAAGAATTGCGGGTAACGTAACAAATAACCGGAAACCACAAGAAAACGCGTTTTTTTTTGAAAAAGAAAAAAATCTGAACAGAAAGTTAGAGTCCGTAGAGATATACACATAATAGCCGGTGAAGACCGACTTTCGGCCAAAATAATGAGAGCAAAAGCACAGAGATACATTTCTCTCTTTTCTCAGATATTATATGCCTAGTGTACTTTGAGGTTTCCTCTAGACGTTTTATTCGAATTATATTATGCATGGGCAAGTTCATCGGGTCCGAGGGAGGAGCGAACTTTTGATATTTTTTTTGCGGACGTGTGAGAATATGGAATGTTTCATAGAAATGCTATTGAAAAAGGTTTATTGAGAAGATGAGGACATGGAAAGTGAGCTCCAGTTGTAACGGAAAAGGAAAAAAAATTGAAAAATAGTGTGGGAGATGAAGAGACGCAGAGAAAACTTCAAATCAAGTTGTGGCCGAACTCATACTGTGTCGGAGTTCTTGGTCACCGTAATTTTTGACGTAATTTTAACGGATTTTCTGTTTTGGGCAATAAAAGTGACAGCCTAGAAATGCAAGATGGAAATTTAGGACATCACAGATCAATTTGCAAATTTCTCGAGTAAAACAGCAGAAAATGATATAATTTTTTTGGTTCTCTAAACGTTTTTTTGTCAAGAAAATCGTAACTGGTGGCCTAAGAACGCAAATCGTAAAAGTTAGGCCAGGTTACGAATTCACGGATTTTTTTAAACGATGATTATTTGTTGGAAATATTAAGAAAACGAGGACTTGAGCAAAAATCTTGTCCGAGAAAATCTCTTCCACGAAAGCTCCTTATGAGTGAGGAGAATGGAAACTGTGGCGTTTAAAGCGATTTTTTAAGCATATGCGTCAAAAATAAAAGTTTTTTTTAATTTCCTAAAGTAGCAGATTTGCATTAAGAAATATGATTTCCGTCCCCCTTTATGGTCAGAACCGGAAGGAATAATGAAAAAGAAGGAAATAAAAAGTCACAGAATACTAAAGTAAAGAAAATGTGTATTCAGAACGTGTCTCTTTTCCTTCTCCTTGAAACTGAAAACATTAGAGATGAGCCGGCGTGTTTATGCTAGCCGCCTGCTGCTCCCATAAAAAGAATGTGTTGATGTCATGATGTTAAATGGAAAGAAAAGGAGAGAAGAGTCAATGGAGAACTCCAAAAAAAAATGAATTGAGGTGGTTACGAAAAGAGGGGGAATGACGAGGAAGTCTGAGTACATAGGTCGAGTATTGGGGAGATGACGGATGAAGAAAGTACAGGTGAAATTTGAGAAAAGTTTGAGAGGGTATTTCTTGAGGGGGCGCTGGAAAAAAAATATGAAAACAAAACAAGAAATGAATGATCAGCGATGAGAACTTATCTGATTAAAAAAACTTGAGCGTCGGAGGCCAGAATTTGAAATTGGGGAGTTACATATGTGAATCTTCGATGTTTTAATTGAAAACTGAAATTGTGTAGATCGAATTGAGCACTTCATTTTAGTAGTTGACAACTTTTTGATAACTCTTCACGCTTTTGAGATACAAGTCTCAAAGGGGTAGGCTACTGAAAATCATTCGACTTTGAACCTCCACAACTTGGTGAAATGTGTTTAAACGTTTTTCAAGTTTTATGTCACCGTGTAGATCTAACCTGGATCTTTACTTTTCTAGTTGATACTTTTCTGATAGCTCTTCAACCTTTCGAGATACACGTCTCCAAAGATACGTAAATATTAAATCTAGCGGGGGAGGGAGCGCAGAGAAGTCAGACACTCTAGCTTCTCTGCACCCTCCTCCCGATTTTGTAGTTTCAGGACGGTAACATCGGAAGTACAGTACCGAGATATAATGTTTTTAGTTAAAAATGTGCAACTTTGAGACTGTGTCATAGTACATCTATTCAACCATTCCGCTTTCTCACAGTTCACACGAAATTGACGAAAAAAAAACACATCGTTTAGGATTCTGTTCGAAAAATGCATACTTTGTAGAATCTCAATCACAAATGCATTATCTTCTATTTTAAGATGTTGTTGGAACAGAAAAATGTCATTTTTCCCAGGATTTGTAACTATAGAACCTTGAGAACATCATTGAAATAACATTCTTCCAGACAAACGAAGGAGGAACTACCAAAAAACACATTTGGGAAATTCTGGAATGGTGGGAGATATGGTTGGGTAGACATTTCGGCAAAACGGTAAAAACTTAACCATAGGAAACGCTTGACGGGTCTCAACTGAATTCACAGAAGGATTTTGTTTTAGATTCGAAATCTACGGCCTCGAAAGTATCAGGGCGTTTGAAAGTGGACACTGTGAGGACATCCCTTGTAAGAAATATGTCACCTTTTTCTGATAAACAAAGACCTGAATTTTTCAAAAATCGGATAGGGAGCTCAGCAAGCCTCTGGCTGAACTACCAATGAGCAAAACCAATTTTAAGAAACACATTATCCGTGAAACAAGTTGAACATGTAGACAATGGCATTAGGGTCCAGTCGAAGACCAGGACAAAGTCATAGCTCTGAAATACCCCTATGTGCGCCAAGAGTCCCGGTTTTGCAGAACCATCGGATAAGCGGTGCAACCGGCAAAACAGTGTACAAGTTCTCAACGGTCCATGTATTGATCGAAGGGTTTGAAACAATGAAAGAAAAAAAAGTTATCCGGGTCTCGCCAGCCATGACCGAGGTACTGTAGGTGAAATGTGCGCGCCGTTCAAATAATCAGCGGCGGAGGGAAAATCATGTAGAATTTACCGATCATGAATAAAATAAGGAAAAAAATGACCAACTACTCCAATGTCTACAAAACCTCACAACTGCCCGTGTGACATTTCTCTTTGACCTGAAGACACCCTATTTGTTCTCCTTACTAACAACAATACCTTCCTTTCTATTATCCTCTCGATTTCATTATCTTCCAGATGTTTCTTCATTTTCTTCCATTTTTCCAATTCTCAAAGTGTGTTTACATCCTTAGACACTCTCTCTTCTGCCCTCTATCCAATTTTGTAATAAAATGTATTCACTGGCTCTCGCGCGCTCTTTTGTATTCGAAAAGACAATTTGAATCCGCTGTGTATAGATACAAAATTTCGCCGGAGCCCGAGAGCCAGTCAAGGCACTCTCAGAGTCAGAAGAGCCGATTCTTTCTTCTTTTCAGCAGAATTATTTTCTTATTTTTTGTTTGATTTCCAGAGAATGGGTATCAACGGCTCCAAGGTGTCCGATGGTAAGCAAGCGGAGCAAGTCATTGCTCAGACTATCTCGGAGCACAAGAACATTTATAAAATGGTGGATATGCATGGAGGTGGAGTGTTGATCAAGTTGGCGAGGTTAGTTTGTTCACTCTTAAATTATCGACTTTTCTAAAAACAGGAAATGCAAGGAAATAGATTGCTACGAAATGCTGGACGCTTATCTCGATCAGGAAGTTCGGAAATTTATGTATAACGGAGGGAAAGGAAAGTTGATGCCGGTGGCAGAGTTGGTGAAGGCGAGGAATAAGGTGAGCGACATTTTGTTCCATGCCACTGGAAAGTTTTTAAGGAACGGAACGCGAAGCTTGGCGCATTTTCGAGAAAGAAAGGAAAGGGTAAGAGTGGACCAAACATTCTGGATGAATTCGATCAAGGACAGGCGGAGATGGCGGGAGATTTGAAGAAAGGTTAGTTATAGGGAAATTCGAAAAAAAACGAAAGGTGAGGTAATAGCTCTCAAACGATAAAGCATGATTCCGGTGGGGCGTGGTTGATAGATTCAGAGAAATCTACTAGAGAAGAATCGGCTCGCACATTTCTGACTGCTTTTCATATCTGAATGGCTGATGGCCGATTTTTCTCACCAAATTTTGGGCCACGTATATGTGGAAATCGCGCTTTACCGGAATGCAAAAAATGTGATGGAATTCGGTGGAGCGCGTTTGCCAGAGCTTGAGGGGGTCAAAGGGTGCAAATAGTTTTATCAATAAACTATTAGGATCGCCGGTGGCCGAGGGATACCGGATGCAAAAGTTCGGCCACAGCTGTCTCCAATTCTAAATAAGAATTATGAAACTTTTTGGCGCTTAAAATTTGGTGGCCGAACTTTTTTCTCGGCCACAAAAGCCTTTTGTGCTTTTAAACTTTTAATCCCTGAACCAATTGTACAAGTCTGATCCCCCAAATCCCGTATCAAAAGATCATTTTTTCAGCATTGAAACTGCTCGATGGTGGCGGAAAAGGCGGGAAATCAGAGTCAAAGTATAGGGAGATGGTGTGGAGTGTCGATGATAGAGGTAAGTGTGAATTTACGGTCGTAAATCGACAAGGAGTTTAGGCTCGATGGGAGAGAATCTTCTGGCGATTTGTCTTTTGCAAGGAGGGGTTTTGCACAATTTGATAGCTCGGAAACTCATTCAGTTCTTTCCGAAACTTATTAATGATATTTGTACTTCGGAGGAATATTACGGTGAGTGATCTACTACAATAGAGCGCACTTACACACTCTCTTACAGGTCTATCCCCTCTCCACCTCGCCATCGTCAACCAGGACGCTCAATTCACGTCTCTCCTGATCCGTCTGGGCGCTGACTTGAATCAGAGATGTTATGGAGCATTCTTCTGTGCAGACGATCAGAAAGCGAGCCGGACGGATAGTTTGGAGCACGAATTTGTAGAGCTCTCGAAGAATACAAATTATACGGGGTATGTCTAGGAGGAGGAGAGATTTGTTAAATGGAGCGTGAAATTTTTTAGAACAATGTACTTTGGGGAGTACCCGTTACACTTTGCTGTCTGCTTGGGACATCATGACTTGTTCCGCATGCTTCTTGCCAAAAAAGCGAATTTGAATGCACAGGACACCAACGGGAATACTGCATTGCATTTGTGTGTGATACATGATAAAATGGATATGCTGGATGCTGTTCTGGATGCGGGGGGCAATCCGAGATTGGCGAATAAACAGAACTTGACTGCGTTGACGCTGGCGGCTAGGTTGGCGAAGAAAACGGTATGTGAAGGAAAGGAATTTTGCCAAGATGTAGATCAAGTCAAGAACTTTATTTTTGTAGTTCACAACTTTTTGATAGCTTTGCAGCATTTTGAGTTATGCACATTCAAAGTTGAGCAACTGAAAGCGTGAGTGAGCGCAGAGAAGCCAGAGAGTCTAGCTTCTCTGCGTCTCTCTATTTCTTTTATATAACTCTGAAATTTTGTAGCAATAGAAAACACGGATTGGCCAACATATTTGTAGTTTTCAACTTTTTGATTGCTCCTCACGTTTTTGAGATATAGCGGTTTGGAGTTGACGGCTGGAATTGAAGAGCGAAGGGAATCTCTGACCAGTTATCTTTAAAGGCGCATATCTCGAAATCTAGAAGAGCTATCAAAAAGTTGTCAACTACAAAAATATAGTGAGAGACTTGCTTTATAACATATCCAAAATCTGCTCCTTCTTTTTTCAGATGTTCAACAAGATCCTTCAACTCGAATGTGAGAAAGTTTGGACGTATGGAGCCTCCCAATGCGTCGCTATCCCCCTCACAAAAATCGATACAATCGATGAAGTGACTGGCGAAATGAATGATACCAGTGCGCTGTCTCTAGTGGTTTATGGAGTAAGATACTTAATTTATGACACCTTCTGAAACTGTGCTGAGGGTTTCTGTTTCAGGAATCCACTCAACACTTGGAACTAATGGACGGGTTGATAGAGCAGATTCTGGATGAGAAGTGGAAGGCGTATGGGCGGGCGTTGTGGTTGAGATCTTTGCTGGGATTCATTTTCTTTTATTGTTGTTTTGTATCGGCCTATATGCTTAGGCCTTCCTCGGCGACAACGGAGGTAAGTGGAATTACCTGGCTGACCGTTCGTTCAAAGTTCGTCAGTGGGTGTCTTTCGAACTACGACGCCATTAAAGGAAACTGATGAAATTAGGTAAAGAAAATATAGAGAATCATATTTGTAGTTGACCATTTTTTGATTGGTGCCCTAGCTTTTGAGATATAGCTCTTAGAAACTGGTGGCCTAGGATCCGACATGGGAAGTTAGGTCACCAATATAATTCAATCGATAGAAAATGTTTTGCTGATCATTATTGTTGTTGACCACTTTCTTCTATCTCTTAACGTTACCGAGTTATACCCCAAGAACTTCCGTGGCCTAGGATCCGACAAATTTTGGGAGTTAGGCCACCACTCCAAATTAGGCCGATATGGGTAACAAAATTTTGGAAATTTTATGGAAAGTTCGATATTTTAGGTTTCAGAGCTCTTAGTAACATTAATAGCCTAGTTTTAGCACATCACCCGAGGACGAATCAACGACGATGGCGAGACCGAGTCGACCAACTCCACCAACTACCTACAATGGCACCCAATCGACACTCAATGCCACCTGATGTATTATTCGGAGTGGCCGTGGTACCACGGATGGTTCCGACTCGTTTGTGAAGTTATGACACTTGTCGTCATGCTCTTCCAGATTCTTTTCGATCTAGGAGATATCCGCCGGATTGGATTCCAGAAATGGTTCAATTTCCTGAAAGCGTTCCCTGCTAAACTTATGTTCAAAGGAGCCTTCTTGTTTATTCTGATCTCAATACCCTGCCGATTCGCTTGCTCGTTTCACGAAGTTTTTCTGACTATTGATAACACTATGGCGATTATTAGTGTACTTCTTGTGACTCAACACTTTTTGTATTATATGAGGTAGGTTTGCAGTAGAGCGCACTTACTAAAATAAGGATTCAGAGCTATCCCATTTGTCGGACCATTTGTCTTGATGGTTTACACTATCATCGCAACGGATCTAGTGAGATTTGCTATGATTTATTCGATTTTTTTGGTCGGATTTTCGCAGTGTAAGTTTCTTTATTGCAGATTCCGATACGATACTAAAATTCTAAAAAAAAACTTATATCATAGACGCATATGCGAAAAATCGCAATTTCCGTTCTTCTGCTTAGGTGGAAGAGTTTTCCCGCGCGGCCGTGTAGTCCTCTGGGACAAGATTTTTGATGAATTCCTTGTTTTCTCACTTTTTCTAACAAATTTACTGTTTTTTTCGATACAAATGTTCGAAAAAGTGAAGAAACGAGGAATTGAGCAAAAGATCTTGTCCGAGAGGACTACACGGACGCGCGGAAAAACTCTTCCACCAAAGCGAGCCGAGCGATTTTTAGCATATGTTCCAATGATAAAAGTTTTTTTCTAGAATTTTCTGAAGTATCGAAATCTGCAATGCTCAGAAGCATGTAAGTCCGCTCTAAATAATAATTTCTTATTCAGCGTTCTACCTAATTTTTACATCATGTGAACGGGAATCGACACTTATCAAAAAGACGGATCCAAATGGTTCGGAATTCAACAATATCATGGAGAATCCTATCGACGCTCTGCTCCGAACTTTCATCATGACAATTGGCGAGTTCTCAGTACTCTACAGAGAAATGGCGGCTTGTGACAACTTTTGGATGAAATGGATCGGAAAAGTGATCTTTTTGATCTTTGAAACTTTCGTCTCCATTCTCCAATTCAATTTGCTGATTGCCATGATGACACGGACCTACGAGACTATCTTCCTAACCCGGAAAGAGTGGAAACGTCAATGGGCTCAAGTCATTCTGATGCTTGAGATGGGTCTGACACCGGAAAGTCGGAAAATGCATCTGCTGAGATACACGAGACCCACCGGGATCAATAAGAGGGTCAGAAGTTATGTGGTGGTGACGAAAGGGGATGGTGAGAAGACTGAAAATGAGGAATTGGCGGCGAGAGAGGCGAAAGAGGAGCAGAAGAGAGAGGAGAGGAAGCAACTGCTGAGGAAGAAGCAGAGGGTAATTGACTTTTTTAAAAATTTCAGATTATGATACTTCAGAAAATTCTAAGAAACTTTCATCAACGGAGCATATGCTAAAAATCGCTTTAAACGACACAATTCCAGTTCTCCTGAGCCTTCATGGAAGAGTTTTCCCACGCGTGTTTTGTAGTCCTCTCGGACAAAATTATTTCTCAATTCTTTGTTTCCTCGTTTTTTTCAACAATTTTCTGTATATTTTCAAATTATATCGCAAAAAAAGCGGAGAAACGAGGAATTGAGAAATAATGTTTTCCGAGAAGACTATTTACACGAGCGCTCGGAAAATCTCTTCCACGAAGGCTCCTTTTGAGTCAGGATAAGGGGAATTGAGACGTTTAGAGCGATTTTTAGAATACGCTCTAATGATGATAGTTACTTAGAAATTTCTGAAGTATTATAGTCTGAATTAAAAAGATTTGACTAAATTTCTAATTTTTTAGGAGCACGAAATAAAGGCGAAAGCATTGGCTTTGATGAGCGCTAAGCTCAAAACGGAAGTCAAAAAGCGGCGGATTCTCCGGCAACAAACTGTTGATGCCAACTCGAAACTTTAATTTATTTATTTTTTCTACTTTATTTTACAATATTTTTTTAAAAACATGGCACATTATATTTTTCCCTGAATAAATCGATCCGCATCACTGTGACCCATGTCATAATACTCTTTCAGAATGTGTCGATTCGGGGGGAATAGGGCACGGGCGCCGCGGAGAAGGTTTCGTCGGGATGCCTGGAAATTGGGTTCGGGTTTCAGTACAAAAATTTGAATTTTTCGAAATTTTTTGATTTTTTCGCAAAAATTTCGAATTTTCAACTGTGTCTTCAACTATCGATAAAAACTCAAGCGTACATAGGATTTTTGATTATTTTTAATAAAAATTTAGAAAATATTTGAGAAAAAATTGTGCACTTTTTTGACTCCGGGGTGGATTTTTGTATTTTTAGATCGAGAATTGTTGAAAAATCCACGAATTTGTATTTCTAGTATTTTGGTAATAAAATTTGTAAATTTTGCAAATCTTTATGCTTCTGTGAGCTTAGAAAATAAGTTTTTTCGTTTTTTGAGCTTTTTTGATTGAAAATTTCTCAATTTCTGACTTTTCTCGTTGAAAAAACGGTGATTTTTACGAATTTTTCGAGTATCGCAAGCCTTTTTCTACTTTTTCCACGAGAAAACCTAATTAAATTCACAATTTTGCTTAAAAAATTCGGTTTTTCGCTTCAAAACTCCTTCTTCAGTTAAAAGGCGCATTGAATTACTCAAACAAGATATCTCGCCACGAAGAACTCTCTACAGTAGTCAAACTGCAAAAACCGCGAGACGCCACGTGAAAAATAACTCTGTGCGCCTTTAAAATGCATTTTTATTCGAAAACTTTGTAAATATTTTCTCTGATTTTTTTCAAATTTTTCACATTTTAAAACTTCAAAATCTCGAAAAAAAAATGAATCTAAACCTTGAAAGTCTGTTTTCCCAACACCACATTCCACGTCGACGGATCCTCCGGACAAATATCGGCAAGACTTGAAAACGGAGAGCACGTGATAGTTTTTACATCTTCGAAAACTGGCAAGTTATTCGTCATTCCACCGTCGATATATTGCTTAAATTCCGAATTTTATCGACTTTTTCCACTAGAAAAACTCAAAAACCTCTTCATTTATCACTGGAGGCACACCTCGATAACCCATTGAATACATTGGAATGTAGCAGCTGGCTAGTAGGCAAGATATCAAATGTTCCCGACTGTCGAACCGGTTTACTATGAAATTTTCCCAGTTCTGAAACGCACAGGCTCCCAAGCTTCCAATACGCCAAGCAATGCCAGAAAAAGACGCGTCAATCAAGTAGCTGGCGCAAATTCGGACGATTTTTCGAAAATTTTAGGCTTTTTCGATCTTTTGTTCTGTTACATTTCACGGATTGTTTTTGTTAGAAAGACATTCCTTAGACTGAGAGACGTTCAAAAAGTGTAAAAACTTTAATTTTGGTGGAGTAAATAAAAAGATACGGCCGTTTTCACAGTGAAATTCATGAAACTTTAAAAGTATAGAACTCCTCCTACGCTGAATAAAAATTCAACTTTTTGTGCTTAATAGACTCGAAAAACACTAACTTAAAAAAGTTCGGGAATTGTTTTTGGAAAAATTGTCACAGAAACTTTAAATTACCAAAAAACTGCATTTCAAGCCAAAAAATGGGGTCTAAAATTTGAATTCGCGCCGAAATTGCGAAATGCGTCAACAAAAATCGGCAAGTGCGCAAACAAAAACACGCGAAACGCGCAACACCGCACCTTGCTTTATCGGAAGCGGGGGAGCCTGTGAAACGAAATTTCTGATTTTTTGCTAGTTTTCATCTTATTTACTTTGTACTTGGTGATTGACACGTGTAGCTTTCCTTGAGCTTTCTCGATGTCTTTCGGAAGAAAATCATCGATTATCTGGAATTTTTTCAGTTTTTTCAAGCAATTTTTCTTATTTGTACCCTGACTAGCTGGTCATTCAGATAATAACCGGGAGTCATCGCACCAAACGGTCGAGAATGTACTTGATCGGCCATTGAGTACAAAGTTTCGATTCCAGCATCAAGTCTGAATTTTCCGCTATGATTTCTCTGAATTTGACCAAAAAAAATTAGCAAAAATCGCTTACTTTTCCGGCGCCAAAACTAGAATCGCGGCAACTAAACTTCCGGCAGACGCTCCAGCGATTCGATCGACTTTTTTCCGAATTATCTGTCAAATTTCACTATTTTTAGATTTCTTTTCTAGTTTATTACTTCTTCCTCCTTCATCAATCGACTCGCCGCACCGAAATTGTAAGCTCCAAGGAATCCACATCCGCTAAATGACAACGCTAGCTTAGAAACATCTGAATTTTGTCAATTTGAATATTTTATCCTCATTTTATCAATCTAAACCTTTCAATTCTTTGAATTTATTGTGTAAAACCGCTGAAATCCTCATTAATTTCTAGAAATCATCGAAATTTAATTAAATTTCGACGAAAAATAGTGAAGTCAGCAAGTGCGCCCCATTGCACTCCCTTCAAATGATGACAATTTCACCGCGATTTTCTCATTTTCTCGCTTTATTTCTCGTGTTTTCCCCATTTTTTTCTCAATTTTCTTCTCAAAAATTCAATTTTACAGACGTCGATTACAAAATGGGTGACCACTACGGCTTCTCACTTACTACTTTCAGGTAATTTTTTAGTTTTTTAATCGGAAAAGTAATTTTCTTTTTTCAGTCCATCGGGAAAGTTGATGCAAATCGAATATGCATTGAATGCCGTCAAAAATGGTCAACCATCAGTTGGATTGAGAGGTAATCAGCAAAAAATCGATGAAAAATTCCTCATTTTTTATTTTTCAGCCAAGGATGGAGTCGTTTTGGCCACCGAGAACGTCGGATCAGTTCTCACCGACGATCAACCAAAAGTCGAGCAGATCAGCAAGCACATCGGATGCGTTTACAGTGGAATGGGACCAGATTTCCGTATTTTGGTGAAGAAGGCTCGTAAAATCGCTATGGAGTACGAGATGATGTACGGAGAGGAGATGCCAACGATTCAGTTGGTTACTGAGCTCGCCGCTGTCATGCAGGAATACACTCAGTCCGGGTAAGCGATAAATCTCTGAAAATGGTTTTATTAGCAGCCCACCCCTCTTACAACCGCGCCCCACCGCAAACGAGAGAGCCGACACAGATTTTCGCAGTTTTTGACCTATTCTCGCTATTTTTCATAATAATTAACCGAAAAAATTATGGAAAATACCGAAAATAGATAAAAAACTGTAAAAATCTATGTCTGCGCGAGAAAAGAAAAACTCTGCGTCTCTCGCCGATACTCTCTTGTTTGCGGTGGAGCGCAGTTGTAATAAATATACTCAGCTAATAGCAATTTTCGATTTTCAGAGGAGTCCGCCCATTCGGATCATCTCTCCTCATCGCTGGCTGGGACAAGAACCCAGGACGACCACTCCTCTTCCAATGTGATCCATCTGGAGCATATTTCGCCTGGAAGGCAACTGCTCTCGGAAAGAACGACGTCAACGCGAAGACGTTCCTCGAGAAGCGGTTCAGCGAGGCTCTCGAGCTCGACGATGGAATTCACACGGCTCTTCTTACTCTCAGAGAGTCATTCGATGTCGGCATGAATGAGAACAATGTTGAGGTGGCAATCTGCAATTCGACTGGCTTCCATCGACTCACCAAGCAACAAGTCAAGGATCATCTCGGAACTCTTTAAATTTTTTTCTGTCGAGTGTTTTTTTTTATTTTCCCCGATTTCTCTTTTCATTTTTCTCTTTAATTTATTCAATGTATTCTCCCTTCTATCCCCACCTGATCCGGTAGTTTTCTACTACCGAGTTTTATTGGAACAATGAACGCCTTGCTATTTTTAAAAGTTATTTTTGCCTCTGAAAGGTTCAGACGCCTTCAGAATACTTCGTTTGCTCTACTCATCATCGTCAATACGTCAATTCTTGCAGCGAGACAACAAAATGACCGGAAGACCAAGGTAAGAAATCAGAAAATCAGAAAAAAGTTATTTTGATATGAATTACTTTATCTGTCACAAGAAAACTTTTATTGGAGATTTGACGAGCAATTTTGCAATTTTTTAACCAAAAATTGTCTTATTTTCACCTCAAATTTCATTTAATCGCGGAGTTTTAGCTTTATCTGTCATATTTACCCCTTGAAAATTAAGTTTTCAAGCAAAGAATTTGAAAATCTAAGCGCATTTTTTGACAAAAATTGAATTTTCGATAAATTTTCAGTTGAAAATCAATAAATTTCCAGACACGATTGGTTCCAAAGCGACAGCGACGTCGTCTTAACGATTCTGAAGCGCAACGTACCACTGGATGATTGCCACGTGGAAATCTCGAATGAGAACAAGATCACAGTGAAGCAAGGCGACGAGATTCTATTCGAAGGAACACTTTTCAGTGAAGTGAAGAATAATGACTTCACTGTTCAGTGCACCACTGCCAAGGTGTGTACCGAATTCAAAAAATACCTGAAAATCAACGAAAACTGGTTGAAAAACTTGATTTTTTGATTTTCCATCAATTTTTCGTCCGAAAACCCAGTTTTTCCTGTCAAAAACTACAGAAAACCCCATTTTTCAGCTTGGAAATGATAATTTCCTCTAAAAAATGTCCCGCTTCCTGAAAAACATATATATATTCTATAAACCAGTTTTTACTCTTTATGAGCTGTTTTCAGAATTTTCGCTTAGTTTCAGCTGGCCCATCGTGTTCTACATGATTTCCTATCGAAAATGTGCAAAAACATCGAAAAATTACTTAAAATGTTTAAAAAAAGCATCGCCGATGAGGGATTTTGTTATTAAAATAATACTGAAAACTGCTGAAATCCTTTGCAAAATTTCCCAAAAACACGTTCTGTGCGACATTGTTAATTCGTATTGTCATATATACCATCTCGTGACGCGTAGCCTACTGGTTAGCAGTTGCCAACGGGGGAATCTAAAAATCTAATGGGGATGGTTCGATTCCTTCCCGTGAAGACAGAATGATGAGTCACTCCTCGCTGAGTGACAATAAGCCGAGTGTTAGCGTTTCTCTTTACGGGATTCGTGATGATCATTCCCTCGAAAGCGATAAGTGGACTGACTGTCGAGAAAACTGCCAGTTTTTGTTATTTTAAAGCTGAAAAATGATAGAAATGTGGTTTTCAGTAGAAAAAATGAAGGTTTTTATGGGAAATTTGAACCAAAACCGAAAATATTCTCATTTTTACCTCAAATTTCATTTAATCGCGTGCTGACAGTCGAGAAAACACAAGAAATGCCAAGTTTTTGTTCTTTTAAAGCTGAAAAAATCATCGAAATATGAATTTTTGTTCAAAAATGAAGGTTTTCATTGAAAATTTTGCAACTTTTTTATAGTAGTGTAGTTCTAGAGGTGATTCCACGATTTTCAGTGAAGCTTAGTACACAAAATCCAAAAATGCTCTTCTTTTTAGCTCAACGCGGAATTTTAGCTTTATCTGTCGTATTTCCCTCTTGAAAATTGATTTTTTTACCAAAAACATGCCTGAATTTGAAATTTTAACCGATTTTTTTGACAAAAATTGAATTTTCCGCTCTTATCAAGGTCCGGGTACTTGGCGGCAAAGACTTTTTCGCGAAAAAATTCAAAAAATTTGAAGTTTGAACTTTGGCGCCAAGTACCCGAGACCTTGACAAGTATGGTATTTTTTTTAACAAAAATCAAGCTAGAATTTGAGAAATTTTAATGGGAAAACTAGATTTCATTGTGAATAAATCAACTTTTCCCCATTTTCAGATCGAGATCCGTCTGCCGAAACTCATCCGTCACCAACGCTGGAACTCTCTTCTCAGCGACGGTCAAGGAGGCGCTCCAACCGCTCCGATTGCCATCCCGATTCCTCCCAGCAGCACACCGTCAACCACTGCTACAACGAAGAAAAATTGGGATGCGATTGAGAAAGAAGCGGTGAAAGCGGAGGAAGACGAGAAGTTGGAAGGCGACGCCGCTGTCAACAAAATGTTCCAAAAAATCTACGCAGACGCATCGGACGACGTTCGACGTGCCATGATGAAGAGTTATTCTGAATCGAATGGCACCGTCTTGTCGACCAATTGGAATGAGATCAGCAAGAAGAAGACGGAAACTCAGCCACCTGCGTGTATGGAATATAAGAAATTTTGAATTTGATACTTGAAAAGAATTGAACAATTATTATGAGCATATTTATAAACACTTCATTGTATTCTAAGTGAGATTTTGAACCAAAAAAGTAGGAAACATTAATTAGTTAATTAAAAACGGATATCTTCAATATCCCCATCAGATTCCGCACTGAACTGTCGTCTCACTGGGGAAACATTTCTGGAAACATTTCTGGAAACATCTCTGGAACTGTAATACAATCTCTCATAACCATTGTTAGGATCAGGATCCGATGGAGCCAGCGATGGACAAGATTCCTTGAATTGGTCGAATGCATGGGATAGCGATGGACGTTTTCTACTGGACATTTCCAGTTTGATCGTGTTCATTGTCTCTGCTTTCGCCACTCGCCCAGCGATATTTTCAATCCATTTCTCGGTTTGCGCTTTCTCTTGACACCATTTTTCCTGCACTTGACCCTGAAAATTTCAAATATTATTTCTTTATTTTTTTCCCCAATTTTTAATTTCCTACCTGAATATAACTCTCAATATCCTCCGCATGCTTCCTCATCTCATCTAACGTCATCTCTGCCAGATCGGGGTCTTCCACTGACACTGATTGCACTTGTGTGTAATCCAAGTTGTCAGCTGGAACAAAGACTGCTGACAGACACGGCGTATAGCATAGAGGGACGGGCGGTGCCCGATTCGGAGGGGGCGGTGGAGTACGATCGTCTCCCAGCCGGATTTCCACGTTACATTGCGCTGAACTCGAGACGTTTGGCTGTGCAAATGTGATAGTGTCGTATTTATGACTTCCTTGAGCTTGAAGTGTGGATTCTGAGCGATTACGAGGCGTTGGAATTGGCGGGGAAAAGAGTTGCTCGACACTCGTCGATTTGTAATTAGAAATTGGCTCGTTGAAATCATGATTCTGTGAGAATTGCCATTGAAGCCACGGCTGCTGTTGTTGCTGTTGTTTGGATGAGAACGCGCCGGCTGGCAGTGTCTTATACTTGTTCGGGGAGATACCGATGGGAGAGGATAGTAGTGGAACGACGTCTACTTCTGAAATAAGAAAATAATGAGTTCTTTGTGGAGCGCAGTTGCAAGAACTGTGCCGAGCTAATAACTTGCTTACAACTCAAGATTATGAGCCATCCGGACGAGACAGATGCCTATACAGACAGAAATTTAGGAATCCGGACACATATAATCGAAACACAGTTCTTGCAAATGCGCTCTACCGAAAGTAGTAAGCCATAGACATAGATCTTGCTGAGAGCTACATTTCGGTATATTTTTCATCTGATAATATTGAGTTTGAAGCGAGTTACGACCCGGTTTGCAAGTATGCATTGTTTACACCGGCGGAGGGGGTGGCAAGACAAATTGTTATTCTTTCAAATAACGATATAATCCGATTAAAAATAGAAATCACCTCCAACAGCGGAACGATTTGAACTCGAAGAAGTCGGTATCAGGTACGCTTGACTTTGTGGAGAGGAGGAGGTGGTTGGCGGTGTGGAAGTGGTGGAGATCCGGCGGGACGGCGCGTCGAATGTGGGCACGACGGCGAGCTCGAGATCACGCTTGTCGAGGAGACCGATGACTCTGGAAGTTGGGGTGTAAAGCTCTTGAGTGGAAGAGTCGGGATTTGTGTGGATTTACGGGAAGCTTTGGGTTAGTGTAGCCTTCTAGGATTATATGTCTATTAGCTCGACACAGTTTTTACAATTGCGCTCTATTGAAATTCCCTTGAAAAATGTATATTTTTCGCTGAGTCTCTCAATTTCGCACACAATATTCTTCGGTTTCAGTAGAGCGCAGTTGTAAGAAGCGTGCCGTGTTAATATGTGTCCGGATTCCTAAATTTCTGCCCGTTTGGTATCTGTCTGTCCGGATGTCCAAGACTTGTCTGAAGGTTCGAGCTACTATTGGATTGTGCTACAGTAGTAGTGTTTGTAGTTGTTTTGTGTTACAGTGATCCAGCATCACTACAGTATCACTTTACTACAATCACAATCGACCAAAATTAAGAGCTCGCCACGTGGCTCCATACTGTCTAACCGCTCCGAATTTAATAGTGTTGTGTAGATCAAACCTAGATCTTCATTTTTCTAGTTGACGATTTTTTTCTACGAGCTCTCCCTGGAAAGTTATGAGCTCCGAAATATTATGAGCTCTGGCTCGCCACAATGTGCTTAAAGTGATCGAGCTCCTCCCAGCTGTATCTTTCTAGGGAGAGCTCGCACAAAAAAGTTGTCAACTACAAAAATTAAGATCAAGGTGTGATCTACACGTAGATATATAGTTTGGAGCAAACTACCTGCCCCGGGCTCTATGACGGGCTCTCAAAATTGGTCGTTTTTGAGAAAAATACGAAAAATAACGACAATTTTTGATTTTTTTTGAGCAACAGAAAAAAATCTGTTTTCAAAAATAAACGTTTCAACTCACTTCTCATCCTCCATAATCAATATAAAATCTCCATCCGTCCGCACTAATCGATGTTTCGAAACAATCAAATTGCTTGGTCTGGAAATCTCAACGGCGGGCGGCGGCGGCGTCGTCGCTGCGCCCGTCTTCTTCTTCACAAATTTCAGCATTGTTCTGAAGACGAAGTCGAGCATAATTTATTAGTAGTCGAATTGAGAGCAGAATGAAAGGTGTACGAATGATATCAATACGAGTGTGATAGGCTGGTCAAATACTACTCTATTAACCTACTATTTGAAATGTCGTGGTGCAGACACAAAAAATATGGAAAAAGAATGTGTGGATCGTAAAGCGGAACAAGTGACCAATAATGAGAGATGATACTGATAGAATCGGGTGGGGGGAAGGAATCGAATGGAAATCAATCGATCTTTACGACTGTTGCTGCTGACACACCCCAATATTTTCAGCGAACGATAAAGAGTTGAGAGGGGAAATAGAGGAGTTGTTATCAAGGAATGTTATAACTGTGTGCGTGGTAACCAGGAAATCAGAAAATACGAAAAAAAGAAAAAGCAAAAAATGTTTGTACCCGTGGCAAAACTCGAACCCTGGTTGCTCGGTGTGGAAAATGAGTGCGTTAGCCAGTAGACCAACCGCGCGGATAAACTTATACTGGTGGGAGGCAATAGAGATAACGGAGGTTTATGACGAGGTGCTCACCGCGTCATAAAAAAACCACAAGAGGTCAATGAGTCAGATTCGGAAATTGATTGAAAATATTATCTATTAACTTTTATTTTTTGGAAATTATCGTTATAATATAGATAAAATGTCATAATGTCATAATGTAAACTCGAATGACAGACGTCTAAATGGAAAGAACTGGAAGAACCTTTGTTGATTATTTATTTGAAAAACTGAAAAATGTTTCGCCCAGTATCGCATAGAACATTCTCGGAATGTAGCTAGCTCGTTATCAATTTCTCTAATCGAGGACGGAAGAAAAGAAGAAAACGGAGTTTAATTGGGTTTAACGGAGAGAGAGAGAGAGACCAATCTACTTGCAAAAAGGAATTTGGCAGTGAGGGAAATTACGAAGAATTTTATTTATTTTTGAGAAACGCCTTGATGTTGAGCAAAACTGTTCCGTTTTGGCTACATTTAGTTCCCGACTTTTTTAACATGGTTATGAAGACGTCCATCTGTTCAAATTTATATTCGCTGGGTAGATCAAGACTAGAGCTTCATTTTTGTAATTGACAACTTTTTGATAGCTATTCAGAGTTTCGAGATATCCACCTTTAAAGATTGGAACACAGAATGAAAGAGGGAGAGGCGCAGAGAGGCGAGCGTGTCTGCCTTCTCTGCGCCCTCACTCTCTCTCTATCACCTGTTGCTGACTTTGAAGACGCATATCTCAAAAGCGTGAAGCGCTATCAAAAAATTTTCAACTACAAAAATGAAGAGCTAGTTTTGATCTATACAAACCATATTAATTTGAGAAGATTGAATGGCCCAAGACAGATATATATGATAATTAAAAGTTCGTTTTTTTTCTCACAATTTCAATTACGAAAATGCATCTATCATAGCGTATACTGATGGATTTTAATTTTTTTCTGAATTATAATTAAAATAGAGAAATTGCGGGAAAACAGACACACAGACAGACAAATTGAAAAAAAAACAATGGGATTCGGTCAACAGGAAAAACTTGTTTGATATCAACTGTTTTTAGTTGTTGTTCCATACAGATATTGGTCGAACTTTTTGAATTTAACAAATTTTTCTTTAACAAAATTTAATTTTTCATAGTATAGAAAAGTGTCCTAATTCCAAGACTGGTAATTCTTTTTTCTGAAAGTTTTTTGTTTCCCAGGAGAGCAAATGCCACATAGATTCTAATCATTTTATTACAATTTTCTAAGATTCAAGAAAAATTCCGCCGAAAAAATATACAAATATGTTGTTCTCTGTGCAATCATAGGTTGGCATTGACATAGTGGGCGTTTCTGTAACAAAAACCTGAAACATTGGTCTCCAGAATAGATGACTTACTCCTGACGAATATTCTCATTATACTCCTTCATACACTCTTCACAGTCCATTCTGCAACAAACTCAATTAGTGAGATCTGGACTACAGTACCGGCCAAAAATATATCATATTTAGCCTTTTTCAGTTGAAAATGACCAACTTTGGGAGTGTGTCACAGTAAAACTAAACTGTCCCACAAAATAACTTTTAATGAGATCAAACACACCAAAAGTAGAGCTCCATTTTTGTAGTTGACAATTTTTCTGTACGGACACTCCCTAGCAAGTTATGGTCATTTTAAGTGGACAACTCGAAAATTGCACTATTTTGCACTGAAGAAAATACTTTGTCAATATGTAACTCTTTAGGGAGTGTCCGTACAGAAAAGTTGTCAACTACAAAAATAAAGTTCTAATCTTGGTCTGGTCGATCCCGTAAAAAGTCTTTTTGTGGGACTGCTAGCTTTACCTTGACACACTCTCGAAGTTGAGCATTTGAAAAACGCAAAATATGGTATATTTTTGGCCGGTACTGTACTTATCACAACTCACATTGGTACCACCGATGGCTCAGCAGCTGGTTTCGTCACAATCACAACCTTTGGCACCCATTCCTCCGGAGTGTTCACATCCTTCGAAGTATTCAAGTTCTCCGATTCCTCGGCTTCCTTCTTCATCTCGACACGTCCTCTCATCACCCTTACCAACTCAATCACACAACTTGCACAGATCAATGAAAACCCGATTTCACACGCCAAGACTCCATATATCTTGGGGGTGTCATATCCTATAGCTAGATGGGTTGTACAGATTAAAACTAGAAGATTGATGAGGGCAAGGAGCCAGGAAATTATACGATTGGCTTTTGTGGAGATGTGGATTTTGGCTGGGAAGACGAATAGGTAGTGGAGGAGAAGGATGGTGAAGAGGGAGATGAAGGCGAAGTAGGCGGAGCCCTAAATATCCTTGAAACATTTAAACTTTGGGGATTTCTAAAAAAAAGGTTTTTTAAGCACAAAAAACTTAATATCGTAATTTCAAATGGACTGAAACGGGCCTCCGCGTAACTTGCTTAAAACGCAATATTATGAGCTGAAAAATATACCAAAATGTAGATCTCGGTGAGTTCCATGTCTGTGAACTACTACGAGTAGGATGGAGAATCCTTAAAGGTGTATTGTGGTCAGTTTTTCGAGATCAAGTGCGTCAAAAGGTGCTCCAGCCTTTCAAATGACTGTTTTTTTGAAACTAAACGCATCACAAGGTGCGCCAGCGTCCCAAATGTTTGGATTTTCAATTTTCCGAATTCTGAACCGAGTTTAAGAAGTTTTCAGCTATTTCCAGTTATTTTCAGCATATTTTGTACAAATGCTATTAATTTTGAAACAACGTTCAGTCATTTCATGCCGATTTTTAGCATTTTTGGACCGATTTTCAGCTATTTTCAACCTCTCTCTACCCGATCATCCCTGCTGTATTCTTCAATATACTCTGTAGAAAACCTAGCAAATATTTAACGAAAAACACTAAAAACTATCGAAAAAGTAACGCCAGAAACGAAATTTCTAGAACTTTCTCACTGACAAAACTTTCCTGCGCTCGCTTTCAGCGGGTTGTGCACCGAATTAAAAAATTCTTGAAGTATGAAATTGAAGTGACCGAAATTCATACATTATAATGCACAATGCGTCTTTAATGTGTGGCGGGCCGGGCTATATACAAATTTTCGACTTTTTTGGCATGTTTTTCATCCCGCGACACATTTACAATCCGACCCGTAATAGGCCACAGGCATAGAACTCGCCGAGATCTACAATTTGGTATATTTTTGAGCTCATAATATAGAGTTTTGAGCAAGTTACGCGCTGGTCCGTTTCCTTGGAATTTAAGGCGCTGAATGGACTAGAAATGATACCAATTAAAAGATAATTATGTGACCGAGGAGTTGAAATTAGATACAGCACAAAAAAAAGCAAAAAAACTCACAAAAGGATGCCTCGGCACATTTTCGAAATAAAACGCCATGTATCTCGGCACAATTCCAGCTAGGCAACTTCCAGAGAGCCCTAGCAACATATCTAGTTTGCATTGTCTCTCGATTCCAGTATTGCATTTGTTATGTATCCGTTCTAGGATACTGTAGAAGAGGTAGATGATTGCAAAGATGACTAGACTGGAGAAGAAAATGAATAGGGCGAAGAGAAGATAGGCGAGTTGCAGATTAGGCTCGCCGAAGATGATCTGACAGAGCAATCCCAGCACAGAGATGATGAAGAGGACCAAGTAGGCGAGTAGAATATAGTCATGAAGGTTTGGAGAGAATCGGGAGGATATTTTGGGAAGCATATTGGTAACGAATGAGGAATGAATGAGGAATGGAAACGAAGAATGAGAAAGAGAGGCGGGCGAGAAGGATGAGAGAGAAATAGAGGAAAAAGAAGATAGATTGCTGATGCTGGGTCAGCTGCATTTTTTTCGTCGTGTTGGTTTGGACGAGTCAGTGGCGTTTCTTTTGATTTATTGCGATTTCATCATGTTGGTTGGCAGGACAAGTGGCTGGGATGAGCAATGCAATTTTTCAAAAATGGACATGGAAATGGGCATCCGGACATGAAAATGTTCTCTGACCTACTACCATAAACCAAAATTCGGAGATCTGAGATTTTTGAAGCTGGTTTCTGGAAACCATAGTTTCCCTTTCTGTACGAGGCTGCTAAAAACTTTAAGAAAGTGGGTGGAGCTTGGAGCAGGCTCTTTAGCAATTCCGTTGGCTGATGGTTCTGGATCAATCCCAGGAGTTGAGATATCTGGAGCAGACTCTGGAGCAGATTCTAAAGCAGATTCTATAGCTGATGGTTCTGGAGCAGGTCCGGAAGCGGAGAGTTCTGGAGCAGAAGCAGGCTCTATAGCTGAAGGCTCTTCTACGATATTAGAGAGTTCTTCAGTAGGTTCTGAGCGGAAGGCTGAGGAGCAGGTTCGGTAGTTGAAAGTTCTTCAGCAAGTCCTATGACTGGTAGTTCTTGAACAGGAGTAAGCTCAGAAGCTAAAAGGTTCTGTAGCTGAAGATTCTGGATCAGGTTCTGGAGCAGATTGTGTAGCTGAGGGTTCTGGAGTTGGTACTGAAGCGGAGTGCTCTTGAGTAGCTATTGGAGCTTTATGCTCTTCTCCAGGCTTTGAAGCCAAAGGTTCTGAAGCGGAAGGCTGTGAAGCAGGTTCGATAGGTAAAGATTTTGGAACAGGTCAAGGAGTAAAAGGTTCCGGAACAGGTCCCGGAGCTGAAATAATAGAAATTAAGGTCCCGTTAGATATGGAAATTCCCAGTTTTGATTAGCAGTCCCACCCTACAGAATACTCACCATTGTCCTGTTCCGTTTTCAAACCCAACGGGCAACACGTGTTTAGTTCGTTACTACTATCACTCAGATATTTATCAGCACAGTATTCACAAACTGTGTGTCCACATATTGCCATCACTTTAGGACCTGGAGGATACCGGTACTCTTCCATACACATTTCACAGTACGGTCTGGAAATCGGGTATTATATAAGATTTTCAGATTTTTTTATTTTCTGGCTCACTTTTTCGCCACCAACTCCTCCTGCACATTGGCTTCTTCTAGCTGAACCATCAACGGGTTGAGTGTTTCCATTTCAAACATCTCGTCGTCACTTGGTCTCCTCAACTTGATAAATCCTCTAGCAACACGAACAAACTCAAGCATTGTGGTAGCACACATCAATGAGAACACAAATTCACAAATAGGAATTCCCAATTTTTTAGGATTTTCAAATGCAGAACTTGAGATGATTGCGACAATTGTTACTAAAAAATTGAGAATTCCGATGAGCCAAGTGATTTTGTCGTGGAAGGAGTATTGAGTAGTGGATACCATTTTTGCGGGGATTACGAGGAAGAAATTGAGGAGGAGAATGACGAAAAGAGAGACGTAGGCCGAGTAGACTATATTCTAAAATCATGTACTTTGTTTTTGGTTACTCTAGTTACAGCACCGGCCAAATTGATACCATATTTTGCCTTTTTCAATAGAACATGTCATAGTAAAACAATTATTCCCACAAAGTAAATTTTATATGGATCATATAGAATAAAGGTAGAACTCCGTTTTTGTAGTTAGTAACTTTTTTGAACGGACACTCCCTAGAGAGATATGGTCATTTTAAGCCGACAACTCAAAAATCATTCTATTTTGCAGTGAAATGGGACAATTTGAGGGAGAAATGCCTCTGTCGATACTTGCTGGGGAGTGTCCGTACAAAAACGTTGTCAATTACAAAATGAAGCTCTACTTTTTATCTGTTGGATCCAATATAACGTTTTTTGTGGAATAGTTAGGTTTACCTTGACGCACTTTCAAACTTGGACATTTTCATTTGAAAACGGCAAAAAATGATATCTTTTTGGCCGGTACTGTATTTTTATCACTAACCTCAATATACTTTTCTCCATTTTCGACACAAAACGCTGCAATTCTTGGCACCATTCCAGCAACAAAACTCCCTCCCATCCCAATCAATATATTAATTTTGCACTTTTTCTTCTCGTTGGACTCCAACTTTTTATGAACAAACTTCATGATAAAGAAGAGGAGAATAATATTGATTATAGCAACAAGCCATGAGAATAGTATTAGAGAAGCGTATGAATAAAAATAGGGAAGTGAAAAGACGACGGAATAAACGAAGAGGATAATGTAGCAGCCGAGAACGAATTCAAGGAGTTCCATTTGAATATATTGTATTCAAAATTGAAATTAGTTTGATAAGGGGAGGTGGGGAGGAATAAGAGATGCAGAGAACGAAAGGAAATGATTGAATGGAAGGAGTAATGATACGGTTGTTTGATTGTTGAGTTATAATTTGATTTGTTTTTACTCCCTTTCCGCGATCATATCTAAGATCGTGAAGTTTTTCGGGAGTAGGCTGGCAGGTCCTGAAACAAAGAAATTATACTTTAAATCCAGTTTCATTAAAGATGTGTTTAGACCTGTTACATTTTAATAAAAACTTACCATGAACCAGAGTGACTTTCTGACAGAACGGGCAGAACACGTGTTGCTTATGAGTCATTTCCAATAGCATATCCGCGCATTTTTCACAAACCGTGTGGCCGCATTCTTTCAACATTCTGGGGATACGGTTTTTGTAGTAGTGTTGAAAGCAGATCTTGCATTCGAGTCTGAAATTTTAGTGATAAAGGTGATGGTCCTATTCTTTTTGGAAATTAGCAACATGTGTTTTCGTTTTCGAAAATTTTAGGATAGGTCTGGGTAGACTAGCCATTGTCTTTGTTCTAGAGGGTACGGGGTGTTCTAAAACCAAGGCATTATGGCGTTTCGATACCAAACAAGATCACACCTTAGTTTTCATTAACATGCTTAGTGTCGAAAAGTTTTGGCTCCGAAACGTCTAGTTTTGAAGTTTTTGGTTACAAAACGGGCACAAAGTCGTTTGGAAAAAGTTAAGGAAATTCTTGAGCACAATTTAAAAATGAGAAGTTTTGGTGAAATACGTGACAATATGAGTTGGTCAGAGCTGCCCAAATCACGCGAACCACATTTATCATTAACTTTGAGTCGATACTCAGCGAACTTGAATAAATAAAGCACGCCAAACTTAACCTGAGGACAATGTAGTTGATCAGACAAGAAAATGGTCGGTGATCAAAGATCAAACTACAAAAAGTGTCCCAACAAGCTACCATACTTCTCTAATTAAAAAAAGTCAACACCTTACTCACCTTGTTCTGACTAGCTCTATGTTCCTCGCGATAATTTCCAAAACCTTTGCATCGCCTTCAATATCCGCTGCACAATTCAATGTTTGCATTTCCTGCACATCCTTCACTCTTCTCAACTCGACAGTTCCTTTCAAAACAGCCACAAACTCTATCATTGTGCTGGCACAAATCAATGAGAGTATCAACTCGGCAGCTATGACATTAAAGACTTTTGGCTGCTCGAAAAAGGAACCAATAAGGATTGTGATCATTAGAATCAAGAAATGGATGCTGCCAATGATCTGGGCGATTTTCTTGTGATGAGGGTTGACAACAACGCATTTCACTTTAGATTCCGATATGAACAGATAGTAGAGGATAGGCATTATGAACAAAGAGAGGAAGAGTAGGTACCCAGTTGCCTGAATCAAATAAGTATTATTCATGGTTAAATGTCTAAAAAACTTAAAACTTACAAATGGATGAACCGGTTGGTACAGAAAACAAAATGTCATAACTCTTGGCTCTATGCCAACCAGGAAAATTGCCGTGAGGCCTATCAGCATATTCTGCTTACATTTTAGCTTGGTTTCAGTCTTGCGAATTTTATGAACGAATGTCACTATGTTATAGAGAACAAACATGACTATAAGTGCCATACCCCATGACAACATAACTGGGAACAGGTAGACAATGAGGAAAATTGGTTTCGTAAGGCAAAATATCAGAGTAATAGCTGTGAGACAAACGATAACAAAGAAGATTACATAGCCGATGACAATGTAATCATGAATTTCAGGTGGATATCGATAGAAGTTCTTTGGGAGCATTTCGAGGTGGAATGGAATAAAAGGAGAGGAAATGGAAATAGGGAGATGTGGAAGAGAGAAGAAAGACGGAGAGAGAAAACAGAAGAGAAATAGCATGAGTAGCAGAGAGGGATAGGTCAGCCGACTTTGCCGGCTCGAAGGCGTCACGGGCCCTCCCCAGCCGCCGTGCTGCGCAAGCTGAAATTAAACGTATGCGTGTGTGGGTTAGTGCAGGGCAAGTGCGCTCCAACGAGAAGCTGGCTTGTTCGTAGCATAAAACAAAAAAAATGTCTTGGAATATTTCCGAATGTCTCGGATTTCAAGAGTTTTTTTTGAGAGACACATAAGCTTTATCAAGAGGTCGCACTTGCAGCAATGTAGGAATTTCCAATTTTCACTATTCAAACGTGTAAAATAACGATTTTTTAATATTTCGTGTCATTTCAGAAGTAACATGAATCTCCGCCCAGCTATTTGTGAATGTTTGCACCAAAAATTTCAGATTATGGGCTAGTAACACAGAATTCTGTGAAGTGCGCTCTAGTAACGATCTTAACAGCACCCGCATTATAACGTCACTACCTTTATGCTTATAGTTAGAATTTACTTCTATCTATATCCTGCCATTTTTCCATTATTTTGGGTAGTTGTGGGGCGGGGACGGGTTTGGTTGAGTAGCAGGATGATAAGGAACGAGAAGATGATAGGGGGGAAGAGAAAGAAAAAAATGATAAGAAAGAGAGATAGGTCATCTTCTAGAATGATGTTCTGTGATGATAAAGAGAACTTTTCAAAGTTTTCGTTTTCTAAGATTACATTTTTTGTAATAAGTTCAAAAAATCAAAAACTCGAGAGGTTTTCAAACAAAGACGTGGTCAAGCTGAACTATCGAAAGTTGCCAGGCGTCATGTTTTTAGAACCTCTGATCTCTGAATACCTCGGTATGACAGATACCTAGTAATTTCTCTTTGCGAACGCAGTTTTTTCAAAGTTATATGTTTATGTTTATTTTTATCTTAGAAGCTTAGAAACAATTACAAAGAAAAAAAGAAAAAGGTACAGAGAGCATTGATAAGAAATTAAAACATAAAAAATTCCTCTAGGCTTTTTGGCAGTTTCACGAAGCGATGAGGTCCTCGGATCTGAAATATACAATAACTTTATATTAGTAACCCATCTAGATATCACCAACCTTACTTCTGCTTCTCCATTCTCCAAATTCACCAGTTCTCCCAACTCCACAATATTCTCCTCTTCATAGTTTTGATTCGTCACTCCAGCCTCTCTTAGCTCGATCTTTCCTCTCAACACTCTTACCAGCTCAACCAATGTACTCATCGTAATCAGTGTATGTCCGAGTTCGTAAGCCACGGGCAGACACATGATGATAACAAAATCTTCGAGATATAAGTACATTGTCATACAGAAAATTGAGACGTTGAGTAGAACGATTGCCCATGACACTTTGCTGTTCCTTGGGCTCACGACACGGCAGTTGAGCTTTGCTTGAAAGATGAATAAATATTGAAATAGAATCAATACAAGAGGAGAATTTAGAGTAATTGCTGCGATTAGCTGAAAAAATATAGAAAGAAGTAGGAAAAGTGGATTGTGCCAATCGACTTACAGCATGTTCTATTCCAGTATAAACATGAGTGAATAGAAGTCTCGCAATTATCGACGTCAAACAGCTTCCAACAAGTCCAATAATCAATCCGGTGATGGATTTGGTTTTTAGTCCAAGGTTCATTTTTCGATGCAGAACATAGTAGATGACCAGAAGGAGAAGAATTGCGATTACAGAAATTGAAGGAAAATATATAAGAGTTCGATGATACCCCAATTCGAGAGCACCAAATAAAATAAAATACAGGATGTATATCAACACCTCTAACGGAAATAGAAAGATTGCCACGTAGATGTTGATGGAATCATGACAATTCCAGAAGGAGCGAGGGTACTTGGCAAACATTTTTGTTGAGAATGAAGAGTGTTGCAACAAAGTTTTAGACGAAGGGTGAGTGTGACCGAATGACCAGAAAAAATTAGATGATAGGTTCACAGTTAGTACGTTTTTGATGCGAGAAGTGGAAGAGAGGTGTCAGGTGTCAGGGTTACGAATGATGTTCTGGCAGGGCAGCGGTTTGATACTCAGGAATTCGGGAATTCGCATATTAATTGTTCAAACAAATATAGTTGTTCATAAAAAATCTTCTTGCAAATTTTCAAAATGAAACTGATCGTGGCCGTTTGCAAACGTATCGACAATAATTTGATCTGCTAGGTGGTTGGTACTTGTAACTTGCGCTGACTACCTAATCATGATTACGCAGGGTACCGGGATATAGTTCGTAATGGACAGATACCGTAAAACGTGTAATAGAGGCGTGACTAGCGGCACATGTTCGCAACGGAATATCTCGGTTCCCAAAGGAAATTACAAAAACCTGCTAATTAAAAACATGTAGCTTAATATTCATTGACTATTTTTTCAGTTGAAATTTTTTCATGTCTGTAAAGGCAGCCAAGATAAGAAACTCCAAACTCTTGCTAAGGAATAAGCTTCGGTATGATGTTCTAGCATAGTGCTGAAATCGGACCCGCTTCAAGTCACAGGTAGATGACTTTATAAACCAGCCCCATCGGCTTGGTTTCAGAACAAGCAGTATTTGATCCGTACGATGCCAACTGTTTTATCCACCGTAATTGTTCATAGAACTGCCCGCATTAAAACCGGCCAAATCAGAACCGCCATATTTAGGTATAATGGTTTTAGTTTAAAACGTTCAAATATATTTTAGTCGGCCATAATTAGTACCAGTTCAGGCCACTCGAATTCGCGAATTTCTGACTTCGACGATTTTATTTCCATCTGATAAGGAACATCATCTTTCGTGGGTTCTTCTAACAGTCTCCATTAAAATTGTTTTCATTTCCTCCTTCTCTCCTACCTCAATTACTCATCTCTCAATTCTCGTAGAGAGAACACATTATAAAAAAAGATAGTTGATGGGTCAGCTGCCAATATTTTTGTTGGTTTTTTGGTCGAATGAGAGAAGAATCAAGGGAAAGGGAGTGTTGAAGAAAAAAAAAGAGATAGGCTCGTTTGAAGTCTGAAGTTCGGGCGCTGGATCGTGTTGGATAAACCTGACAAGACATTTTTTTTAGAGTACCAGAAATCAGAGTCGAGACGAGTGAAGATAAACGCACTTTTTTCAAAGTTGCATGTTTATTATGATCTTAAGCTTAGAATTTTAGAAACAATTACAAAAAGATAAACAGAAAAAGGTATAGAGAGCATTGATAAGAAATTACAACATAAAAAAAACTCAACTATTCATTCGGCAGTTTGGCGGTTTCGTGTAGCGACGGTCTACTTGGATCTGAAATATACAATAACTATTTACTAGTCACTCACCATCGGACCGGTAAGATTTGTGTTGCATATTTTATTTTTATTATTCATGAACGTCGTAATTACAATATGCCGGATAGGCTTGTAGTCATAAACTTAAATTTTGTCAGAAAATTTGTAGTTTGCCGTTTTGTGGTGAAAATATCACAATTGGTTCAATTTCGCTCAACACATTTGTCTTTGTACTGATGTCTGTCTGTCCAGATGTCCTACGCTCACTTTTTCGGTTGACTGACTATTTCATGGTGCTAGAAACTATATAGTGCAAAACCACTATCAAAAATTAATTATCCTGTAAGACTGTAGTTGTCTCAACCTGGCACAACATGTAAGATTTTCACGTCCATGACTTTTTCTCAATTCCGTCGAAAACCGAAAAACTTGATGATCTTATCTCAACTAAAAAACGTGAACTTCAATCAAAAAACGCCAATTTTTTTCCACACGTGCCCTATAAACCTCTCTTATCTCTGATCAGATCTCCAATTATTCCATATATAAGTTCTCCTATCCCCCCTCGAAATTCAGTTTTCGAGAAGAAAAGCAACTCTTCTACTATTTCACTTTTGAACCGCCGAACCAGCGAAAAAAGAAGAAGAACGGAGGAATGGGTTCCGAGAAGATGATCGAGGTTCGAATTGATATGGAGGAGGGTGAACCCCTCGGGGCGACTCCGAATGACAAGTTGGTCATCACCAAAATTCAGGCAGGAACTATTGCCGAGGGCAAGTTGAGAGTGAGTTTTAGGTCCACCACCCCCAAGAAAAAAACATTCAATTCCAGATCGGTGACCAAGTAAAAAATGTGAACGGAGTCGCCTGCAAGGACTGCAACGACTTCTTCCGCGCTCTTCGTTTCGCCGCTCCGTGCGCTCGGATCATGGTGGTTCGGGATGAAAAGAAGGCGGAGGAGTTGGAGGCTCGTGTTCATATCCCGGCGGATCGTGCCAAGATCATTCAGCGTCGTGAGGGATACACTTATGAGTTGGCGACTCTGGTCTGGGCACAGAATGGCCCGAAACTTGGATTGGGAATCAAGCATTTCCAGGTGAGCATGGGTCATCCATCATAAGGCTCCTAACGCAAGGCTCCTAACGCAAGTCTTCTAAAGTAAACCTTCTAAAGGGAGGCTCCTTACGTCAGGCTCCTATCTTAAGGCTCCTTTCTTAATTCTCTTCTTCTATGGCTCCTAATCTAAAGCTCCGATTCTATGCCTCCTCTCTTTAGGCTCCTTTCTTAAGCCTCCTTTCTTAAGGCTCCTCTCCTAATTCTCCTATCCTGAGGCCCCTGTCCTAAGCAAATCGCTCTGAGACACCCAACCTAAGGCTCCCAGACTCCCATTTATCAGAGTTTGGTTTCCAGAACCGCGTCCTCGTCTCCCGTGTCGATCCCGGATCTCTCGCTGAAAAATGCCTTGTCCTCGGTGATCACTTGTGTGATGTCGATGGAATTCCGGTGACTGATAAGGATGTCGCCAGAGATCTGTTGGTGAAGAATCTTCAAGAAAAGGGAAAAGTCTCGTTTGTCGTCGAGCGTCCGGATTCGATCGATGCGAAGCAGTGGGCCAAGCAGGCGTTGTCTGCTAATGTAAGTTTTGGAGAATTGTAACTAGGACGATTAGGAACTAGGGCGATTGGAAACCAAGTGGTTTCGTAACTAGGACGTTTTGTAACTGGGAAAATACGCTGCCAGTTTCACCTCCTCCTTCCACAACCACATCTTTCCAGCTCATGACACCACCGTCTGTCATCATGTCCGAAGATGTCACAAAAATTGCTGCCCAGTATCGTCAAGCTCTTCCTGGTCTCAAAACGCCTTCGAAAAGTGCCATGTCGAGTGGACCGAGTGCTCGTCGTGCTCAGATTGTTGAGACGACTATCACCCATGAGATTGGACACGATCATGAAGGAAAGGCGCTTCGTAAAGTCAAATAGACAACGAAGGACGACGACGATAAAAGCGCATCTGCTATTTCGGACAAAGCTGTAGGGAAAACTTGGCATAAGTGAATTTATGTGTTTATTTGAGTATAAAAGTATTGTATTGGGATTTACACTGACACAATATACAATTCCGTTGTTTCTCCTGTAATCGATTCCTCCTCGCATTCGAATGCGTTCATTTTCAGGTCTGAAAATGTTCTATTATTTGAAGCATTCTGGTAGAGTGAAGTCTCGGTGGATTTTTTGTTCTTCGGCATATTCATACATGGCAAGATTCGCAAGATCGCAAAATTACATCACAAGAATCGTAAATCGCATTTTTAACAGAAAAACTTGGAAAATGAATCAAAAACATTTTTTTGACCATTTTTAGAGCTGAATAGCTTAAAAATCAATATTCAGAACCGAATCACTCAAAAAAAAAATGTCATTTTTGCATTCAAAATGACTCAAAAACTTGGTTTCTGGCTAAAAATTGATAGAAAATCGCAATTTCTCATGAAAAGTAACTCAAAAAACACAATTTCACATTGAAAATTAGATTTTTAGGTGGTTTTTCATGGTTTTTCAGCAATTTTAAGCAGAAAATGGCAAAAATGACAGTAAAACTCAGTTTTTCAATAAAAAAACGAAAAGAATGACTCTGGAATATGATTTTTGATGATTTTCGGCTCAGAAATAAAGTTTTCGGTCAGTTTTCAACCAAAAACATGACTTTCAGACAATTTTTTATGGTTTTCAACCGAAATAAAACTATTTCCAGACGGCTTTTCTCTGGTAAGTTGCATGTATCTATTTTGTATGTTCCGTTGAGTTATGGACCAGGATCTCTGTAAAATGATGACAAGAGAATCACAAGTCTCAAAAACCCCTCTGCCCCAGAAACTGCTCTTTGATTCCCTCCTTGAAAAATTCGTGGTCAACGGTTCAATTTGTGTCACAACACTTTTGTGACTAGCGCCGTCTGTGTCTCGTTTCTCTCCCGCACCTCTCGTTGCTATAAAAGAGAAGATAGGAATCGAGGAAAAGTAAACTTTTGTTTGACTGGACCAAATGTCTCGTTTCGCTGGCAAAGTTGCTATTATTACTGGTGAGTTTTTTTAAAATCATTTTGTTTTCATGTATACGTTCTTCAGGATCCTCCAATGGAATCGGTAGAGCTGCTGCTGTGCTGTTCGCCAGAGAAGGAGCTAAAGTGACCATCACCGGAAGAAATACTGAAAGACTCGAAGAGACAAGACAGCAAATATTGGCGGCAGGAGTCCCGGAGGGGAATGTGAATTCGATTGTGGCAGATGTCACCACGGATGCTGGACAAGATCAAATCCTAAAGAGCACTTTGGAGAAGTTTGGAAAATTGGATATTCTTGTGAACAATGCTGGTGCAGCGATTCCAGATTCTCAGGGAAAAACTGGAATCTCTCAAGGACTTGATACCTACGATGCTACTTTGAATCTGAATATGAGAAGTGTGATCGCTTTGACGAAGAAGGCGGTGCCTCATTTGACAGAGACCAAAGGAGAAATTGTCAATATTTCTAGTATTGCGTCGGGGCTCAGAGCGGTGAGTCTGGTCTTTTTCTACTTGAAAATAACAAAACTTTTAGACCCCAGAGTTCTCGTACTACTCGATCGCCAAAGCCGCCCTTGACCAGTACACCCGTAACACTGCAATCGCTCTCATTGAGCACGGCATCCGAGTAAACTCAATCAGTCCTGGACTAGTCGCCACCGGTTTCGGGTCTGCAATGGGCATGCCTGAACAAGTCGCAGACAAGTTCTACTCAGTGATGGCAACAAAGAAGGAATGTGTGCCGGCTGGAGTTATGGGACAACCCAACGACATTGCAGAGGCTATTGCTTTCCTGGCTGATCGAAAAGCCTCCTCTTATATTATTGGTCACCAACTTGTTGTTGATGGTGGCAGCTCACTCATCATGGGTCTTCATTGTCAGGACTTTGCTGCTTTGTTGAAGTAATCTATGATCTTCATATTGTTTTGTGTAAACTGTTTTGACAGAATGAACTTTTGCTTGCGAAATGTTTATAAGTGAAGATTTTCAAAATACAGAAAAGAGAAGAGAAAAGTATATCCAAGGAAACCGTTTAGACACAAAGTCCGGAGCTGGTCTCGCATTTGGTTGGAGATGGGCAGGCGGAACAAGTGGCACCTTGTTTGTAGATTGGTTGGTTCAAGTAGTTTCCTCTGAAATCAGTAATTTCTCAACTTTTTTTAAAACAACTAGTCAACTCACTGAGCCTTGTACTGACAGACAACGACAAGTTTGTTCCAGTTGTTCATGTTTGGATCAGCTCCACAATTCTTGATTCCACATCCGAGAGCTCCTGTCTTAGACCAAGCCATCTGGGTAGCATGTCCGATTCCAGTGTTGAAGGTGGCCACGTCAAGAGTGTTGGAAGTCCATCCGTAGTCTTGGAACTCTTGTTCCCAGGATTTGGAGGCGGAGACTCCGTATCCATCGAGAGCTCCAAACGTTCCACTGGTCCATGACCAATACATGTTCTCTCCGAGTCCGGGGGCTCCCGAGTGGTCATCTGGACATCCATTGGCGTAGTTCTGGGCAGAGGTGGCAACCGAAGAGTCCCATTTCTAAAACATATATTTTATGACTGTACCAAAAGTATAATATAACATACCATCTTAAGCATGTCGGCTCCTGGTTGTTGCTTCGTTCCCTTCGCCACATAAGTTCCTTTCGCAATCTGAGATCTCAGATTGTTGTGGGCATCAACGATTTGTTGCTGAGCAGTTGAACTAAACTGGGCAAAGGAGCCAGCGATGAGAGCCAAGAAGATGAGAACAGTTTGCATTGTGAACAATGTGGTGAGGTTTCAGTCAGATGGGTTCTCTTTTTATATTGAGTTAGACGGGCTTATCAGTTCAAAACATCCACTTTCAAACTTTGGTTTCGTCTCGGTACCTATTAAGAAGCGACTTTTGGCCGGAGAACATGTATACGTGCTCGTTGATAAGAAGTTGAAAATACGAGAAACTTTAAAAACAGTCAAACAAAGATTGTTACGTAGATTATCATTAGGTATTCCCTTTGTTTGCCATGACAAAACCAAAGTTTGAAAGTGGTTGTTTTGAACTGATAAGCCCGTCTATCACAATCATATAAAAAGAGAACCCATCTGACTGAAACCTCACCACATTGTTCACAATGCAAACTGTTCTCATCTTCTTGGCTCTCATCGCTGGCTCCTTTGCCCAGTTCAGTTCAACTGCTCAGCAACAAATCGTTGATGCCCACAACAATCTGAGATCTCAGATTGCGAAAGGAACTTATGTGGCGAAGGGAACGAAGCAACAACCAGGAGCCGACATGCTTAAGATGGTATGTTATATTATACTTTTGGTACAGTCATAAAAATATATGTTTTAGAAATGGGACTCTTCGGTTGCCACCTCTGCCCAGAACTACGCCAATGGATGTCCAGATGACCACTCGGGAGCCCCCGGACTCGGAGAGAACATGTATTGGTCATGGACCAGTGGAACGTTCGGAGCTCTCGATGGATACGGAGTCTCCGCCTCCAAATCCTGGGAACAAGAGTTCCAAGACTACGGATGGACTTCCAACACTCTTGACGTGGCCACCTTCAACACTGGAATCGGACATGCTACCCAGATGGCTTGGTCTAAGACAGGAGCTCTCGGATGTGGAATCAAGAATTGTGGAGCTGATCCAAACATGAACAACTGGAACAAACTTGTCGTTGTCTGCCAATACAAGGCTCAGTGAGTTGACTAGTTGTTATGAAGAAGTTGAACAATTACTAATTTCAGAGGAAACTACTTGAACCAACCAATCTACAAACAAGGTGCCACTTGCTCCGCCTGCCCATCTCCAACCAAATGCGAGACCAGCTCCGGCCTTTGTGTCTAAACAGTTTCCTGGAATATTCTTTTCTGTGTATTTTGAAAATTTTCACAAATAAACATTTAGCAAGCAAAACTTCATTCAGTCAAAACATTTTTCACAAAACAAAACAAAACCCATTGATTACTTTAAAAAAGCAGCTAAGTCCTGACAAAGAAATTTTGTAAATGTGAGAGTTTACATGAGTTTTCATTCAATAGTGAATGAATGCTTTGAAATACATAGAATGATCTAGTCTTATGCGTAACAAATTAAAAACACTCTTATCATTACCAACTTGACTTTTAGACTCAATAACAACCACATGTTTTCGTTTGAAAAAAGATAAGATTGAGACGTTAGATAAAAGAATAGTGGTTGGGCAACGTGGCAGTAAGGTCAAATTTCAGCATGAGACTGGGAAGCCTTTAATTTTATAACTTCTTGCTGGATATTGGTGCCGGTATGTTTCAAATTTTATTGTCTTTTGGCTTGGTTTTCGACTCGTGAACATGTTGAGTTGGGACTGATTCTCATTCTACAATCATGGAATCTGGATGATTACACCCATTGGGCCCATAAACCTGATTCGGTCTGTTTATGCTTGACATCGGCGACTCTTTTGGTCTTGATGGTTCTATTTCACCTTCAGTTAGCCCAGTAACTATTCAAAGGAAAACTTTATTTGGTCATTGACAAGAAGAGAAAGAAAAAACAAGAAAAAGAAGTGAAAGACAATGTGTACAATGTGTACGTACTTTGTTAGACTGCTTAACTTGCAATCTTTTTGGCTAGAAACATTGAGCAGATTCTCGAAACGGAATGAATTTTCTCTTAAGGTCTTGAAGCGATGATCTGTTGCTGCACTTGTTGAATTTGTTGTTGTGTCTTCTGGTCGGCAGCGTCAGCAACAGCTTTTTCGAACAGTCGTCCGATTTGCTCATTCATGGGTCCTGGAAAATAAAGTTGTAGTTCTGTGTATAAAACATTTGGAACTATGGTGCTCAGTGCAATTTAAAAAAAGTTTAAAGTTAGTAAAGTGATTAACCAGGTGTGTAGCGATGGACAGCTGGATGGTGATGGTGTTGATGGTGATACGGAATCTGACCAACAGGCTGGGGTGGTGGTGGTTGTTGTGGGCCATAATTGAAGTGGGTGACCGAGTTCTCAGCACTCTGTCGAACCGCTTTCACGCCACGATCAAGGCCTGAGAGTGCAAAAGTTTAGGATATAAGGGTTAGCTAGTGTGCAGATCAAGCTTTTAAGTCAGGACGGGAACAAAATTAAAATAAAAAAGAACAAACGGAACCTTGTTGCGTCGTACCTGTCCTCAATTGTTGCCACGTGTTCTTCAATTGATTGCCCATGAGACGGACGTCCTGGTCGATTCCAGCCTCGTCCAAGCTTGCCTGGAATTTTATAAGAATCTAATGGCTTGAGAGCCTGTGAGGGTACCTTGAACTTGGCAACGACGTCCTTGATGGCGGCGAGAAGTTCAGTGTTTGGCTGAAAATCGATAAAGTGCATGGGGGCGTGGTTACACATAACGAGGGATGTGTGTACACTTCGCTTGCAATTATTCTTTGTATGTTGTATATTGATTGATTGGTTTGATAAAAATTAAACTTGCAAACACTACAGACATTCTCTACGTCAACACAGTCCACTAAGATACATCAACAAAGTAGGTCAAAAATAGGAAGAAAATTTAAAAAAAAAGTTACTTCATTGGTTAGTAAAGAGGAAGACGACACGCCGGATGCACTTACACCATCAATCGCCTTCTGTAATCCCTTGGCAAACGTATCAGTCTGCTTCTGAAAATTAGAGTTAGAAAGAAGAAGTTAGAAGAGGAGGATCCCCGACAGAAAACATTCAACCAAAAAAGAAAAAAGAAATAGAAGCCCACCAAAAGATACTCGAGAAGTCGAAGACCCTTCGGTCTCGTCGTGGTGATGTCCGGCACCTCGTCGACAGGCTCGGGCTTCTTGAACCGAAGCGGCTTCCATTTGTGTCCAACTGTGATCGGTCTAAATGGTCCAATCGTAGAGGCTCTTCGTTCGCTGAACGGATCGTGCTCGTTCGAGCCGGCTTTATGCCGACAAATATACCTTAATGGGGTGGGTCCTGGGTCCGATCCTTTCGTTGTGGGCTCTTCTGTAGTCGTACTGGTTGTTGTGCTGGTAGTCTCTTCGACAGTTGTAGGCTCTTCCGTAGTAGTAGTAGGGGACACCTCTGTCACCTCCTCGGTCTCCTCAATTAAGGGAAGTTCTGGGATATTGGTGGTAGAGGTAGAGGTACTAGAAGAAGTCACAGAGGTGCTGGGTTCCGTGGTAGTAATAGTAGTAGAAGCGGGGGCCTCCGTAGTAGTGACGCTCGATTTCCCGGCGTACTTTGGGGTCACCTTCTTCCACATTCTCCAACCTTTCCGGGTACCGTGGGGCTTGAATGTTCCACGTGGCTTTCCTACTAGTCTAGGGGTGACTCTTGGTGTCGCCTGAGTTGTAGTGGTGGGAGCCTCGGTGGTGGGCTCTTCGGTGGTTGTGGAGGTCTTTGGGATAATTGTCGAGTAAATACTCTTCAATGACTTTGGCATCTTCTTAGTGGTAGTAGTTGTGGGGGCTTCTGTTGTGGTGGTGGTGGTTGGGATTACGGTAGATGGAGTCATCGGGGTGGTGGACGCCAAGATACGACCAATCTTGGTGGTCCATTGGCGACGTTTCAGTAAAAGTTTATGGTAGCGTTTCAGCGCCGAGTCGTAAGGCATCTGTAGAAAAAATAAGAAGTGGATTAGATTAAAAAAGGAAGGATTTGTGAGGTGATGGAGAAAAACCAGAAAAACCAAGCGATAGAAGCGAAGATAGAAGTGCGATAGTGCGTAGAAGCAGAAAATATGGAAAGAAAAGTTTGAATATCATTGTGTTGTGTCTGTGGTGTCTTTGAATTTTTTGGAATGTGCAATGAAAATTTCAACACAATGATATTCAAACCGTTTATCAGATTATTACAGATGTGTACACGTATACAATCGAATTATCCGAAAAACTATAACCGGGGGGTAGGTCGTCATGCTCACCGGGAGGGAACCAATAAATAAAATTTACCGAAAAATGATATCATGTAGACTGTAATACTGATTATAGGTGTAGACTTTGTCAATGTGACATACGGATTTTCTAGCTAGGGGCACTGGAATTAAACCTAATTCAGGAACATGTTCTTGAAAGTTCCCCAATCTACGAACTGATTGATATAATAGAATGCTCTCATTTGATCATACCACTTGGACAACTGATCTCTAGTCTGATCATACGGTGTCATTGCGATCAACTTTTTGACACCTCTAAGCTCTTGTGATAGGGACTGTGGTGGCGCCAGTGTGGTACGAATAACATTATACGGACTAGACCGTTTCGATGTGTACCACACGACACGCCCCGGATGGTGATGACGTGTTCTAGTGTAGGACGCCGGTGATGGTGTCGGTGGAGTGTGGTGGGCGGCGTGCAGCACCGTGTGTCGCAACCTACTCACATCATTTCCTCCGGCTCCTCCGTTCGATGCTGGGTAACGACGGTTGGCTTGAAGATTGCTCAGCGAGGCGCCAGATGTCAACGCGTTCAGGTTCTCGTATGGTTGACGGTTTTGGTAGGATGGGTAACTGAAAGAACACGGATTGTGTGGAAGTTATGGTCTGACAAGAAAGTTAGCATGGTTTTTGTCGAGAACGAGTTTTTTGAATTTTCATTATGAAAACGACGCTAAAAAGATGTTGGTTAGTTTTTAAGAACCAACGGAGTTGATAATTACTGAATTTCGGGGATGTCCTATTTTTATAACGCAGCCTCAAAAATGACTTTTGAGCACAGATCTTCTCAAAATTGCTCAATTCAAACGATCAAATGTCTCCCAGAATTTTTAGGGTCGCTAAATCGAACTGCACTCACCAAAAACTGCGCTCACCAAAAAACTATTCAGAATTTCTCAGAACGTCAAAATTTAGGTGGTGTCCTATCCTTATGACGTGCACTGTATGCTCAGATTCTAATGACCGATAAATCGCAAACACTTTGGCAACTGATCTCTAGCTTGATCATACGGTGCCAAATTTTCAGACAAACGTAAGTCTCGTAAATACAGGAGGAATTACGGCATAATAACACTTGCAGTTATCAAATATTGAGTTTGTCATTAAGGTCAATATCCTCTACATTACCAATGTCTATTAATTTTCCACGTGTCTGTGTAGGAAATGAAAGTATTTCTGCTAGGCACAAAAATTAATATTAAAGAGGAACCCCCGGTATTCCAAAAACTTTTTGATATGAATTGACTCAGAATTTTGGGGTAAAGAGAAAAGTCCCTTGGGGCCAGGTCCGAAAATTAGCCTTAAGAAAGTTAAGAGGCCTCAAAGTGTCAATATAGGCAGTGCAGATTTGCCTTATATTTCAACGTCAAATTCCCTCGCTGTGCAGGGGAAAAAGCATCTAAAAATGGGAAAATACTCCCACGTAAATTTTACGTTAATTAGTACTTAACAAAATAAAAGTTTTTATGTCGCCTCAGTAATTTAACTTCCCGCTATATCACCACTATCTCAAACCACCCAAAAAACAAAAAAAACCACTCACTTAGCATACTGATTAGTCTGAATCCCAGGTCGCTCGAAAGTTGGTTGCTCTCCTCTCCGTTGCTCGTACGTCGGCTCAATTCGCTCGTAGTACGATGGAGAAGCTTGTGGAAGTTGTTGAACTCGCGATGAGGCGACTGGTTTCGACATCTGATACCATGCTGGAATCTGATCAATTGCTTCTGGCTGAGCGGCTTGAACATTTTGGACTGGTTGTGAGACTCCGCCCCTTTGTTGTTGTGCGTATTGGGAAGTCGAGTAACCGACGAGAAGTGTTAACACAATTAGACACCTGAAAATAGAAAGAAGTCTAATTTTAGATTTTCGGATTTTCGACACTTGTTCCTATTTAAAATAAACAATTGCTGACCGCCACTTGACCCCTTTTCTGTTCCAAAAATCCAGATCTGTCATCCCCCTAAAGTGTTGATCACAAAAACATGAAGCGTGCACTTGAGTGCGGAAAATTTCTCGGGCTCTCTCTCTCTGGTCAAGTGCTTTGACATTTCGATTCTCATGCTTATCTTCTTACGAACAATGCTTGAGAGATTATTTTTAGAAATCAAGAGAAACATGAATTTTTGCGAATTTTTCACAACATTGGAGAAAAAAACGATTTTTTTTACAAAATGGGAAAATTTGCAAAAAGCCAGTTTTACACAAAATACTGTACTGTAGATGATTTCAAATTGGAAGCCCAAATTTTCAGATTTCGACAAATTTCGTTATTGAGTACCCAAATCATGAGATTTTTACTTTTTTGGAAGTCTAGTTTCCAACTCCACTGATTATAAGCACTAATTAGGGTAATTAACGATAGAAAATGTGAAAAACGAGGTTTTTATAGAGAATAGGAAGCCCTTCGACATAACATTTTAACAATTGTCAGTCAAAAAACTGAAAATTAAAAAAATTGCAGTTTTTATGAAAAAACCACTTTCCAGTTTTCATTAGTTTCGGAATTGAAAAATATAATAGAACCAGGGGTTTTTTCAGTTTTCGGTAAATTTTCCTAGAAATGTTAAAATTTCGAAAATTAGGTTTATCACGAAGCAGCGGTATGAACATTTCAAATTTTCAAAAAAATAATTTTTTCAGAAAAAATTTCCGAAAATCCCGTTTTAGGGATCTCGAACAAAACCTCAACGGGAAAATTGCTATTATCGGTTCACGAACTGGTGCCGGAAGGTGTTAAAGGCGCATCTAGTTTATTCGGAATGGCCTCGTAGTTGAAAAATATGAAATGCCGTTGTTTTTGAGGTTTTCAAGTCTGAAAAGAACTGCAAATCAGGATTTTCGTTTCGAGACCATTTCGAACAAGCTTAAACACCCTCCAGGCAAATGTTCGAGAACCGATAATACCATGATAAGCCGATTCTCAATTATTCTAAGAAAAAACAAAATTTTTCCAAAATTTGAAAAAAAATTATAAAAGCTCACCTAATCATGATGACTGTGTTCCAGAAACAATCACACAAAAATGAAAGTAGACTGGTGGCTAGTGTCCAGATGGAGACAGTTGACTTCGCTTAGGAGGAGGAGACAGTGACGGCGGAGAGCCGGTGGTCAGTTTCTCAAGTGCTCAACAGAAATGATGCAAGATTGGGGGAGGGGGGAAGGGGGAGGGTCAAAGAGTGCGACTCCGCACAGCTAACAACACAGTGAGCACAGTGAGGTGAGACACGAGTAAACGGCAAGAGCACTCAAGATCCTCGCTTTATCTATCCCCTCTTCTTATTTCTTCAGCCGCGGCTTCTCCTTATTTCGGAGGTCGCCGCGCTTTTGTAGTCTCTTGCGGAACGCCCTCACAGAGGACGCGCCGCGCCGCGAGACGCCGACGTGTGCGTCGTGAGCACTGCTTTTGGAATCGGAGCAGCGAAAAAAACGACGGTTTGCTCTCGCGCCACACTTTTTTTCGACGGATCGACGGGTCTCTTTCTCCCGTTTCTTGTTCATTTCTGGAGTCGCGAACTGTCGAAACAATCCGATCGCTCCGAGGGCTCCGAGGGGTCAACCCGGTGGCACGTCTCAGACATTTTGGTGTTTAATTAAGGAATTTACGAAACGATCATGATGTTTAGACAGGAAGATGAAAACAATTGGGGTTAGTTGCGTTGGAGGGAGTGAAAGGGGTAATGTTGCAATTTCTTATTGATAGAGTGAGTTATAGGGGACAGCTGAAACGTGGTCTAATTTTTTGTATTTTTTTTGTAGCTACAACAATCTAAGTAAAGTAAAGTAAGTATTTGAACTATATAGCTATTTAGTGAATCAGACTATTTAAAGAACGATTGCTTCTGGAGTCTGTTGGATGACCATTTTTATTTGACAGGGGAACCTCAAGGGGTCGCAAGTCTGGAATTGTTCCAACTTGCTACCAGACATTAAGGACAACTTGAATAGGCATTTCAAGAATTTTGTTTTGTGCTCTTCACTTGCTGCTGAGAAGAACCGTCTTCACCACTGGTTTTTGAAGGCAGCTTTTACAGAGCTCAACTACAGGGGTGAAAATTTGAGACGGTTTTTCTCAGCGACAAGTGACGAGCACAAAACAAAAATTTGGGATATGCCTATTCAAGTTGTGTTTAATATCTGGTAGCAATTTGGAACGATTCCAAACTTGCGACCCCTTGAGGTTCATTTGTGAAAGTGTTTGTCCAATTTTATAAAAAGAGCTTGGATAACTTGTCTGATACGAGCCTCACCAGTATTGGATATCAGCTTCTATCTCACCATTCAATTCGTCATTTTCTCCTACCAGATAATTTTAATCAAACCCTTCGCTGCATATATCTAACCGGTTAAAGAAGTATCTTCTGCTGTCTGCCTGATTTATTCAGTAAAAAATCTTTCAAAAACTTTTTTGTTGTTGATTGCTTCATTATTCATATTATGTAAATAAAACGTTTATGACAACCCATTGAAAATTTAATCAGTAGATGGCAATTCTCCGACATTAAATCCACCGTCCTGAAGAGCAGCAATGATGAAACCAGCCACAGACATAGTATCTGCTGGAGTTGCGGTGATGCAAGCAACAGCTTCAAGTGGTACATTTTTCCCCGTCAGAAGATTGAATGCTTCATATCTAAAAACCGGAGAAATTCGGAATATTCTACAGATCCGTCACAACTTTCTTACCTGTGCTTACGCTCCTTGCAGTCCAAAGTGAGACCTGACTTGCTACTAACAGAAATTAATGGATAGTCCAAGATTTTATCGGCGGGTATTAAAGTGTCCTTATTGGCGTTTCTCGATTTTCCCACAAGAAGCTGGATTTGTGGATTTGGGCATACAACAATAGCTTTCTCTTTTCCGTCTTTGGTGTAGTAGGCAATTTTTGGAGCAAAGAACAACGGAGCGTTTGCGTTGCTCACATTGAAAACACCGATACGCTTACAGTCCCATTCTGAAATTGACCAATCCTAAATGGCAATTTTTGTGGATCACTTACTCTCATCACTCTCGCTACTGCTCCTCTTACGCCAATGGTCTCGTCGATAGTGACGTGGTGGTTGATAGTATGCAGCATATCCAGGATTTGCAGCAGCAGCATAGTTATCGTTGCTTTGGTAAGCTCCACAGGCTGTCAAGCCAACGAGAGCCGAGATGGTGAGCAGATTCAAAAGCATTGTTCAGAATCGAACTTGCATAATACATTGGTTCGATGGCTTTTATAGTAGACACGAGTCATGTTTGGAGATAAAATGTTTGCGTAAAATGAAAATCAGGATGTTGATATTAAAGAATGGATTGAGAAAGGGGACATTTTATGTTTTGAGATAGTCATAGGGCTTGTGACATCATCTCATACAAAATTGGGTGATAGAGAACAGAGAAAAGGAAGAGTATAGTCATCAAAAAACTTTATACACTGTCTTAACCAAATTGGAAGCGGAATAGCAATTGATTCAAAAGCAGAAACTATGTTGAGATACCAATTTTGTCTAAAAGTGTCAACTCAAGTTTGAACAATCCACTTCAACAATTTTCTAGAATACTGTTTCGCCTTTTTTGGGAACCAAAAAATTAAAAAATCCGCCACGCCAAACGTTTCAAAGTTTTGAATAGTCTTAGGGTTTTTCATTCAGATTTGACGCCATCAAAAATAAAGTGCCGTTTTTCCAAAAGCTGTAACGGTACTGTTGTAAATCCAACAATCGAAGGAGTACGTAAGCATACCGGTGTAAACTTGAGATGGTGCACACATAATCGAATGTTTAAAGCAAAACTGAAGGTACTGGAACACCTTCCAATTATTTCCCAACTTCTGATTTGAAAAGATTTCGGACAGGGTCGCAGTGACCAAAAATGTTTCGGTAAAAAAAAATATGGTATTCAAAGTAGGTCGTCAATTTGAATTGAATTGGGTCTGGTGCAGGGCTGTGCATTGTTTGAGAGGTCAAATAAATTGTTTGACCAAATAATGTTTGAATATTTTTTCCAAACAATTTATTTGATCAAATAATATTTGAATTAATTTACAAATAATTTATTTGACCAAACATTATTTGAAATTTTTTCTCAAATAATCAAATAATTTCAAATACCTTCAAACATCTCAAGAAAATGTTTTATTGCCAATAAAGGCAGTAAAAAGAAAAACAAAAAGGAGGTTATATTTTAAAACATGTAAAAATCAAGGAAAAATACTATTTTTTGTTAAATTTTCCGTCCTGAAAGACTTTCTCGAGTTCGAAGTAATTATTTTTCTCTAACCATTCGGCAGTTTGAAGAGAAAAATTATCATAAATGATACAAAGAAATGGGTTTCAAATTATTTGAAAATTTTCAAATAATTTGGTCAAATAATTTTATTTGATATGAATTTGTCAAACATTATTTGGTCAAACAATTTGTTTGAAAAAAAAAGTTCAAATAATTATTTGAAGCAATTTATTTGACTTTTACCCCAAATTTCAAATAATTCAAATAATCAAACAAATAATTTGCCCAGCCCTGGTCTGGTGAACTCTCTGCTTAGACTATTTTCCTTCTTTGAAAGCACAAAAGCAGGAATCAAAAGCTGCACCGCACAAGGTACTTAAAAACCGCATTATGAAATTACTCAAAACTGATCATAGAATGGTACTCCGCAAGAGCAGGAGTAAAAAGAGAAATATATGCGCAAGCAAATCTGTGAACTTTGATTTATTGTTTTTTGCTCTTTTTAAAAAAAAAACTCGTTATTACCCTACACGAGAATAGTGATAAGTTTGTGTTGTTTTCTCGGATTATTTAGGTCAATTCCAACCAAAGACTTCATGATCATGGATATAATTCTCATTTAAATAGAATATACAGTACTGGTAATAAAGAATGCGACACTTGCAGTTTTTAGTTGAAAATTGTCAACTTTATGACTGTGACACGCCTTCCCTGATAGACTCACACTATTGATTGTTTATGGAGTGTATAGATCACAAATAGAGCTTCATTTTTGTAGTTGACAACTTTTTTGTACAGACACATCCAAAAAAGTTACAGGCAGTCTTTGTAAAAAGCTTAAAAGTCTCTCCTTTTAGCACAGAAAAAAGGAAACAATTGCGAGACATTTCTTTGACGATTGATAACTTCTTAGGATGTGCCCGTACAAAAAAGTTGTTAATTACAAAGATAAAGCTCTACTTGTGATCTATGCACTCCATAAACAATCGACATAGTGATATCATCAGGGAGGTCGTCTCACACTCTCAAACTTGACCATTTTCAACTAAAAACTGCAAGTGTCGCATTCTTTATGGCCAGTACTGTACAGATAAAAGTGATTGAACGGTGTATTCTCCCAATATTCATTTTTTCCCTTGCAATGCGATAGAATTTCACGTTGAATAAAATGAAAATTTTCACGCCGAGAGGCGCTTCTTTTTTGACACTTCGAAGCCTCATAACTCTTTTAATACTAATTTTTGGACATTGCTCCAAGAGACTTTTCTCTTTTATCCAAAATTCTGAGTCGATATATATTTTAAAAATTTCAATTTTTTGTATACCGGTGTCCCTTTTTAAGTCAAATGTTCCCAACATATGTAATTTGTTTAACACGAAATTTTGAGTATATTCATGTGACACTTATCCGAAAACATCAGGTTTTATTCTGACTGATATTCTTCACAGGTTATAACTCCACTCCGAGTTTTAACAATTTTCCATTCTCAATCTACAGTTCGAATGATAACTCATGTTCCCATGCATTTTTTGATTACGTGTTATCAATGTTTTGTTTCAATACTTTCTCTGTAAACAAAACTGAAAATTTTAATCTTGCTGACGACATCCCCTATGTTTTTTTCTTCGATTCTTCCGTATAAAATGGTTTCCAATCCCAATCGAGAACATCATCCCACAAAGATGTTAGCCTTTCTAGCTCTTTCCGTGGCTGTGGCTACAGTTTCTGCTCAATATGGATCTGGCCCATCCAACAATCCACCAGCTCCAAACACTTATTCATCGAACAACGTCTACTATCCTCCAGTTGTCTACGATTCCAACTACTGGGATTACAGTCGTGAGCGTAATCATAAACGTAAGGGCCTTCCGCGCCTTTAGACTTCAAATTAACTGTTTTTCCAGAATGCCCAAAATTGAGAACTTATGTCGGAGAGTTCCCATCAGTTCCAGATGAGGCATTTTACCCACCAATCATCCGATATGTCAAAGATGGAAAGAAAGTGACTGCTATGGTTGTTTGTGATAGAAACGTTAAGAACTTCAACGTTTTGTTTGGTAATTTGAACAACGTGTGCTAAAGAATTTATTGAATATAAATTAAGGACGAAATGGATCGGAAACTGACATTCGCTTTGCCCCTTTCTTGGCAATGGGAAATACAGCTGGAATCACACTCAAATGCGATCGTGATGAGCGTAGATTCGAAGGGCTTGCAGTGGACCTGGGTACTCCTGATTTCTCCAGAAAAGTACAGATCACACAGCTCACATGCCTCGGTCTGGACAAAACACAAATAGGATTGGATGCTCAAGGAGGATTGATCAGTTTTGCTTACGGTATCGGGGCAATGTTGAACGGTCTTGATTTCTTTGCACCAACAATTGGAAGAAAGAAGAGAGAAGCTGTCGAAACGCCAGCAACCGACGCACCAGAACCTGTCACAGGCGTACCAACTGAGAAGGTAGCCGAGACAACTGTTGTTGTCACTGCTGTCAAATCCGGATCGGAAACAACAAAAGTCGTCGTCCAAACCACTGAAGCACCTGCTGTATCATCTGGATCCGATACTGCCACAGAGGCTGCGACTACGCCAGCTCCGGGATCTCTTGCTGCTCTAAAAGCCGCTGGAGAAAGATTGGGAAAAGTTTTCGGGCGAATCTTCCATTAATTATAAAAGTCTGAATAAAATTTATTGAAATCTGAATTTGTTGTTTAATTCTTTACCGGATCTATCTGCCTCGAAAAAATATGTTCTGAGAAACAAGTGATGTCAACTTGACCGACAGCTTTCCAATTTTTATTTCTTCTTTTTGTCTTTCCCTCCAATTTTTCCTTTTAGGTAAACAGAGACTGATGAGGAGGGGGGGGGGGAGACATCAAAACGAATGGACAACCGATAGACACATATTTCGAAATTGAGTCCCTGTTGGTGGTCTCATTTAGTTTCTTCAGGTTTTTCCATTTATACTCCTGTTTAATAGTAATATTTATTAATTTAAGCGTTCTCAAAATGGGTTGTATCTTGTCTCAATGTGAGGACGATGGAAATATAGAAGAAACTGTCGAGAAAAAGAGTGAGGATGATGGCTTTCCCGAGGAAATCGCTCTGATTCGTCTTCGTGCAAAAAGTGTTCATTTTGCGGTAAGTTCTAGAATCAATTGGAAGGTATTGAGATTGAGAGAAAGGTGTTCTAAATATTTTCAAAGAAAATGTAAACATTGAGAAAGGGTAGCCACGATACCACGGACTGTCGTTTTGTTACGATGTTTTTGGGAATGTTTTTAACAAGAATGTGATTGTTTCAGCACAGATTCTTGCATATTGGAGTATTATAACTGAAGTTTACATTTTTCTCCGATAAAACGTTTGCTCTGGCTAAGGGCCACACGTATAAGAGAGCTCTGTGTGGTCTCGAAAGGATTTTTTGCTTTATGGTCCACCTAGACCTTTAGGGTTCATTTTTTAAATTAGAATCAGCCCGAATCTTGCTGGCGACCGGTAATGCAAATGATGGAGCTTTTTGATCACTTATTATCGGTTCACGAACTGGTGCCGTAGATGTTAAAGGTGCATCAAATTTATTGAGAACTTCGCGAAATGGTATCGAAGTTGAAAAACATATAAAGCCGTGTTTTTGTGCTTTGCGGGTCTGAAAAGAACTGCAAATCATGTTTTCCGCCTTGATTCATACAACTTAGATGCGCCAAATTAATGTTCGCGAACCGATAGGAACCCCAGAAAGGAATAAGAGTGCAAAATGACCTGGAGTTTATTTTCGTTTCTGAAATATAATGCTCGGGATCAAAATCCTGGTTAAACTAAAAAAAAGCGAAAGTTACCGCCCCGCCCGACCATTCTTGGTGGATTTTCTAAAATTTAAGTTTTTTTCTGTAAAGTAAACGCTCTGTGCTCATGCATTTCCGTTTTTTTAAATCTTCCAAAATCTTTGCCGCTACAATTTTTGCATACCTGCTTCCCCAGTCACTGTTTTGTTCATACCACCATCAAACACCACAAATTTCTGTCCACTCATTCCGTGCCCTCATTAAAACAAAAAAAAATACTCGGAATGGCGGGTTCCCACTGCCATAAAACCCATTAATGTTATTGCGCGCCCAGTGAGCAAATAATCTCTTAATGGTGGAATCAACTGTTTTTTTTTCAAATTAAAAGGAAAAAGAGTTGGTCTTTGGGTATCGAAATTCAGAGGGTGTACAGAATATATACTAGCCTAAATCTTGAAACGTGGATTGGGTGAGATAACTGATTGGTACTATGAGCGTTTCAAAACATCATTTACTAGAAGCTATGTCCAGCACTCGAACAGATCCATTTTTCCAGTTCACACTAAAACCTTTCAACTATTACGCATGCATGCAGAATCAGCGTGTGCGGTAGAGCGTGTTTTCTCAACTTGTGTCCTCTTGGTGCCCATGTGGTGCCCATCGTCGTGTGCCAAATTCATGGGCCACGTGGCCGAATTGAACGCTTCGTTGTCCCACCCTTGTTCAAAGTATACAGTAGCCTAAATCTTGAAACGTGAATTGACTGAGATGATGAAAGAATCTGCACTATAACCTTTCAACTATTACGCACGTAGAAAATTTTACGCATGTAGAAACACCTGTTTTTGTCTGGACTTAGTACCTTAGTCACCTTTTTCAGACCGAAGCAACTCTCCACCTCATTCCATACAAATGGCAAGAGGACATGACTCAGGAGATCGAGCAGGAGGACACAGAGAGCGAGGGAAGCATCACTAACTGTGACTAATCTTTTTATTTTAGCTATCATATAAAAATTCCAAAAAAATTAATGAATGATATTACCAAACACTAGCTTGAGCTTGTGTCCCTATCACAGTTTTCCATATCTGATGGGAATTGTTCACCGTATTTTCGGAATTAAATCTGAATATAGAAAGAGTGGCATTTCGATACGGGGTGTGCACAACGAGCATAGTAATGGTAGATAGAATTCCGTGAAAGGCAATTGCTGCGAGGGCGATGTTGGTAGCTCCTGAATAGGCAAGATATTTGGATTTCTCGGATCCGCCTGTGCTCACTCACCTTGGTTATAATAATCGAACCAAATCGCCAAAACAATATACAAAACTGGGAAGGTAAGTACCACGATTGGCACAAATATCTGAATACATAACGCGAAGAAAAACTGTTTTTGTAGCCGATTTGTAGTTTGTGACTTGGCGACTGTATGGAATAGGTACCAGAATATTTTGGCGACGAAGTATATCGCTTGAGGCATTACTAGAGAAAACATGAATGCCAGACAGAGACAGGGGATGGTGTTAACAATTGATAAGACAAAGTATCCAGGTCGCTCCAAGACGTCATTTGGGATACAGGGGATAACCTGTTATTACAAAAATCTTTGAACTAGGGAAGGCGTGCAGGTGCCCATGGAGTTATGGGGCCTGACCTATATTATTGGAAAGCTCAAAAAACGCTTATTCCAAATATATATCAGCTCTGACCGACCGCCCATCTCACCTAACTGATCCCACTACGATAGCTCTTTTTTTGCACTATGCTTGACATTTAGCATCCCGTTTAACCCTCACTGATGCTTATATTTTCTTGATATTTCTGTTTTCTTTTCTTACTTTCACGATACTTGCGATCGTATTCAATAAATAAATAAATAATATATTCTGTTTTTGCCCTCGAGGCCTGGTATTCGAGAAAAACGAGTTCAAAATTTAGACCGCTGGCAAGTCATTACCTTTCCGACGTGTGAAAAATATCGGCAGCGTGGTATGAGGGTTAGCAGGTCCAAACTTTGAATTCGTTTTTCTTGAATTCCAGGCCTCAAGGGCAAAAACTGAATGAATATTTGGGATCAGCATTTTCTCAGCTTTAAATTATATAGGTAACGACCCATAACTCCACGGTCACCTGGATGCTTTTCCTAGGTAGTTCTATAAATCATTGCTCTTACTTTCTTAACGGTGGCCTTCCCCACCGCTTGATCCGGTATATTCATATAGCCCGGAGCGATAAAAATCACTGAAATAAGATAATGAACTACTGTATACACCACACGCTTCCAGTTCTTCTTCCCATTAGTTCCATGGCCGTGAATCAATCGATAATGACGGTCTTCGAAGAATGTAAGGATAGTTACAGCTATCACTGGAACAGAAATTAGGTTATTTTGAATTTTTGTAGTTGATAACTTTATGATAACTTTGGGAGGTTTTGAGATACAAGTTGGTTGTGTAGATCAAAATGAGTTCTACATTTTTGTAGTTGGAAATTTTTCGATAGCTTCAAACTTTCAAACGTTTATATCTATAGAACGCAAAGAGCTATCAAAAACTTTTCAACTAATAACATGTGTGAAATTTCAGGTTCTACAATTTTGTAGTTGACAATTTTTTGATAGGTTTGCAGGCTTTCGAGATAGAAGACTTCGAAGATGGATCGAGGAGGAGAGAGACGCAGAGAGACGAGGGCGGATGATTTCTTTTTTTTCTCTCCCTTCCTAGCTTTGGCCACCGACTTTTAAGGGGCCGTATCTTAAAACCTAACAGATCAATCAAAAAGTTGTCAACAGCTGTTAGAAAATAAATGACTCACCTCCAACAAAAGAAATTCCTAAATAAACTTGCAAATCCGTCGGAATTCCTAAAGCCACCGATATCCCCAAAGGATACCCCGAACAGACAGGTAGCGTTAGCACCGGAGTCGCAATAAAACTCAAATAAACATCCACAAATGCGCCAACAAAATGAAGCAAAAGCATGCTAGCCTTCACAGTTTTCATTTTTCTCGGTGTCTTCGCGACTATAATGTAAGCACCAAATAGATGTACAGGTACTTCGATGGCAGTGAGAATATGAAGGGTTCCCGAATAGAATTTGTCGGTCGCAAAGAAATTGATATTCTCTGAGCACATGCCAGAGAAATGAGCGGGGGGACATCAAGAAAAATCAAAAGTGCCAGAAAACTTGAAAATGTTTCCACCTGCTCGGAGAGTTAATTAACTTTTGGGATTGCGGTCAGAATTTTTTCTTTCGACAATAAAATGAAAACTTGATTTATTAATATAATATCATATCAGAGATCATTCATACTATGACATGACACTTTTCAAAACATGTTGTCCTCCTGCTACAGTAACCCATATCTTTGAATTCTCCACGACGTCAACCCTTTGTTTTGGCACAAAAAAATAGAACACATCTAGAGAAGCTTCTCGATACGGGCGGTGCACAATGAGCATGGTGATTGTGGAGGTGACTCCATGAAGAGCTACCATTAAGACTGCAATGTTGGTGGCAGCTGGAATTTTGTATTCTTGTAAGACTTACAGTAAAGGCTATAAAGAATGCGTTACTTACAGTTTTTAGTTGAAAATGACCAACTTTGAGAGGGGTTACGGTAACACTGATTGTCCCACAAAGTAAATTATGTATAAACCATGCAGAACAAAAGTAGTGCTTAACTTTTATAGTTAATAACTTTTTTGTACGGACATTAGAGAGTAATGGTCATTTTAAAGGGGCAGCTCAAAAATTACTCCATTTTGCACTGAAATTGGTCGATTTGAGGAAAAATTACTTCGTCGATATGTAACTTGCTAGGGAGCGTCCGTGCGAAAAAGTTGTCAACTACAAAAATAAAGCTCTACCTTTATTTTGTATTGTTTAGACAAAATTTACTTTGTGAAACAATCAGTTATACCGTAACACCATCTGGTCATGTTCAACTCAAAAAAGCCAAAGTTCGTATCTTTTTGCACGGTACTGTAAGTGTGGAGCAGCAACTCACCCTGATTAAACATATTATTCCATATCAGATAAAAAAATATTGTCACTGGTCCAAAAAACACAGAAATTGGAATAGTAACCTGTATGCCTAACGCGATCATCAGCTGCTTTTGCATCTTAGTGACAGTTCTAGATTTCGGGGATGACTGGGATAGCTTCCAAGCAATTGATATCGCATAAAATAATCCTTGAGACATTAAAAATACTGTCATGATAGAGACACAGATCAAACAGATAGTGGCATCTACAGCCAGAACAAAGAACCCCGGGCGGTTGAGAAGTTCTTGTGGGAAGCATGGAAGCTTCTGGAGGAGCGCCAGTTTTCCTTGGGACTGATCTGGAATCTCGAGGTAGCCGGGAGAGAAGAATAGGAATGATAAGATATAAAGGAGGATACAGTGGAGTTTACGTCTCCATGAGTAGATTGTGTTGGCTCCATGAATGAGCACATGGTATCGACCTTCGAAGAGAAGAACAATGGAGACACTGACTGCTGGAAGTTTAAGAGAATTGAAATTTTTATTCAGGTTCTAACTAGGAAAAGTCATGGAGTCAGTTTGGAGTTATGGGACGTGACCAATATCATTGGAAAGCTTGGAAAACGCTCATTCTAAATATATATTCAGTTTTTGACATCGAGGCCTGGAATTCGAGAAAAGCGGGGTCAGAGTTTGGATAAATAAAAAATTATGATGTAGACATTTGAAACAATTTCGCGTGTCAGAAACTTAATATTGTCATTTTTCAGAACTTTCACTTTTTTCTCAAATAATGAGGTAAAGGTAAGTGTTGAGGGTAATGACTTGCCAACGGTCCAAAGTTTGACCCTGTTTTTCTCGAATACCAGGCCTCAGGGGTAAAAACTGAATATATATATAGAATCACCGTATTCTCAGCTTTCTAAGGATATAGGTCAGGACCCATATATCTCGATTTCATGACATTCTCTAATAAGCGTCGCATTTTTCGGGTGAGACTCCTCAAACAGCTCCAATTGTACGAAAATTGTGTTTGTTCCGTTTTGAAAGCGGAGTCTAAATTAAATTTGAAATTTTGAGGTCTGTAGTAATTTTTTTGAAATTTCAGGCTTTCATAAATGAAATCGATAGATCATGTACCCATATAACCCCCCAAATTCCAAAGTTTATACAAAATACGCTTCAACTTACCACTGACAAACGAAAATCCTAGATAAACTTGAATCGAAGTAGGCACCTCCAACCATTTCGATAATCCTAATGGGTACCCAGCACTAGATGGAATCGTAAGCACTGGAGATGTCAAAAAACTCAAATAAAAATCCAAAAAGGCACTCATAGAGTGAAGAAGCAACATGCTACTTTTGATAGATGACATCTTCTTAGGAGTCTTGAAGATTACTATATAAGCGCCAAATAGATGAACAGGAATCTCGATGGCAGTGAGTACGTGGAGAGCTGTCAGATAGAAGTCATCAGTGGCAAAGCAAGAGATTTCAGTAGGGCACATTCACATATTAATGTAATGTTGGGAATGAAAAAGAGTGGTGCAATAATATCAAAAATTCAGCTGTCTCTAAAGATTAGACTCTTGGAAATCTAATCTCATATTGGTCATTACATATGATTGGTCATTAACTTATAGTCAATGAAATTATAGAGATAGATACAAACAAAGTTATTGACAATAGGAGAAAAAAACAATCTGGTTAATTTATGTTCCTTCTGCAGCTGTTTATTAAATTGTTCGACTTTGTTTGCAAAAAACCTGTGGACAATTAGTTTAGTTTAGTTTCCGGATAAGAAATTGTATTTCCGACTTCCGTCATTCCATAACTGTTACGGAGAGTACAATTTGCGGAAATACATGGAAAACTGGTCTGAAAGGACAGAAAATAGGCATTTCTTCAGCCAAAAACTAATTTTCCACTGATTTTCGCGGAATTTTTGGCCTTTCTCTTGGGGTTTTGAATCTTTGCGAAAAAATTTACTTAGGACTTCCGGGTTTTTTACTTCCGACTCCCGACTTCCGGATAAGGAAAATCACTTGTATCCCCAAAAAATCCACACGAGACCCACCAAATTGTTACGTCAGATGCAGCTCTTGCTAGGTACACCACCGATTTCCCTGTTTATCTGAAACCTTTGAAACCCCAAAATACGCTATTTTCTGTCGACTGAAAGTCAAAACTAATACCTTATTTATATAAACAAAAACTATACATTTTCGCTCAAGTCGTAAACATTTTTTCCCTCAAAAAACTACCAACACAGTATCCCCTCCTTCCTACTGTCTCCTACAGTATACTGTAGGAGACGTCGAGATTTGCAACAAAAAAAATAATTAGAAAATATGAATAAAACCATTCATTTTGAAAAGACATTGTCACATGACACCTCATAGAGGTTACACAGGTAGAGTGTGAATACTTTCACAGTTTCGATTGAAGGATTAAGAATAAATGAAATAATAAATGTTAGTTAAAGAACTCAATAAGAAACTCGAGAAAGCACTCCATCGAGTTCTCATCCACTAGCTTCTCCTCATCGGTTTTCGTCATTCTTGGTGTCTTCTGAATCTTCTCCTCCACCATCGATTCTTCTTCTGGAATAATTGATGGCGGACCGGTGAAGAAGGAGGTGATGACGGCGGCGTGCATGATGAGGGAGTTCTGAAGTGTTTAATTGATAATTGGGGAATTTAATTGCATCCGACACGGGGCCGGCGCGTAACTCGCTTCAAACTCAGTTTTATGAGCTGACAAATATGTCAAAATGTAGATCTCCGCGAGATCTATGTCTGTGACTTTCTACGGGCCGGATGGCAAATCGGTAATGTGACGCGGTTCGGGAAAAGTGTCAAAAAATGCAAAAGGTTATTCCAGGGGCATTAAACCATCATACCCCTACTTATGCTTAATTGATCTATGTATAGAGACACTTACCATTCTGATGTTTGGAGTGGTGAAAATGGAAAAAAGCCGGAGAAAGTAAAATAAATAAGCGAGTTGAGATAAGGAATCTGAGTTCTTGACTCTTTCCCTAACCCCTTTTTTATGCCCTCGTTATCAGCTGTGTGCTGACTTCTCACTTTTCATTTTTGATTTATTCCTCTCTTCTCTTGTCAGCTCCTCCTTTTTTCCGTTATCGTGTTTGCACGCGCTTAACCCCTCGTCGTACGGCGTCACGAGAAGAAGCTCCGGGTTTTTTGCTTTTGAAGAGAAAACGTGTGGAAATTGAAGGAGGGAGTACTGTATTAATAGTTTTTTGAGGGAGAAAATTTTTTGCGAAAATTTATAGTTTTTGTTTATAAATAAGGTATTAGTTTCGACTTTCAGTCGACAGGAAATAGTGTATTCTGGGGTTTCAGAGGTTTCAGAGGTTTCAGATAAACCAGGAAATGGCTAGGGCGCCTGGCGCGCAAGCAATTTGGGTGGGTTACTGTACCTACTTTGGTCATACTGTAACAAGGTGCAGATCCATTCTGTAATTTTCGAAAGTTGTCTGTAGAGCAAATTTTCTCATCGATCTGAGAATTTGGCTGTCTGGCGTGCCTTTGGCGCTTCGAGAGTTGAGATGATTTCTGATGCCGATGCACCAATTGAAGGCAGATTTGATTTTAATTTCAATTTTTGTAAATTTTCAACAGTGCGCATTTTCTACAGTGACTGAAAAACACGAAATCAAGCGATGTTCTGTTGTTTTCAGCATGTTTTTGTTAAAATGTTGAAAAACTATGAGTTTGTCAGTTTTTGAGCATATTACGGCTAAAAACTAACAATTTTTGGGAAAACTCGAAAAAATGTTGCGTCATAAAAACTCGTTTAATTCTTGCAAACACGCTCTACCGAACGATTCCTTTTAATTGAAAAATGTTTTCTTTTCTGTCTGCGTCTCTACTATTTCACACACAATTTTTTAATGAATTTCGATAGAGCGCATTTGTTAGCAACTTGAACATTAATTCCCAATTTTTTCTACTCAAATCACGGAAAACCGTCATAAATCACAGGTTGATACGTATATAACCGATTCGCCCCGTTCATTCTCTCAATCAAAAATTAACTGATAATATCATCTTATCATCAAAAATTACATCAGTTTTCCTGTTGTTTCTCTCAGTAATGTACTCTGCACCTGCCGGTTTTCCAGGAGACTTTTTTAGCAAAAAGCAACGACGACTGCGTCACAGTTCTGCCACATGACATTCAACCTCTTATCAGCCATCTTTATCAGTTTTGGGTTATAATTTCTAATACTAAATTTAGTTTTATGGAAAAAAATTGGGGAAGGGGAATGGAATACCCGTAAAACCGAGGGTACTAAAACACAGGGATGCGAGGCGTAAGGTGTGCAACGAACAGTTTTAAATTTTTCTCCTGATTGTGAGTCGCGCAGCGTGCGCGTCGCGGTTTTCATTGGTAGATACGACAAACACACGATAAACTTGAACTTGGCACTCAGCCAAGTTTTTTGGTTTTCACAGGGATGCAATGAAAAACGCGACGCGCACGCAACGCGGCCGGTAAATTCAAAACTTTTCGTTGCGGACCTTACGCTTCGTACACCTGTGATTAATTACAATAAAAAATAAAGCAATATGTATTTAAATTTTTCAAAAAATCAATCATTCTCCATATCAAACGATTCATTAATCGGTAGTCGTCGGGTGCCAGAAGATCCTCCTCTCTCGTCTCCTCCTTTTGCCAGTTGCCTCACAAATTTCGCATAACTCGAGGTGAGACGAGTGAAAAGTTCCTCCAATTCGTGCTCAGTCATTCCGATGGAGCATGCGATATTGAGATATCCACCGTGTTGCTCTGCGCTGTGAGAGCCGAAATTCACGAATTCGCACCCTTCGATTGTGGTTTTCGATTGGGACGAGGTGACAACTCTGGAATTGTTTTTGTTTGGGAGATGAGAGAGTGTAGAGGAGGGGGAGACGCAGAGAGTAGTGTGCGCCACGTGGATTAGTCATGATTTATATGATTTCCCAGCGAAATGAGTGTAAAATGAGATTTTTTAGGGAAAAATTGAGAAAAAACTAAAAAACTCAAAATTCGGAAAAAAAAGACTTGCAAAATTTCTGTGCCCGGCTTCAAGAAAAGGTATCTATAGCCGTTGTTGACCGAATTTTTTGAATTTTTAAAATTTAAGAGAACAAATCCATTTTCAGCACGGCTCGGCATGTTACTAGTTTTTAAGTGAATTTATGTAATTTTTCGTCAAAATTAGTCTAAATCGAGAGTTTTTATCGAAAAAATGGAGAAGAAACTGGAAAATTTGGAAATAGTTGGAAATGTGAAAAATATGGAAAACCGGAGAATTTTTGAGTTTTGGTGAAAAATTATCCGAAAAGCTTTCAATTAACTATCCTAAACCCATTTTTCCGAAAAAAATTGCGAAAAATTACAATTTCCTGTAAACTATTCTCATCCTTCTTGTCCACGTGAACTACACAACTCCTCCTCCATCCCCGTAGAGCACATTTACCTCGCGCCCGTTATCCCCCTAGCGAAAAGAACAGATCCGAAGAGTGTCTGCTTCGCAGGTGGGATCGTCGACAGCGTCATCGCCAGGCTAATCTCATTTTCCGGCACATCATACACACATTCTCCGATATTTTCAGCGAATGAGATGAGTTTTCGTCGCATTTTCAGGAACATTCTGGAAACAACGAAAAATCTGAATTTCTGAGGGGATGGAGCGCATTTGTAAGAACTGTGCCGAGCTATTAGCAGTCCACTTTTTTCACAACCGCGCTCCATCGCAAACGAGAGAGTATCGGAGAGAGAGACGCACAGTTTTCAAACGATTTTCGCTATTTTCCATAATTTCTCGGTAAATTGTTATGAAAAACTGTGAAAATCAGAGTCGCCGCTAGAAAAAAGGAAATCTGCGTCTCTCTCTCCGATACTCTCTCGTTTGCGGTAGAGCGCAGTTGTAAGAGCTGTGCCGAATAGATAACTCTCACTGTTTCTGCTTGCTAAACGGCTCCAAAAACGCTGTCTGTCCTTGATAGAGTAGTGTCAACACTAAATCTCTAGATGGAACTGACGACGCTCTTCCCGGATAAGCCTGAGCAATCGATTGAATATGATTCTGTTTGAATGCTGCAATCAGAGCTCCGCCCACAGGAACTTGAAAATTTTTATCCAGTGACTGAACGAACGCATCGACACGCCCACATTCATTCGCCGCCGCGATTTTTCGAATCGTCTCCTCGCTCTGCAGTCCATAAGCATTATTTACAAGATGCGGGACATCATGAGCCGCGCAAATCGCTGAGATCGCTTCAATATTATCTGGAGACCTCGGAGCGAAGCAAGAAGTCGTCGTCATCACGCAAAGAATCTCCTCCCCGCGTTGTTCGACAATCCGATTCACCGTTTCCACGTCGGTTATCAGGGCGTCACGATCGCGTGTTGGCTCCACGATGATCGGTTCGAAGCCAGCGTGATAGATACTTTTGAGTGATGACTTCTGATCGATTCGCAGCCAAACGACGTATTTCGCTTTCGGACGGCGTCGGCGCCAGGAGGTCATGCAGAGGGATAGTGACATTCCAGTGCATAATGGGACGACGATACAGGATTTGACAGAGTGGAGGCCTACAAAGATCATGAATTCTTAAATTTCTTGAATTTAGGACCCCGGATCATAAATTTAGGATCTTTTCAAACTACAGTACCCCGGATCCTAAATTCAGGATCTTCTTAAACTACAGTAGCCCGGATCCTAAATTTAGGATCTTTTCAAACTACCGTACCCCGGATCCTAAATTTAGGATCTTTTCAAACTACAGTACCTCGGATCCCATATTTAGGATCTCTTCAAACTACAGTACCCCGGATCCTAAATATAGGATCTTTTCAAACTACAGTACCTCGGATCCCATATTTAGGATCTTTTCAAACTACAGTACCTCGGATCCCATATTTAGGATCTTTTCAAACTACAGTACCCCGGATCCCATATTTAGGATATTTTCAAACTACAGTACCCCGGATCCAAAATTTAGGATCCGATGAAATTCTAAGAAAAAAAGATACCTAGCAAATGAAGCGCATGCTTTCCAAATTCATTTGAAAGACACGCCAACATCGAGGAGCCCAGCGCTTTCGGCTGGATTTCCAGAAGGTTCCCGCTCCGACCGATTCCATGTGTTAGACTAAATTTTTATTTTATTTTTTAAGTTTTTTTCAAAAAAAAAAGAATCAATAAAAACTACTTTGAATGCAACCGCTGAACTAGCGGAGTCAACACTCTCCCTTCTCGCTCGCCGGCTCCGACTGGGATCTGAAAATTTCAGAGATTTAAATTTTGAAAAAAATTTTTTATTCGCTGCCTAAAATTTACCATATCCACGCGATTATTGGTGTCATGAGATGACAACCATGACAGAAAAAGGTCTAGAGTGTGCTCTGTCCATCCTTCTTCTGGAATTTGTTTCTGAAATTTTTAAATTTTTTTTCAAATTTTATTTTGCAGCTTTTTTCAGCATTAATACCCGTTCCCACAACGAATTCAGCAGTTTACTGCTCGATTTGCTCACTAATCTCGAGTATTCTCCCTCTTTTTTCCCAAAATTCGCCTTCATATCTTCGCTACGGGCGGTTCTTCCACTTACACAATCATCCACCCTGGAATTTTTTATTTTTAGTCTTACGGTAGAATTGTCGTGAGATATGATGCAAATTGTGGTGCAAACACCGCCACGTGAAAATGCACAGAATTTTTTTTTCGAAATTTTCGAATCGAAAATTAATTTCTTTTTAATTTTAAAACTAAATTTTTAACCAAAAACTCTTACCGATTCTGACAATCAACGCAAAGCGGTAAACAGGCGCATTCCGTGTGTCCGGGAAGACTCATCAGAAGTTTTTCGAATGACATTGAAAAGTTTTTTTCGAAGAAAAAAGAGAAAAGCAGACTTTTTTTCAAAAATGAACTTTTGCGCCCACTTCCGATTGCTCACCAATTTTTCCCTCTTTTTTATTCTTTCGAACAAAAGAGGAAACAAGTGGTGCACTTACATGACTTCACTTACTTTTGAGTCAAAGTTTTGACGAAAGTAAAAAAAAAAGAAAAGAAAAAATATAAGAAATGTCAGAGTTGAATACACGAGAGAATTGTGCTATGGAAATCGAATCAATTATTATTCAGCGTTTATTTAGTGAAAAAAGTAAAAAGAGAAATATGTGGATTATTTATCGCTCGAGTGGAGCCATTCCGAGTTTAGCGCGCAGCGCATTTGCCTCAGCGATTTCGCGTTCTTCATCATTGTCAGCACCGCCACGACGGGATGATGATTCCTTCTTTCGGTCACGACGATCGTCATCTGAAAAAAAAAAAAAATTGATTTATCTTTTTAAAAAACCATATTTGTCAAGGCCCCGGGCCCGGCTAAACAATTTTAAAAAACTTTTTTCTCTATTCTTCATCGAAAATGTAAACATTTCTGATGATTTTTCAAAAATTCTTCTAATTCTGAATAATAGTCGAAGATTGGAATTCGAATTTTTCGCGATACATTCAAAAAATTTCAAAATTTTGACTTTTTCGTGAAAAAAAGTCAAATTTTCTCATAAAAATCGACTTATTCGCGAAATAATGCAAAAATTGGAAAAAACAGATATTTGAATTTTGGCGCCAAGTACCCGGGCCTTAATTTTGCTGACGAGGCTGGCCCGAGCCTTGACAAGTATGAAAAAACTCCTATATTCACCTTTTCTATCCCTACGATCTCTGTCACGACTTCTATCCCTCTCTCTTCTTCTATCATCTCTGTTACTCGGTCCCGGCTCATCCTCCCCTCTTTCCCTTCGCTCTCTCATCTTCTCTCGTTCCCGAACTTCTCGTCGATCTCCAACTTCACGCTCTCGATCACGACTTCTGCTGCGCCTTCTCGACGTCAAACGTGGCTTCTCCTTCTTCGAATCCTCTTCCTCCTCGTCATCGGAATCCGACATTGCAACAAGATCTCCGTCGAGAAGTGACTTGTAAGCCGGCAACATCTCCACTTCCTCAAGTGCCCAACGTCGTTGAAGACGTGGCAATTGAATATCACAGTAACGATCCTCACGAAGCAGATTATCAATGAAATCGTCCATGTAAATCGCCTCGAATCGTCCCATCTTATTCATATATCTCAGTTTTCGGAAATCATTATACAGCGGCTCGAGATACTTGTAAATTTCAGTGGAATCAAAAGTTAATCGAAGATACATTGCTCCGAGAGCTCTGATATATTTGAATTCCTCTTGCTGGATGAATTCCAGCACAATATCTTTCTCTGGTTGGATTTGCAGCATTTTCAGAGCGAGACACAGGAATGGAGTCGGCTTGATGTTACCAGCGTAGACGCCTCCAATGTAGCGGAGATCCATTCCTTTGTCGACGACAAGTTCAGCTGAAAAACGAGTTTTTCCTGGCCTAGAAAACAAAAAAAATTGAGAAAGTTAGGCCACGGACCTATACTTGAAATTCAAAAAGACCCAATTTGATTCGAGTTATGAAGATTTGAAGTTGGTGGCCTAGAAACCCAAATTTGGTTTTCTAGGCCACGATCTTCAAAATCGAGTTCTAAAACTGCATTTTGTTCAGAAGAACCTCAAAATTAGGTCCGTGGCCTAACTTTTCCAGTTTTTGGGTTTCTAGGCCATCAACTAAAAAATAAATTTTTCGAGTTTTTAGCCAAATTTCAGCCATTTTTCTTACCTGTCAAAGCGAAACAATGCTCTTTCCAATACATACTATCGTAGATACGTTGTCGAATGATTTTCTCGACGAGAAACTGCGGATTTGTACCTTTTACAGTTTTCGCCGTTTTCTCAGTGCGGTTTGCCATCTGGAAAGGCAATTTTTATAAAGAAAAGTAGGAAAATTCAGCAGAAATCGGGAATAGAGGAATAGATATGAATACCGGAAGAACGGAGAGAAATAAGGAAAGCGAAAAAATACAAAATTTGAAAATAATTTATAGAGGATCGAAGGATTGAAACAGTTAAAAATAAAATAACAGTGAGAATTTCAATATGTCTTCTTCTTCACAATTTCCGGACGCCAAACGATTGGATGCGATTCTTCGGTCTGAAATAAACATTTTTAATCGATTTTCAATCATTTTTAACAGAGTTGCAACGTGCCGGGCCGGGATAAAATCAGAATTTCTCCCCGGAGTTTCAGAACTGAAAAAATTCAACTTTTTTTCGAAAACTTTACGATTTTTCTGAAAAAAAATCTTAAAGGAGGGCACAACATTTCCAAATTTAGGATTTTTGACATGAATCAATTCAGGAAGCCAGGGAAAAGATAAATTCCTCTTGGTGTCATGTCTGAAAATGCGTCTGAAGCGAGTCATGAGACCTCAAAATGCCAAAAATAGCTCCTCGTCGTGCAATTTTTCAGTAGAAAATCTCCGCGTGAATGTTAATTTTTTTGAATTTCTTCTTGAAAATTTTCGAAAATATTCCTTTCACGAGGAGAATTTCTATTGAAATTTACTGAAAAATTTGCGAGCGATTTGTGGTATTTTGCGGTCTTATAACTCGTTTCAGACGCATTTTCAGACATGAAACCAAGAGGAATGTATCTTTTCCCTGGCCTCCGGAATCGATTCATATCAAAAATCTTAGAAATTTTTCTGAAAAAAATGCTTTTAAATTCCTTTTAACTCACCGCTGAATCATCCGGTTTGTACATTTTCACCGTCTTATCCGCTTCCGCCGTGATGAATCTGAGTCCAGTCTTATCGAAGCACGACGCATAGATTCCCGCCTCCGACTCGATCGATCCCGGCTGTGGTTTTGTTTGAATTTTCTGGAAACAGAATCCAGATCTCCAGTCCCAGAAGCAAAGAGATCCGTTGTCGGCGCCAGAAACCACAACACCATCGTCATTTGTGGATAATGTGTTAATAATCGCGTTGTGTCCAGAGAGATTCTGCATGAATTCTCCTTTCGGAAGTTTCCATTGCTTGATATTATCCGGAGACGCCGAGGCGAACATATTGAGTCTCGGATGAATAGTCAAGGCTCTCACTGATTTCTTATGATGAGTTAGAGTACACATAGATCGTCCAGTCGCCAAATCCCACATTCTAACAGTAGCATCGTGAGAAGCGGTGATAACTTGTGGGTCTACAGACTGGCAGACAACATCTGCGACCGTATTCGTGTGACCAGCGAAACAATGCACTTGAGCCTTAGTCCGCATGTCCCAAACACGGGCGGTGGAGTCACGAGCACAGGTTACAAGGACGTCGAGAGATGGATGCACGGAAAGAGCTTGAATTGCACTCAAATGTCCGTGGTAGTGACGGATGACTTTGTTGTATTCGAGATCCCAGCATTTTACCTGAAATTTTGACAATTTTCATTGGGAAAACCTCATTTTTAGCGAGTTTTAATGAATTTTTGAGCAATTTCAAGCTGGAAATGGTCATTTTATCAAAATTTTCTACAACTTTCATCCGAAAAATCAAATTTTTCGTTAGGAAAACCACATTTTCAGCAATTTTTACTGAATTTTGGAGCAATTTCAAGCCAGAAACCCGATTTTTCAGCTGGAAATGTCGATTTTAGACAACTTTCATCCGGAAAATCCAAGTTTTCGTGTTGAAATACCGATTTTCAGTCATTTCTTCTATATTTTTCTCTAGGTATCTTATTTCTTCCGGAAAACCAATTTTTATCATTTTCCAGATAAAATTGTTCGAAAATTCAGTAAAAATGGAAAAAAAAAAGACTGAAAATCGATATTTCCAGCTGAAAAATCGGGTTTTCAGCTTGAAATTAGAGAAAAATGTGAAAAAATGACTAAAAATCGGCATTTCAACACGGAAAAATGGATTTTCGACAATTTTTATCCGGAAAATTCAATTTTTCGTGTTGAAATACCGATTTTCACTCATTTTTTCTTTATTATTCTCTAATTTCATCCGGAGAATCTCAATTTTCAGCGATTTTCGATGTTTACCTGCTTGTCTTCCCCACCACTGAACAAGAACGGATGCCTCGGCGAGATCTTAACAGCTCTCACTGAACTAATATGTCCCGTCAACGATAACTTGAGACTTCCCGAAGCCAAATCCCAAATCTTGATAATCCGATCCGCACCGCCCGTAGCGAACCATTGATTCTGTGGCTCCACATCAACAGCTCTCACCCATCCAGTATGTCCGGAGATCACACGATAGAGCTCCCACGGTGCGTGCCATTTCGGTTTCATCATCATTGGCGCTTTTGATGGAAGAAGTGAGCGAGTTGTGTTATCCTCTGCCTTTGAATTACCGCCAAGTGGAACCAATGGCAGTAATTTTCCTTTTTGAGCAGATGTCTGTTGGTTCATAAGTTTTCCAGTACCATCTGTGATGGCTAACGTCGTTCCAGCTGCAGCGATCACTGATCCGGCACCCAGGCTTGGTGCAGAAGTGGGTAGAGCCAGCATCTCGTTTTCTTTAGCTTTCTTCGCTTCTTCCACTTTTTTAATGACATTTCCGTACTCGTGTGTTCGTTTTATCGATCGAATCAGGTTGTCGCTGGAAAATGTTTTGTTGAAATCAGCGGGAAATGTCGATTTTCGTCAATTTTCATCCGGAAAATCCATTTTTTCTTTTAGAAAATCTAATTTTTCGTGTAAAAATACCGATTTTCAGTCATTTTTTCTATATCTTTCTCTAATTTCATCCAGAAAATCTCAAGTTTCAGCGATTTTTACTGAATTTTAAAACAATTTCAACCTGAAAACCCGATTGTTCAGCTGAAAATGTCGAAAAATCCAATGAAACGATTTTCCGCATGAAATTAGAGGATTAGAAAAAAATATGGAAAAAAAATAACTGAAAATCGATATTTCCACACGAAAATGTGATGAAAATTGTCGAAAATCGATTATTTTCAATGAAAAAAGTGAAAAAAATCAAAAATATATACTTTTCTTCAGGCATTGGTGGTGGTTGTGCATAATCATGATAAAATAGATCTTGCGCTCTTTTCAATGATCTGAACACTTGATTTAGTAACGCTTTCTTATCGGCTTCTGGTCTGTCTTCTGTAAAAAAAAATTTTCGAAGTAAATTTTTTTTTTTGAAAACTCACCGACATCGTCGTCAGCTGGAGCCCCCGGGATTTGATCGTATGGATCCGATACTGTTGCGGACATTTTTGTCTGAAAAATAAAGAAAATCAATTAGAAAATGCAAAAATAGAGATTTCCATTCAAAAAAACCACCAGTTTTCGAATATAAAAGTGGGCGTGGCTTGGAACGCAAGCGCGCCGCACGCCTTTTCGCAATCCATCGCACGGTTGTTTAGAGAATTATTTTTCGGGCATTGAACAAGTTCAGATGAATAAAAAACGGAAAATGTAAAAATTGATAAATTTCAGTCAAAACTCATAGCAATAAAAAAAAAGAATTTTTTTAAAGCAAATTTAAATTTAAAAAAATCTTTATTAACCGAAAATGTTAAGAATTTCAGAAAAGGTGCCCAAAAACATTAAAAATTGTTTTAAAAGCATTGAAAGATGGAATCGCTCTGAAATTTTATGAAATTGAAGATTTTTCAGCCTTTTACCAATTTTTTTTGAAAAGTTTGATGCGCAGGTTATTGAGGTTACGGTACCAGCATTTTCAGAGATTTCAGTGATAATTTTGTTATTTTTCTCTTCAGATTCAGAATCATCTTTCCAGATTTCTAAATGCCTGTAGCAATCGACGTCGAGACAATCGGAAAATTCTCTCGCCTTGCGAAAAAGTAATTTTAAAACTCTTCCTGAAACAAAAATTCCTTTTTTCTTTCAATTTCAGTCCGAAATTTTCAGAGCGACAGTTCTAGACGCTCTTCCGCCTCGTTTGAATGAAAACAAAAACTTGTATGGAACATTGAGTGAAGAACTCGATTTGACACTTGGAAGTGAGGAATATAAGGAATCTTCCAGTACTGAAAATGATCTTGACCCGCTTCTCGATTATATATTGAAGACTTCGAAAGGAGGAGTCGCGTTGAAAGAGGTCTCGGAATCATTTTCTCTGAAAACTTGTAAACGGACCGACACCGGCCGCGTAACTCTCTTAAAACGCAAAATTATTGGCTGAAAAATATGCCGAAATGTAGTTTTCGGCGAGTTCTGTTGTTCGTTTATGACAATTTTTGCGTTTTTTGGCCGTTTTCGCGATTCTTGGCGTTTTTTGCGTTTTTTGGCCTATTGATCGATCGTTAAAGTTCCGAGGGCCGGGAAAAAGGCTAAAAACGCAAAAAAGGTCAGAAATGGCTAAAAACTCGAATAAACGCCGAAAATGGCCAATAAAAAACCGCAAAAATGACCAAAATCGACAAAATTGCCAAAAACCGTAAATGTGTCAAAAAACTAAAAAAAAAAGACCAAAAAGCGTAAAAACGCAAAAATGACCAACAACTTTTCCATTTTTGCACTTTTTGGCAATTTTTGTGTTTTTTCCCATGTTTTCGCTTTTTGGCTATTTTTGCGTTCATTTTGGCCTTTTTATGCGGTTTTTGGACTTTTTTTGCGTTTTTTGGACTTTTTTTCCCAGTCCGCAGCACCATAACATCTGCCATCCCGCCCGCAATATAGAACTCGCCGAGATCTACATTTTCGTATATTTTTCAGCTCATAATGTTGAGTTTTAGGCGAGTTACGCGCGGGCCTTGTTTACAAAAAAGATTTTCTCTAAAAACTTGTAATTTTTCGTAATTTTTCAGTCGATCGACGCAGAATTCATCACAACTCCCCGAATTCTCAATGCTCTCGCTCGCTCTGTCTACAATAACGGAAATCCGCTGGAAATCTACGCGTCTCGTCAACAAGATGTCATTTTTCTCTGTGAAAAAGAGAAGAATTCTGAAGAGAATTCTTCTATTTCATATCTTCACAAATTCAAACAATATATGACACTGGATGAGAATCAGAATCCGCATAAAATCCACGATAAGATTCAGAACAAATCGACGAATGTTGTGAATAAATTGACTCTGACTTCTGGAAATTCTGGAAATTTCAGCCTGAAAGTCGTTTATTCTTCGAAGGTGGATGCTGTTGATAGAGGTTAGGGTTTATATCAGAGTTGTACGGAATGCCATTTTTCAGTTTCCGGAATCCGGAACCGGAATGAGATTTTACATTTTCCGGAATTCGGAACCGGAATCAAATTTTCGAAATCCGGAATCGGAATGCCGAAAAAACCCGGAATTCCGGATTCCGGACAACTCTGGTTTTTATTAGCTCGTCACAGTTCTTACAACTGCGCTCCACCGCAAACGAGAGAGCATCGCCGAGAGACGCAGAGTTTTTCAGTTTTATTCTCGCGTCAACTCAGATTTTCACAGTTTTTGACCAATTTTCGCTGTTTTTCATAAATATTTCCAAAAAACAGTTGAACAAAAGCGAAAATCGGTCGAAAACTGAAAATCTGAGTTGGCGCGAGAATAAAACTGAAAAACTCTGCGTCTCTCGCCGATACTCTCTCGTTTGCGGCAGAGCGTGGTTGTAAGAACTGCGCCGAGCTAATACAAAAATTTCTTTCAGATGGTAACCTTCTCGAACTGAAAACCACCGCTTTGGGTCACAATAAATGGGTGGAGAAGCAGAGTCTTCGTCATTATCTGCAGGCGTTTCTTGCTAACGTGCCTTACGTCATTTACGGTCGCCGTACCAATATTCAGGAGCAAAATATTCATAAGGCACGTGCTATTAACACGACACGCTTCTTACAGCCGCGCTCTACCGAAGTCGAAGAGAGTTGTGTGCGAAATTGAGAGACTCAGAGAAAAAGAGACATTTTTCAAGAGGATTTTGGTGGAGCGGAGTTGTAAGAAGCGTACCGTGCTAATAATTCCCTTTATCAATTATAAATTTAGGTCGACACAATTCCAACCTCCAGCATTCCCAATTATCGCGTAAATTGGAAAAAGGAGACGTGCTTCGAGAAGTTGTTCAACATTCTTCAGAAAATCGAGTCGAAACTGGAATTCGACGAAGACGTGATGGTGGTGAAGGTGACAAAAGATGGAATGGAATGTGAAGAAAACGGAGAAGAATGTTATGAACTTGTTAACCCGCTATTTTTGAATCACTTTGAATGAAAAATTTGTCGATTTTTGTTACTTATTGTGCTTTTTGCGAGTTTCAATCTCGATTTAATCTATTTTTTACATGGCCGTGGAACTCGCTTCAAACGCAATATTATGTGCTTAAAAATATACCAAAATGTAGATCTCGACGAGTTTTATATCCGTGGCCTACTACGGGCCGGATGGCTATTCGTTAATGAGCCACGTTTCAGAATTGAATGGCTGTTTTGTTAATTTTCGCGTTTTTTGGCACTTCTTTCCGGCCCGCGGCTCATTAACGGATATCCATCACGCCCCTAGTTGGTCAGGGACATAGAACTCGCTGAGGTCTACATTTTGGTTTATTTTTCAGCTCATAAAACTCAGTTTGAAGCTAGTTACGCGCCGGCCTGGATGACAAATATGATTTTTTTAGTCTCAATGCAAACTCGCTCCAACGCACATTTTTGGCGCGCTATTCGAATGAAAATCCTCTCGTCTCATTTCTGCGGGAAAACAATGCGTACAACATTTCTTGTGGTTTCGAAACGTTTCCCCTGTTGTACGACTCCTTAAAATTATTTTTTTCCGAACAATTTGTCCAAAAAATCAACTAAATACTCGATAATCTTCGTAATTTGCTTCACAGTTTCCAATTTTCGTTTATATTTCGCAACTTTTTGCAAAAACTAATTTTGTATTTCCAGATGTTCTTCTCAAAGGCTAGCAAAGCCGCAGTCGAATGGGCGAAAGGTGCAAAGTGAGTTATCGATTTTATTTGATTTCCATTTTTCAAAAAAAAACACTTTTTTCATTTTTTCAGAGTTCCATTCAAAGAGTTCGCACAAACTCTCGAAAAAATCGAAGATTTGTCTGGAAAGAAGAAAATCGACGAGCTCGGTCAATTCTTCACAAAAGTTCTCGATTTTTCTCCGGAAGATCTGACAGCGTGCGTCTACATGTCAGTGAATCAGTTGGGTCCGTCATATGAGGGTCTGGAACTCGGAATTGCTGAACATTCATTGATTAAGGTAATTAATTAAAGAGTTGATATTGTAGTGACTTTGAGCCAAATTTGAGTGAGTTTGACGCAAATTTGAGTGATTTTGAGCCAAATTTGAGTGATTTTCAGTCAATTTTAACTGTTTTTTAGTCAATTTTGAGTGATTTTCAGTCAAATTTGAGTGATTTTCAGTCAATTTGCAATAATCTATTGATTCCAGGCAGTCGCACAAGCCACCGGAAGAGAAATCAACAAAATCAAAGAGGATCTTCGTATAAAAGGAGATCTCGGAACAGTCGCCCAGCAATCTCGTCAGAATCAGAAGACACTGATTCAACCGAAACCTCTAACCATCCCAATTGTCTTCAATAAACTCGTCAAAATTGCGAAAATCAACGGAAAAGAGGCGACGACGACGAAAATCAGTGAAATCAAGGGATTGCTGAGCTCTTGTCAGGGAATCGAGGCTCGATTTTTAGTTCGAATGCTCGCCGGAAAAATGAGAATTGGTCTGGGAGAGCAGAGTGTGTTATCGGCTCTCGGACATGCTTTAACTCTTGCGAAACTCGCTGAAACTAACAAAAAAGTCAGTGGAGATAAGTTGGACGCTCTGAAGGATACTAATGTGAAGCGAGTCAAAACCGCGTACTGGTAAGCTTAAAATCAGAGAAATTCAACTTTTTTTCGAAAATTTTTACATTTTCGAGCTTAAAATGCAGATTTTTGAGCTCGAAATACTCATTTTTGAGCTTAAAATGCTCATTTTCGAGCTTGAAATGTCTATTTTGAGCTTAAATTGCTATTTTCAGTGAATGCCCCAACTACGACCGTCTAATCCAAGTGGCCCTCACCGAAGGCATCGATGCGCTCGTCGAAAAGTGCAAACTCACTCCGGGAATCCCACTGAAGCCAATGCTGGCTCATCCAACCAAAGGAATCGACGAGATTATGCGCCGATTCCGTAACCAGACGATGACGTGCGAGTGGAAGTATGACGGAGAGCGTGGACAGATTCATAAGCGAGACGACGGACAAATCTTCATCTACAGTCGGAATCAGGAGAACAACACGACGAAATATCCGGATATTATAGAGAAAATCTCGGCGTGCATCGGTGAAGGCGTCGAATCGTTCATTGTCGATGCGGAGGTTGTGGCGATTGACGAGGCTGGAGTGATCCTTCCATTCCAAGTGTTATCAACGCGAAAACGAAAGAATGCGACGGATGATAATGGTGTGAAAGTGGGAGTTTTCTTATTCGATCTTCTGTATTTCAACGGGAAGCCACTGGTCCGTGAGCCACTTCGAAAACGGAGAGAATTGCTCCGTTCCAACTTCAAAAAGATCGATGGAAGCTTCTATTTTGCCACTTCTGTCGACACTATGGACACAGATGAGATCAACTCTTTCTTCGACGAGGCGATTCAGAACAAATGCGAAGGTTTGATGATCAAGACACTGGACACCGAGGCCACTTATGAGATCTCTCGTCGCTCGAAAAGTTGGCTGAAAATGAAAAAAGATTATGTGGATGGTATTGGAGATACGCTGGATTTGGTTGTGATGGGCGCTTATGTTGGGAATGGAAAACGGACTGGTGTCTATGGAGGATATCTGTTGGGGTGTTATAATCCGTCGACAGAGGAGTATGAGAGTGTTTGCAAGATTGGCACCGGGTTCTCGGATGAGGATCTTGCTGAGCAATTCAAGATTCTTCAAGAGAAAAAGATCGAGAAAGCGCCGATGTACTATCAATTTGATCCCACTTTGAAGCCAGATGATATCTTCGCTCCACACCTTGTATTCGAAATCAAGTGCGCCGATATCACCATCTCACCACGCCATAAAGCGGCCAGTGGTCTTACTGAAGACGGAAAAGGGATTTCCCTCAGATTCCCACGATTCTTGAGAATTCGTGACGATAAGAATGCGGACGACGCGACGTCGTCGGAGCAGGTTCTCGAGATGTATAGAAGTCAGGAGATTTTTGCGAATCAGAAGATTGAGGCGGATGATGGAGAGGAGGAGGACGATGATGATGTTGGAGAAGGTGAAGAGAAGGATGAAGAGGAGGAGGATTTGAACAAGACGAATGCGTCGGAAGGAAGTTCCAAAGAGAATCCCGTGGAGAAGAAAGCGACTCCGAAGAAGGAGGAGAAGGTAATCAATGAATTGATTTTACAGGAACAAGCTCCTCCCATTTTTGCGATTTTGGTGCCAAATTTGAGTGATTTTGAGCCAAATTTGAGCTATTTTAAGCCCACTTTGAGGTATTTTGAACGAAATTTTAGTGATTTTGAGCCAAATTTTTGAGTGATTTTAAGCCAAATTTGAGCTATTTTAAGCCAAATTTGAGCTATTTCAAGCCAAATGTGAGGTATTTTAAACGAAATTTGAGCTGTTTTGAGCCGAATTTGAGTGATTTTAAGCTAAACGTGAGGAATTTTGAGCCAAATTTGAGTAATTTTAAGCCAAATTCGAGTGATTTTAACCCAAATTTGATCGATCTGAAGCCAAATTTGATCGATTTTAAGCGAAATTTGAGTGATTTTTGCCAAATTTGAGGGATTTTTAGCCAAATTTGAGCTATTTTGAGCCTTCGAAATCCTCCTAAAAACCCCTAAATTCATCTATTTTTCCAGAAATCTCCTGTAAAATCGTCTCCAGTGAAGAAATCTCCAGTGGAACAGTCGCCAGCGAAAAAAGATGCTGAAAAATCAAAATCTCCATTGAAAAGCACTCCAGTCGAGAAGAAAAAAACGGTGGCCAGCATTTTCTCGTCATCGAAAAAGAGTGTGAAGAAGGAGGAATCACCAATAAAGAATAAGAAGAAGAACGAGTTCTCCTCCGAGTCGGATTCAGAAGATTCAGAAGACGATGCGTTCGCGAAGAAGGCGCAACCGAAGAAGAAGCGATCCCGTGTGGCGATCGACTCGGATTCCGAATAATTTTACTCATTTTACTTTGAATACGATATTGCTACACACTTTTTGTACTATGTTTCTCGCCCCTTTTTACGAGTAAATGACTCACGAATCGCCTTTGTCTCCTGACGCACCCATCCATATATGTATTCAGTGTGTAGATGTGTTGTACTTCTTGTTTCTGATTTATTCAGAACTTTGAGTTGTGTCTCTATTTCAGGCGCGGTCATTGTTTTGTTGAAATGGACGGAGACTTCTGGAGACGAGAAAGAAGTGTGCCCTTCCTCTTCTTCAGAGAGCATCCGCTTCGCCGAAATTCGATTTGAAGACCCAAAAGAGAGAGAGAAAAGGCAAAAAGCACACACCGATGTGCCATCATGTTTTCATAGCTATGGGTCTTGCAGCGACTGGTGACTGTAATTTTCTGAGTTTTTGTAAAAAATGAGACCATCAACTACCGTATGTAGTTTTGCAGTTCGATTACAGTAATCCCACTGCAAATAATTCGTAAATATGGTGAATGCAATCGCGCTCCATTGATAATTGTGATATTTGGCAAGAGCGCTCTACTGATAACCTGGATTTATTTTTTTCTTTTGATCGCTATTTTCATAATAGTTTACGAAAAAAACTATGAAAATTTGCGAAAATAGGTCAAAAAACGGTGAAAATCTGGGCGCGAGAAAAAACTCTTTCTTAGTTCTTAGAGTCGCGTTGCGTGCGCGTCGCGGTTTATTTGGAAAGATACGACAAGTAAAGGTAAGACACCATGCCAACCGTTGTGCGACGGAACGCATTTTCTGAATTTTTTTCAAACAATTTTCAGTTTTTTGCTTCCCTACGGTCCCTCTCCCATTTCCCAACTTTATACGCGCACATCTCGAAACCTAGAAGAGTTATCAAAAAGTTGTCAACTACAAAAATGGAGATCACACCTAGTGCTCCATTTTTGCAGTTGACAACATTTTGATAGCTCTTAACGCTTTTGAGATATGCGCCTTTGAAGATGGGGACCCAAAGTGAGAGAGAGTCGCAGAGAAGCTAGATTATCTGACTTCTCTGCGCCCTCCTTCTTTCTTGTTTCAAGATTAATAACTTCCAATTTCTCGAAATCTAGAAGAGATATGAAAAAGTCTGAACAAAATAACTTTATTGTTGATGACTTAGAGAGAGCAGAGAAACGAGAGTGTCTCATTTCTCTGCGTCTCTCACTTTTCCATTTTTCTTGCTGATCTTTGAATGCGCATATCTCAACAGCTAGAAGAGCTAATAAAAAATAGTCAACAGAACAAATGTGTAAATTTTCCAGTAGAATATTTTTGTAGTTGAAAATTTTTTCATTGCACATTACGTTCTTGAGATTTGCGCGCTCAAAGTTAGTTAGCAGAAGCAAGGAGATGTGGAGAGCGCAGAGAAGCTAGAGCGTATGTCTTCTCTGTGCACTCCTTCTCTCTTGTTTAAAGCTTAATATCTTCGAATATCTCGAAATCTAGAAGAGATATCAAAAGGTCTGAACAAGAAAAAGCCCAAGTAACTTTGTTGTTGTTGACTCACTCCCATCGTGAGACTCTTCCTCTCTTTTTTTCTTTTTTCTCTCCCTTTGCTCTACGTGAGACGTAAAGAACACGAACGAATATAATTAGACACGTAATTAGGCGAGTAATTGTTTTTTTTTTTCGGTTTCGTCGTCGTCGTCGTCCCCCCTTCAACGACGTCGACGACTTCTTCTTCCATCTATGTCTGTTTTCTCTATTCTCGAGACTTCTTGACTCGTCGATTTTTTTTTGGATTTTTTGAAAAAATTCACTTAAAAACCATAATTTATGGGTCATTTTTCCCAATTTTCCCGCAATTTGATTTATGGAAAAGTATACGAGAATGCATAAATTGTGTAAAGAGTTTTTGCGAGAACATTTCTTGTTTCAAACATTCTCTCTCTCTCTCTCTCTCTCTCTCTGCGAGGTTTCACGAATATGAATTCTTTTTTGTCTGCTTTAGGAATATTTGTTGGCTCCTCCTCAGGGGACACTGTCTTCTCACTTTTTCTTGCAAGTTCTTAGAAGAGGTCAATGGGTTTGGAGATTTGGAATTCTAGAATAGGAATCCAGAATCCAGAACATGTAGCCGAACTTTTTTTTAAAGTCATGCTCTATTCAATAACAATTCCCCTCACTAGGGAAGGCCTCCAGGTGCCAGGTGACCGTGGAGTTATGAAATGTGACTTATATCATTGGAAAGCTGAGAAAACGATGATTCCAAATATATATTCAGTTTTTGCCCGCGAGGCTTGTTATTCGAGAAAAACAAGGTCAAAGTTCGGAAAAAGACAAATTATTGCCTTTTTATCACGCGAAAATTGCAATAAATTTTCAACATTTTTTTCGAGTATCAGATAGGCATTTGTCATTTTCACTAACTTTGACCTTGTTTTTCTCGATTACCAAGCCTCGAGGGTAACAACTGAATATACATTTAGAATCAGCGTAATTTCAGCTTTCCAATGATATAAGTGACGTCCCTTAACTCCACGGTCACCTGGAGGTCTTCCCTAGTCAGTAGTCGAGAATCAGTGAAATATTCGGTGGATTAGAAAATCCCAACGACCTAGGATTCCGTCTGACTCTTCCCGAAACTCCTATGTGGTCGAAATTTTTCTAGGCCACCGGAATTTTGAGAGTCCTGTTTTTTGCAGTTTTACATAATGCGTTAAGAAGATTGCCTAGGTACCTGCGGTGGCCTATGTTTTTTTCTAAGCCACCAATCAGTCATCGATCTATAAATCTCTAAATTTTCGCTGCTTTTGGTTTACATTCTAGGTTTTTAGGCTTTTTCTAGGCCACCAAGAATTTTAGGACTGTCTTCCGCGTTAGAGAAGTATGCGACCCAAGGTTTTCTAGTTCACCGAAACTTTGAAAATAGGTTTTCTCAAGTTTCCAATTCTCTGATAGTGAGAGCTCACTGAAAACCTTATCACCGACAAAACCCACCTAGGAATGTCACTTGGTAACCAAATTTGACTTTGAAGTTGGGTCGTCAATTCGAAAATTCTACACTTCGAACTCCCCGAACCCATCCTCTCCTCTATTTCCGTGTTCAATCCAATCTTTCATGTCATTAAGAAACATTTATGTAATCATGCCCCCCCCCCCTTGACTTCTTCTTCTTCCACATAGACATAGCCACACACACGAAAAGATTCACTCACTAACAACATTCGATATGCCAAATTGATGAAGCATGAAGGGGGTGGGACACCCTCCCCCCTTCCAACACAATTTGGTCCTGATTAGGTCTCTTCCTCTTGTCGGGCGACGAGGCAATTCAAAATCAAACCAGTGCCACTTCCCGTCTGTGACTTTTCCTCCCTTTTCTGTTGTGGGCCCCAACTTAACTTATACATCATATTGTCGTGTTCCCCCTCTCTTCTTCTTCCACAAAATCTATTCAGAAATATGAAAAGTGTGACAGTTTTATGGTCTTTTATATATAAGTGGGGGGAGGAGGTGACTCCGTTGTTATGAAGACCGATGTCTTGGTTTTGAGGGGGAATATGGGCTCTTGAGAAGAGCATCCACCCTCACTTATTCTTTTTTTTTGTTGCTCTATAGAGATTCTTCGCAAGGTACAGTGCCGGCCAAAATGAGATCATATTTTGCTTTGAGAGTGTGTCATGGTAAAACTAACTGTCCCACAAAATAACTTTTTATGAGATCAAACAGACCAAGAGTAAAACTCCATTTTTGTAGTTGACAACTTTTTGGCACGGACACTCCCTAGCAAGTTACATTTCGACAGACCCATTTCAAAGCAAAATAGTGTGATTTTGAGCAGGCCCCTTAAAATGATTATAACTCTCTAGGAATTGTTCGTACAAAAAAGTTGTCAACTATAAAAATGAAGTTATATCTTTGATCTGTTTAATCCATAAAAAATTACTTTGTTGGACAAACTATTATACTATGACACTCACTCAAAGTTGAGTATTTTCATTTGAAAAATGAAAAATATGATCTAAAATGGTCTTAACTGTTTGCTTTCATATTTTTGAGCTACCATTAGTAAATATTGATGGCCGAACTCTTACACTCTACCACGCCACAGCTAGTACAGTAAGACCAATGTACTTCTCATCGTATGAAGAACGAGGCTTCTCCATGTGACTCTTCTCAGAATGAACAGCTTCTTTCCCTTTTTCCCTTTTCTCTCTTTCCCGCCAAATAGAGTTCAATATCTGACATCTCCCTCGCTTATGATTTATGACAGTTATGTAGTTTCAAGTTTTGAGTACATCAACATAGCATCTCACCATGGTCTGTGTATGAAGTCACTTGTGGTGTGAAATGACTAAAAGTGCAACAATGTACATCCATAACCCAAAGTCAGTCTGAACTTTTATAACAAATCAAAAAGCCCCGCGGCGCGAGAAAAAAAACGTCGAAATTCCCCGCTATCAAGTGTCACAAGTGGTGTAGCCTTTTCGTGGAAAAAGAAAACCACTCCATTTTTGTGCATGTCTTCTTCTACTTCTTCTTCTTCCACAAAAATCTCTCGAGGGACCGGACACCCCGGGATTTTTGCTCTTGGCCTGGCTAGCCACATAGTTTTGCCCCCTGAAACTTGGGTGAATACAACAACACAAATACAATTTTTTTGGTTAAAGTAGTGTTCGTGCTGAAAATTCCGGGAGCTCCAGGCTCCAGGATCGTCGGCTCCGAGTTCTAGGGCCTGGGACCCGCTCCAGCCTCAAGATCCCTACCCGTGATAAGAAGCCACCTACTAAAGATCACACAAACGTCATCCATTCCTCACCGTAACCACCTCCTCCCTTCTCACGTCTTCTTCTGGAATCTACTATCCGCCGTCCGTCTCCCGGGACCACTGCTCTCATTCAATGCCCATTTATTAGCGGCTTCCTTCTTTCTACTTCTTGTCGCTTTCTCCCTTCCCTTTTTTTACATTTTTGTTGCCGTTTCCTTCCTAGTTTTATACTCCCCTTACTTTACCATCAATGACCCGAAAACAAGAACATGAAAAAAACGAAAAAATATGTTGGCAAGGTGTTGTTTTCTCGTCCCTGGTCCCTTGTGCATACTATTTCACCGCGACGCCACGAAACGAAGAAGAACGATTTCCTTGTTTTTTTTGTTTGGAGGGAAGAAGTTCAGGAATGAAAGTTTGAAGTTGACAACACCACACGGTTTTCATATTTCGAAAGATTCTACTGGAGATTTCTGGATACAGAGTTCTGAATCCGTTTCAAGTTTTGACCAAAACAAAAAAAAGTTAGTAATTACTCTCTTAAAACAATCTCATAGATAAAACGCATGTATCTCGGTTCTTATTGATCCAAAAATATTTCGAATACAGTTTCAGAATCCTCTTGACTTCAGCTTTCCAACCTTATAAATTTCGTTAGAAGCATCTATATTACTTTCAATTTAGACATCATTTCTGTTCATCTCAACGGTCAAAGTCTCGTTTATTCTCGTCCCATCCAGAGTTCTGTTATATTAATTCACGTTTTTACCCGTTTTTGCGATTTCTAGGACTATTATCGTTACATCGCGTTTCAAATTTTGTCATAAGTGTTTTCGAGACCGTACCTATACCATAGTGTTCTATTATACCAACTAGACCATTCTATTTTCGAAAATTTAGAAATTGGACCTTTACTTATTGTAATACAGCGGCGCGAGGCGTAGGGGCCGCAACGAACAGATTTCAGTTTTTCCGAGTCGCGTTGCGTGCGCGTCGCGGTTTATAATGAAAATCCTTGACTGTGCAAAATACAAAGTTGGCGTTAATCCAAGTTTTTTTTGGCACCTTTCCAACCGTTGTGAGACGGAGCGCGTTTTGCTGTGTCGACTTTTTAAAAATGTGTGATTTGGGTCTGCATGGATTAAATTTATTTTTGAATTTGCTGAAACTTCCTGTCAAAAATTTTTTCACTTTATAAATCCAATTACTTTTAAATAATTCCACTTTTACATAAAACAATTTGGAAAATCTTTTTTCTTGAACCTTCAGACCTTGGACGGTACAGAATTTTGTTTCCTATCAGTCTGAACCTGCCTGAATCTACTTCGCGCTACTAAATCGTCTTTCTTACCGTTTATCAGAGATTCTCGAATCTTCTGAAAAGAAGTCTGGTCATTTCTGCATCTACTCCGCCTAAGGCTGTTACTTGCGGCAATCGCCGGCAAGCCGGCGCCGCTTATTTTCACGTTAATTGCATGAAAAGCAAGTTCATTTCCAAAACTTGCTTCCATCGCCGGTTTTCATTTCCAAACCGGCGTCAAACGCCGCTTTTTTGAGTAGAAAATATACGGAAAATGAATTAAAATGATAAAAACCGGCGTTAAACGCCGGTTTTAAAAATTGTATTTGCCGCAATCGCCGGTTTCATTTCCGGCGTGGGCGACAATCGCCGGAAATGAAAACGGCGATTGCCGCCCGAAAACGCCTGCTTTAACAGCCCTAACTCCGCCTTGCCTTTTTGAGTTTTCAGAGATTTTCGAAACTTTTGAGCACATAGTTCACCACCACCAATGCTCATATATGTATACAACATTTAACCTCATTACACACCCATTCGATCACGTGGGTGTCTTTCTTTCCTTTATCAGATTATTTTCTGAAACCAGTCGAGAAAAAGTTATTAGTTTATTCTCCTTCCTCAACTGACATCATTTCAAAAGTCTAAGGTTTCATGCATTTTAATCTCATCCCGTGTGTTCCTCTCCTGGCTAATCCTCTCCTCCTCTTCTTCTCAGAGTCATTTTTTTTCATCACTACATTCTTCTCTTAATTTACATCTCCCTCTCTCGTACTTCCGTTCACCACCCGGATGGATTCCCACTATCTGATGGCATCTAGTAGTGCAGAAGCTTTCGACAGAAACACTAAATCTCAAAATATACACGTGCACGTACACAAACACACACTTCCATAAATTCTCGTTTCCCGCACAACTCTAATTATCGTTTTTCTTCTTTATTTTGTTCTTTTTTCTTCTTAGTTTTTGAAAAAATAATGTTTTGTTCGCTTTCTTTCTGAGAATTGTTTTCTGTTTTGATGAAATTATAATAGAAAATTAGACATTTACTCGAGTTCTAGACTTGTACCTACGGGGAAACATAGTAATAAAACTACGAAACCTTCGAGAATGTTCTTTCAGTTTCATTTGGAAATCGGCTGCGACAATTTTTGACTTTTCACGATTTTCAGCTCCTATTCTTTATTTTTGTTGTTGACATCTTCTTGATAAATCTCATAGGTTTTGAGATATGCGCCTTTAAAGACAGCTGGCTGAAATTTTTTGAATTTCAACTTGTTTCGTAGACCAAGTCCCGATCTTTATTTTTGTAGTTGATAACTTTTTGATAGCTCTTCACAATTTTGAGATACAGAGCTTCAAAGATAAGCAATGAGAGAGTGAGAGAGCGCAGAGAAGTCAGACACTCTCGCTTCTCTGCGCCTTCTTTCTTTTCATCTCTCTAGTTAAAAATGTTTAGAACCGTTGTAAAATATTGCTCTGAATCTCATCAAAAATGTGTACGACGGAATTTTTTTGCTGCCTGCTTCTCTTATCAACACATTCAATTCTTTGAAATTTAAAGACATTTATATGTTTCTAATCTAGTTTCCTTTCTAGCTTACTACTTTAAAAAAAGTTACTAGTTAATGAGAAAAGAGAGCGCAGAGAAACGAGAATGTCTGACTTCTCTGCGTCTCTCACTTCTCCATTTTTCTTGCTGATCTTTGAAAGCGCATATCTCAAAAGCTAGCAAAGCTAATAAAAAATAGTCAACAGACCCAATGTGCAAAATTTCCAGTAGAATATTTTTGTAGTTTACAACTTTTTTATTGCTCTTCACGTTCTTGAGATTTGCACGCTCAAAGTTAGCTAGCAGAAGCAAGGAGAGGTGGAGAGCGCAGAGAAACGAGAGTGTCTGACTTCTCTGCGCCCTCTCTATAGACCTCTCTCACTTTGAAAGCGCGTATCTCAAAGGGTAGAAGTGCTACAAAAAACTTTCAGCTAGTAAAATGTGCAAAATTTCCTGTAAAAAAATATTTTCAGTTTATGACTTTTGGGTAGAAGTGCTCTTTGGAAAGTTACAGCTCTTAGAAGACCGCCCTTATTAACGCGTATTTCCACTGAATCTATAAAAATCAAACTCATTTTTATACGGTTTCCTCAACAAAAAAGCTGATAACGTCACTCTCTTTCCTCCCATAGTGAAATCTAAACATCATTGTGTGAAAGTAAATGAGTCTACTCATCCTCCTTTCTTCAAGAGAGAGAGTGTCTTCACAGCTAATTCGTTCCGAAAAAGAGATTCGGCAAAACGATTAAAAGTTGTGGGTCTGCATGTCTGTCTATGTATATATGTGCTGCACACAGAAGACGGAGCAGGCAGCAACACAGAGCATAACAAAGCACGCATGAATTGCTGACAAATCTCGGGACATCATCGGATAGCTTCTGCTGCTGACTCTCTGAATTCAATTCGATTTGATGCTATGTCGTCTTCTTATCTTTCTGTTCCTGTCCTTTTTTATTCGGTTTTCTTCATCTGAAACAGAGAATTTCCGGACGGGAGGCAGGAAAGAGAATCGGATTAAAGACAAACGAGAAGAAGGTCTTTTTGCGTTCACATTCGATTTAATTGTGGGGGGATTTCTTTTTTATACGAGAAGGCTTCTTTTTAGTCAGAGAAGTGGAAACATCTGAACTTTTAGTTTCACAGATTTCAGTTATAACACGATGAATTGCGAAATAAAGGCCTCCTAAACCTTAAAGTGAAAATTTTACAAGGACCTAGTTTTATAGATCAGGGATTAGTTGGCTTCTTACTCCAAATATCACAGTTATCAAATTTATATTGTAGAAAACTTGGAACGCTTTCAATTCCAATAAATTTTGTATCACAAATTATATTCTGGCTAAAATTAGGATGACTTGATACCTGCTCAGTAAAAAATGAACAAACTTACCCTGTAAGCTTTTCAACTCCGTTTTCCTCCACATTCAAAGTTTTTGTATAAGTGAAGTTATTGCTAGGCAAATCCTCATTTTTGCTTTATGTCAAAAAAGCGTGATGTCCAACGTAATAGACACAAAATTGAGATTGAATATAAAAATCACCAAGAATCGCCCTGAATATCGAAAACGCTAAACCTGTCAGAGCTCGTCCCGAGGTCCGTATAGTTTCACCCGTTTCAAAAATACGATATTTGTGTAGATCATAAAGTGAGCTTCATCTTTGCAGTTGACATTTTTTTGATAGCTTTTCAGGGTTTTGAGATATGCGCCTTTAAAGATAGCTTACTGAAGAAGCGAGAGAGGAAAGACGCAGAGAAGTCAGTCACCCTCGTCTCTCTGCGTCTCTACCTTCCTCCTCATTTCAGGTACCTGTTTTTAAAGACTCCTATCTCAGAAAGGTGAAACGTTATCGAAAAATTTTCAACAACAAAAATGAAGCACTAGATTTGATCTATACGACGAATGTAATTTTGAAAAAATGTGAGTTTTTATTAAAGGGTCTTATGAAGGTAAACATTAACAGATGGGTTCTGAGAGACGTCGCCGTGGTATATGATCTTAGAACTTTCAAACTTTCTCATTCTCAACAAAAAAGTGATTTTTTGACCAAAAAATGGAAACAAAAACATCGATGTATGTACATAGCTAAAAGCAACTTCCGTTTGTTGTGATTTTCTATAAAACGAACCCAATTATTTTCCTATTTCCCATTCCAAAACTATCTTTCCTCACTCATAATGAGCGCCCATTTTATGCAGGAGATGCTCGATATCCCAGCTTCTCTCTTTTTTTCATTAATTCATCGGAACTCATCAAAAGTCATTATAATTATTCTCATCACTCATTCATGCAAATGATGAGGAAGGGTCTCTGCCCTTCGTATAACTAAGTATACATTTATTCAAAAGTTTTTTTCTTTTTTTCAGTAGTTTCAAGCAACCATTTCTGGTCTTTAATTTCTTCCGACTTCTCCCACACCTTTTGTTTTTTTTGTCTTTTGTTTTCTTTTTCTCGCTTTATGCGAGATAATTGTCTCCCTCCCACAACTTTTCGCGAAAAAACGAAAACTGGCTCATTATTATCCCCTTCTGGATTAGTTTTCTCCTTACAATTGAGAATCTTCCGTGTCTTTTCACAATCAATCCTTCTCTCTTTCACGATGAATCGGTCAGTGCCACGCAGCGTCCTTTTTTACTATTTATAGAGGGGGATGCGGATCCATTGCAATTGTTATGCAAACGTAGTCGGGGTGGCTCTTCATTTTGGAATTCGATACCTGCGAAATATGGAAATAGGGGGAGTTGGTTGAAATAAATGCAGTCTCGGAAAAAGTTCATAAAAACAGGTTTATTCGTCTGGCGGAAATCTGAAAAGCGCACGCTGTTTCATAATATTCTTGAGAGTGCGGTAGAGCGAGGTTCAGCATTTCTTCAGAAAAATTTCCCGGAAAATCTTTTTTGTATTTTCCAGAGTTATTCTTAACAGTTTTCATTAAATTAAATTTGAAAGAAACACGGCACGCTTACGCTTTTTACATTTAAAAAAAAAACAATTTCCGAAAAATTTCGTCTCGGACTTTTGTGCTGTTGGAATTGTTCAAATTTCAAATCGCCGCGCAAGCATATTTTGCAATCGTGCTCTATCGAAATCTCTTCAAAACCCAGTAGCTACAATTTCCTAGCTATATGCTTCGGTAGAGCGCGATTGCTCCCTACATTCAAGTCCAGTAATAATTTCATTGAAAAAACCTCTTCTTCTGTCTGCGTCTCTCTACAGCTCCTTTCTTTTGTTGGAATCTGGTAGAGCGCAATTTCCACTGACTAGTCGAACATCTGTTGGACTACGGAAATGGTCATTCTGTTGTCTGCGTCTCTGCCAGGCCGACATATGTTCGATAGAGCGCGATTGCTGTCTCACTGGATCTGCCATACAACGCCTATCACCTCTCTTCTCCCTTCTTACTTACCATGTATTTTCCAAGATAATTTTTGATTCTTTTCGAAAGTTCAAAATGCGACCTGACCTACTGACTATTCTCTAACTCTCTCCTCTCTTTTCATTTTGCACCCCCCCCCCCTTTTCACCTCCTGAGAGCAATTGAAAAAGAATGTACCTGTCCTTCTCCACCCAAATTGACGCCTCCCACTCGGTTTTTTTGCTCCGTTTTCTATTTCTCTTCTTTCCCTCCCGATCTCCAGCAGACTGAACAAACTGAGTTTCAAGTACACTTTTTCCATCTTTCCGGTGTCTCTAAAAATATTCCAATTGTAGATATTAATTATTCATGACGTCGTGTGGTCCCCCCGCCCTGTTGGCTTTATCTTCCGATTTGTGCCCTCCTCCCCCCTCACTTTTCCTTTTTTCGCTTTTTAATGGAACTCCCTTTCTCCTCCTTCTTCCCACTTCTCCCCGTTTCCCCCCCCCACATGCTCTTCTGCTGCTCCAGCATCCAATATTTCGTCCAGTTCCAGATGCGACAAAAATGAGACGAAAGTTCGATGATACTGGACAATGGTTTACAATAGCTTGCTTCTTCATATTCTTCAGTTTAGTAGACTCAATTATTTTGACAGGCGCACCGGATTCTTATGCGAGGTAAGTGTCTCTGAGATGTTGTTTTACCATACATCTGCTTGTAGGTACCCAAAATGGGCGCACTCATTCGAGAACTCGTTGTCGATGGAGTTGAAGACACGGCAGTCCGATGGGATGTTACTGTATACCGACGATGGAGGGACTCATGGAAATTTTTATTCGTTGACGGTGGTGGAGGGGCACATTCAGTTAGACTTCAGGTAGGGGATACCTCAATATCGGATTGTAAAAATTTTTAATTCATTGTAAAGATCGCGTCTAGAGCTTTATTTTTGTAGTTGACAGTTTTTTGGTAGCTCTTCCCGCTTTTGAGATAGGAGCCCTCAAAAATAAGCGCCGAAACGCAAAGAGGGAGACGCAGAGAAGTGAGACCCTCTAGCTTCTCTGCGCTTCCAGCAGATCGCCTTTAGAAGTGCATATCTCAAAAGCTTGAAGAGCAATCAAAAACTTGTTAACTATAAAAAAAAATCTACGTAAAATTTTACATAATTTGTTACACTTTTTGAAAATTTCTCTGCGCTTTCTTCCTCTCCGATCAAATTTCAAAGATGCATATCTCAAAACATTTGAAGAGCTATCAAAAAGTTGTCAACTACAAAAATAAAGTTCTAGACGCGATCTTTACAGCGAACTAAAAATTTTTACAAATGGGTGATGCGATCTCAAACATTCCCAGCTACCCTTCTGTATAATTGATTTGTTTTTCAGGTTAGGTGACAATTCAAACGAATTCGGCCAACGTCGACCAGTCAACACTATCCGGATAGAAGAGGTGGGTCATTCATTTCTAAAGTTTAGAATATTATGACCAACCATTAGTCTACTCCATCATTTCCGGACTTCCTTTTCTTCCGTTTTCTCTATTTATACCCAACGGTCATAAATCTGCGAATCAAGTTATCTCCCGACACGTCTCTTTCCTTCTCTCTCAGTGTTCTTTGAGCAGTCCCGCCGCCATTCTCAAAACCCATATATTTTATACTTTAAGTGAGCTCCGAGAGCACGTCCCAAAGGGGTTTGAAGATTTTTAAGGAGAGAACAAGTGTCAGAGTTGTGTAGTGTTGCATAATAGTTCTGGAAACCTTCTTGGAGATAGGGATTCTACATAAAACGAGTTTCAGGTACGAATCGACGACGACAAATGGCACACGCTGACGATATTCCAGTCATGGGAGAATGTAAAGTTAGAGTTGGATTACACGTTGGTCTTCAAGATTCTGAATCAGCGAAGTTTTGTGTTCGGGAACATTCTGAAGAACTCGGATGTTTTCATCGGAGGATTGCCACCGGTGAGTTTGTAGATTTACCGCGTAAATCGACATTTAGGGTCGAACGGGAGGCCTAGGTGTCTAAGACCTTCAGTTACCGTATTAAGGCGCAGACCATTCGGCTAAGTGGGTTCATGCAAACGTGGTCTGTTGAGACCATGCAAGTCTGCTCTACCAAATTGTCTACAGAGCGCAAACGTACTTTGCTAACTGCGGTAGAGACGCCCAAGCAAACGCGCTCTATGGAGATCAAGTAGAACTTCTGCTTCTATGTATGTGCCTCGCTCCTCCGACGTTTCTGATTAGAGCGCATTTACCTCTCCACTAAGTTTCAGAACATGCATATGCTGCCAGTGATGTCCTCTCCACTGCGTCGCTATTCCCGTCACCTGGCCGTCAACGTGCGCAACCTGATGTATCGCCAATATCCCCAAGGTATGTAAATGAGCTCGACCCGTTTGCTCGCAACACTTTCAGCTTCTTCCCTGTCTTAAGACTTGACCAAGTTGAACGAGATAATGAAATCGTTGAAGAGTAAGACACACATACACTGAAACACACACACCCTGATTCCTCTCATTAGTTTATTTATATGGATATGAATATGTATAATTCCTTCTCACTTTTTATATATGTGTGTGCACATAATCACTGACCTTTCTTTAGAGAGTGTGTGTGTGCTCATTTGAAATGTAGCTCTGTTGTGATATTGGGATATAGAGGGGGACTAAAGAAGAAAAAAAAAAAGGAAAATATTATTCAGGTGTCACGTCGCCACAACTTCTGGAGTCGGTGGGAACACGCACCAATGAAGACGACCATTGCAAATCGAAATCCGTTTGTTTTTCCATTTTAGATATTCTGAAGGCCAATTGTATTCAGATGTCGTCACGCGAGCAATTCGTGTGTCAGAACGACGGTGAATGCTATTCGGCGAACGATGGACCGCACTGCGATTGCCAGTTTTCGGATCATGACGGAAGGAATTGTGAAATTGGTATGAGCCTCTTTTTGATTCTCATTCCCAGATTCTGACGGCAAAATAAGGAAATAGAAAAGAGAAAAAGGAAGAGATAGAATAAAGAAGAGGTCAAAAATTAAAACTTATTTTCGGTTACAGAGAAAAACGACGGTGAGCTGACTTTCGGAGGCGATGAGTGGGTTGGATACGATGTTTCGATGAATATCTCAGCGGCCGTCCGGGCAAAAAAGGAGAATTTGACACTGACTTTCAAGACGGTTCATGGGACGTCGATGTTGTTTTATGCGGGGGATGAGAAGGTATGGGCTCGAAACGGGATGTCGTTGTTTTTGTAGCAGACTATAGATAGGGTGAGAAGAGGTCGTAGCTCTCATAACTCTAAAAAGTTTCAAGATATGTGACTTTGAGTATTTTGGTGAAACAGAGCGCGCAGAGAAATTAGAGTGTCTGACTTCTCTGCGCCTCTTTAAAAAGGTCAATTTCTGGAGGATCTCTTTTTTAGAGGTATCTTTGACTAACCCACAAAAAATTTTGTATGGACCATACAGATTTGAAAAATAACTTCATTTTCGTAGTTGACAACTTTTTGTACGGGCAATCCCTAACAAGTTACATATCGACAAAGTAATTTCTCTCTCAAATCTACAAATTTCAATGCAAACTGTGCGATTGTCTTAAAATGACCATAACTCTCTAGGGAGTGTCTATACGGAAAAGTTATCAACTACAAAAATGGAGCTCTGCTTTTGATATGTATGATCCATTAAAAAATTTATTTGGTGGGACAATCAGTGATACCGTAACACCTCTCATGATTCCGAAAAGTTTCAAGATATTATAAATTCACAGTCTGCCGCAGTAGGGTGCAGTGTCTGACTTCTCTTTTCCTCTTTTCTGCGACAATGCGCCATATCTCAAAAGCTAAAAGAGCTGTCAAAAAGTTGTTAACTGGTAATCTGTGCAGAATTTTTTTAGTTGACTTTCATTGTTGACAACTTTTTGATAGCTCTGCCAGATTTTGAGATATGCGCCTTCTGAATTAGTTTGGAGAGTAAGAGAGCCCAGGGAAGTTAGAGTGTCTGAGTTCTCCGCGCCTCTGTCGTCTTCCCGCTAAAGACTTCTAGATCTGTTATTTTCCACTTCCAGAGCTATCTCCACCTTATGCTCCAAGACGGTGCAATAATCGCTTCCTCGAAATTCGACGGCTCTGATGCTCGAATCATCCGAATGTTCAACTCGTTCCCGTCTCAACGATACGACGACGACTCTTGGCATACCATTGTTCTAGAAAGATCTCTTCAGATGGTAAGCCAGGTCTCCCCACCACTCCTTCATACAGGGTTCACCAGTCAACACCACCCAAAAAATTCATTCACATGGTCCTTAGTTATAGTCCCCCCGTCTAATTTACATAGCAGATCTATAAAAACTCAAAACAAAGGGTTTTAGCATTCGGAGGAGATGGTGGCGATCCATGTAAGTTTAAGTGTGTCCACGAGAGAAATCTGCGGATATCGAGAGATCGAAAGAGAGAAATAGCACGAGCTTATCCCACACTCTCACCCTTTTTTATACTTTTTGGCAGACCTGTTTGCAGTTCCGCTGTGTCTTCCAAACAAACGCTTTCCCTCAATTTTTAGTTTTTTTTTCTTCCAGAAAAATCCCGATTTTTCCTTCTCGGTTCACCCGCATGACTCTTTTCCTCCCTTTTTCTATTTTCGCCAGAACAATGTCCGTTTCGATAAGCACAGCAGCAGACAACCTGATTAATAGATGGCGAGTGCGCTCTAATGATAATTAGAGAACACGCGCCAAGCTCTTGTCCTACTTTGATAAACGTGCTCTACCGGAACTCATTCCAATGGATTCTGTTAGAGCGCACTTGTCATACCAATAGATCAGAAATTCACGCACACATGGCCGCTCTGAAAAAGTTTGCAGTTTTCATTTTCCAGCAAATTCTCTCTTCCTTTGTTCCAATCAATTCACATTTCCAACTTTTTCCCTTCTACGTTGTGAAATCTTACAGAAAAGGTGTATTAGGGGAGGATCGTGGCCTAGAAACCCAAATTCGGAACACTAGTCCCTGACTAGTTTTGTGTTTTCTAGGCTACCAAAAACAACCCTAATACACCTCTAACCGTACAGCAGCCAACCTCATTCTTTTCAGATGACGCTCATAGTCGATGGCCGAAGAGACGAGATCCGTCAGTACGCCCCTGAACTTGACTGGATTTCCAACTCCTTTGCATACCTTGGATCAATCCCAAAACACAATCCATCCAAAGAAGTCAACCGTGTCTCATTTCGAGGTTGCATGAAAAAAGTGCGCTATGATGTCGACGCGACCCGCGTACTATTTGTGAACCTCGCCGATCAGAGCTACGGAGGAAGTGTCGTCAAAACCGGTGGAGATCTGTCGTATTCCTGCAAGAATCCATCACAAAGGTCGGATGTTTTATCGTTTTCGGATACCTCGAGCTACCTGACACTGCCAAGGTGGAATAGTTTGTCGAGTGGGAGTTTGTGTAAGTCTCACAAGGGAAGTCTTTGGAGACGTGGCTTTCAAAGGATCTATAAATTTGGTCATAGGTACTTTCTACTACGGGGAGTAGACTTCGCTTGAAAGCTCATACCTCGGCTCGCAGAGTCATTCAGCCGGTTTTAATGACAGAAGTGGACTCCTTGTAGTAGAAAGTACCTATGACCAAATTTAAAGATCCTTTGAAAACCGGGTCTCCAAAGACTTTCCTTGTCAGCACCCAATAGTCATCCCGTCATTAAAAATTTCTAGCCTTCCACTTCCGCACTACCTCCCCTGATGGCTTGATCCTTTACCATGGTGTCATGCAGCATAACGCAACGGACTACGTCGCTTTCGAACTAATCGATAGTCATCTCTTCATGATAATCAATCTGGGATCCGGAGTGGTCAGACTGCAAACAACTGCAATAAAAGTCAGTGATGGAGAGTGGCATCATGTGCAACTGGATAGATTATCAAGAACTGGAAGTGTGATAGTGGATGCCATCAAGATAGACTTCAGTACTCCAGGAGTGTCGGCCAACCTTATTATTGACGACCCAATATTTATCGGCAATGTTCCAAATAACTCACTAGCCTACCCACCATCAATCTGGTCTATCACTCTGCAAAAAGGTTACACAGGATGCATCAAGAATATCAGGCTGAATGGGGTATCTGCAAAGATCGCTCAACAATTCGAAACTTCCAACTCAACTGGAATAGAGCTCGGTTGCGCTTTGTCAAATGAGCTGGACATCTGTGAACCGAATCCATGCCAAAATTTCGGGCGGTGCAGTAGGAACTTGAATTCGTTTGAGTGTGACTGCTCGAACACTAACTTTGAAGGAAAACGATGCGAGATTGGTAAGATAATTGAGAAGGCAAGTACGCTCCAATGATAAACATTCAGAACAAACCGCCGTGGAAGTAGATGGTGATGAATCAAAGGTTCATGTCCTGGCGCATACTAAAGTGTCACAGGTGGAACATATCCAGATTCGGTTTCGGGTAAGAAAACTAGAGCACATTAGAGCGCATTTCCTGTATCACCCGATTTTCAGACCGCCTCTACTCGAGGAGTTCTTTTTGACACTGGTGCCAATGGGAAGAATGATAAGATTACTGTATTTCTGAATGACAGTCTCCTCAACTTGTTCCTCCAGGACTCTTCTACTAATAATGTAAGCGCCACTTGAAAACTTTAGCTCTGAAAAAAAGATTCCAGACATTCTCTTGGGGCAAATCCCTATCTGACAACCACTGGCACGAACTTCAAGTCCGGCGTCTCGGGCAGAAATTGTTGCTGTATTTGGATGGGTTTTGGAGTCATAGTAGTAAGTTTTCCACCTCCTCGGATATTTGTTCACTGTCTCTCTAATTTAGTCTACCTCCAAAACCCGATCTCCGTGGAAATCGATGAAGTCGGTGCCGCCTATTCAGTTCATCCATCGTCTCCACCGCCGAGAGATGAACATTTTAAAGGATTCCTCTCGAAACTGGTTTTCAATGGAAATGACTATCTGGCGAAGACGAAAAGGAGCAGTGCTCAGTTGAGCAAGTCGTCGAGTCGCGAAAGTAAAGGGCAGAGGAATGTGTGGGTTTTTTTCAAGATTAAATAAAAAGTCACAGAAAAGTAGAGAGACGCAGAAAAGCTAGAGTGACTGACTTCTCTGCACCCTCTCTTTGGACCCCACTCACCTTGAAAGCGCGTATCTCAAAGGGTAGAAGTGCTACAAAAAAGTTGCCAACTACAAAAATTACCTACGGAAGGTTTTACACGTTGTGTTTGTTTACCATATCTTTGTAACTGTACTCTTTTTTGAGATATAACGTTTTCAACAAAACTTCTGCGCTTCCTCTTTTTTCCTCGCTTCCAGTTACTTATCTTCAAAGGCAAAACTCGAAAATAATAGCTATCAAAAAATTGTAAACCACAAAATTAGAGAATTAGATGTGATCTACCACTACCAATCACTTTTACCCTAATATCCTTACTCAATTTTTCAGCAAAACACGAATCGCCTCAATATCATTCACAAATTCAACGGGTTATGTAGCGTTCTCTAGTGATAAAATATCATCTCTTGCTGGTGCATTCCGGGTACAATTCAAATTTCAAACGCTCATGCGATCCGCTCTTATCTTCTTCACTTTGCCAAAACATGACTACGATCAGTCCTTCCGACTGCAGATTATTAATGGAAGGTCAGTCTTTGAAATTTTATAATTAATCTATATGCCTATTGAAAATTATTCAGGTTAAAATACACCTATCGAACATCTGGTCAAGAGTTTCACGCAACCTCTCCAAAACTTCCTTACCGCCAACACTTGAGTGATATGAGGTGGCATAATGTACTGATCTACCAAGATGAGAAAACCAACGATCACGTTCTGCTAATCGATAATTCCACGACCACTTTGGTAATCGATAAGATCAAAAAAGTGGAGTCTCGAATGTCAGGGAAACTGTACTTTGGAAGTAACCCGCTAGGGGTGTCAAGACCTTCCAATGGCTATCGTGGCTGTATTTCAACTTTGCGGATAAACGAGAACGCGCTGGATTTATACGAAGACGCAGATAGTCGGATGAATGTGAACAGAGGGTGTAGTGGTGAGTAACTTGGTTGAGTATTCAATTGATTTTTTTGTATAGAAATATTTTCTAATGAAAGATTTAGAGCCAGAAGTCATATCGACTCCTCATCGAATCCGTCATTCGGGTATAGCCTATTCTCTCTTCTCCTCACTATCTATCGCTTCATATCATCATCTCAATTACTGCCACATTTCTTACTTTTTCAGTTTCAACACATTACACCTCTTCAGTTTTCAAAAATTCCAGTTCCCTTTCAAAGTCGACAGACATCTATTTTCAGGTCCAATAGCACGATGTGTTGAGGATGCGTGCGCAAATAACGGGCGGTGCATTCAACTGTGGAGTTCGATTCGATGTGATTGTAGTCTGACGGCTCATTCCGGGGATCGGTGTCAAAATCGTAAGTGGTTCTGGGGTGGAGTAAGTGCGTTCTATCGGTCAGTTGTATTAGGTCGCCATGGCTCTGGGGTTGATTCTTAGAAATCTTGTAACTTTAGAAGCAATGAGAGTTATGAAACGATAAATATACCAAATGAAAGCTCTTGAAATTTTCTATTTGATGAACAAGTAGGCAGCTCTATAATCATAACACTTTTTGCCTGGACAGCCATCAAGTGGCTGAGTTTTTACCATAGGATCATAATGATGAGGTAACTGTTCTTTATGGTTTCTGAGCTTGAGAAAAATGTGTACTGACTGTTTTTCTTGGTTGGACAGTCTGATTGAAAGCCTGAAAACCTCCGACTGGGTGTCTTTTACTCTCAGTAAGCTTCAATCAGCCATAGAGCGCAGTTGCACACACCAATCGCGTACAGCCAATTTTGAGTTTCCATGTAACAGTTCATTGTTCAAAATTATAAGTTTTTAGACGTTAAATTGTACCGAATTGAAAATTTTGAAAATTTCTATAATATAAACAAAATAAGGGTTAAATTTATCGTCTACATACAACTAGCCAACGACCTTTTGAGCATACCTGATATGCGACCATACGTCCTGGAAAGGTTTCCCAATTAGCAATTTAGCGTATTTAATACATTATACACCTTTCCTATTCCAGCTTCCACTACCGTCCGTTTCGATGGGAGCCCCTCAGCCATTTTCTACGAGTACACTCCCAGTGAACGGCCCACTACCAGCAAGGACTTTTTCGTTTTCTCCTTCCGAACCACCCAACCCAACGGTGTCTTAATAGCCATCGAATGCGCCGCCGACCAGGATTATTTCACGATTTTCCTCAACAAAGGCTACCTAAATGCTCATTACAACTTGGGAAGTCGAGATCACACCGTCAGCTATCACACCCGGGTTTTGAATGACGGGTTCCCGCATGTCATCAAAATCTCAAGGAACGAAGCGAACATGACAATCCAGGTGGATAAGCTACCAGCGCTGAGGTATCGACCGCGGAAGGCGAGTGACCTAGTTCTGTTGAATATGCAAACTAGAATCTCGATTGGAGCATCATTCAACACACGGCATTTGGAGCAGAGGAGGTTAGTGGGGAATTCAGAAGAAGGGAAAGAACGAATCCAAATTCAGAATGATGCTACGTCATCGTCGTAACACGGAGATTTTCGATTCGTACCAAGGCGAAGTTTCCGGAATCAACGTCAATGGACTAATGATTTTGGATCTCTATGAGAATGGTGAGAGTCTTCTGCTTCTTCCCACACCCCAACCACTTTTGCATAAATATATCTTCGAAAATTTATACTTAATACAAATTAGATGCCATTTCCGTCCCTTTTCCTCTCGATTTTGCTTTCCGATTTTGGAATGCAAATTTGCATTTTGAGAGGCGGAGTGTGGGACGCTTAATTGATGGCTTCCACCTCTTCTGCCTCTATTTTCCCAATTCTTTCTTTGAATTCGAAGAATTTTTGGTTTTGGGAAATGCGAATCGAATAACATTATAAAATATTCCATTTTGAGAGGGAAAAACAAAAAAGTTTTTTCTGGAAAACAATTTTTTGTGAGATTTTCGTTTTCATTTTATTGTCTTTTTGAAAATCAGGTGACGCTGTGTATGTCGGTGCGCGCGTCGCGGTTTTATTCATAAAGTTCGCGCCTCGGCTCCCCACGTGAGAAGCTAATGCGCTCTAGTGGACTGTTGGCGCTAAATTTGAAAACCTGAGTTAAAAATTCCGTTTTACAACAGAATCTGAATTCTGAAACATACAATGTATTACTGTAGTTTTTTGCGGTATGAATTAATTTTCGACAAAAAATTCCAGTGAAATTTCCGAACGTCTATAAGCACTGCGTGGTTCTTATAACTCTGCTCCACCGAAATTCCCTTGAAAAATGCCTATTTTTCTCTGAGTCTCTCAATTTCACACTACGGTTTCGGTAGAGCGCGGTTGTAAGAAACATGAAAACCCGTTGTAGTTGGGAGAACGCACTCCATCGAATTTTATGAACTTTTTGTTTGCATATCTGACGTGAAGACCGGCAGAGTAGAGCTGTGCTTCTGAAATTCTGCAATCGTGCTCTACCGCACTATCTCGACCTAGAAAATTGCCTAAATTTAATGCAAAGTCTCTGACGATGACTAAAAATATTTCTCTATTTTCTTACTATTCCTTTTTCCTATCTTCTTCCTACTTTTTTCCATTCCATTCCCCAATACTTTTTCGAAACTAATCCCTCTCGCCGTTCCAACTAATCCTCCGGAGAGCTCCTTCTCGTTTTCTTCGTTGCTCGAAACTTTTTTGTCCATTCTTTTTCAAAAGGGAAGACTCCTTCTCTAAAATATGTGTATTAATATTAATGGGACGGGAAAGTGCTGAGGTTTTAAAGGGGAGGAGAGTCTTCTTCCTCTCTTCTCCTCAACGACTTCTTCTCAATTATTCACGAGGAAAGTGGTCAGTCGTGTGGTGGAGCACACGTAGCCCTGCCCTCCCGCTCCTCATACACTTGTAGTATCATGATTTCTAGTGTTGTTGGGGTGGTACATATACATATATAGACAATATATTGCCTTCAACACTTCCGCCCCCCTCGATTCAGAGGATTCACCCTCCTCCTCCTCAAAATAGGAGGGAATCGTATTTCATTGAGCCCTCCCCTCACAAATCTCTATTTTCTCCTCTCTAGTATACTTTTCTCTTCCCCATCTCAGACGTTTTCCTCTTCTTCTCCTGAAGACGTCGAGAAGGACGGCTTCATGATGAAATGACGTGAAAAATGCATGAGGTGTGAGAACTCTCTCTCTCGTCTCGTTTACCAGAAAATAGAAAGATCTTGTTGAGCTTTTTGGAATAAACGCCCGCGAAACCAAAAATGACCTCACCCAAAATGTTGGTGAAAATTTTTTGGGAGGGTCTCACGGTTTTTTGACTTCTCCTTGCAGAAGTTTTTCTCTTCAGTAATGGACTTATTCACAAAATAGCATAAATTCAAATGCTATTCTTCACTACTAGCAAAAATAGTTTTTTGTTTGCTTTTTTTTCTACCTTGTGAATAGATCCATAAGGCTTCCTCAGCTGGGAAATGTGTCAAGCAAGCTAGATATATATTTTTTTGTCATTTTGCTGAAAATTAATACATTTTCAAATTGTAGCACGGTTTTCATTTTGTCTAGGTATTCAAAAATTTGAGTATACAGTGGGTCAAACCTAGACAGACTATCATTTGTCATGTTTGACCACTTTGTTCTAATATCACAAAACGCTACAAGTGCTCGAATTTATACTTAATTTGTAGACCAAATCTAGGTCTTCATTTTTGTAGTTGACAACTATTTTATAGCTATTCACGTTTTGGAGATATGCATCATCAAAAGTAAGAGAGACTCAGAAAAGCTAGAGTGTATGACTTCTCTGCGTCTCTGTTTACCATGCGACTTCTTCAAAAGTGTTTATCTCAAATTCTAGAGAAGCTATCAAAAAGTTGTCAACTCCAAAAATGAAGGTCTAAGTTTGACCTACACAAAAATTTGAAATTTGGAAAACTTAGACAACGTGGGGACGCTTTTCTATCAAAAACAAGACATCGAGTTGGGAAAATCAGAATTTTTATTTTTAGTATTTTTTATACGTTTTAAAACATAACGCGTGCGGCAAAAAGTTTTAGGTTTAAAGTTGTCTCCGTTTCTAAAAACTCCTAGTTGCAAAACGTCCTGAAGAGATTCCAATTCAATTTAACATCCTCATCTACCTTCCAATTTTCCCACGTTCCTCCGAAACTTCCAATCCGCTTTAACATTCACGTCACTCTCAATTTTCTTTTCCTCAAAGTGCAATCTATAATCTAAGGACCCCTAAAAAGTACATGTCACCTTTCGGATCTTGCGCTAGAATTTTCAATTGGGGTTTTTGCAACCTGACCAACAATTGACTCCACCCCTTCCCAAAATTATTCGAATCACCAAGATACAGACTCGCAACGGGCCGGTTTGAGGTTTTTCATCGACCAGGCCCTGGTCTAGTACAAAAGTTTGAAAATGAGTTTTTTTGCAAAAAAGTCAAATTTTTGACTATGTTTTAGATATCGACAAAAACTCATGCGTGCATAGGAGTTTTGCCTATTTAAACATATTTTTTCGAGATACATGATATATTCCTCAATTCTTCCTTCCCGCCCCATCTGAGTCTCTCTTACCTACTCTCTCCTCTTCTCCTAAGCCACCCACTACTACTACTTTGCAAAACCTTTTCCAACACTCGCTCCCCCTTTTTTTGCTCTCGAAATAGTATACAATCAGGTGGAGAATTCAGAGAAGTAGGGGTCCTCTCCTTCTTGTTGCTCCTTCTATATATCTTCTTCGAGTTTTCGAGCCACCCAAATCGATTCCGCTTGAGCTCACTTTTGACCTCTTCATTAACTTTTTATTTCTTACATTTAGGTATACATCACTTTTTGTCTATTCTTAGAAGGATCCATGCACTTTTCTTTAATTTTTTGTATGTATGTAGACATATCCATGCTAACAAGTCCCATAAAATTTTGTCCCGTGTGTTGAGAAGAAGAAGAAAAAAGAAGAAGGCAAGTAGTCAGAAGAAACCCAATTTGTTTCGAAAGCACATACACAACTCGATACGGGAGAAGGCGAGACGGCTCGTTTTTTTCTCTTTTTTATTTCTCCTTCTTGTCTCCTACTTGTAGTGGTAGAATAGAAAAATAGAAAAAGGATTGTGCTCTTCAGGAGAGGAGGAGCGGAAAAAAGGAAGAAGTTCGATCATAAAAATGTTCATAAATGAATGTTGAAGTAGTTTTGAGACTAGGGACAGGAGGAAAGGACGATGCGTGAGAGAGTAGAGGAGCTTCCCTAGTTGTTTTCTAGGATTTTGTATAGTTTTTTCTCGAATTTTGCTCGCGTTCTGATAAAATTGAAACTGAACCTGTTATCCCCGTTTTTAATTGAATTTAATATAATTTTTGGAAACTTTCTTATATTATGGCAGCTCATACATTTTAAGGCCCTGATAATTGGTGCCAATATTCAAAATTCAAAAATTTTCTAATTTTTTCGCCGATGAGTAAAATTTTCGACTATGATTCAGAATAAGAAGAAATTCTGGAAAACAAAACATCAGAAATGGTCACATTTTTGAGTTGGTTATTTTTTGAAGCCGGCCGTTCGGGCTTTCAAAATTTTTCTTCGGTCCGCCTCGGGCCTTCACAAGCTGGTAATTATGAAATTATGGCCGAAAAAAATGAAAAAGTTAGGCCACCAGTGCCTTTATCATTTTTCTCTGAAATTTTGATGAAACAAATGCGCACCGTTATTAAAATAAACCATAAATACTTTATTTTAAATTTTAAATCTTAAAGATTTTAAACGGTCCAGTTTTTCATGTCCCGGTTGTAATTAGGGCGTTTTTACCTTTAAAACTAACTGATTCGCCTTCCCTTAGCTTGCTCCTGCAAATTCTATTCCATACCATTGGAAAAATGTCTAACATTATTTATTACAGTATCCCTCGAACCCTCAAAAATCTTTCATTTTATTTATATCCACCAACTTTGTTTATTGTTTGTCCATCCCCTTCTCCTCTGGAAACCTGTCATTTTCAGAAACCTCTATTCTCTCCCTTTCGCTATACAATTATATCTAACGACTACTATTGTGTTCTGTGTTCATTCAATCACATCATCATCCTTCTCATCTTTTTCAATAATACAATTGCAGGTTCCAACCGCATTCACACAATCGGCGCCCCTCAAACCACCGCTGTATCGGAACCAGCGAGCACCAGCAGTAATTCAGACGAGGACGACGAATTGGCTGAAATGATGATGGCACATTCAATGGATGAGGTTTGTTTTATTATTGAGATTTTCAATTTTGAAAAAAAAAAGAAGATTTGAGCACGTCTTCTGAATTATTGAGAAGAGTAGCCATCGGAAGTGTACATATCATAAGTTTTTTAGTTTGTTGAAAATATATGTATGTAAGAGCAAGGAATATTTTTTCAAGAAATGAGTCATTTTGGTCAAAGACTGGAGTTAGTGTATGGATGAAGATTAATAATCCTAAGGGTACAAATTTAAGAGGTTTTTTCTCGTTTATGAATCATAATACAAGGATAATCAGTACTCTTTTTGAGAATCTGAATTGAATTTATAAAACGGATCATTTATAAAAATTTTTGCTTTGAAAATTTGTATTCTTTTGGAGCAATGTGCAATGGGCAATGAAAGCCACAAAAAAAGATTGTTCCAATCAGTTTTTTTTTACAGAAAGTATCCTTTGAAACAGGAAGAATCCTGTAGTCGAATTTATTTTTAAAGTTCAATTTTTCAAACAATTTTGAAGATCTTTTCTAATCAGACCGTTACGGAGTTTTAATTCAGTTTTCCAACAAAAACGACTTCGAGACGTTACGTAACCAGATGTTAATGGAATTTGGATTTTTCGATAGTCCTTGGTATCAGTGGTTTCGAAATTTTATAGTTCTGAAATGTATCGGTTTTTAAACGTCTCTATCAGAGTTGCATGGAAGTGAAATTTTCTTATCCGGAAGTCGGAAGTCGGAAGTCGGAAGTGAATTTCCTTATCCGGAAGTCGGAAGTCGGAAGTCGGAAGCGATTTTCCTTATCCGGAAGTCGGAAGTCGGAAGTCGGAAGTGAAAAAACGCCCGGAAGTCGGAAGTTGGAAGTCGGAAGTCGGAAGTCGGAATTAGATTTTTTCTCAAACTTTCAAAAACTCCAAGAGAAAAATCATGAAATTCGCGAAAATCAGTGGAAAACTAGTTTTTGGCTGAAGAAAAGCCTATTTTCTGTCCTTTTAGACCATTTTTTCATGCATTTTTGCGAAATTTACTTTTCGAAAATTCCACAGTTATGGAATGACGGAAGTCGGAAGTAAATTTCCTTATCCGGAAGTCGGAAGTCGGAAGTCGGAAGTGATTTTTGTTATCCGGAAGTCGGAAGTCGGAAGTCGGAATGGAAAAAATGCCCGGAAGTCGGAAGTCGGAATGGAAAAAATGCCCGGAAGTCGGAAGTCGGAAGTCGGAAGTCGGAATTCCATGCAACTCTGGTCTCTATGCACAAAAACTGATTCCTCACCAGAGGAAGGGCGCTCTACCGTAGACTCGTTCGTTGTGAATTTTCATTGTAAAGTATCTCAAAATAATAATACTTTAAAAAAAAATTTACCGTTATTTTTTGGATTACTATTTTGTTCTTTATCACAACGCCGTCATTTTTTTTGGAAAAATGATAATAAAAAATTCTCCAATACAATGCTCTCTTTAAAAATGGCCTATAAATAGAGCCCGCTTGTAAACATTCTTTCTTTCTTTTTGATTTCTGTGTTACCGGAAGCTTTATCATCTATTTTAGTACATATACTTCATCATCATCATAAAATTTCCTACATTTGTGTTTCCCGCTCTCCCACTCATCCCAGGTTAAGAAACACTTACTATGGCTATCATTTAGAGCTGAAGTAGACACACCTAAATCTTTTCTTGCAAGAATAAAGAAAAGGCGGCACTTGATGAATCACTTGCACTAATGTGATTGTGCAGCACCCTCCCGCCTTCTTCCTTTATTCTCGGATTCTCTTTTTTCTTTACACAAAGAAAAAGTGTCCCGATACATACATATTTTCTACTGCTCCCACTACTACTAGTCGTAAGGAAATCACATTTTGAACGAACATGGGGCCACCCGCTGTGTTTGTGTTTCAGGGTACTTGTAGAAATAGAATGGAATATTCAAAATGTTTTCGAGGCGACAAGTGAACAAAAGCAGCAGCAGTAGGCTTCTTCTATATAAAGCTCTTTCTCTTTTTCTTCCACCCCAAACTAATTAGTAATCTACAGAAATTCCCCTTCTTATTTTCCAGTCTTTTCATACACCCTAGACGCATCACTGGAAAAATTCCTACATTTCTATTTCTTTTTTTCAAGAAATTCTTTCAACGCGAAAAGAAATCCAGAGCGCGGGTATGCATTTCCGAGAAGAGTCTCTCTGCTTCTTTTTACTGACGGAGTAACTGACAACATGTTTATTTGACAACTTTATATGTGTTACAATGTGAGAATGGAAGAATTGTTCTTGCACTTTTTTATTCCCTTTTTTGTTTTTGACGGGTTGAAGGAGGGAGATAAGGATTCAGAGCTCGTTTTATTTTAGTTGGTAGAGTTGTGTGAACTAGTTAGGCTGATACATATTTCATTCTTTTTATTTGAAAAGTTTGGAAAAACGCTTATTCTAGATTATCATTTTTTTTGAATATGATCTATGCACTTTTTTGATATAAAAACACTGATGTAAATAACTTTTTGTAAAAAGAAATCCTGTAAAAATCCCCCATTAGAAATTTCTGAGTAACCGCGTTCTGCTGTTTAACTTCAGCTGAAAAATCACGGATCCCTACTGCTGTTTCATTGTTACAATATCTAACAGATTCTATGTAAATGCGCTTTATCACAATTTGTAACTTTGTTCCAGGCATATGTTTTGACAGTCAAATGAAAAAAGCATATAAATTCAACGTTGATAGAGCGTACTTGCAAAGTCTGATCTAGTTATACCAGCCTGATTCCTAGATTTGTGGGCCAGTGCTGTGCTCTAAGATGACAAATGTTCAATTCGCTGAGTATCGACCCAGGTCAGGGCTACGATACGGAACAAAGTTACGAGATATCAACCCCTGTTCATTGAAATTTTATTGCTTTTGAAAAATTGGTCAGAAATTAACAAATTTGTCTGAGACCTTATCTAATAGCCTTATGTACTAGCGACTGGCCAAAAATTGAAACTTTTGATTTTTTTTGCAAAAAAAAGTCGACTTTTCTACTATGTTATGAAAGTTCGATTAAAAGTCAAATGTACATAGGATTTCTGACTATTTTTGATGGAAATGGCAAAAACATTTTGAAAAAATTGTTCTTTTTTTTGAAAAGAGATTTCGCAAGTATGTTGATAGCAAAGGGCTCCTAGCAATATCTACCTAACAAAACCCCAATCTCCTATTTTTCCAATCTCTTCCTATCTCATATTCAACTCTCCCACAAACCCTTACCAATTTCCAGAACCCCAACGAGGCGCTCATCGAATCCTTGGCACCGAGCTGCTTGAGCCTTGAGGAGCAACAGACGTGCTTCATTGACACAGACGATTCTACAGGTACGTTCTTTCTTATTTTTCGATGGGTCCATCCCCCGTTCAACACCAAAACCCTTGCCATGTTGGCTCTCATCCCACGACTTGGCTCTCGAGGGAGCTGTTCTCAACATTCAAACAAGAACCATAACTTTTCCAAAACTGCTCTCTTCATCCAAGACGCCTCCTCAAAAAATAGTTTTTGGTCGTCGTGGAAAGAATAAAAAGCGAAAAAGCTCATCAATCTTCGGCACGCAATTAATTTTCTTTTTTGTTGATCCTTTTTGCTTCTTTTCGTTTTACAAAAACGGAAAAAGGCGGGTACTAAGATATGGAGAGATACATAGCGAACAAATTATTTATTTACGAGGATTTCGAATCTCAGTTCTCCCCTCTACTTGTGTTCCACATTTATTTCCGCCTGGGCTACTGTCCGTCACCTTCAATTCACTTGAAGCCCTATATATATATATAAAGTGTAGGGCTTCTTCCCGTGTCAAAATACATCGGAAATCTACTAAAATTTTGGAAATTCTCTACGAAACACCTGTCAGGTTTAGTATACGTTTCACTGCCACAATAAGAAGTGTTCTTCCTTAGAAACTTCCTTAAATTCGGTGTGAAATTGTGCGAGAGCAAATCGTGTGGCGGTGCTCTTCTGGTGGTGCCCCCTATTATTTCAAAGGGCGGAAGTGTGTGTCCCCTCACCACTCACTCCCGGAGACAAATCATAAAAGGTGCGAGAAAACTCTTTTTTCGCTCTTTTTCTTTCTTTTTTATGAGTCGATTGACATCATTTTCTTACCTGTCGGACTACTGGAAACTTTGAGTTTTGGTATAATAGTTTGAAAGTTTGTTTGAGAACAGGTGTTTCCTTTTAATGAACTTTTCTAGATCAAATTGAATTGGTCTTCGAGATATGTACACTAACAGGCAGCTGAAATTGTTGGAATTCAAGGGAGAGAGAGTGGACGCTGAGAAGCTAGAGTGTCTGATTTCTCTGCGTTTCGTTTCACAGTTTCCGAACAAATTGACTAAAATTAGCTGTGATTCTAACTTTAGCAGCTTTTCCTTCTCTGAAACTATTCTCCATTTTTTTGAATTTAAACCCATTTTATAGACCAAGTCCCGATCTTCAATTTTGTAGTTAATAACTTTTTGATAGCTACTTACATTTTTGAGATACAGAGCTTTAAAGGTAAGCAACTGGAACAGAGAGATGAAGAGAGCGCAGAGAAGCTAGAGTGTCTGACTTCTCTGCGCCCTCCGTCTCTCTCGCTTCAAGCTTCCGATCTTCAAACTCCTATATCTCGAAAGCGCGCAGAGCTCTGAAAAAGTTGTCAACTACAAAAATGGAGATCTAGGTTTGATCTACACAAATATTATACATTTTAAAATGTGTGGCAGAGTAGCTCTTCAAACTTAACTAGTCTTGTTGAAAAATGATTGTTGTTTTCATGCGATCACAAATGCCGGTCTAATCCTAACCTCTGTTTTCCTGACAATACCTTTTTTATAGTCTAGACTGAAAAAATATATCATGAGTAATACATTCCTTGCCGCGCAAAACCACTTTCCTCCCTCCCTCACATAAAAATGAAATATGAATAGTTTTTAGATAGATTTTGAAACATGAGATTCAGGGGGGTCCACCCTCAGGCGTGACCCCTCTCTTCATTCCATAAAGTGCTTCAATACACTTTTTAGACGCTTTCCCCCGCTTCCCTTTCGTACCCCGTTTGTAGGTGTCTAAATTAGTTTATGATGTCCTCCCTCGGAGAGAATAGATAATCCAAGTCAAAGTGCATCCCTCCATGTTACAAATCTTCGAATTTTCCCCCTTTTCCTTTTCCGCTCTCTCTCTCCCTCGTTATGTTGTATCTCAGGAATGAATGATGGATTAGAAGACAAAAGAAGAAGCCGTGAGCTCATCGCTCCATCTATGCTAATTTTTATGGTGCACTTTTTAGAAGAACGTCCCCCCCCCCCTTCGTCTTCGACTTCTCACGTTATTGAGTTTTGTGAATAATTCAAAAGTTTTCCTCTCCTCTCATTGTTTCTTTTCTTATTTTATTTCATTTTTTTGAAAAGTACTTCTCCTTTACTCCCTTCTTTTTCCCGAATATAAAATCGTGTAGTAGCCCGGAGCCCGGCGGCGGAAAGTGTGAGAGCACTCCCCGGGGAACTATCCCCCGTTTAGAAAAAAGGAAAGGGGGACTCTCGGAATATCTGACCCAGATATGAGAAGAAGAAGACCAATGTTTCCGGTTGGTTATCTTTGAGCTCATCAGGACTTCAGGTTTCTACACTTTTTGCTAAGTTTTTGAATACGTAAAGTGTCAGAATTTGATATGAGATGGGTAGAGTAGAGTTTTCTGATTTTATGATATATATTCCTAGCTGTAGTTACTATTAAAGGAAGCTGACTATGTAAGCGCGCTTTAGGAATCTTGAAGCGAGAGAGAAGGAGGGAGCAGAGAAGTCAGACACTGAAGCTTCTCTGCGATCTCTCTGTTCCAGCCAGCTGTCTTTAAAAGCGCATATCTCAAAAGTTATTAGTAGGCTCTACAGAACCGAGGAATTTCGGCGGAACACGGCTGTGAGACCCAAATTCTCAATTTTAAAAATGAAAAAGGCAGTTCGATAGGGAGCGTTTTCTTCATTTTCCAGCTCCTAGTTTTAGAAAAAGAGTTCTTCTCTTATTTTGGTTGAGCGCGATGGTTTTATCCAATTCGAGCTCTGTGACATCTCAAAGTTTTTGGAAGGACTAACCGATTCGAAACCTAGACGTTTTGAAACTGAGACATTTCGAAACCAAAAAATGAAATACAACTATCGGTTTCAAATCTCCCAAAAACTGTTTTTTTTTGAGATTCGGAGTTTCCCAAAAATAACCAAAAGAACATGTTTTTACCTGAATTCATGTTTTTTTCAACAAAAGTATTTTCCGAGTACTCTCATTCTTAATCCCGATGATCAATTGAAGAATTACCGCATTCATATCCAGTTTTTTCTCCTCTCCGCCTCCAATTCCCAATTTTCCTCCTGACTGCCGAAAAATTCAGAAATTAGAAAAAAAAACTTGTAGCAGTAGAAGACGACGACGGCTAAAAATCAAATAAGAAGTGTCGTCTCTCTCCCTCCTGCGTTTTCTTTAATTATGTGTCGTCGTCTTGTTGCCAAAAAATTTGTTTGAGATATATGTAGGCGGCCGCCTACATGCCTTGTCTCCAGAAAAACGGAAAGGACGCGTCAAAAATTTGCTTCGTGATGCGCCTCCCTTCTCAAGTCTCTTTTGGATCTTCATTTGCATTGACAAGTTCACAAGAAATATGTATGTCCCCCCTCCCTTATTCTCCCTTATGTCGACTTCTCACTTCTGATGTTCTTCGTGCAAAACGGAAAGACATTGTTCTCCGAAATTAGCATATGTGAAACCGGAAGATATGCGGGAAGAGGTTTTTGTTATTTCCTTCTTCCAGAAGCATTTTCAGCCCTAGTGAATATTCACACATTCCCAGTTTTTAAAATTTCATATAGTTTAGAACGTAAGCTTAATTTCTGCAGTTAACAACTTTTTGATAGCTATGACAGCTTTTGAGATATGCGCATTTAAAGACAGCTATCAAGAGAGGCTACTTTATGGAAAATTGTCCAAATTTAGCAGTTTGTCCTGTTCTGGAACAATGCTGCACTTTTTTGAATTTAAACTCATTTTGTAGACCAAGTCCCGATCTTCATTTTTGTAGTTGACAACTTTTTGATAGCTCTTCACACTTTTGAGATACAGAGCTTCGTATCCCAAAAGTGGCTATGAAAAAGTTGTCAACTACAAAATAAGAAGTCGAAATTAGTCCTAAAATATCCTAAAATCGAAAATTCAAGAAATTTGGAAATCGGGATTTTTTATATGTAGTGAAAATTAGTTTTTTTGGCTGGGACTGGGGATTTTTCCGTTATGAGGCTTACCAATAAGTTTATAATGCACTTCTAGTGACCATGGCCGAGTTTTTGCAATTGCTCTTACACAGATTCTGTTGACTTACCTATCTATGTCAGGACCATAGCCAATTTTGAATCCGCTGAGTAGCGACTCAAAAATCTTCAGGTCCTCCAAATCAGCTCATTATTTAATTATCTAACATCTCAACCCTCAACACGTCCCTTTCACCTTTCCGGACCAAAATAACATTCTTTTTTTGGTCCTCCATCTCTCCTCCTCCCTATAACTTTATTGTGTGGTGCTCTTCCATCTTGAGTTATATATAAATAATAAAAAGAATAGAAGCCACCGCCGCTCCCCGACAAAGTCTTTTTTTGGGCACTAACCAATTGTGTGTGTCTGAACACCTCACCCAATTTGTTGTCTTTTTTTTTGGTTGGCGCTTTTGCGAAAGTCACGGATTTTTTTTCTTATACATATATTTATATTTATATCAGAAAAAAAACATTCCGGCGGTGTTATTCAGCGGAAACGGATTCCATCCAATTAGGTATCTCATCTCCAATTTCATTCTGACATCCGATATCTTCCCCTCTCTCTCTCTCTCTCTCTCTCTCTCTCTCTCTCTCTCTCTCTCTCTCTCTCTCTACTTTCTCACCTTACGCTCACAATCTCTCCTAGGCTCCGCCCCCTCATGGTTTTCATCGAGCATTTACGTGGTGAGCCGCCACGTGGCACCACAACAGTCTCGCCAATTTTGTGTCTAATGAATTGGAACGACGAGCAGTGTCGACAGTTTAAGTCATATATTCCGAAATTTGCGTCGAATTTCGATGCTCCAAGACAGGCGGCGGCTCCGGCTCCCCCACCCGCCTATGATTATGATGACCAGGATGAGCAAGAGCCTAAAAAGAAGAATGAAAATGATCATGGAATCGCTGATCGCAGTATGAATGATGTGTCCGCAGAGACCACGGGTGTGTGTTTTGGTGTTGAAAAGGGGATCCCGGTTTCGAAAATTTCCTTTTTTTCGGATACCGATTAAAATGTTCAATTCTTATTTTAGGATTCTTCTCACCAGTTCTACCAACTGTCGCGGATATCCCACCGAGCACGAGACCCAGTGAACGTGAGTTTTTTTGCTTTTTGGGATGAATTGGCCGTTTGAAAAAGTTGAAAAATTAAGAACGGAAATCTATTGGAAAAATGAGGGTAGGGGGATCCTTAGTTACGGTCTCGCAGGGAGAAGCCTGGTGTAGATTTACGGCGTAAATCTACACCAGGATTCTCCACGCAACACTAGGTAATCCCTCTGCCTTGTAAGCACCCCCTGATTCACTCTACCACAGTTTTCGAAAAAAAAGTTTGAAAAAAATTCACTGAGCAGCGACTCAAAAACAATGCACTTCAATAGTTGCACTAAAACCTTTGAATTTTTGAAAACTGTGGTCAGATTCCTCCTTCCCAATAAATGTGCTACAGCCTCTCGTGAGTTTTTTGTCTTCGAGCTTCTTTCAAGATCCATGTCGCTGAGAGAAACATTTCCAATAGATTTCCCGAAAAACTTGCTATCGCATTGAGCCGCTATCTGATTGATTTGCCCATGTACCCACTTTTCGAAAATAAATTAACATGACTAACAAACAAAAAACTAATTTTTCATGTCTGATTTTATTAACAAATATCCGCTTCGATTGTACTCACCCTTCTCACATATATACACACTTAAAAATACATATATAACACTCACAACATTTATATAGTGGTTTTCGTTTCTTTCCAGCAGTAACGTCGACGCGAAAACCGGCGTCGTCTAGAATGTCTCCTTCTCCTCCTACCACCACTTTGCCTGTTTTCTTTTTGTCACAAATCACCGATGGTGATGAGTCGGAAGACGAGTTCGACGGCTCCGGCGACGATCTCTTTGGTGGTGACGGCGTCGGCATCACCGCCGCCACTCAACCGTCTGTAACGTCGATTCCTACTGTCGTAACCACAAAAGTACTAACCACCACAACCACCACTGCACCTAGCAGCACGCATCGTTCAACGGTTCTGCCTAGACCGTATGCGAGTGTAAAAGAGGCCGCTGAGCAGAATCCAGACTACTTGGGATCTAGTATCTGGAATCAGGTGGATACTTTACCTGAGCCTATGGTCACAGGGCCTGCGTGGCGGACTAATAAGTCGGTGACGACGACAGCGACCACCACGGAATCGACGACTCCAAAAAAGAAGAAGACAACAACGACGACTACAACAACGACGACGTCTGCCACGACTACAACTCGTTACCAACAACGACCAAATTACGGTGAGAAACCAACACAGAAGCTTGCCGTGTCTGCCCATTCCCTATATACCCCCTTCTGTCTGTCCGTCCTCAACCTTTTCGTCCTCCACCAAGCTTTTTCTTCATCGTCTTGCCACCCCTTGGCTTTCAATGTCTTTTATTTCTTTTTGGCTGCTGACTTCATTCTTTTTGAGTTTTTTCAACTTTACTCTATCCGAACCTATCAGAATGATTGCCTTGCATCGAATTTCCTTTTTCAATTTCATTTTTTTGAATGCGCCGAGCTAATCTTCCTTTGGATTAGTAAGAGGGCTCTCAGATATATTATTCAGAGCCTTCTCGTATATATTTTTATATTTTTATCGTATAGTTAGGAAGACAAACTTTATAAATGCAATTGTTAAACATCAAGTCAGTTCTATGTTATGAAACGTGAAAAGTATCATTGGAAAGCTTGTCATTTTTCAGAACTTTGATCTTGTTTTTCTTGAATACCAGAAGTCGACGGGAAAAACTATATTTAAATTTAAAGTCAGCATTTTCTCAGCTTTCCAATGGTATAGGACAAGTCCCATAACTCCAAGCTGGCTCCATGTTTTTCCTTGCTTGCATTTTACTACAAAATAGGAATTTTTTCAAACATAAAACGATAAAACTTTTTTTGGAAAATCTGCATTGCAGCGTGCCAGTGCCTGTACCAATTTTCAAATCGTCGTTTTTATTCAAAAATTTTTTTTAAAAAGAGAATGTTAACATTGTCTCCTCAAAAATACCAAGGTATGGCTCTGCCTATTACGGTAGTTTTCTATATTCTGATTTTCGATGTGTCGATTTTTCTACCGCGATTTGCTAATCTGAAAATCTCAACAAAAAACGTTAGTCCAATTATAAATTTTTCTGATTTTCTTCATAATTAGCGTTGCTTAACTCACTCAAATTTTGGCAAAGTTATTGCGAACCCCGAAAAACGTTTCGTTCCAAAAAACTGCCACCATGTTTTTTTTATCCAGCGGTTCCAGTTCAATTCTCTTCTAAGCACATCCGCCACATCGTCGTAGCAAGCACATCAAAATTCCTCATTACCCGTCACTCACATTTCACCAAACACATATTCGGAGGGCCCCTTCGCCTTTCATCCCTCGTTTTCTCCTCCCCTCAAAAAAATTGTGCTCGTCTCTTCTTCCAACACAAAAAAATGTTTTGTGCCCGTTTTTCTTCTATTAAAAATGGCAGGTGATGCGTGAAAAGAGAGTTTTGTAGAGAGCCATTCGGTTTTTCTCTTTCGGAGAGTCCCCCTTTTCTTTTTTTTACCAATCACCCGATTGCCTTGGTTACCTTTCTTTTTCTCAGAAAGCCGCCCGTTTTTTTCTTTTCTTTGAAGGCTAGATGTAAAAACTCTATGAATCTATCAAGAGATATCAAAAAAGATGGAAAGTAAACTATGCATAATTCATTTGAAGACACAACGTCTTCTTCTTCTTCTTCTTCTCCTTACAAATGCGTAATCGATGCGACTAATCCCCACGACACCACCGCCTTTGATCATCGGTGGTGCATTTTTCATTTGCTCTTCGCTTCTTCTATGAGATAAGATTTGCACAGGAAGTGCAACGTTCATACATTTATGCATATATGGAGACGTCAAAAAAATGAAAAACCTTTCAAAGTTTTTTTCTCTCGCTCCCACTCTGACTCTCCATTCTTTCCATCATGTGAAAATCTCATTTCCCATTGCCATCGCCATTTCCCGCGCGTTACCTTCTAGAATATTCTATATCTTAACTTACCCCCTCGTAGTAGACGTACATGTAGTCCCGGCAACCAAGAAATCCAGAATTAGTTAAGAAAGTGTTTTCTACTGCAAAAGGGCACTACTTCAGAAGGCACCACCACCACAATTATCCAAATGAGCTGTGACATGTTGCTCCTTTGCTCCACCAACTTTTCCTATTTTCTCTCACTTTTTCTTTTTTCTTCTGTCTTGTAACTACATATGTGTGAGTACCATTTTTCATTGTCGTATGTAAATGTTTCAAGTGTTTTTTTTCTTCAAAAATCTGTCTTCTGTCAGAAATCCCCCTTTATGTTTACTAAATTCTCTATCTATTTGCAAATCAGTTCGGCTTTCTGTGTGTCTTCATTATTTTTTTCCCATGCCACCCGCGTGATGATGATTAGGGCGGGTGTTGCATATCACCAACTTTCAGTTGTTCTTTCACAAAACCAATAATTTCCAGACATCGACAACGAGGTCACCGCGCTTATCACAAGTAGCTTGGCTCCACAGAAGACTCGTCCCAAGTCGACACCTCACTTCACAGTTTATCCAGTCAGGCCGACGACGCCTATGGGAGATACCATAACCACGACAATGCAGGTGAGGAGGAAAAATGCGGATATCGAGGTTTTCTTTAATCATAATGTCTGCAGGCCGCCACCGTCACCGATTTCCCACGGACTCCACTCATCATGGGCTCCAGTTTGGCAGTGATCTTTGCCATCGCCGCAGTGGTGTTCTTTGTCTTCAAATGTAGACAGAATCCACCGAATTCGGAGCATTACACAATGGTGAGCTTAAAATTCCGCTTATTGTTAGCAAGGGGGTTTTGAATTGCTTAATTGCTTAGGTGCGTATCATAACTAGGAGTCGAAACGCAGCAAATACAAAAAAGTGGACCAATAACGAAAGATTGGAGCATGTGATACGCAAATTTTTGCTGATCAGCGATTCTGAGAGTTATCTTGTGCAAAAAATATACCAAAATGTAGATCGCACCAAAGCTCTATGCCCGTGAGCTGCTACGGGCCGTATGGCGGATTGTTAATGTGCCGTGGGCGGGGAAAAAGCGCCAAAAAACGCGAGCATAGCCATTCTAGCCCGGCCCGCGGCACATTAACGATCCGTCATTCGTCCCGTAGTAGATCACATACATAGAGCTTGGTGCGATCTACATTTTGGTATATTTTCAGCTCATAACGTTGCGTTTTAAGCGAGCCATTTCGGCCCGGTTTGCAAGTATGTAAAACATCACAATTCTAAAGTTTCCATAGAGCGCATTTGCGTCGCACCTCTAATTTTACTGAATTTTTGATTTCCAGGCAATGAAATCTCAATCTGGCTACACCGCAATCGCACCCGAACTCTCACCTCCCATGAACCATGATCGGAGTAATGATTCCTGCACTCAGCCGTTACTCGCTAAACCTCACGTGAGTCCATTCTCTCCCCCATTCACTTTTCACTAATCGCTCACCACTCTTATTTCAGATCAACGGAAATGGTTACGAGCAGCTGAAAGGAGCGGTAATAGCCAACGGAAACGGCGCCGCGACGGCCACAATGATGCGCAACGGAAACGGGAATGGGGTGGCGAAGAAAAAAGATTTCAAGGAGTGGTACGTATGACTTCGCCCAGGATATAAATTTCACTTTTTGTTTTTTTTGCCACTATTAAAAATGGGTACATTCGATCAGATATCACTTTCAAATGGTCTCTATTATATTTTTTTCTTTCATTCAATAATTCTAGGAGCTTCCACTGACATTTTTCTTAATTTGTTAATTCTTAAACTCTCACCTCTTCTCTATTCAGGTTGTGTCTTTCCCTTTTTCATCTTCATCTGTGTCTTACTATATTACTCTTGTATATTAAATCATCACACCTAATAAATGTTTTATATTCGAATTGAATTCTCGACAACGACACAGGCCAAATTAAGAACATTGTTGGAATGGGGGGAAACGAATCGAAGATCGACGATAAGCCATCAGAATATGAATAAGAATAATAAACAAAAGATGGTTCAATTCGATATGAGAGGACCGTCGCCCTTATTTCCACCACCCCCGTCTCGACGACTTCTTTCTCTCCTCTTTGTCTTGTTCCACGGGAAAAACGAAAAAGAAAACTAATTTCAAGTGAAAAAGCCCGATGCGCCGTCCGTGGCCAGCTCTTCTCCTACTACTTGCTCAATATTCGTTGGCCTGTATTGATGTATTGTTTGTAATTGATAATAAAACTTTGGAGGTATGAAATAAGGTTATTTAGCTTGTTAGAATAAAAAGAGTTTGGTGTTCAGGTATCAAGGAGTCGGGCAATTCAGGTAGCACGACAGATTCCAGAAGACCAACAGATCAGGAAGTGGGTTGTGCTGTCTAGGGATGATAGATATGTTCCGAGAGTGTTAAGGGTTGGTTGGATCTATTTTCATTCTTATGTCAACTGTCATTTATCTGTGATCAAATCAAGGTATGATTAAACTTGTGCCAGGTGCTAGTATACTGTAACTGACATTGGTGCAAGTGTGCTCTACCGTACTCAACTGATTTTTGGTACCTAGTATACTGTAACATCCAATTATGCGTGTGCGCTCTAGCGTACTACCATAGTACATATAAGTTTGGGTCCTATCGCAGCGAGATAGCTAATACTGAAACTGCGCTCTACCGCACTACCGTATTCTACAGTTTTTATGTGCCTATGGGTCCTAGTACACTAAGACAGAATATGATGCAACTGCGCTAAATCGCATATGCTCAGTGAGACAGCTAGTGAGACAGATAATACGGAAACTGTGCCTTACCGTATTCCACAAGGAAATTTACATAACTCATGTTCCTTTGATGCAACTGCGCTCTATCGCATTGTCTCGTACCTAGTATGCTATCAATCTGTAACAATTCTGAAAAGCTACAAATCAGTAATTAACACCCTGAGTCGCTACGCAGCATATACACCTCTGAAACTTCTAGAACAACGCTGAACTCCAATCCGTTTTGAGCACTATTCATGGAGATTACGACCGATTTTTGGAGATCGCAACCGGAGAAATAGCTAGAAGAACCGCAAGTGAGCACTTCACTCACATTTTCCTTTTTCCACTTACCAATATTTCCAGCCTTCCAACCCTTTGTCATCCTCCTTTTCTCCGAGACTCCCGTCAATCAAACCATGACAAATATGTGGAGAAGTATCTCCTTGGCTCCAGCACTTCATATCTATAGAATTGGAAGTTTCCAGAGAACTAAGTCAGTTGGAACCACCTTTCCATCTATAACTTATAGTCTTATTCCAGCAGAATGCTGTCAGAAGACCAAGAGACAGATTTTGAGAATCTCATCCTTTGTGGTCGCAACAAATCAGAAGTGTTCCATAACGAGTCAAGTAAGTTCAGCGGAGGAAATGAGATCAGAAGAAGTCCAACTTCAACACCTCGTGCATGGACATCGACTCGTGATCCATTCGTTCGTCGTCTCACTTTCTATGATGCTTCAAGGACCCTCATAGAGGAAAAGAAACGACAAGAGCAACAGGAGAAACTGCGTCAGTTGCCTCAAGTCACTTTTACAAGAACTTTCAAGAAAATGACCACAAAGTCAATGAGCACTACTACAACTAGACCAAAAGTCACAAGGAGTCCTTTTATTCACTTCAGAACTCCAACGAAATACGACTCCCAGAAACCTTTTGGGAAGATTCAAACTACTACAAGGTGAGAAGTCGGGAAATTATTTTCCTACTAGATTATTATCTTGTTTTGAGAACTCCGTGGTGGAAGACTACAAAAAATTCAAAGTCCACTCGTCCTCCTATTACAACAAGGTGAACTGTTTCAGTTAGTGGTTTCAGTTTAACAAAGAAAATCTTTTAGAAAGTTTAACGGGTGGAAGCCAAACTCAAATACCAGGTTTTTTAAGTAGATGAAGTAGTGTTTAGCTTCTGTAACTTTGATTTTTGTTCTGATTCTACTTGGCTTTTCGTGACCCCGGAGATTTCCATTTCTCCTTCCGCTTCCCGCCAAAATATTTTTTATTCCGCCTTCTCTTTTCCATTTTGCACTATTTCATAAACCGCATTCCGCACTTTGGTTGCTCAAAATTGCTTTCAAGCAGCTTTTCTCGTTTTAGCTCTGAAAAATTGCACTTTTTGGCTCCCGATTTTATTGTGACCGTACCTTCAGACCTCGACACCCTGTGCCCTCTACTAGAAGACCCATCTACTTCACGTCGGCACGAACTTATAGGTTTGAACTTGAATTTGTTGTAGCCAAGGCAAAAAGGTCGTCTGTAAATGTAGTCATACCATCCAGCCCTATCTTCTATCCTTTTTCTAGGAAACCTTTCTTCACAACCACTCGGAGACCGTATACTTCGACTCGTCTTCCATTTACTAGGTTTGTGTTAGGCGTGGTTAACAGTCTAGCCACAATAAAATACTCTAAATTACATTTCTGTCTTAGACGTCCTTCTGTCTACTATCCATCCACAACCAGGAGACCGTATACTCCAACGAGACATACTACTCTGGCACATAAATTTAGGTTCGACATGGATACTATTTCGTAGTTCATAGTTTATAGTCCTAATTCTATATATTCTAATATATTTATTCAATATAGCTGTTGTAGGACTTCTACTACCAGGAGACCAATCCCTACAACAAGACGTGGTACTATTAGGTTGGTCTAGACCAAGAAAATTAAAGTATGTCATGTTTCTATTTAGAATACAGTATACCACAAAAAGACCGATGACCACAGCAAGACTATCCAAAAGGTTCGGTAGAATAGTTGTTAGCTAGTCAAAACAGTTTGGGTTACAGTCAGAATCAGATGGCCACAACTACTACACCAAGGCCTTGGTGGATGACTACTAGGAAACCATCAACTAGGTATTTGTTTACCAGGAAAACTAACGTTGTTTTCTATTTGTCAGAGCTCCAAGAATCATGACTACTAGAAGACCAGTAACAACTACAAGGATGAGTACAGCTAGGTTCACATAAAACACCTTGTCAGATAGTTCAAAAATTTCTTATAGTGGCTATCAAATGTTTCCGAGCACCTCTCGTCTACCTTACACACCACCAAGGTATACAGACGAAACAAGGTTTGATTAGGATTTAGTTCTTAAATAATTGCATCTTTTAGACGTCCTGACTATTCTTCGGCGAACAACTTCAGTAAAACACGGTACCTATTTAGAATTACCGCTTTTACGTAGAAATAGATTAGTTGCTATTTGGTTTTGAAACGAGTTCAGACAGAAAACTACTGTAATTTGCTCAGACCTTATCAGTTTGTATCTACTACAACGAGGGCGCCATGGTGGATCACTACGAGGTGTGCTTAGTTTCTGGTCAGATAGTTTTTAGTGTAGTTGTTTGCTAGTGATGAATAACCTATCAGCTCTCAGATCTCCACAATTTGTATCTACAACGACAAGAGCTCCATGGTGGATCACAACCAGGTGCGCTTAGCTTCCTACTAGTTTTTTTGTATACTGAAGTTTTGGTAATAGGGCGCGGTTGTACAAGTTAGGAAGTACCAGAATAACCATACTAGTTTCAGACGTCCTCCTGTTCCGTATTGGAGTACCCAGAGACAACCAACACGGTAATTAGAAGTGTTAGTGTTATAGTTGAACTTTTATACAGAACCATGTTTCCACCAACCACCACTAGAAGACCATGGACCACTACAAGGTGTGGCTTTCAAATTTTGACTCTTTCGATTTCTGTTTCAAAGCTGACAGTCCATTTTTCTATCCAAACTATTTCAGAAAGCCGTCTGTTCCATATTGGAATACTCAAAGACAGTCTGTGAGGTAAATACTACTGCTTTAGTTATAGTCGAACAACTTTTGTTCTGTTTTCCGTTTCTAGCATTAGATAATCAGATCATTCTTATGGTCAGACCACCACTAGGTGTGAATATCGAATTTTTGCTATTTCCTACTATAAGTAGGAACAGCGGCCTTCTACTTGACAAGTGTACTTTTTTCTTTGCTCTAACTATACGTTTTAGTTAAACTATACGCTTTAGTTAAACTGCGAAAAAGCAAGGTCTCCACAAGTTGTGTGGTTCTCAGAGACAAGCAACTGGGTTATTTAAACTTGACTAATAAATATAGAAGAAATGCTAATAGTTTAGTTTTTCACATCTAGCCTTAGAAAATCTGTTCAGAACCCTACTTCCACCAACTACCACACGAAAACCATTCACTTGGACAACCACTACAAGGTGTGAAATTCAAATTAGCAATAATAATTGTTCTCTATTTATTTCGACGATTTCAGACCTCCCTTCATCCAAACTTTGATCACAAGAAAACCTCAATGGGCCTCCACTAGGTTGACTATCTTTATTCTAACTCTAAAATTTGTAAAATTTGATTTATAGAACACCCTGGTGGATTACTCAGCCCATGCGGTCTCGGTATACTTTTTGATCCGCTTTAGACGCTCTTTTTTCATTTTGTTGCTTTGTACTCTGATTTTTTAATGTCTTAGTTAATATTTCACTCTTTGAATTTTCAGCCACCCCGACTCTACCACACCTTCCCCAGCTCCTGCCTCAACAATCGACTTCCCACCCAGGAAACATGAAGGAGGAGAGGAATTCAGTGGGAGAAATTTCAAGGTCCGATCAAGAAGTGTTCATTTCGCCATGACAGAAAAACCTCCAGTGACCACTACGATGAATGTGATGAAGTTTTTCTCCACATCAAGAACTCCACTGACCACCGCGAAACCTTTGATTCCTTTCGCTTGTACTGCTGATGTATTTTTCCTGGTCGATTTGTCCCAGGGTACCGGTGATAAAAGTCAGCAGTGAGTTTTTACTTTCTTGGATTATATTCAAACACTATGTATCAGGTACCTGGACATCGCCGCGTCCGTTATAAGTTCCCTTCCAATATCTCAGGAAGCAGTTCGTGTCGGATTGATAAGTTATTCAGGACCAGGAAGAACACACGTTAGGGTGTACCTGGATAAGCATAATGAGAAGGAGAAGCTTATTGAGTATGTTACATAAAACCATATCATCTGAGAAAAGAGATGTTTCAGAGAAATGTTCCTAATGGAGAGACATGGCGGCACCACCAGAACCGCAGATGCAATTCGCTACGCCACAAAGATTTTTGAGGGAATGGCTCACCCTGCTAGACGAAACGTGAAGAAAGTTCTAGTGGTATTCACAGATGGATATTCACAAGATAGTCCGAGAGATGCTGCAAGAGTCGCCAGAGCCAAGGGGTTGCAATTGATAGCAGTAGCGGTGAAGGATCGGTTGGCGCCACCGGATGAGGAGCAGTTGGCTGAGATCGGAGGGCATGCAAGGGTAAGGAGAATAGATAGAATGGAAACGACGGTTCTGTTTCGTGTCAGTTTTTAACAGAGAGATTTTTAGTCACTGCCATATTCGAAACCTTGGTAAGGGTACTTAGCGCACTGTATGATAAGACGTAAGGCAATCGTAAATTGTGTCAGCACAACACTGTTCTTACAACTATGTCCCACCGAACTTCTCCTCAGAACTGCATTTTTCATTGAGTCTATCAAATTTTATACAATATTATACTGTTCCGGTAGAGCGTGTTTTGCATGAAACACACAGAAATTTCAATCAGGTCAGTTCTTACGGATCTTGCGTTACTATATGCTTTAACAGCGTTTAGCAAGCGCGCCTTACCGAAGTTTTGACAAATTTCATTAGAGCGCATTTACATAATCAATATCACCACATGAGCTGATTTCAGAACGTGTTCGTCTCCCCCAGTGGCCGAGAACTTCGCGAGAAAATAATTGGAACTCAATGTCGTCTGTAGACAATAATCTTAATAATCAATTAATTCATTTTTGACCATAATCAATAAATATTTACATTAAATTCCGAATATGAAGAAAAAATGCGCAATAGTTATCCTAACAACAGAGTTGAGGAAATCACCAGAGGGGAACAGGGAAAACGGGGAAGAGAGAAGGAGAACTGAAAACGGAGAGGAAAATTGAGACATGGTATGGGGCACACGGGAAGAGTGGGAGGAGCTAAAACTAGACGGCGTACTCATTTAAGAGAAACTTGACTACAATTTTATGCGAACCGAAGAAAGATGGGGGAGGAACTAGGGGGAGGTGAACCCGGTAAGGCGGAAGGAGATTGAACTTAAACATGGAAAATGTTTCGAAAAGGTGTGTGATGATGAAGATAAATACCGAGAAGAGAACAGAGATTAGTTAATGGAATGAAGACCCGCTTGGATCAGAGGATGCGTCGATTGTACGAGTGGTGTTGAGGTCACTGGCTGGAAGAGGTTCTGCAAAACTGTACAGGTGATTGATGGGGGTTGTGGAAATAGTATATTTGAAGTGTTAACAAAAGTATTTAATGTTGTGGAAGGGTGCTCGATTTGATATGCGGAATGTGTGTAAAAAATTGACTAATCCGTGAGAGACCATTTTCGAAATATAGTGAAGGAATCGAGCACGCGAGCGAGATTTCTTTTATGACTAACCACACAACTTTCAGATTTAGAATATCCGACCGTCTATTGCTTAGCTACGTATCTACGTGCAATTACTGTGAGTTGATACTCAGCAAATTAAAAGAAAACACTATTTGGAAGATTTTCCAAGAAGTATGATAAACCTATGTGGTGACACTAATTGGAGTACGGAATCCATCAGGTCTACCTAATAATTAAAACAATGTTGACATGATTACTGTACTGAGACGTCGTGAGGGTTCTAAATCTTCGGCTAAATTTGATGTACGATTTGAATGAACAGAGCAACACCACTTTCAGTTCGATTATCCAAAAAGATTCAGATTCCTTATCTCTCTCTCTATTTTTCAATATTAAAAAACTCACATGTTGCATGGCTCTTGCCACAAGTTGCTGTTGCTGCGTAAACTGCTGAAGCTGTTGTTGAGGCGTCAATGGTGAGTTAAGTTGTGAGCTTAAACTTGTCAACGAGTTCAACTGTGTTTGCAACTGTTGATTAATATTCAACTGTTGTGGTGTCAACTGTTGAGGCGTCAGGCTCCCAATAGTTGATGGTATTGAAATTCCGAGATGTCCGTTTGCGAATGGATTCAGTGGAGATGTTGTGACACTGTTGCTAACCGCGTTTCCAACAGCGGTCGACAACTGAGCAGCGGCCGCCGCGATCTGAGCATCGTGAGCTTTCGCTTCTTGCTCAGCACGCGCTTTCATCGCGTGGGACTTCATATGGGCGTTGAGTGACTTGACCTTTTCGAAGCATTTATCACAAAGTCGGCAATGGAAGAATCCATCGGCACTTGGCTGGGCACCTTTCTTGCTAGCAGATGCAGATGGGGTGTGATGAGCTCGTGGGAGGGATGGTTGGTAGTTCTTCTGGATTCCGAAGAGATCCTTAGATGATGGGGAGAGACCAATGAGGGGATCTTCTCGTGGGGAGGACATCATGGGTGACGTGCTGGAATATGAAAACATGAGGGGGATGGTTGCGCTGAACTTGTTGTACTTAGAAGAGCAATGTGCCCAATTTTCACACAGAAGTATAGAAAATTATACGACTAGAAAGCTGAGATCAATAAAATTCTGAATCTAGTCTTCTCGACTCTTCAGGCTTCCCAAAATTAGAAAAGTTTACTTTTATTCTCAGTATTCCAGCCATTTATCTATCTTTTTATTTAAAAAAACTCACAACGCCCTATCCCTGAACTCGAAATGTCCGTTTCCATTAAACGACGCATCTGTTGCATTCGACTCGTTATCCGACTCTCCTGACTCGACCAATGACAGCTTCTTAACTGGCGCCGTCGGTTCTTCCAGTTTATTTTTCTGCAAGTTGATATCCAACAATTGTCGTTTCCTCCTCAGATTTCTCAGTTTTCGGTAGTCATCCGGGCAGTCTTTCTTCCACGAGTAATAGAATTGGACGCATTCTTTGACAGATTTCCCGGCGAGCTCTACAGCAACCTTATCGAAATCCTTCTCCGATTTGTAAATTGCATCTTGGAACTGATAAATCTCATCTGGAGTCCAAAGGACGGTGTCATTGTACATATACCCGAAAACACTAGAGTAATGCTCCCAATCCAGTGTGTCACTTCTCAACAAATCCTCCACTGCCGCCTCGATATTTCCCTTGTTTTCCATAAGGAGGTGCAGTGCCAGCTCCTTGTTTCTTCCGGCTCTCGGACAAGCTTGACTGCATGCGAGCAATTCGAATGCGTTGACTGAAACACAATTACATTAGGTATTCTTTCTGAGAAACAAAACTCACTTTGTTCCTGATCGATATCTTGCAAAATGTCCGATGAGAAAACAATCTCGTCGCGGTCATCGATTGCTTCAAGCTCAGTTTTTGGCACCTCTCGTTCGCACCACTTTTTGACACGTGCTTGATAGTTTCTGCCGAGGTTGATGTGGCTGAAAATTGAGAAGGATTAATATTACAGCATCGAAAAGCCGAGACTTTTAATATTTTTTTCGGAGACCTAATGAAAATATTATGCATCAACCTGAGTAGCTGTGCGACTGTCCAAAAATGTTTTGGCCTAAATAGCATCTTTAAGTTTCATAAAATTTTTTATACGAATGGATTCTCAATCAGGTGTATTTTTTATAAATTGAGGTGACATAACTTTTGCACAAAACTAATTATATTCACAAGCAGCCCATTCTGAGTTGCTGAGTAGCGACTCATTTAGGACCCGAAGAAAAAGTGAGAATTTTCTTGAAATCGCGCGCCAGTTCAAATTTTTAGTTCAAATTTTTTAACTTTTCCAAAAAACATAACACTTACGGATTGGGGTCACTAATCTTGGGTCCTTCCTCAATCTCATAGTAGCCATCAGACATGCAAGATGCTTTTCTGATCGCTTCCATCGACTCTTTCCTCTCCGCCTGCATCTTTTCATCAGCAGACGACGTGGACGCCCATGATTCCTTCCGTAACGCCTCGAGCTCATTGGCAAAATTCGGCTGGTTCATTTGTTGGGCCATGTAGAAGAACCCATTTTTCCTTGATGGTCCATCGCCGTCTTCGCTCTTCTTTTTTCCGTTGAGAAGGATCTTCATGTCACCATCAGTGCCGTTTGTACTGCAGCTAGGGGTGTTCTCGGTTTCTGGCTGGAAAACAAATGTTTTAAGCTTCCTGGGGAAGGTTCTTAAATAGCGCTTACCTCTGTTACTGGAGACAACGTCAAGGCGGACTTCGCGATCTGACAAAACAGACCGGAGCCGTTGCGCATAGGCGCCAAAATTGGCGGCGGGGTGTAGGGCAACAATTCTGTTCCGGAGGTGGATGACGGGATGAGCGGGTTTCCACGTGGCGTGCGGAGTTGACTGAAATTTCCGTCGTTGAGCATCATTGGTTTGGAATAAGAAATATGAGAGGAGGAGGAAAAGTTTTTTGTGGTAAGGGAGGAGCAAAGTGACTAGAACGTTATCGCGAAAAACTGCAAACTAGCGAGCAAAGTTTTTCAATTCGTTGCGACGCGTCGTGCTGGAGAATGGACAATAACACATGGAAGTGACACTTTGCGGTGCTATCAGACAGTCAGGAGAGGGAGAAATAGTATGGATTTTTGAGAGTATAAAGAGACAATTTTTGAACACGGAAGTGTTGTTGGTGGTAGACAACACAATACTCTACAAAAAACTGGAAAGATTACGTGTTTTTGCAACAATGTTATAGGTGAGAGACTGCAATTGCAGGGGTCACACATTTTTTGGTGTTGCCCCGAAAAAAAACCGTCTGAATCGAAATTCGGGAAGTTTCGATTTGGAGCAGCACCAATTTTCCAGGCAAAATGAAGGAAAAATGATTGAGAAAGACATTAGCCTATTCGAAAGAATGTTTTATAGCTAAAAACGGAGCCAATTTCTAACATAATACGGAGCAATTTCGGAGCAATCTCGGGACATGTGGAGTCGGAACAAGGGAGAGAGAGAGAAAGAAAATAGAAAGTATTTTTTCTGAAAAAAACGCCACGGCGTATGGAGACAGAAAACAAAAACACAAAGTTCAACTCTCTGTTTTTCAGATCATTCTGACAGAGGCGGAGACAAAACACTCACAAAAAAGAACACAAAATGAGAAAAAAAGGGCGACGACGTCGACTACAAAATTGGAACGATGTCTGAATTGGGAAGCAGTCAATGGGAATGGGTTGGAAATTAGGTGTAGAGTCTTCGTGATGTTTGGGTGGTGAGATTTCAGAAGAATTGGTGGACTTTGAGATGCTGTCGTAGGGTCTAGGACAGTCGTAAAACAAGGAAAAGCCTTGGAGTACACTTTTGTAATTGAAAACTTTTTGAAAGCTCTGCAAGGTCTAGGAGGGCACAGAGGAGACAGACACTCTGCTTCTCTGCTCCTCTCTCTTCTAGCAGTTGTTACAGTCTGTCTTTAGAGGCTCATATCTCAAAAGCTGGAATAGCTATCAAAAATTTGTCAACTGCAAAAATGAAGATCTAGTTTTAATCTACACAACGGATGTAAATTTAAAACTGTAAAAACTTAGCAAGCTCTTGAAAACAAGTTGAAAACAAGTTTCATTTTTAAAATGTTGTACATATCTTCGAAGCTTGGAAAGTAGCCAAAAATGTGTTAACTACTGAAAAAAGGCATAATTATAGTCAATTTAACAAAAATAATATTAAAAACATTTAATAAAGATTGATTGCGCGATAATGTTTCAAAATCATCGAATTCTCTAGGTCTTGGAGCTTTGGCAGCCTACTTTTAAATATGTATATCTCAAAAACTATGTAAGCTATTAAAAGTTGTTCCAGAAAAAAATCCAGGGTTGTCTAACCGAAGATCTCTGGTAAAACATGGACACAAAATAAGTGTTCGCATATCATACATGTTTTCTTGCACTTTGTCATACGAACGGAAATTAGATTCGAGAAGAATTAGTTCTTAGTTTTCCATTAAAAAATACTTATTTGAAACTATAGTCGAGGTAGACACCGATTTCAAAAAAAAATGTTGAAAAAATCTCATTGCAATACATATTGTTCAAAAACGGTGTTATGTAGACGGCGCGTCCGTTAGTCGCAGGCGTCGCCTCGCGCCAAACCAAAAGTGCACGCAACCACTTTTCGCATTCTTCCCTTCTGAACATAATGGAGAATTATAGGAAACGCAGACAGTTCGCAGGCCGGTAGTGCAAAGATTAACACAGCAACAGCAGAAGGAATGAGAAAAGACACTGTCTGTTTGTTGTTTCACCGAACTTGAACGGGTGAGGGAAGGCTTGAGAGAGGGAACAAGAGAATATCCCTCTGATAAGCAATCATCACATGATTCCTTGCAACTGGACACTCGGACAAAATAAGAGACTTGAAGGGACCATGGAGAGGGAAAGAGCACAACACGTTTTTTGTTGCGCTATCCTTCCTTCCGCAGATAGAAGAGCACATCGGGCACATTGGGGACGGAAACGGACACAGAGAGAGAAAGAGAAAGAGATGGAGGGTGCACCACGGATGAAAAAAGGGAGGAGAGCAGGAGAAAAGAGATATTTTGAGGAGCAATGGGATGCTCTCTCTCTTCTTATTGCGCTTGCAAAAGTGCATGAATCTTGCATTAGGGGAAGAGACCTAAAAATGGGAATGGAAATGAAAAAATAGAATTGGAGAAAAAAGAACATTGTTGCAAGTGAGCTCTATCGACGTTGCGGTGGAGCGAGGTTACCAAATGAGCAAAAAGGTTTCAAGACGTCTCAGTTTTCAAATAGCATCGTTTCAAAATTTCAAACTCAGAATTCAAAAAAAGGTGAAAAATAAATAGTTTTCAGTTTTCCGGTATCGAAAGGTCTCAGTTTTAAAACAACTCGGTTATAAAACGTCTGGATTTAGAAATTTTATAAAACTGTGTCGACTAATTCTTGTTTTCTGTAACTACGGGTGCGCACTGTCTACGACGTAGCATGTTGACTTGGAGTTAGCGTTTTCTAGTAAGCAGAAAATAGTTTTTTTGCAAATTTTATTTAACAAAAATAATAATTAGAAAAGAATGTTGAAGACGTGAGAATTCTGAGTATTTAGTCAAAATTTTTCTAGCGCTAAATCGTACTGAAATACGAAGCTTTGAAGTTTTCCCTACGTGTATTGATATTTGAGCCCGTTACTAGAAGGTTCTGAAGACGTGAAGATTCAGAATCTGCACCCGAAGTTCTTCTAGAATCAAAATCAATTAACTGAAATACAGGAGTTTAAAAATTCAATTTCACTTTTCACCTAAACTTTCCACATTTATCATTCCTTTTTCTTTAGACGGTCAAAAATCGGAAACACTCAAAAATAAATAAACAAAATTCCGATAGTGCAACCAAAAAAAGTGAGGTCAACACTAGCAAACTCGCTCTATAGAGAACCACTGGTCGCCTAGGGTTCCGCGGCGTGGCGATGCGTAGGAAAGATTCCATCGGAAGGGAAGAGACCCGCGTAGAAAATGTAGGACTTGATGGTTAGTCTAGTGATCATCTCTGCCCAATTGTATCGCAGGGAGAGAAGTCATCTGATTAAGAAAGCAGTGACGAATCCGTTCGGTTTCCATTTCTTCTCCCCTCTAGATTCACATCCCCCATCCCATTTCTCCCCCTCTAGACACCAAAAAGCTTCCACAATGTTTATAGCATGGAGACAACGCCGAGGGGGTCACGAGACATGTTTTTTTCTATTCTGCAGACGCGGGCAGCCTTCCTGCAAATGCACGTCCATCTCTCAGCTGCACCCTCCAAACGCACTATACTATTTCCCCAATTTTTGTGGAAAAACGAGGAAAAGAAAGAAGGAAGAAGAAGAAGAAGAAGCATCAGGCGACCCGAGACACATATTGTCAAAGGGAAAGGGAGAAAAGAGATACCTCTGATCATCGATACAGAGTGAAAGAACCTGAACACTAGAAGCTAAATGAGAAGGAGTAGACAGGGGAAATTAAAAATTGTCGCTTCTCCACCTTCTTCTTTTGTTTTTCTCATCATAACACAGAACTAACGGAAAAAATATATACTTATGCTAAGCAGAATCTCAAATTGTGTGGATAGTTAGATTCTCTGAGGAATCAGAATACAGAGGTACAAAAACAAATGCGGTCTAGACAGAAACATAAGAATGCGGTTTTTATACGTAATAGGTAGGCTCTGTATCGATCGGAACAGGTATTCACTGCGTAGCGACTCAAGCACTTAGATTTACAATAACAGCGGTTTGAAAATTTAGAATCATTTCACGCGGAGCATTAGTTCTCCTTCTATAACGAAAGCTCGAGAGCGTTCTAACTTCGTATTGTTCATTGGTAGAAAAAATCGGCTGCGTAGCGACTCAAAATGTTCAAAACTTGGGATGGTCCTAAAAATGTTTAATTAAACACTATTCTTGCCGATCAGAAAATAGGCCAGAAAATAAATTAAAGTTCTTAGATTTTCGAAAACCAAAAAAATAAAGTAGTTTATGTGCTGAAACGCCGGAAAACTCGAAAAAACTCGATTTTTCAAAAAAGAACTCCATAGTTAGAAAATCAAAATCTGCGCTCTAGTGATAAAAGAGAAAGAGACGCAGAAAACTAGAGAGTCTTCTTCACTGCGTCTCTCTCTCTCTCCTTATCACAACTTGTCCAGCTCCTGTCCATCTATAGAACAATGCAATAAAATCTGTACGTTATCATGAACAAAACAATTGGCACCTCTCCTCTATTGACACTTCAAACCGTTTTCATACCAAAACCGAGACGAAACCAGTTTGATGGTGTCAGGGGAAGGCAAAAACTTGCGAATACCTCCCTCAATTTCTTTTTGCAAGACGGTGGTCGGTAGGGAGAGTGATGTGATCACGTGCAAACATCTCAGACACACACACACAAACAGTTCGGAGAGACTGACTGACTGTGAGAAATGAGGAACGAATGGTGGGAAATTTGCACCGTACCGTGCGAAATTGAAAGTTTAGGGAGTAAAAACTTGAGCTCACTAGTCTAGTCTCTTACCTCTTCAATGCCATAATCGATGCTTTCCGAGATGGAACATTGTGATGTGACTTCTTATGTTGCTGTTGTACTTGTTTCAGCAATGATGTAGCGGAGAGAAGGAATGACGGGGATAGTTGTCTGTCGGATGCTGCTTCCATCTGTAAGTCGAAAGTGTTGTAAGTACGCTCTATTGACAAAACTGGTTTCTATGATCTTTGACTCTCTCATCGAACTTTCTAAACTTTTGTACGTGCGACCTGTCTAAGAAAATCTCCCTCTCCTTTTTTTGGTTTGGAGTGAAAGAGACTTTGTTTATTTTGTCTAGATGTGAGGTCTACACAAAATGAGTGCAATATTGAAAAGATGGGGAGAAGAACATTCGGAGTGGCGGGGAGTAGACTAGATACACATTTTCTTGGTTTGATGAAGTCGGATGGTCGGACGAGGGTCTTTCGGAACTTGATAAGGTCAGAAGATCAATTGGTTTTATATGAATGGAGGGAAACATGTCAGACTTATCTGTCGGAAGTCTAACAAGGTTTTATAGTTTTAATGCCGTCGAGCGCGGTCTTGAAATTTTGAACGTTACACGTCACAGGTATTTAAAAATATAAAACAATGTGATAATTTGTCGTTTCAAAATTCGTTTTGCGATCATTTAAGGCTTGTACATCAAAAACTAGCAAAGATATGAAAAAAGGTTTTATGTATAACAAAAGTCATAAAAGTTGAACTGCCTACAACAGTAGGAAAGCTCTGTTCTTGGTTTCTAGTACTCAAAACCTTGTTTTTCTTATTTCTGACCCTTTAAAATCTCTATTTCAAAAAAAAAACAAAAAAGTTTTGACACCAGGTGGGATCGAACCCTGGTATCTCGGGGTGCAGTGGTTACTGTCTACCTTAACCACTCGGTCACCGTCGAATTTTTTGAAAATTGTAGGAAATTCAAAACTTTTGAGGGTATATGGTATTTTGACATTAAAAAAATACTAATTCAGCAGTAAAAACTCCGGTTTTTCTTGAAAAATAGAATTTAACCAAAAAAATCGTTTGACTAAAATAAAAATCTAGGTTCCATCCACGACATAGAGACACGCTTAGCTTAAGACACATAACTGAACTCCAAATAGTATACGAGCTGCCAAAAGTAATCTTGGCCTATTTTTCTGAATCCAAAAAATCCAATTTCCAAAAAGAAAAAGTGTATCTAATCAGCTCACCTAAACTCAAACTCCACTAAAAATATCTAATCCAATCATACTTTTGGACACCTGCCACCCAATAAAGTTCCTTATTGCTATAAAAAGGCACGTACATGATCAATCGATTCCTAAACTATATCATACCTTAATTGGCGACAACATTTCCGACTTCACAGACGATTGTGGCTGCTGCTGTGGTTGGCCACTTGTCACATCCATCATGTCGTGAGATGGATTGCCGAATCTGTAAAAAAAAAAGTGATATAATGATAGTTTATACAGACATGATTATAGTGGCTTAGAGAGACTACATTTTCGAATTAAAAATATATTTATATAGAGTTGGGAGGGATTTTTTTTTAGAGATTTGAATTGAACACTTGGTTCGAGAGGACTTACAGAATGTTCGAGACTAGGAACATGGTCTACGTGTTTCGACACTTTTGACAATACCAAAAAAAGTGTTAGGAGAGGAAAATTGTGTTTTGATGAAGAGAGAGAGAGAGGGGGGTGATTCACGTATTGTATTGTGCTGTATTTGACAAGCTGCCAGTCAAATAGAGAAAATGAAAAAGTGGCAGATTCGTCAGAAGTATGGTTTTTTTGTAGGAAATAAGAACAAATTTGGTTCGGATAGTTTGTACTCGGCGTTGGATAGTGGATGGTGCAATTTTCAGGCAATTTGAATTTCTAGGCCACCGGCTACATCGGTCTGCGATTTGCCAAATGTTTCCCTAAGAATGACGCATTCGGTTGTTCTAAGCTTGATAGTCGAGGAAAGTTCGGCCATCATCGGTTCATAAAAATGCCAACAATATTTCTTGGTTTTTGACAGGTTTTTGCCGGTTTTGACCCATTTTTCAGAAAATTTTCAAGTTTTTATGTGTTTCCTAAGCCTAACGATCGTTTTTAGTTCATAAAAACACTAAAATATGAGAAAAACTGCAAAAACCTTGATGACCGAACTTTTGGGCAGATTGGGTTTATAGGCCACGATTTCTACAGCTCCATAACAGAAAATCCAGCAAACCCGCTCCACGGCAATCCCCTAATTTCCGGTAGAGCTTGTTTGCCACCGCATGACTAGATATGAACTAACTGGTCGGAAAATTTGAAATTTAGAAATAATACCTTTCAAAATAAAACCGAAATTGAAACAAACAAGTGTTGAAAATCCGATATCAAATTCTTATATATATACTCTACCCGCGTGACAACTAGAGGCCCCCCTTTTTCTCACCCTTCATCCCCCTCCTCCATCAAAAAACCAAAAATCACAATTGAATGCGGAAGGAACATAGTAGGGATAGAAAACCGTCACACTTTTGGATCTTAGACAAAAGTTACAACATTTTCAGAAAAAACTTTCCAATTTTTCAGGCTTGAGGCTGGTGGCGGGGCGCGTAAGAAAAAATAGAGAAATGGAAAAAAAAGAGGAAAAGAGACACTAGTAGAGAAAAGCGAGACATACACACATACGCCCTCCTCTTTTTCTTTTTCTCTCTTCTTTTTTCCCTCTTTTTCCAATTTTTTCGGTTGAAAACAACGAGGGTCTACGAGACGCGACAGCAACGACGACCGCAGAATTTGTGTCTGTTCTTCTGCAATACAGCAAAACATGGGACGAACGATGGGAGGGGTATCGAAAAGTATCGAAAACAAAAAGTGTATTTAAGTGACGTGGAAAGTTCAATTAGTCTTCTTCAGAGGGGATTCAGAGATAACGTGAACAAAGTGGGATTTATTCTGGGGTAGGGTGGTCAACGACTTGGAAAAACAAACATCTTTTGAAAAAAATATGGTACGTTTTCCTGCATTCAATAAATATGTTTTGAAAAATCAAGAATTCTGAATCTGTTCTCAAATTTTTGCTAGGAATAAAAATGATCAAGATATATGGTTCTTTGACAATGGAAAAATTTTAAGATTCCGAAGAAGAGCTTGACCTGAATAGTTTAAAAAATATATATTTATATATCTCTAAAAAGCTAAGAGCGTAAGAATTAATCAGAATCTGTTACAATTTTTGGCTAGAACAAGACCTGGCCGAGATACAAGGCTTTTATCAAAAAATGAGCATATTTTCTAATGGAAAATGCGTTCAGATATTTTCAAACACCAAAATTCAGTAATGTCTTTAAATAGAATAAATTTTGACATTTTGATAGAAAAAAGTGAGAAAAAGGTTTTAGAAACAATTTTTGAAGTCGGATCTAACTATTTATGTAAATATGACGTCGCTCGGTTTCAAACACCTCTTATCTCAGCTAATTTTTAATTTAGACTAATGTTGGTTACATAATTGCAAAGTTGAAGTCTTGAGGACTTTGTATTTGTATTTGGATTTCGGCGACGGCTAAAACAGACCAAGATATGGAGGTTTCAATTTTCAAATAATCCTGTGTCTCTGCTTTATTTACAACTAATCAAAGTATCTTACAACCTTTAAAATTTTCGTATTATTAATTTTTTAATTTATCGCAAATTCCGTACTAGCAAAACCTTCCTGTGCGATCTTTGTCCTAAAACTGAGAACTTGTACTAATCTAACCAGATTTTTTTCTATTTTCAGAGAGAAAATAAACTGAAATTTATATATTTTTGTGTTTTGAGCTATTCTAGGGAACGGCTTGTTTGTCTGTGGCTGTGAGGTGCTTGATGATCAAAACAAAGTTGGAAAAAGAAGAGAGAAATGGGAAATTGGAGACAATCGAGAGAGAGAGCAAGAGCGCAATACACAACTACCACCTTCTGATGCTTCTGATTTGGATTTAAACTGAATTAAAAAAAACATCTGTCCTTTTTCTTTTGACTGGTAGACTAAATAAGATCTTTGAACATACATATATAGGAAGAAAATTCACGACATAATCAAACTTTTTTTTTCTGATTTTTGAACTTTCGATTAGTGAGAAGGAAAAATTCTTTTGAGCCGACTGAGACTTTAGTGGGAATATTGTGGGAAGAAAAAATATGACATGATGGAGGGAATAGACCGGAAATCTGGAAAAGAAGTCTAGGGGATATCATGTTAAGATTACACGATGACTGAACATTTGTCTAATGCGAAAAATAGCATTTCTGAAAATAGACCGGTCTGCGAGATTGAAGTTTAAAAGTCATACCGGATAAGAACTGGTTGTTTCGAACCGATATAGTAATTAAAACCACCCTGCTTAAGGCTATCACAGTTATCACAGGTCCCAAGACACGGTTATTATTTGGCAGTTCTAACTCGTACCAGTTTTAAAACGGAATGTTCTCAGACTTATCAGTTTTGCATTTTTGGGGCTGGAATCACTCGTATTGAAATAGGTTCAAATAAGGTTCAAAATGGTTCCAATTTGTATCAGTTCTTATCGGTGCCGTTCTTATTCGGACATAAATGTTCAAAGTTGCGAAACAAGAACAACCCGTTTGAAACTGATAAGAACCGCCAAAGAGTAACAGACAATTTATGTCATTCAATTCAAACCATACCGGATCTAATGCATATGCGGAGATGTTTGAGTTTTAGTAACTCTAAAACGGAAGATTCTAATCGTGAACTGCTTTAAAACTGTAAAGAACCGCCCATGTTTTATGAATAGTTTTAAACCGTCCCGGCTCTAAACTTTTTTTCATTTAAAAAGTGGTAATGTTCATTACACCCGTTTTAAAACTGATACTCATTTTAATCTAAGGCAAAGAGAATAATGATGTCCAAGTTTTAAGATAGCCAGTTCTTACATTAACCAGCTCTGACCTTTAATACTGACTAGTTAATCTCCAGGTCAACATTCTCATAAAGCTATTTTTTATATCTCTAATCGGCTCAACCATAATCCGATAAGGAACTCTGATTGCTTGTTGTTTTGAACGAAGTTCAATATTCTCAGAAGTTCTGACATTTTCAGTTCTAAAGGTTCTCGGAATATTAGTGGGAAAATTATTTTCTTCGAAAATAAAAACCGGAACAGAAATTTCAAATTGGAGTGGTCAAAAATTGAAAAACGACCAGAGCCAAAGTTGTTTTCAGCCTTTTTCTTCTTGATGAACAACGCCTAGAAGAAGGAAAAAAAGAGGAGAAGAAGACGGAAATGAATAAAAAAGGGAGGAGGGTCCCCGTCTTCTTCATCTTTTGCAGCTTTTGGAACCTATATTTTGCAAGGAAAAAGATGAAGAAGGAGCGGCAAAGATGGAGGATGTAAAGAGCTAGAGGAGCATTTCATAAGAATAAATTTAGTAGGCGTGTCTATTTAAAAGTACTGGTAGAATAGGGGGTAATAGGTATTAGGAAGAGAGTTCTTGAAAAGTTGAAGACAAAATTTCAGAAAAATAGAGACGAAGGCAAAAGCATTTTTTGCAGCTGTCTAACTTTCCGACACCGATTTCAACCAAATTTTCCTATTTTAGATTCATAACTTGAGTTTCTAGACACGCTTTTTCTACCTGTTTCAATAGAAAAAACTTCAAAAATAGCATTTCTTAGACGAAAACATTTTTTGAAATTTGGCGACTCATTGACATCGGTTTCAATTAAATGTTCTTGTTTTACGGTGAAATTTAGGTGTCTTGACATAAAACCATGCTTTTTTACCTATTTTAATAGAAAAAACTGAAAAATTGTATTTTTCATGTCGAAAACATGATTTGAAAATAGTCAACTTTCCGGCGCCGATTTCAACCGAATTTTTTCATTTTACGGTAAATGTTGGGTTTCTAAACATGAAAACAAGCTATAAAAATTTTGGTACACCATCAAACATCAATTTGTAGGATAAATCACAAACTAACGTATTAATTTCAGCTTTTTTCATGCCACCTTACAAATCGAACAACAAGACCTTTGCTATCGACTAAGGAACCCAGAAAACATAGTTTTTTGAACAAAAAATAAGACTTGACAGACTGTGTCCCTATATCATCCAAAATTCTCAAAATTATATTAGTTGTGTAGATAAAATCTAGACCTACATTTTTGTAGTTGACAACCTTTCGATAGCTTTTCTTGTTTAAGAGAGAGATGGTAGAGAAGCTAGAGTGTCTGACTTCTCTGTGTCTCCTCCTCCTTGCAGTTAGGTTTTGCAAGCGCGTATCTCAAAACCTAAAGGAGCTATCAAAAAGTCGTTAACTATAAAAATGGAGGTCTAGGCTCGATTTGCATATTGAACTAAAAATTGCAACAACTTGAAAAGTGAGCCAGCCACTATACTCGATTCCCCCAACTCACGGGTTATCGGCGTGCTCCAACTTGATTTCCACCCGATGTCCTGTCGAATGTTTTCTCATATGCATTGGATTGTGATTCCCATTGGCAACTGGTTGCTGAAACGTTTCGGATTATAGTCTAGATCGAAAAAAGCCAATAAACTAATCCCCCTCACCTGATTTCTCCAATCTTGATGTGGTGGGTGTTGGTGATTAGCATGATATGGATGGATATGATGGTTTGGCATGAATTCGTTGTGTTGCCACGTACGAGGTGTCTGAAATAGAGATATAAGAGATAAGAGCTAGTCTTCTTTCTTACATATTGATCTGGATACATATGATGCGAGTTTTGGGATGAGAAAAAGTTCGGTGCCAGCGAGCATTTTCTGGGCGGTACCGAAAAATTGTTGGGGGTCGGGTAGTTGGGAAGCTCGTCGAAACGGACACGTTGATTGTTTTTACGGTTACTGTTACCGTTTCCGTCCTAGAATCAAATTGTTATAAGAATTACAGAAAAAGAGACTCACCGATGAGAACTGTGGTGGCGGTGGTGTGACGTTTGGCGGTGAGAATCGGAGTGGCTCGTAGGAGAAGTTTTTCGTCTGAAATATATATATATATATATATATTTAACTACAAACTACGAATAACTAAAGGCAGATCTGGCGTTCCGTCGGAGCTTTTCTAACATGATTTTGAAAAGATTTGTTTCCATCGGTTTGGTATAGTCAGACTGATTAGGAAAGGACCTCGGGTCGAGATGGAGTTGTTAAATTTTCAAGAACGAGGTTTGGTTTTCTAGGCCACCACTATCATCACAAGTTTGCAATATTTTCAGACCAATTCATGGAAAAACTCGAAAAAATCCTTCCAATTTCAATTAATAAATTGGGTATGTCAATTATCTATTTTGACGAATAAAATTCCTTTTTTTTCTTTTTTTTTCTTTAAACACCACGAAATCTAAACCTGGCGTAAAATATGATACATTGTGACGTCATCAGTACGCAAACACAATCACGCAAAATTGCGGACTCTACTTGTACTCCTCTCGGACAAGTTGAATTTATTGATTATTCAACGGATTTTTTTGTTGTTTTTTTGTCAATTTCTTGATTTTCTTGAATTTTTCATTCTATTTTCTGAGTTAATTATGAAATGTGCTTGATTTTAATAAAAAAGTGCACAAAAACGCTGAAAAATATCGTGTTTTTTATTAAAAAGTTTGCTTTTTCGAGTTAAAAAAATGTTTGCACTTATATTTTATTAAAATCTTGCAAATTGCAGAAGTTATCAGAGAATTCGCTAGAAAAGAAGTTATTTCGGAAAAACAATAAAAATCAGACCTGTCAAAAGTCGGGCCGGCCCGGCCCGATTGGTTCGGATTCAAAAGTGCGTGCTCATTTTTTAACAAATTTATTTTTGAAACAATCGAATAAACGTTTCTCCGCTAAACCCGCTCTCGCTACTTTTGTTGCGCCTCACTGTTTTTAACTCATATTCACTGTATCTTTTGTTACTCTTCTCATCGTTCTTGTTTATTTCCAAAATCTTTAACAACATTCTTTTTTTTCAGAACCGACACGAATAGTTCTCAAAAACTCGGAGAAAAAAGCGATGATGAGTGTGTACAACTATCACTCTTGCTTTTTTCAAATGATACTCCCGTCGAAGTTTTCCCGCGTAAAAGATGTACGTTCTCCGGGTGGTCTCTCTTCGGAGTTATCTAACCCGTGCATTTTGGAGATGGAGTAACACACGCGAAGTTGGATTGAAATCCTGCTTACAAGGTGGGATATACTCTGGTTGATGTTCGATAGCGTGGAAGATGTAACCTCTCCGGGTGGTGTCTCTTCGGAGTCAACCGACCCATGCATTTTGGAGTTTGAGTTACACACGCGGAGTAGGATTCATATCCTGCCAGCAAAGTGAGAAGGACTCTGGTTGATGTACGTTCCCGTGGAAGATGTACGCTCTCCGGGTGGTGTCTCTTCGGAGTTAACTGACCCTTGCATTTTGGAGATGGAGTTACACACGCCGGAGCAGGATCCAAATCCTGCTCACGAGTTTGGAGTTTACTCCCGTCGAAGTTTTTCCGCATGAAAGTTGTAGCCTCTCCGGATGTCTCTTCGGAGTTAACTGGCCCATGCGTTTTGGAGATAGAGTTACCTGATTCGCGATGATTACATCCACGCGGTGATACTAGATGTATATGATCCGGTGATTAAGTTTATGAGCGAATCAGTTTTTAACTTTTGAATTATAAAAACAGAACCAGAATCCCTAGATTTCCAACCGCATACAAGAGTTTTCCACTTTTTAAAATCCAAAGCACTTCTAGTGTTGTACACATTCATATTCACTGAGTATCGACTCACTGTTACATGCGACGATAATCAACCTTCAGGTACCTATAACCTTTCCAACTCACCGGCAACTGCTGTGACTGATGAGATTGTCCTGACATTATCGACGGTCTCTGCTGAAGTTGCTGGGGTTGGTACTCCGGTTCTCCATGGCCGCCGTTTCCGTTCATCTGAAACATGTTGCAATTTTAAACATTTCAAAATGTATTTATATAAACGTTTGTTTGTCCTATTGTAGTATGGTTACAGAAAAATTGAAAACAAAATTGAATATTCATAGAATAAGTTCCGTTCTCATGAGAACTCTCAAATTCTCGAAACATACCTTATGCGGAAAATTGTGTTGATAAAATGCATCAACATCACGACGATTCGGTCCGGTTATTGTTGAAATCGACCGTCTTGGTGCATAATAATTCGGTGGGTGCTGAGGTGGAGGCATCGGATTGGTTGGCGGTGGCTGGGGCACTTCCGGCGCACCCCATTCGAATGGATTGTTCAACTGATCCACTGTGATCTGGAATTACGTCAGAATAGACTGGAAATTTTAAAAAACGTTAAAAAGAATAAGAATACGGTATCGTTTTTGTATGGAAATCATTAAAAATCGGGGGGAAAAGAAGAAGAAAGAGAAATGAAATGATCGATAAAAACGGAGGAAACATTATGCATCATTACCAACATGTTGGTACACCCTTTTTTGATTCTTTGAGCGCGGAAGAATAGAAATGAAGCAAACCACAAAAAAATCAAGATAGTGGGTTCAAAGAGATGGCACTTGAAACAAGGTGGGGTGGGTTGAAGAGCTGATAAAGAGACGGTTTTTTTGAAAAGAAGCGGTGTCGTGGAAGGAATGGATGAGAAAATGAGGAAAAGTTATGGTTTTTATGGAGTGGTCGAAAATGGAAAACATTGTGTTCAAAAAGTTGTTACCAAAAATGATAGGAACAGTCTCTAAAATCGAGGATTGTGATTTTAGATTTAAAAAAAAAGAGAATTTCCTGGGCATTACATTACGATAATAATTAAAAACAATTCTATTGAATATACAGTAGCCATGTGTAGATTGACAAAAAAAATCAGTTGAAAATCTCCTAAAGTTTAATGCTCTGTAACTACTCCAAAAATTACCCGATTTTATTGAATTTACATTTTTTTTCTTTTTTGAGTTTCTCAAATCGGGGGTACTCGATTTTAGAACTCGGAAAGATAGAACTGCGACAAAATAAAACTGTAACAATATAGAACTGACAAAAATAGAACTGTTACAAAGTGGAATTGAAAACAATAGAACTGTTACAAAATAGAATTCCACAAAATAGAACTGAACGAAATAGAATTGCTACAAAATAGAACTGCTACAAAATAGAACTCTACCACTGGTTTTGAAAATACTTATTAGGCTTATCTAATATAACTTTATACAGTTTTTTGTTGACTATTAAATAGACAAAGACTTTATCTTCATAAAATAAGTGTTTTTAGTCGATTTTTCTCCTCGAAAATTGGTTATAATTCGTCTTAAAAGTCACGAATGCAAACGCGCTCCATTCGAACTAGAGTTCTATTTTGTAGCAGTTCTATTTTGTAACAGTTCCATTTCGTCGCAGTTCCATTTCGTCGCAGTTCCATTTTGTTCAGTTCTATTTTTGTCTGTTCTATATTGTTACTGTTTTATTTTGTCGCAGTTCTATCTTTCCGAGTTCTAAAATCGAGTACCCCCCTCAAATCCTGATCTTTATTTTTGCACTTGAAAACTTTTTGATAGCTTGTTTAGATTTGGAGATATGTGTCTTTGAAGATGAGCGTCTGGAAATGAGAGAGGGAGAGGGTGCAGAGAGGCTAGAGTATCTTATTTCTCTGCACTCTCTCTCCCTTTCTCTCTCTAGCAGTTTATATTCAAAAGATGATATCTTAAAACCTAATAAAAAAAGTAACTGCAAAAATATAAATCTGAGCTTGATCAGAGTGACAAAAGCATTTTTTTCAGAAATCGGTGAAATTACAAAGTTGAGACACAGTCTCAAAATAGAGTATTAATTTCTTACAAAAATCTTCAGAAGTTCGCTTCTTCAAAACTTACCAGATGCAAATCCTTATTTATTCTAGATCTTGTTTTCTCCTAATAACTCCGCAGAATGCAATTTTCACCTGGACAACACGAAAATATATTTCAAAGTTAGAGACCAAAGTGTACTGGATGTCTATAAATTATTCGGCTAGTTGTAGATAGAAAAAAACCAATTTTTGAAAAATAAAAGAATACTAATTACTTGGTACTTTAGTGCAGGAAGAGAGAGAGAAATATAAATACAAATTGACTTCTGACCATTTAAAAAAAAGATGGGATGGAAATTGAGAAGATAGTAGTCCTTAATGAGACGAAAAAAGGAGAAAAGAGTAACGACTCCCATCATCATTTCTTCTTTTTTAGATGAATAAGAGAGGAGACGACAGGGTGAGATGACGTGGAAATCACGTGGCCGAGAGAAAGTTGGCTGAAAATAAATGGAGAGGTTTAGAATAGAGAGAGTATGCTGAAATGGAGAGAACAGAGAATAAAATGAAAACTTCAAATATCGGTGATGTTTCTTTAGCGCTCTTTCAGCCTAGTTTCGGGTATTTCGCACTGTGGAGAGAGAGACGCAGACGATGAGAGTGTCTCGTTGTCTGCGTCTCTTCCCTCTATTTTCTCAGGTTACTATCTTTAAAGGCGCCTATCTCAAAAACTGAAAAGGCTATCAAAAAGTTGTCAACTGCAAAAATAAAGATCAAGATTTGAGAAACCCTAAAAAATGTAAATTCAAAAAAATTGAGCAATTTTTGGAGTAGTTACAGAGTATCAAACTTTAGGAGATTTTCAACTGAACATTTTTTCCCAGATAGTTATCTCTAAAGGCGCATATCTCGGAATCTAAAAGTGCTATCAAAAAGTTGGTAACTACAAACATTAAAATCTAGATTTGGTCAAAACAATTAAAATAAATTTTAATTAGTGGGGCAAAAAATAAAAAAGCCACATAGTCTTGATGTTGGTCAATTTTATGCTCTGCTTGTTTTCAAAGGCGCGTATCTAAAAAGCCGAGATAATTATTTAAAATTTGTTAATTATAAAAATAAAAATAAACATTAAATCTTCACAAAAAATACTCCAATAATGCCTTATTTAACGGAAACCAGAGCCGAAAAAGTAAGAGAAAGAAGGGGAAGAATTTTTGATTCCAGAATCTTTTCCCTGATTAATAATTCATGTTAGTCACGTTTCTGGCGGGATACAAACTCCTAATATCGGATGATCTAGGAGGCTAAACTTGATCTCCAGGAAAAAAATGAATCAAGGGGCGGGGCTTATTTAAAGTGAAGAAAATAAAAAGACCAACACATCTCAAGAGATATGTGTAAAATATAACAACAAGAAAAAGTTCAATGACGCTCTTAAGTCAGAAAGGTTTTTGACCATCCAAAAAAGAATCCCCTCAGTTATCAATAGAGCAGAGATGACAAACCCGGTGAACAGATGATAAAGAACGTCAAGAGGCTGAAGACGTGAAATCTACAGTAATCCGCACTCCTCGAATTGCACACTATCTAATCTAACAAGATAATCAGGGGCGTGGTGATTGACACCGGAAAAAAAGAAAAAATCGAAAAAAAAAAGAGAAAAGTTAAGAGATAGAAGACAATGAAAAGCAAATGAAAACAATACGCAACCGGTTTTTTCTTGACGAAAAAGAAAAAAAGAAAAAAACCTTATCAGTCGGTTGGATACTTTGGAAATGCAAAATCTTTTCTTTTTTTGAGAAAAATTCGAAAGAAAGAACGGAAATTCTTAATTGAAGCATTCAGATTTGAGAAAAAACTTTCGAAAAGCGTCACTCATGACGTATGTGTTTTTTTCTTTTTTCGGAGAAAATAGGAGGGAAACCCCTTGTTACTTTGACCACTTGAGATTAGACTGTCTAATAGTTTTTTTCCTGTTAATTTTTGGTTTTTGTGACTTTTGTAGTGTTGGTTGTGGTGACCGAGAAAATGCGAAAGTTCAGCCACTGAAGTTTTTAGGAGAGGTAAAAGGAAGATATTTCTCTGCTTTTTGGGGAATTTATGTGGATTTTAATCTGGGATTTGATGTCAAAAAAGTACTGGACTAGCCAAAAAACGGAAAAAAGTGCAACAGGAAAAATTCCCTAGGAATCTGAAAATGACGGCGGCCGAACTTTTTTTAGGCCACCGCAGAGAAGGAAACTACGGCTACCGTATTTAGAAAGGAAGAATCGTAAGCAAAAGAAAAAACTGACGGCCGAGCGTTTTCTCGGCCATCGGTTATAGAATCAATGGTTAGCGAAGTATAGTAAGATTATACAGTTAGAAAAGTATAATGCAACCGCGCTCCACCGGAACCAATGAAAATATGATTTCAGTAGAGCGCGGTCCCTCCAATTAGAAAAATTCCCGATAAGACGAAGAATGAGAAAAATGAGGTAAAAGTTGCGTTTGCGTCTAGAACCCCCCGTCGATTTATTGTTTGTTTTTGGGGTAGTCTATTTGCTAAAACCTTTTGGTCTTCTTCTTCTCCTCTTTTTCTTTTTTTTTCCGTTAGGTAAGATTAAAACTGAAATTAAGAAGAAAAAATGTTATACAATTAAAAAGTCCTGACACAATTTTTCTTCGAAAGTGCAGGGTGCTAAGAAGAAGAGGTGGAGACGCAGAAACATGAAAATCGTCGAGAAAATAATTGAAGAAAAAAGAAGAGAAAAATGGACGGCGCAGTAGCACGAGAAAAGAAGAAAAATGAAAGAAAAGGAGAGGGGGGAGGTCACTAATTGGTACCACTTTCTTTTTTTTAGAATATAGACCAGATCGATTTTTCTTTTTCTTTTTTGAAAAATTCTAGAGAGAGACCGAAACTTGGATTAGAAGACGCCACGCTCGGTCAAACATCGTTTTTGAGTGATAAGAGTCAAGAGAGAGAGAGAGAGCATAGGAGGTGAGTTTTTTGAAAGTTGGAGGGTAATGGATGGAGAGAGAATAAGAAAAGAGATAGAAACAGGTGTTGTTTTAGGAAAGAGAAGGGTTGACAAGAGGACATTGACAAGAGGATAAAGATTGAGGAGTAGTTAACAATGGTTTTTGAACTTGGATGATAAGTGCGAAGAAAATTGAAGATTGGAGAACCCTTATGCAAAAAAATTAAAAGAAAACGTCTCGGACTACATTTTTGTAGTTGACAACTTTTTGATGGCTCTGCTAACTTTTGAGATATTGGCCTTTAAAGATAACTATCTGAGAAATAGATAGGGAAGAGACGCAGACGACGAGACACTCTCATTGTCTGCGTCTCTCTCCACAGTGCTTCATGCGTTAAAATAGGCTGTAATAACAGTAAAGAAACATCAATTTCTGCCGATTTTTGTAGTTTTCATTTTATTGAAGTTTTCTTTTTTTTAAACAACTTCTAGAGAGTCTTACTTACACAGTGGTGATGTGTACAACTGAATGAATATTGGTAGTGTAGATAACACCTAAATCTCATTTTTTAACGTCCTGATAGCTCTCCTAGCTTTTGAGCTTAAGAAACTGACAACTTTAACAAAACTGAAAAATAAAATAAAACAAGTTTGAATGAGTGTAACTTTGTCCAAAACTATCCCACAGTCATTTAAATTTAATAATAATGTAAATCAAACCTAGATCTCCATTTTCTCAGTTCACAGTTTTTTGATAGTTCTTCTAGCTTTCGAGATACATGCGTTCAAAGACAGGAAGCTAAACTATTTGGGAGAAGAGACGCAGAGAAACGAGAGTGTCTAACAGTCTGCGCTCTCTTATCCTCTCTAGATGCTTAAAAAATGTTTCAAAACCTAGAGAATCGACCGGACAGCTAGTGACCTTTTTACAAGTCCTCAAAGTATAAATAAAACCCATAAAATAGAGTAACCGAGTAAAAATAAATAAAGTAATTGATTGTTTATGTTCAATTCATGATCTACAGAATGGTCAAATGACACAAGTTGTTTATGTCTATTGAAAAAGTGTCTTCCATAATTATATACTTTTTCCAAGTACAACGACTTCAATCGTATTTGACTCATTATCAATAAAAATAATAAAATCACTCTTTTCTGGAATGTTATTACCTGGTATTAGCATTTTGGTTTTATTCGTGTGAAATTTTTTATAGCAGTTTTATGGTTAAGTGATGGACCAAGCTCTTAGATATTCGACTACAGTAACCCAAATTATTCCCCGCATAATCAAGCAATAAGGAAGAGAAGAGTACTCTCTACAAGTGCACCAAACCACACGATTCACTACGCAAGACCGAGAAAAAAACGGCTGAGAGAGACGAGAGACGAGAAAAGGACACACTGTTTCAACCAAGTTCGAGAGAGAGAAAAATGAATGGATAAGAGAGAGTGAGAGACGGAGAGAAACACAAAAAAATGTCGGAAGGAGTGGAAGAAAAGAAGAAATTTTGAGAGATAGAGAGAGAGAGAGATAGAAACTAAACGCCGACGATGAGACGGGACAGGAAGGAACCAAGTAAATAAAAGGGCACGTGGAGAGTGTGGGGCGAGAAAAAAAAAGAAGAAGAAGGATATCGGGGAGAGAGAGAAAAGCAACATATATAAGAAAGTGGTGATGAGAAGGAGAAGAAGAAAAATGAAAAATATGTGTGATGTCTTGAGAGTGAAAGGAGAGGAAAGATGGGGAGAGAGAGAGCCTCTGAAATGCAACAAGAAAAGAAAGAAGAGGTCCAGGAGTAGATGAAGACGTCATCACTACTTCCGGCATTGGAAGTTTAATTGGGGTTGGGTTGGTAAGTTCTTTAAAAGAGGTACTGATTTTGTGTGCGAAGAGGGGGCTAATGAGATCAAAGGGTGCAAAAGTATGTACACAGTTAAGAGGGTCCGACCTCGTTTTTCTCGTGAAACAGACCTCAAGGCCAAAAACTGAACATATATCTTTGGAATCAGCATTTTTCCAGCTTTCTAACGATATAGGTCACGACCCATACCCCATATGCGAGGTTTCTCTAAGATTGTCCCATAAAAATTTCCCTGAATGAGATGGACAGCTGAGATCGTGCGGATTTTGATATTGTAGGATTTTCCCGGTTTTTTGTACCGATTTAAGGGGGAACACCAGGCTGACTATACATATAGTATCTCGGTTCATATCCAAGCTGGGACTACGCATGACTTAGGCCGTATGACTATCAAAAGTATCAGAAATTGTTCTTCAAGATCACTAATAGTTGAATTTTTAGTGAAAATAAGCCAACCGATATTTCGAAAATTGAATTTCAAAAACATATTACAAGTCTGTATAACCCCTCTAAACCAACTGAACGGATTAGAAAAAAATATTGCTTCGTAAGAGATTTTGACTCAAATCTTCCTAATAGAGATAAAGAGATTTGAGACTGCTATTCTGAAGATCAGATTTATAGAAACGAAGACCTGGAAACCAAAGTACGTATAGATAGGGGGACTACTTGCAAACTACTCATTTCAGTCAGTCAGAATACGTCAGCTGGAACGAAATTTGTAATAAAAAAACGAGATGAACTAATAATTTTTGCAGGAGTCTGGTGATGATGATAGTGAACTTATTATTTTTAAACTATAGTAAAGAATATTTTAGACAAGATTATCTTTCATAAGCCCCGCCCAATTTTTCCAACATTTTCCTGAAAATTCGAAATTGGAAGTTTCGAGAAATTTTCTTCTCTGAAGAGTTTCGAAAATCTATTGTGCAACGAAATTGCGAATGTGGGCGGAGTCTAACAAGATTCTGTCAAAAAAAAACATGGAAATCAGAAAAAATTCAAGAACACTAAATAAAAAACGTTTTTTCTGATAAGTTTCTCTTAACAAGAATTGTGAGGCAAAATTGCGATTGCTCCGCCCACTGGTGCTAAAGGACTTAAAATATTGAGCTCCGCCCAAAAACCGGCTTCATTTGAACCGTTCGCCCTGCCTAGATTCTTGTGGGCGGAGCTTTGTATACCGCAATACCGCATAGGGGAATAAAACTACATATTTTTGTAATTCTAAATCTTTTCCAAATCAAACTAAAACTCGAATATATATATTTTTGTAGCGACAAAAAAATATAAAATACAAAAGTATGGCCAGTAAATACATATGTTTTTCTTTGTCTTCTCTATCTGCAAAAGAGAAAAAAAATCACAAGTTTTTCGATTTTTTCAATGTTTACAGCCTGGCCAGCAGAATTAGTGGGCGGTAGTTCAGGTGGTAATCTTTTTTGAATCGGTGAACTTTAGCAGTCAATGGGAGGTATCTGGTAAACATGGCAAAGAAAGTTACCTATTTCTTATTATGAAGGGGTAATAAGATTGTATTTGAGATAAACAACCCATTATAAGATTATCTGGAGCCAGGTTTCTAAGAAAACTGAAAATTTGATATCTCGGAATATTGGTTGGAAAAGACTTCTAAACATTATGGAGAAGTATAAGATGGGTTTCTGGGTTAGAAAAGAGAGAGACTCATACGGCTAGAGTGTCTGACTGTTTCGTTTGCATTATCATTAGAGCACATTTGAAAAAAGGTCCGCGGCTTTTAGGGCTGCCAAGGGCCCGGATTGACCAAATGGAATGAATTTTTTCACATATACTAATCTTCTGGTCCTCTACAAGGCCGCCTGGAGAAGCAAAAATTTTCCAAGGCTATGACCGTTTTGACAGCCATGGAGATAAGAAAAACTTGAAAAATTGAATTTCCTGATTTTCAAATTTCATGCAGGTTGTGATCAAAGACTTAAAGACTAGTAAATTTTTAGGCATCATCTTAAACTAGATAAAACCGTCTGCCCCTGTTCGGCAATGTCACCGCTCAGATTTCGCAAAGGAGGCGGAGCTTTCTGAATGTGTCCTCGGAATACTGCCGCACGGATCTCTAGAAGTGGGCGGAATCCAAAACTGAATTTTGGCACCGTTTCATTAGAGCCTACCGTATCTACAAACTGATAAAAAAACCATCGGAAAAGTTTTTTTGGAAGCGTTTTCAGATTCAGATAACGAAATTATCATCAATGGAATCGGAAAAATTTGATTTCCGCGATTTTTGAACAGTTAGCTCCAGGACGTTTTGTAAGATATTAAGAAAGCAGAATACAAGTTTTTTCTTGGTTTCGAAACGTCCCGATTTCAAAACCACCGATTTCAGAAAGCTCCAACTCCTCGTCATTTATTTTTCTCATTTTTCATTAATAATGTTGTTTTCAGTCCAAAGTTTGCTAGAAAAGTGCACAGACAGATTATGCAAACAAAGAAAATGAGAAGAAATAAAAATAACAAATCTACAAATGACGACGAAGAAAAAAATCAGCTGCCATTGCTATTTCCTCATCCGACGTCATTGAACTTGTCATGCAAACCCCCACCGTCTAATTATAAAATTCTAGTTTTTCTGCAAAAGAGCTAGCATATGTATATGACAACTTCACAGAAAACTTTTTAGAGAAAAAGAAGAAGAAAAGTGAAAATGGAAAAGAAACGTACTTTTGTCTTGTCCTTAGTCCCTTGAGACTTTCGTTAAAGCAAAAAGGACGAAACGGAGATTGAAACACTCTTTTTCTCTTTTTTTTGGAACGTGTGTTCTAGTGGAATGAAGAGAAAGAGATTGATGAGGAGGAGGATGACAAGAATTTTGTCGTGGAGCAATGGAGCTTTGGAGATGATTTGTAAGCCAGCAGCCCTCCCTGGTCGAGGGATCAAAAGAACACTTTGTGTGCTTGATATATAGGAAAAGAATTTGTATTTTTGCTATGGAATTGGAAATCGAGTTGGAGAGGAAGGGGAAAAGTAGATTAGGTACAATATTAGATTTTCATAAAATAGGAAACATTGGAGCGTAATTTTATTTAACAATTAGATTTCAGGTTAAAATGCCTAACTTTGACTCAGCGTCACGGTGTTTTTAAATATACCACCGTATCAAATATACATTTGTTGTGTAGATCAAACCTAGAGCATCATTTTCGCAGTTGACAACTTTTTGATAGCATTTCTCGTTTTCGAGATATGGGGACCCAAAGTTTGCTAGGCGACACCGCGAGAGAGGGGAGACAGAGAAAACAGACACTTTCGCTTCTCTGCGCTCTCTTCCTCCCCTCTCTAAAGTTTGAAGGCGCATATATCAAAAGCTGGAAGAGATATGAAAAAGTTATCAACTGGAAAAATAGAGATCTAGATTTTATCTACAACGTCCAATAATTTATAAAATTGTAAGACAAATACTTCGCAAGTTACACCTGCTGGAAGTTGATAGCTTTTTTGGTAGTTTTTGAAGCGTATAACTATAAAAACTGTCTATGCGAATATAAAGAACTGAATTTAATTTACAAGTTATTTAAAAAATGAGTCTTAAGTGACATTCAGTTCAGTTGATATTTCCCCGAAAACTTAAAACACGGAAGTTTGGAAACCTTTCATCCTAGAATTTAGTCTGAAAACTAATGAGAGCCCTACGTGAACTGTGCCTACGTGCAAAGTGTGAAAAAAGGCAAAACGAGAGAGAAATTGACTCAATACACAATGTGTTGATTTATTTATCCGAATCGAGAGAAGTCATGTCAAAATATATGAATAAGAGGGGGGATGGGGGTCAACTTGACATATTGAGCACAATGAGAATTTGCAGAAAAAAAACAAGGCTTAGGCATCCTACATCATCAAAATACGCAATGTGTCATCACCATGGCATCAGAAGAAGAAGAAGAAGAAGAAGAGAGTGACAGGAAATGGGAATTTTTCGCTTTTTCCTTTTTCTGAGATGCAGTAGAAGCACGGAGTACGAGCAGAAGAAGAAGAAGAAGATGTTCTTTTTTCAGAAATTGAATTGGAATTGAAACGGAGAGCGCGGAGCCGAAGGGGAGAGCAAAATAAACGTGAGGAGGTAATCCGATTGAGAAGAGGCCCCGAGGACAAAAAGGAGAAGAAGATGTGTGCACTCTTCTGATGAGTTTATAGGGAGATGTGTGTGCTGAGGATGAAAAAGCGTCAGGATAATTAGGCAAAAAGAAAAAAAAAGAAGGAGAAAAGCGACGACGACGGGCGGCTTTTATATAAACATTCTGAAGAAAAATGTATATGACAAAAGGGAAATGTGAAATGGAAGGAAGAGAAAGGGAGAGAGAAGGGGACCCCCGACTGATAATTATTTCTCAGATGTTGGTATGTAGGTGCCTGAAAAGTACCGGGCGGAAAGTTAGGCCACAAAGTTTTGGGGTTTTTGAGGACATCACAGCAGTGCAAGGCATCGGATCCGAAACGAAAAGATTCGGATTTTTTTTCCGAGTCGCGTTGCGTGCTCGTTGCGGTTTAAATCAAAAATAGGACAAATAAACGTAAAAACTCTTGGTTTTATGATATTAATGCAAAATCTGTAAACGTTGTGTGGCCTAACTTTTACATACTTCAAATCTCGGTCACCACACTCTCCGTAGTCTGCCGCAAGTTTCCAGTAGCGTTTCAATCAACGGGAAATCTCAAAATGGGGGAAACTATTAAAACGGTGGCCTAACTTTTGCAGACCACCGACCACCAACGATGACCTAAACCACCTCGAAATGTCTAAAGTTTAGAGTCCAGTTATTTTAACCCCGCATGACTTCCAAACTCCGGAAATTGCTCAACGAGCTGATACACGGCGTCAGGCGTTCGGTCACGACGCAGAGGTGAAAAAATAGCCGTGACTGAACTCCGGAAATTACTTGAACTGCTGAAAGTACGTGAGCGGCCCCCTTCAAAAATAGTCCTAAAGTCTCTCAGGATTCTAAAATAGTCCGGGAAAATGTAGGTGTCACCTTCACGCACTCTCGACGTCATCGAACGTGACCTTGACGTGATTCACACTGGACGGTGCGGGAGGCCGTACCGAACGGGGAGAAACGAGCGAGTGAGAGAAACGAAAGCGGGAGAAACGAAACCGGGAGAAACGAAACGGGGAGAAACGAAACCGGGAGAAATGGCGGCACGGCGATTTTCGGGCAGTACATGTTCTTAAACTGTGCGCTATGTTTAAGAATATTAATTTAAAAGTTAAATTCACACATTTCATGTGATACAAACATTCTAACGAAGACAGTGGCATTTATCGCTTTCAACTCATATTTTGTTTATGACCGCCTTTTTTGTCATTTTTCATCTGACAACATTTAGGAACGATACTTATAGCTTTATGCACAATTTCATCACATTTACAGCCCGAAAAGCGCCGCGCCGCCATTTCTCCCGGTTTCGTTTCTCCCCGTTTCGTTTCTCCCGCTTTCGTTTCTCTCACTCGCTCGTTTCTCTCGGTTCGGTACGGTCTCCGGTGCGGTTCGGCAGAGCGCATTTCCTGACACGAGGAGAGATCGGACGGAGTTTAAATTATGTATAACTATTTGAATATTCCTGATCACCGATTTGTTCTTCTTGGAAAACTGACTTGCTTCGAAAACCAATAAAATCCTACCTCAAATATTTTTGAAACTCTGCGACTAGACTTTTCTAATCTACCTACCCCTGGACAAACTAATTCATCCGCCACAATAATCTGCTCTCCTCTCTGCAAATCACAGGTATATGAAGTATGAAACGAGACGAAAGCGTTTACATAGCAGCCAGACAGACGGAAAACATAATCTAAACATTTTTCGAAAAGAAAATCGGAGATATGTAATTAGTTGAGCTGTCTGAAGCACATACGTGAGTAATGCGTACTAGATTCTAGAAAACGTTTTGCAATTTCTGAATTGATCGTTCAGAATCAAATGATCAGTGAGGGATACGGGGCGGGACAAAGAACACACCGGAAACATGTACATGGCATAAATAATTTGGGGAGGACAGTTGCTCAAATAATCGAGAGACGTGGCATAGTCTTTCCTTTTTTGTATGTGTTTCGAAGGATTAGTTAACAAGACTAGAATTATATAATTATTTTTTCTCACCAAATGAAACTGAGTCAGAGATTTCACTGGGAACTGGGAGTCTCAGAAAGAAAGGCACACAAAAACAAAATATTTGGAGAAAGAAAAAAAAGGTGACTAAGAAGGAAAAGGTGTGGCTTGTGTTATTAGGTTAGCTCTGACTATGAGTTAGAGCTACTTTCGTATACATGGAGGCCCAAAAATTGGTAGTGTCACAGATCCGCGAGGCGTGAGGTCCGCAACGAAGAGATTTGAATTTTCCGAGTCGCGTTGCGTGCGCGTCGCGGTTTATATTGAAAGATGCGACAAGTAAACCTGGAAATCCTTGGCAAATCATTTTGGCACTGTGCCAACCTTACGCCTAGCACTGCGGTGTAGTACAAGTTGAGCATATGTCTTTTTTGTGAAATCTGGTTCATAGATTTGTAAAAAGAAAAAGTTGAGAATATATTAGACATGGAGCGCAAATGCGCTGAAAAACCGTGGCCGAACTATTGCTAGGCCGCCGTGCGTGGAGGAAATAAATTTTAGGAGCAAAACGTTGTTGGTACAACTACGCTATGTTGATAACCCGAGAGTAATAAAGAAGAAACGCAGAGACCCGTGTACTTCACGAGGACAAGTCGAATTGTGCTTTTTGAAAAAACAATTGATTTTTTGTTGCTTTTCCCACAATTTCCTGGGTTTTTTGTTCCTGGTAAACGTAGAAAAGCTCCGAGCTCCACTTATCCTCGCGGACTACACATTTACTGTAGAGCGCATTTACAAATCCTTGCTCCCCGAAAACAGCAGCACAAAGAACATCTGAGGGAGGTGAGGTCAAAAAAGCGTACGTGACTAATTGAAGATTCTATTTTCTCTCTCCGCCAGTCCGCCCTATCTCATCTATACTGCCAAAGGACTAAAGAAGAGAAATGAAATAAGAATTTTGAGGAAGAAGACAAATTAATGAACAAGAGAGAAGACGCGTAGGAGGAAAGGGGGGGGGGTGTTACTTTTTTGGGATTATCGTCGTCTATGATCATTGTCAAGTTTTTCGAAAAAAAAAGTGGCAGACAGTGGAGACGAACACGTCTACATGTTTCTTCGTTGCAAGAATGAAAAAAGTCATAACGAGTTTTGAGGACCCCTCCCATATCTTTGTGTAGCCTTCTTTCAAAAATTGGGTGATGGAGGTCAAATCATGTAAACTTCTAAAAGTGCAATGGTTTTTGCGGGTGAGAAAAGTAACAGATTGATATGTTGATCTGGTATCAATCACATGAATTTCATCTTCTACGGTAGGTATTTAACCTTTTCGGGTGGATCTTTGATTGGTGGGCTGGTCGGAGTTCAGAAGAACAGATTGGCAAAGATTAGTTGGTGGCGTAGGTCAGAATGACAGCTGCTTTGAAGTGTTAAGCAACGGGATGATACTTAAGATAAGGGAGTACTGTAGCTTCTGGGAGTACTGTACCTTACCCAGGTAAGGGTTAGGTGAGTTTGTACAAATCACAAATCACAAATTACAAAAAATTCAGGTAGGCAAAAATGACAGCTGTCTAGAATACTAGAGTTATTGGCAGGAAGTCAATTTGAGAATTGATAGGGTAAGCCTTAGCCTATGGTAAAAAAATAAGGCATTGCCTGGTGTAATCTCGACGGACAAGTTAACTGGAAATTTTTCAATAAAAATCTATGAAAATCGCTGGAAAACAACGAATAACTATAAATTTTAAACAGTCATTTTAGATTGTCCGCGTGGAGTACACGACGAGCAGACACTCTGAAAATTCCGAAAAAGCCAATAAAGTCATTTAAAACTATCAGGTTTTTTAAAAATCATCGTGACTTATCCACGAGGAGTTCACGACTAGCTCATACAGTTGAATTCCCCAAAACTTTAAAAAACTACTCTTTACTTGTCCACGAGGAGTACAAAGCTTTACTGAGAATCTGAATCTTTTGGGGACAGTTAGACCACCTCTACGGCCGGTCTAATTTTCCTATTCCCTAAAGTTACAGTACCCTCTTAAAGTAGGTATAAGACTAGACAACTTTCTAACATTTCCAAAAATTAATAGAATGAAACTTCAAAATTTGCAAGAAGTGTCGAAACAGTCATCATCAAAATCAGACAGATAGCGATAGAGAGAAAGAGAAACATGATTGTTGAAAAAAAATGGTGAAAAAACTGGCGCCGATAAATAAACGTATCGATTGCGAATTGTGGCCCGAGAGTCGTTGATTGCCGACGAAACACACAAAAAAGTGTAAACCGATATATAAATGATGATAAGGACGGGAGGGGAGAGAGGAGGTTGGACACGGGGTTGAAGAGGTGAAATGATGATGATGGTGATGGCAGAAAGAGAGAGAGATAGAAATGAAAAAATGAAAGAACATTGGGTTGAACACTGAACATTTGGTATAAGAATTGGTTGTAAAGTTGGCAATATCAAATTTAAAACAATCGACGAAAAAAGTAGAGCACAAAAGAAGATAAGGAGAGGGAGTGGAGTTTTCTTATCAGCTGACGTCGGAGCAATTCGTGTAACATTTCTACATGGAGCTCATTCGTACTGGCGGCAAAAGGAGTCGAAATTGTACTTTTGATTGAGAGTTTAAAGTAGGAAAGGTGGGGAATTTGGGGAATGTTGAGGTTTTGAAGCAGACAAGTTACCGTAGGATCTAAGTCTTACTAGGGAAGGTCACAGAGTCAGTTTGGGTTATGGGACGTGACCAATATCATTAGAAAGCAAGCTGAGAGAACGCTGATTCCAAATATATGTCCAGTTTTTGCCCTTGTAGCTTGGTATTCGAGAAAAACAAGATCAAAATTCTGAAAAATGGCAAATTCTCACCGTACCGTTCTGGCACGCGTAAAACTTTTTTAAAATTTTTGTTGGAATTTTCGCGTGTTAGAACGGTAATGGACCTATTTTCGACCTATTCACAAGGTAGCAAAAAAAACAAAAAACTGTTTTTTACTACTAGCAAAAAATCGTTTTTTCCTTTTTTACCTTGTGAAATGGGTCCATAATAATTCTCTATTTCACCGAACTTTGACCTTTTTTTCTCGAATACCAGACCTCGAGGTCAAAAACTGAATATATATTTGGAATCAGCGTTTTCTCAGCTTTCCAATGATATAGGTTACTGACTCGGTGACCTTCCCTAGTTAGAGTTGTTACTAGACCGTATGAAATACAAAATTTCCCTTTTCAGAAACCGAAACTCAAAATTCAGAATGATTGTGAAAAACCAGGAATCCAGATAAATTTAGAACCGACTTTTTCGCGACTTTAAAAGTAAGTCTGAAGTTTTACAGGAAGTACTTTAAAGTTTCAAATTCAAGTTCATTTTGTTGATCAAAACTAGACTTTTAATTTTGGAGTTGACAACTTTGTGATATCTCTTCTAGCTTTCGAGATGAGCCTCCACATACCGCCAACTAGAAGAGAGGGAGCAGAGAAACAAGAGTGTAGGTCTTCTCTGCGTCTTCTCTCTCTCTCTCTCGGGCAACAGGAGTCCGTATTCAAAGCTTTATTTCTCATAAGCATGTAGAGCTATCAAAAAGTTGTCAACTACAAAAATGCAGGTCTAGGTGTGATATGTTAATTTGACACTGTGGAAAATCAATTCAGTCTGTGAAAATGATTTTTTTTAAATTAGCACAGTTCCCCGCAGAAAATTGCATGCAAAATCTCAATAAATCGAAAGATGAAAACCAAAAAACTGCAAAATGCAGACAGTGTCCCATGACAATTTATCCACCAAAATGAAACAGATAGAGTCTGTCGGATATCGTCCTCCCATTGTGTTCCCACCTGCTCTTCATAGTTACATGGAACCTCCATCTCTAAATTGTCTAACAACTAATCGACATTGTACAAACACATTTTGGGGGGGGGGGAACTCATCGTCGGTGCAAAGATCACTGGCAAAGTTCAAACGGACCGCTCCAGTCATACCGGATATGTTGTTGACGGAGAATGTTTCATTTCGTGCTGTCAAAGTTTACTTTTTTCTGAATTTTTGACCTCTCTGAGCCAATTTCTAATAACCAAAATTCACTCTATTCTCAGAAACTTATCACAGACTTTTTATTTTATCGTTTTGGACAGCTGAAAATGTGTTGCTTCCCGGAAAGGCAAATGTAGAAGTATAAACTTTTTCGTATTTTGTTTGGGCTCATGAATTATTTACTTGACTATAGACTGGCGTGTCTTAGACGCGTTTTGATTTTAGAGAAAAGTGCGGTTTTTCAGAAGAATCGATGAATTTTTCAAATTCTGACAGTGAAAAATGCTGCCGTTTTGCAACTATGCCGTTTCAAAACCAGCATTTTCAGAACTGTGCTATTGCCATGTTGAGAAGTATCAAAGTTGCAAAAGTCACAATTGTCAAGGCCCGAAGGCCCGGCTTAAAAATGAACCAATCCTTTTTTGTAATTTAGAAATGTTTGATCGAAAACATGAACAATTTTGATGATTTTAAAAAATTCTTCTAATTCTAAATGATAGCAAAAAATGTGACTTTTTCACGAAAAAAATTGAAATTTGAGTCTTGGCGCAAATAGCCGGACATTTGGGCCTGGCTTAAGATCCGAGCCTTGACAAGTATAGTTTTAGAATGACCATTTGCAAAACGTCCTAAGTTACTAAACGGGAAATTTTTGTAAAAGCAAGTTTGCATAGATTCATCTTGAAATATCGTGATTTCTTCATAAGCCACCCCCCCCCCTCCACGAAATCTCATTTTCTTTCTCACATTCGCCCAATTCAGTTTCATTTCCTCTAAAACTAATATGCCCTTTTCACCCAAAAACATCTCTGAATTACTTCTCCCTCTCCTCCCCTCATCGCCCCGCCCATCATTTTCTCCTCCTCAGACTATAGTAATTCTTCTCGAAGACCCTGCAGCCAGCGCCCAGCTGCAGTAGTAGTTTCCTCTTGTTCCACTTTTCATCTTTTTCGGGTGGTCACCTCAAGTCTCCGCCCACTTTCTTGCTCCGAGTGTCCACTAGTCCGTTTCCACGGGTAACCCTCTTCCGCTTGTCTTCCGCGAGCACTCTTAGAGCAGGTCCATTTCTTTCCGAAACAACTCGTTTTGTGTTATGAACCCCCTTGCAGATTTAGAATTCCTGGGTCTTTGGTCCCATTCTTTTTTTTTTTGGGGCGACTATAGTAGTCATTTTTGTTTTTTTTTTGTCGTAACCGAAAAATAATAATCCTCATGAGAATCTCTTGTTATCGATAACTATAAACCAGTGTTTTCAGATTCTGTCAGAAGACAACGGAAATTGGAAAAAGTAATAATGAGAGCTCGCTCAAGTTCTGTCACCGTGTTGTACGATAAGAGACATCGGAATGGTGAGTTGATTATGGTGGGGAACGATTGCTAGAGTGGGAGAGAAAACGCGCTCTACTGATAACGCTCTTCTCTCGCTATCCTCTTCAGGCTTATCATTGGAGCACACTTGCCGAATGGTGCGCTCCAATGTGATAAGGCGAGCGACGCAGAAACGCAGACTACGATAGTGTCTGTTTCTCTGCGCCTCTACGAACAACACGTTTCCTAGGTTTTTGTTTTATCGATAGAGCGCATGGTAAGTGCGCTCTAATGACAATCTTAGCATATCAGAGACACAGACAACGAGACTGTCTCACCAACAAGCTTATCATTCCAGGTGTCTCCCTGGACCGAAACAACAATTACGCCGCCCGTGAAGTTGAGAAGCAGCCCAGAATGGTTCACACCTCGTCGCGTCACGTCAACGAGGGATTTTTTGGGGTGAGTCAAGCTAATAATCTCACAAGACTAACATAATGGCGCACCGATAAGTACAACTATACACTTTTCGTATATATTTGCACTTTCTGAATGTCCATTCCCATTTCCGTCCACTCGTTTTTTTCTTCTTTTTCTTACTTCTCTCTTTTTAATTTTAACCTATTACTTTTTTGGTGCAAGACATAAAAAAAGAAGGGGGAGCCAGATGTTTCTGTTATTGCATCATATATATATATATGAAAGTGGCTGGTACGAAGACTAGTACGGAAATGGGAATAGGGGAGAGAGTCACCGGAAATGGTCCCAATAGGTAGTATGTTTTTTTGGGCGGAGATGATGTTGACTCATCGGCCGGGTGAACAATGTGAATAGAATAGTCTGGAACATTTTGAAATCATCGATCAGGTGTTGAATAGGAGGAGTATAGATGGACTTGAAAGGATGTCTGGAAATGTAGTTTTTATATATCATAGAAAACCAAAATTCGCACATAAGTTGTGAGTGTAAATTCAGATCCTTAGGGAGTACACGAAAGCGCCAAAGCTACGCCAGACACTGCAAACATGAAACTTTTACAGAGATTTTAACGCTGTGTCTCGGTGTCATAAATGACTAAGCTTTTGAAACATTTAAATGCATATTGTAGACTAATTCTAGCTCTGTATTTTTGTAGTTGATAACTTTTTGATAGCTCTTCACAATTTTGAGATAGGGAGGCTCAAAGACAGGCACTTGAAGCGGAGGGCGCAGAGAAGCGAGAGCGTCTGACTTCTCCGCGTCCTCTCTCTCCCTCTTATTTTCCGTAAGGCATCTTTGAAATCGTCTATCTCAAAAGCTGAAAGAGCTATAAACTGGTTAACAATTACAAAAATGGAGGCAAGCGAGAGATGCAAAGAAGTCAGACACTCTAGCCACTCTGCGTCTCTCTCCCTCTCGCTGTTGTCAACTACAAAAATTTAGATCTAGGTTTCATCTACATCGTTACACAATCTCTCAGTTCGCCATTTTCAATTTATCCTGCAAATTTCATCAGACCCATATTTTCCGCTTCACCGCAAGTGAACTATTCAACAAATATTTTACTTCTTCCCCCATTTCATTCATTCTTAAACGAACACTTTTTTTGAACGCTTCCGTCCCACTACTACCGCTACCACAACAATAATATGTCTATTCAATTCGTCTCAAGCGGGGAGGGGGGTTTATGCATAATGCAGTACACACATATTCCGGATAGTTACACAACAGATCATGTCACTAATGGAATATGTCTCACTTTCTTTTCCTCCCCAACCTTCCCCTCATTTAGGTCTCCAAATGGATTCAACGTGTTGACGGGCGTCAAGACATCGAAAAGCACTACGAGATTGGTGTTGTTATCGGGAAAGGCAACTTTTCGAGTGTCCATTTGACGAAACGAAAGGAGGATGGCACCAAGTGTGCGTTGAAGGTTCTCGAAACTATTTAATTAAAATTCCGTTGAATTGGTTTGTTGCAGCAAGTGGAGAAGCGTGCGATGCGCGGAAAATGCTTTTTTGTGGACAATGAAGTGGAGATGCTCTCGTTGATTCAACACGATCACATTATATCGATTATTGATGCGTTTAGTACGGAGAATCAGTACTTTATTGTTTTTGAGCATGCACAGGTATACAATAGTGGGGAGTCGTGAAGGCGTGGTCAACATACCGTAAAAATTCTAATAGAGGTGCCCCTAGCAGCAACGCCTCTTTAACGCGGTATAACGTTTTTTTAGAGGAGATATCAAAAAGTTGCCACCAGACAAAATATAGCTGAATGTTTATTAAATATTTCTTTAGTTGGAAAAATTTTAATAGCTCTCAAGGATGCTGAGATATCGTGCTCCAAACTCTCGGCAACTTTTCAACTAGGGGTTTCCTAACTTGAAATTTAAATTTCAGAAAAACAATTTACATGATTGAATATCTGAAATCTTAAGAGTTCTGAACCTGTTTTCAATATTTAGCTATATACTAGCTAACGTACATATTTAACATTAAAAATCCTTTCGAACAATTTGCTCAGATAACATAAACATTTTCCTCTAATTCCAGTACGGTGACCTCTACGAGACCATCCGCAAAAATGGGCGCATCGAGGAACCCGACGCCGCTATCATCACTCTCCAAGTGGCCTCTGCCCTCACTTATCTTCACGAGCGAAACGTCGTTCATCGAGATGTGAAACCTGAAAACTTACTCCTCGTCGACAAGTTCAGTGTGAAACTCTGCGATTTTGGACTGGCTTGTCACGTCCTGGGACCCCTCTACCGTATCTGCGGAACGCCTACATATTGTGCTCCAGAAGTTCTTCGAGAGACCGGATACTCAACTCTATGTGATATCTGGTCCCTTGGAGTTGTTCTGTATGTCATGTTAGTCGGTTATGCTCCGTTTCGTGCTCCAGATCAAACCAGATTGTTCAAACTTATAATGCAAGCGAAACCAAATATGGATATGCCAGAGTGGAAGGGTATTTCAATGAGTAAGACTATTCCTTAAAAAAATTCAACGAAAACCAAGTTTCAGAAGCAAAAGATCTAGTATCCCGTCTGATGAACAAAAGTGAGGATCGTCGTCCTCTTGCCTCACAAATCGTCTCTCATCCATGGATCGCTCCGTTCACAATGGACAATATTGACGACGAATGAATTTTAATTTTAAGTGTTTTTGCGGACCCGGTGTTCAAATGTCTTTCTCCTTTGTGACTTTTTCTTTTTCGGAAATAAAAATGTACAGTCTTATGACCAATTCGGGAGCGGGAGATAGAAATGCAGAACTGAGCCATACCTGCTCGTATTAAAACTGGAACGAGCTAGAATTGGTCAAATTAGAATTGTAACCGATATCAACCACGAAATATGTACACGCCTCCTCACAATTGAGAAATCAGAATCCAGGATTGCTGTTTAGATGTCTCCCAGTTTTTATACAGCCGTACTGATTCGAATGGTTCCCGGGGAAAAAAATAGGTACATTTTCTTGATGAAGGATACGATTCGTTAAATCCACCAAATATACCGTAAAAACTGTATTAGAGCGACACCTTTAATAGAACGACACCTCTAATAGAACGACAGCAAAATTAAGCTCGAAAAATAGAGCGACAGCCTCTAATAGACCGACACCCTTTTCAAAACTACTGTAGTTCCGCAGACAGAAGCGGCCGTGGTATGTATTTTCGACAATTTCTTTGTTTATTTTTTGGGTATTTTCGTTGTTTTTCTCTCTCTCAAGAGGATAGCGACGAATCTCTAAATTCTAATTGATTTCTTTCATTTTTCTACAAACTTTTTTCCCTGTTGATCTTGCTTTTTTCTGTTATTCTTGACAATAAACTTTATGAAAATGTATGAAAACGTCGTTCGAAAAATACAACGACAGCCTCTAGTAGAACGACAGCCTCTAATAGAACGACAACAAAAACCTGTTCGAAAAATAGAGCGACATGTCGCTCTAATACAGTTTTTACGGTATAAATCGACATTCCAATTCCAAAAATGTCACTATTTGTTTATTCTAAACAATGTTAACTACAAGTTTCGGCACCGCCTAGCACATATCTGACATCGATTTCCATTCGCTAGTCCGTATCTTAACGACATAAAATATTTACATTTTCCGAACGTATTCCGAACGACAGCTGTTCCCATTCACTTTCGAACTTTGCGCAGTTTAGAACTTTTATTACAACCACGTCGACTCACACACCACAGACCTCCTCTCGCAGTTAATTCCGATCCATTCCCCTTTTTCTTTTCTCCTCAGAAATGAAACTTCTTACTTTCCCTACCCTGATTCTAAAAGAGATATTTGAGAACCTCACTTTGGAACAACTATCTATATTAGCATTCTGCTCGAAACGGACAACATTTTCAATTCGGGCAATACAACTATTCCGGCTCAAAAATTTCAAATCTATATATTATAAAATAACATCTGAAGGAGAAATTATCATCCGCTCAAACACTCCCCATTTCAATATTTCATTATCGCCACGAACTTATAGAGACGACGATTTTGTTCAAGTAGAGGTTTTCGGAATGAAACATGAAATTGACTGTTGGTAAGCTTTGAGGTGTCTTAATTTGAGTAATATTTTCATTTTTTAAATGCTAGTTTTTATCCTCAATTCAATTTCACATTTCAGTTTGAAAGCGTCCAATCTTGCGCCGAAATACGTGTACAGCAAGAAGGACTTATCGTTTATTGTGGAACATATTCATGCTCACATTCATCGATTACTTGGATCTACAATTTACTATTACATGGAATCATATGCTGATAAATTGGCTGCAAGACTTGAGAACATCAAATGCAGTAATATAATTGTACCTATTGGAACGTCTCTCATTGATTTGAAAGCGTTTTTCGATGGATCTCCAAAACAGGAATTTATGCGGATTCATGGGGATTTGAATGGGAAATTGACAAAGAACTCTGCACTATTTACAACTGAATATCTGGAAATCAATTGCTCAAAATCTCATGGAGATGATATATTGCTTGGCTTCAAAGGAATATCGATTCGTTTCCAGGACACTATGTTCCATGCTTCTACTATCACTCGGTTTTTGAACGCTTGGAAATCAGGAAAAGGATTTCACAATTTGAAATTTCTCTCAATTACTGGTATACCTGAAAAATGTCTCGACAAGAAGAAGCTCGCTGAAAATGTAGAAATCAAAACGTGGCACCCACCTGAGGAAATGCTAGAGCTGGAATGGAAGGAAAGGTAAGTTACGTTTTTTTACAAAGTGTAATATCCTCAAAATCTTTTTTACAGAAAATATAAAAGTGCTGATGGCTCTTGGATCTGGGAAGACAGAAGTTTCAGCTCAAATCAATATCTGACTAGAACGAGTGACGGAGAAGGAGCTTCCGTCAGAGTTACAATGTTCTCATTCGATTTTGCGGTTTGGAGTGCACTAGAGAATCTAGAAGTCATTGAAAATATTTGAATAGTTTTAGCATTATTTTTACTCAATCACACTTTTATGATTACAAATTAAGAGGTACATTTGATATATATATTTGAACTATTTCATATTGCTCTAAGTTTTGAATTTGTTTACTTTTACGTTTTTTTCAAACTATTTGCATTTACCTTTTTGAAGAATATTTGTATAAAAAACTTAATGAACACATTTTTGGTCAAAACATTCATATTAATTCAAAGCGACCAATAAAAAAACAATTTAACAAAACCACTGTTCTATGATGTCCACCCCCTGATCTTATCAGTATTTCTCAAGACGTCAACGACCTCCCACCACCAGTTGAGAATCGTATCGCTACAAAACGACTACAATGGGTAGACTGTGACAGGGTAGAGTTTTTAGTCTGTGTGACTTTTAGTTCGTATAAATAGGAGACTGATTCGCATTATAAAACATTCCTTCTCTCTGCTGAGATGGCTCTTATTATTCCTATCATTTTCACTCTGGTGCTCCTGTTGATTGTGAAAAGTTACAAGAGAATAGTGTGGATCTTCAAAGTTAATGAATATGGAAAAAGACTCCCTGGCCCTCCGACACAATCATTATTTGGAAATGTTGGAAGCTTTGCTGATAAGGATACTATTCGTAAGTAACATAGTTTTTTTTTACATCGCTCTCTATATTAATTTGTATTCAGAAATGCTAGATTACATAGTGGAAACTGCAAATGAGTATCGTAAAAAAGGAGAAAAAATAATGAGACTTCAATTCATTGGAAAGTTACTTGTACTACCATTAGACGGTAAAACTGCTCAGACAATGCTCCAATCGACAACTGAACTGGATAAAGGCGATGATTATGAGTTTCCAAGGGCGTGGCTGGGTAGAAGCGTACTATTGGATGGATACGGAGAAAGGTGGAAGAGTCATCGGAAACTGGTGACGCCTACTTTCCACTTTGCGAAGTTGGAAGGATATTTGGAGGTTTTCAATCGGGAGACAAAGGTTTTTGTAGTTTCATTATGCACATAGTTTTATAAATTTTCTTTCAGGTTATGATTGACCTACTCGAGAATTATGCAACATCTGGTGAAACTGTTGACCTATTCCATTATATCAAACGATGTACTTTGGACGTGATTTGTGGAACTGCGATGGGGATTACTGTAGATGCACAACATAATCCAACTCATCCTTATGTGGAAGCAGTAGAAGGATTTAATAAGTTATCGGTGAGTTATGAAGTTGCGAAAGTGCAACAGAGCGCACATGCTACCCCTTCTTTCAGGCCACCCACTCTATGAAAGCCCATCTCCAGGTCGATTTCATCTTTTGGCTCCTCGGATACCAGAAACAAAAGGACGACTACGTCCAAACAATGAAAAAGTTCACTGGAGATGTAACTGCTGAACGGAGAGCTGCCTTGGCGTCTGGAGAAGTTGAGCAACACTCATCGAAACGAGATATGAACTTCCTCGATATTCTTCTGTGTAGCAATGAAACAAAAGACTGGACAGAGGAAGATATTCGAGAGGAAGTAGACACTTTCATGTTCGCTGGACATGACACAACTGCCACCTCGTTCTCGTGGCTCTGCTGGAATCTGGCACATAATCCGGATATTCAAGAGAAAGTTTATGAAGAGATAATTGGGATTTTTGGAGAGAATCCGGAAGGAGATGTGACATCGGAGGATCTAAAAAAGTTGGATTACACTGAGAGAGTGTTGAAGGAATCAAAGCGGAGAATCGCACCAGTTCCAGTGGTTCAAAGGAAATTGAGGGAGGATATGGAAATTGGTTAGTGTGAAATGTATTTTTTGTTTGAAATATTACAGCTAAAATTTCAGGTGGCCACAAAATCCCAGCTGGAGTCAATGTATCCATCTCCCCATCTATTTTCCATTGCAACCCTGAAGTCTTCCCGAACCCTGAAACATTCGATCCAGATCGCTTCCTTCCTGAAAACATGGACAAGCGAAACGCCTACGACTACATCCCGTTCTCAGCTGGTTTGCGTAATTGTGTCGGTCAGAAGTTTGCTCAACTCAATGAAAAAGTCTTGTTGATTCATATGTTGAAGAATTATAGAATTGAGCCAATGTTGGGATTCATGGGCACGAGACCGACTATGGAGGTAGGGTGACTGTTTGTGTCCTAGAGTGATGAGTGATTTTCAGATTGTATCGAAGCCATCAAATGGAATTCCTGTAAAGTTGATTAAGCGGTGATTTGGAGAAGAAATGCTATCGAGATAACTGTTTTTTTTCCTGAATTTTTTCAAATAAATCAAATGTATCATGCACTTTATACTTCAATCGGAAATTTGTGATTGGTAGCGTCAGGAAATACGGTAAAATGTGTGAAAGAATGGAACTGCTTATCTTAAAATTCAACGTTTCTCGTTAAAAAATTACAGGAATTAGAACTGCGCACAACTCCCTGTTGGTTTTACGCGTTTCAGCTCGCGAAATTTTTCTTGTCGAAACTTTCTTTTTCACGGTATAAAACAATAGGCTCTTTACAAAAACATACTGTCTTCTACAACGTTCAAAATCATTTTGTATTTGTCAGCCTTCGCGTCTGGTGTTGTTGCTCCAAAATTGGAGTGACTCCAAGATGCTCCATGAATCTACTGGGCTCAGGTATTTTTTGGCGAGTGTTGGGCTATGAAAATAAGCCATGTGGCCATTAATCTAAAAAGATCTACAAAGATCCGTCGAACAAACACGAACAAACAAGACTTTACTCTTCTTTTTTTCCTTCAATTCTTGTCAAATTTCAGCTTAAAGGAGGACTGAAGTCATATTTTTTATTTCATATTATGATACTTCAGAAAATTCTGAGCAACTTTCATCATTGGAGCATATGCTAAAAATTGCCCAAAATGCCACAATTCCCGTTCTCCTGACTCAAAAGGAGCCTTCGTGGAAGAGTTTTCTCACGCGAGTTTTGTCCACCGTGTTGTATTTTTTCTTTTTTTTGGTGTATAAATTGAAAAAACACGACAATTTGTTGAAAAAAAACGTGGAAACGAGGAATTGAGAATTATTTTTGTCCGAGAGGACTACACGGTGGACAAAACTCGCGTGGAAAAACTCTTCCACGAAGGCTCCTTTCGAGTCAGGAGAACGGGAATTGTGGCGTTTAGAGCGATTTTTAGCATATTCTCCAATGATGAAAGTTTCTTAGAATTTTCTGAAGTATCATAATCTGAAATAAAAATATGAAAAATATGAATTCAGTCCTCCTTTAGAAAACAGGCTCATATAGCCATCACTATCTTACCGGTGGTAAAATTTCATTATTCAACTGCGAAGGCGTCGGAGTGTTCAGTGCTCTCATTATGGGCATTGAAATAAAAGGAATGAAATTGGGTTCGTTGGAAAACTGGTCCAAAGGTAAACTGGATTGCACTGGTTCTGTTGTCTAAAACAATTTACTTATTGAATGAAATCGAGAGAATTAAATAGCAGACTATTGAAAGGTTGTTTTCGATGTTAAGAATCAAAAATTATGTCGATTGATACTAACGAAACAACTCGTTAGTTTCTCCTTGAGAACTGCTATTAAAATCAAAGGTTTGATCTTGATTAGAATGCACTTGTTCATATTTATTGTCATCAAGTCAGAAAGAGATCAATTTGCGCAACATGTATCTCGAACGAAAGATCAAAGTGATGATTGAACTTTCTGTCAGAACTTTGGGTTGTTATTCTTTGAAATTGTGTGGGAAAAATAAAGAATTCTCGGCAGGAAAAAAAAAGAAAATCGAAAAATGAATTAACAATCAGACACTCACTTAAAATTAGAGGGTGTCCTTTTCAAAATTGGTGTTTTTACATCTCAAAAATTTAAATTCCTCGGTTTCGTCTGCGAGAAACGTCATTCGGATTAGAGAATCCAAAATTTTTCTCACCAACTCCGGGTGTATGTACTTTGATATAATCCGAGATTAACAAGAATTGAAAGGCTAACTTTAGTCTATTCATAGTTGATTGAGATCTCTCAAGTGGATTAAAAAAAATCTGGTTTTTTGCAACGTATGTAGTTTATTAATAACCTATTACATCCTAAAAGAACCTTCTGACTCATTCTCTTGAGATTAATACTCTGGAAAGGGGATGTGCGGGATGGGAATGAAGGCCGAATGCTCTTTTTAGTTCATCATAGATTAATTCGAGATGAATCACAGCGGGGTATCAAATTCAGAAAATACATGAACGTGGAGACAAAATGAGTCGTTTTCTTCAATGTTTTTAATAATTCATTTTTAAAACTGCACGGTCTCCCACACAGCGAAAAAGAACTGCAAAAAAACGTGAAGCCTATTTTTTCATGTTTTAATTCAATTCTTCTTGTTTATGGAGTGAATGGATTGTTTTCGATTTAAAAATGTTGACAACGTGATACGGTTGAAACTTTCATGACTGGTATAAATGAGGAAAAACTATAACGTTTTCTTCAACTTCCATAAAGATAAAAAAAGTTCCAAATGAAGTTCCCTCCAGAGAAAGTACTCCAATTGTTCCATCAGCACGACGAAGAAAGTATCGCGTAGTCTTTGTTTCTTCAATTGGATAGCCATCATATGTTTCTTCTTCCCTATGTATTCGAATATTAGAAAAGCTGTAAAAAAGATAATGCCAACTGATAAAAGCTGAAACCACTAACCTTCCCATCGCATCCAATTCATTGAAGCAGTCATCAATATCAACAGTCTCAGCATACTTTATCATGCTGACTCTCCATTTTGGAGTCCATCCGCTACTCCATTTCTCAAACAATGACTTTAAGTGAATCTTCGTGAAAGTTGACTCATTTAAAATGATAAGAAAAGGATCAATCTCGAGTAGTTGATCAAAACTGATCCAATGAGAATGTTGAACTTTCAGAAAGTTCAGCTTGTTCCGCAAATACTCTGATCGAAATTTGAACTCAGAAGTCGGTTTCATGATGAGTTTCAACTTGATTTTGGCCTCTTGACGTTGAAGAATTGAATCAACAACCTCATCATCTTCTGGTGTATTCCAGTATTTTCCAATAAGTGTCAATGATTTGACAGCTGTTTTGTTTTCGTGGTCACTGTAGTAAAAATCGATAATTCTCTCGTTTTCCTCCCGTATGAAATCTTGGAAATGAAGTTCAATTGTCCACAATGATACGTTGAGAATATCAGATAAATGTTGAATAAATGAGTTCGTATTCGACCATTGATCTTCTTCTGATGTGAATAATTGGAGAGAGTGTTCTGATGTCGTATCATCTTCAGTTGGAATCCAGGTGTTTATAAATAAATCATTTGTCACTCTTGTATAAGCAGCTTTACAGCTCGCTTGCTCTTTTTTACGGAAAAAGGTTTTGAACTTTTGTAGAAAGTTTTTTCCTGGTGGGATATTATTGATTTTTGGAAAACATTCCAGTTTGAATACCCACTCTAAACGTGGATGGTAATCAAACTTCAAACGAATTTCTTTGTTCAATGAGAATTTTAATGTGAATTCCTTTGTTCCATTCTTACATTCCATTTGACTTCGTGCAGACTTGCACACCATTTTACTTTTCTTACTGCACAGTGAAATGGCAACTCTAAATTCAAAAAAGAATTACAATTTACAACATTGGAATAAAACTCACAATTCAAAAGGAGTCATCAATTTCAGAATTCGATTCAAAACAAGCATTGGAAGCAGGAATAAAGGGAATTCAGATGTCATTCTATGTTGCTGGAAGAGAGGTGGAAAAGAATAAGAGGTAGCGAAGATCGAAGAGGGGAACGGGTTAAGTGTCAGTTGTCACTGTGCAATGGATTGGAGACGTAGAAGATTAGAAATGTGTGCTTTGGATAGACCCCCCGGGGGGAAGCCAGTTGGTTTTGAGGTAACTGCTGGCTCATGGGATGAAGGGTTTGATGAATGGAGAGAAGAGAAGACGTTCTATTTGTTCAAGAGGATTACTTACATTCCCGATTCCATGGGCTCGTAAAAGCTAGATACTTCAATTAGGTTAATAGTTACAGCAAAATTAATAGTTACCCCAAAGAATGCGACACATGCAATTGTGAGAACTGTGCCGAGCAAATACTGACTCGTCAAGGAAGTTGACTTGCCGTATGCGTTGCGGATTCTCTATAAATTTGCATATGGTTTCGAATGTGCTCTTTTCTATGATAATGAGGGAAAAGATCAAATTTTTAAAAATCGACTTTCCAACCGAAAATTCTTTAAAACCAAACAACATTGAGATGAGATAGAGTTTCAAAACTTCTGGAAAATAATTCAGAATTCTAGAATTTTTTTTAATTTCACCCGTTTGCATAGTTTAAATCTCGAATTGAAGTTCAGATGGGACTATATAAATGTAAGATGAATTGATTCTCTCGAAACCCAGAAAAGTCTCTAAAATTTTTTTTTTGAAAAATCTGAAAAAATCCAGCTTTGCGTTAAATCTGATTTTCAATTCGAACATTTTTTGAAAATTTTTTATATTTCGAAAATTGACTAAAATCTGAAACTTGTAAAGAAAAAAAGAAAGACAGAAAGAAAAATACAAAGAAAATACATTGAAAAAATGTCAAATGAAAGTCGTATGCGGGCAAAAAGTGTGAAATCTTAGGAATAGATATTTGCATGACTGTCAGTTGAACTATCGTGAGGCTATTGTTTTTCTGAAGTGTTTTCACGAAAAACCTTTGAAAACAATTCGATATTTTGTTTAGCATCCAAGCATATGTCAAACATTCCTATATTATCGTTTTCCAGAGAAAATACACACACTAAACCATCATTGCGACGAAAATAATATTGAATCACAGGGGATTGTGCATATACTTTCTCTACTCGGCTCATTTGAAGATCAGAGATTCTGTAAGAAATTATAACGATGACAAGGTTTTAAAAGCGTCATTTGCCTACCGTTCAGTAATAATCAAGTCATTGACACATTCATCAACATCCACATTTTCACAAAATTCGATTGTAACCATTTGCCATTTTGGAATCCAACCATTATTCCATTTTTCAATCAATAATTTGAAATGATTGCTTGTGAGCAATGAGCTGTATAAAAAAACAGCAAATGATGCAATTTCAAGAAATTGACTGAAATGAATCCAATGAGCGTGTCGCGATTCAAATAAATTTGGATTGTTCCGAACGTATTCAGTTCTGAATTTGAACTCAGAAGTAGGCTTGAAAAGAAGTTTCAACATTTTTTTGACTTTTTGACGGCGAAGAAGAGAGTCAACAACCTGGTCGTCTTCAGCTGTATTCCAGTGTTTTCCGGTGAGAGTCAGTGAGTGTATACCTTGTCTTTTTTCTCGGTCAAGGCAATAAAAATCAATAATCCTTTCGTTGTCTTCTTGTGTAAAGTTTTGGAAATAAAGGTCAATGGTGGCCAGGGGTGCATTGAAAATATCCGAAAGATGAGAGATGAATAGATTCATAATTAAAATGTGATATTCTTCTGATGTGTAAAATTGGAGAGAGAATTCTGATAGTGATTCATTTTCAGTTGGAATCCAGGAAGTTAAAAACAATTCATTCATTACTCTTGTGTAAATAGGCTTCAAGTTTTCCTGCTCATTTCTTCGAAACAGTGATAGAAACTTTTGTAGAACATTTTTCCTTGGAGAAATATTATCGATTATTGGAAAATAATCTATTTTGAATATCCATTCCACTTTTGGATAGTAGTCAAACTTCAAACGAATCTCTTTGTTTAATGAAAACTTTAATATGAATTCCTTTGCCGACTTTTTACATTGTAATTGACTTCGTGCAGACCTGCACAGCGCTTTACTTTTCTTACTGCACAGAGAAATGGCAACTCTAAATTAAAAAAAGAACAAATTATTGGACATAATCTTATAATGAAACTCACAATTCAATCGGAGTCACCAATTTCAGAATTCGATTCAAAACAAGCATTGGAAGCAGGAATAAAGGGAATTCAGATGACATTCTATGTTGCTGGAAGAGAGATGGAAAAGACTGGGAGGTAGCGAAGATCGAAGAGGGGAACGGGTCAAGTGCCAGTTGTCACTGTGCAATGGATTGGAGACGGAGAAGATTAGAAATGTGTGCTTTGGAGAGACCACCAGGGGGGAAACCAGTTGGTTTTGAGGTAATTGTTCAAGAAAATTACTCACATTCCCGATTCCATGAGCTTGTCAAATCTAGATGCTTAAATTAGGCTAACAGTTACATTACTAGTCATAAAGAATGCGACTTTCGCAGTTTTTAGTGGAAAATACTCAAAATTTTTGTAAGTGGGCCCATAACTGTAACTAGGCCCATAACTGTAACTATCCTACCACTCCTCATCTTTCTGTTATAACTCCCTTTGACTCTCATTCCCGGTGTCTATTAACTTCAGTTAGTGGTGGAGCTACTCACAGGGTAGCAGTAAATGCGAAAAGCTATTTTATTCTCAAAATAGTTTTTCGCTAACTTTTCTGCTACCTTGTCAATAGGCCCATAACTTTTATTATCCTACTTTCTGCTATACCTCCCGTTACTCCCATTCCCGGTTGTCGAATAAGTGGCCTGTCCCTTCGTCACAAAATAAATCATTCAAGTGTAGCGGAGTCACTGATTGTCTCACAATGTTGATTGCTCATAAAGAATATACCTGAGAAGTGGAACTTCATTTTTGTAGTTGACAACTTCTTTGTCTGCGCATATACTAACAAGTTACAGGCAACAAATTGAACATTTCCTCTCCATTCATCAAACCCTTTATCCCATGAGCCAGAAATCACCTCAAAACCAACAGAATCCCCCTCCCCGGATGGTCTATCCAAAGCACACATTTCTAATCTTCTACGTCTCCAATATATTGTACAGTGACACCTGACACTTGACCCGTTCCCCTCCTCGTTCTTCTCTACTTCTTATTCTTTCCCATCTCTCTTCCATCAATACAGAATGTCATCTGAATTCCATTTATTTCTGCTTCCAATGCTTGTTTTGAATCGAGTTCTGAAATTGATGACTCCTTTTGAATTGTGAGTTTTATTCCAATGTTGTTAATTGTAATTCTCTTCTGAATTTAGAGTTGCCATTTCCCTGTGCAGTAAGAAAAGTAAAATGGTGTGCAAGTCTGCACGAAGTCAAATGGAATGTAAAAAAGGGACAAATATGTTTTTGCTAAAATTTTCCTCCAACAAAGAGATCCGACTCAAGTTCGACTATCATATGGAAATTCAATGGGTTTTTAAAATTGAATGGGCTTTGAAAAGAAACCAAAACTTACCACGAAAATATATCCTACGCAGGTTTTTATCAATATTTCGTAAAACGCCGCAAGAGATCAATACAACAACTTTTTCACAACTTGGGACCAATTTTATTGTGCCTGATTGGATTCCAACTGAGGAAAATTCAGAAGTATCTCTTAAATTGTACACCTCGATGGATAGTGGATATGCTGATGTAAACACATTCATTCTCTATTTATCTGATGTTTTCAATACTGGACTGACTGATTTTGAACTTCATTACCATGACTTTAATCGGGAAGACAATGAGAAAATAATCGATTTTTACTTTCGCAATTCCGAAAACAAGAAATCAGTGCGATCATTATCTCTGGTTGGAGCACATCCAAATACTTCAGAAGATGATGAGCTTATTGATTTAATTCTTTGTCGTCAAGATGCCAGTTGTAGATTGAAGCTCTCCATGGAACACACCTCTAACTTCAAATTCAAAACTGAATACTTTCGAAACACGCCAATATTAGTGGAACTCCACGATTCTTCCTGGATAAGTTTCGATCAATTTCTTGAAATGGAATCTTATACTATCGCCTTGTATCGCTCGACATTCAAAATCCCTCATTTCAAGTTATTGATTGAAAAATGGAACAGTGGATGGACACCTAAATGGAGAGTGATAATGGTGGAATCTAGTGAGGAAGTGAACATTGACGAGTGTGTCAGCGAATTGGTTGCTTTGGGACGGTGAGTGGTTTCAAATTTTATCAACGTTCAACATATGTTTCCAGTTTCTCCGAAGTTCAAGTAGAAAGATCTGAAGTCAAAGATGAATATTCTGATGGAGAAGTATCACAAAGAATCATTTACAAGATTCACCGATCAGATAAAGCAGTTGGGCAGATCATTGTGGAGAACAGTTTTATGTTTTCGTTGTATGTCATGATTGATTCTGAGAAAAACTCGCGATTGTACCCACAATTGTTCTTGTCATGATAAATAACTTTTACTTATATTTGTGCAGAATCTCTCCCTCTCTTTCTTCCTCTCTTTCTCCCATTTTTTTTCAAACTTTCAAATTGCCGTTAAAATTTTTTATCACTTTCTCTTTTCAACTTGGCCTCGTGAGGTTTCTAGTTTTAATTCTAAACACTATTTGTTTCATTTCCCAGTCAATAAAAAAAATAATAAAATAAGTTTCTTCAAACTTTATGTCTCCAACTGTCCAGTCATTCCAAAAATGCTCGATTTGAAAAAATAATATAAAAACGCTTTAAAACAGAGTAAATCGACGTTTTTAGTTGGTATGTAATAAAAAAATCTATGAAAAAGATAGGGAGGTGATAGAGAGCGGAAGAAAAAACGGTGTCGAGAGGATTACTTACATTCCCGATTCCATGGGCTCGTAAAAGCTAGATACTTCAATTAGGTTAATAGTTACAGCAAAATTAATAGTTACCCTAAAGAATGCGACACATGCAATTGTGAGAACTGTGCCGAGCAAATACTGACTCGTCAAGGAAGCAGACTTTCCGTATGCGTTGCGAATTCTCTATAAATTTGTACATGGATAGTTTCAAATGTGCTCTTTTCTATGATAATGAGGGAAAAGATCAAATTTTTAAAAATCGACTTTCCAACCGAAAATTCATTATGGGGTTATTCAGGTCATGTAAAGGTGTATTTTAACACATTTTTTCCTTATTCACGAGCGTCGAGAAACTATTTTTCACAAATCTCAGTTTACCGTTGGTCGAACAGCGTTTTTTCCCCTTTTTTTGCATTTTTCGACATGCGCATGTAGAAAAACTGTCAAAAAATGGAGGAGAAATGTAGAAAAATGGGAGAAAAACATGCGAAAATATACATTTTTTTATGGATCTACCCACGAAGAAAACTTGTACCATTTAATGCAATTTAATTCTATTCACGAATGCAATTTAATGCATTTTTTGCATTTTTGTGCCATAAAAATGCATTATTTTGCGTTCGTGGGTAGGCAAGTTTTCTTCGTGGGTAGATCCATTACCGTTCGTGAATAAGGTAAAACATGTATTAAAATACATTTTTACATGACCTGAATAACCCCATTAAAACCAAACAACATTGAGATGAGATAGAGTTTGAAAACTTCTGGAGAATTATTCAGAAAAGTCTTTTTTTACTTCCCGTTTGCCTACCAGGGGTAGATGAATAGCTGGGGTAAATCTTGAAGTAAAAAAAACTGATTATCAATTCGAAAACTTTTTGAAATTGTTTATATTTCGAAAACTGACAAAAATCTGAAATTTGCAAAAGAAAAAAGAGAGACAGAGAGAAAAATACAAAGAAAATACATTGAAGAAATGTCAAATGACAGTCAAATGCGGGAAAAAGTGTGAAATCTTAGGAGTAGATGTTTTTTTTATTTTCAGATTGTCTCGAAGCCATCAAATGGAATTCCAGTCAAGTTGATGAAGCGTTGATTTGGAGAAGAAAAGTTATTGAAATTACTGTTTTTCCTGAATATTTTTCAAATAAATCATCTTTCACTTTATATTTCAATCGCAAAAAATTATGCCAAGAAAGTATGACGAGATTGTTAGCTCCGGAAAACTCTAAATTTTTCAAAACTGTTTCCAATGAAAAAGCCATAAATAACAACAAAAAATTGCAATGTTCAAGTCTTTCTAGCTCACTCTTTAATATTTGAAGTGTGCCTAAGAAAAAATCAAAAGTGGCGGACTAACTTTATCTTCCTCGGCCACACTGCTGGGGACGGAATAGTGTCTGTAAATTATACGGAACCTCTTCCGAAGGCGACCGCATAAATTCGAGAATGAGACGAAAGACACAAAGGAAAGATTTGAAGTAAAGAGGAGAGAGAAAATTGGAAAACGAACTTAAAATTTAAGATTTTGTTTTAAATTTCTTTCAAAAACAAATTAAATATCAGTCAGCGAGTGAGGATTAAGAGGGACTCCACAGAAGTCTTTTGAAGGTAATGTGACAAAAAGAAAAAGCTGAAACTCTTGATATTTGAGGAAACTGGAGAATTGAAATTCGTAAGCAAAAGTAGAGATTTTTCTTCAATTTTACAATTCTTTCAGTTTCTTTCGAGAAAATTTGTTAGAAAATCAAGATCCCTCACCTTCGTGATAACTCACCTCAAACAAGCGTATTCTTGCGCCATAAGCCGAAAATCATTCTGAAAAGGTGGCCATTCCATCCCAACCGCTCTCAATTCCAGATCCGACCAACAGAGAAATCGGTAGATTGTCAACTATATTGGTCAACCTACACGAATTCTCCGCCCGCCGGATAAATACGGAAGAAAACTGGTTTGGGAGGAGGAGCTATTAAATGAAACCGGAAAGACATACCTGAAGTTATAAGGATGGACGGTGCAACATGAAAAAATCAGACGTCGGTGTCTTGTGGGCTGACGATGGAGGTGAATGAAGAGACGTTATCGATCTGGAATCAATAAAATGTGAATTGAAATTGAACAAGTTAGACTTTTTGATAAAATTACAACATTTCAAAAGAAAGAGAGACTAGAGAGTACAGAGAAAGAGAGCCAATGAATCAACGAACGTCCATAAACTACGCGGAAAAAGATGAATGCGGTAAGCAATGAACGAGGAGAGAGAGAGTGAATAGAGAAGAGAGAAGACAGAGACGGTCGTTTCGTGAGAAGCGCGGTTTGCCACCATTGGAACCTGTAGGTCAAAAAACTTGGCATTTGAAGAAGAAGAAATGAAATCGGACGAATTTCTCTCTGTTTAGACCTGCAATACAAGGAAGTGATCTACCAAAAAGAGGTGGAGAACTCAGGGTAGCACTAAGAATATTGACGAGAAGATCTGACGAAGAGGAAAGGAAGCAACGCTGACAAGAAGTGGATGATTTGAATGAGAAACTGATTGAAAGTTATTGATTTCCTAAAGAACTTCTTTTGGAGACCAGGGAGAATGTGAGTGCCTCCTGACGGAAGTGTTTTGAAGGAGACGTGACAAAAAAGCGATGCTGAAACACAAGATATCAGAGGAAGGGGGGAAATAAAGATTCGGAATCACAATTTTAGATATTTTCCAGTTTTTCAGCTGAAATTCAGCTTGTTTTGAGCTATTTTCAGTAGGAATTGGCGAATTCTATGATCGGTGAAAAGCTGATGCATCTCAAGAAGCAATGCTGAAAATAGAGGAAGAATCACAAGTGAGAACTGGAAGATTTTCAGCTAATAATCAAGCTGATAAAGTGAAAAAGGTCATTTTGCTCTCAGAATATTAAAATGATCACCGAGAGGCATCACTTGTTGCTCCAACCCGTCTGTCAGTAGAAATCAAACATTCGAGAGCTGAAATCCAAAAAATTTCAAGGAACAATTATGAGAATCGTAGAGAACACTGTCACAGCACAATTCTAAGTTCATTGCGAAAGTGCTTGCAAAGAGAATCCGAAAGAATCTGTCTTAATGCCACGTCATCAACATCTACGAAAAATCGATAACAGGGGGCAGTTTCAATGGGCCAGACGGCCTGTAAATTCAATATTTTGGATATTTTGGACGCAAACGGAAGGAAGACACCGGTGAGGACATCATTATGGTTTTTTCATCGCATTTTATCAAAAAAACTAGGTAGATTTTGTCCGATTCTCCTCACCAGGCTGTCAGCTTTCTATGATTTTCGATTGAAGCTAGTTTTCGCTGAAATTGTGAAATGAGTAGCTAGAAAGGAGAAAATAGAAGGTATAGACTAGAACAAATGATTTTTAAAGCTAATGGAACATTCTGTGACTAACATTTTTGATTCTGGATTTTTCAGAAGCAAGAAACGTCAAGAATCAAAAATTTATGCAAAAATTTCATAATTTTTGATAAATGTTTCACATCTTTTATAGTTCTTTGACTGAAAATTAATTCTAGATAATTTTCAAACCTCAAAAGTACCTCCATGTCTCCTCTTGTCCTCTGATTCCCTTCATTTCTCGCTTCGCTCGTTGATGAATCTTGCGATAGCTCCACCCCATTTCTGAAAGTCAAAAATAATATTTGGACAATTTTAATATAATATTCTAGACTTGTAGATTATTTTTCATTCATAAATCAACAAAAACGGTCAAAAAAACAATCAGAACGAGCCGTTTTTAATTTCGAAAATCAGCATGGCCTAGAAATACCCTTAGATGGACGAGGAAGCCGCATTCCCGCCTTTTACGGTATGCGGCTCATTTCTTCTTAATTTTTGTTTGTTTTTGGCCTAAAATTTCTGATTTTTTGCGCTTTTTTTCTGAATTTTTTGTCAAAATTCATAAATCTCATGCTAGTCAATCCCTTCCTTCTTTTTGGTTTCGATTTCTGCTGAAATCCGTCTCTTTTCACTAATTTTTAGGCCAGAATTTTGATAAAAATTACTATAACTTTTTTAATTTTTAATTTTTTCTTGTTTTCTATTCAGAATTAGGTTTCTCGTGACTTTTTCGTTCCGCTGGGTCTCACTTTGACCTAGGTATTGTTCTTTCTTCGTGATTTTTTTTTGACATTTTCGAAATTTCGTTCAAAATTTTGATTTTTGAATACTTTTCACCCTAGAATCTCAATTTTTTTTTGATTTTTCTCCGTATCTTGTTTCTCTCTGTGTTTTAGAATATCATCCGTTTAGAACTGCACTTCTAGAACCTAGGAACCCTCTTCTAAACTCGTTTTTCGTCATTTTTTCCAGAAATTTCGAAATTTTTCTACAGGGATTTTTCATCCCAAACTTCGAATTTTTTGACTTTTTTGTAAAACTTTTTATATTTTTAGACTTCTGAGAATATTCTACATCAGTTCTAGTTCATTCATTTATCCGGATAGTAGGTTTTCAAAGAAATTTTTCAAAAAAAGTGTTTTTTTTCATCGAAAATAAGCCATTTTTTCTTTCTTTTCGCTCTGGAATTCTCAATTTTGCCTAATTCTTTCTGATTCAAAAATCTATACAATTTTAAAGCTATTTCAAGTAGATTTCAGTCACTTTTGATCCTCGGAAGGGTTTTTTCCTTTATATTTTTTGAATTTTCGCTGAAAAAAAATCACTTTTGAGTTTTTCCAGTCTATTGCGCTTAGAATGCACTCCTATTTCATCTAGTTCTTTCTTTTCTCTTTTATTCTCCGTGTTCTTTTTGAAACACTGTTATTCTCCGTTGATTGTATAGTTTGTCTCCTTCTCAATTCTAATTTCACGGTATTCTTTCTCCTCATATCATTTTTTGCAGAATGGGATCCGTTCTGTCGGGATTCTTCAAACGAGCCTCCACACCTATTTCGACACGTGACGAAGAGATCTCTACGAACAGTTCTGACCGTCCAGTGTGTTTTGATCAGAAGCCGGCATTCATGAAAGGAGTCGATGAACCGAAACTGACGGCAGTGAATTCGAATTTCGTGCCTCAGCTCACGGCCAACGTTGAGCTTCAAACTTACAGAGATTCAACAAGTCATTATGGACCAATTGAAGAAACTCGGATTAAAAGTGTCTATGACATTCTCAACGGATCCATCAACACTGATATTTTGAGAGCAGAAGGTGCGTAAATGTGGGGGAATAAGGGGTATCCCGTTTCACGGGTTGAAATAGTTGCACAATGCGTATTGTCACTCATAGAAGTAAAGTGTACGCACACAGTCCCATAAGTTTCCAGTGTTTCTATAATTGAATGTGACCCTTTTCCAGACATCCAAGCAATCTTGAAGAGCCAGAACGCTCTCAATAAGAATAAGACGGGACAAAACGAATGAGGATTATTTGTTTTCAACACTCAGTCATTTCTCGAATCTCCATCCTTCTCCCATCTATTTAATTGATTGTCGTTGACCTTCTTCGATTTGATTTCTGTTTCATTTTCATGGATTGCTAAAGTAAATAAAGTAATGATTTCGAATACTTCATTTTTATAGTTCAGAATTTTTTGTGCGGTCACCATATGGAAAATTACAGATTGGCAAAGCGGTTTCCCCCTCGAATTGCCCTATTTCACTGCAAAACAGCAGAATTCTAGAGCTGTAAGAATTGATGGATATATATATATATATATATATATATATATCCACCGCTTTCACAAATTTCTCGCTAATAAATCTCATTATTTATAGAAGAAATCCAATGGAAAATAGAGAATTTCGAGGCAATTATCTTATTTTCTCTCTCAAATTTGAGAATTTCTTGCCAGATGACTGCTTCTTTCACTTTTCTTTCGACCATTTCATCGTCTGCGTCTCTCACTGTGATTCGTCGTCTGCGTCTCTCACTGTGATTCGTCGTCTGCGTCTCTCACTGTGATTTTTATCTCTCGTTTTCTCTTTATAGACGTAACTTTAAACTATCTGGTGACTCGGAAAAAGCAGGATTTTGATTGATTTTTATGAAAAGAAGATGGAGGAAGACATTCCCAGCATTTTCATATATTAAACATATTATTCTGCCGTCTATGGAGCTCATTATCTCTTTTGTAATCGAATGGAGTGTTCTGACCCGTATTCGAGGAAGTGGTCTACGATTCGTTCAAAATTGGATGGAAGACTGTTAATGAAGGCTTCCATAAGCATTTTGTACACCGAAACCGTTCAGAAAATCATCAGATAGATGAAAAAATTAGGAATTCAGTTGATAATATGATAATTTTATACTGCCGATGACCTAATTACGATGTATTTCAAAAATCGCTTGCCATGAGTTTTTAGAGAATCTGAAATTAATCAGTTTGCACCTTGAAATTTTGATTTTGGACGAAAAATGAAAAAGTTTATTCAAAAATTCAATTTCAGTACAAAAATACGATTCAATTTCAGTACAAAAAATAATATATATTTTTTCGTACATTTTGGCAAATATCTTGAAAACAAAATGAAAAATCAAAAAACTGGGCCCATGCAAAGTTTCTAAATTTTATTCTCATTCGAATGAACCATAAATCGAGAATTTTCGTTGGAAAGTAAAAAAGTAGATGCATATATAAGAATTACTACTCAGTCGGAGGAACATCTTAAAACTAGATCAATTTTTTTAATTTTCCAATGAAAATTCTTGATTGACGGCTCATTAAAATCAGAATAAAATTTAGAAACTTTGCAAGATGCCACATTTTTGAAGTTTGACCTAATTCTTGAGAAAAATCGGAAAATGTGCAGAAAATTTTGGTTTTGCTCCAAGAAGATTCATTCCACTTGAATAATGATCAGATCAAGAATCTCTACAACCCCACGGAAACAGTTTTTAATCAAATGTCGTAATTAGGTATACGGTATCTCAGCTGACTGAATATTGGTTGAGAACGGAGTGTATAGGAACATAAAAATATTTCCGGACGGTATTTTAGAGCTAAACGATCACTAACAACTTGTTCAACAAAATTATAGCGCATGAACAGCAATTAGTCGATTACATTTCTCAAATTCGGTCAAGTTTCCCAGTTTTTCTGTGTCTCGTTCACTGGCTTCCAAAGCCTAAGTTCATATTACTATTGCATATCACAATGTAGGGATTTTTTTCCTCTATTCGTTTTGAAAACTTCCAGTCAAGATGATACTTTTCCTTGAAGCTAGAGCGTTCTAAACAATTGCCCAACTTTTTTCTCAAAAATAGCCAAGGACAATACACAGTGTGAAAGGTCAAATGATGTGGAAAATTATTTAGAATTTTTTACGCGTAGGAGACCGTGATAGGGGGTAAAATAACCGGGAGAAAAATTAATGGAGTTAGCAAGTTTGAGGAAGAGAAGAAAACCGGGGGAGAGTATGACAATTAACTAAAATACTAAAAACGGGTAATAGAGGAGTTAAGGAGAGTTTCGAATTTAGATGGAGGAAGGAATTGGGAGACATTAGCAGTAATAGCATTCCAAGTTGGAATGGTGCATGCAAAAAAAATCGGGGATAGAGGGATGGCAACAAATTAAGGTCATAGGACGTCGAAGTGATTGAGAGATTTTGATATGAAAGTTAAGGTTGGGGAAATAAGTGGCACCGCTAATAAAGCTATAAAGAAGAAGGAGTTGGGCTTTGAGACGGCGATGACGGAGGGAGAATAAGTTAAGGATTCCGAGCCGGTGGGGGTAGGAAGAATATGAAATATTCCAACGTAGGACTTTGCGAGAATAAAGACGGAGGGGTTTTTCAAGAGAGTGAGAAAGGATACTAGAGACAGGAGGGGAATATACAGTGCAACAGTACTCCAGGAGAGGGAGGACATATGTTTTAAACAAGGAAATGTAGAATTTGGGAAAGAGAGATATTTAAAGGATTTAAAAAGTTGGTTGGACCTGAGAAGGGAAAGATTAACAGTGCGGGTGATATGGGAGCGGAACTTGAGTTTAGGGTCGGTAAGAAGACCGAGATCTCTAACAATGGGTGAATCGGGTATGAGAAAGGAGTCAATGTGATAAAAATGGGAAATGTTATGAGAACCAAGGCGAAGCAAAGTGGTTTTGGAAGGGGCTAGAGGAAGAAGGTTAGATTTGGCCCATGACACTAAAGTGTCAATGCCGGATTGGAGGAGTGAGGGGTTGTGGGAAAATATTTTGATGTCATCAGCAAACGCACAGAAATGGAGGTCAGGAGGGAAGGAGGAGAGGAGGTCATTGATAAAATTAAGAAACAAAAGGGGACCACTACATGTGCCTTGTGGCACACCGGAAGGGATGGGAGAAACAGATGGATCAATATGACCATGACAGAGTAGGAACGCTTACAGAGGAAATCAGCATACCAGTTGATGATGAGGGAAGGAACACAAAAGGACAGGAGTTTAGCAATAAGGAGTTGGTGATCAACCTTATCAAAAGCTTTTTGGAAATAAAACAATATAATATCAAGGGTTTTATGGGATTTGAGGATGGATTTGTAGGCCGATATAGTTAATATCATTATTATGAAACAAGAAGTGAGACGAAGATACACTTTGGCGAATTTCCACTAAAACCATCTGAAGTCAAAAACTTTCTGGCCGGTACTGTATGAAGTAGTATACTGGGAGTATCTCCGAAAATCGTCCTATCTGACATACTTTGAGGGAAAATCTAAAAACATGAGGAAGTTGAGGACGCGATGTTGATGTTTCTGATGGATTTCACTCTTTCTCATGTCGAGAAGGGCTTTCGTCGAATAACTGTAAATTTTTATTTATCAGAGGGGAGTTCATCGACTGAAAGAAAAAATATTAATGAATGCTCATGAGGCGCACAGAACATCAAATATACATATAACATTGTAGAATATTGAAATAATTTTACAAAATGAACGAAACATTATAAGATGCAATAGAAAACAAACACGATGAATAGAAGTTGATGCAAAGGTGATTTATCAGTTTTCGTTGAAATAAGTATGGGGGGGGGGGGGAGGGCGGGTTGTCAGAACCTAACTAAAAACTATCAGTATTATTGAAATTTATTATTAAATAAAACATTTGAGAATGTTGCTGAATTGTCTTCAACATCACAATATGCCTGAAACATTCCAATTGTATTGTTTTCAAATGAGATCACACCAACAGTTCCATCCGGACGACGGAGGTGGTAGTGTATAACACTTGTATTTCCATTGGCGTATTCATATTTTGTCAATTTTCGACACACTTGAAGATTGGAAATTCTGTAAGAGTACATTCTTAGAAGAAAGATATGCATCCACATACCGTTCTGTGAGAGTCAATTCATTGACACACTCGTCAATGTCTACACTCTCGCAAAACTCTATTGTTAAGGTTATCCATTCTGGAGTCCATCCAATGTTCCATTTCTCAATCAATAGTTTTAAATGATTCCTATTGAAGCTTGAATTGAATAAAAAAATCACGAATGATTTCAGCTCGATGGCATCTTGAAAACTGATCCAATGAGAGTGTCGAGATTCAAAAAAATTTGCATTGCTCCGAATGTATTCAGTTCTAAACTTGAACTCAGAAGTAGGTTTGAATAGAAGTTTCAGCTTCACTTTAGCTTCTTGACGGCAAAGAAGTGAATCGACGACTGCATCATCTTCTGATGTATTCGAGTGTTTTCCAAACAAAGTCAACGATTTCACTGCTGATTTTTCTTTGTTTTCACAACAGTAGAAATCAATAATTGTTTCGTTGTCCACTAGTGTAAAATCTTGAAAATGAAGTTCTAGATTGATCAATGGTACATTGAAAATATCCGACAGATGCATTATGAACAAATGCAAACTTGAAATTTCACCCTCTTTAGACGTGTAAAATTGGAGAGAGTGTTCTGATGTCGTATCATCTTCAGTTGGAGTCCAGGTATTTATAAATAAACTATTCCTCACTCTTGTGTAAACAGGCTTTAAGTTTTCCTGCTCATTTCTTCGAAACAGTGATAGAAACTTTTGTAGAACATTTTTTATTGATGAGATATTATTGATTATTGGAAAATAATCTATTTTGAATATCCATTCAATTTTTGGATAGTAATCGAACTTCAAACGAATCTCTCTTCTCAATGAAAACTTTAATATAAATTCCTTCGTTCCATTCTTACAATGAAGTTGACTTCGTGCTGACTTGCACGACATTTTACTTTTCTTACTGCACAGAGAAATGGCAACTCTAAATATCAAAAAGGATTACAATTAGCAACATTGGAATAAAACTCACAATTCAAAAGGAGTCACCAATTTCAGAACTCGGTTCAAAATAAGCATTGGAAGCAGGAATAAAGGGAATTCAGATGGCATTTTGTGTTGGTAGAAGAGAGGTGCAAACGACTGGGAGGTAGCAAAGATCGAAGAGGGGAACGGGTCAAGTGTCAGCTGTCACTGTGCAATAGATTGGAGACGTAGAAGATTAGAGATGTGTGCTTTGGACAGACCCCCCGGGGGGAAGCCAGTTGGTTTTGAGGTAATTACTGGTTTATGGGATGAAGGGTTTAATGAATGAAGAAGAGATGTTTATTCAAAAGGATTACTCACATTCCCGATACCATGAGCTCGTGAGAGCTAGATACTTCAATTAGGCTAATAGTTACAGTACTGGTCATAAAGAATGCGACTTTTGCAGTTTTTAGTTGAAAATAATCAACTTTTTTGTGAGTGTGTCACGGCATCACTTCTTGTCTCACAATGCTGATTGTTTTTGAAGAGTATAGCTGAAAAGTAGAGCTTCATCTTTGTAGTTGACAACTTCTTTGTTCGGGCACATCCTAACAAGTTGCAGGCAACAAATTGAACATCACCATTCATCGAACCTTCATCCCATGAACCAGTGAAAACCAACAGACTTCCCACCGGGTTGTCTATCCAAAGCACACATTTTATCCAAGTTAACCAGTTTTTGTCAAAGTTTCTTAAATTTTCACTACTTCACTAAACTTCACTACTTTCACTAAATTTACGGACATCCGGAAACCTGGAGGAACGTCCAGATGCTTGAACCTCTCATTACTGGACTGATTTTCCTCGAATTCGAACCAAAAGATCAGAAACTTTTTTCTCAATGATGCTCTTTTTTTCTTTTTTTTAATTTCTCAAAATGACAAACAAAAAAAACACCCTTGGCAAACTTTATTTAAAATGAAAGTCTTCTGATGAGTTTACAAATAAATGTTATTTGAATAAATTTTAAGTCTGTGCGAAGGTCGAAAAGTGCCCATGTAAAGTACTGAAATTTTCAAAATTGAAGATAAGTCAATTTTCTTTATAAAAATGATTAGAACATCGTTTTTTGGACATTTTTTGTATTACACTTTCCTTACCAACTTTACTGTATCGTGCTAAAATTTTGAGTTTTTGCCAAAAAATCACTTTTTTCAACATGTTTTCAAAAATAGTTTTTTCGCTATTTTGCAACCTTGCGTTTAGATCCAAAAACCTCCAAAATGAAAAATCTGTTTTATATTTACAGATGTATGTGCACATCACTCGAGGCAAGTCGTTTTTCAAAAATGATCACTTTCTGATTTCGCGAGTAATGTCAATTTTCACGTTATGACTCGTATCTTTCCAGGTTTCAGTTTTGGTAAATTGATGTAATCAGTTTTTTTGTAGCCTACATCTTCACCTTTTAGATCATTTTAAATTTAAAGAAATCCTTCGTAGTGAACAAAGTTGCAATGTCTCAAAGTGACTCAATCAAAAAAATCAACCAACAAATAAAAGGTGTGTTCAACTTCCTGGAAACGGAGTTGTTACACGTAAAACATATAATTTCTCTTTAGTCTTAATAAAGTCTATCTTCTATCAAAATATCGTTGACAATCTCGCGTTTCACTCTAGGTCAATACCTTGTCAAAGAAAAAGAGGGTCCTCTTCTTAAAAAAAGGAAAAAACTATTCCCAGCTCACATATTAGTATCAGAGTAAACAAAAACACATAATCGCAGCAACTTCCAACGTTTTTGCTAAAGAAAAATTAACATCATCATTGAAGCTAAACATTTTTTTGAATTTGAAAAAAAAAATTTTTTGGTAAAAACTCAAAATTTTAGCACGATACAGTAAAGTTGGTAAGGAAAGTGTAATACAAAAAACGTTCGAAAAACGATGTTCTATTTATTTTTATAAAGAAAATTGCCTTATCTTCAATTTTGAAAATTTTAGTACTTTACATGGGCACTTTTCGACCTTCGCACAGACTTAAAATTTATTCAAATAACATTTATTTGTAAACTCATCAGAAGACTTTTATTTTAAATAAAGTTTGCCAAGGGTGTTTTTTGTTTTAAGAACCGAAAACTTTAAAAACACAGAAAAAATGCTCCAAAAAATGAGTTTTTTTCGAATAACTCGACAAAATTTTTTTGAAATTTTTTGAAACTTTGTGGAAAAACTATAATAAACGTCTATAAACTACACTAAAAAAATTGGGCTTCTTTGACTCAAAAGAAAAAATTTAAGTTTTGCACATTTGAGCACCTACAGTAACCCAGGGACCGGTAGGTGGGTACCAAAATTTTGCATATGGGTTACCGAAGACCCAAAATGCATGCACACAAACTGTGTAAACGCTATCTTTCCTGTGGGCTCTACGCCCCTACATACAGGAGTGATGCTCGAGTCTTACGGAGAATAGGTTATATACTGACAGCTGACACTTGACCTTCTCTTTACTTTTCTTTATTCACACTATCTACATCCTATACATTCTTACTTTACCACATGGCAACATAAAATGTCGACATCTCCCAAATTTCCGTTGTTTCTGCTTCCTATTCTTGTACTAAACAAAATTTTAAAGCTTATGAATCCATTTGAAATGTGAGTATTCTGTGATGTATAATAGTATGTAACTATTTTAAATTCAGGGTTGCTATGTCTCTATGCAGTAAAGTTAGTAAAATGATGTGCAAGTTATCACGAAGTGAAATGGAATGTAGAACAGGGACAAATAATTTTTTATTAAATTTTTCCTCCAACAAAGAGATCCGACTCGAATTCAACTATCATATGGAAATTCAATGGGTTTTTAAAATTGAATGGGCCCCAAAAAGAAACCAAAACTTACCACGAAAATCTGTCCTTAACAGGATTTTATCAATTTTTCGAAAACCCCCGCAAGAGATCAATACAACAACTTTTTCACAACTTGGGACCAATTTTATTGTGCCTGTTTGGATTCCAACTGAGGACACTTCAGAGGTATCTCTTAAATTGTACATCTTGAGGGATAGTGGACCTGCTGATGTAAACACATTCATTCTATATTTATCTGATGTATTTAATACTAAACTGGCTGAGTTCGAATTTCATTACCAAGATTTTAATCGGGAAGACAATGAAAAAATAATCGATTTTTACTGTCGCAATTCCGAAAACAAGAAATCAGTGCGATCATTATCTCTGGTCGGAGCACATTCAAATACTTCAGAAGACGATGAACTTATTGATTTAATTCTTTGTCGTCAAGATGCCAATTGTAGATTGAAGCTCTCCATGGAACACAACTCTAACTTCAAATTCAAAACTGAATACTTTCGAAATACGCCAAGATTAGTGGAACTCCACGATTCTTCCTGGATAAGTTTCGATCAATTTCTTGAAATGGAATCTTTTACTATCGCCTTGTACCGGTCAATATTCAAAATCCCTCATTTCAAGTTATTGATTGAAAAATGGAACAGTGGATGGACACCTAAATGGAGAGTGATAATGGTGGAATCTAGTGAGGAAGTGAACATTGACGAGTGTGTCAACGAATTGGTTGTTTTGGGACGGTGAGTGGTTTCCAATTTTACCGAAGTTCAAGATATGTTTCCAGTTTCTCCGAAGTTCAAGTAGAAAGATCTGAAGTAAAAGATGAATATTCTGATGGAGAAGTATCACAAAGAATCATTTACAAGATTCACCGATCAGATAAAGCAGTTGGGCAGATCGTTGTGGAGAACAGTTTTATGTTTTCGTTGTATGTGATGATTGATTCTGAGAAGAACTCGCGATTTTACCCACCATTGTTCTTGTCATGATAAATAACTTTTACTTATATTTGTGCAGAATCAAACTTCTCCCTTCCCTCTCCCTCTCCCAATTTCAAACTTTCAACTTACCGTTAAAATGTTCATCATCTTCATTTCTCAACTTGTCCTCGTGAGGTTTCTAGCCTCAATTCTAAACACCAGTGGTTTTATTTCCCAGTCAATAAAAAAATAAAAAAATATGTTTCTTTAAACTTTATGTCTCCAACTGTCCAGTCATTGCAAAAATTCTTACAACCAACAGAGGAATGATCCTTGCGTTGCAGACCTAAACTGGATTAGAAGCAATAATACAAAAACTTTTTAAAAACAGAGTAGATCGACTTTTCAAGTTTGGATGGGTTTAAAAAAACGATGAAAAAGATGAGGAGGTGATGGAGAGCGAGAGGAAAAACGGTGTCAGCTGTCAGTGCGCAGTGGAGAAAAAATAAGACTACGTATGTGTGTATTGAAGGGACCAACAAATGAGACGTCTGTTAGTTTTGAGGCAATAATTGGTTTATAATGGGTTAATAAATATTAATATTGACAACATTGGAATTAAACTCACAATTCAAATGGAGTCACTAATTTCAGAACTTGATTAAAAACAAGCATTGGAAGCAGGAATAAAGAGAATTCAGATGGCATTTTGTAATGTTGAAAGAGAAAGAGAAAAGACTAAAAGGTATCGAAAATCGGAGAAGGGAACGGGTCAAGTGTCAGGTGTCACCCCACAGTATATTGGAGACGGAGAAGATTTGTGTGCTTTCGAAGAACACCCGGGGAGAAACCTGTTGAGGTGATTGCGGGTTCATGACAGGTACAGTGCTGTGCTAAAAGATACGAGCTTTGTCTGCTTTCAGTTTAAATTACCAACTTTGAGAGGGTATTACTGTATCCCTGATTGTCCCACAAAGCAAAATATAAAGAAACCATACAAAACAAAGATAGAGCTTTATTTTTGTAGTGGACAACTTTTTTTACAAGCATTTCCTAGAGAGTCACACATCGACAAAGTAAGTTCTCCCTCAAATCAATTTCAGTGCAAAATAGTGTGATTTTCGAGTTTTCCTCTTAAAAGGACCATAACTCTCTAGGGAGTGTCCGTACAAAAAAGTCGTCAACTACAAAAATGGAGCTCAACTTTTAATCTGCATTATTAACTAAAATCTACTGTGTGTGACAATCAAAGCTACTATGACACGCTTTTAAAGTTGGACAGTTTCAACTGAAAACGACTAAAGTTTGTTTTTTTGCCCAGTACTGTATATTCCAAGCGAGTTGATGCTTACTCACACATCACTTAACACGAGAAAATTATACAGAAAGTGTCTTCATTACAAAAGTTTATAGTTTCATTATCTCCTCCTTCTTCACTCTCTTCCTTTTTCCCTCTATCAACTAACCAGATCTAGTCTCTCCATACTTGTCACATAAACTAGTTCGCATCCCCCGCTTGGAGATGTCCACACCACAGAAATGTAGATTCGTTTATTTTCCTTGACCAACCATGTCTTTCAATATGAGACATAAACAAAGTATATTCCCAAGCAGTATGATTTTGATGATGTTTACCTTTTTCTTACTGGTAATCACTGTGATAATTAGTCATAAGCCAAAAACTAAAAATGAGTTTAATTTCCACGGAGGCAATGATTATAAGCCGGAGTTTGTTTACTCGTTGGTTGGTGAGTTTTCGTTTATGGTATTCATTTTATTTTTTGAAGGAATGTATTTTAGAAATCAGAGAACTTCTGACAAATGCATGCAAGTTACCCTATATATTTGTACCAAACGAGGACGATGAGAGCTATGGATTGCAGGATGAAAAAACTGAGAAACATGGTGGGAGGTGGGTTTTTTTTTCTGAAGACTCGGAATTTATTTTCATATTTTCTTGATGTGTACCGTATCGATCAACTTTGATCCTAGAAAAATTTCGATACCAGATTCAGAATCCCCACATTTTCAGCTTTCCGGCCATGCCAATACATACGAAATTTATGTGGTATGAAAGTAGATGACGTGAGGATTCTGAATCTGTATTCAACTTTTGTTTAAAATAAAAATTGACATAGATACATAATCTTTTAGGATTATCGATATTCAGGTCGTTTTGACACTAGAAAAAATTTAAGCCCAGATTCAAAATCCTCAAATTTTTTAGCTTTTTTAGTAATGTCAGCTCACGATTTTCAGAAGCAGCTGCGTACTAAACGAGTTGAACAAAAATATCAATCTAACTTCCGATGGAATCCTCACGTTCCGATCCAGACCAAATATAGACTCACCCACGGATTCTATCAAGTGAGTACAGTAACCCTAGCATACTGTACATAACTAAATATATTTTTGGATGCACCTACTACAAACATAGTGGCTTGTCGGAGCAGTCTTTTGAGGTAACTTTTTTTTGATCTATCGAAACTTACATTTAGATTTTCTTATATTATAGATCCAAAAAGACACCCCTGTCAAAGTGTCATTCTACAACTTTGCCTTCTCATGCGTTCGAAATGGAATCGTGGAATTCCTAAAGCCATTTGTTAACTTTGCAATGATTCCAAATGTATGATATCAGCAGAGCGCGTTTTTTACATTGAGATTTTCAGAACCCGCACCCCGAGTCAATTGCCGTCATCTTTCTCCCATCTATCAATCATAAACTCTTTATGAAAAAAATGGCGCAGAGCAAAAAATTCATGAAGGATAATCAATTCAACTTTGCACAAATTATGAACAAAGTAAGTCTTCCCTCTTAAAACCTAGGAACTTACCTCCAAGTACTTCCAGAAAGAACCAAAACCTCTCAATGACTTGCTCCTTCAACTGGGGATTAATAGTGAGACACAAAATGTGTTTCGAAAAGCGAAAGAGTTCAATTTCACCACATTTTTTTCGGGACCACAACAGATTCGAGATCTGATAGAAGCGGATTTCGATACAACGGATCATCGGAATTTCATCTCGCAATTTTTGATAGATGGGAACTTTTGTTTGAAGGATGGGAGGGTATGACTTGTAAAAAATCCTTTGTCTCGAATGTTTTTTTGGACAGAAACTAGTCAACGACCAACTGGAAAAAATGAGCGCCTTCCTCTCCTCTACCAGCAACTCCAAAGTGTTCTCCACACTATTCCTAGATGACTACGGTACTCATAAAAGTTCTATTGATCATGACTTAAGGTGAGTCAGTCAGATTTGAACGAAAATTGTTCGTTTGTTTCAGTGAAATGCTCACCACTTTGAATCACTCGCGGATTTTTGAGAACACTACATTGATTGTCACTTCTTATGATTTATCTGATAAGTGAGATTTTGGTTTACCTTTTTTTCTGAAGTATTGATTTCAGGGATGTCACAAACGAGAATGACAAGTACCCACTGTTTGCAGTGAGATTGTCGGATAAGTTTATGAAAACTTACAGCGGGAAGCACTATTTCATGAAGATGAATTTCAATAGGTAAGCTACAGTTTCTAGGGGGAAAAGTTTTGTTTTTGTGACACGAAGATTGTAAATAGAGCTTCATTTTCTAAGGCGTTTGGTTGGCGCAAGCGCGAGAGTAAAAGACGCAGAGAAAGCAGACGTTCTCGCTTTTCTGCGCTCTCTCCTCCTTTTAGGGTTCTTTGAAAGCTAGTATCTCAAAAGCGTGAATAGCTATCAAAAAGTTGTGAACTCAAAAAATGTGTAAAATGTACTGTAAATTATTTTTGCACTTGACAATTGTTTTGTAGGTTTTCTAGTTTTCAAGATATTAGCGCTTAAAAGGAGACGTCTGATTTGAATGCGGTTTTTTTTTATTTCACCGTTCCAGCCACCTATCTTTGAAGTTGTATATCTCGAAAGCTAGAGAAGCTACAAAAAAGTTGTCAACAACAAAAATGAAGCTATATCTTTGTTCTGTATGGTTTAAACATAATTTATTCTGTGGGACAGTCGGTAAAACCAGTACGCCCTCTCAAATTCGGTCATTTTCAACTGAAAAAGGCCAAATTGCCTATCTTACTATACGGTACTGTAGATACTATCAACGTTGGTAATTTGCCCGTGAAAACAAATTCCAGACTCCTCTCATCTCTCCATTTCAACAACATGCTTATCGAACTAATCAACCCGAACGAAAAACTTAACAGCACCCCGTTCATAGTCCAACCAACATGGAGGAACTGTGTATCTGAGGGAATCTCAGAGTTCTCATGTATTTGTATGAATATGGTATCCCAAAATGTGGTTCATCAAAAATTGAGAGAATTTGTTCCAGAATCTCTCGTCTGGCTATCCTGAAGATTCCGAGAAGCATTTCGTGAGCACTTTAAGAGAAAAGTTTACAAAAGAGGTGAAACGTCACAAGTGTGTAAAGTCATTCGAAATTGAGGACTACAATTTTTTCTATGACTATTCCATCAATACGTAAGCCCTTCTTTCATCATGGTTATTTTAAAATTCTGTTTCAGCAAAAACGAGATTCGAGGGGTGGAGCTTACAGGTTTCGTAAATATAACAGGACTGTCTGGCGAGAAAAGATTAATGCTGAAGAAGATGTTCACATTCAAACGAAATTTCGAATCGTTTCAAAGTTTTGACACGGCAAGAGTGATAGTCGGACATGAAGTCAATATTGGTATAGCAAGGTGAAAATGTTGTTTTCTATCAGTAAGGCGATAATCTGGTGATTTTGCCCTACTGAACTTGACCGAGGTCATCAAATGTTCATTTCAATTTTTTTCAGCATGTGCGATTTGTGATGTCATTGGAAACTGAAAAATTGATGGGAACATTGTTCAATCTACAGCAAAAAATCTGTTCACTCAGTTATAAAAATGTTTTAATTGTTGTGTGTTATAAGAAAAACTTTTTAAAACTTTAAAAAACTTAACCTGAGTTGACCTTGTCTATTGTTACAGTGATCCTACTACCCGAAAAATAGAAAACTGTAAGGAGGCCGAGAGAGCCTCCTTTTTATCTGATCAAAGTGCAATGATGATTCAGCACACCCTCATAAAAACTTCCAGACCCGGTATCGGATAAAACAAGATATTTGTTGAGATCTGTTAAGATCTGGCATGTAACTAGCAGATTATTGTATTCGCATAGCAGCGAGACTATGTCTAGTCTGCTAAACTCCAGCAATTACCCAGGTTGCACAAGATTGATCGGCAGTAGATGAAAAGACCAATTATACATCTGTCATCAGGTTTCGCCGTCGTCACCTGTCGTCTCTCGTCTCTCTTCCATCACAAAACATCTGTCATATTCGTGTATGAGACTTTCCTACGTTCAACATTTCTTTGATGAACAACATAAAAAACCTCCGGCTTCTTTTTTTGCCAACACTTGTGATTCGAGAGATTGTTAGTATGATGAACCCTTTTGAAATGTAAGTTTCATCTCCGTTTCACAATTCTGCGTTTTTTTTCTCAGATTAAACTTATCGATGGCAAATTCTAGAATTAAGAACGTCGTGCAGTTATATTCTAAGCATGCTAGATATTTCTATAGAATAGAATTCAGTGAGCGACCATCTATTGATTTCACAGGAACAGAGGACATATGGAGATATGAAATAACTGCGGATCGAAATAGAACTGAAGTAGAAGACTACTATCAAAATTCGATGAGAATTATGACGATCTGTGTTTTTGGAAAAGATATTCTAGAAGAAGTGAAATCATGGTTCAAATATATAAAAGAAATTTTCAACATTGATGGAGGTCTCATGGTTATAATCAATCTGGACACATTCCCAGGTCAAAACAAAGCGATAACTGACTGGGTCAATTCTCAAACAACGTGGACAAGACATTGTGACATTGATGGTGAAAAAGTGAGAGATGATGATGTGAAATACGTTTTGAACACTTTGAACATAAGAATTACATTGAATATTTTTGCGAATGTTAGTGATAACTTTCGATTCGAAATTCCTCAGTTTTTGAGTCAACTCTATATTGAAAACGGCGGATGGATAAAATTGAACCAACTTTTGGAGATCGACGCTTCTGAAATTTTTATCCGAAATACTAAGCTGACACGTGACGAGCTGACTGTGTTTTTCAAGAATTGGATGTGCATGAAATCACAAATTGGTCTAGAATGTTTTACGGCTGGTATAGAAAAGCGTGATGATGTCGATACAATTTTAGATGTCCCTCATGAAAATTTCGGTACAGAGACGATTCGGACTTTTGAACTGTGGGTTTTTCAGAACATACAGTACCGCTCAGATGATTCGCCTTTTTCAGTTGCGTATGTCTAACTTTGAGAGTGTGTCATGGTACAACAGACTGTCCCACAAATTTTTTTAGTGGGATCGGACAGACCAAGAGTAGTACTCCATTTTTGTAGTTGACAACTTTTTTGTACGGACACTCCCTAGACAGTTACATATCGACAAAGTAATTTCTCTCTCAAATCGTAAGTGCAAAATAGTGCGATTTTTGAGCTGTTCACTTAAAATGAGCATACTCTCTAGGGAGTGCCAATACAAAAAAGTTGTCAACTACAAAAATATAAATCTACCTTTGATCTGTTTGACCCCAGAAAAAGTTATTTTGTGGGACAGTTAGTTTTACCATGACACACTGTCAAAGTCGGGCATTTTCAATTGAAAAAATGCAAAACTTAATACACTTTTGAGTGGTATTGTTTTTGTGATATAAATTGCTTTTTTCAGAAAAACGCAAGAAATAAAATTACGAGGAGGATCTGAGATTAGAAGATGCGATGGAACAACTGCTGCAATCTTTGTCACTACAGAACCTGATCGTTTAGTTCTTGCAATGATTGTTGTCAAAAAAATGTTCTAGTGTCGTCTGATGAACATTTCGGTTCTCAATAGAGCACATTTTTATATGCCAACTCTGTACAACAAAAAATTTTACCATTTCTCAAAATTTCTTATAATATTTATCTCAAAATATTTGTTTTCAATTAATAAATACATCACTTCTTATTCAACAATTCCAATTCAACAAATGCAAAAATATCTTCAGCGATCTTATGTCCATCCTGAAGGTGATGAAACATCCCACCCTTTGGAAGTTCTGAAACTCTTGTCAAGTTCAGATACCTATCTTCCAAAAGATCCCTGGAACACCTCCAAGGTGTCTGTTTTGAGTAGCTGACTGCAGTGGGGACCCTGGCTTGAGAACTCAACCAGACTGTTTCGTAGTTGTAGCTGTTGTCAAGAATGGTCAGAGCAGATGGGAGAGTTTGTGTCAGCCAGTAGAGATAGATTTCAGTGGAGATCTCGTCGAGAGTGAAGAGTTCGTTGAGGTTGGTGGAAGCGGAGAATGTGGAGAGTTGGCGCCAACGGGATTCTATGTATTTGGCGGTTCCAGATGGGGAGTTGGCGAAGGCGGTGGCTGGAAAAGGAGGGGGATTTAATTCAAATTTCTAGGAAAAAAGAAACAGGATCCAAGGCGTATTGAAACTGAGTGTTCAAAATTGAAAATTCAGAATTCTGAGTGTCGAAAATTTAAACTCATGATATTAGCTCGACACAGTTTTTACAACTGCGCTCCACCGAAAGCTCCTTGAGAAATGTCTTTTTTCTCTGAATCTCCTAATTTCGCACACAATTTTCTTTGGTTTCGATAGAGCGCGGTTGTAAGAAGCCTGGCGTCAGGGTGCTCCACCGGCGGTAAAATCGAATAAAAACCGGTTCTTTTCAACCGGTGAAAATCGTTTCTTCAATCGGTTAATTTCAACCGGTTTTTCAAAAACAAAAACCGATTTAAAACCGAACAAAAATCGGAAGAAATCGATTTTCTTCGATTTTGTTTTGAAAAAAAACCGTTCGGTTTCGGTTTTCATCGGTTTAGAAACCGGTTAAAAAACCGATTATTCTTCGATTTTTACCGATTTTTACCGATTTTCATCGGTTTTTTCTGAAAGTTCAAATTCTACAGTAGTTTGTCACGTTTCAATAACGTCACACGTTTTTTCTATTTTTATAGAAAATTTGAACAAAAATGAGAAATCATTAATTTTAACATAAAATCTAAATTGAGAACAGTGCAAAATATGATAGAAACGTGACAAACTACTGTAGAACTTGAACTTTAAGAAAAAAACCGATGAAAATCGGTAAAAATCGAAGAATAATCGGTTTTATATTATGAATTCATTTTTATCTGTGCATAGGAAGACCGCGCCGCACTCGCGCGGCGGCCACGCCCATTTTTTGCGACAGTGTTCAAAAATGGAACGCAGCGTTAAAATGGGAGTGGGCGTGGCCGCCGCGCGAGTGCGGCGCGGTCTTCCCATGCACAGATAAAAATGAATTCATAATAACCGGTTTCTAAACCGATGAAAACCGAAATCGAACGGTTTTTTTTTCAAAACAAAATCGAAGAAAATTGATTTTTTCCGATTTTTGTTCGGTTTTAAATCGGTTTTTGTTTTTGAAAAACCGACGAATATTTCAACCGATTTTCTTATCAATAACCGATTCAAATCGGTTTTGAAGTATCGGTGGAGCACCCTGCCTGGCGTGCCAATGGAAAACTGAAGATTCTTAGTTTTAAACGAATTCTGATATTTTCAGATTTTCAGGTTCTGATATTCTGAGATTTTAGGATTCTAAGACGTTGGGACTGAATTTGAAATTACAGAAATTCCTTAGTTCCAAACATTAGGTTTTGACTTCTGGCCTCAGCAACAAAGATTTCGAATATGAGATTCAGAATTCAGAACTCAAAAACTTGGATTCTGGATTTTCAGATTTCTTAACTCTTGAATCTAGACGCTCAATTCTCTATTCAACATTCCGAGTCCTCAAATCCTGGCTTCCAGAGTCATAATTCAGGTTTCCAAGTTTCCGAATTCAGGACTCAAGATTCAGAATTCAACGTTTTTAAGTCAGTTCTCTGGATTGTCTGGGTTTCAACTCTGGAGTCAAATTCCAGATTCAACAATTCTAACTCACCAAAAGCCTGTGCATTCGTTGGATATGTAAACTTGTCCTGCTTGAAATAGTCCGCCATATCCGTATGTGGATCCTTTTCTTCCCCCTTTTCCTCGTCATCTTTTCCCATCGCCTTCCACGCATATTTTGCCAGAGTAAAAGTAGAAAACGTGGGTCTCACAAACGGATTCGACACATGTAATCCAGCAACTCTCAACGGATACAAAGACGCCAACAGAGTCGCCAAATCACTACCGTATCCCTCGGTGCCATGCACAAAATATTGAGTAAGATCCAATCGATTCATAAGTTTCCCGAGGATTCTGGCGGTAGCGATCGCATCGAATCCAGGTTTCGCTGGTTTATCGGAGAACAAGAAGCCAGGAAGACTCGGAACGATCACATCAAATTGAATAGGTTCCTCAACACCAAAGTCGAATCCATGTCGCGTTGGATTAGTTAGGATTGGGATGACCTAAAATTATTTTGCATCAAGGATATTAAAATCCATTTGTCGGTTACCTTAAAGAAATCCCAAAAGCTTCCTGGAAATCCATGAAGAATCAGTAAAGGTACCACTCTGGTTTTCTTATCTTTCGGAGGCGTAGACACTCTTAGAAAATGAATTTTCAGCCCTTCAATTTCAGTTTTATACTGCTTAAAGGTGTTAAGGAAGTGTTGATGTTGCTTCCAATCGAACCCGAGGAGCACTTGTTTCAGCTCGTTGAGGTAGGTATCGTACGTTGTGTCATGGAGGGTTGGCAAGAATTTTTCAGATTTTAGGTGATTTTTGAACTTTTGAATTCTGAAAATACACTTAGCAGCTTCTCGAAATAAAACTAAAACTCACTCCTCCTCCTTGACATCAATCGAAAACGAGTACACTTGGTCATCATCTTTCTTGGGGTCATCCAATTTCCAATAGTCATCCGGATCGATTTCCAGAGGTGGGAAATCAGGTTTATGCACGTAAATACTCAGTAATATTGAGAATATGGAGATAACAACGACAGATAAGAAGAACCAGGAACTCATTTTTCTTAGAGAGAAAATCGATAAGAAGTAAGTGACCGAAGTGAGTAAAGTAAATGGTTGAGTTGGTCAAACAAAGTAGTGTGCCGTGCCAACGGGGGGATTGACCGAGAGCCGAGACTGTTGACTTTAGGAACGGAAAAGAGTACGGAGGGGGAATGTGACAAAACACAAGATGGTGTCTGGGGTGAGACGTATTTGACATACTCCGGCTTTATCTGAATTCAATTTTGTGATCCTTGATGAATTGTCTGATATACAGTACTTTGCGAAAGATGCGAACATTGCCCGTTTTCAGTTGAAATATTCAAACTTTAAGAGTGTGTCATGTTAATTCAGATTTTCAAATCTAGTAGGTTTTTAGTGTATCATACAGATCAAAAGCAGAGCTTCAATTTTGCAGTTGACAACTTTTTTTTACGGACATTCGCTAGAGAGTTACATATCGACAAAGTAATTTCTCCTCCAAATCGACCCATTTCAGTGCAAAATAGTGCATTTTCAGGCTTTCCTTTTAAAATGGCCATAACTCTCTAGGGAGTGTCTGTACAAAAAAGTTGTCAACTACAAAAATGAAGATCTACTTTTGATCTGTATGACGCATTAAAAATATACTGGGTGTTACAATCAGAACTCGTATAAACCACTCTCAAAGTTGGTCATTTTCCACTGAAAACGGGCAAAGTTCGTATACTTTTGCATGTCACTGTATAAGTTTCCGATATGAAACAAGTTTATTTCAAAACTACAATTTATTTACTAAGATCCATGTAATGTACCCGATGAATCAATTGCTCAAACCTTTCTTCCCCGATCTCCGCTTTTTGACCATCACAAATTTCTCCACAAGATGATCCTCCAAGTTGTAACTGAAATCAAAAATACAATCACGCTCCATCAACAAAAAAACTCACTACTTCACTTTTACCTCCTCGACATTATTATCTAAACCGTCATTCCACACTCCTCCATCCAAATTCTCCAATTCCTCGTATCTCAACTGGATATATCTATCCTTCTTACGATCCAATCGATTCCAGTAGCCATCTCGTTGCCCTGAAGATAAAAAAAGTTTAACGAAAGTTTAAAAGAGCGCATTTACTCACAACCACGACTATTATAATCACGGCTTTGAAATCGTTTCTTCATCAGAGTCACAATATTGGCAGGAGGTCTTAAAAAGTTATATGAAGCAATGGGGTCATCATCGCTCTCCTCGAAATTATTCATCTGCCCCAGAAAGTTTTTATACACCTGTCCCCTCACAGATTTTTCCTTATACTCCTTGTTGTCTTTCAAATAACAAAACTTCATAACTGGATACAAGTCCTCAAAATAATGAGAATACAAGTAGAATGCAGCAGCAAAACAAAGTGGAAACTCATAGTTCCTCGCTTGCTTCCTCTCCACTACAGTAACCCTCCACCCCTTATTCAGTTGGGTGAGCTCTTCCAAAAGATCCACTCCAATCGAATCTTCTGCTTCCCATCGTCGTTTTCTATTCAGGGAATACAAGATGTTGGGTTGAAAGTCAGAGTACTCCGATTGTAGATGATCAGATGGAATAGGAATGTAGATGGACTTCAAAATAGAGGCACGGATTTTCAGAGGATGAAGAACGTATTCAGCGAGGCTATGTCTTATATGATCTTGGTTGGGAGAAGGTCTGCTATGCTTACTCCTGGAAAAAATATATATTCGGAAGGTCATATCTCAAAAACTATCAGCGCTATCAAAATTTTCTCAACTACTGAAATTCGTGAAATTTCATGTAGACTATTTTAGTAGTTGATAACATTTTTGTAAAGCGGTGTCTAGGAGAGATATGGCATGTTAAAGTCAAGAAATAGGGGGCGGAGAAAGCTAACCTTGTCTCAACAGTTTACTCTTATAACTAAAGCGATATATCAGTTAATTTATCCTCAATCTTTATGAAACTTGGCAGAAATATGAATACAAACATGGTGAATTTGATACATTTTACCGTTAGACCCTAAAGTGGCAACTAATTCTAATAACTGTCAAGAAATTAAAAACTCACCAATAGTAGATATCCTCCTCCTCCATGGCCTGACAGAAACCCTGAACAACTGCCTCTTTTTATTCATTGTTGTTGTTAAGTATTTCGCAACCGATACAGATAAAATTCGTGTTTTGTTGTTACCTATTTGTTTAGTCATACACGAAATAGATTCTTATCAAGAAGTCGAAAGGTCAGTTTACTCATAGGGAGTTTCTGTAGAAAGGTTTCCAGATAAGTCCAAATGAGTCCAAATGCGTTTTCTCTATTTTCCGTTCTAAGAGTTTACTGAGTCAACATTGCCTATCAATCGTTGTCTTGCACATTCCATATATCATCTCTCTGTTAAAAATTATTTGTTAAAACTCGTTAGCAGACACTTGTCATAATTCCAAATTCAGAATTTTCACCAAAGTTTCGATTTCCAGATAAAAATACTTGAGTCAATAAACAAACATTACGTGGATAAACACCACGAAATTTATTTGGTTGATTGTGAAATATTGAACAACAAATGAATAAAAAGGGTGGTTGTTGAGGGAGAGAGGAGTGTGGTGATGGATGAGGAGGAGATATATTATTGGTGAGTTTTTGTTGAATTTTTGCAAAATTTTAGTAACTTTTTGTTATATCGTTAGGTGGCAGGAGAGTGGAGTATAAATGCCCCTTTATTTACACAAGGAATAACCGAAAACTACTAGTTCTCTAGGCTTATGTAGGCAGATCTTCTTACCACGTATGACCTCAGCGTTAGGCGATCACTAGGATAGGCCATGCTAGTTCAGGCCACAACACTTTTTGAAACCTCTTCTAGTTTCAGGTCAAGGTTTGACCATTTTCAGTTTCATAACCATAGGACTTCGTCTGTGTCTCCCCCCTTTCCGAAACTTGCTCTCTTTATAAACTGCCGAACACTACAGATAAACGTGTTCGATTGGCGCAGATGGTAGAAATCTCGCTTTTGGAAAATTATTGCCCAAGTTCGATTCCACATGCCGTTTTTCCATTTTTTACTTTCTTTTTTTTTCTTTTTTCAGGAGAAAACATGGAAGACCATCCCCCGACAATGACCGCCTCAGAAGTGCCCTCGCTGAATACGTTCTTCATCCTCTGAAAACCCGTGCCTCTATCTTGAAATCTACCTACATTCCTATTCCATCTCTCCATCATGAGTACCCTGACTTTCAACCCAACATCTTGTATTCCCTGAACAGAAAACGACGATGGGAAGCAGAAGATTCGATTGGAGTGGATCTTTTGGAAGAACTCACCCAACTGAATAAGGGGTGGAGGGTTACTGTAGTGGAGAGAGTCATTGGAATGACCTCTGTATATTTGTATGGGTTGTGTGGGGATCGTTTCGAGGAGTTCTATCCGATTAAGAAATTCCATTATTTGAATGACAACAATGAGTATATGAAGAAAGTTGTGAAGTCAGTGCGAGGCCAGACTTATCACAACTTTTTGAGACATGAGGAGGCGGAGCCTAGGGACCAGGGATCCATTGCTTCATATCACTTTTTGAGAGCTCCTGCCAATATTGTGACTTTTTTGAAAAAGCGATTCCAAGACAGCAATTATCATGGTCATAGGTGTAAGTAAATGTGCTCTATTGTACTTTCCTTAATTTACCTTCAGGGCCACGAGCTGGTTATTGGAATCGGGTGAATCGGGGAAAGGATAGAAGGATCGAGTTGAGATACGAGGAATTGGAAGATTTGGAGCAAGAGGAGCAAGTGGAGCAGGTAGATCATGATGAAAAGGAAGTGAAATAGTAAGTTTTTTCGGTGGAGCGCGATTGCATACTTGAACCAATTTCAGTTACAACTTGGAGGATCATCTAATTGATAAGTTTGTGATGGTGAAGAGGAGAAAATCGGTTAAATAATATAAATATTTATAAATATATGTATTCTGAACGAGTTTTTGAGATTTGAGATTCCAAGTCTCCACTTCCACCACGTCACCCTTCCACGTGGATTCTCACATCTTCCTTCCCACCCTTCAACCTCTGATCATCCTCATCCTTCTTGAAGTCCTTATTCAAGTGATAACTATTCTCATCTTCTTTTCTCAATTGACAAGAAGCACAAATCAACCAAAACCCGCATCCGATGAATAGTATCATGAGGCATGTGGCCATCATCATGTCGAAAAACTGGAAGTTTTTCGTTTTAGGTTAAGGCATACTTGTCAACAGACATGAGCGGAAGAGTTGACGGAAGAAATCCTTAAATTGGCGGAGTAGCTTTTCTTTGGGACGGTAGCAAAAAGTGTTCAATAGATAAAATTTGCAGCATAAATTTGTCTATCGAATGGAAAAAACAAGACATGTAAATATTGAAAACTAAACGAGTTACAGTCAGTTTAAGCCTAATGGTCTCAGGGCGGAAGGCGGAATACAGGCTTAAACTGACTGTAACTCGTTTAGTTTTCAATATTTACATGTCTTGTTTTTTCCATTCGATAGACAAATTTATGCTGCAAATTTTATCTATTGAACACTTTTGCCTACCGTCCCAAAGAAAAGCTACTCCGCCAATTTAAGGATTTCTTCCGTCAACTCTTCCGCTCAGCTCTGCTTGTCAAAGCCCGCTTCAAAAAATGAACAAATTTTTTTAAATTTTTTAAATTTTTCATCGAAAATGTCCACATTTCTGATGAATTTCCAGATTTTCGTCTAATTCTGAATGATAGTCAAAAATTTGACTTTTTCGCGATAAAATTCAAAAAAAAATCGAAAAAACTTGAAATTTCAACTTTGGCGCCAAATGATCCGGGCCTTGACAAGTATGAGTAAAGGGGATTTTCGCATACCGAATCTTCATCATAAAAATTGACAATTTCCAGAGTTACATGATTCCAAGTGCCATTTGTTTTTGTAGACGCGACGGTTTTGACGGTTTTGTTTTTCATTTGTTAGAAATACTTTTTAGAATAACTTTTTGACATTCAATGCTCTAGAATTGTCATTTTACGTGTTTTTTATATTTTTTCTTAAAAAATACGCTGAAAATCTCTGAAAATCTGCAAAAATCAGAAAAAATCATTCCTCCCGTAAATAAAAAGTCCGGTGTGGATTTACGCTAAACAGTGCGCACAGGCGGGATATCGGAGTGTCGTACTGACTTTTAATGAGATTTGAACCTGAAGACGTCATAGAATGTTGGTGGATTCTGATGGAATTTTGGGGTTTTTAGACTCAAATTTCGTGAATTTTTACATAAAAATTACTAGAAAGTCTAAATTCCACATTTAAATGGTAATTTTATAGTTTTCAGTCATTTTTTGCTATTTGTTCATTTTGTTGTTGTTCTCATATTGTTTCATTGATCTCTTGCATTTCACTAATAAAAATTCTTCATATTTTACATATTAATACCATAATTTCAAGGAAATTACATTAAAATCAGGATTTCTCACCGTTTCTATCATTTTTCTTATCACTTTTATCACTTTTTTCTGAAAAAAAAAGAAAAAAGTCATCGGAAATATGAAAAAAATCGCCAACCGGAATCATTTTTTATTATGATTCAACTGTTTGCGCTGCCGGCATCATCGAGATTCTTTACACATCGCACCACCCATAATCTTATTGATTTTCCGCACTCACTCGATTTTCTTATTTTTCTCTCACAAGAATTCCGTCACAATCTTATCAAAAAAGGAATTTCTAGACCCAATTATGCACATTAGGCAATGAATCGGACGTTCTCGTTGCGCCGAAAAGTGAAAAAGTCGGAGATTTCGACGCCGAGCAATTTCGAGCACAGGATTCATGCGGGATTCGATGCGAGGACCGGCTCGTATACGGGATTGCCGAAAGTAGGTGGAAAAATCTCATTTTTCACAGGAAAATGGCAAAAAACAATGCAACAATAGGATTTTTATTGATTTTCACAGCGAAATCTGTGAAAAATTGAAATTTCAGCATATTTTCCAATAAAAAAGCTCAAAAATTCAATTTTTGAATGTTTCCCAGCAATTTCTATCTAAAAAATCCAATTTTCCCAGTCATTTTTACTATAAAAACGCGAAAACCCATATATTTCAATTTTCACAGCGAAATCTGTGAAAAATTTGAATTTATAGCGTATTTGCCATGAAAAAGCTTTAAAACCTCATTTTTGAGTGTTTCCTAGCAATTTCTACTTCAAAAACTCAATTTTTCAGATAAAAATGGCTGAAAACAAAGCAAAAGTGGAATTTTGAATGATTTTTCTCAAGAAAATGTCAAAAATTGAGTTTTTTAAGCAAAAAATGCAGTGTTTCCTACCAATTTCTATCTCAAAAATCCAACATTTCCAGCCATTTTCGCTGAAAAAACGCCAATTTTCCATTTCCAGCAATGGCAAGCACTTCTGGGACCACCTCGTTCCATCGCCCGTCCCAAGCCAATGGTCGATCCATCTTGCATCACTCCTGTAGACGTCGCCGAGCTGAAAACCGTTATTCGTGGACCGTCTTCAAGGTGAAAATTGTAAAAAATTTCGGGTCGGGCCCCATTTTTTCTTGAAAATTTCCGAAAATATTCCTTTCTCTCTAAAAACGCGTCAAAGGCGCGCCAAACCATTAGAATACTTAAAAGAGAATCAAAGGCGCGCCAGACAGACAATTTCGCTCTTAAAACGCGACAAAGGTACGCCTGACAGGTCAAAAATGTCGATAATTAGAGTTTGGCGTCATCAAAATGCGTCAGAGGTGCGCCAGACCGTCAAGAAGTAGAAAACGCGTCAAAGGTACGCCTGACAGTCCAAAAATGTCGGTAATTTGAGTTTGGCGTCATCAAAATGCGTCAGAGGTGCGCCAGACCGTCAAAAAGTAGAAAACGCGTCAAAGGTACGCCTGACAGTCCAAAAATGTCGATAATTTGAGTTTAAATGCGTCAGAGGTGCGCCAGATCGTCAAAAAGTAGAAAACGCGTCAAAGGTACGCCTGACAGTCCAAAAATGTCGATAATTTGAGTTTGCCGTCATCAAAATGCGTCAGAGGTGCGCCAGACCGTCAAAAAAGTAGAAAACGCGTCAAAGATACGCCTGACAGTCCAAAAATGTCGACATTTAGAGTTTGATGTCATCAAAATGCGTCAGAGGTGCGCCAGGCCGTCAAAAAGTAAAAAACGCGTCAAAGGTACGCCTGACAGTCCAAAAATGCCGATAATTTGAGTTTAAATGCGTCAGAGGTGCGCCAGACCGTCAAAAAGTTGAAAAACCTGGTTTTAGAGCGTTTTTAGAGTAGTTTGTTTCGAAAAATCTGAAAATTTTCGAAAAAAAAGAGATTTTTCCTAAAATTTATTCAATAAGTTCAGTTTTTCCAGATACAACTCACCACTTCCTTTCGGAATTCCAAACTCTCCGATGCCTAGTGTCGCCAGAAGTAACAGCCTTCGAATATCGTCTACTCCAACCATCGTCAATGTCTCCTCATCACGACAATCATCGTTCCGCCCGTCTCTTCCGCCTGTCAGTCAACGTGGATACCCGTTTAATGATCCGAATTATGCACCGCTTCCACTGAGAAACAACAATCAGAGACCTCCTTCCTCAATGCAGACGACGTTCGGAGTGGAGCAGCCACGTCATCAGGCTCCATCAATCACGACGATTGTGGCTCCACCGTCGTCGAGAACGATGGCTCCGAAGGGATTGACGACGCCAATGATTAGTAGGCAACCGAAGTGTACAGAAGGTGTTAGTGATGAGGAGGTTCGTTTATGGAGAATTTTAAGAAAATTTTCAGCTAGAAAGTCTCAGAAATTCGAGAAAAATGTAATTTTTCAACTGAAAACTTGAATTTGTTGAAAAAAACAAGAAATTATTGCGTTTTTCCCAATTTTCAGCTTCTAAAACTAGAAATTCACATTAAAAGTTTCTCGAAAAATTTGAATTTTCAGTCATTTTTTGTTGAAATTCAATAGTTAAATACCCCTTTTTTTAAAGATAATTTGCTCCTGAAAAATCGGTCAAAAAACTAGAAAATCGCTGGTTTTGATTTGAAAAATCTTTTGTTTTAAGCCAAAAACCTCATTTTCCGCAAAATTCGTCAGAAAACTCTGTAATTTTGAGCATTTTTTCCCAAGAAATTCGAATTTCTCACATCAAAAACTCCAAATTTTCAGTTCCAAATTCATCAGAAAATCTGCTAAAAACGCTGGTTTTCTTTTCAAAAACTCATGAAAAATGGATTTTTAGCGAAAAAACTACAAGATTTGTATATTTTCAGCGAAAATTATAGTGTTTTTTCCCAATTTTCAGCTTTTTTAAAGCAAAATTTGCTATCTTTTTTCAGCCAAAACCCTCTTTTTTTTAACAAAATTTAAATTGAAATCATAAGCAAAACCTGTTATTTTCAGCATTTTTTCTCGCGAAAACCGACTTTTTCACTCAATTTTTGTTGAGAATCTGAAAAAGTAGAGATTTTTAGAAAAATTTGCTTCTTTTTTTTAGTCAAAAACCTCAAAGAATCTGTTATTATCCTCATTTTTCGCCTACTAAAACCGACTTTTCCCCATCAAAAATTCCCTCATTTCAGTTCCGAAAAGCTCTAAAATTCGTCGTCGACAGCAATGATCCCCGTTCTGACCTCACAGACTACAAACAAATCGGCGAGGGATCCACTGGTGTCGTCGACGCCGCCTATAAAATCTCCACAAAACAAATTGTGGCGGTGAAACGAATGAATCTGAAGAAACAACAGAGACGAGAACTTTTATTCAATGAAGTTTCGATTCTTCGTCAATATCAACATCCGAATATCGTTCGATTCTTCTCTTCTCATCTAGTTGATGAGGAGCTTTGGGTTGTGATGGAATTCATGGAAGGGGGCTCTCTAACAGATATTGTGACGGCGACTCGAATGACTGAACCACAAATTGCAACGATTTCTCGTCAAGTTCTCGGGGCTCTAGATTTTCTTCATGCCAGAAAAGTTATTCATAGGTTGGTAAAACTATTTCTCTGTTGAAAATCTGAATTTTAGCCTTCTCCGGATTTCTGGTCTAACTCGGATTTTAGGTTTTCCCCGGATTTTGAAAATTTTTCGAAAATCCTGGAAAGAAAAAAGAGATTCGGAATCGAAAGTTGTGGATTCTGAAATAGGTCATCTCTAAAAGTAAGGATTGACTCAAAAATCTCTTTTTCATTCTTCTTTTTCTTCCCCGAATTCTGATAATCTGGGGAAGAAAAAAGACGTTGGCATAACTTTTACACCTATAGAAAAAGTTCGGCCACCGCTGTTTGAATTTTTTCGTTTTCTGACAAATAACTCGTGTTTTATAGCAAAAAAAAGACAGTCAATGGCCTACGATCCGACAACTCGGCCAGCGTGATATTCCACCACTAGAATGACCTCACAGCTGGAATTTTTTTCGATTTTCAAGCAAAAATAGCTGGAAAATCGAAAAATTCAGCAAATTTCTAAGTTTCCTCCTCAAAATATTACGGTAGCACTCGTTTCAAGCTGTGAGGTCATTTTAGTGGTGGAATATCATGATGGCCGAGTTGTCGGATCCTAGGCCACAACTGTATTTTATTGCCATAAAACGCAAGTTTTCCGACAGAAAAGGAAAAAAAACTCAAAGTAATCAGTGCTGGCCGAGCATTTTCTATAGGTGTAAAACAGAGCTGTGCGGAAGTAAAATTTTCAAAAAAGGAAGAAGGAAGAAGGAATAACATTTTCAAAAAGGAAGAAGGAAAAAGGAAGAAGGAACGAAAATTTTCAAAAAGGAAGAAGGAAGAAAGAAGAAGGAAGTGAAAAAAGCCCGGAAGAACGAAGAAGGAAGTTGGGTCCGAACCCGGAAGTCGGAAGTAAATTTTGAAAATGACAAATTTGAAGAAAAAATTTTCTAGCCATCCCTGAAAACCAATTTTGGCGCTGTTTTGCATACAAAAATCCATTAAAAATCACCAAAACTCCGCTGAAATTCCGTCGAAAATTACAAAATTTTTGTGAACTTTTAACACGGAAGTCGGAAGTGGCGAACAATTTCAACGGAAGAAGGAAGAAGGAAGAAGGAATAAAATTTCAAAAAAGGAAGAAGGAAAAAGGAAGAAGGAAGTGAAAAAATGCCCGGAAGAAGGAAGAAGGAAGAAGGAAGAAGGAATTCCGCACAGCTCTGGTGTAAAAGTTCGGTCAGCTTCTTTTTTCTTCCCCAGATTTTCAAAATTCGGGGAAGAAAAAAGAAGAATGAAAAAGTGATTTTTGTGTCAATCCTTACTTTTAGAGATCACCGAATCCCTTGTTTCTTTCCAGGATTTTCAAATTTTTTCAAAATCCGGGGAAGACCTAAAATCCGAGTTAGGCTAGAAAAAGGCTGAAATTCGAGAAAAAACAGATTTTCGGCAATTCTCACTTTTTGCAGAGATATCAAAAGTGACTCGATTCTCCTAAAACGAGACGGAACCGTCAAACTAACAGATTTCGGTTTCTGTGGTCAACTATCGGAAGAAGTTCCCCGTCGACGGTCTCTCGTCGGAACTCCATACTGGACGGCGGCTGAAGTGATCGCCCGTGAGCCATATGACACTCGAGCGGATATCTGGTCATTCGGAGTGATGTTGATAGAAATGGTTGAAGGAGAACCACCGTTCTTTAATGATCAACCATTTCAAGCGATGAAAAGGATACGAGATGAACCGGAAGCACGGTTTAGTCGGCATGCTAAGGTGATTCGGAGTTGATATTTCGATCCATTTTACAGACAAAAATTAGCGAAAATCTGAAAATTTCACTAATTTAAACAAAAATGGAATGATACTTGACAATTTTAGGCACTTTTTCAGCTAGTTTCGAGATTTTTTTGGTTAAAGTTCCCAAACTTTACAACCGCGCTCCGTCGGAATCCTCGGTAGAGCGCTGTTGTAAGAATAGTGCAGTGATAATAGGAAACCAATATTTCAGTAATAATTTTAAATCCAGCCGAAAATCTCATATTTACACAAAACTTTTCAATTTTTAATCCAAAAACCTTACTTTTTGTCTGGTTTTTCTAAAGTTTTATCATCAGTTTGTCACTTTTAAACGTTTTCTTGGAGTATATGCTAAAAATCGCACCACAACTCGTTTTCCTGACTCAAAATGAGCATTCGTGGAAGTTTTCCACGCGAGTTTTTTCCACCGTGTAGTCCTCTCGGACAAAATTATTTCTCAATTTCTCGTTTCCCTTCTTTTTTGCGATATAAATTGAAAAAAAGCGAAAGTTTGTTGAAAAAAGCAAGGAAATAATAGCAGAGCAAATTCGTTACAACTGCGCCCCGCCGCAAACGAGAGAGTATCGGCGAGAAACGCAGAGGTTTTTTTTTCTGGCGGGAAACAGATTTTCATCATTTTTGATCAATTTTCACAAGTTTTAATTTAAAATTTGCCAATTTCCGAAAGAAAATTATGCGAAAATAGATCAAGAATGGTGAAAATCTGTTTCGCGCCAGAAAAACTCTGCGTCTCTCGTCGATACTCTCTCGTTTGCGGTGGGCGCAGTTGTAAGAAGGCATGGGCTGCTAATAAGGTATTGAGAAATAATTTTGTCCAAGAGGACTACAAGGCGCAAAAACTCTTCCACCAAAGCTCATTTTGAGTCAGAAGAACCGGAATTGTAGCGTTTAGAGCGATTTTAGCATATGCTCCAAGAAAACGGTTGAATTTTCTGAATTATCATAATCGAGAACTAAAAAACAATATGACTTCAGTCCTCCTTTAACTTTGCTCTCCCAGGTGACTCCCGAACTGAGTGATCTCCTCAACCACTGCATTGTGAAAGACGTCAACCAACGGTGGTCATCTCGAGATCTACTCCATCATCCATTTTTCGTCAAATCTCAACATCCCTCATCGATTGCTCCGCTTCTTCTTCAACTTCAAGGAAACACTATTAATGGAAACACTACACAACAACTACAACAACACTCTCAAATCACTACTGTTATTCAATAATTTTTAGTATTTTTTAATTTTTTTTTTTACTTTTTTCACTTCTCACCAGGGCTGTGCGGGACTCGGAAATTTCGGAATTCGGGACTTTACCGAATTTTTTTTCAGAAATTTCGGAAACTCGGTTTTTCAGGTTTTTTATAGTCAAAATCTGTAAAAATGCAGTAAAAAACTGAAAAATTCTGTGATTTTTGACACAGGTTTGACTTTTTGACACAGTCCACGTTGGTTTTGCAGCAAATTTTCGATTCCACAGAAGTTTTATTATTACTGTCGAAAAAATAAAGTTTCGACAAGGATTTTCAAAAAAAAATTTCGCTGACTGGAACACGCAATCGCATGAAGTTGTGGGCGGAGCTTAAACTGCAAGCTTAATTAAGCGACGCGGTTCTAATTCCAGTTGTTTTTTTCCAAATTAAGAACCGCGCCGCTTGCAGTTTAAGCTCCGCCCACAACTTCATGCGCTTGCGTGTTCCAGCCCGCGAAATTTTTTTTTGAAAATCCTTGTCGAAACTTTATTTTTTCGACAGTATCACGAAACTATTTGATGTTTCGGAAAGTTCGGAAATTATGGAATTTACGAATTTCCGTTCCTCACATCCCTGCTTCTCACCCCTCCCTCCCAGATCAGTATTAACTCTTTTCACCAGGTATTTCTCGTTGTATGTATTGCTTGTATGATGATTGATAACCCACATGTCGATATTGATTTGCATGTTGTTTTAAACGGGTTAAATCACTCGGTTCCCCTCCCCACCCACGATGGGGGACAGGGCTGCCAATGCAACCGCGCTCTAATGATAACAATGACACTTTTTTACGTCACGGTGAACATGCACATAAGTTCGAATATTCACCGTATTGCAAAAACTGTGCCATGCTTATCAATAGAGCGCGGCTGCATTGATAGCTCTGACCTCATCGTCCCCCCGTTTTTCGAATTTCAATTATACTAAATTTATCTATTAATAAATAGGGAAAACGAACTTCCCCTTCCCTTCCCTCTGCCCATTGCTCTAAAAACATTGGGCTCCGGCGAGACGAGGCGCCTGCTCATTCCCCCCCTTCCTCCCCGTGTCATCTCATCCGGGATCCCGCGAGAAATTTACAAATGTCATCCGCCGGAGCCCGCGGCGGTGGTGCTCCGGCGCACTCTTTATCACTATCACCCGCCGAATCCCGTGGTCCCTTCTCTTCTCTTTTTTCTCACTTTTTATATCAATTTTATAGTCGGAGAGACTTTGTGTAGTTCTCCCGTTGGAGCAATTTGGGAAGAAGAGGTTAATGTTCTCAAAGGACACCAGAATCGGGGTGAAATTTTTAGATTGTTTGAGATTTTTGGTGAAGTAAGTGCGCTCCGCTGTACAGCTTTTTTTCATTTGAATTTGTTTGAATTTTACTCACTTTTAGCTCACTTTTGAGGTGATAATAAATGATAAATAATGAAAATTCGTTTAAAAAACAATTTCGGTAAAATTAGCAATAGAGCGGATTTGCATAGGTACTTCTAAAAGAAAATTTGGTTTTTCCCATTAGGTGTTTCTCTCTTTCAAATAGTTTTTTTTCACATTTTCTGAAAAAATTTTCCTTCAACTTCGAGAGCCCGTATCGACCTTCCACATCAATTAATTTTATTGAAATTTAGATTTTCTAAATCTACTAGTCTACATCTCCATTTTTGAAGTTGACAACTTTTTTGTAGCTCTTCTCTATAAAAAGTTATGTGATCCGAAACACACTTGCTTCTCTGCGCCTCTCGATTTTAGACACTCAACTTCAACGGCGTATATCTCAAAAACTAGAAAAGCCATCAAGAAGTTGTCTATTCCAAAAATGATCTACAGGAAATTTTACACATTTTTGAAGTTGACAACTTTTTGATAGCTATTCACGCTTTTGAGATATGCGCCTTCAAACATTTCAATAGTGAAGAGGAAGGAGAGAGAGAGCAGAGAAGCGGGAGCATCTACTTTCTCTGCGTCTCCTCCTCTGGGTATCTCGCTTTGAAAGTGCGTATCTCAGTAGGGTGAATAGCTATCAAAAAACTTCCAACTACAAAAATGAAGCCCTTTTTTTGATCTACAACGTGAATGTAGTGTTGAAACATTTGAACGCGATCTAAAAATGTTACAAGCTCTGCAAGTTTTGACATTTTTTCACTAAAGCTTTCGCCTACAAACTTTCAGCGGTTGTATCTTGAAACCTAGCAGAGATGTCAAAAAATGGTCAACTACAAAAATAAAGATCTATATTTGATCTACAATAAAATCTAAAATTCAATAAAATTCGATAATCTTTGAGCGAGTAACAGTGATTTGAAGTGAAAACAGACAAAAAAGAAACAAAAGAATTGCCCTTCTCGTCCTCATGACCTGTTCGTTATCTACAAGTAAATATGTTTCATATGTTTACCCCTCCAACCTCCCAAAATATTTTTTTTCTTCAGGGTTCCAACTATTTTGTTTGAATAGAGAAAAGTTTTCTCACATGATTGTTTCTTTTTTGTTGCTTCTTGTAAACCGTCAAATGACTCTCACGTTTTCGCACTTTTCTTCAGAAGCGCGCTCTAATGATAAATTTTTATCAGTAGAGCGCTCTTGCTGCTATCAGTAACGACCATTAGAAAGTGCGCTCTAAGAATATATTGAAAACGTTATCAGTAGAGCGAATTTACCTGATTCGTGGATGCAGTTGTGTCAGCGGAACTCCGGAAAGTGCGCTCTAATGATAAGTACTAAGTTTTTAAATTTAACCAAAAACTGGCTATTTTTTAATATTTTTACGCTGAACCATATGTATACGTTGTTTTCACGGAAAATTTGACACTTTTTGAGCATCTACTGGCGCGCCTTTGACGCGCTTTTGAAAATAGGGAAACTTGTTTAAATTCGACCGATTTTGATGGTTTTTCGACTAAGATTTGGCGATTTTTTCAGATTTTTACATTAAATCGTTTGAAAATATAATTTTTCTTCAAAAATTCAGTCAAAAACATAATTTCTGGCGCACCTCTGGCGCGTTTTTGAAACTAACAAGCAAATTTAGTCAAATTTGACAAAAAAAATCAGCTTTTTATCAATAGAGCGCACTTCAATATCTCTTGTCATACATGATTACTGAACATTATCTTTTTACCCGTTGAGATATGATGACATCTTTTTTTCTTTTGAACCTCTCTGGCCACTTGTCACTCTTTTTCCCTTCCCCCAATCAAATCAAATTGTTGCAGGAGGACAGGAGATCAAGACACGAGAAGAAGAGAGCCCAAAGAGCATCACCTCAAAATTGGTTTTCGAAACTCTCATCGGGAGCCATTTCGAATGTTCGCTGGCGCTTCTTCGACGCTGAGTCTGCGGAGTCGGGTGAGTTTTTTGAAGTTTTAAGGGAGAAAATTTGGTTGTGATGGGGGGAAGAACAAGTGATCTACTAACTCGGTCAGAAGATCACTTGAAAGTTCGAAGAACATTTTGAGCTTTTGAAGTTTTCAGTTTTTCTGAATGCTCAATTCTAGATCTCCATTTTTGCACTTGACAACTTTTTTATAGATACCATGTGTCTTAAGATACGTGCTTTCAAAAATGGGAAAAGAGGAGGAGACGCAGAGAAAACAGACGCTCTCGCTTCTCTGCGCTCTCTGGGCTTTAGCAAGTCATATTTAATTGCTCATATCTCAAGAGCGTGAATAGTTATCAAAAAGTTGTTAACTTAGAAAATGTGTAAAATGTACTGTACATCATTTTTGTAGTTGAGCATTTTTTGATAACTGTTCCGGTTTTTGAAATATGCTCCTGTAAACTTGAGTCTCTGAAACAGAGAGACGCAGAGAAGTTAGAGTGTCTCGTTTCTCAGCGCTCTCCAGTTTTTTTTTCATTTCGAATTGTATTGGATGTTATTGAAAAGATCTACATCTTCATTTTTGTAGTTGAATACTTTTTTGTATAAGCGCTCCGAAAAATGCTTTATTGAAGCAGTGTGTCTTATCGAGAGAAAATTCTCGAGAAAAGGAATTCTCGAGAAATTCTCGAGAATTCTCTCGAGAATTTCTCGAGAATTCTCGAGAATCTCGAGAATAGGTTTTTGAAAATTTTGTTTACTATTTATGGCGCGGTGCGGAATTTCGGAGTGTCGTTGTTTTTTTTGTCAAATATTTGTATTATTAAAGCTTTATTGACAAAAATATAGTTTATCCATTAGTTATTATTGACATTTTTCTCGATTTAATGAACTCGGTTCTCTTGTTAAAAATGAATCTCTTTCAATTTAATCTCAATCTCTATTACACTTGTTCACATACTTATTTTAGTAAAATTGGTTTTTTGTGAGTTTTTCGTGAAATCACTCCTCGAGACCTGAATTTCTCGAGAATTCTCGAGAAATCTCTCGAGAATTTTCGAGAAAAATTTCTCGAGAATTCTCGAGAAATTCTCGAGAGATCTCTCGAGAATTTTCTCGAGACCGTCTCGAGAAGACACACTGTATTGAAGTGATCATCGAAAAAAAAACTGAATAATTTTTCGCTAACTACTGACGGTTACCAATTTTCAAAAGCATGTATCTCAAATACTAAAAAGGCTACCAAAAAGTTGTCAACTATAAAAATAAAGTTTTTAATCTGCTAATTTCAAATATGCAAAGAATAATTTCAAAAAATCGGCTGTAACCTGATTCTGTGACACCGTTCTCTGACCATTCTACCTCAAGAATGTTGTTTTTTATTTTTTTATCTAAATAAGTTGACTTGGTTCTTCTCTAACATAAAAAGAAGATAGGGGACAAAAAGAAAGAAGTGGTCTGCCCGTTTTATGTGAGAATCTAAAAACTTTTTTATTACTTGAAAAAGAAAAAAGGAAGAGAGTGAAAACAGAAAAAAAAACACACAGTTCGATGTCTTTATTTTCTTTTTTTTTTGGCAGAAACTTTTGTGTCATCTACGTGTCGATTTACGCGGCCTCCCAGAGCTACAGTAACCCGTAATCTTCTTGTGAGAAAAATCCAATTTCCCGCCCGTTTGCTTATTCCAAACCAAACAAAAAAAACGCTGAAACCCATAAAACGGGGAATTTTCAATCAGCGTGTCCGTCTCGGAATTTTGACGAGGTTTTGCTCCGTTTCTTCTTTCCTTTTCCCGCCACATCACCATACAAAAAAGGAAAAAGAAGAGAAGAGAGAGAGAGGGAATAAAAACGTCAAGGGAGAAGAAGAAGAAGAAGAAAAGAATGCTTGCAGCATGTCTTCTTCTTCTTCTTCGTTTGCTCTCACTTTCAATTCCCTTCTTTTCTTTTTTGGTTATTCTATTCGGGGTTGACTTTCCATTTTTTTCGCTGTTGTGTCGTGTCATCTTTACTCAACTCTTTTTGTAGTGCTAAAATCGTCGAACTGGTACGGTTTAAAACCGTTCTTAGGACTCGCAATTAGAAATTAGGGAGAATGGGCGGTTCTAAGTCGTGTCAGTTTAGAAACGGGAGGGCCTCATGATGAGCGGTACCGTTACGGCTAGCGGGAGAATGAACTATGATAAGCTTTTTTCGTTATGGACGGTACTAAATCGGTAGGGTTCTAGAACGTTTCAAATAGGTCATCCGGACGGTACAGTTCAAAACTGCCCGCCTTAGAAATGGTTCAACTTGGAACCGCCTGAAATGGAGATGTAGAGTTAGGACGGTTCAAACCCTTTAATCCGTGATAGTTCCAATCCGTATCGGTTTTAAAACGGGATGATTCCAATAGTAAGTCGGTAGGGTTCTAAAATGGCAACTTTCGAATAAAAACTGCCCGGAACTGTAAAAGTGCAACCAGTGAGAATGAGCAATGTTCAAACCTAGTTTTCCTATAGAGTCTCGATTCAAGTCGGTTCTAAAACGGAATGGTTTTAATCCGAAAAAATTCCAGGACGGTATGGTTTATATCCGTCCAGTTTAGAACCGGTACAGATTGGAACCGCTCAAAACATAACAAACTTTGAATTCAGGAGACGGTTCTAAACCAAGAAGCTGAAAGCCGTTGTAGTTCTGAAACGGGCGGTTCTAAACTGTCCCAGTTCAAAAACGTTCTAAACTACACAATAGCTACAACCTTTCCCTCGTGACTAATCAGAACTCGAGCAGCAGCAGCTGAATTATATTTTCATCTCAATTTTCAATTTACAAACAAACAAGTATCTCGATTCCGAGAAAATATAAGAATATGAGCCGCCTGAGTTTCAGTTTTCCACCTCTCCTCTCACGAGTTTCTCTCCCTAAAGGTTTGATCTTATGCTAGTTGCTCTCCTTCTTCCTTTTAAGCATGTCAATCATGTAGACACAAATATTTTCTCCTTTCCGAGTTGAAGATTAATTTTAAGAAGTTTAACGAAAATTTATGAGAAAATGGGTAAACAGAACGATGAACGATGTGGTTTTTTGCTGACTTGTGTTTTCTTCATTTTTCTGAAATCGTTTTTGAGGTGATCTGATTGGAAACTTGTATCATTAGAAAGCTGAAAACATGAGGATTCTAAATCAATTTTTAGATTAGATCTACCATTAAATTGCAGCGAGTTACATAGCTTTTAGTCATGACTACATTGGGAAAAAATCACTATAATTCGAAACCATGTATCTCCGCTCATTTTGATGTTGGATCAAATTTTAAAACAGGTCCCGAATCCCTACAATTTCAGCTTCTAGTGGTACAAATTTTCTTTGATAAAATTGAGATTTTCAGATCTCAGAGAGTCAGAAGTAGGCTCTCAGGAAGATTGTAGTGTAAACAAGATTGTACCTATCTCTATTTGTACTTTTTTGTATAGTGCCAATTGTGGTTTATACCAACACATTATTCTTTCACAAAATACAATTTATGAAGCTACCTGGTCAAGTTTTATACCTTAATTTTTTGTGAGATACTAGATGAGTAGTGTCTTACTGTAACTCTGGTCAAATTTTGGTACCAGTAGGCCAAAAACGACGTCAGTTACATTGTTTGCTCGGCACAGTTCTTACAACTGCGCTCCACCAAAATACTATTGAAAAATGTCTCTTTTTCTCTGCGTCTATCAACTATTTTCTTCTGTTTCGGTAGAGCGCGGTTGCAAGAAGCGTGTCGTGCTAATTGCAGAGATGATAGGTTTTGGTTAATTTTTTCGGACTTTTATATCGAAAAAGTGATTTTTAGCTGATTTTTACAGAAATAATTTAGTTTTTCAAAAAAACGTACTCCACCCTCATAGAAATACTAAATGCAACAACTCATAAAGAGCTCAAAGCTATGGATACGCTCTGTATCGTCAGGAGTCGATGCTCAGCGAATCAGAAAACCGTAGCGTTGCCCTTACTCCTAACCAAACCGACCATCTTTTCTAAAAATGACAAACGACTACTGTAGATGCGAGACCTGTACGGTACCTACAGCATCACAAACTGTTTCTAATCGTTCCGGTCAAACTTTTTAAGGGCATTTCGGTGGGGCGCAGTTGTAAAAACTGTGCCGAGCCAATAATTTAACTAACGTCGTTTTTGGGCTACTCTTACCAAAATTTGACCTAGAGTCTCACAAAAAATTGGGCAGCGAGGTAAAGTCAGTCAGTATCACAACAATACCCTTTCTATGTATGTAACAAAATGAATTTCCGCCCGGTCATTTTTCAAATCTCTCTCTCTCTCTCTATAGACAGAAGACGGATGCGCATTATTTCCGCACGTGAGGGACTTGGGTCCATCTCACTTTCTCTCTTCAAGACAATAGTCAATTCCTTGCTCTTTGATTTTCAAAATATGGGGAAATATGATGCCAAGGGGGCGGCTCTTGACACAAAGATTTCATTTCTTTTCTCGTCGTTCCATCGTGTTTCGGAGCACGTGTCTCCAGTTTTTTAACGACTTCTTCCTTTTTTATGTCTAGACGAGTTAAACCCCCTGGTGTTGCGAGTTCTTTAAAGAAATGTTGTTTTTGGTGTTGGCACCACATCTCTTTTGTTGATTCCCGCGGAAACGCTGTGGTGGGAAAATCGGAAAATCCGCTTCGTTAATAAGCAGATTGACGTAATAGACAGAAATTTTGTTTGCCACTTTGTTCACAAAAGTTGTTTTTACTCTTTTTAGTGAAAGGCGTAAAATGGATATTGTAGATGAGCAAACGCGCTCCGACGAAATTTTTTTGACTTTGACTCCATGTTGCAATAAGTTGACCATATAGAACAAAACTAGGCTTACATTTTTGTAGTTTCCAACTTCTCTATAACTTTTATTACCGCTGAGATATTATGAATTCATTTTTATCTGTGCATGAGAAGTCCGCGCCGCACTCACGCGGCGGCCACGCCCACCCCGATTTTAACGCTCCGTTCAATTTTTGAACACTGCCGCAAGAAATGGGCGTGGCCGCCGCGTGAGTGCGGCGCGGACTTCTCATGCACAGATAAAAATGAATTCATAATATGGACCTTTGAAGATAAGTCGCTGAAAAGATTCAAGCAGAGACACAGAGAAGCCAGACACTCTAGCTTCTCTGCGCTCTCTCCCTTCTCCGGATTCTAGGTACCGTATTTCAAAGGTGCATCTCTCGAAAGCTTCAATAGCTATCAAAAAGTTGTCAACTACAAAAATAATCTACATTTAATTTTACACATTTTCTTAGTTGACAACTTTTTGATAGCTTCACTAGCTTTCGAGATACGACGCTCAGAACCTCCATCTTTGGGTTTTTTGTGTTGAAACGCTCATATCTCAAAACCCTTGAAAGCTATCAAAAAGTTATTAACAAAAATGATCTTTTCTTGATAACCCCGCTGCTTCTAAGCTTAGAAGTCAGACGCTCTAGCTTCTCTGCGTCTCGCTGTCTCTCGCTTCCAGATACCTGACTTTAAAGGCGCATATCTCAAGAATGTGAATAGCTATTGAAAAATTTTCAACTACAAAAATGAAGAGCTTGACTTGATCCATACAATCAGTACAAATTCAAAAAAATTTAATGAAATCTGGCAATTTTTTAGCATAACCAATTTTCTGGCAAAATTTTAGTTTTAAAAGTTTAAACTTTCACCGCTTATATCTTAAAACCTTGAAGAGCTACCAAAAAGTTGTCAACTACAAAATTAAAGCTCTATTCCCAATCTACAAAACTAGATTAAATTCAAAACAAAAAATTACACCCGACGTCACTCGCCGCGTCGCTCAACTCTACATCCAAAAATAACTAAGTTTACAAGTACTTTATGTCACAAATCTCTAGACGGCTATGTACAAACAACTCTAATTTCTATGTCTAGAATATTCTCTTATTCCAATCCGTCAAAAGACACGCAATGGAACGGAGAGCCCCAGGAGAACTAATTGCTTGTTTGGTACCTGCCACACCACATTCTCTTTTTTTACTCCTCCTCTTTTACTCAAGTAGTCGCTTACAAGACCCTTTTTTTGTGTGTGCTCTCATCAGAATCTGATTCTTGACATCGTCGCGTCGTTTTCTTTTCAAAAGAAGAGCAGTAATTGGAAATTGAAGAGGGAGGGGGAGCTCCGCGAGCACCAAGAGAGAGAAAGCGGGTTAATCGAAAATTCGAGAGACGCGTTTTCTTTGATTTTTGGTTTTGAGCTGAAAAAAACTGATGATGTCATTATTCTTTCCGTTCTTCTTAATTGAGAATGCAAATGCGCTCCAATACGAATACCGTAATGATTTTCCTTACAGGCCGTCGGCTCCGCTTCCGCAATGTTACGTTCTAAGAAAAAGGACAAGGAGAACGGAAAATCGGAGAAAAAAGAGAAAGAGGAGAAAAAGAAGACGAAGGGAGATGACGGTGCTGGAAGTAGCAAGACACCCACCATACCGATGATTCGTACAGAGGATTTGGGAGGTAAGCAAGTGCGCTCTACGGAGACATTTTTATAAAGTGGGGAGTGGACTTTGAGATATTCACATGGTCTTTGCTGATCAGAAATCTGTGTCGTGCTATTTTCGAAAGTAGGTAGTTATTAGTGTTTTTTCTCAAATTTTTCAAAATTTTTGCGTAGAAAACGACTATGATTTTCAAAATCAGCAGGTTTCGAAGTGTAAGAAGCGAAAAATTTTCAATTTTGATCATTTTCAGCTGCAAACTGCAAAAACCGCCCGTTTATTCTGCAAGTTTTGCGGGTTTTCTAGAAATAGCAATAGAGCGACATTGGTGAACAAAGAACTTTAAAATTTTGTGATATTTGCAATGGAGCGCGATTGCTCAGGCAGAAATTAAACAAATTTTATTAGCTTGGCACAGCTCTACCTTGAAAAATGTATCTTTTTCTCTGTGTCTCTCAATTTCGCACACAATTTTCTTCGGTTTCGGTAGAGCGCGGTTGTAAGAAGTGTACCGTGCTAATAAACATGCAAAAACTGCAAGTTTGCGCCGCCTGTTTTATAAATTTTCAAATTTCTCTGGCTATCAATAGAGCGAGGTTGCTTTGTCCGAAATTTGAAAAAATGGTTTTTTTTTCGAATTTTTAAAAACTACAAAAATCGTTATAACTTTGCTGTTTTTACCAACCGCCCAACTATAAAAAATGAGGACACACTTCTTAAATTTCCCGTCTTAGCTAAGCAAATCCCTCGTTTTTTTCCTTCTCAAAAGCCGATTTATAGGCAAGAAATCCGACGATTTATCTTTTTGGAGTTGACTATACGAACTGCTTCAAACGCGCTCCACCGGAGGCAAATTCAAATTTTAGCTTAAATTTTTTCAATTCGCTGTTTCTTTCGATACTTGTCCACTTTTTGAGCCGATTTATGACAGTGTTCCCGCATTTTTGAATTTCGCGCCAAAATTTTCGCTTTTTCAACGGAGCGCGGTTGGTTTCGGTACTCAATCGCAGACGCCGTGTGAACAGAGAGCAAACCAAGTCTGGAAAATATTTATCAGTTTTTTCAATGAAATTTTCAATGAACAAGTCGTCCAATTTTTCTGTTCAACATGAAGAAATCTGACATTTTTTCACTCTGTCGACACAACACATTATTGATGACCAACTTTTTCTTCTTTTCTTCTTTTTTGCTCTCTCTTTCCACTCCCATCTTCTTCTTCTTTTCTCACAGAAGAGAAAACGTTCTTCTTGTCTTTTCTCTATTCTCCACTGAGCCCTTTTGCCCGCCCTTTAGATTTCTTCTCTGCTTTTTTTTCTTCTCCTATCATCAATTTGGTTTACCCTTCTCCGGTTTCTCGCGCGTCTTCCCTTTTTTTCTATTTACGCTCCTTTTTTTCTTCGAATCACAAATTAGTTTGATTGGGTTATTTTAAAATGCGAAAATACGAAAAATAAACACCTAATTAAATTCAAATCCCCCGCGTTAAATCATCAGGGCCGAGGTGGCGTTTCCTAGTCCCCCGGCGCGTGTACTCCTCTCGGACAAGACCTTTTTGAAACATTTTCGTGGAGTTTTTAACACTAAAAATCAATTTTTTATTAATTTTAGGCGATATGATACCGGCCGACGCACCACCACCAACAAACATCGGACGAGTTAGTAATTATGGAGGAGGTAATTTCATCAAAAATCCAAAAATCCGTGAAAAAATCGAAAAAAAATATTTTTTTAAATAAATCAATTAAATCTCAGGACCAATGATACCACGACGAGAGCGGCGTCAATCGAGTAGCATGTTCAACATTTCGCAGAATAGGGAACTCGTGAAGTTGCCAACGATTAAAGGTAGGAAAATTTTTTTTTTAAACGTTAAAAAAATAATTTTGCAGACGCGGTGCCGGATGAACGAGAGACGTTGTTCATCCAGAAACTTCGTCAGTGTTGCGTCGTGTTCGATTTCGCGAATGACGCGCTCAGCGACTTGAAATTTAAAGAAGTGAAACGCGCGGCGCTGAACGAACTCGTCGATCATGTTTCCGGTGCGGCGAAGGGATCACTTTCAGATGCTGTGTATCCGGAGGCCATTCATATGTTCTCGACGAACTTATTTCGACCATTGAGTCCACCGACGAATCCAATTGGGGCGGAGTTTGATCCGGATGAGGATGAGCCCACTTTGGAGGCCGCTTGGCCTCATCTTCAGGTAGGAAACTACTAGGAATAGCTGTTTTGTTGCGAATTTGTTCGAAAAAGCAGTTTGAAACGAGCTAAGATCGTTTTTTCAGTATATTTCAGCAAAAAAATTGAATCTTTCTTCAAAAATTAGCAAAGAAGTCCTATTTTTACACATTAACACCTCACAACTCCTATTAATGCTGTAACTCGCTTCAAACACAACTTTATGAGCTGAAAAGTATACCAAAATGTAGATCTCGGCAAGTTCTATGTCTGTGACGCGAATATTTTAGGTCGATTTCGGCAAAAGGATGGATTTCAACTGATAAACGTCATTTTTTGACTCCAAACTCTGATTTAAGGCAGTTTAATGCGATTTCGGCGGTTTTTTTGAGCAAAAACAAGGAAATTTTGGCTCAAACTGAGATTTTTCAGTTCAAAATGTGATTTTCCAGCTGAAAATCGTAATTTTTCGACTCAAAATTCGAATTTGTTGCTTGAAATTTGAATTTTGGCCCGTGGTACATTAACGATTCGTAGTAAGTCACAGACATAGAATTGGCCGAGATCTAAATTTTAGTGTATTGTTCAGCTCATATTATTGAGTTTTCCTTGCTAAATGCGCAATTTTTGGGCTCCGAGACGTTTTGTATCAAGAAATTTGAAAATCGAGACATTTCGACACTAAAAAACCATAAATTGAGGCATTTTCTGCTAAAATTTATAACTTTTGCATTGTCCCTCGCTAAAAACCCAAAAATTCTCATTCCAATTGGTCTCAATTTGAAAATCGAGACATTTCGACACTAAATGTGATGAGAATTCCGGAAATTGACGAATTTTCTGCTCAAATTTACTTGAATTCCTTCATTTTCAGCGATTTTCATTCAGTTTTAGTGTTTAAAACCCAAAAATTCTCTCATTTTCCAGTTGGTCTACGAGTTCTTCCTCCGGTTCCTCGAGTGTCCCGACTTCCAATCTCAAATCGCAAAACGATATATCGACCAGAACTTTATTCTCCGTCTTCTGATGATTATGGACAGCGAGGATCCGAGAGAACGTGACTTTCTGAAGACAACACTTCACAGAATTTATGGAAAATTCTTGGGTCATCGAGCGTATATCAGAAAACAAATCAATAATATCTTCTATTCATTCATCTATGAGACAGAGAGACACAACGGAATCGCCGAGCTTCTGGAGATTCTCGGAAGTATTATCAACGGATTCGCTCTTCCGTTGAAAGAAGAGCACAAGACTTTTCTGCTCCGAGTGCTCCTTCCACTCCATAAAGTCAAATCACTCTCAGTCTATCATCCACAACTTGCATACTGTGTAGTACAATTCATTGAGAAAGATTCATCACTAACGGAGCCAGTGATCAATGGAATGCTCCGATTCTGGCCGAAGCAGCATAGTCCGAAGGAGGTGATGTTTCTCAATGAGTTGGAGGAAGTTCTCGATGTGATTGAGCCGAATGAATTCCAAAAAATAATGGTTCCATTGTTCTCCCAAATTGCGAGATGTGTTAGTAGTCCTCATTTCCAAGTCGCTGAACGGGCTCTCTATTATTGGAATAATGAATATGTGATGTCTTTGGTGGCTGATAATGCGAGAGTTATCATCCCGATCATGTTCCCAGTGTTGTTCAAAAATAGTAAATCGCATTGGAATAAGACGATTCACGGGCTGATCTACAACGCGCTTAAAATGTTTATGGAAATGAATCAAAAGTTGTTTGACGAGTGCTCCCAAGCCTATCAAAAAGATCGAGGAAACGAGAAGACGCAGAACGAGGAGAAGGAACGAATCTGGATGACGATTGAGAAGAGAGCCCAAGGAAATCCACAGTATTTGGAGGTGAAGGAGTTGTTCGCTCGTTTCAATCCTGATGATATCATTTGTACGAGACAGGCGACGGATGAGAGGGGGGAGAAGACCGAGTTGAGCAAGGATGAGATTTTGAAGAATGCGGTGGGAGTGGTAAGAAAATCGATGAAAATTGATATAGAATTTCAGATTTGGCAGAAGAAAATTGAAGATTTGGTAGAAAATTTGATAAAAATCGGTTTTTTTTCACATTTTTCAGTAAATTCCGTTTTTTTTTCCTGAATGATTTAGTTAAAAAGAAAATCTGTTAAATTTTCCAATTTTTAGAGATTTCAGCCAAAATAGCTACATAATTCCAGATTTAGCAGCAGAAAATTGAAAATTTAGAAGAAAAATCGATTTTCTCAAATTTTTCATCTCAAAAACCCCACTTTCTTTACAATTTTTTCAGTAAATTCCGAGTTTTGTGTTGTTTCCAGAATGATTCTGCTGAAAATGCCTTAAAATTTTCAGAGACAGCCAAAATTATATTTTCGAGCAGATTTTTTCATTTTTTGAATAAAAAATGTATTTTTTGTGAAACAACTATTTCAAAAATTACTGAAACAGAAGAAAAAATACTGGAATTGCCTTGATTTTAATCAATTTTTTTTTGAAAATTTCGGCAAATCCGGATTTTCGTGCCAATTGTTGTATTTACAGACAGGAGAATCATGCTTTCTGAAAACTTTTACCACTAATATGTAATTTTGACAAAAAGTCCGTGCAATTTCAGAATTTTCAGTTTTTCCAGTCAAAACGCATGAATTTGCTTCGGTTTTTCGAAAATTTCTGCGAAAAACTGCCTTTTTTGTGCCAAACTTTCTGTTTTTCAACTAAAACATCAGTTAAATTTTAGAAAATTTCAGCTTTCTGTACTATTTTGAAAACGGATACACTAAATTACAGAAAAAAACGGTTAAATCTAAGCAAAAAGTTGTTCATCTGGAGCAAAAAATTGAAAAAAAAGTTTATTAGCTCGGTACAGTTCTTACAAATGCGCTCCACCGAAATGCCGTTGAAAAATGTCTCTTTTTCTCTGATTCTCTCAATTTCGCACACAATTTTCTACGATTTCGATAGAGCGCGGTTGTAAGACGCGTTCCGTGCTATTAGTACGGCACGCTTCTTACAACCGCACTCTATCGAAACCGAAGGAAATAGTGTGCGAAATTGAGAGACACAGAGAAAAAGAGACATTTTTCAACGGCATTTCGATGGAGCGCATTTGTAAGAACTGTACCGAGCTAATAATATACTGTGTTGCAAAGAATTCACTAAATTCCCCGATAAGCAAAAATTCGAAAAGTTATCTTTCTTTTCTAGAAAATGACGATAGAAAATCAATTTTTATCAAATTTTTTGTCTTAAATTCCAATTTTCCCCACTCATTCCAGAGCTCGCTAAAAGACGACCGCGAATTCGGTCCAAACCACAAGCAATCCGACTTCCCACCGGACGAACAAACGTCGAAAGCGCTCGGCGAGTATAAACGGCACGATCCATTCCTCAAAAAAGTGACAAGCTCCGATGAACAGTGATTCCATCGTGTTAATTCTCTTTTCAGTCGGGTTTCTTCTGATTCGTTTTTTCCCTTTTCCCGTACCGCCCGTTTCATTGCGTTCCTGATTTTTTAAAAATGTCCATTCCATGACTCCTCCCACCCATTCATTCATTTAATTGCTTCCTTTTATTTCGTCCCCGTTGATAAATTTAAAAAAAAACTTTCTTTTAATCACATTTTCGTGTAAATAACTTGAATTCCGAAAAATTATTTCCTTTTTTCCTTTTTATCAGTATGTACCATAAGAATAATACCATTCACACCCCATCCCCCTCCCCATCATCATCGAGTTTTCTTAATCTATTTTCACCGTTTTTCTCTTTTTTGTGCTCTCCACCCCATCCCCTATTATATATTTTTTATTGTGAATCGGATTTTTTAGAAGAAAAAGAAGAAGCATTGAATAAACTCAAAAGCGCCAAAACAAGGAAGCATCATCATGGGAATATATATATATATATATATATGCAGCTTCTCATTTCTCCCTTTTTCAAAACAAAAATTGCACTTGCTCGGCGAATATAAACAAATTCGCTGAAAATTTGTTTGTTTCTTGACGTTTTCTTCTCCTTTCACTCTAACTTTTCCCAAAAATGCTCGCCTTATCACCACCCTGCAACTCAACTATTCTAGTGGACATTTAGCGCAACTGGTTGTGGTTTTGCCCCCGCGCGCCGACTCCCGGGTTCAATTCCACCCCTCGACAAAACCTTTTTTTTTCTTTTTTGTTTCATTGGAAATTGAAACGAATATAAAATAAATCAATTATTTACAACAATAGAGAAGAAGCCACAGCCGGGGGCAGATGATGAGAGTAATAAAAGTGTTCCAATGAGGGAGGGGCGGAGGGGGGGGAGGGGGGACAAATGAATGACAGAATTTTGATGAGAAGTGAGACAATGAGTGACAACGAGAACTGCTATTCATATTCATTTCGTCTAGTGGTTTGGCGGGAAATTTCAAATTTCAAAAATTTTCAAAAAAAGAAGTTTTTTGGTGCAAGCGCTGCGCTCCATCGATAATTTTCATTTTTGCTATCTGCGTCTCTCTTCTCTAGTTGTTTTATTATCAATAGAGCGCAATTAATTAATTCCTGACTTCATTATATAGCTGTGGCATAACCTTCGCATATTCGCAGCCACTGCCACCCACTGTTTTTCAAAAAAAAAATTCAAAATTTTTTTTTACTATCTTGTTTTTTATTTTGTTCTTCGTATTAGTCAGTTTTATAGCCTTTTTAAGCTCGGTTTAATTTTTAGGTTTTTGAGACATCTGGACATCCGGCTAACCGGATAGATATGTACAACATGTCATTTACCTGCGTAGCGACTCAAAAAACTTTAGTTCGGTAGAGCGCGCTTTCCTAACTTTTAATGTCGTGTGTGCATCTGGACGAACCGACACACAAAATGATCAAAAATCTTTGAATTTTTCTTCTTTGCAGGAAAAAATTCATAAACATTTTCATTAAACAAGAAAAAACCAACAAAAACTTTTGATCCTAATGATGACGTCAGTTCTTCCTAGTCTTTTTCTTCTTCTGCAATTTTTCATAACATTCGAAAAATATTTTTATTAAAAAGTTTTTTCTTTTTGCAAAAAATATGAAAATTTTCGTTCTCGAAAATTGCTCAAATCGTTCTAAAAGTTGGAAAAAAACATTTTGTCAATGGGGCGCATTTGTTTAAAACCCGAACCATTTAACAGAATGTGGGTTTTTGCTGCGTAGCGACTCTAGTGAAAATGATACAGAGTTTGAAATTCCCAAGTTTTGTAATAAACTGCAGAAGTGCGATAGAGCGCAGTCACAACATCATCTTCTTGCTGGATTCAGTAGAGCGCAGTTGCACAACCCGCAACAACAACCCGGTAGACCGACTGAAGCGCATTTGCATTGTAACAGATGTCAAATTTCACTGCGTAGCGACTCTAGTAATGTGGATACGAACAGGGATGTGCGGAATTAAAAATTTCGGAAATTTCGGAACTCGGGAATATTCCGAATTATTCTTTTCGGAAATTCCGGAAATTTCGGAAACTCGAGTTTTCAACTTTTTCATAGTCAAAATCTATATTAGCTCGGCACAGTTCTTACAACTGCGCTCCATCGAAATTCTCTCAATTTCGCACACAATTTTCTTCGGTTTCCGTAGGGTAAAAAGCGTGCCGTGCTAATAAAGATGTCAAATGAACATTTTCCACTGCGTATCGACTCTAGTAAAGTGGATACAAAGTCTAATATTCTGTAATTGTAACTTTTATTAAATAGAGCACGCTTGCATCATCATTCTAAAAAGCAGCTCCACAATGGAGCGCATTTTCACCACTCTTACCCGCTAACTAGCCTTCCGACTGGTTTTCGATGTTTTTAATCAAGTTTTCTTTCCCATTCTCTCCCCAACATCTCCCAACGGAACCCAAGTTCTTTTTCCCTCTCTTCGAATGTAGTCGTCACTTTTTTCAATTTGAAACTTCTCTCCCTCCTACTACTGACTCCATGCAGAAGCCCCCCCCCCCCTCCTCACATTTGTCAAAAATGTCTTCGGAACAAATGGCTTCTGTCACGAGACACCACCCCACTCCACTCCCTTTTCAGCAAAACTCTTCGCCCTTTTTGTTTAGATTTCTCTATTTCTATTCGAGAGACTCATTATAGTGTCCATTCCAATAAATCATTTATTCATGCAGCGGAACCTGGGTCTTTTTTATTTTTTCAAGATTTATTTCCCCCCCCCCTTTTTTTCCCTCCACTTGAGAGTTCCTCTACCACCCAAAACATGGGCGGTCATCTATCTTCCAGTGTCTCCTCCTATACCGGATTCCAATTAATTCTTGAGCTCCGATCGAGAGAAAACATTGTTCTTCCCCTTATTCTCTATGACTATGTAATTTCTTTGAAATAAAAGAATTTCGGTTTTCGAAAAAAGAGATCATCTTGTCTTACTTTTTGGTGAATAAGCTGAGAACTTATCAGAGAAAAGCGGATTTTCTTAAGTAAATTTTTGTAAATTTGTAGGGATTGCAGTCTTGTTTGAAATTTTTCTCTACCACTCAGGCAACTCGATATCAATCTAATTAGACAAAATGGTAATCTAATTGTAGTAAAATGCGAGACTAACGCGACCCAATTAGATTGACATTCCGTCTAATTAGACTAGCATTTCGTCTAATTAGACTAGCATTTTGTCTAATGCGACTCACAAACAATCTAGCTAGATTCCGTTTCAATCTAATTATTATCGCTTTTTTGAATTGAATCTTGCTGGATTTTCGTATAAAATTTTATTAAAAAATACGGAAAAATCAACAGAAAAAGAAAAATTATTGGAAAAACAACAAAACTAGAGAGTAGATATGAAATTTTTCTACAAATTTTTTTATTCCTTTGTCGTTTTGATTGGCGTTTGTCCAGTCCGTTGATTTTTTGGTGTCTGTGGAACGGGCGTGGTTGCTGGAAGACGAATGCAAATGTCTTTGATGGTCCGATATCTGAATTTGACGATTATTTCGTTTTGCGTTGCAAACTTTCTAAAACCTTTGCTCTAATGTCGAGAGTGAGACTGATGTCTGAGTGGAGTGTAATTTTGGAAATCTGTTATAAATGCAGTCAAATCGGTCGTCTTTGATTTTCTTGCCAGAAACTCCAGCGTTCTCTTCTCTCTTTCTTGACTCAAACAATGTGGCCACAGCTGAAAATGCACGAATTGCTACCAATATACACCGGTGCACTTACATAAGTTCCTTTCAATTCGAAACCGCCTTCTTTCGTTGTGTATTCAGTAGTTCTCCGTGCATGATCTGTTTGAACGTCATCAGATTCCTTAATTTTAACAAGAAAACCACTGTCGATCGGAGCGCTCAAAGCGAATATCATTCGAATTTTCGTCTCTTCGTCCATATTTTCGAGTTCATGAATTTTTACACGATATTCAATGATTCTGTAAAAATTAATTAGGAAATTTTATGACATCGAACTGATTTATTCTTACGTTGTATACACAAGCTATTGATTGTGAGCGTCCTCTTCGTTTCGGCCTGAAATTCTTCATACAATTTTTTGATTTTCAACGGAGATTTCGCTTTTTTCATGAAATTGTACATATTAGTTGTCTCCTCATCGCGTTCGATATTTTGTGGTTGACCGGCAGTCATTTTCTAAAAAGAATAAAAGGCATATTTTCATAGTTTTAACTTCGGGAAAATGTATTTTCATAATTGGCAAACGTCTCAGATTCAAGACAACTCCAAAGATTTTCATCTTGCTCATCTCTTTTGTTTGATCTGAAGTCACCGTCCGAAAACTGCATAGACATGAGTAGAATTAACTGCCGCTGTTTTGACCCGTTTGCTTTTCCTCTGCACACGATTCAATATCACACCAGCAGTCAATCTTTCATGTCTTTTCGACATATTACGCTGGAAAAAAGATTTTCTTAAACAACATAATTATTAGCAAAAAATGAACCGAAATGATTTTTGTTCCTTAAAAACATATATTGAGGAAAATCTTGACAGTTTCAGAATTTAATACAGCGAAAAAAACAAGAATAAATGCTTGGAAAGATTATTTAGGCTCAACAAATTAAAAAAATATATTTATTTATAAAAAATAATATGCGCAAATGATTGTGATTGCGCGCACAGCGATCGCGCCTTGGAATTTGAGCTAATCTAGTTAGATTGTCTTTAGATTGGTGTTCTGTCTAATTAGACTTCGGTTGTCTAATTAGACTAACATCGAGTTGCCTGAGCAGAAATTGAAGTTATAAAAATTTCCAATTCCTTATGACAAATTTTATCTGGAAGAGACCAGTGTGTTTTCTCGAGGCGGTCTCGAGAAATTTCTCGATTAATTTCTCGAAAAATTTCTCGAGAATTTCTCGAGAAATTTCTCGAGGAATTTCTCGAGAAATTTTTCGAGAAATTTTCGAGAAATTTCTCGAGAAATTCCTCGAGAAATTTCTCGTAATGGCGTTTCTCGAGAAACTTTTTCTCGAGAACACACACTGGAAGAGACCTTACATAGCTGAGCTGTGCAGAAATAAAGACGGAAGTAAAAAGTGGAGACTTTTTCGCAAACAGTTCCACTGGTATGAGATAAGTATAATAGAATGTTGGAATTTTTCATATTCTAAGATTACTACCTTTAATAAAACTAATTATCTTAAAAGCTAATTATTGCAGCCAGTTTCATATACAGCGGAATTTTGAAAATTTACATTCAATTTCCGACATACTTTGTCAATATGTAACTTGCCAGGGAGTGCTCGTAGAAAAAAGTTGTCAACTACAAAAATGAAGTTCTACTTTAGATCTGTACAGTTTATACATAATTTACTTTGTGGGATAATCAGTTGTACCGTAACACTCCTTTTTCATTTTCAACTGAAAAGGTCACTTTGTATATCTTACTGAATGGTACTGAACAACTTCCGGATAAGAAAATATCACTTCTGCCCAACAAGTTTGTAATCTACCTCACGTAATAATTTCAAAGCTTTGTGTAATACTCTTATATCTTCCCGTTCATGTTAACACCCCCTGTAGTAATGTGTGTAAGTTGATATTTTAATATTTTCTTTTTCGAACAAGAATCTCTTCCTCAACGTTCAACTTTTTAATCGGAACACCGAAACACGCATCTTGCATCATCTTCACGTTCATGTTATTATATACCATGACAGTTTTTATTGGCCCGGGGTTTAAAATTCTAAACCTTTTTGAACGAAATTTCGAAATTTTGGAAATTTTTAGAATGTTTTTCCGAAAATGTCTAATTTTTTACTATATTCCAGAATCCAGCTAGTTATGCATCAAGAAATTTGATTTTTTGTAAAATTTCAAAAACAAATTCAAACAATTTGGTGCGATAAATAGGAAAACCTCAGTCCGGCCCTGGCTGAAATTTGAAAAGTTTGGATCATACTTGTCAACCGGGCCAAAACGGGCCGACACGGGCCGGCGCGTATCTCGCTCAAAACGCAATATTATGAGCTGAAAAATATACCAAAATGTAGATCTCGGCGAGTTCTATGCCCGTGACCTACTACGGGCCGGATGGCTATTCGTTAATGTGCCGCGGGCCGGGAAAAAGTGCCAAAAAACGCGAAAATAGCCAAAAAAGCCATTCTAGCCCGGTCCGCGGCATATTAACGAATAGCCATCCGGCCCGTAGTAGGTCACGGGCATAGAACTCGTCGAGATCTACATTTTGGTATATTTTTCAGCTCATAATATTGCGTTTTGAGCGAGATACGAGCCGGTCCGTGACGGCCCGTTTCGGCCCGGTTGACAAGTATGGTATAAATCAATTTTTGCCAAATATTACTTTCTTCGCCAATATAACTTTTTGACAGTTGCTTCTGGTTTTCTTCCATCTACTTTTTTATTCAACTTTCGTGATTTCCTAAGATTTATTTCCCTAATCCTTCCTATCCCCCCTTCTTTCCCCTCGAACACCCCTCCATTACCTAATTGCCTTCTCCTTCCTATAAACCAATGTTTCTTTTCAAAACCCGACACATAAACACCCTCTTCCCTCCAACAACAGAAACATGAATATCCGGCGGTCGACACTTTGTTGTCATTCTCAGAAAGGGAGAGAGAGAGCAACCAATAATTCCCAACGGGTCTTTACTTGCTCCCTTTCCGACTTTTTTGAAACGAACGAACACACTTTCGAGATATACATATATATGTCACTCTGAATGCTCTTCACGCTCGAATCGTCTAATTCGTTAATTGGTGTAACCATCATAACATGCACATCTTCTACCTCTTTTCATATATAAATTTATAATTAGAGGGGAGGTAGACACGAGAGTTCGCGTGTGTACGATTCTATTCCATACCCGTTAAATAATTAGAGAGAGATTCATCCCTTCCAATTATCTCCATCCCTATTTATTTACCTTCTCACATTTCTGATTAACTTTTGCAGAGAGGCGGATGGTACGGTAGGACGATACTTGTTTCAATTGGAAGATGACGAATCAACTGCTCGTTATTTCAATTTTCTGGTTGTTTGGCGATTGTTTTGGTGAGTTTTTTTTCACATTTCAGAAAGAAATACATATTTAGGAAGTTGAAATTATTGAGTTTTTTTTTCATAGGTTCTTTTTGTTTGGCAAATTACAAGAGCTTAGAGTTCATCTAGGCAACCAACTTCAATAAATCATCGATTTGCTCTTTCTAAGGACGTTGTGAAAATTCTGAATCTGTTTTCAGATTTTGAAAATGTGAAACATGAACCGACTTATAACAGGTCTCAGCATTCAGCAGAGGCGTTCAAACTAAAATCCCCGTAACTTTGCTCATTTTCAGTCTAGTTAAAATCTAAAAGCAGATTCAGAATCCACATAATTTCAGCTTTTCAGCCGTATAACATTCTTGTCTAACCGTGGTTTTCCGGACGGACACCCAGGATACACAGACAGACAACAGTATTTGACAGAACGTTGGTATGTGTGTCCGGAAGGTCCGGATGTCTAGCATATTCTGATTTTATAAGACTAAAAAGCTAAAGTTATGAGGATTCTGAATCTGTTTTTATTCTAAAACCAAGTTGTAACGAGATACAGGGTTTTGAAATTTTTCTCTAACATAGAAATTTGTTGTTTTTTTAAAGTTGTGTATCTCGGTTCATTTCGAGTCTAAACTATATTTTGATACTGATTCAGAATTCTTACAATCTCTTCAACATCAAAAATCTTTCACAATTTTTAGATGTATCGAAGTTTTTTGAAGATGATCACGCTCAGCTTCATTCAAACTTCCAAATTTACAAATCGCGCAAACGGCGCCCCAGACACTTCATAATTTCCATTTATACTCCAAAAGTCCCTCTTTATAACCATCAAAATGAATTCTTGTTCCAATTGATCTTTCTTGCTTTCAACATGTTGAACTTTTTCTTCAAATGTTCAGTTCCATTGTTCCCTCTAGACACCTCTCCTTGACTACACATTTTCGTGGTTTGCTGTCGCATTTTGTAGTTTTGAGAAGCCTGAAAAAAGCAGAGAGGGTGTCTGGGAGACATAAATTGAACACAGAATTGTCTCTGGGAAAAATTGTAGCAATTTATTGCAAAAATAATAAGGAAGGGCATTGGATCTTTGGAATATAGAGAAAGAGGGAATAATGAGGCAGGTGGACATAGAAAATGTGAACTTTGCAAAAGCGAAGGTCAGAGTGAAAAATTCGAAAAATGAAGATGTTTGTGAAGCTGTACCAAAGTTATGAACAGTCTTAAATTTACGTAAAAATTATAGAATTGATCTAGGGCTATATTTTCATAATTGAAAACTTTTTTAAAGCTCCGCACGTTTTTGAGATACACAGCTTTAAAGATTGATAACTTTAGTAGGGCTACCAAAACTTGTTTTTTATTTGTTCAACTTTGAAACCTCACCACGGCTACCAAATAATTTAGATTTTTATGATTTTAACATAATCTTGTAGATTAAGTTCAGAGCAACATTTTTGTAGTTGACAGCTTTTTGATAGCTCCGCACGGGTTTGAGATACAGAGCATGAAAGATAAGTAGATGTAGGCGAAAGAGAGAGTGAGAGAGGGAAGAGGACGCAGAGAAACGAGGGTGTCTGACTGCTCTGCGTCTCTCCCTCAGTTTTCCTAAGAGGTAAGCTTAAAACCAAGGTACTTAAAAACGAGCGGGAGAAAATGACCAACTTTGAAGAGTTCTATCTCAAAGTCAAAATTGGCAAGTTGGCCAATTTTGACACAATGTTTCAGTGTCAATAAACAAAAAAATTCAAAAAAGTTTTAATATGACTAAATAGCTCAAGTATAGAGCTACATTTTTGTAGTTGGCAACTTTTTGATAGCTATTCACGCCTTTGAGGTATGCGCCTTCAAAGATAGGTACCTGAAAGAAGGAGAGGGCGAGACACAGAGAAACGAGAGCGGCTGTCTTCTCTGCGTCTCTTCCTGTTGCCTCGGAGGGTGATGTTTGAAGGCGCGTATCTCCGCAGGGTGAATAGCTATCAAAAAAGTTCCAACTTCACAAATGTAGACCTACTCTTGTTCTATATACATACCAAAAATGGGAACAGTGGGGTAATTTTTGACTCAAGGGGAAGTCTTCAAAGTTGGTTAACTTTCATTCTCTGAAAAACAAGAAATGTGCATTTCTACCAGTTTATTGTAAAACCACATAATTTTTGAAAGCCTAGAAAGTATATTTCCAGCCACCAACTGTTTCCACTGCGTCTCTCCGGACAAGCAATACAATGCAACTGTCCGTCGACAACTCGCCACACAAACCGATATTTTCTTCTATCCACTTGGTGTAAAGTCACATTACTGCAGGTCTTTTCAAATCATTTTTCAAAATTAATTTTGCGTTTTTCAGTGAATCCATAGACCCAGAATATCCTCATATCATAGAAGGCGAAATTTGCTCAAAGTATTCCATGTGTATCACGTTATTCCCGAATCTTCAAGGTAAGTCCCTCAATGCAGATATTTTTTTGATTTTTTTATGATTAGAACGCTGTGAAAGCGATGATTCTGAAAATGGTATCAAATTTTCAAAATGCTGTGAAAACGGAAAGTTACACTGACTTGAAGTTACAGTGACCAAAATTAAGGGATAGTCTGCAGATTTTTTTTTTTGATTTTTATATAATTAGAAAGCTGAAAATGCCATTTCCAGATTCCACATTTATGGTTCGTGGCTGTTTCGAAAGTATCCTCCGTCATAGCCGTCGAACCGAAGAACAACTGCATCAAGACGGTTGCTATCTCCTCCGATCTCTTCCAATGTACTCTAACACTGTCACAATGGACTACGTGGTTTGCACGTGTCATGGTGACTACTGTAACACCATGGGTATGCCTGACGTCGTGCCGAAACCGTATTCGTTTGGAAAGTCTAATATTCTGAAATTGACGATGGCCGAGGAGAGGAATGCACTTCAACTTGCCACATCGGCTACTTCTACTTTTAATGTTTCGCTAATTTCGAGTTTTTTAATGATTTTAATAATGCCATTCTGCTGATTCTTGTGTTTTTATTGCTGTAAAAATCCTTGCTTAATTTAATAAAGTCCAACGTTGGTTTCTGAAGATTGGCGGAAATGTTAAGAATTCTTACGTTTATTTGTCGTATCTTTCAATGTAAACCGCGACGCGCACGCAATGCGACTTAAAAAATCTGATTTTTAATTTTTTTACACAAGTCGTGTTCTTCACTCTATGTTCCGTACAAGTTCTTGTATTCATTCAAACGAGGCGGAAGAGCGTCTAAAATCGTCGCTCTGAAATCTGAAGTTGAAAAAAATGAAACTTTTGTTTCAGGAAGAGAAAAATTCCGTTTTCGATAGGCGAGAGAATTTTCCGATTGTCTCGACGTCGATTGCTACAGGCATTCAAAAAAACCTGAAAAGAAGACATGGAAATGGTTTTTTTCGGTGTGAAAAATAACAAAATTAGCACTGAAATCGCAGAAAATGCTGTACAGTAACCTCAGTAACCTGCACATCAAACTTTTCATAAAAAAATAGTAAGAAGCTGAAAATTCTTAAATTTCAGATCGATGTCATGTCTTTCAATGTTTTTTCAACGATTTTCAATGCTTTAGCGCTTTTGGAATTCTTGATACTTTATATAATTTAAATGAATCAATATTTTACGTTATGCTATTAAAAATTGTCTTTCACTCGGAATTGTCCTATTCGCACTGACCAAAGTTTTGCAAACAAATTCATTTTTTATCACCAGAACCTTTGTTTCTCCAAAAACCTTCATCTTTTTCTATCTTTTTCTAGTAAGATCCCTCCAATTCCTGTTCTCCAAAATTCAAACAATTTCCCTTCCCTGATTTCCAGGAAAAATCCATGTGATCCTTATTACTCGTACTTTCTTCTGCAATAGTCTAACTTTTGAAAAGATAATTTTGAAGTATAATCCAGATTATATAATTTGTAACAATTACAACACGATGACCACCACCCGAGTAAATCCTCATTATAGCCAAGTACTAAGATGAGTCATTGTCATTCTGGCCTCAAAGTTCTATGGATATGATTTTTGAAAATTTAGAAAAAAACGACCTAAATCCAATTTAATTTCCGGTATTTAGATCCCTTATCCAAAAATGATGATATATTTCCTTTTGAAATCCAAAAATTCAATTAAGTGAAAAAAAGAAAAGGTTGTGAAACAAGTCTTTGTTGGTAAATAGATGAGTCAGCCTTTCTCAAGTTTCACAACCCCTTTATTCACTTACTTTTCGAAAGATCTCCCCTATTTTTTCTTCAATTCACATCATTCGTACCTCTTATTTGGCTTCATTTCCTCACTGAAGCCTATATTTTGTCCTTTTCGATTAGAAAAGAAAGACGAAACAAGAGAAAACAAAACAAAAACAAGTAGTTTGATCTACTATTCATTCAATGTGACAGTTCTAGAGCTTCTTTTTTCTTTTTTCTTTTAAAATCAAAATTTTAAAAAACTAGATTTTGGTCTTTAGTGAAATGGTTGGAAATAAACAATGGAAAGCTATCGGCAAGCTCTAAGAGATCATCACCTCGACCACCACCAAGTTTACCTGACCGCGTAGTCTATGCGGTCACGCTTTTGCCTCGGACCCCGAGACACTAGAGTTCGAGTCCTCTCCCTGACAAAAACCTTTTTTGGACCCTTATCTTCTGCTTCATTTGTGTGCATTACCGGAAATCAGAAAGGATAAAAACAGGAATGTGACGGAACTTCCGATTGCATTTTTCGTGACCAAAAACTCTCGGAGCGATCCCAGAACCCCTAAATCCAAAATAACAAAAGTCTAGTCCCTCGGAACAGGTCGAAAATTCATATAAATTATTGAGGAAGCAAATAAGAAACATTTCATATTCAGGTATTAATTTATGTCTGAATATCCGAGTCCACCTCGAAGAGAGAGATATAACTTTTGACCGACACCCTCTCAAGTTCTCTGATATTTTACCAGAAGACTTTCCCTCAGAAAGCAAAGGTCATTTTCACTACTTAAGATAATTAGACAGACAAATTTCCATATCAGAAACAAAAAGTTGTGTTCAAAGTGGAAAAGGAAACATTTTTTGGTTTCACCTGTCAATAAAACTTTAATCTTTATTCTCTCCTTAATTATATAAGTTCCGGGTGTTTGAGGCATGAAAGTGACATATTACAGTATTAGTGACGAGGGTTTCCAGACAGGGTCAAATTTCAGTTGATAGGTTTTTGTTACTGATCTTACATGTAGAATTTTCAAAAATGTGGTATCTCAAGAAAGCTGAGGTCATAAGTATTCGGAATGGAGTTCCAATTTATGTGTAAGAGTGAAATGAAGCGAGATACAGTGCTTTGAATTTGAAAGTTTGATCTCTAGTGCAAAAAGAAGAACTCTGAACAAAAAGTCGTGTATTTTTGACATAGAAGCATTTTGAGAACAGATTCGAAAACCTTATAATGCCAGCTTTTTGATGGTTTTTTAAAACACATTTTGAAAAAATGAAACCACAATTTTAAAGTATATTGATCCTAAAACAGGGTTCCCCAAAAACTTGAAAACCTGAGTTTGTTTGTTTGATAGTAAGAATTGGAAACATTTTTTGGTCAGTCTGGAAAAATAAGTCTTATTTAAGAGTTGGTACCAAAAATTGAAGTCAGATCGGTTTTGACACGTTCCAGTTATAGTTGTAAATGGGAAGCAGTTCACGAATTTAAAAGAAAATGTAGAGAAATTTTTATAGAAGCTCGTCTCTGTCTAAAAAACTTTAACAATAAGTTGAAATGTATCTGAGGCACCGCAGAAAATTGATGTCAGCTGAATCTAATCACTGCGTTGAGACTGTATGATTTCTAGAAAAAACTTAAAATCTTAAATTTTTTGTATTTCAGAAAAACTCTAGTTTTGACTATGGTTCACACTATTGTGAAAAAAACAACGGTGGCGTATGGTTGCACAACGGTTGGCACGGTGCCAGAGAAAGACTTGGCTGAATGCCAAATTAAAATTTTACGTTTATTTGTCGTATCTTTCAATAAAAACCGCGACGCCCACGCAACGCGACCAAAAAACGTGGAAGTTTAATATTTTCGCGTTTAATATCCTAAAAATTCCTGCAGGAAAATGTTTAAAATGTACAACCACGTGTATATTGTAACGGTTTTCATGAAACCGTTAGCGTTATCTCCTTCTTTATCAAATGTGTGCACTTTACTTCACTACGCTTCCCTTCAATACGAACGATTCACACGATCAGACCTGCAAACTTTCACCGCCTCACCGCCTCGCGTCTCCTCGTCAGTACTCTCTCGCTCGCCGCCAACTTCCTCTCACCCGCCAAACCGTTCACCATGGCGCCAAACTCTTCTTCTCTAAACTCTCTCACTCTCTCGTCTCTCCCTATATAAGGAGCGGAAACGCTCATTCTAGGAGTCTTTTGTAGTTTTATACTTTAACTTTTCCCTTTGCTTTGCACCCGCTTCCTAGTCCCAACCTCTGAATGTAATACTCTAACGCGTTCTTACAATAAATGAGTATACAAATACATTTCCGCCTTTTATATGCGAACCTTTACTGGTAGCAGCGAGTATAGTTTTAGAGTAGGAATTTGCGCGCTTTTCGCCCGTATTTTTCCTCCTTTAACTAAAAAATCCCCGTTCGCATATAAACGTTTTTTTGTTCTCATTTCATTGTTTTTCGTTAGTTCCCTCCCGCCCCTTTTCTTAAAAGTGCACTTTAGGATGAGCAAGGCGCTTAGGTTTTCAGTAGGTTTAGGTTTTGGGTCAGGGTAAGGTTAGGCAAAGGCGTTGTCAATGGTTGTAGGATTAATTAGAATTTGTTGTGTACTCTTTCTTTTCGTACCTCTTCTTTTGGCAGCGGGATCGGGCTGTGTGTCGGATCCACTGTCATGATGCAAAAATTATCGATTTTTGTTTCGATTTGTACTTGGCTCGGCTTCGTGCCTGTGGCCAGTGACACCGTAAACGGTTTACAGAAGTATCAACTCAAGCTTGGAGAAGAGTGACGTTCAGAAGGGTATCGTGCAGATGATGGTCACTTTGGCGATGTTTCGTGTGTCGGATACGACGGAAAATGCTGTTTTGGAAGTTAAGGGAGCTAGAGGATTCTGCACAGCGGGGCCCGCCGGTTTTACTGGCTCGCCTCCGCGGATTTCCTCTAGCAACCTTCCTTTGCAGTCAGGTATAAGTTATGTAGCCCTCGCAATCTCTTCGGAGAACCAATTCTTATGTCGTGGTGAAAACCAGAAGCAATTTTGGGCTTTTGAAGCATCAGCAGTTCCCAGTGTAACAGAGTTTCAGAAAATCGTTCAGTTAAGAAGCACTTGCAACATCGGTGATAAGCGTAGAAGTTCGGTGATATTCGCAGAAAGAAGAAATGAAGTTGACAACAATACAACATGTACAGAAGACAAGTCAGCGACAAGAAAAGCAAGCGATTCTTCAGAAGTTAAGGCAGTAGAAGTGAGAAGTCAAGGACCGATTCGCGTGTACACATTGTGTGTGAATGATCATAAGTTGATCAGAGGAACATCAATCGTGATTAGCAATCGAGAAGCAATTCACATCAGCAGATACTCGTGCGAGAATAATCATAAGTTGATTAGAGGAACGGCGGTAATGTCTGGTGGTCCAGAAAAGGCAGAACGATGCGTAGTATTGTGTGTGAACAATCATATGTTGATTGGAGGAACATCAATTGCGTTTTGTAGTCGGGAAGCTACTCCCACAGTGACAGATACGAGCGAGAACGATCATATGTTGATCGGAGGAACGTCGATCTGTTTCAGTGTTTCAGAAAAGACTCTCATGTTCAAAGCTTTGATGAGAAACGATTTGAAAATGGTCGGAAGAAGTCAATTCGTGAAAAGCAGTCTGGAAACAATATCTCAGCTAGCAGCAGTCATTCGGTTGATGGCAGAAGATGAAACATCAGCAAGCACAGATGCAGAAGCGAAGAAGAACAATGTCTCAGCAGAACAGAAGCGCACATACGCGTCCACAGACACCGTGGAATCAACAAAGGATACTCGGGTATTATCACACACTTTCAGCAGTGTTACAGGAGTTGTCCGCAAACAAAAGTTAGCATTGATAGCAATGTCAGTGAATGGTAACGATGTGAAATCGTCTGAACCGCTAACAACGTCCTCAAAGAAGAAGGAAGAACATCCAAAGTTCGCAAAATTGGAATTGGTCAACAAACAGAGCCAGAAGACATCAAAAACTTCCAGAAGTCAGCATACAACCGCAAGAAGTCAAGTGATCAAGACAAACGGAAAGAAAACAGGTAAAAAGTTTACAGGCAGACCAGTAACGAGACAACAACAAGTCAACTCGGCAAAATGTAGAGCAGAACCCACATATCAGAAAGCAGTTAAGGACAACGACACAGAGATGAGAATTTCAACGTTACGTCAGCTTTGTGCTACAAGAAGGCATAGTCAGGTAACACCCGCTTTCGGATTCTGCACCGTGGGGCCCGCTGGTTTTACTGGTTCGCCTCCGCAGAAGAACGTCAGTGTGGTGATTAGTAATACACTTGACAAACCGGCATTTTTCTTAACGGCTTCAGCCACCAAGCTTCAGAAATGTCCCAGAATCTTGATGATTTCGTTTGCTAGTGGTCCCCCGTTGCAGTCATTCGCAGGAAAGATCGACGAAGATTTCAACGTTTTCGAGAGAACATTCCGAGATCGTATTACATTGACAACAATGAAGCCTGAGATGCATCTCACGTGTTTGCTCAATTATTTGATTGAAGATGCTCGAGACAAAGCAGAAGAAGTCATTAAGAAGAACGAAGATGCTTCATTTCAAGATGTCATTGACGCGCTTCGACACAGGTTCAGTAGTTCGCATAAAGTTTCAGCAGCTAAAAGTCAACTTCGGTCAACAAAAAGAGTAGCTGGAGAAGCAGTTGAAGTGTTCTACAGAAGAATCGTACGACTCGCAAGACTTGCTTACGGTGACAGTAACGATGAGTTCGCAAAACACTTGATTGTGGAAACATTCACCAGAGGTTTAAGTTTCGATATCAAGTTACAGATCATGAAAGAAGACCTCAAAGAGCCAGAAGACATTTTGTTGCGTGCTATGAAGATAGAAGCAGATCTCAACGCTGAAAGTGACGTGCCGGTCAACATCACCAGTCAGACAAATGATAGCTTACCACAGGTAACTGCAGTTCATTCAAAGAGAGTTTCAGAGCGATCACTCAAGAACGGAAGAGTCAAAGGAACTTGTCACAACTGTAAGAGTAAAGGTCACTATGCCTCTGATTGTTGGCGAGAAGTTCAAGTCAACCGGAAACAGAAGAGCCAGTCCAATCATAAGACAACTCCCGCGTTAACTGTGCCAGTATCTGAAGTTTCAAACGATAACGAGATGATTGAGAAGCTTAAACAGCAGATCAAACTGAAAGAAGAACAACTTCAGTTCAAAGATGCGCAGATCTCAAAGCTCAAAAAGAAGCAAGAAGGAAGGACACAGAAACGAGTCAAGTTCAACGACGCAGATCATTCCGTCAGCATCATACACGAGTCAGGTATCACTGGTCAGAATATTTCAGAAATTGGACAGGCACCTTCTACGAGTTACATGTGTCCATACATAGCTAGTGTACCTATTAGAGCAAACGGTTATGCAACAACAGCTCTCATTGATACTGGTGCTCAAATAACAGTCAGCAGTAAGCACATGTGTAAAGTTTTGGGTATAACACAACTTGACCAGCCACTCAGTACTCATGCTGCAGGTTTTGGACTTAATTCAGTTGAAATTTCAGGAACAGCTATGGTCACTTATACCATCGGGTCTTACAAAATCCGCCATAAGACACATTTCACAGTGAGTAGATGTACGCCAGATCCATTTGGTGGAGTAGAAATCATCATTGGAACTGATATACTCTCAAGAATGCCACCCGTTCAGTTTGATTTCAGAAACGCCAGATTACAGATTGGTGATGACGTCATACTTTTGGGAAGTAAGCAACCTCCTCAGATATTGTTTTCAATACCCTGTAGCCCAGTCAGTCTAACGGAGGCAATCAGCTCACTTCAACAATTCACAGATGCAGTTCAGAAAGATCGAGACAACAAGTCAGTTCAATTCAAGAACAGATCAAAGAAGCAGTCAAGGAATAGGAACTCAAGTCCAAGATCCGCCGGTCACCAAACGCAAGTCCCAGGAACTACTGAAAGCAGCTCTCACGTCAGATTTCAAGAGGTTTCTGATGAAAGTCAAAGCTCTAGACCAAATCAATAGACTAAATCTAACCAGTTTTATCCAAAAAGTTTTATCCAGTTTCCGTAATAATCAGTCTTATTTTTGTGTCCCAGACAGTTTTAAAAATGTTCTCTCACACCTTAGGTTTATGTTCCTGCTCGTTGAATAGAAGTCGTCAGCAATAACTCCAAATGAAGAAATACATCAACAACCAGATTGGGTTACAACTCCATGTACGAGCTCAAGTTCAATCAAACCCACACAACTAGAAGTCTTAGCTAGTTCACGAATAGCATGATGGTACTCAAAGCCATCACTTCCCTGTGGAATTCAAGCCTGTCGGTTCGGAATACAATTCAAGAAGTTTACAACTCATTGATACTCTTGGAGAAGGTCTCAACCAGAGTTCGTCCAGCGCCACACTCATGTTCTCAATCCGTCGAAAGGAGGAATCAACAACAACATCAAATGGAGAAGTGTATCAACATTCAGACAAACGTAGCTAATTCACGAAGGACATCAGTTCTCAACAACACTAACTCGAGTCATATGTATTTGCAATCCTCAACGGTTCGGAGTACACATTTAACTTGCCGAGGTCGGCAATCTCATCGATAAGGTTGGAGGGGTAACGAACCCTTCGGTTTCGTTATTTTCCCGGTTATTAAATGTGTCCTCCTCACCACTTCTCGAATAACATTGCTGATTCCAGAACAACCAATCGGCCAAGCCAATCGCCCAACGACTGATTTTCAACGCCAAGTAGCTGATCCTCACCTCGGATTCCAATCTCGACAAGCACATCCACACCTTTTTGATTCAACGGAAGGAAGACGACAAGGATAAAGGAGTAATCATCCCGCCGTCACACATCCTGGACAAAACTGTCAACTTCTTGAAAGGATACGATCATTAAGTCAAGGACTCTACTAACTTCGGAACAAGCACAGAAAGCCGCCATTGGATTCGAGACACCCCGTAGTCGACCATTATCTTGAGCATGTTTTACCCATTCCCAACTAATAATTTTCGTAAGATTTTCAATGTTATGCCAAGCCCACACTCACCCGTTTTATACACCTGTACCCATTTCACTTGTCACCCACCAGACCTAACCTAAGGAACATTTTCGTAAGCAGTCCCACAAGATTGTCAGACCCGTAAGGACCCAAGCAACTCATACCCTAAGCATTCATGTTAACTCACATACTCAATTACCCACCCAACTACCCGTAAGAGAGAAGAGAGAAGAGATGGAAAGAAGATCAAGGAAAAGATGGAAGAAGAAGGATGGATATGGATGGAGATCAGGATGGAAGGAAGGAGACCACCCGGAAAGGATTCAGTCGGAAAGGAGTCGCGGAACCCAAGTCATGCATCTACAAGATCAGGATCACGTCAAGATGAGCACACATTTGACTAGTCGAGGACGACTATTTTCTAGATGTAGGGGGGAGATGTAACGGTTTTCATGAAACCGTTAGCGTTATCTCCTTCTTTATCAAATGTGTGCACTTTACTTCACTACGCTTCCCTTCAATACGAACGATTCACACGATCAGACCTGCAAACTTTCACCGCCTCACCGCCTCGCGTCTCCTCGTCAGTACTCTCTCGCTCGCCGCCAACTTCCTCTCACCCGCCAAACCGTTCACCATGGCGCCAAACTCTTCTTCTCTAAACTCTCTCACTCTCTCGTCTCTCCCTATATAAGGAGCGGAAACGCTCATTCTAGGAGTCTTTTGTAGTTTTATACTTTAACCTTTCCCTTTGCTTTGCACCCGCTTCCTAGTCCCAACCTCTGAATGTAATACTCTAACGCGTTCTTACAATAAATGAGTATACAAATACATTTCCGCCTTTTATATGCGAACCTTTACTATATTACCTAAAATTTTGAGCGTGTTTGCATAGGTAGCGTTTGCCATATCGTGCTATCGTATAGATTCTAAGATCCCTTCAAATTCCTAACCATCTCCCAAACTACTTACTCACCACACATGACACATCTGAGATCCCCTCTCCCGAACATTTTCATCATTTTCTTTTCTGATTTATTCCCCGAAAACCGTGTTTTCTAAACGTATTTTGTGTCATTGTGTCTTTAGAGAACAGTCAAACTGTAGTCCTCTTCATCCACTTTGATTCTTTAATCTCCGCAAGCGATGACATTTTGGTCTCTCCCATATTGTCATCACGTCATCGTCTCTAAATCGTGTACTGTCGTGTACAACAACAAACTACAAGTAAATAAGTGGGTTGCGTGTTACTTCGACGTCTGGCGTGTCGTTGGCGCGTCCCTTGTTCTAGAAATATCATTCTTATATATAAAAGACAATTGGGCGTTGTCTGAGGCGCTGTCCGCAACGGTTTTGGAAAGAGAATAGAAACTAAGCCTGCGGGCAAAACCGAACTAGCGTGCTTTGAACACGACCGCCGCGTTAAACCACTCGGCCATGCAGGCACATTTGAAAAAGGGTTGCCACGTAAATGAGAAGAGGCCAGCCGATTGAACCCGCCGAAGGCGGGGAAGTGAGGCTGGTATTTTATAATCTTCAAAATGTTTACTTCTTCCTCCGTTAAGAACCCAATCAAATTTGAACTTTCGCACGTTTCGCGTACTTTTACATTCATACCCTATTGAAATATTCAGAGTCTAGTCAAGACACTATTCAACTTTTATTTCTTTCTTCAATTTTCACTTTTTTTTCATATTGAATACCAGACACATCCTCTAGAAGGGTGGGGTGATAAGGGGGGGAGGAAGGAAAGGTTCTCTTATCAATCAAAAGAGATAGCGATGATAATGATTTGCGGAGAGAACGGTTCCAGTCCGCGCGTCTCGTGATATGATCTACACCAGGAAATGTGGAATTTGTGAACTTAATACTCGGAAACTAGTGATGATGTCATGTATCTACAAAAAAATTGTGTTTTCTCTCTGAAAATGAAATTCGTGTGTCTGATAAACAATCAACACTTCAGATGACTCGTACGTCAGAAAACAACTCAAATGAATACAAAAGAAATGAGTTGAAGGAATTGTATATGGCGAACAACTGGAGATACAATATGGTGTTTCTGATCTCTACTCATAACATTTTCATTCTGATGTCATACAGTAATCCATGAGATTTTGTTTCTGAGTCATCTCGGGATATCGTTTTGTGTGAAAACTCTGAGAACAGATTGCTGGAACTGTAGAAGTTTGGCGGACTAGCTTTTCACACAGAATCCCAGAAAACTACAAAATTTTATGGAAAAAGCAATGAGTTGTATCATTAAAAATTTCACAGGAGATAAGTGCAGAAAAAAATTTGAAAACCGGAAAAAAATTTCCCGATATTTTTGACAATCATTTTAAGTGTGAAACTACCAAAATCCGTCTATAACTCACGATGGTTCAGATTTTCGAAAATTTTCGAATTTCTGAAAATGCTGAAACTGCAATAACTCATGGGGCTTTCCGCGAAATTGATTTTTATCAACATTTTCGAATTCCTCTCGTCAAGACGCTTTGAATGAGTATAGTCATACCTAAGTTTGAAGCACTTTGGGTCTTACCACGAAAACTGACTGGGTTACTGTAGTTTTTGTGGTTTCCTGGTTTTCATTCTAGTATTTCTTGAGAGACCCAATCATCATTACGCTTAGAAAACTTGATTTGTAATTTTAGACAGCCCTTCAGTTCCTAGTGAGGAGACAAAAAAAGTCGAGCCCTGAAAAATAGAAATGTTTTTTCTTTTCTGGAACTTTCTGGAAATCCTGACTTGTTACCAGTAATTTCGCAATACGTAGGTCATATCCATACATCCCCATTAAGATGTCACGTGACCCCTCACCCCATATGGTACCATGCCTCGTCCATGACGTTGCAACAATTTCTCAAATTCCAGGGTGACTCAATTCCCGGTCATGTGACTTCTGTACTTTCCAATATTTTCTTTTGTCATTTTTTTGTCAAGAAAATCCCATCCAAGATCGAAGCAAACAACATTCTTTTGCTCGCTTCAATTATATCATTTCCGGTGCCTCGCTCGCCTCCACAACATTCCTAACACTTTTTGCTCTTAGAAGCAACATTAAAATTTATATTAAAAAACCGGAAGTTTTGAAATGTTATTTTCCAGGAAAATCGGAGAGAAATGAACTTGTTGTTATCTCCCAATAAAACAACAAGATAATTAATTACTACCAAAAAATCCAGCTGATGTGTCGAATATCGAGTACATTATTAATTATTTCAGAAAAACACACACACACACCGTCCGTCTTGTTTGTGCCTTAATCTGTCTGAAAGAAATCAGTGAGCAAGAAAGGGGACTCCAGGGAGGACAGAGGGTACATTTGATTTTTGAAACTTGGAAAATAGGGAAAAAGTTAATAAAAAACAAAACATCCTTGTGATTTGGAACATAATATGCTTAGAATTCACAAGTGCAAAACTTTTTTTCCGTTTGATCATTGAAAACTTGGAAAATAATTGCTGAAACATTTCAGTAGAGCGCATTTACCAGAAATTCTCCAAGTAGGTCTGAAAAAGGAAGTGACCTTGGTCCCCTTGTGTCTTCTATCCCTTTAAAAAAGTTTTTTTTTTCTCCCCCCGTTTTCATTTGGGTTTTTTGCTAGCAGGTGAAAGTCGCTTTGTGAAGAAAACAGAGAGTGTTTTGGATTCTGGTATATAATACCAAAACATGATTGGGTGTTAATCAAGAAATAGTAAATTGACCTGGAATAAAGCTGGAAATCTGAAAATCTGAAAATCTAAAAACAATTCTAGTCTATAGACGAAAAAACATGTAAACACCTGAATTATAGTGAAAAAATTGGTCAACTTTGAGAGCCTGTAACTCTTACACCTATTGACCGATTGTTTTCAAATCTGTTTGTCTGTATAGAGCAACTCTAGGGCTACATTTTTGTAGTTGTTCATTTTTTCATAGCTCCTCAAGCTTTAGAGATACACGCCTTTAAACTTGAGTGGAGGGAGAGGAAGTGAGGAGAGACGCAGAGAAACGAGAGCGTCTGTTTTCTCTGCGTCTCTCCCTTCCCCTTCAATCTTTGAGGGCGTGTATCTCAAGAGCGTGAACCGCTATCAAAAAGTTGTCAACTACAAAAATAAAGATCTAGGTTTGATCTACACACTGATTAAAAAATTTTCCCAAAATTATCTTTCTCTGATACCAAGACACACTCTCAAAGTCATACTTGTCACGGGCCGGGCCGGGCCGGGCCGGGCCGGGCCCGCTAAAAAAATCTTCCGGCCCGGCCCAGCCCGGCCCGGCCCGGCCCGGCCCGGGCTGGCCCGGCCCGGCCCGTTCGGCCCGTCAAAATATTGAAAAAATTTTTTTTAGTCGTTTTCCCATTGTTCTTTCGTTTACTACTTCATGGCAAACATATTATTGATTAGAAATTATAAAATGACAACAAGTGAAAACGAAAATTGTCAGAATAAGTTATTTTGTCTCTATAAACTTTGAGCCTCTCAAAGTCTCTGTGATAATCAGCCGATGATCAGAATCAGGATCAAGAACTTGCTGGAGGCTTCTGAAAGTAGTCTTATCGAATCCCCCGACCTCGATTTAGTATAAACCGAAGAAAAAATTTAATTTCCAAGACTTTCAATTCTATTTTTCAAAAATAATTTTTTGCTGCGGGCCCTGCGGGCCGGCCCGGGCCCTGAAATTTTCAGCGGGCCCGGCCCGGCCCGGCCCGTGATTTGACAAGTATGCTCAAAGTGAATCAAAGTTTTTTCTTTTCTGAAAACAAGAACTGTACAAATATCTACAAATACCGTGACTTTTCAGACTATTTATTAATAGATCTTCGAGAATTTTCACATGACCTTGACAGACCAAAGACCCCCACAACATATTATTATCCTTATCGTTCCCCTCTAGAACTGTAACAAAATGGTGACGACGTATTTAATAAGAAGTGATTATTTTTAGTAGTCACCCACCCGATTTTTGTATCTTTCAAATTTTCTTTTGACGCACGTCTGGCACTTCTCAGAACTGTGTTTTTGTATTTGAGTCAGTTGCTTAATTCGAGCTGCTTATAATTCTATATTTTCAATCCGAATCCGATTGAGCTACTCTTTGGAACAAAAGTGTGGGCCGCCCGGTTTTTTTTTGATAATCCAGCTCATGCGTCGTTGCACTGTTACTGAGAATTGTCAGATTATTATTATTTTTGTCATCCCTGATTTCTGGCTTGACAATTTTTTTTTCAAAATAAAAAAATAAAAAAGAAGAAGATCAAACCTTCAAAGCCTAGACTGAAAGACCAAATTTGCAATTGTAAAGCCAATAAAAATTTTAGGAAGAATAGGGTTCAAATTGGAAGAAATTGTTGGGGGTGGCTGAGTAATTGAATACACCTACCAGGATGTACTCTTCTTTTTTCGTAACGTGTATGTGACATTACCCAAAAACTTTTGGGCGTCGGAGCACACTGAAAATACTATTAAAATAGTACTTGGTACCTGGCACCACTATAATTCAATGCAAAAAATGAATGTCATCTGTACTTATTTCACTTCACTAAATTTCGAAATCTTAAGACACATCTGGAAGAGAAAAAGGTGTAATGTAATCATGCTTTGCTCCATTTGACGTCGACAAAACAGCGAGAGGGTGGGAAATTCGGTTAAGGAGCAGTACGTCTGCTGACTATTAAAATTTATGAATTACATACCCCCTGCTATCAAATGAGATCAAAGCTACAAGTTCAGGCTATAATTTGATGAGGAACGACTACAAAGTTCTCGTTCTTTGACGTCCAACTTGATTTTCTGATTCAACCACAAAAAATTCGTCAGACATTTTCAATAGGTGTTCTGGAAGATGAATAGGTGGTGATCTACTAGAAAAGTGTGATTTGGAGGGAGAAAAGAGTTCAAAACTTTGATTGAGCAACAGACAGCAGGCTGGTTTGAGGAGGATCTTTGAAAATCCAAAAGATCGAGAGTATGACCATTTTTTCACCAGGAAATCCTTGCACCTCGGAAAAGATGAAAAATGAACAAAAAAGAATCACAAATTTAAGTCTGTAAGCCTAAGGTCCTGGTATCAAAATCCTTAAGCCTGAATTTTAAGCCTGAGAACCAAAGCCTACAGATTTGAGCCCGAGCCAAATGTCTTCGAGTTATAGCCTAAAGTCTTAAGCCTAATGTCTTAAGAATTTTAGCATAAGCCTAAGACTTTTTATCTGAAAATCTTAAGCCTAAGTCTCAAGCCTGGGTAACAAAGTCTACGGATTTGAGCCTGAAAGTCTGAAGTCTTAAGCCTAAGGTTTTCAAAATCTTAGCGTAAGCCTAAGACTTTGGATTTGAAAACCTTAAGCCTAAGGTCCTTGGCATAAGCCTAATAAACGCAAATTTCTGCCCCAAAACTCTCCGACCGTGCCCAACCCAACCCAAACCAAGTTAACAAATCACAATGTGTATTTCATGCCCGCTACTTGTGCCTTAACAACACAAACCACATTTTATTTCCAATTCTGACCCGGGTCTAAATTTTCAGCTCACTCAATTTGACACTTGAGAACTTCAAAAATCGTTTCGCTTTAATTTTCACCTGTCGGTTACCTAACTGACCCGGAAAAGTTCCTCTTCTTGAAGATCTGATCTCTGTGGGAGAACAAGCCGTGACACATTTGATGGAACTCAAGATTATTCATCTAAACCCCACCGTCCCGGTAAAGCAGCTTACTCCTGTCGCAACTAGGTGTTTGGCGCGAATCAGCATGATCAACAAGATACAAAATATGAAAAAAATTGATCAGTTTTCCTGAAAATTTTGTTTTGAGCAAAAAAGTTGTTGAAGAGCTCAAAAATCTTATCCCCTGTAGGTTCTGTCTAGATGTTTGACCGTTTTAAGAAAATCTGAAAATCTGATGTGTACTTCTATACTTCTACTTCCAATTCCCAAACTGAAAACCACGTGGCTAACTTTTCGATGAACAATTTTTTCTAGAATCTTCTTCATCACTTTTTCACACAAAATGCTTGATTGCACAGGTTAACAATTAAACTCCCACTCATCCCTCTTCCCACTACAAAGTACAACTCACCTGCATTCTTAGTCCTAGGCTCCGCCTCTTTCGACCCGCAAACAATAACAATCTAACACTCTCTCACTCTCTCTCCTCCCTCCTCCAATTTTTCGCGGAAGGAGGAGAGAAAAGTGGGCGGGGCCGCCCCCCGCCGCCGACCAAATGGCAAACGTATATAAGGCGGTGGAAGAGAAGCAGCTAGCCTCGAAAGAACATATAACTTTTTCCTTCTTCTTCCTCTCTTCCTCGACTATTCGAAACTTTTTCGAATCTTCTAACTCTAATTCAAAATGATATTCGAAGTTCCTATTGACCACTTCCCGGCTTCCTCCCAACAAGTCTCGAAGACCCGTGAGCATAAGCCACTCCGACTTTCTACCGTATCACTTCACTCCAAAGAAGTCAATGCAGCAGTTGCTCCGTTGAGCCCATCAGGTAAGAAAACTTAAACTTTTATATTTTAAATCATGTCCTTACCCTTTCACTTTTTCAGTCCGCCGATCCCAATTCAACTTCTCCGCTGAGGTACAGAAGTCGGCTCTCCCAAAGGTTCGCGCCTCGATCCCACCACTCAAACGTGCCCTGACAAGCCCGGCTCTCCCAGTGCAACATCTCAACTTGAACTTGGCACGCAAGGCTTCGAACCCATCATCACAGACGAGTCGCAACAATTCTGTTAGTGATCTACTGAGGAGCGATCTGTTCAAATTGCCGTCTCGACTACTGTCAACTGCGGTCTCCTTGCATCAGCTCGCCTGAAATGTTTCATTTTAATTTATTTCTTCTTCATTTGCCCCGTCGGGTCTTGCCATATTTTTCGAATCTCTTCTTCCCATAATTTTTGACCCCATTTCCGATCTCTTTTTCATTCTCAACTGGTCCCCATTCCCCCATAAGATCTTCACCGAACCCTTTGAAAAGCTATAACCAAAATTTTGTTACGTGTATGTCGAATAATAAATGATGTGTTGTTGATATACATATTTTTCGTGTTGGGTGTCTTCATGTGCAAAAGAAAAAGCAAACTAGCAAAATAAAACAACTCTGCAATAATTCGTTATCGGTTCTGTGGTGCATTCCTTCCGCCGTCCTCATAATGTGGACACCTCTGAAATTTCTCAGGACGAACAAATGTTTTCAATTCGTATGCACCGGTTCTTTCCTTTCTTTCGACATGTGTTCCTCTCTAGAATTTCCCAGGACGAAAAACAAATGTTTTCCACAATTTCAGCACAATTTCAATTCGTACTAGTCGGTGCCCTCCGAGTTCCGATTCGAATTCTCACGATGTTTTTCAATTTTTCAAATTTGCAAATCTCACGCTTCTCATGGAGAAAAGAACGTGCAGAGCATAGTACTCGAATCAGTTTCCGGCTCAGTGTCTCTGCGGAAAGAGCCCCAAGAGCTGCTCCTTACTATTAGTGACATCAATTCACGCTGCTATAGCATCCTTCCGGCTCGTCGCACCCTTTACGCTCTCCTTTATCAGATCAAATCACATCATCTTTGAGTCGTTCTTCCCAAATTTCAGATCATTTACACACGTACACAACCCACTCAAAACGATTCGATGATGGACTTGAATTGGATTCTTAGAAAAGATACAAATATTTTCTGATGGATTATTCACCCAAGTGAGCTGAAATTTTGTAGGATCAGAAAGGATTGTATCGGAGACGACGATAAATAAGTCGTTTTGTAGTTTGTCTGGATAGTGTTGAAGTACGAGGAAGTTCCCGAAGAGAACGAGATCTGGAACAAAGTGACAACACGCTGCGAGCCCTTCTCCGGTGTGTTCCTTGTTTATGACAGCCTTGGGGTGCACTTCCAATTGTCGGTTGCTTGGCGCAACCGGTTGCGTTTTGGGGCGGTGGACAAAACTACCATAGTTCGATTCCTCCCTGGAGTCAAACCTTTTTTGTTTCTTGTTATCAAGCTCCAGATAAGTCAAATCTTGGTCGTTTTACACTGCTTATAGTTTCTTTGTCTCTCCGTGTCGTAGTAAGACTAATCTCACAAGCTCAAAATCTCAAGATCCGATTGTCTGCGCATCTTTCAAAATTCTTTCAAAGTTTTAGTTTTCATATGTTTGAAGGAAGAAAGAAAGAATGAAATAAAAGTCCAGCTCAACTCGAGTTCAAAAGTTCTAAGACCATCATGACCATCCATCATGACTTCGGTCACCTGCCTCCTTCCCCCTATCAGCTTCTGTCCTGTTTAGTAACCAAAAAACTGTCTACAAATTCCTTCATTCTCAAGGTACATTGTTCGTACCAACTACATTAGATGAAAGTATAATTGGTTAGTGGGGGGAGAAGACAACAATCCGGTTGGCGGTCAGAAAGCGACAACAATTGGTTCCCGAATCGGAACGAAAATGAGAAGAAAGCAGCCCTGCCCAAAAAATTTTGCTTCGCTTTTTTCTTTTTATTGTAACAAATCAGGGAACAGAGTGTATTGCCGATGGCAGAAAGTGTGAAACACCAACACTTAGTCATTAGCGTCTGTGTGGGGGGTGCCAACCGGTATACACCTTTTTAATGACTTCTTCTTTTCTTTGCAGACACAGTCAGTCTACAACGAAAATTTCCTGTGTCTAGCTTCTAATTAGAAAGTATGTAACTCAACGGAAATTAAAAGGTAAGGAATGTGTATTGATAAGAGAAGTCTCCTCTAAAACACATACATCACTATGCTCCATCGGGGGACAGAGGGCATCTTTTAATGCGTGTCTTGCAAATTATATATAGTACGTGTTTAGTACGCCGCACCGTGCGATTCACATGGTCAAAATCGAAATATAGGTTGTCCTGGAAAACGGAAGGAGGGCAAAGGGTAGCCGATTGTTGACAGGTGTGCGACAAGAACAGAGAACTTAAAATTGTGTTCTCTTATCGGGTGTAGGGTGATGCATTAGAAGTGGCAACATTTCGAGGCAGGGGGAAAAGTGCGCGAAGAGGCATTTATCCAGGCATTTTGGTTCTTTTTTTCTTTCAAAATTACCCTATCAATGTTTTTGAAGAGAGCTCACTATCAGACCCCTTGAGCTTGTGAGATTAGTCTTACTACGACACGCGTCGAGACAAAGAAACTACCTATAATCCGTATAAAACCCGGATTTGACCTGGAGCTTGGTTGCTTGATAACAAGTTACAAAAAATGTTTGACTCTGGGGAGGACTCGAACCATGGTGGTTTTTTCCAACGGACCAAAAGGCAATCGGTTGCGCTAAGCATCCGACAATTGAAAGTTCTCCCCAAGGTCGCCATAAACAAGGAACACACCGGAGAAGTGCTCGCAGCGTGTTGTCACTTTGTTCCAGATCTCGTGTTCTCTTCTGGAACTTCCTCGTGCTTCAAGACTATCCAGACAAACTACAAAACGACTTATTTATCGTCGTCTCCGATAACTCGAGTCATGAACGGTGATCATCAAGGAACTTTCCCAGTTTTCTCTGGAAAGCAACCTTTAGAATTTTCCAGCTCATATTTTCAAAACATGAGATTTTCCGTGTCATAATCGTAAAAACCCTATGTTTACTGTTTTTTTTTCTCCAGATAACATTTTTAAAGCAGTATTTCAGAATTTCAATCCGCTTTACAGTGTCAACGTATCAGATCTCTAAAATATCAACAAACAAAAACGAAGTTCGTGATCTGTTGTTACCTGATATCAGACCTGATGTCTATGGGAGTGAAAGAACACACTTTGTAGTTTTTCTATTGACATCATTTAAACTTATTAAATTACGTACTACGTTTGCACCTGCACGCAATTAATATACAATTTTCAAAAAACGCTTCCCACTCGTTCTCGGCATATGAAATCTAATTATGGAAATTGGTCAATCACACTACAACGAATGGAGAATTCCCCCCGTTTGACCATCAATCAGGGAGCACTTATCATCATTCCTTTCACCGATAAGAAAGAGGGAAAGTCTTCCGACTTTCTCTCTCCACCAGCAAATTGTTTTCGAGGAGAAGTATGGGGTGCACGTTTCTCGGAGCGAGGTCAGCAAAAAATAATGAAACATTTAGTTTCGGGAAGTAAATATTTGGAAGTGGAGAAATTGAAATGAACAATTTTAAGGGGAAGTTTCGGAGAATTTCAGAGAGTTTTACTGTCAAAATTGGATAACCTGTAACTTGGCACAGACTAGCCCTATTCTAAAGATTTATAATGTTTTCGGTAGATCAAAGCAAGATCTTCATTTTTGTAGTTGACTGTTTTTTGATAGCTGTTGAAATTCTTGAGATAGCAGGCTTCAAAGACTCCACGATGGTGTTATACATAAAACATTGCATCACCATGAGTTTTTTTTATTGGAGATTGTAGATCAAACCATGGTCTACATTTTTGCAGTTGACAACTTTTTAATAGCTCTTCACCTTTTTGAGATACGGAGCTTCAAAGATTGGTTAGTGTACCCAGGGGAAGGGAGAGACGCAGAGAAGGCAGACGCTCTCGTTTCTCTGCGTCTCCCCTCTCTTCGTCTTTGCCCACTTAATTTTAAATGCGCTTATCTCAAAAGCTTGAGAAGCTATTAAAAAATGATCAACTACAAAAATGTAGCCCTAGAGTTGCTCTATACAGACAAATAGATTTAAAAACAATGGCGCGTTAGGTGTAAGAGTTACAGCCTCTCAAAGTTGATCAACTTTTTTCCATAATACAGCCCCCCGCTATAAAAACAAAACCTGACTTAGTAACACCTCTATAAATAAAGGTGACAACTACCCCATGCAATACATTGTACTATGTTCTTATTTTTATCTTTGAACTGTTTCTGCGGTGATAAGGGATACGAAATGATACAAACGTGTTCCTGTTTGCAGGGGTACAGGGAATGAAGAGCAAAGTAGAGAAGAAAAGGTGTTGACACAAGTATTCTTTACACCCACTTCCATTGTTTCTTATTAATTCAAAAGATTTTAGGGATTAGAATATTTGAACTCATCTCTGTGTTCTTCCCCCACGCGTGTTTTTTTTTGTGGAAAGTGTGACATGTAGTAGATCGCACAAAAATTATGGGATCAGAGGTGAATCGGATTAGATGAGCTTGAGTTGCTACTGACTTGGAAAGAAATGAAAAAAATGACAAAAAATGTTATGACACTATGATGACACTGAAGTTGACCTGATGTTACATGTGGGGGGAACGTTTTTTTCAAAATTATTTTTTCTGAAAGTAAAAATAGAAGAAGAAGAAGGGGATTTCTCATCTAAAAAAAGAAAAATCAGAGAGTCCTAATCAGGAAGCCGTCCAAATACTGAAAATATTGGTAAGGGATTGAATTTTGCAACACTAAAATTTTCAGATGATGTATATTTGGCTGGAAAAAACTACGTCAAATAGGTATTCCAAAAGCCGAGATGTTTCGAAACCGGATTTTCTGGAACTGGCGAATCTTATAGAAAATTGCTTATTCATAGAAATTTGGCGGTATTTTTTAGTCATAAACATTTTTTGTGCAATTTCTAATCTAAGACCCCGGTTTGAGAGTAAAAACCAATCTCTCAATTTTTAAAAGTGTTACAGTTCTCAAAATATCCTTTAATTTCAAATTTTACTTATTTTTCATATAGATCTAACTTAACACTTGATTTTTGCAGTTGACACCTTTTGTATAGCTTGTCTAGATTTTGAGAGACATTTCTTAAGATGGGCCAAATTTGAACCTCCACAACTTGGTGAAATGTGCTTCTGAGTTTTTCAAATTTTATGTCAGCTTGTAGATCTAACCTAGATCTTAATTTTTCTAGTTGACACTTTTTTGATATCTCTTTAACCTTTCGAGATACACGCCTTCAAAGATACCTAAAATTCATCTGGTGGTGGAGAGAGCACAGAGAAGCTAGACTGTCTCACTTCTCTGCGCTTACTCTCTCTCTGTCTCTAGGCATCCTCTTTTTCAAGCTTTGTATCTTAAAACCTAGAATCGCTATCAAAAAGATGTCAACTACAAAAATGTAGCCCTGGACTTTTTCTATACAGCCGTATCAAAATTTTAAAAATCTGACCACTATGAGTAATTCTAGGAAGCTCCAAAGTTAACAACAGTAAGATCCCACAATTTTAAAGATCTTGTTCTTTTGTTTTAGTGGCTTCTTTAATCTTTTCTTTTTTAAGTTTTAGTCATCCATTTTTATCTTTTCAACCTTTTTCTATTCTTGTTCTTCTTCCACCACCCACCATTCAATGGTCTCTATTTTTTCTTCCTTCCGTCCTGTCTCGAACCTTTTCTTTTTCCAATTCTTCTAATTTTAGCCAATTGTATTCATTCAGGAGGTCGACGTGGGTGTCTACGCACATCTTGTCACTTTTCTAATACTGATAATAACAAGTGGATTAGAAAATGAAAACGAATTGGAAAGAAAAAACCTTTTGGAGCGGAATGGAGAGGAGAGAGGGACCTGCAAAATTTGTGTGCTCTGGTCTAGCTCAGGTTGAAAATTTCAAAATTTCAATAAATGCTCACCGGAAGTTCTTCTGAAGCCGACTTCCGTGTTTCTTGTGTCCTTTGATTCGAAAATTTCAAATTTTGATCGTTGGTAAGGGGGCTTAGAACTTTGTGTTGTTTGTTTACTACCCTCCAAATTTTTTGTTTATTCACAACGACAAGAAATACAAAATGTTATAGAGAAGAGTCTAGAAAGGTTCTTATTTCGAAATATAATGAACTGACTCATTTTTCTTTAAAGAAGAGACAAAAGGCGACAAAAAAAAAGTTATTTGAGTGGGTTGCCTTAAGACAACAAATGATTGTGAACGAGTGACCGGAAAGAGATAGTAGAATGAAATGAAATAAAATGAGAGGTGACCAAAGAATGTTGAGAATTTCTTTTTGTTTGGGGGAGAAAAGGTCACGTGGCTTTGTGATTGTACAGGCTTCGACACCGATTGGGCGAGAAGAGAGAAAAAACGTTCAGCTAATAGATGACAGGGATGACGTGAAGGTAGATCAGGTACCAGGAATGACACATTTGGAATATTTTATTCAATTATTAAGGGATCAAATGGTTTTTTGGGTTTTTTGATTCCCGGAAAAAACCCTGGAAAAGATTCCTAGAATAGCACAGAAATATTTGGAATAAATAAAAAGTTCTCATAGAAATTGAAATTAGAGGAAGGAAAATGTTTTGTGTGGGAACCTTTTTAGGCTAATTTCAGAAGATCAAGAATTTGCGCTATTTTGATAGGGAAATTGGAGAAAAGGGAGCAGTGGGAGAACTTTGGGAAGGGAAAGGGATATGGTAGCCTTTTGGGGAAAAGTTGGATAAAATTTGAGCATACCTGAAAAAACCTTGAAAAAGTTTTTGGGCAAGACTTACTAGAGAAAGCTTTCGAGTGATCGGGGAGATATGGGACGTGACCTATATTATTGGAAAGCTGAAATCACGCTGATTTCAAATATATATTCAGTTTTTGCCCTCGACGCCTGGTATTCGAAAAAAATGAGGTCAAGGTTTGGATTTTTGGACGATTGACCTTCGGCAAGATTCAGCAAGAAGCTTATCGTGAGCAACCCTTGATCAAGCTTTGGGCACTCTCCGGGTCAAACATCTGTTTCAGAAAATTGGACGAGTCTTATACAAGCTCTGAATGAGAAAATCGTGGTTTCCAGCTTTTCATAGTTTTAGCACAACATGCGCCTTGCAGTACTATTAGGTCTGGAACACTTCAAATCTTTAAAAAACTTACTGACCTTAAATAATTAACCAATTTTTTTTCAAATTTTTTCAATTCTTCATAGAAAATGGGATTTTCAGAATTTCCTCTAATTCTGAATGATAGTCAAAAATTTGAATTTGAAATTTTGCGCGAAGTACCTGCGGGCCTTGACAAGTATGTAAAAAACCAAATTCTCCCTACGAACCAGTTCTCACCACACTTCGAAATGACATCAGTTTCAGAAAACTCCTCATCAAATTTCAAGAGGGCACACTTTTTTGGAACACCCCGGAACCCGAAAGGCTAGACACTCACACTTCTTCTCCCATCAAGGGAGGTCACATTGATTTGGGTAAAGTGGCAATTCACCTTGTGAAGGCACTTATGGGACAACTTTATAATGAGACTCTTTTCCATTTAGATTTTCAAAAAAAAAACTTTAACTACACTTTGTTCACAATTTCTTCAATTCTCACGAATTCCAAGTATCGTATTCTGATGTGTGTTCGGTTGTCTCGGGAGACGATTCCAGGAAATGGTGGACTATGGTGGGGGAGAATATTCGAGAAAAAACAAAACAAAAGTCTTTCACCCACAATTTTTGAGATTTTCAGTGCATTGTTTTCATATTGTATTCTTTTTTTCTGATTTGGAAAGAAAATTTGGATGAAATTCGTGGAGGTATCAGAGATCTGACCAGAGTTAAGAGGAAGGCGTAAAGAGGAATTTCGCTGATCCCTGGAGCTGACAATGAATGAAAAATCAAGAAGGTCTGAGAGATGAAAGAACTTTGAAAGTGAGAATCCTAAAATGTGGAAGGCCTGACAGCCTAGAGGCCTTAGAATTACTTCAGGCCTTCATTTTTGAGCGGGTTAATCTAGAGACAGTAAACCTTTTGAAAAAGTGGTTCTGACCAAATTAATAGGTCGTCACTTTCCCCTGGAAGACCTAGATATAAAATTTTACTTTGAAAAAAGTTACGAGCCTGGTAAGTTTAGCTGGAAAGACCATTGAGCCAAAGTCTCAACTCTAAAGACGGACGACACCTAGGTCGATAAAGTGGAAGGTCGAAAAATTTGAATGGTAAAAACCTCAAAAGAATTACAAAATAACCAAACCTAAAAAAATCTTTAAAAACCATTAAAAATACATTTAAAAACCTAAAAATCGTTAAAAACCCTAAAAGAAAAAAACCATTAAAAAAACTAAAAACCTAAAAAAAACCTAAATGTATAAGCTAAATTCCAAAAATGTTAAATTTCGAATAGTTGATAGACAGAATATTTAAAAGACCTGAAGACCGAAGTTCTACAGAAATGGGATGCGAAGTAGATTGAAAGCCCGTATAGCCAAATTGCCAACCCGCAATCGTCTAATAAGCCAAAGCCCAAAAGCCCAAAAGCTGTATAGGCTAATAACCCGAATCCGAATAAAACCTCGAGATCGAAGATCAAAAATAAATTTACTGAAGGTCTAAGCCACAGATCAGATATATCTATTTCAAGACGAAACATTCCTTTTCCTATTAATAACTCATAACTCCATAAGCGATCAATTTCCCATTAATATGTTTCCTGTGTCGATTCTCCTTTCTCCCACGACCAAGTTAACATTCTGAAAATAGCCTCGAAGGTTTCACACTCCTCTCTCTGCACTAATCTTTTCTTTTTCTCAAAATAACTTCAACCATTAACCATCTATTGATAATAATGTCAAAGGGATTTAATGCGTATTCAATGCAATTAATCCGTTAAAAGGTGCGAGGGATTTCCATTTGAATAGTTTAATATGGAAACACTATCGCAGTGACGAAAGAGATAAGATTTGGAGAAAATAAAAAGTGTTTTCTGGATAACCATTTCTTGCAGGGTGTCGAGGGGTGATCGAATAATGACGAATCTATCTGAAAGAATGTTCAGTGACGAGTTTCAGTAGTTTGGCGAAGAGGTTGCAAAGGGAAAGAACCGGATCATAGTTCCTTCTGCAACACTATCAATGCTCTCGTTCTCTTTTTATGCCTTATGTCTAGACAATGAAGGGGGATTCCAAAAAATTAGGACTATCTGGTTGGGTGTGTCCTCTTGCAATTAAAATAAACTTGGAAAAGTTGGAATCGCTGATCAAACTTCAATTCTTCAGGTCATACTTAGAACACAAGAGAAAGAAAATAGGGCAGAATTGACTAAAGAAACAATTTGGGGGACTCAAAACAGATCAGATTTGCAGAAACGTCACGGAATGGGCCCCATGACTCCAAAGTTTTGTAAATAGGTGTTTAGCAAATCTGGAAGTTTGTTTTTACTAACTTTAGCGAGCTGGTTTGGGAGATATGGGGATATTGGATGACGGAAAATTTCAGGTTGTTTAACAATGCTAGGGATTGCTTCATTTTTACAAAATTCTGGTATTTTCTAAAACCGAAAAGGTAGAAATCGATGACTATATCTTAACAAAGGAAAAGATTAAAGAAACCACCAAAACAAAAGAAGAAGATCTTTAAAATTGTGGACTCTAACAGTTGTCAACTTTTGAGCTTCCTAGAATTATTCACGGTGGTCAAATTTCATACATTTTGGTACGTCTGTATAGAAAAAGGCCAGGGCTTCACTTTTGTAGTTGACAGCTTTTTGATAGCTATTGAAGCTTTCGAGATATGCGGCTCTAAATATGGATAAGGGAGAGTACAGAGAAGCGAGAGTGTCTGACTTCTCTGCGCTCTCTCACGCTCTCCCGCTATCAAATACCTAACTTTAAAGGCGCATATCTCAAAACCCAGAATCGCTATCAAAAACTTGTCAATTACAAAAATATAGCCCTGGACTTTCTATGAGTAATTCTAGGAAGCTCCAAAGTTGACAACAGTAAGAGCCCACAATTTTAGTGATCTTGTTCATTTGTTTTGGTGGCTTCTTTAGTCTTTTCTTTTTTTAAAGATTTAGTCATCCATTTTTAGACAATTTTTAGGTTAAAAAATACATTTTTATAGGAAACATCTTGTTGGTTTCCTTCATCGAGACACAGCAGTAAGTTTTAAAATTTTTCGAAAAAATTCGAAAGCTTTCGAAACATTTCGTTACTATCGGAGTTCCAATCAACCCTATTATTCCCAGACTTTCAAAAAAAACCCCCAGTACTCTATTTGTTACTATTTCTAGTCACATAAGTTCATGTCGTCTTATTTATAATCGAATTAGCAACATTGTAAATTAGAGAGAAACTGAAATCTCATCAAATTAAATGGGTGTTTGTTGGAAACTGAAAATTTCTATTTTCCTGAAATCAGTTCCTTCCTTTGTAATCTATAAGTAACCCTATTTAAGAGCGTCCGTGAGTTTTGTAAAGTTTTTTCGATTACCAGTGAAGGTCAAATAATATCATTTTAACCAACTTTCTGAACTTTTCTTGCAAAAAAATGAATAAATCTGATATCAAAATATATAATTTATAATTTGCACAACCCATATTTACATTGGTCTGTCTGATATTGGAACCACATCATATTTTGTATCGAACTAGAAAACTTTTGTTATTCTGACTGCAAGGGGAAGTAGTGTAAGAAAGTTTTCAGAATAACTTCCCTGTTTCACTCATCAATTAGTCAACACCTTCCGCATTCGTTGGTGAGTGTTATTTCTCCACCTGCACGGGGGTATGAAAGAGAACGAAGTTTGGAATGGAGGGACTGAAAACGATGCATTTAAAAGAATAAGTGTTTCTTTACCTGTATACTCCCTAGCTTCCCTGGCAACTAAAAGTCAATTGGGCAATTGCTAACTGGGATAAACGAAAATGGTCACATCGATTGCAGAGATGAGAAGATGAGATAAAAATAAATCATATTTAGCCTTTTTCAGTTGAAAATGCACTAAAATTCGAGAGTGTGACATAGTAGCACAATTTCTCCCACAAATTAAATGCTTTATGGATCAAACAGATCAAAAGAAGAGCTTCATTTTTGTAATTGAAAACTTGTTGGTACGGGCTCTCCCTACAGAGTTATGGTTATTTTAAGGGGACAGCTCAAAAATCACTCTACTTTCCAGTGAAATGGGGGAAAAATTACTTTGTCGATTGGTGACTTGCTAGGGAGAGTCTGTACAGAAAAGTTGCAAACTACAAAAATAAACTCTACTTTTGATATGTATAGTTTATACATAATTTACTTTGTGGGAAAATCAGTGATACCGTAGAACCCTCTCAAAGTTGGTCATTTTCAACGGAAAAGGCCAAATTGTATATCTTACTGAATGGTACTGTAACTCTGCGAAAATAGAGTACAACGAATCCAGACGCTTTTGCAAACTTATTTTTTGGAAGTGAGCCATACACAAAGCTTATTTTAAGCAAGCAACCTCTGACACCATGACTCACTTCCCCTAGAACGTGTGTGACTCACCTAGAATTCCAGGAGTCTTTACTATGATTCCAATCAGTTGACAAACACAAATAAAAGTTTCTTATTCAACTTTTTGATCCGCTTGTAAACTTGTCTAGAAGATTATCAGTCATCACTCCCTATTAAACGATCATTCTTATTATTTATTTGTTTTTAGGGAAGCCAAGTTCAGGGGGACCAACTGTTGGAAAGATTTTGGGTTTCTATAAATTCGGTGCTCAACCCGTTGATAGTGAGAGCAAACACCGGACAGTTTGGCTATTGAAAGTACCAAAAATACCGTAACTACCGTAACTACCGTAACTACCGTAAGTACCGTTACCGTAAGAAAGTACCGTAAATACCTTTTACCGTACTAAATTAGGAGAAATGAAAAAAGAAGATTACTGTTTCAAATTCACCATTCAGGTTTTCTCTGCACAAATGGCTACTGTATCTTGTAAACATATTTTCAGATTATTCATTTCCATGTAGGGCATCAACTATTTCCAGATCTCACTATGATGTGATTTTCCGCAAAAAATCTGAAACTCCCTGCGGAAGAAAAATAAAACGAACTTTGAGTTGTGACACCCCCGTGCTTATTGAAAAAGGCATCCGGAGTGCTTTCCGAATTGATGATTTTCTCAAGTTGCTCTTCACCTTTTTCTTATTTTTTCATAGCGTTGCGTCATTTTTATTCTTTTTGCTTTTAGGAGCGGAATGCTGCGGGGAATATTTTTATTGACTATTTTTACTTGGAGTTTGGACTCATATTGTCCGTTTAAAAAGTAAGAATTCATTGTGAAGAGACGCGGAGAGGCTAGAGTGTCTGACTTCTCTGCGTCTCTATTTCTATCGCTCGGCTTTGAAGCCATTTATCTCATAGCCCAAAACAGCTATCAAACAGTTGTCAACTAGTAAAATGTGTAAAACTTTATGCTCTACATTTTTGTAGTTGACAACTTTTTGATAGCTATTCACGATTTTGAGATATGCCCCTTCAAACATGAGCGTCAAGAGAAAGACCGAGGGGGAGACGCAGTGAAAGCAGTCACTCCCGCTTCTCTGCACTCTCTCTCCTCCTCTTCTCTATGCCATCCCATGTTTGAAGGCGCATATCTCGAAAACGTGAAACGTTATCAAAAAGTTATCAACTACAAAAATAAAGCTCTTGAAATTTGCTATATTATAATTCCAGTCTGGAAATTTCCAGAGCATTCGTCGATGACCTCCTCGTCATCCCAACCGATGACTATCTATCCGTCGAAAAAGAGGAGGCTTCAGAAGTTTGTGAGATTGAAATTCACAGCTCTACCGGAGATTTGCTATTGGTTTCTATCACTAATTTCCTAATGTTTTCTCATAGAAGACCCAGAAATCCAAATGATATTATCGTGAGGAACAGTGACATGCAGTTCATAGTGGATAGTAAACCGAAGGTATGGCATCTGCGCTCTACTGAACTAATTCCAAGATTTACTATTTCCAGGGCTACCAACTAATGAAGACACCCATCTGGTTGATCATCCCAATGAATTTGAATTTCCGCTCAATTCTATTATTCTCAAATCCCAAAGATTGCTTTTCCTACGACACCCTGAGATGTCCAGATTATAGTCTTTGTTACAGTAACCCAAAAAACCAAATAAGCTCACTCCATTTATTGTTTCAGACTGCTCCAAATACTGTTTCTCTACAGAATTAGAATGTGACGGGTATGATACTTGTGGGGAGGATGAGTCGAGTTGCACTTTTATAAATGTGGGTTTTCAGAAAAATTCAAAAAAAAATTTCAGAAATTTGAATTTCAGCCCCGCACCCCTCATACCTCGTACCGTTACGGGAGAGATGCGCTCTCGTCAAGTCAGATTATGTTAATCGGATTTTTTGCACTGAATGGGTCTTTTATAGGTAAGTTTTTAGTTTTTGTATAACAAACAAATTACGAGATTTATTTTTCTAGTTGACAACTTTTTGATAGCTGTTCACGCTTTTGAGATGCACGTCCTAAAAGACTTGTTATTGTACCCAAGAGACGCAGAGAAGGCAGATGCTCTCGTTTCTCTGCGTCTCCCCTCTCTTCCTCTCCCTCCACTTAAGTTTAAAGGCGCGTATCTCAAAAGCGTGTGAAGGAATGAAAAAACAAACAATTACAAAAATATACCCCTAGAGTTGATCTATACACCTGACTAGGTTTGAAAACGATGGGATATTAGGTGAAAGAGTTACAACCTCTCAAAGTTGACCAATTTTTCACTATAGTGACCAAAATGTAACATTTAAACCTTTATATCTCTGCACCAGAAATATGCCAGAAAACTAGGAAAATCAAATTATTTTTGGGTCCAGTAAGATTCTGGAAAGTTATAACTTTTTTGTCTATTCCAGTATTCTTCCTAATCCTCTCGCTCTGCTCCGCTGGCCTCTTCTATCGATGCCCTTTCTACGCCAAAAATAGCAAAGCCTCCCGCCACACCTTCATTCGTTATCTCCGGTGAGTCATTTGTCTGGAAGACGGAACTATTATTATCCCACTACAAAACATTAAAAAAAACAACAAAAAAGCTTAGAAACTACCTTGTCTAGGTAGGAGATTATCCGAGTCTTTTCCTTCCAGCGAAGCAATCCCACCAGCCCTCGCTCCACCATCACAACCAGATCAAGGGGATCAGGGAAAAAATGAAAACGAGATTACACTGACTGTACCATCGACACCTCCAGGACATACACGTCATCGTCATTCGATTCTGAGCAGAATCAATTTTCAGCCGGCGCCCGCGTTGAGTGAGATTGAGCCGGGTAGGTCACAGATCGGATCTTACAACAGCGCTCTACCGAAAATTGTGTGTGAAATTGAGAGACTCGGAGAAAAAGAGAGGGGTTTCGGTGGAGCGCAGTTGTAAGAACTGTGAAGACCTTTCAGAAGTCGAGGACCGTGAACAGTCTTCACAAGAGTCAATTTGTGAGCCACCTGCTCATCAGCCTGAAGTATTTCTTCGACGACAGAGCTTACCGTTCGGATTGAATGCAGTTCCCCTCTCCACGGATTCAATGACAAAGACAGATGACAAGAAGACTAGATTCGCATCTAGAGCCATGTCATTTCAACATTAGTGTTTAGTTTTCTGGTTTACTTCTATTTCTGAATGAAACGACTTTTCTGTTTAAAAAAAACCACTTTTGAGAGTTCCTAACTCTTTCCTATCAAATCAAGTTAACTTAAATTTACATGAATTTTGTAGATCACATCTCAATCTTCATTTTTGTAGTTGAAAGTTTTTTGAGAGCTCTTCACGCTTTCGAGATACACGGCATTGAAGTTACCTTCCTGGAACTGAGAAGAGGAAGAGACGCAGAGAAACGAGAGCGTCTGCCTTCTCTGCGTCTCACCTCGGTTCAAGATACCCATCTTTGATGCTCTGTATCTCAAAACCTAGAATCGCAATCAAAAAGTTGTGAACGACTAAAATGGAGATATAGGTTTGCTTGTTACAAATAACTAAATTTGAAACAATTTGAACAACTTTTGACAAAGTCACAGCTCATTAAATTCGGTCTATTTTTCACAGATTCGCAACCGAGCAGATCGTTTTCAAAAAGTTTATTTCAAGCATAGGCAAACCGATTAAGCCAATTATCCCACCGTTTCTTTCCCTGCCTCATAATTCTCTCTAAGTGAATACATTTTGTGATTTTTTGTGATCCACAAAACATGATATTTTGTTTTGGAGGAAGCATCCTCTGCAACTAATTACCGCCCATAAACAGGATATTATCTCTTACGTAATCATTATTATCTAATCCCGGGGAGAAAAGTGTAGTTTGACAAAACTGTTATCAGAAAAAATTAGGTTTTTTGAAAATCTTGTCAAATACTAATTGGTAATTCAAATTAGTCTGCAAATCTGAAAATCAGAAAAAAAAAGTTGTTCTCTGAAAACAAAAATGAAGTCATCAAAATGGATAAATAACAAAAAACAGGATTCTCCCTCCATCCACCTCCGAAAATCCACATATAAAACAACCTAGACAGGTGATTAATTGCTTCTGATCACTAATTTTTCCTGTTCCAATGATTTCGTATTTCTTAATTTGCCTGGTGCTTGTACAACTTAGCAAAGCATGTATCCCAACTCAAAATGTGGACCCTTATCGTAAGTATGATAATTTACTAGGGAAGATCATTGAGACAATTTGGAGTTTTGGGATGTGACCTATCTCGTTGGAAAGCTGAGAAAACGCTGATTCCAAATATATATTCAGTTTTTACCCTCGAGGCCTGGTATCCGAGAAAAACAAGGTCACAATTCTGAAAATTGACGCAGTATTACCTTTTTAGGCCTGAGGCTTGAGCCCAAGGGCTCCGTGTACCTTAAAACGTAGTTTATTTGAAAAACCAAGTTATGACCTTCAATAATTGCATTAATAAGTAGCTTAAGATTTTCTTAAAGTTTTCAGAGAGTTAGAAGGATTTGAAAAAAAAGGAAAAAATTTCAATCTAAAAAAAATTTCGTTGAAATAAGATTTTTGAGCCTACGGATGCACCAAAAACACAAATTTTGAATTTATCTGGCTGTCGGTGTGTCAGAATGTCTGGATGTCCTTAAATCCCGGAATTCGGTTAGGTTTTCAGAATGTTACAATAATTAGTTGCAAAATATTGCAAAATTTTTTGCGTTTTCAAACTTTGACTCTGTTTTTCTCGAATACCAGACCTCGAGGGAAAAAACTGAGTACATATTTGAAATCAGCGTGATTTCAGCTTTCCAATGATATAGGTCAGGTCCCATAACTCCAAACTGAGTTCATGACCTTCTCTAGTTAGTGTAAAATAATAATTTCTCATATTTTTAAGCTTGCAAAACATGTGCAAAAGTGTACGACAGCACGTGCCAAGGTACTGGTATTCCAAGTCCTTCAAATTGGTGTGCTACTGCCTCTGACGTAGGCGTAAGCTATACATTAGGCCCAATTGACCCCGAGTACTGGGTTTATAACACTGAGGATGACACTTGCTGGTAATAAAAAAACCTTTTCCATTCGTTAAAACAGTTTTTTTTAATTCCAGGACAATTCTCTCATGTCCATCTGGAACATCAGCAAGATACTTGTTAACCGGTGGTATCACGTCTGAAGGGAATTATGGTGGAATGGAGACGGTTTCGTTCTGCAAAGAATCTGGAGTTGGCGCAGGAGAGTGGGCAGTGTGGTTAGGAGAACATATACCTCTGGATAGTATGAGATGTCAGAATGTTTGAAATAAATTTGGCAATGTTTGAAATCAATATGACAGTTTTTGAAATGTAAATCAGTGGAAACGGATCAATCTAGTACACGGCCATGTTCTATTGCAGCGAATCTTCCAGCGTTCTAATAGAAACGCTTTTTTTTGTATATTTCCCTGTTACAGCTTGTTTCCGGCAGACTTGTCAAAAATCGGGCCGGGCCGGGCCGGGCCGGGCCGAAATTTCTCTTGGCCCGGCCCGGCCCGGTCGGCCCGGATTCAAAAATGGGTACCATTTTTACCAATTTTTTTTTGAAATTTTTCGAAAAAAAGAGTAAAAATGCTTAAGTTATCATACACATTCAAGTTTTGATTCAATTTTAAATGTTTATTCGAAAACTATACTTTTTTCAAAAAAAAAAAAATTTCCAAAAATTTCCAAAAAAAAATGTTGAAAAACAAAAAATGTTTTGAAAAAACGGGCCGAGATTTTTCCTGATTTTGGCCCGGCCCGTGACAAGTCTGGTTTCCGGCAACATAATGAACACTGTCTAATAATTAGAATGCATTTTTCTCGAAACATCTCTATCGTATAAATTCCCTCTAATTTTCAATTGTTTTCAATTTCCGCTAGTCCACAGGGGTGCGAGACGTAAGGTTCGCAACGAAAAGTTTTGAATTTACCGGCCGAGTCGCGTTGCGTGTGCGTCGCGTTTTTCATTGAAAGATACGACAAACACACGTTAAACTTGAACTTGGCACTCAGCCAAGTCTGTTTTTGGCACCGTGCCAATAGCTGAGCGACGGAGCGTGTTTAAGAGACCTTGCGTCGCGCACCCCTGTGCTAGTCAGATTACTCACTATAAAAAATCTTACATGTCAAGGCCCGGGCTGGGCTTTTTTCAAAACTTTCGGCCCGTCTTTTGAACGGAATTTTGTTTTCAAATTTTCAAATTTTAGTAATTTCTCAGGCATCTGAATATTAATCTAATTAGACGCGGCATAAGTCAGATTAGCTATAACATTCGAAAATTCTTTAGGTAAAAAAGAAATAGTAAATTTATTCAAATAAAAAACAAGAGTTTTACAATCAAAAAAAATATAGAAAATAATACAGAAAATAAAAATTAGAAATTAGTCGAAAATCCATTGCAATGAAAGTGGAAAAGTCCTCGTTGTTCTCTGCCTGCTGCTGTCCATCGTTGTCCACTAAGCGAATTTTTCTGTAAAATGAACGAAATTACCAAAAAAAAACTGTTTGATTTCGGAACTCACAAAAAACTCTTACAGAAAATAAAAAAAATTTGGAATACTATTCGCTCATAAACTTAATCACCGGATCATTCTGTCTCACCGCGTGGATGTAATCATCGCGAATAGCAGAACCTACTCCTAAACGCATGGAACAGTAAACTAGCCACTGATCCGGAGTCGTTCCTAAGGGCACGCGTGTGAAGACCTCCCGTAAGAGGATCTCCGACATTGCGAACAGAGTTCGCGTATTTTCTGGGCGTACAGAACCTACTCCTAAACGCATGGAACAGTAGACTAGCCACTGATCCGGAGTCGTTCCTAAGGGCACGCGTGCGAAGACCTCCCGTAAGAGGATCTCCGACTTTGCGAACAGAGTTCGCGTATTTTCTGGGCGTACAGAACCTACTCCTAAACGCATGGAACAGTAGACTAGCCACTGATCCGGAGTCGTTCCTGAGGGCACGCGTGCGAAGACCTCCCGTAAGAGGATCTCCGACTTTGCGAACAGAGTTCGCGTATTTTCTGGGCGTACAGAACCTACTCCTAAACGCATGGAACAGTAGACTAGCCACTGATCCGGAGTCGTTCCTAAGGGCACGCGTGTGAAGACCTCCCGTAAGAGGATCTCCGACATTGCGAACAGAGTTCGCGTATTTTCTGGGCGTACAGAACCTACTCCTAAACGCATGGAACAGTAGACTAGCCACTGATCCGGAGTCGTTCCTGAGGGCACGCGTGCGAAGACCTCCCGTAAGAGGATCTCCGACATTGCGAACAGAGTTCGCGTATTTTCTGGGCGTACAGAACCTACTCCTAAACGCATGGAACAGTAGACTAGCCACTGATCCGGAGTCGTTCCTGAGGGCACGCGTGCGAAGACCTCCCGTAAGAGGATCTCCGACTTTGCGAACAGAGTTCGCGTATTTTCTGGGCGTACAGAACCTACTCCTAAACGCATGGAACAGTAGACTAGCCACTGATCCGGAGTCGTTCCTGAGGGCACGCGTGCGAAGACCTCCCGTAAGAGGATCTCCGACTTTGCGAACAGAGTTCGCGTATTTTCTGGGCGTACAGAACCTACTCCTAAACGCATGGAACAGTAGACTAGCCACTGATCCGGAGTCGTTCCTAAGGGCACGCGTGTGAAGACCTCCCGTAAGAGGATCTCCGACTTTGCGAACAGAGTTCGCGTATTTTCTGGGCGTACAGAACCTACTCCTAAACGCATGGAACAGTAGACTAGCCACTGATCCGGAGTCGTTCCTGAGGGCACGCGTGCGAAGACCTCCCGTAAGAGGATCTCCGACTTTGCGAACAGAGTTCGCGTATTTTCTGGGCGTACAGAACCTACTCCTAAACGCATGGAACAGTAGACTAGCCACTGATCCGGAGTCGTTCCTATGGACACGCGTGCGTAGACCTCTCGTAAGAGGATCTCCGACTTAAAAAAAGCTAGAGTGATTGTTGTATACACTCATCATGGCTTTTTCTTCCAGGCTTTCGAGAACTGTTTGGCGTCGGTTCTGAAAAATTTGAATGTTGTAAGAGATTACGGAAATAAACAATAAGAATGATAAGTAAACAAACGAAACGCAAAGACAGGAGCGAAAACGAATTTCAGCGGAAAACATTTCCTAGAAAACAAAGAAACTTTTGGATGAGCAGAGAAATAGAGTTTGGCACAGCATTGAAGCAAAACACAACGATACAGCTTGTGAGAATGGACATTTGACAAAAAAAGACTGAAAACTGTAGGAGACGGTAGAAATCTAGATAGATCTGGCGCACGAAAAACAGGTGGGAAGCAGAAAAGTTTGGCGCTTTAGTGGACTGGGTGGGCGTGCGCGTGACAAAATGCGAAAATCGGAGGTGAAACTGGAGGACAACCTGAACGGAACTGCTCTGGATAACAATTTTTTTTTCAAATTTCTTAGGTCCAGGTTAGGTTGGATAAAAACGACAAGGAAAATAAAAATTAAAATAAAACGTTTTCTCATAGATTCTATGAGAATACTTACGAATCGTACAAAAACATGATTATCAATCACTGCTACAAATTAAACGTTTTGGTATTGGAGCGCAAATGTATTATTCATTCAAAATTGTGAAGATACTTTTATTATATTCAGAGAAGAAGGTTTCCGGGAGGAACTCTAATAAAAACTTAGTAAAAGCAACAGCGAAAAAATAATAATCAATATTTTGAAGCTCTCTAACTAAACACTCGGCAAAACCTAAATTAAAAACGGTAGGCGAAACGTAAAAACTGAAATAAATTCGACCGGAAAGGGCGAAAATTGAAAAAATTGGGGGAAAAATGCAAAGTCAGATCCTACAAAAAAAAATATCTACGAAAATGGGTCGCTGGCAACTAAAATAGAAAATTAAAGCGATAAAAATCTCAATTTTGGTGAAAATCTAGAAAGAACATTAGGAAAATCACTATTTCTTCCGGCTATTCTGTTAGCTAACATACTTCGATTGAAAAACGACATGTTTTGAAATCCCGCTGTTTCTTAGTTTTTCAGCGAGAATAGCCGGAAGAAATAATGATTTTCCTAATGTTCTTTCTAGATTTTCACCAAAATTAAGATTTTTATCGCTTTAACATGTAAGAAAGCCGGAAAATGAGCGATGGCAAGTCGGAACGAGTAAATATATAAGAAAATTCAGAAAACCCCGATTTCAAAGTGATTTTGCTGAAAACGAAAGGAAAACTAAACGAAAAAGCTGAGAAAAAACCAAAACAAACTGAAATCGACGAGAAAATTATGACAGATCGATTGCTTCAAAAAATTAATTTTCCCTCCTTGGTACGACACTCCGTTATTCCGCACCGCGTGCTGTTTAGCGTAAATTATTTTTCAAATTAATTCCCTTTTCGAAACGGAAATATCCCCCTTCTAGGCTATTTTCTCTTAATTTTAGTACATTTCGCTTCTCTAAAAATCAAAAATTCGATATTTCAGCTAAAAACAACCATCTCAACTCACAAAAATGGCTAGAAATGCCGAAAAAGCGATGACCGCTCTGGCGCGATGGCGGCGAATGAAAGAAGAGGAGGAGAGGGTAAGTTTCTTGTTAAAACTGATTTTTATGAATTTTTAATCAATTCTTTGCAGGGTCCAATCGCCAGAAGACCACACGATGTGAAGGATTGCAGAAATTTGTCAGATGCGGAGAGATTCCGACGAGAAATCGTTCGAGACGCCTCGAAGAAAATCACAGCGATTCAGAATCCGGGACTCGGCGAGTTCAAACTTCGTGATTTGAACGATGAAATCAATCGGCTGATCAAATTGAAACACGCGTGGGAGCAACGGATTCGAGAGTTGGGCGGTACAGACTATCGGTAGGTTTAAGTGGGCCTTATGTAGCTTAAAACGCAATATTGTGGTCTGAAAAATATACCAAAATGTAGATCTCGGCGAGTTCTATCTCCTAGAATGGTTTTTTTAAAAACCATTTTCGATTTTTTGGCATTTTTTCCTGGTCACAGACATAGAACTCGCCGAGATCTACATTTCGGTATATTTTTCTGCTCATAATATTGAGTTTTAAGCGAGTTACGGTCTGATTTGCAAGTAGAGCAAAGAGGATCGAAAAATGTTCAGAAATCATTTTTTCGAAAAAAAAACTCCACTGAAAACATGACATTTTGAAAGTAAATCAGACAAAAACGACCAAAACGACGTTTCTAGTGGTTTAAATGCACAAAACCCAGCTTTTTATTGAAAATAACCTATTTTTTCGACTGAAAATATCAAAATGATGATGAAATTGCATCAGAAAGTTTAAAGAATACTGAAATTACTACAGGCCGTTAATGTGCCGCGGCCGGGCTTTTTTGGCCCTTTTTCCCGGCCCGCGGCACGTTATTGACCGATCGTAGTAGGTCACTGACATAGATCTCGCTGAGATCAACATTTTGGTATATTTTCAGGCCATATTAGCACGGCACAGTTGTTACAACTGCGCTCCACCGAAACACCCTTGAAAAATGTCTATTTTTCTCTGAATCTCTCAATTTCGCACACTATTTCCTTCGGTTTCGGTAGAGCGTGGTTGTGAGAACCGTGTCGCTCTAATAATATTGCGTTTTGAGCGAGCTACGGTTTGCAAGTATAAGTTTAACTTCAATTTTTCAGAAAATATGCACAAAAAGAGCTAGACGCGATAGGAAGGGAGACAGGCAACTCCAGGGGCTATAAGTACTTTGGTGCTGCGAAAGACTTGCCCGGTGTCCGTGAGCTATTCGAGAAAGGCACAGAAGGCGAGGAGCAACGAAGGCATCGTGCAGATCTGATGAGGAATATCGATGCGCATTACTTTGGTTATCTGGATGACGAGGATGGGCGGCTCATTCCACTGGAGAAGCTTGTCGAGGAGAAGAATGTTGAGAGAGTCGCCAAGGAGTTTGCCGAGAAGCAAGCGGAGAAACTGAAATACGCGAAGGCTGACGCTGAGGCTCCAGAGAATATCTATAAAGTGGAAGAAGAGGATGAGGACGATCTGGCGACACAGGAATCGACGGTGATCGGGGAGGACGGGCGGCCGATGACGATTCGACACGTGTTGCTTCCAACTCAGCAGGATATCGAGGAGATGTTATTAGAGCAGAAGAAGCAGGAGCTCATGTCGAAGTATCTCGATTGATTCTTTTTATCTATTTTGTTTTTTCTTTTTCCCATTCCCATTTCCATTTTTAACTGTAACAAAGTTTTCAGTTTCCATTAATTGTTTTTTCATTTCCCATTAATTTCATAGCTATTTATAGTTTCAAAAGTTAAGAAGAAAAAGTAGTGATACAAGTAAAACAGAAGCTGTTCGCGATGAAGTGTTACAAAATTCCCTTCCCGAGCACAAGCACAGCTTGTCTCCAGAAGAGAGTTCGGTTCGGCACCCTTCCGGATGGTAGGTGTGGATCAGTGAGTCGTGCGGAAGACAGGTGAGAGCCACGGTGACGCCTTTGCCTGGTTGATTTCTGGAAATTTTAGAAGTTTTGAGGAAAAAATTTGATTTTTCAGGTAACAATTATGGAAAATCGAGAGAAACCAATGTAAATCATTCGCCTCGAACTCCTCTGTTCCAATCAATTTTTCAGTTTTTCGAAGATTTTTTGTGAAAAAAAAGCAGTCTTGCCAAACATAATGAGTTTTTGGCAAAGTTTCGGCGAAAATTACAGAAAATTGCGGGAATTTGACTAAAAACTCGGAAATTCGAAGTTTTTTTTAAACTTCCCGACTTAGAACCGCCCGTATCAGACCTGGTGCAATTCAGAACATCTTAATAGATGATTCTGATTCGTTCCAATTCGATTTGGAGTAGTTTTTGCTTTTTTTCCCCCAAAAAACCCGAAAAATAGCCATTTTTTCTATTTTGTCGCGAAAAAATGATGAACTGAAAATGTTGTGAAAACCACAGAAAATAGTTATTTTTCTAGTTTTCAATCGAAAAAAATGCGAAAAAAACTACGCAAATGAAAAATCTTCGAATATTTGTTGTTTCACCAACACATTTTTTGGAAATTTTGAGTTTTCGTTGATGTTTTTGAGAAAAAACCCGGAAAACAGTAAAATTTCGTGGTTTTTTCGCATTTTTTTCAATTGAAAAACTAGAAAAAATGGCTATTTTCTGTGGTTTTCACCGAATTTTCACTTTTTCATAATTCTTTCGCGACAGAAACCGATGAAAATGTAGAATTTTTGTGTTTTTTGCGAAAAAAATTAACAAAAACTGTCCTAACTCGGGAAGTTCTAATTCAAATTTCTGAGTTTTCAGTCAAATTTTCGGAATTTTTTGTAATTTTCGCGAAAACTTTGTTAAAAATTCATGATTTTGGCAATTTCCAGCCTTATTTTCCACAAAAATTTCAAATTTTTCGGTTTTTTTCCAATTTTTTTATTTGAAAAACTGGAAAATGGAAATTTGACGACTAAAAAACCATACTTGTCAACCGGGCCGAAACGGGCCGACACGGGCCGGCGCGTAACTCGCGTCAAAATGAATATTATGAGCTGAAAAATGTACCAAAATGTAGATCTCGGCGAGTTCAATGTCCGTGACCTACTACGGGCCGGATGGCTATTCGTTAATATGCCGCGGGCCGGGAAAAAGTGCCAAAAAACGCGAAAATGACCAAAAAACCCATTCTAGCCCGGCCCGCGGCATATTAACGAATAGACATCCGGCCCGTAGTAGGTCACGGACATTGAACTCGCCGAGATCTACATTTTGGTATAATTTTCAGCTCATAATATTCATTTTGACGCGAGTTACGACCCGGCCCGTTTCGGCCCGTTGACAAGTATAAAAAAACCAAAATCCAATTTCCTCGACGCACCTCTGTACTCTCAAACACGCTGCTCCCTCGCACAGAGCACACGTGTCCGATGCTTCACAATCCGAACCATCGAGACACCACATCTGATGAGTGTCACGACACAGAATTATGATGACGAAAAGAATGGAGACGATGCTCATCGACGCTCGAGCATGACCGATCGGGCGAGGAGGTGTGGCTGAAATTTGAAATTTTTGGAAAAAAAAATTTTCGAAGAGAAATCGGATTCAGAATCTTCAGCTGTCTATTAGCTCGGCACAGTTCTTACAACTGCGCTCCACCGAAATCCCTTTGAAAAATGTCTCTTTTTCTCTGAGTCTCTCAATTTCCCATACAATTTTCTTTGGTTTCGGTAGAGCGCGGTTGTAAGACGGATGTCGTGCTCATATTCATATATATATATAAATGAAATTGAAGGGAAACTCAGATCAAAAAGGCAGGTGAAAAAAGTGGTAATGAAGTTACACACCACAATAAGAAAATAAGGAAAATGGACTAGTAGTAGTAGTAGTTGTATCAAAGTTGGTGACAGGCGGGGTGGTCCCAACGAAGAAGGGATAAAGTGTTGAGAGGAGAAGGGACAGCTGAGGGACCGGGGGACACGACGACCTATGAATGAATCTATGAATTTCAGATGGAATATTTCATATCGACTTTCTTCGTCTTTCCTAGCTTTTGAAGAGGAACATATACAAAACAATACGCTTTTTTTATATTAGAGATTTTTTTAAAATCTTTTTGGAAGAGAGGCCTTCTTGGTAAAGTGGCTGATTATATGGCCTTTTTCACTTGAAAACCTCATAGAGACTAGCAATTGCGCTCTATCGCACAAAATAGATTGAAATTCAAAATTTTGAGATTATCCTGTCTTCACGATAAAGCCTAGAATATCAATGCAGCCGCGCTCTATTGACAAGAATAGCACATTAATTTCGTCATGATGAATATTCGAACTTATGTGCATACTATACCGGCTATATAAATTCTAATGTTCATCATGACGCAAAAAATTTACCATTCTTGTCAATAGAGCGCGGCTGCATTGGTAGCCCGTGTCCCTTGCTACTCTTGCACTGAGTGTGTCGAAGTACAGTACACCTGGTTTTTCAGACATTTTGAGATAAAAACTGAAATTTACAGATAAAGAGATATAAGGAATCGCACGGTGCCGTCTAAATTTTTCTCTAATTTTTTTGAACCCCCATTTTGACCCTTCGTTGTCAGAATCTTGAAAATCTAACATCAGAATTCGATTCAGCATGTCTTTTTACCTGGATTCTAAAATTTCTAGCTCTCGAGCTCATCACGCCGCAAAGTTAGGGGGTACTGTACCTTGGCTCACTCGGTGTTTGCGTACAGTACACCGAATTTTACGACACCTTGAGCTAAAATGCTGAAAACTTCAGGATAGAGGTAAAAAGACATGGAGAATCTCATGGTGACCTCAAAATTTCATGTTTTCATGATTGGAGTCTGGTTTTGACCAGTTGCAATCAGAATTTTGGGAATCGATGCGATTCACCATGTCCTCTTTTCGCTTCTTTGAGATTTTCAGCTCCTAAGCTATTCACACAGTTAAGTTAGAGGTACTGTACTTGGACCACATAGTGTTTGCGTACAGCACACCGAATTTTACGACACCTTGAGCTAGCGATCTGCAAATTTCAAAATAGGGTTAAAAAGATGCGCGGAATCTTTTTATGCCAAAATTCCGAGTGAAAAGTGCAGCAGAGCGCGATTGCAGCACCCCGAAAAATAATGAAAAGAAGATCTAGAAAAGACTATGCTTCTTCTTTTTTCAAAAAGGGATAAGATAGATGGAGGGAGGTCAATACATAACAAATTCGGTGACGTGTGAACAGAAGAAGACAAAAAATATATTGAAAGAGATAAACAACAAGAATCTATCCAGGATATGTATCAATATATATTATATTCCACCTGGAACAGAAAAAAAGGAAAAAAACGAGAAGTTGAAGCAATTAAATGAGAAGGGAGAGAGAAGAGAAAAGTACATGTTCCCTCTTTCTTCCCTACTGGATTATTTATTATTCGGGAAATGCGTAGTTGTTGGGAGTAGGAGAAGAAGGGAGTCAATCGGATTCTTTCAAGATTTTTTTGAAATTCACACCACAATAGTTTCAACAGGAACGCCCTTATCACAACCTTCGAGTCTCGTGGCCGATTTTGACCTCCGTGGTGTAACTGGTAAGAGGATGGGCCGGGGGAAATAAGATCGGGGTTCGATTCCGGAAGAGCCCCATTAGTTTTTGCTTTTTTGAATATGAAAGATGGTATAACTCAGGTTTTAGAAAATTAGGAAAAAACCCGAAACTGAACCTAACATGACACCCGGTACTCACTAGAGAAGGTCTCGAGATGTCCGTGGAGTTATAGGACGTGACCTATATCATTGGAAAGCTGAGAAAACGCTGATTCCAAATATATATTCAGTTTTAGTCCTCGAGGCCTGGTATTCGAGAAAAGCAAAATCAAAGTTTGGAAAAATGATTTTCGCGCGTAAAATGGTTTCCTAACAACAACAAGTAATTCGGCGAGCTCTCCCTCCGCTTTCTACAGGTTTTATCACTAACTCGACTTTCGCCAATCGACTTTCCCCTCGTGGCGCAACTGGTAAGAAGTCTGACCAGAGATCTCACGACCAGGGTTCGATCCCAAGTGGGTCCAATTATTTTTTGCTTCTTTTTACTAGTATACTAGTCACTTATACAAGACACAGAATTCGTATCTAATCCTGGAACTTGATCCTAAACACCTACCATTCCCATGTCAATCTAGGAGTCCCCAAAATTGCAGGTTTTCTATACAACGGCTATACAAAAAGAAGAAGAAGAAAAAATTAGGAGCTTCCTTGACATCGTGCCGTTTATGTCTCGTTTTGGCTTCCAAAAAAGATGCGACATAAACTGAAAAAGAAGAAAAACGGGGGGGGGGGGGGGGGGGATGAGTTGAATTATTCACACAAGGGGAGGTCAGAGGGGAGGGATGGGCTCGAGCATTTGTAACCAACGGACACTATGATATTGGGGAGAGGACGATGACTAAATGGTCGGGGAAAGGACATTTGAATAAAAGGAAACGGAGAAATGCACTTTTTGACTTTTTGAAGGAAATTGCTAGAAGACGGATAAAACGGGTCAAAATTGAAAATTTGATGTTACCAGAGAAAAGGAATGTCTGGTTACCTTAGTTCAGTTTTCTGGCCCAAATTCTCTTGAAATCTGATGTATTGTGTGCAAACACCGAGAACGACGGGGGTACTGTACAAAACTAACTCGGTGTATGCGTACCAGAGTTGTTCGGAAGTAAACTCGGAAGTTAGACGGAAGTGAGTTTTATTTCGACAATATGAAACGAACTTCAAAAATATGTAGTTAATATGTTGTATTGCTACCCATCGAGCATAAAAAATTCCGAAATTTTTCTTATCCCCTACCGGTAGACCTGAAAAAGTCTTCACTTCCGACTTCCGACTTCCGGGTTTCAAATTCGGCTGCTTTTTCGGGTCTACCGGTAGGGGATAAGAAAAAATTCGGAATTTTTTATGCTCGAAGGGTAGTAATACCATCAATACAACATATTAACTACATATTTTTGAAGTTCGTTTCATATTGTCGAAATAAAACTCACTTCCGTCTAACTTCCGAGTTTACTTCCCAAACAACTCTGATGCGTACAATACATCTAAGCTTACGAAAATAAGAGTTTGAAAGTTGAAAATCTCAAGATAGAGAAAAAAAGACATGGTGAATCTCATGGTAACGTCAGATTCCCAAAATTCTAACTACGATGAACAAAACCGGCTCCAAACCGTGAAAACCTAAATAACCCTACGGTAACGTTAAAACTCCGAAAGTCTGATTACAACTGGTCGAAACTGGACTCCAAAACATGAAATTTCGAGGTCACCATGAGATTCCCCATGTCTTTTTATATCTATTTTGAAGTTTTCAGCGTTTTACCTTTAATTGTCGTAAAATTCCGTATGTTGTACGCAAACACCGTATGAGCCAATGTACAGTACGCCTAACTTTGTGGCGTGATGAGCTCAATATCTAGAAATTTCAGATTTTAGGTAAAAAGACATGCTGAATCTATGTTTGATGTTAGATTTTGAAGATTCGGACAAAGAAAGGTCTGAACCAGGCTTCAAAATTAGAAAATAGAAATTTAGAGAGTTCCATGCGATTCCTTATGTCTCTTTACCCATAGTCTGTGATTTTCAGCTTTTCATCTTTAAAAAAAACTAAAAAGACCTACTGAATCTAATTCTGATGTAAGATTTTCTATTTAGCTCCAATTGTCGTAAGATTGTGGGCATTGTACGCAAACACCCCAACCGTACTCCCAACTTTACAACAGCCTTTTTTAGTACCAGAATCTAAATTTAGCTGGTGTTCTTCGGCTCTCTCCCCTTTTCCCATCTATTAATGGATAATGGCTAGACTAAAAAAGTATAAAAATAATATAAAAGAACTCCAAGAGACTCTCCCTTTGAAAGTGTGTAAGTTAAACTAATTTTTCAGTCAACCGCCGTCAGAAGCAAGTAGGAGAAAGAAAAAAGAGAGAAATGAGCTCGGAGCACAAATACAATTATACACATTTTTGGACGGCTAGACTCCAAACTTCAGGAGGAGGAGAAGAAGTAAAAAACGACAACTTCATTGGGCTGAAAGTGACAGAAGAATGTTGTGAAGTGGGTACGAAGGGGAGGAGGGAAAGATTCTAATTTCCTTGAAGATAAGAGAGAATTCTTATTGTGAAAAGAAGAAGAAAGAAGCGCGATTGAACGGAAATGAAATGTGACACTTTGTAAGTGCTTTTTTAAGGCAGAAAATGGATTAGGGGTTATTTTCCTAATGTAAAGTTTGAGTATGTGTTAAGACATCATGAACTTAAATATTTCCGAAATTGTTGTATTTGTTTTGTAGATCAAGACTTGCTCTACATTTTTGTAGTTGACAACTTTTTGATAGCGATTCTAGGTTTTGAGATACAGAGCTTCAAAGATAGGTACCCGGAGAGTTGAGAAGCAGAGAAACGAGAGCGGCTGCTTTCTCTGAGTCTCTCCCCCTCCTGACTTTAAAGACGCATATCTCAAAAGCGTGAAGAGCTATCAGAAAACTTTCAACTACAAAAATGTAGAGCTAGTCTCGGTCTATAAAATGTGTGTAAATTTGTATTAATAGGATTAAATAAGAGACAGTTATGGACTTTCAAAGTGAGTGATGTTTCAACAAAAATGAAAAAAAAGTTGAATTTTTATTTTTAGTAGCCTGACTTCAAAGACTCACATCTTGGAAGGTTGAAGAGCTATCAAAAAAGTTTCAACTACAAAATTAAAGCTCTAGGCTTGATCTACACAATGAATTTCAATTCAATACCGTAAGTTTTTAATTTTTGTAAGAGATTCCTAACTTTGAAAGAGAACTATTAAAAAGTTGTCAACTTTAAAAAGAAAGATCTAGATTTCAACCACCTAATAAATTTAGTTTTGACTTTTTTTTAGTGAGACCTTAAAAAAGAGACCCTTAAAACAAATCCCCTAAAACCTGAAATATAGGCGCACCTAGTGGTGCCTGTTCGCATCGGAATATCTCGGTCTCCAAAGGAAATACCAAAAAGTTGTTAATTGACAAAATATAGCTTAACAGTCATAGAATATTTCTTCAGTTGAACAAATTTTCATATCTCTACAGACAACCGAGATAGGATGCTCTAAACTCTTGCTAGCGGGTGTTACAGGCTTTACGGTAATTGCTTATCAATGGTGCTCAATTTCAATTTCACCTACCAATGTTATAGAAACAATCAGTAAAAGCGTCGTCTAATGAAAAGGTGTGAATTGGATAACAAAAAGCAACTGAGAGTATGATGACTCGAGAAATGAGTGAGAGAGCATTCCCCCCCTCGCCTCCGACCCTAATGCACAAAATGATAAATGATCGACAATTAAAACGGATCTTTCTCTTTTTCTTCTCTCAAGAAGAGCACCACAAACCAACTCAAATCTTCTCCGCAATCATTATCATCACTTCATTATTGACATTTTTAAAATTAAAACTTTTTAAAAAGTAAATACAGATCAAATTGGGAGGAACCCGTTTTGTTGAAGAGGAATATACAAATATAGAAAGTGAAAATTAAAATAGTAAAAATTTAGGCGAGAGTGGCAAATCGAAGGAGTTTTCGTTTGGAGCTCGAGCGGTTTTGGTCATCTGAAATCACTGGAAAATAATCGATAATCGATTTTAAAAATATTGAGAGGGTTGGGATGTCGATGGGGCGCACAGGGCCATTTTTAGTTCATATGAATTCAAATTAGTTAAAAAAAACCAGAAGTCTAGTGGAGCGCATTTGCGCACAACTTGGCAGGTTGAGTCGCCGCTCAGCCAAATCTCGTGCTTCCATTTTTCTCGCTTTTTTTCGGTTAAACCTCGCGCGAAAAATATCGAATTCCTCAATAAAAGGAAAAATACAAATTTTCAACACAAAAATTTTTGTTGGATAAATGTTTTAAATTTCGCGCTAATTTCACGCAAATTGTTTTGGAGTGCAGATGCGTCAAATGGACTTTTTATGAGCCTGTGTGGACAGCCGCGAAAACGCGCTCCGTCGCACAACGGTTGGCACGGTGCCAAAGATTTTTACGTTTATTTGTCGTATCTACACGTCTATATAAACCGCGACGCACACGCAACGCGACTCAGAAAAAATCTAATCTGTTCTCTGCGGACCTTACACCTCGCACTGCTGTGAGCCACCAAGACTCGACTCCTACCGAATTTTTGTCCAATTTTCAATTTTCCTCAATTCTTACCCCTAGAAATATTGCTAGCAGCACTCGGCTCATCACTTTGAATCTCTTGAATCTCATCCTCATTCGCCTCTTTTCGCACCATTGTAGCCTTCCGGAGATCCGTTTCCGAGGTGGTCAAAAACAATTGAGCCGATTTGTTGAGTTGCTTTGAATTCTTCACGAAACGGTTCTTTTCTTTTCGGTTTCGGCGGGCTGTAAGGAAAAAGTTAGAAGGTACAGTACTGAGCAGTAAGATATGCAATTTGGTCTTTTTCAGTTGAAAATGACCAGGGGTGTTACGGTATCACCTGATTGTCTCACAAAGTAAATTAAGTATAAAAAATTCAGAACAAAGGAAGAGCGTTATTTTAATGTCTATAACTTTTTACGGAGTGTCCGTACAAAAAAGTTGTCAACTACAAAAATGAAGCTCTACCTTTGTTCTGTAAGGTTGTTACTTCGTGTTTTTACTTTACTTTGTGGACAATCAGGTGATACCGTATCACCCTCTCAAAGTAGGTAATTTTCAACTGAAAAGGCTATAGTTCGTACACGATACCGTACAGTGCACGCGAAAACTCACCTTCAACTTCATCCGGAAGAATCGAGAGCTCCAGTGCTTTCTGTGCAGCCATTACTGTAGTAAGAGCCACTCCATTTGTCTGAAACAATCATTTCTTTAAAATAAGTCTCCACTTTTCAAGCCTACTCGTCTCCTCTTCTCCAACCCCAACCAATGTTTAATAATCGATCGATATTTGCTCGAGAATATCAGATAGACAAACATAGAGCTCGACGAGTTTAAACTGATCAAAAGATTTGAAATTTCGACGGAAAAATCAAAAGTCCACTCGTCGAAAATACTCCATTCCTCATCGTAATCTTGTGAGAGTTCTTCGATCTGAAAATATGGAATCTAGATTTATAGTTGAAAAAATAAACTTATGAAAAATGGAAAAATGAACAAAACAGATTAGTCTAATGGGGTCTAATCCCATGATGTCAATGTACTCTTCGAAAGAAAAAAAGTGTATTCTTACCTCTGGAGGCAATAAAGTTGAATTGGAGGAGCCCGACTCTTGTGCATGCTTTTTGGCGACTTGCACGTTGTCATATATATTATTACAGAATGCCAGACAATTACAGCAGAGGAAAATAGCGACGATGGCGAGGAGCATAAGGGTTACCGAACGGTCTCGGAGTGAGTTTCCGTTCGTTTTGAGGAGAGACGGCGTTTTGAGAGGGCTGGAAGAATATGGAGTTGATTTTTTGGGAACCTATTGCTAGCTAAATAGTCTGCTGTACTGTACGCAAACATCGAGTTCGTCAAAGTGCGGTACACCCTAGAGAGCTAGTGACCGTCATGTAGAAAATCCGCTCAATTTTATCTAGACTCAAACAATGTAAAAGTTCTGTGGAGCGTACTTGCACACTTTCTATATTAAGCCGTTACATTCTTGTCATGTCCCGGCTTCAAAAAATGAATCAATTTTTTCAATTTTTCATCGAAAATTTGACTATTTTCCAAAAAAGTACCAAAATTATCTGGAAAAACGAAACAATTTAAACTTTGAATTTTGGCGCCAAATACCCGGGACTTCGGGCCGGGCCTTGACAAGTATGAGCCGTTATTTCTTACTTTCGATCTTGGGGACTAGTTTTCCAAAAAAATGAGTTTTCTAGGCCACCACACTGACCTATTCATCACCTATTCAAAAATTGCAAAAACTCATTGCCTCAGGTGGGAATCGAACCAAAAACCCCCTGGTGGACCACATCCCAAATCCCACTGAGCCACCTATTCACTTTTGTGAAAAACTAGTTTTCGACCGAAATTTTTTGTTTTCGAGGTTTTCAGAGGCTGATGATTTGATATTTTTTTGGTCTCAAATTTGGCAAAGCCACTTTTTGGGAACTTACTTGAAATTCAACCTTCCAAATCGTCCAAACAGCTCGCTATACTTTGCACCTTTCAACATCCGGAAATTATTCATGATCCTTCTGAAAGTAAAAAATGATTAAAATTTGATCTGAAATCGTTTCAAGCAAAAAAGCTAAAGCAAGCACGCCATTCCATCCAAAAGGGAAATAATCATGATGATGCAAACACTCTGGGGGCAAACGCGCTCCACGGAAATTAAAATGTTTTTTCGGTGGAGCGAAGTTGCAAGAATTCTAACATAGCAGCAAAACTTACTTGTCGAGTGACCTCCAACTGAATTTACTGGAATACCTTTTTTTGAAATTAAATTTTTAATAATTCTTCCTTATTTTTCTCATTATTTTCAGAAGATCATATTTTAAGCCTCTTCTCCAGGAAGCCTTCTCAGAATTGCAGCAAATAAAAACAAGACTTACGATTGTGTGCTTTTCTTCATCGACTGACCATTCCTCATTCTAGTCGACTCCTTCAATGCCACCACAATCCGGCAATTAACGATAATTAGAGTGATGAAGGGAATGATAAACATAGTTAATGTATACATTATACATTTTGTGATCAATGTGTACATTGAGTTCATTCTCAATGGAGTCAAGAAGATGGCTCTTAAGGGGCTATTGAAGTTGATGTCATAGCAGGTGCGGATATCGAGTTCTAGCCAAGTGTGAAGGTTTAACACGATACTGAAGATTATTGAGCCTGAAAATGCAATAGAGTGTAACTCTTCGAGAAATTGTCGTGCATTTTTGAATTATAGCGGATCGTGTAGACCAAATCCAGATCTTTATTTTTGTAGTTGACCGTTTTTTGATAGCTCTTCATGGTTTTGAGATACAGAGCTTCAAAGCTGATAGGGTGAGGAGAGACGCAGAGAAACGAGGGCGGCTGCTTCTCTGCGTCTCTTCTACTCACCCTTTCAGGAAGGGAACTTCAACGCTGTGTATCTCGAGAACGTGAAGAGCTATTAAAAAATTTCAAACTGCAAAAATGAAGATCTAGATTTCATCTACAAAATGCATGTAAATTCAAGTTAACGTGATTTAATATGAGATAGTTATGAGCTCTCAAACTTGGCAATTTTTTTGACAAAAAAGTTGAATTTTCCAAATTTTTTCCCTAACTCACCTATAATCGCCCACTTCACCGGTTTGCCAGAAACCCATCGTTTCGCTCGAAACGGATGACAAACGCCCAAATATCTGTGCACCGACACCAACACTGTCAAATAGACGCCACACGTTTGTGTGCTTAATCCAACCGGATAAGCGAACCACAGGAATAATGGATAATAGTTGTGTAATAAATAGTTATTGCTCATCGACGCGATAACCGGGAATATGAGCATAAAAAAGTTGCAAACGAGTAGGAGGAGGTCGGATATTGATAGGACCTGGAACACTGGTAGTGTATTATAATTTTTTGAGAGCTGAAATTAATTACCAGCAAAAAATGATTGACAAGCGAACATCGCATTTCCGGATCACAAAAAACTATGACATTGATGACGTTTGTGATGAAGCCGAATATCGCTATCGGCATTCCTGCAAGCTGAACGTTTATCACCACCCTGTGTCTCATACCCAGCAGTGCGAGCGTGGCGCAGCGGGTTGCGCTTTTGCCTCGCGCTGAAAGGGTCTCAGGTTCGATTCCGCCCCACCCCATGTAGCTTTTTTTTTGGTTTAAAAAAATAATTTTTGCTCACCTCCAAATAACCGAATATTTGTCTGTACATCATTAAAAACCGATGGTTCACATTCAGGAAGTTGCTTAACATCTGACGCATAGAAGACAGTAGATGTCATCGGTCTGAAAATTTCAGACTGAAATGAGTAATTCGAGATTTCAACAGAGGAAAAAATGGAAAAGAAGAAGAAGAAGACAAAAAAGTGATGAAAGGGTGCAAATACATCTAAATCAAGGTCTTCCGATTAAAAAATGGATAAAAGTGTAGGAGTGGAAAGGAGAGGAAGACGATTACTAATTATAGAAAAATGAGAGAAAAAAAATTGTTGGACTAATCTCTCTCGATTTTTTTCTTTCTAGTTTGGGATAAAGTGTCCATTATTCAATTAATGCCAACTGGTCTTTGTTGCTCTTATTATGACGAATTAAAAATATGGAATGATATGCGACGCGGCTGCGTTGCGGCTGCTAAAGAAAATGCAAAGAAAATCACAAAAATATCACATCCGTTCGGTTTCTATTGGTTTGTAAGCTCTCTCCCCCGGAATCCCACCGACAGGATTTGAGAGGCGCTTCTCGTTCGGATAATAATCTTTTTGATTATCTTCTCCATAGGGGGAGAGATAAGGTGATAAGTCACTACTTCTTCTGATTTAATGTGATTATAAAGTGGAAAAATGCCAAAGTTTGAGAAAGTAGAGTGGCGTCAGGGTGAAGTATACAACAAAATTTTTTGGTGGGTTTTATAGAAAATGTCTAGAGCTACATTTTTGTAGTTGGAAATTTTTTGATAGCTCTTCACCCTTTTGAGATACATGCTTTCAAAGTTGGCCAGGGAGGAAGAGAGACGCAGAGAAACGAGGGCGGCTGTCTTCTCTGCGTCTCTTTCTCTCCCCCACGTTCTCAGCTGGAGGAAGGTAACTTCAACGCCGTTTATCTCAAGAACGTGAAGAGCTATCAAAAAATTGTCAACTAGAAAAATAAAGATTGAGATATGATCTACAAAATGCATGTAAATTTAAATTAATGTGATTTTATATGAGATAGTTATGAAGTCTCGAAATCGTCAGTTTTTTTTTGAGAAAAAAAAAATTATATTTTCGTATTTTCAACGAACTGTATCTCGAAAACAAGAAGAACTATCAAAAAACACTCAACTGACAAAATATAGAGCAAGACATTTTCTATTTAGTCATATAAAAATCTGCGTTTACACCTTCTCAAAATTGACTAATTTTTCAGCTCAAAAATAGCAGATATTTTTCCCGGTACACGGTAGTACGTCAATACACACACCAAAAAAAAACAATACTTCCAAGAAAACAGGGAAACGCGTCAGAAAATCACCAAAAAAGGGGAGGAAAAAGGGAAATGAGAAGAAGAAGCGGAATGAAAAAGAAGCTGGTGGGCTTCCTTTGGATTGATCTAATCCGGACAGAGATCCATGATAATAGAGAGAAAAATTATAGCAAGCAGGGAAGAAGGTGACAAGACAGACAGGTAGATCAAGATTTTTCTTTTATTTGGAGGAAGATGGGAGTTTTTTGCAGCTGGAAGACAAAAAATAAGGTGAACGGCTAATAAGAATGGATGGGAGCACAAAGAAAACGGAAAAAAAGGAAAAAGGGAAGAAAAACAAGACTAGGGCATCAAGGAAGTGAGCATAAGATAATAGCACGGATGATATTTAGGGGTGAAAGAATAAGAAATTTCGGGAAAGTACGAATCACGGGGACATGTCAAAAACTTTGAAGTACCTCATGTCAAAAAACTAATTTTGGGAGCCCATGGCAACTTACTCCAGGCCACGAGAATGCTCATTAGGGAATCGAAGTTCCACTTGAGTAGTTTTGGTGAAAATAGAGAAAATAAGAACAAAGATTTAGGGAAAAAAGGAAAAGAGAGTTTTCGAGTGGACATGTGTGATTAGGATCAAAGATATATGGTAGTGTAACGGGGCGCATGAGTATGGTATTAAATTTTCGAAGTTTTGTGAAAACGGAAAGTTACACTGACCTAAGGCTAAAATGACCAATATTTCTAGAGCGACAAAAACATATTATAATCTGCAGATATTTTTTATTATAATGTTTTATGATTAGAACGCTGAAACAGCGAAAATTCTGAAAATGGTATCAAATTTTCAAAATTTTGTGAAAACAGAAAGTTACACTGATCACAATTTTTACAGTGACGAAATTTTTACACTGACCAAAAATATGGGATAGTCTGCAGATTTTTTTGATTTTTTTATAATTAGAAAGCTGAAAATGTCGGGATTCAGATTCTACAGGGATTCCGAATTGTCAACATATTAATTTGCCGAACGAAAAGACAAGGGAGCTTAAATTTCTGGAACTTTCTTTAAAAAATGGAAATTTCTGAAATTAGAAAGCTCCATGAAGGTCAAACACCCAAAAACAAAAATAAAACTTTTGAAAATCATCATGCCGTAGCTAGACATCTGACGTTTTTTTTTGGTTGAACAGTTGCAAGGTTTAGACTCCGCCCATTTAAAGTTCTTCGCTTTTTGATTTTATGAACATAACTTCCTTGTCTATGCTAAGAGCAACATCATGATTCTTAAGATTCATAAATATATATTCATTTTCAGAACAAAAGGACTAGCTAGAGATAGCTGTAATAATAGTGAGGATTCTAAATTAGTTAGAAAAGTACTTCCACGATCAACATGGGCGGAGTTACAAGAGTGACTATACCTAAATTTAGATCTCGGCGAGTTCTACTTGTTAATCTGCCGCGGTTCAGGAAAAAAGTGCCGAAAAACGCGAAAATGGCCAAAAAACCATTCTAGCCCGGCCTGCGACACATTAACGACTAGCCATCCGACCCGTAAAATGTCAGGGACATAGAACTCGTCGAGATCTACATTTTGGTATATTTTTCAACTCATAATATTGCGTTTTAAGCGAATTACGCGCCAGTTTATAAATATCAGTATATCTGATGTGTGAACACAAATAGAAACACTACTAAAACATGGAATCCAATTCCAGAAACACGAGATGAAATCATCTGAAACCGAAATGAGGGAGAAGATAGAAATGGTTGTTCTCGCTCTGTTTCTAATGAAAAGGGGGAATGTTTCAGTGAGAGAAAAGGGAGGCTAAACGATAGACGGAAGTGCTCGACTTCCGTTAGGTTCCTTTCTCTTTTTATTCTTTTTGTCAAGGGAAACGTTTTCAGATGAGTATGATGGATCGGTTTTTGGGTATCCCAGAATATCTATGAATATCTATGAATATCCGGAAGTACAAAACTATATGAGATTTTCTTTAAGTTTAAGAATATTTTATCACGGCATGCTTCTTACAACCACGCTCTACCGTAATCAAAAAAAATTGTGTGCGAAATTGAGAGATTCAGGGAAAAAGAGACATTTTTCAAGGGCATTTCGGTGGAGCGCAGTTGCAAGAACTGTACTGAGCTAATAGCCAAGAAAATAAGATTTTGGGAAATGAAGAACCCCTTGTGACCAAGTTTTCTATAAAGATAGCAAGATTTATTTTCGTAAGTCTTGAGAACAGAATAAAAAACAAAAAAAGAGAAAAGAAGACCAAAAGAAATTGGAATTCAAAGGAAGTCACTTAATCTTTTTTCCTTTATTTTTGTGTTTTTTATTTATATTCTTGTTATTTTTCATTCCCCTCTCTTTCGGGGTAAACTGATACTTTGATTGACACTTTTGTTTTGTTTTTATCTTTTTTATATTTTTCGGATTTGCACAAAGAAATCTTGGTGAAATTTGGAAAGGAAGATGAAGCCATTGGGATTTCATGAGCACTAAAAATTTTATAGGGTTCAGCGTAAAAATATGTTTGTAAAAATCGCCGGTTTTTGGTCAAATTAGAGCAAATTAGAGTTTCAAAAACGCGCCAGAGGTGCGCCAGACATTGGCAAAATGCACAAAAAATAATGTTTTTGACGGAATTTTTTAGTAAAAACTTCAGTTTAAAAAGATTTATTGTGAAAATTTGCTAAAAATTGTCATTTTTCGTTGAACAATCATCAAAATCGGTTGAATTTGAAAAGATCTGTCAATTTTCGAAAATGTGTCAGGCCTTCGGAAGTTCCACCAATTTTTTAATGTCTGGTAGTTAAGTCATCGTCAGTTGTTGTTTTTTCACAAACCTATCAAAAATCCTGAGAAAATTGCGATGACCTAACTGCAGGAAAGTTCGGCCGTCAACCGACTAACCAAAAATTTTAGAAAATTCAACTGGCCTAACTTTCTGACATACTGAAAGTTCGACCAAGTTAGAAACTTTGAAAAAAGAAGAATCTCATTAGAAACTTACACTTTTTCATTTAGGTCACTGATTCCGCTCCACTACTTACATGCTCACGTACATATCATATCATAGATCACACCACGCCTATCAAGCGTGTAAATTGATTGACGTATAGTACTTAGGTCATGCGGAACGGAAAGAAGAATTTGTGTCATTATTTCAAGGTGCAAATTCTTATTAGCCCAAGAAATCAGAAGAAGGGATGAGCGGATAAGAAAGTTTTTCAAGGGGGATCATATTTTCTTGGCTAGACTCCTTGGCTAGGCAGTGGTCGGTTAGAACAAATTAAGAGGGTTCAGTTCAATTCTCAAAATGACAAGCATGCTTAGCCATATGAAAAGTTTGAGAGCTCATAACTTGGTTCGTAGAGACATTTAGCAAATTTTGATGGTAGAAATGGACTCCCCGTAGTCAAAAGTACCTGAGGTCAAACTTATAGAAGTCTCCAAAGACTTCTCTTGTAAAAACGTTTAACTTCGTATCCTAACATCATGACCTGAGTGTCTACGCAGTATGCCAAAATGCGCTAAAACATTGTGAGATGATATTTCGACCCTCTGCAATCAGAATCGGTATTATTCATACAGAGACTAAGCGACTTAGCAAATCTCATGGTTTTAATGATGTTGTACCAGTTTTGAGGGTAACTGACTAATCCATACCATAGCATGCTACCTTCTTACATTGAGTGAATTCTGATTTGAAAAATTAAATCCTCATGGTTGAAATAGTCTGGCCACAAATTTTGAGTTTTCATGCTACTGGGGACAGATGCTTAACTCGAGAAGCTAGCAGCCGACTGATAATCAGATAAGGGGATAAAATATTAATATATTTTCGACAAGGAGGGTGATCGGTCGGCATGATTTGTCTAGGAAGAGTACAGCTCTTGGAATTTAGGAATCGGGGGAGAGAGTTCAAAATTTGGAACTAATGACTGGATTTTAATGCTATTGAATAGATGTTACAAAATTTGACAAACCAAGCCAAGAGTACAAAAACGAGAGTGGAAAATCTGTCTTCCGGAGTTCAGGGGTTCGATACTGAAGGTTTGAAATTTAGGGTTCGGAATTTTGAATTCAGAAAACAACTGTTTTGAATCGAGGGTACACAATCTAAAGCTCGGAATTCAGGGTTCAAAATCTAGCTATCATATATCGAGGTCCCAAATCAAAAATTCAAAATTTAGAGTTCTGGAATTCAAGGTTTAGAATCTGATGTTCAGAATCCGGGGTTCTGAATATTAACTTCGTTAGCCTGAATTCAAAATTGACGGGTCGATATTCAAGGTTTAAAATTCAAGGTTTAAAATTCAAGGTTCACAATCAAGGATTTGAAACTGGAACTCTGAAAAATTAGGTTGAAAATTATAGGTTTGAGGTTCAGGTGGTAATATTTAGGGCTTAGAGTACATCGGCTCAAAACTGAAGGATTCTGAACAAAGGGCTCAAGTTTTAGGATTCAACAAACTCTGATTTCTGAGTCTATGCACCTGAATAAACTCAATTTTTTGCAACCCTCGAAAATTGATAACTTGATATTGATATTACCTATAAATCTAATTTCCGCAAAAAAAAGCGCTGCCAAAAATATAAAATGCAACAAACCAAAAAGCTCAAAAGTTTTCCAAAAATTTCCTGCTAGACAAATAAATTTTCCACTTCCTTTATTTTCCAAAAAACCAAAAAATTTAAAATCTATTAGTCACAGACAAAGAATACGTCGAGAATACTAATATTTGACAGAAAAGCAAGAAAAGCAACACGAGAAAAGGGAAAATAAGTTCCAGACTGACGATTATGATATTAGAAGTGAAGGAGGGGAAGAAGCCCGGAAGCCGTGGGGTGACATAAGCACTTCTAAGTGGAATGAGCGCGTCATGGCTTGTGGAAAATGTGCTCTGAGAAAGTGACAAACAAAAAATAGAGAATAATGTCAAGCGGCATGTTTGTGGTGGCATTAAGACTAAGATTTCGGAAATTAAGAATCTTGAACACTCTGTGGCTCGACACATACTCGAACTGAGATTTGAGAAAGCGGCTAAGGAATCTGACTTAGCCTTGAACTAAGCTTTTTGAATTTAAAATAATTTTGTCTGGATGAGTCGAGAAGGATCGTGATAAGCTAAAGTCAAAGTATACCGTGAAAAAAAGTTTGGCGAAACGCAAGAGCGGCATGAAGTTGTGGGCGGAGTCAAGGCAGAGCTTAATGAAAATCTTGAAATAAATTCGAATTTTTTCCCTCTAAATAATGACCAAAACCATCAAAAACCTCAGAGCCATGTTATCCGGATATCCAAATTTACAAGTTTCTGTTTTTCCGGATATCACATTCATCTTTAAGTTTGTTGCTACACATGTGCCAATCTGTCTGTCTGTGTGTCTGAAATTGTGTTTGTCCGGATGTCAAGATGTCCCAGATGTCCTTGGAAGCATAGACCGTAGAGCCCACTTTGAAATTTTGAACTTGGAATTAAAAAAGTTGAAAAACTGACAGATTTTGAGGACTTGTAACAGATTTTTTTAAAAAAGTGAAATTCTTTGTATTTTTCGGTAGATAATATATGAATTTATAATTTTTCAGTTGACCGCAAATTTTAGATATGCATCTCCAAAATTGAGCAAAAAGTTTGAAAACCCACAACTTTCTTCAATTTTACACTACAAATTCAAAATAACCAAAATTAAATAGATAATCTCTAGACCATAATTTTTGCAATTGGTAACTTTTAGATAGCTCTTCCAGATATCGAGTTACGCGTTTTTAAAGATAGTCGTCAGGAGTAGAGAGAAAAAAGAGCGCAGAGAAACGAGCGTGGCTGTTTTCTCTGTGTCTCTCCCTTTTCCCAGTATCAGGAAGGTAACTTCAAGGCCGTGTATCTCGAGAAGGTGAAGAGCTATCAAAAAACTTTCAACTGCAAAAATAAAGATTGAGATGTGATCTACAAAATGCAAGTAAATTTAAATTACTGTGATTTTATATGAAATAGTTATGAAATCTCAAATTCGGCAGGTTTTTTGACATTTCTATGACGTGTATATCAAAAACTAGAAGAGTTATCAAAAATTTCTTTTCTGTACATAAAATTTAGTTTTCAGTCAGGTCATCCAAACTAAGATCGGTGTGATCTACTTCAAAACAAGTCATTATCAAAAGTGACTATTCCAAAATCGGTTTACATCTGAAAAGTCCAGGGAGTGACGTTCTTAAGGATGACGTGGAAACATTATGATGACCCAATATCCATGGATAGAGAAAAATTGGAAAAGCTGCATTATTATATTGAGGAAAACGTAATTGGATTCTGTGTTTATTGGTCTTGAGGAGCTCTGTGGGCTCCAAGAGCTCCACGAGCTCCACAAGATTCCCAAAAATAAAGAAAAGAAGATGCTGGAAAAACATATATCTGTAGAGGCGCGAACAAATTAGTGATGATAGTGGAGAAAAGCGAGAAAAATGGAAAAATGGCAGATTAATCGGTCGGGAGGAGAGAGGGGCGAAGGAGATAATCGACTATGTACACACACACATAGAGGAGAAGAGTCATGGATTAAAAAAAGAAGATTGAAAGAGAAAAAAGAGAAAACGAGGAGAGAAAGGAATAAATGATGATGATTATAGGGGTTATGAGGTAGAACAAGAGGATGGAATAATAGCTGTTATGCTTCTTCTTTTTTGAGCAATTCCTAAGATGTTAGTCTAGTGAGATCCCTAGAATGAATTGAAATTTAAAATTGTAGGGGTTCTAGGTCTATATTTATTTAATTCTTGAAATCAAGTACCTTGGAGTTATGGGACGTGACTTTCCTAAGAATTCATAAGATCTTCGTCTGGTGGGCTACCTTGTATGCTTTGAAATTTGACATTTTAAGGGCTCTAGGAGGGTTTTTTTAATATATATAGTCCCAGGATACATAGTCCCAGGAATGTGGCTATGAGTTTCGTGACTAAAAGTCGTGTATCTTGGCTTATTTTGGTGGTGGGAAAGTTTTGTAAACAGGTTTTGGGATTCTTAGAACTTTATCTGTTTATTGACGTAGATCTTGCCTGAACTTATATAATTTTAGAGCGAAGACTATGGCGCGGTAGTCTAGTTTTGAAAAACAATATCTTGGCATAACTTTATACCTATTTTGATGTATTTTCTAATAAGGGAGCGTATTGAACCAAAAAAGTTGAAAACAGTTCATTTTCAGGGTCAGTATTAAAGTCAAAAGTTTTCACAATTTTTTGAAAATTATATGTTTTCGTAGATCAATCTCAGATCTTCTTTTTCCCAGTTGACAACTTCTCGATTGCTTTTTCAGATTTCGAGATATACGTCTTCAAAATCGAACTCTGAGTTTTGAACACGCAAAAAATCCCCAACTTTAACATGTTACAATTCTTCGAAAAACTGTGCCACAACATCCCCATTAAATGCACTGTAAAGTTCAAATCTGAATCTTTTTTTGTAGTAGACAACTTTTTGATAGCTGCTGTAGTTGTTGAGATACACAGCTTCAAAGATAGGCGTTGGAAAAGGAAAGTGGTGTCAAAACATTGCCGATTTTGGGACTTCATAACTATCTCATATGAAATTACGGTAATTTAAATTTACATGCATTTTGTAGCTCAAATCTAGATCTTTATTTTTGTTGTTGGCAGCTTTTTGATAGCTCTTCACGTTCTTGAGATACATCGCGTTCAAGTTACCATCCTGAAACTGAGAACGTGGCGAAGAGGGAGAGACGCAGAGAAGTCAGACACTCTCGCTTCTCTGCGCTCTCTTCCTCTGCTCACAATTTAAGTAGTGCGTATCTCGAATTCTCTGTCAGTTATCAAAAAGTTTCTAAATACGAAAATGAAGATTTCATTTTGAAAATACGACACATTCTTAAAATTCTGAAAAAATCAAAATTCAAAAATAGTACAGTCGTCAGAAATAAATGTTACGCATATTCAAGGATGCTTAGAATCGTTTCGTAATCCATCTTTTTCGTCACGAATCTTTAGAACTAGAAAATGAGGATTAAGGGGGATTTCAGTGTAAAAACCTTGCCAAAATTCACTGAGTAGCGACTCAAGACTTCCCCCTTTCCAAGCATAGAAATGTGTGGAATGTGTCATACTGCTTCGGATAATTGTCGAGTAATGATCGGAAGTCAGAAAAGAAGACTTGTGATGCATCTTTTTGCACCGCCCGACTCGACTTAGCCATCAAGGGAAAAAAAACTTTTGAGAGAGGGGGATTTGGTTAATCGAATGCAGATTTATTATCGTTCTCTCAAGCTTTTTTATGCAAATTTTTCTCTTGGATCAAAAAGGTTTCAGAGTGGAAAACGGAATGGTTTTTGGACCTTTTGAGAAATTCAGAAATCATGAATCTATCAGAAAGATAGAAAGTGCGCTCTGTTGATAAAGTTACAGACTTTACTTCGAGTCTACTAATGAGTAGACGAAGCTCTGAAAGTGTTCTCCAAGTGTTTCTCTTCTCAAATTCAATTTTCCCTCAACAAGTTTCCAACAAAAAAGAGAAGTTCCGCATTTAATGTGCTGGCTGGATTATCTTCTCTCCCTCTCTCCTTTCTCTCGATTCGAAACAAAAAAAACGACTTTTTCGACCTAAAAGTGTAGAGGCCGTTGTGATGACGTCACCACACGGGGTGCCAATCGGTTTTTGAACAATTTAATGAAACTGTGATCAGCAACATTTTCTCCTTGGTTTTCAAGAAAACTGAGTTTGTGTGAAAAGGAGAGATCGTTCGGTCTGATACCAAGAATATAGCGAATTTTTAGGACATATTTTTTCAGAAGCTGTAGAGTTCTTCAAGGTAGGTCACAAAATTTCAGTGCGACAGTTGAAATGAAAATCCTATTTGTAGTTTGTGATTTGGAACAATAGGTCTTCATTTTTTCATAATTGAACTCTACCCAGATGGTAGACTGAGTCGAACGTATTCTGTGTTGGTAAAATTTTCTGAAAAATTGTGATTCAGTATTACCCATTCGCCAATGGCTAACCGCTCGCTCAAAGTTCGGTGGATCTCGTTGCGACTACCGTATTTTTAAAACTTTTTGTGGGTAAAGTACGGTAGAAAGCCGTCGTAAATCGAAATTTCGCCACGAGGCCCACTCCTCGTAACAGGGTCGAACTTTCAGCGAGTAGTCAGCCACCGGCGAATGGGTAATAGCTTTGGTTCCCGTTCTATGTAGCTCGATCGCTGTTGATTTGTGTTGAACACGGAGATCAGAACTAGGAGGCCTGTCAGAAAATTTCTGGTTTGGGCTTTGTTAGTTTCGTCAACTCTTATTTTAATATAAAACAATTCATCAGTTGCAATACAGTAAATACAGATATCCCCCGCTAAGAACATCTTGAATTGAAAGCAATTAACTTCTTTTTTTTTGAACAGAGGTACTACTTTATGGCTATCAAAGTTGATCAGAACGAAAATTTTTGCGCTGATTTCAAATTTTCAGGCCGGACACTATGGATGCAAGAACTTCCGTTACACTTTCGTCAAGGCTTGTCCAGGATTCTAGTGTACCATCGGAAAATAATTCTCGATTCTTCTATATTTTCAGTTTGAAAACGCGTGAAAATCCACGTGGCCTGGCCACATCATCGACCATTCTCTTCCCATCAATCCAAAAAATATTTTAATTTATTTTAACAAAAATGGCGGATATCATGTAAGATGCAGTTGAACAAATTATAGTATCAATAGATGACAAGTGAGTTTCATAGCATTCCAGCAAAAAAAACAGAATACAGATTTGAAATCAGCGCAAAATTTTGGTTCTAGTTATATATATATCTCGACTTGTAACTCTATCTCGACCCGGGTTCCTTGCCTAGTCAGATTTGAAATGAACAGCGCAACTGACTCGCCATAAAAATATGGTATAGTATGTCATAACAACAAAAAAAAAGCGATTTCTAATGAATGTATTTATTTATACAAAAAATGTCAGTTTTAGATATTAATGGCAAATTGACAAACAATAAAATCTTGATAACAGGAATCTTCCTTTACACTTATATCTGACGATTTCAGCGATGAGTAATCAATATGGATCCAAATAATGCATTCATACAAATGTATACTTATGGCAACACGATACAACCAAACTACAAATGGAAGAACAATTGATGCACCAAAACTAACCATCAGCAGATTAAAACAATTGAACTTTCGAACTATTCATTCTCTAGTTTTGCCTGATTTTACACAGAACAGATGTTTGAAGTGTTTAATAAAATGGGCAGAGACGATTTCGTTCGAACAAAATTTTGAGTCGAAAAGTCATCGGTCAACTAACAAGCGAGGATTGACGGATAGTAGTCTGGGGATAACTTTTTGGTCGTAAAACTCAGAACAAATAGTTTTTATGGCCACTGGACTGGCTAGAATTAGTTGGAACCGTCAAGAATACAGTATTACCGTAAAACCTGTAATTGAAGTGCACCCGAAAGCAAGAGTTTGGAGCATCATATTTCGGCTGTCTTTAAAGATCTTAAAAATTTTTTAACTGAAGAAATATTCTAAGAATATTAAGCTATATTTTGTCTGTTAGCAGTTTTTTGATTTTTCCATTGGGGACCGAGATATACCGCTGTGAACAGACACCGCTAGGTGCGCCTCTATTACTGGTTTTACGGCATATAAAAGTTTGTTAATGAAAAAAGGGTAACAACTAAAAATGAACCTACAGGACTACATGTTAATTTGATTTTTGAAACAAATTAACAGTTTTTCAGCTGAAAAGTGCATTTTTGGCATTATGGTGGCTGTCCGCTCGTACAAAGTTCGACGGGATGGGTCTCGTAGCTGAATTTCAGTTTACTTACTGTACTTTACTCAAAAAAAAGTTTCAAAAGTACGTTAATCGCAATGAGACCCAGCCGAACTTTGAGCAAGCGATCAGCCACCGACGAATTGGTAATACACAGTGAAGCCAGGACTACCAAAGCAGCCGCGCTCTATTGACAAGCATGGTTCATTTTTTGCGTCACGGTGATTATTCGAACTTCTGTGCATACTATACCGGCAATATGAGTTCGAATATTTACCATGACGCAAAAAATGTACCATACTTGTCAATAGAGCGCGGCTACATCGTGGTAATAACGTAATGAAGTGTTTCATCACCTGTAACAAAAAAAATCTGAAAAGTGAAGAATCTGAAAAAAGAAGATTTTGATGATGGTGTACATGACCCGGGTGCCCTATGCCGTCGGATTAATCCGTCCCCTCCACCCCCCTCTCTGTCACATACGGTTTTGATCGCGCGGGCGCGTGTGTAGATAGAAACAAGAACATATCCCCTTCGATCTATCTGTTTTACCAGTTTTTTATGTCATTTACCGACAATTTTTTGAACTTTACTCGATATTATAGATGAGTTTTTTTGTTATTATTTCTGGAATATTCGTAGAGCGTTGGTGCTTAAAAACTTGAAACTTAAATTATCTGTAATCGGAATTTCTTTCTGATAATTTCTTTTCCAGAAGTCGTATATAAATGACCTCCGGTTATCCTTATCCTCTTAATGCCGTAAAAAAAAACCTGGAGCCTTTCTCAATACCTTAAAGCAGTTACCCTTATCCATACGCTATAAATAATAGTTAAACTTTTTTTCTCGATTTTTTCGTCTCTCTTTCGATTAAAATTTCAAAAAAGGATAATCCCATCGCTCTCTTTCATACACCGTTCCAATCGATGTAATCATCGTTTCACCGTTTTTTTGTGTCGTTTATGAATGTTCAACATCAAGAAATTTATAAAATCTATAATTCCAGAACTTTCTGCACGATATCCCCCATTCTTCTCAAGTTTCTCAATCATTTTGGTTCTTATGGAGTGTATATGAATTGTCAAAAGTGGGTTCATGGGATTACTGTAATCATCTTCACCCAGTGTGTTTCAGATCAATGGAAACGCCTTCATGCTCATCTTGGAAACGAAAAAATCGGTGTTCTTCATTAGTCTATCAGTCGACATCCGTTGTTTTGTTCCTCTTATTATTTAGCAGCTTTTTCTCCCCAACCGAACAGTTTGGTCTCTTCGGACCATGTACAGCGGCTACCTATGGTGACTGGTCAGCATGGTCAACATGCCCAACAGTTACAGTAATCGACCCAACGGTGGTGGCAAGAAGAACAAGACAATGTACAAATACACCAATGCTCTGTAGTAATCCATTGAGTTGCGAGTGAGTTTTGGAGTCAGGGTTAAAATTATTAAAGGCGCCAATTTTTTTCAAAGACGGCTAGCCCAGGCTTCAGGCCGAGGTATTAGACTATCTTGGTTCTCACTGGGCTAGAAAACTAAAAATTTGAACTTCGTATCGTAACACCATGAGCCGCCACGCAGTAAACATGTTAACTAAATCCAGGTTTTTTGGGCTAAAAGTCACTTTTTCACAGTGTCAGTTTGAAAATAGGTGGAAGAGGGCATAATATCCTAATGCCATGACGTGAGTCGCTGCGCAGTAAGCCAACAGGCGCTAAAACATTGTGAGATAATATTCCAACTATGAGAAATCCGTTTTTTTTTTCGGTGTCATTCTTATAGAGACTTAGCAATTCTCAAAAATTCGATCGTGCCACTTTTGAGGGTAACTGACTTTGCCATGCCATAACATGGACCCGGCTAACAATAACTGGATTCTGATTTGAAAAATGTAATCCTCATGGTTGAAATAGTCTAGTCACAAATTATGAGCGCTCCGCGACTTCACAAAGTTAGCTACCAGTTTACATAGTGTCACAGGAACCATGTGGAAACTCAGTATCGTTCGGCCATACTCCGAGTCGCTACGCAATGAATAAGCAGACTCACAAACTTTTATTCCAGAGGAGAACCAGCGGAGACAATTGTTTGCGGAACGACCACCACCAAAGAAAGATACTCGACAATCGTTTTTGGAACGTGAGTCTCCCACATAAACCATGAAAAAAGAAAACCGTTCATTTTCAGAACAGCATTCGACGAGACGACGACAGTGGGCGACGTGACGACGACTGAAGCGGTAACGACGACTGAAGTAGCGGCAACGACGGCAGACATCACCACCACAAAACCATCTGAAACTGAAACAACTACAGAAGCCTCACTGACTACTGCTGCATCCACCACAAAGGAATCTGAATTAACGACGACTGAAGCAAGTGCTGAAACAACTGCTGAGGACTCCGCTGTCACCACCACAAAAGCTGCTGGATCAGCGACGACAGAGGAGACGACTACACCGGCTGACGCAACGGACGCAACAGATGCAACGGTATCAGATAGCAACAACAATCAACAGACTACAGTAGACTTCACATTCCCATCGAATGCTCCAGGCGGTGAAGACACAACTCTCCTGGTAGAAGAATCCACGGCTCCATACGACGAATGTGCTCCACCTGTCACTACAGTATCCACAATGGCTCCAGGTACCATGGGTACTCTGTTCCCTGGAGGAGGAGGTGGAGGTGGTGGACTGGATCCCATGACGTTCCCAGCAGCAACACCAACTGCAATGCCAGGTGTCACAAGATCTCCGTCATGTAAAACAACGCCTGTCATCACCACAACGATTCAATTCAAGACGTGCACTATGATAGCGGTGTCGACGACTACACCGATGATTAGTACATCCACAGAATCCATGGAATCTACAACGACGTCTCCTGGAGTTTCCACCACACTCGATTCAGTTACAACACCAAGTGATACCTCTACAGGTGCCGTAAGCACAACTGAATCCGGATCTTCTGAATCTTCTGAAATCACAACACCAGCCGACAGTTCAACATCACCTGCAGAATCTGTAACGTCCACTGAAGCCTCAGCGACCACTTCTGAATCTATCTCCGGCTCCTCTACTCCTTCAGACACCTCACCTGGTGGTTCTTCCTCTGAATCTCCATCCGCCACTACTGAGCCAAGTGCATCGTCATCTGAATCAGCGTCATCTGAATTTCCTGAAGCTACCACGGATCCAAGTGCGTCTTCATCTCCATCTGAATCCTCTGAGTCTCCTGCTTCCACTTCTGAATCAAGTGTGTCATCTGAATCTCCTAACGCCTCCTCCGATTCAGTGTCCGATTCAGTGTCAACCGAAGAGCCATCAGTGTCATCTGAAGAACCAAATGGATCAACTGATGGAGTGGGAAGCACAGGATTAACCACACCAAATCTTGAGGATACAACGTCAACGGCGTATACCTGTGAGTGGTCTCGGTATTTACCAAAATTCAAAAAGAAGTTTTCAGGGTCCACCTGCAACGATTGCTCTCAGATCAATGTCCAACTTTTCAATGGAAATCCCTATGAAGACGCGTCATCAGTCCTCAACAGATACTCCGCTTCCGGTTGCTACTACGTCCAATTCTTCTGTCGACCAATTGAGGTAACCCTTAATTTTTACGGTATACTGTTAACCATACGCCCAAATCAGGCCGAAACGGGCCGGCGCGTAGCTCGCTTAAAACGCAATCTTATGAGCAGAATAATAGACTAAAATGTAGATCTCGACGAGTTCTACGGATCGGTAACATGCCGCGGGCCGGGAAAAAGTGCCAAAAACGCGAAAAAGCCATTCTAGCCTGGCCCACGGCACATTAACAATCTACCATCCGGCCTGTAGTTAGTCACAGTTATAGAACTCGTTGAGATCTACATTTTGATATATTTTTCAATCCATAATATTGCGTTTTAAGCGAGTTACGCCCCGGCCCGGTTTGCAATTATGATATATACTGTACATGAACTATAAATTTCAGATCGGTGACACCACTCCAGTCAGCACAATTCTCTCCGGAGACACCAGCTACCTCTCCGCTCCACTTTCCGCAAATCTCGCCTGCCGTGATAAGAAATGGGTGCTCCTTGGATCAGCGAGCCCCCTCGCCTCATCGGTTTCATCGTTGGGATGTGTCTATGCGATTGCTACAACAACCAAGCCGAAGACCACAACAATTCCTGGCATCGACCCGAATAATCCATGCATGAACTGCTCGAATCTGGTAGTGAGTCAGTCGATTTATCCGGAAGGTGTGACCTACTTGGATCATACTCTCAATAAATGTCTGTCTGTGGAAGCTCACTGTTTGCCGATTAATGTAAGTTGAGAAGAGGAAAGCCGCTGAGTAACCGTGTAGTTATAAGACGTGACCTATATCATTGGGGAGCTGAAAAAACGCTGATTCCAGATATATATTCAGATTTTGCCCTCGATGAAATCATGGTATTCGAGAAAAACGAGGTCAAAGTTTGACAGCTGACAAGTCATTATCTTAATGACGTATGAAAAGGTCCAAACTTTGATTTTCCTCGAATACCATGCATTGAATATATATATTTGGAATCAGCGTTTTCTCAGCTCTCCAATGACATAAGTCGCATCCTATAACTCCACGGTCACTAGGAGGCATTCCCTAGTAAGTCTGACTTTATTTCATTAGCGTGTTTCAGGGAGGAACTGAAGTCGAACTGATGTATAACAACAAAGGAATCCTGGCGAGCGGCTCCAAAGTCAACCGAACCTTCACCTGTACCAAAAACTCGAAATGGCTCGACGTCTCCACGAACAGCATCATCAGCAACATCTCGTGTATCATGCCAAAAACCGCTACAACAACTCCAATCGTCGCCTCCACTCTTCACGAAATCCCATCGACCGATGGAGGGTCACCGACCAAAGACTCGTCGATCAAACCGGTTACCGAATCGAAGACCACGCCGGACGCGGAACCGCCCGAGGAAGAAACGACTCCTGGAGCAATGATAAGCACGACTCAGATTGATATGACAACTGTGGAGAGCATGCCGTCGACACCTGGTGGAGCATCACCGACTCCTGCTGTCACGGAGGAGGAGTTTGATTCAACGACGACTACTCTTCCAGCAGTATGCAATAACTGTGTCCCACTGGAACCCCTGTCAAGACTTGGACCTGGAAAATACAATGGAATGTTGGTCTTATGGCACTATCGACAAAACGGATGTAATCGAGTATCGATTACTTGTCAAGCCACGATGAGTGAATCGGATACAGCCTACTTGTATTATAATCCAAATGGAGAAGTGATGACTGGAACTGGAGAGTTGGCTATGGATTTAGTTTGTACAAATGGACAATATGTTTATGATGGAAAGACTATTGAGACTGTCAGCTGCTTGGCTTCAAGTGAGTGGGAAAATTTGAATTAAAAACGTTTGAGCGTGTGCTGTGAGGTTAGGGATAGACGCGGAGACTTGATTTTACATTGATTGCATAGATGGAGTCAAGGTGCACAAGATTGTAATTTGAAATTTTTTTATAGCTGTTTGAGCTTTCGAGATACAGGCGTTCAAGAGTTGGAGACGCATAGAACCGAGGGCGTCTGATTTCTCTGTATCTCTCGCTCTCTACAAAATTATTCAGTTTTTACGAAAACTTGTATACTAGTACATCAGAACTAGCCCTATATTTTTGCAGTTAAAAACTTTTTAATAGCTCTTCTGGCATTCGAGATATAGACTTTTAAAGAAAAACAGCTGAAAGAGAAACGAGAGTACCTGACCTCTCTGCGTCTTTTCCCCTTTAACGCCATGTATCTTGAAAACGTGAAGAGCTATCAGAAAACTTCAAATTACAAAAATGAAGATTGAGATGTGATCTACAAAATGCATGTACATTTAAATTAGCACGATTCTATATGAGATAGTTGAAATGAAATTTCGAAATCGGAAATTTTTTTGACTTCTCTTCTTTTGCCTTACTTTGAAAGTTTGCAACACAAAAATTTGAAGAGATATCAAAAAGTTGTCAACTACAAAATTTATTTTCTAGACTTTTAAAATACACCCAGCTAAACATTTTTTAGCCAAATGATTCCCAGTAATATCAGGGCACTTAGTCGAAGTTAGCTATCACAGGGATGCGAAGCGTAAGGTCGCATAAACGCGCTCCGTTGCACAGCGGTTGGCATGGTGCCAAAAAAGTTTTTTTAGCAACCGCCGTCGTGCTCATCACCACGATCCCTCCAATGACAACACCTGCACCAGGAGACGATTGTAGTGGATGTAACCGTCTACCAGTCGCTATTCTCAGCTCCACCTCTGGATACACCAATGGACTTCTGAAGGCAACGACGTCGTATTCCAATTGCATGTCTGTCCAACTCACATGCTACGGAGTCTCTAGTACCGATCAGGCCTCTTTGATCTACGCTGACTCTCCATTGGCCACGTCTGTTCCAAATGCAAATTTGACACTGACGTGTAACACTGCTGGAATGTGGGTGACGGATTCGTTGCAAACTGTTGAAAGTATTTCATGTGGATACACGGAAGGTAAGTTTTCTAGAAAAAGATTCTCAAATTATTTATTTTTTTTATTTCAGCTTCCTTAACCACCACCGCTCTCCCATCGTCTTGTGGTATCTGCGCCAACATGGAATCTGCTGAAGCTCTACTTCAAACCGACAGCTACGATGGAATGATTGTGTTGTACAACTACGTGGATCCAGTGACAAAATGCAAGAAAGTGGATATTTCTTGTCAGGGAACAACACCAACTGAAAACGCGGACTTGATATTTGACCCGATTGGAACAGTGAGCTCCGGACAAGGAATTCATGAGATCAGTCTGAATTGCTCGTCGGATGGAAAATGGAAGTATATGGGAACTGTGATTGATAGTGTTAGTTGTATCATCTCTACGGATAGTACGGCTACACCGCCAACAACTGTGGTAGTGCCAACGATCTCGACAACTCTCAATCCTTCGATTCGTAAGTTATCGTTTTTAGGAATCTGTAACAGTGTCACACGGGGTTATTTAATATGAGCATATAGATCAAACTTAGCCTTATATTTTTGCAGTTTAAAATTTTTTGATAGCTCTTCTGGCTTTCGAGATATAGACGTTTGGAAATAGGCAGCTGAAAGATAAGGAAGGTAAAGGCGCAGAGAAACAAGAGTGTCTGACTTTTCTGCGTCTCCTCTTCCTTGACCCCGATGTTTGAAGACGTGTATCTCAACATCTAGAAGATCTATCAAAAAGTTGTCAACTACAAAAATGTAGAGCATAAAATTTCACACATTTTATTAGTTGACAAATTTCTGATAGCTTTGCTAGGCATGAAGATATAACGTTATGAACATCGGCTTTGACCGCTTATATTTCAAAATCTAGAAGAGCTATCAAAAAGTTGTCAAGTAGAACAATGTAGCTTAAGACTTGAAAAATATGCTGAAAAAATTTCGGAATTGTGGGACGATTGGGCAAACGGTCAAACGAATTCTTTTTTTCAACGAAAAACCCTCCCACATATGCAGTTTTGCTGCACAATTACGTTTGAGCTCTTAGACATAATATCTGTGCCCCATTTCCAGCAATGTGTGCTCAATGCTCCCGTCTCACCGCCACCATCGTCTCCTCCATCGACAACTCCCTCCAAAACGGTGTCACCACAATGACATTCTCCACCGTCAACTCGTGTTCCACTGTCCAAGTCACGTGCTCTGGACTGACAACTTCTGAAAGAGTCACTCTGCTGGCTGCCACCACTTCTCTGGTCAGTGGAGTCGGATCGGTTTCCTTCAACTTCACGTGCAATTCTGGAGCCGATTGGATGACTGCGGCAGGCACGATTGTGGATAGTGTCGCGTGTGGAAGATATAATTGTGAGTTGGACATAAATTTAATTATTGGTTAATTGATTAGTTTCAGTGACAACATCCTCCACTCAAAGTACAAGTACTTCAACTACCACCACCAGAACCACCACCACTGTCACTGCTCCATCTCAATGCTCCAAATGCGCCAACATGCTCGCCAAACCCCTCAACCCCACCGATGGCTCCTACGATGGAATGATTATTCTGATGCATTACACCAAAAACAGTTGTCGATCAGTGGATGTCTCATGTGGCCCTACAATCAACACTGAGAATTCTACAATCTATTTCGGAACAAGCGTCGTGGCAACCGGAGCGTCAACCCATTCATTCACCCTCTCCTGTGATGCAAACGCCAACTGGATCTATGAATCGACATCAGTCTCCACTGTCAGTTGTCTCATCTCAACTGCTTCCAATGGTGTCACAGTTGGCCCCACGACCAGTACCACTACAGTCAAGGATGACACTGCCAGCGCTTGCAGTCAGTGTGGAAAGGCTCCAATCGTGTCAGTTGGAACAGGATCCACGTATTTGAATGGATTCACTACTGTAGTTCAGTCGACGGATGCTCTCGGATGCTCGTTGTTGTCTATCAGGTGCCAAGGAATGACGGTGAGTTGTGGGCATACTTGCCAACCGGCCGGCGCGTGACTCGCTTAAAACGCAATATTCTGTGCTTAAAAAATTCCAAAATGTAGATCTCGGCGAGTTCTATGTCCGTGACTTACTACGGGCCGTATGGCGGATCGTTGATATGGCCCGGGTCAAACTATTTACTAAAAATCAATACTAAAAGCTAAAAGTGTTTAATAAGCATCCAACTTCAGCTATGGTAAATCCCGAGGGACCCGACCCACCAGCATCCGCCAAATAGCCTATCTTGACAACCTAATTTACTAAAAATCAATACTAAAAGCGAAAAGTTTTTGATAAGCATCCAACTTCAGCTATGGTAAATCCCGAGGGACCCGACCCACCAGCATCCGCCAAATAACCTATCTTGACAACCTAATTTACTAAAAATCAATACTAAAAGCGAAAAGTGTTTGATAAGCATCCAAATTCAGCTATGGTAAATCCCGAGGGACCCGACCCACCAGCATCCGCCAAATAACCTATCTTGACTGACAAACTATTTACTGAGAATTAATACTAAAAGCGAAAAGTGTTTGATAAGCATCCAACTTCAGCTATGGTAAATCCCGAGGGACCCGACCCACCAGCATCCGCCAAATAACCTATCTTGACTGACAAACTATTTACTGAGAATTAATACTAAAAGCGAAAAGTGTTTGATAAGCATCCAACTTCAGCTATGGTAAATCCCGAGGGACCCGACCCACCAGCATCCGCCAAATAACCTATCTTGACTGACAAACTATTTACTGAGAATTAATACTAAAAGCGAAAAGTGTTTGATAAGCATCCAACTTCAGCTATGGTAAATCCCGAGGGACCCGACCCACCAGCATCCGCCAAATAGCCTATCTTGACAACCTAATTTACTAAAAATCAATACTAAAAGCGAAAAGTGTTTGATAAGCATCCAACTTCAGCTATGGTAAATCCCGAGGGACCCGACCCACCAGCATCCGCCAAATAGCCTATCTTGACAACCTAATTTACTAAAAATCAATACTAAAAGCGAAAAGTGTTTGATAAGCATCCAACTTCAGCTATGGTAAATCCCGAGGGACCCGACCCACCAGCATCCGCCAAATAACCTATCTTGACTGACAAACTATTTACTGAGAATTAATACTAAAAGCGAAAAGTGTTTGATAAGCATCCAACTTCAGCTATGGTAAATCCCGAGGGACCCGACCCACCAGCATCCGCCAAATAACCTATCTTGACTGACAAACTATTTACTGAGAATTAATACTAAAAGCGAAAAGTGTTTGATAAGCATCCAACTTCAGCTATGGTAAATCCGGAGGGACCCGACCCACCAGCATCCGCCAAATAACCTATCTTGACTGACAAACTATTTACTGAGAATTAATACTAAAAGCGAAAAGTGTTTGATAAGCATCCAACTTCAGCTATGGTAAATCCCGAGGGACACGACCCACCAGCATCCGCCAAATAGCCTATCTTGACAACCTAATTTACTAAAAATCAATACGAAAAGCGAAAAGTGTTTGATAAGCATCCAACTTCAGCTATGGTAAATCCCGAGGGACCCGACCCACCAGCATCCGCCAAATAACCTATCTTGACAACCTAATTTACTAAAAATCAATACGAAAAGCGAAAAGTGTTTGATAAGCATCCAACTTCAGCTATGGTAAATCCCGAGGGACCCGACCCACCAGCATCCGCCAAATAACCTATCTTGACAACCTAATTTACTAAAAATCAATACTAAAAGCGAAAAGTGTTTGATAAGCATCCAACTTCAGCTATGGTAAATCCCGAGGGACCCGACCCACCAGCATCCGCCAAATAACCTATCTTGACAACCTAATTTACTAAAAATCAATACGAAAAGCGAAAAGTGTTTGATAAGCATCCAACTTCAGCTATGGTAAATCCCGAGGGACCCGACCCACCAGCATCCGCCAAATAACCTATCTTGACTGACAAACTATTTACTGAGAATTAATACTAAAAGCGAAAAGTGTTTGATAAGCATCCAACTTCAGCTATGGTAAATCCCGAGGGACCCGACCCACCAGCATCCGCCAAATAACCTATCTTGACTGACAAACTATTTACTGAGAATTAATACTAAAAGCGAAAAGTGTTTGATAAGCATCCAACTTCAGCTATGGTAAATCCCGAGGGACCCGACCCACCAGCATCCGCCAAATAACCTATCTTGACAACCTAATTTACTAAAAATCAATACGAAAAGCGAAAAGTGTTTGATAAGCATCCAACTTCAGCTATGGTAAATCCCGAGGGACCCGACCCACCAGCATCCGCCAAATAACCTATCTTGACTGACAAACTATTTACTGAGAATTAATACTAAAAGCGAAAAGTGTTTGATAAGCATCCAACTTCAGCTATGGTAAATCCCGAGGGACCCGACCCACCAGCATCCGCCAAATAACCTATCTTGACAACCTAATTTACTAAAAATCAATACGAAAAGCGAAAAGTGTTTGATAAGCATCCAACTTCAGCTATGGTAAATCCCGAGGGACCCGACCCACCAGCATCCGCCAAATAACCTATCTTGACTGACAAACTATTTACTGAGAATTAATACTAAAAGCGAAAAGTGTTTGATAAGCATCCAACTTCAGCTATGGTAAATCCCGAGGGACCCGACCCACCAGCATCCGCCAAATAGCCTATCTTGACAACCTAATTTACTAAAAATCAATACGAAAAGCGAAAAGTGTTTGATAAGCATCCAACTTCAGCTATGGTAAATCCCGAGGGACCCGACCCACCAGCATCCGCCAAATAACCTATCTTGACAACCTAATTTACTAAAAATCAATACGAAAAGCGAAAAGTGTTTGATAAGCATCCAACTTCAGCTATGGTAAATCCCGAGGGACCCGACCCACCAGCATCCGCCAAATAACCTATCTTGACTGACAAACTATTTACTGAGAATTAATACTAAAAGCGAAAAGTGTTTGATAAGCATCCAACTTCAGCTATGGTAAATCCCGAGGGACCCGACCCACCAGCATCCGCCAAATAACCTATCTTGACTGACAAACTATTTACTGAGAATTAATACTAAAAGCGAAAAGTGTTTGATAAGCATCCAACTTCAGCTATGGTAAATCCCGAGGGACCCGACCCACCAGCATCCGCCAAATAACCTATCTTGACAACCTAATTTACTAAAAATCAATACTAAAAGCGAAAAGTGTTTGATAAGCATCCAACTTCAGCTATGGTAAATCCCGAGGGACCCGACCCACCAGCATCCGCCAAATAACCTATCTTGACAACCTAATTTACTAAAAATCAATACTAAAAGCGAAAAGTGTTTGATAAGCATCCAACTTCAGCTATGGTAAATCCCGAGGGACCCGACCCACCAGCATCCGCCAAATAACCTATCTTGACTGACAAACTATTTACTGAGAATTAATACTAAAAGCGAAAAGTGTTTGATAAGCATCCAACTTCAGCTATGGTAAATCCCGAGGGACCCGACCCACCAGCATCCGCCAAATAACCTATCTTGACAACCTAATTTACTAAAAATCAATACGAAAAGCGAAAAGTGTTTGATAAGCATCCAACTTCAGCTATGGTAAATCCCGAGGGACCCGACCCACCAGCATCCGCCAAATAACCTATCTTGACAACCTAATTTACTAAAAATCAATACTAAAAGCGAAAAGTGTTTGATAAGCATCCAACTTCAGCTATGGTAAATCCCGAGGGACCCGACCCACCAGCATCCGCCAAATAACCTATCTTGACTGACAAACTATTTACTGAGAATTAATACTAAAAGCGAAAAGTGTTTGATAAGCATCCAACTTCAGCTATGGTAAATCCCGAGGGACCCGACCCACCAGCATCCGCCAAATAACCTATCTTGACAACCTAATTTACTAAAAATCAATACTAAAAGCGAAAAGTGTTTGATAAGCATCCAACTTCAGCTATGGTAAATCCCGAGGGACCCGACCCACCAGCATCCGCCAAATAACCTATCTTGACTGACAAACTATTTACTGAGAATTAATACTAAAAGCGAAAAGTGTTTGATAAGCATCCAACTTCAGCTATGGTAAATCCCGAGGGACCCGACCCACCAGCATCCGCCAAATAACCTATCTTGACTGACAAACTATTTACTGAGAATTAATACTAAAAGCGAAAAGTGTTTGATAAGCATCCAACTTCAGCTATGGTAAATCCCGAGGGACCCGACCCACCAGCATCCGCCAAATAACCTATCTTGACTGACAAACTATTTACTGAGAATTAATACTAAAAGCGAAAAGTGTTTGATAAGCATCCAACTTCAGCTATGGTAAATCCCGAGGGACCCGACCCACCAGCATCCGCCAAATAACCTATCTTGACAACCTAATTTACTAAAAATCAATACGAAAAGCGAAAAGTGTTTGATAAGCATCCAACTTCAGCTATGGTAAATCCCGAGGGACCCGACCCACCAGCATCCGCCAAATAACCTATCTTGACAACCTAATTTACTAAAAATCAATACTAAAAGCGAAAAGTGTTTGATAAGCATCCAACTTCAGCTATGGTAAATCCCGAGGGACCCGACCCACCAGCATCCGCCAAATAACCTATCTTGACTGACAAACTATTTACTGAGAATTAATACTAAAAGCGAAAAGTGTTTGATAAGCATCCAACTTCAGCTATGGTAAATCCCGAGGGACCCGACCCACCAGCATCCGCCAAATAACCTATCTTGACTGACAAACTATTTACTGAGAATTAATACTAAAAGCGAAAAGTGTTTGATAAGCATCCAACTTCAGCTATGGTAAATCCCGAGGGACCCGACCCACCAGCATCCGCCAAATAACCTATCTTGACTGACAAACTATTTACTGAGAATTAATACTAAAAGCGAAAAGTGTTTGATAAGCATCCAACTTCAGCTATGGTAAATCCCGAGGGACCCGACCCACCAGCATCCGCCAAATAACCTATCTTGACAACCTAATTTACTAAAAATCAATACGAAAAGCGAAAAGTGTTTGATAAGCATCCAACTTCAGCTATGGTAAATCCCGAGGGACCCGACCCACCAGCATCCGCCAAATAACCTATCTTGACAACCTAATTTACTAAAAATCAATACTAAAAGCGAAAAGTGTTTGATAAGCATCCAACTTCAGCTATGGTAAATCCCGAGGGACCCGACCCACCAGCATCCGCCAAATAACCTATCTTGACTGACAAACTATTTACTGAGAATTAATACTAAAAGCGAAAAGTGTTTGATAAGCATCCAACTTCAGCTATGGTAAATCCCGAGGGACCCGACCCACCAGCATCCGCCAAATAACCTATCTTGACTGACAAACTATTTACTGAGAATTAATACTAAAAGCGAAAAGTGTTTGATAAGCATTCAACTTCAGCTATGGTAAATCCCGAGGGACCCGACCCACCAGCATCCGCCAAATAACCTATCTTGACAACCTAATTTACTAAAAATCAATACTAAAAGCGAAAAGTGTTTGATAAGCATCCAACTTCAGCTATGGTAAATCCCGAGGGACCCGACCCACCAGCATCCGCCAAATAACCTATCTTGACAACCTAATTTACTAAAAATCAATACGAAAAGCGAAAAGTGTTTGATAAGCATCCAACTTCAGCTATGGTAAATCCCGAGGGACCCGACCCACCAGCATCCGCCAAATAACCTATCTTGACAACCTAATTTACTAAAAATCAATACTAAAAGCGAAAAGTGTTTGATAAGCATCCAACTTCAGCTATGGTAAATCCCGAGGGACCCGACCCACCAGCATCCGCCAAATAACCTATCTTGACTGACAAACTATTTACTGAGAATTAATACTAAAAGCGAAAAGTGTTTGATAAGCATCCAACTTCAGCTATGGTAAATCCCGAGGGACCCGACCCACCAGCATCCGCCAAATAACCTATCTTGACTGACAAACTATTTACTGAGAATTAATACTAAAAGCGAAAAGTGTTTGATAAGCATCCAACTTCAGCTATGGTAAATCCCGAGGGACCCGACCCACCAGCATCCGCCAAATAACCTATCTTGACTGACAAACTATTTACTGAGAATTAATACTAAAAGCGAAAAGTGTTTGATAAGCATTCAACTTCAGCTATGGTAAATCCCGAGGGACCCGACCCACCAGCATCCGCCAAATAACCTATCTTGACAACCTAATTTACTAAAAATCAATACTAAAAGCGAAAAGTGTTTGATAAGCATCCAACTTCAGCTATGGTAAATCCCGAGGGACCCGACCCACCAGCATCCGCCAAATAACCTATCTTGACAACCTAATTTACTAAAAATCAATACGAAAAGCGAAAAGTGTTTGATAAGCATCCAACTTCAGCTATGGTAAATCCCGAGGGACCCGACCCACCAGCATCCGCCAAATAACCTATCTTGACAACCTAATTTACTAAAAATCAATACTAAAAGCGAAAAGTGTTTGATAAGCATCCAACTTCAGCTATGGTAAATCCCGAGGGACCCGACCCACCAGCATCCGCCAAATAACCTATCTTGACTGACAAACTATTTACTGAGAATTAATACTAAAAGCGAAAAGTGTTTGATAAGCATCCAACTTCAGCTATGGTAAATCCCGAGGGACCCGACCCACCAGCATCCGCCAAATAACCTATCTTGACTGACAAACTATTTACTGAGAATTAATACTAAAAGCGAAAAGTGTTTGATAAGCATCCAACTTCAGCTATGGTAAATCCCGAGGGACCCGACCCACCAGCATCCGCCAAATAACCTATCTTGACTGACAAACTATTTACTGAGAATTAATACTAAAAGCGAAAAGTGTTTGATAAGCATTCAACTTCAGCTATGGTAAATCCCGAGGGACCCGACCCACCAGCATCCGCCAAATAACCTATCTTGACAACCTAATTTACTAAAAATCAATACTAAAAGCGAAAAGTGTTTGATAAGCATCCAACTTCAGCTATGGTAAATCCCGAGGGACCCGACCCACCAGCATCCGCCAAATAACCTATCTTGACTGACAAACTATTTACTGAGAATTAATACTAAAAGCGAAAAGTGTTTGATAAGCATCCAACTTCAGCTATGGTAAATCCCGAGGGACCCGACCCACCAGCATCCGCCAAATAACCTATCTTGACTGACAAACTATTTACTGAGAATTAATACTAAAAGCGAAAAGTGTTTGATAAGCATCCAACTTCAGCTATGGTAAATCCCGAGGGACCCGACCCACCAGCATCCGCCAAATAACCTATCTTGACTGACAAACTATTTACTGAGAATTAATACTAAAAGCGAAAAGTGTTTGATAAGCATCCAACTTCAGCTATGGTAAATCCCGAGGGACCCGACCCACCAGCATCCGCCAAATAACCTATCTTGACTGACAAACTATTTACTGAGAATTAATACTAAAAGCGAAAAGTGTTTGATAAGCATCCAACTTCAGCTATGGTAAATCCCGAGGGACCCGACCCACCAGCATCCGCCAAATAACCTATCTTGACTGACAAACTATTTACTGAGAATTAATACTAAAAGCGAAAAGTGTTTGATAAGCATTCAACTTCAGCTATGGTAAATCCCGAGGGACCCGACCCACCAGCATCCGCCAAATAACCTATCTTGACTGACAAACTATTTACTGAGAATTAATACTAAAAGCGAAAAGTGTTTGATAAGCATCCAACTTCAGCTATGGTAAATCCCGAGGGACCCGACCCACCAGCATCCGCCAAATAACTTATCTTGACTGACAAACTATTTACTGAGAATTAATACTAAAAGCGAAAAGTGTTTGATAAGCATCCAACTTCAGCTATGGTAAATCCCGAGGGACCCGACCCACCAGCATCCGCCAAATAACCTATCTTGACTGACAAACTATTTACTGAGAATTAATACTAAAAGCGAAAAGTGTTTGATAAGCATTCAACTTCAGCTATGGTAAATCCCGAGGGACCCGACCCACCAGCATCCGCCAAATAACCTATCTTGACAACCTAATTTACTAAAATCAATACTAAAAGCGAAAAGTGTTTGATAAGCATCCAACTTCAGCTATGGTAAATCCCGAGGGACCCGACCCACCAGCATCCGCCAAATAACCTATCTTGACTGACAAACTATTTACTGAGAATTAATACTAAAAGCGAAAAGTGTTTGATAAGCATCCAACTTCAGCTATGGTAAATCCCGAGGGACCCGACCCACCAGCATCCGCCAAATAACCTATCTTGACTGACAAACTATTTACTGAGAATTAATACTAAAAGCGAAAAGTGTTTGATAAGCATCCAACTTCAGCTATGGTAAATCCCGAGGGACCCGACCCACCAGCATCCGCCAAATAACCTATCTTGACTGACAAACTATTTACTAAAAATCAATACTAAAAGCGAAAAGTGTTTGATAAGCATCCAACTTCAGCTATGGTAAATCCCGAGGGACCCGACCCACCAGCATCCGCCAAATAACCTATCTTGACTGACAAACTATTTACTGAGAATTAATACTAAAAGCGAAAAGTGTTTGATAAGCATCCAACTTCAGCTATGGTAAATCCCGAGGGACCCGACCCACCAGCATCCGCCAAATAACCTATCTTGACTGACAAACTATTTACTGAGAATTAATACTAAAAGCGAAAAGTGTTTGATAAGCATCCAACTTCAGCTATGGTAAATCCCGAGGGACCCGACCCACCAGCATCCGCCAAATAACCTATCTTGACTGACAAACTATTTACTGAGAATTAATACTAAAAGCGAAAAGTGTTTGATAAGCATCCAACTTCAGCTATGGTAAATCCCGAGGGACCCGACCCACCAGCATCCGCCAAATAACCTATCTTGACAACCTAATTTACTAAAATCAATACTAAAAGCGAAAAGTGTTTGATAAGCATCCAACTTCAGCTATGGTAAATCCCGAGGGACCCGACCCACCAGCATCCGCCAAATAACCTATCTTGACAACCTAATTTACTAAAAATCAATACTAAAAGCAGAAAGTGTTTGATAAGCATCCAACTTCAGCTATGGTAAATCCCGAGGGACCCGACCCACCAGCATCCGCCAAATAACCTATCTTGACAACCTAATTTACTAAAAATCAATACTAAAAGCGAAAAGTGTTTGATAAGCATCCAACTTCAGCTATGGTAAATCCCGAGGGACCCGACCCACCAGCATCCGCCAAATAACCTATCTTGACAACCTAATTTACTAAAAATCAATACTAAAAGCGAAAAGTGTTTGATAAGCATCCAACTTCAGCTATGGTAAATCCCGAGGGACCCGACCCACCAGCATCCGCCAAATAACCTATCTTGACTGACAAACTATTTACTGAGAATTAATACTAAAAGCGAAAAGTGTTTGATAAGCATCCAACTTCAGCTATGGTAAATCCCGAGGGACCCGACCCACCAGCATCCGCCAAATAACCTATCTTAACAACCTAATTTACTAAAAATCAATACTAAAAGCGAAACTTTTCTAAGAATCGATTTTAGGTGTGAATTGAATATAAGTAGACCCCCAAAAACCCAACTCACCGCTTTCCGCTTTCTTGAGAACCGCATCTCGTACTCGATCTTTCCTCATCCTTCATGACGGTCGGTTGCTTCTCGATCCGCTTCTCTTGTGCACTGAAAAAGAAAACACTAATTTGTAAACTTAGTGAGCAAATAGGGAATATAAGTACGAGATAAATCACGGTTATGGGGATATCTCAAAGATAGTCAATATAAAGAGAAAATCGATGAGTCACCGTCCAGTACGGGAAAATAATGGACGACTGACCCAAGAAAATAATGTGAGGAGACTGGGGACAGTGGGAGGAGTCTAGAAAGAAAACCGTCATCTGCTGGTCTAATAGGATATTACATATAATGTGATTTCCCATGGAGATAAGGGTGCAGGTGGTTTGTATTAACATTAATGAGACAATAGGACAGTGTTTTTCTGACCTCATTTGGACTGGCGGCGTGAGCTATTCGTCATCCTCTGTTAGATTTCCCAGAAAGATAAGTGACAGATGGCTGCCAGGTCGTGTGAAGAACAATGAGAACAGAGGTCGACTTTTTCACATTATTGATTAATGACTCGCTCACACCTGTCCCTATGAGTATTATTTGCGGACCGCTCGCCGGTAAAACGTTCGAGGTAAAAATGAGGGGGTCAGAAGAATAGAAAGAAAGTATACTGTTTTTGATAATATTTGATACGAGTATCTGTAACTTTTCATCGAGTTCTATTATGATGAAGTCTGATAACTTCTGTCAGATTGATTATGTGCTAGGGGTTCTATCGTATCTTGACTTATCTTCTGATGCACCATTTCGAAATTTGTCTTCACGATGACCTAGTCCCGAAAATCCGAAATTCCATATATTTTCATGATGATAAAAAAAGTGCGGAATCAAAAGAAATTGCTGCAAAACCAACGTGAACGGTGCCAAAACGTCACGCCTGAGGCAAAATTCACAAAATTTTCAGTTTTTACTGCATATTTATTGATTTCGACTATGAAAAAATTGAAAAACCGAGTTTCCGAAATTTCCCGTAGTAGATCAGAGACATACTCGTTGAGATCTACATTTTGGTATATTTTTCAGCACATGATAATACGTTTCAAGCGAGTTACGCGCCCGTGTCGGCATCAACAACTTTTTTTTCAGACCGCCGACGCAGTCGCCCTTCTCTCGGATGGAATGCCCTACTCCTCTGGCTTCGGCTCCACCAGTGCCAACCTCACCTGCAACTCTCAATCCCAATGGATCGGAAGAACCTCCACCGCAATCACATCTCTCGCGTGTGGACACAAGAATGCCGCTACAACTCGTTCTCTCTCGACAACTCTCGCCCCGACTGGTCAATGCACTTCTTGTGGAAATATGGTGGCTGTCTCCATGGCTGGCGCTATCTCTAACAGCTATGACGGCATGGTCATCATGGATCACTTCATCAGTCCTGTGACCGGATGTCGTACTGTAACAGTCACTTGTGCTCCAACAGTCTCCACTGAAAATGCCACGTTGTTCTTTAACTCGGACCCGATTGAAACTGGAATGGCTAGTCATGATTTTGAGTTGACTTGCTCCTCGACAGGAACGTGGATCTATGAATCAACTACAGTCAACAATGTGGGATGTCTGATCTCCACTGGAACCGGAGTCGCCACTACAGTCACCACCCAAGCGCCTGTCACAAATCCATCCAACAATTTGTGCTCTCAATGCTCACGTCTTCCAGTCGTCAGCACCACAAACACTGCATATAAAGATGGATTCACAACACTGGTCACTACGTTGAATGCTTTCGGATGTAGTGTAGTGACAATGATGTGTGAGACAACTGTGGTAAGCTTAATGAGGAAAAATGTCATTTTTTCAAAAATAAAACGGCAGTTTTTGAGATTTCATAACTATCTCATATCAAATTGCATTAACTTGAACTTACATGCATTTTGTGGATCATATCTCAATCTTCATTTTTGCAGTTTAAAGTTTTCTGATAGCTCTTCACGTTCTTGAGATACACGGCTTTGAAGTTACCTTCCTGAAACTGTGAAGAGGAAGAGACGCAAAGAAGACAGCTGCTCTCGTTTCTCTGCGTCTCTCATCCCCTTATCAATTTTGAGGTTCTGTATCTTAAAACCTAGAAGAGCTATCAACCAATTTCCAACTACAAAAATCTAGCCTTGGGTTTGATCTCCATATCCTACATAAATTTACATTGATTCCAGCCCACAAACATGGCTGCAATCGTGCTCAACCAAGTGAACTACATGGAAACGGCAATCGGAATGGCCAACTACTCGGATTTCTCCTGTAACTCGCAAGGACAATGGACAAGTCCTCCAGGGATTGTCACGGCAGTCAGTTGTGTGCAGTACTCAACAGCAGATCCAACGACAGCTGCAGCATCTCTCTGCTCTCAATGCCAACAGCTTCCACTTGTGAGCACCGGATTGGCATTCCCCGATGGAATCGCAACAATGACGTATTCACAGAACTCGGCAGGCTGTAGAGTTGCAACAATGACGTGTCAAGGAGTGATGGTTAGTTTTGATCTAGAAATTTATAAAAATATATTTCAAATTGTTTCAAAAATTTCAGTCGAACAACGTCGTTTCCATTGTCGCTAATGACACCACGTTCTTGGATTATGCGCCCGGTTCCGTCAACTACTCATTCACCTGCAACTCACAAGGAAAATGGACAGCTTCATACTCACTTCTAGTATCATCCGTCAGTTGTATCATTCAAACAGACGGTGGAATCACTGGAACCACGCCACGAGTCACAACAACAACCACCAAATCCTACGAAATGTGCAACTCATGCTCAGATTTCCGACCGAAAGTCATGGGAACAGGAACGGCTTATGATGGAATGATAGTGATCAATCAGTACAGAGACCGCGCCACAAATTGCAGAAAAGCCACAATCGATTGTGCGACGACGATGGATTACGAGACAGCAGAGTTGTATTTGGATGACCAGAGGATTAGCGCATCGGGACGTGTGGAGGTGGAGTTGGAGTGTTCGGATGATGCAGTTTGGGTGTATAATGGAAAAGAGTTCGCGACGACGTCTTGTTTGATCTACAGTGAGTTTTATAGTTAGAGCGGATCGGTAATGACGCCGCGGGCCGGGAAAAAAGCCCTGAAACGCTAAAAACGCCTAAAAACGCTGAAAACGTAATAAAGGCCAAAACAACGCAAAAAAGCCTAAAAACGTTAAAAACGGCAAATAACACAAAAAAACGTTCAAAAACGACAAAAAAACACCCAAAAAACGCCATAATAGTCAAAAAACGGAAAAAATGGCCAAAAACGCAAAAAGACCAAGAAACGCCCTAAAACGCAAAATGGCCAAAAAAGGCAAAAATACCAACAAAAAAAGCATTTTAGGCCGGTCCGTAGTAGGTCACAGACGTAGAACTCGTCGAGATCTATATTTTGGTATATTTTTCAGCCCATAACATTCCGTTTTAAGCGAGATACGCGTAGAAACGTCATGAGTCGCTACTCAGTGAATTTGACCCATTTCCAGACACCACAACCACCACTGGCAAGAAACGAAGAAAGCGTCAAGCTGGAACAGGACTCACCGCTTGTCAATCATGTGGAAATCTTCCAATGACATCCCTCTACTCTTTCTATCCATACATGAACGGATTCTCCTCAATCTCAATAGACGACACTTCTTCGTGTATGACGGCTGTGGGCACTTGTGAAGGAGTCAGCGAAACGAATACGGTAGCGTGGATTGCATCTGGAACGATTCTCTCTAGTGGAACCGATATCGTCAACATGACATTCACTTGTAACTCGTTGAGCACTTGGCAAACATCCACTGGAAGTGTGTTCTCCTCGTTGTCGTGTGGAAGACAGTATGCAACAACTACAGTAGCCACTACTACGGTAGCCTCTCAAGCTCTAAACTGCCCGAATCTCATCGCAGCACCATTGAGTTCCACTGAGCTTGGAGCGAATGAATCGAATGGACAACTGATTTTGGATCACTATATTGATACGACTGTAATGGCAAGAGAAGTGACTGTCACTTGTTATGGAAGTTCTGCAACAGATAACACCACAATATCATTCAATGGAGGATCCAGGACAATGAGTGGAACAGGACAAATAGAATTGACAATGACTTGCAGTGCGAGTGGACAATGGATGAGAAACGGAATCGGAGTCGAGACAGTCGCTTGTATAGTAATCACCCCACCTGGAGCCACTATCCCCATCACTACAACTATCCCAACGACACCCACAACGTCTGCTGGCTCGTTGCCAAGTACCAACTGTGCCAGGAATGTGATGTTGACTATCCCAACTGGATACAATGCTGGATACCTGTCAATGAACACTATCTCCACCGAGACCTCGTTGCAAGTGGTGATGAGTTGTGCAGCGCCAACTGGCATTACGGAATCAATGCTACTGAGTTCATCTGGAGCGATTTCAACATCTGGAGCACCGACAACCAACATGACACTCTCCTGTAACTCTGCGTCTCAATGGGTTGTCTTTTCTACAAGTGGAACTGGAATCGATGTGGGAACAGTGATTACTAGCATTGCATGTGTTGTAGCCATCTCACCAACGACCACTTTGGTCCCTGCAACTGTTCCAGCTGGATGTCAACTTTGCTCTAATCTACCTGCAATTGGATTAGAATCCAACCAACTCGATGCAAATGAACGGAATGGACAATTCATATTGGATCATGTCACCACTGTCACCGCGTGTCGTGTAGTCTATCTCTCATGTGCTGGAAGTTCGGCATCTGAAAATTCGACGATTCTATTCAACGGAGGGTCTCAGACAATGAGTAATCAAGGAATCACATCAACTGTTCTCACTTGCACTGCAGCTTCCACTTGGGATTGGTACGGTAGCTCAATTGGATATGCGTCGTGTAAGGTGGCAGACAGAGCGCTCACCACAACTACGACTGCACCGATTTCATTGACAACGACGGCTTACGTGGTGCCAGGAGATACGGGATTGGCTTGTAGTAGATCAAGTTTAGTGAATCCATTGATTGAAGGAGATGCTGGCGCGTATTTGGTGTTGGACACGAAGATTGTCAATGGAGGATTGTCGACTACTTTGTCATGTGCTGCGCCGGATGTAAGTTTTAGTTGATAGATAAAAATCTCTTTAAATAGCTTAAATCACAAGCTTTAATTCTATAGTTGACAAATTTTTTGTCGTAAGGAGATATATGGTAATAAGGTTTTTTCCTGAAAATGGTCAATTTCAAGAGCGCGTCACTGTCTCGCAACAAAAAATAATTTATTAATGTTTATATGGTTGTATAGATCAAGTCTAGAGCTACATTTTTGTAGTTCAAAACTTTTTGATAGCTCTTCTATGTTTTGAGATACAGAGCCTCAAAGTTAAGCAAGGGGAGGAGAGACGCTGAGAAACGAGAGCGGCTGCTTTCTCTGCATCTCTTCCTCTCCCCTGTCAGGAAGGTAACTTCAACGCCGCGTATCTCGAGAACGTGAAGAGCTATCAAAAAGTTGTTAACTGCAAAAATGAAGCTCTATTTACGATCTATACAATGAATATAAATTTAGAACGTTTTGACAGTTTTTTATAACTAATCAAGCAACAGAAAAAGAGCGTTAATAATTTTCTCGCGACGTCTCTTTCTTTGAAGCGTCATATCTCCAAAGCTTAATATGCTATCACAAAATTGTCAACTGCAAAGATGTAGCTTTAGACTTTTTCTACATTTTCATAAAAAATTGAAGTATATTTGACAATAAGTAACTTGTGGCATCGCGCTCAAAGCTCCTGCACCATTAAATTTTACCTCTTATCTTCAAAGGCTCATATCTCAAAAGCCAACACCGCTATTTAAAAGTTGTCAACTACAAAAATGAAGAACGTGAAATTTCACACATTTTATTAGTTGACAAATTTCTGATAGCTCTGCTAGGTTTTGAGATATAACGTTCCAAACATCGCCCTCCAAAATAAGAGACGCAGAGAAGTCAGACATCCTCGTTTCTCTGTGCCCTCTACTTGAGCGGTACCTAACTTTAACCGCTTATATCTCAAAATCGAGAAAAGCTATCAAAAAGTTGTCAACTACAAAAATGAAGATCTAGACTTGATCTACACGCTCATATAATTTTCACCTAGTTTCAAGACTCCGCCCCTCATAAACCTCTTCATATTCCAGGACTCAAGCACCGCAGTGCTCACGAACGGCGATGGAAGTGTACTCGGTCAATCAAGCAACGGATTGATCAACATGACACTGACATGCAATTCCAACTCCCAATGGGTCATCTCAGCAATCAGCGCGTCCACAACAGGAAGTTCTGCAGTGTTGGGAACAGTTTTGGACGATTTGAAGTGTGGAGAAATACGTGAGTTTTTTTTCTTTTTTTGGAGATTCATTTCATTTTTTCAGCAAGTCCAACAACTACAACCACCGTAGCCACCACAACAACACCAAGTGGATCCTGTCAGAACTGTCCGAATATGCAAGCCATCGCCCTCACATCATCACAACTTGTTGTCAATGGAGCAACCAATGGACAACTCCTGTTGAGTCACTCTGTAGATCAGTCGAGTAAATGTAGGATAGTTGTCATCAAGTGTAGAGGAGATAATGTAAGTTGTTGAAAGCATACTTGCAAACCGGGCTAGATTGCTTAAAACGCAATCTTATGAGCTGAAAAATATACCAAAATGTAGATCTCGGCGAGTTCTACGTCTATGATATAATACCGGCCGGATTTTTGCGTTTTTTGGCACTTTTTCCCGGCCCGCGACTCAACACCGATCCGTCATCGGGCCCGTATCAGGTCACGGATATAGAGCTCGCCGAGATCTACATTTTGGTATATTTTTTCACCCCAAACGAGTTAAGGCTCGGCCCGTTTTAGCCTGGTTGACAAGTATGGTTGAAAGCAAGCTCGATTGATAAGAAAATCGGAAAAATTTTTCCAGACAAACCAAAACGCCACCATCTTCTTCAACGCCAACGGTCAATCCCTGTCAGCTCAATACGGTCAAGTGGCCACCTCCATGGCATGTTCCCCATCAAATATCTGGCAGAGAAATGGAGTGCAAATCGATGGAGTCGCTTGTATGATCACATCAGTCGTCGGAGCAACTTCCACCTCTCCTGCTCCCATCACAACTCTGGCTCCATCCTCTACGACTCAAAGCTCCAACGGACCATCCGCCAACTGTAACACCGGCTTCACCACCGCCATCTCCGCACCTGGCTACACCGCCGGCTTCATGACAGTCGACACGAAGACGTCTGGCTCCACGATGACCGCTGACGTGACATGCGCCTCGCCGGTCACCTCACAAACCGCCGCTCTCCTAGACTCGAGTAACACACAAGTGTCGTCTGGCGTCGGCACGACATTCATGACTCTAACGTGTAATTCGAATTCCCAATGGGTGACGCCTAGTGGAACGGTGATTAGCTCGTTGAGTTGTGGAACTGTAGCGCCGGCGACGACGCCACCGACACCCACGACAGTGGCTACAGTTCCGACTACAGTAACGGTGAGTATATGCGCTCAAATGTACAGTACCGCTCGATAGAATATGAACTTTCGGTTTTTTGACCATAACTTGTTTCAAATTGGTCGGATTGAACTGAAACTTCGAGAACATATTCAAAACTCTACAATGAATATTTTCCCAACGTTTCAGCGCAATCCGAATAATTTGAAACAAGTTATCGTCAAAAAATAAACGCTCATATCCTTGTGAGCTATACTGTACATACTAGGCATCCAAACCAAAACAAGGTCAGTAGATCAAATTTTGTCCGTATTGGGGAAGGGGGGTAATTTGATAAGACTTCTGTCCAACAATGCCATATTCTCCGATCGCACTCCAAACCGCTCTATTGATTATCTCTAATAGTACTACGACTACATTCACGAATATACCTGGAACTAACCAAAAAATTATTACGGGACTTAATGTCACGGATTTGGCGACGAATGTGCCTTCCAAATTACTGGTTTCTAATTTTTTCAAATCCCCCTCGTAACTTCCTTCATTTTTGACGTTCACAAAATCTGAAAACAGATTCAGAATCCTTATAATTTCAGCTTTCTATTCATATAAAACTCGGGTATGCTAGACATCCGGACACCTCGGACACACAGACAGACGCCACAGGCTATTTGGAGTGTTCTGTCGACTTCAAGGATTACTGTTGTCTGTCTCTGTGTCTAGCTGTCCGGATATCGCAAAATTTATATATCTAAAAAGCTAAGGTTATGAGAATTCAGAATCTGTTTTCAAATTTTGAATCGGTCGAAAATAAGCGGAGTTACAAGGATTCAAAGTGAGTCGATGACAGACCAACCAACAGAAAATCCGTTCCAGACCCCATCCACCGCAGCCGCTGGCGACTGCTCAACAGCCACGTGGAACGCTTGGCAGGAATGGTCGACGTGCACGGACACGTGTGGATCGTGTGGAAGTCAACAGAGATTCCGAAGTTGTAACAAACCGCTAGACACGTGTACATGCACTGGGTAAGGTTTACAGAGGGAAACAACTGATATTGCTAATGCGCTCTATTAGACATCATTTAAAATAGTATGTTTGAAAAGCTGAAGATGTGAGGATTCCGAATATATACTTAGATTTTCGAAAAAGTAAAAACTGACAGAGTTACGCGTGTTTGAATGTAGGGCATCGTCAGTCTGCTCACTCCGGGGAAGTTAGAAAACCGGCTAGGGAAAACGCGTTATATTGCAAACCAAACAAGAAAATTATATGAAAGGAAAGCTTTAGACGTGGAGATTCTGAATCTGTTTCTAAATTTTGGAAAAACTTAAAACAAGCGGTATTGCATTGTTTTGAAATCATGCAATTGGCGTTCCTTGGTTGTTGGAAGTTGGAAGAGCGCTTGGCCAAAAGTTGTGTATCTCAGTTCATTTTGACGCTAGAAAAGTTTTGGAAATAGTTTTGAAATCTTCAAGTTTTGCCCTTTTTAACAATATAAAATATCCTCAAATTGTGTATTATTACAATGCTAATTCATGCAGTTTTTCCTCTTTGCGTTTTTTTACTTCAACAATTTTTCAGCTGAAAGTGGCTATTTTTGAGACCGTCTTTAACGATAACATAGTATAAGTTATGTTTTCAAATTTGAATTTTTTAAATAGTTCGGTTCTAGATCTTCGCTTCTGCTGTTGAAAACTTTTTTCTAGCTCTTATAGTTTCCGAGATATGCGCCTTCAAAAATTCGCAAAATAGTGAAAAATGGGAAAACCTGTTATCTTGCAAGCCTTATATCTCTTCAGGGAAAAACCGTACAAAAAAGTGGTCAACTACAAAAATGGAGCTCTAGACTTGCTCTTTACAACCCATAAATCTAAATTTTTCAGAACCGCCTACGAAAAGGAGTACTGTAACCTGGCAGTGTGCAAATTCCCACGTGCCTCATGCTGCGACGGCTTCACACCTCACTCGTCGGGCGGCACATTCGTCTGTCTAACATCTTGACATCTAAATTATAACGTGTTTGTTTTATTTCGATGATGATGATGAAAAAGAGAAGAATTCTGTTAGTGTTTGAACTGTTTGAATCCTCCTTGCTATTTAAGAACAAAGTACTAGACCTCATTTCTCCTTTTTTTCTTTTTGAATGTGTGAATTGGCAGACGACTACTAGACAAATATATCTCGGCGCGGTGGTTATTTAAATTTAGCCCGTTTTCTAGCTAAACAAACATTGGTTAACTGGTTTTTATTGGTCAAGTTTCAAGTTTTTAGACACCTTGAACTAACACCTCATTTTACGGTGTTAGCCATTTATGGCCATGTCTTCCCACCAGTATTTTTTAAGTTTATTAACTTTTATTCTTATTTTTTGCGTTGATTTTAGTAGTCAGGTAATCCGAAAAAAAGAAAAAGGTTTTTTTGTAATTCAAAATTTTAGTGCTTTTCTCTTGGTTGTTTCGGTGGATTCGGAGGCGGCGGCTGCGGTTCGTCATGCCTTCTGGGATTATGCTTTCAGACACCGATGGTTGGTTTTTTGTTTTATTTTCAGATTTTCGCAAAAAAAAAACTTTCCAAAAAGAAAAAAAAAGTTTTGGCCGAGAGTGGAATCGAACCCGGGTTGCTCGGGGCAAAAGTCTATCTCGTTAACCCCTCGGCCACGCGCGCACAAAGAACTTCATGATGAAAGGAATATATCAAGCTGCCGCGCGTCTCTTTCAATAAGGAATTTTTTCAGATCCAACCCATCGGATGTGGCTGCGGAGCTGGCTTCATGTGTATACGTGGAGGTTGTGTAGCCCGAGCAGCAGCTGCCGGAACGAAGACATTCAGAGATGAGTCCTCAAGACCGCCCGACCTTAGCACAGTGAGTTTTTTCTACTTATTTTCCAAATTTATCACTGAAATTTCAAAAATTTCAGACGCCCGACGAGCACTTTGCCACGTGTTGCTCGCTTCTAGAAGTTCCCGATTCTTGTAATGATCTCTGCTCGTATTCCACGTATTCTTCTGAAGAAGTGAGTGCAGTACTCCTTCAACAATCCACGTGTCCTGTCACTGCTATTCGGAAGATTCATTTTTGTGCGGCAAGAGGCACGAATCATACGGAATGCTGCATGAAATCATTTGTTCCAATGCATTGTCACTCGTTTTGCGATCAGGTTTGATTGAAGTCTAGAAGAATTCTGAAAAGGTATTTAGAGTTTTAGAGTCAAGATAAAGATGTCAGCGACCTGTCGATTGCCCATTTGCAGTGCGTACAACATTTCAATGACATAAAGTCTTGCTTTGTTGAGCATGCAAACTCGGAGTACTTTGAAGGATTCAGTGAAGATAGCCAATCTGCACAGGAGAATCAAGAAACAAGTTTGAGGTCTAGTTTCTAATTATAACAATTTCTTTCTAGCTTACTAGGCGCTGATGTTTTTCTGAATGAAGGTTAACTTTCCTCAAGATAAGACATAATTTATTGAAATGATACCGGATCCATTATAAACAATAGAAAACAATTTATTCTTTCCGACTCAGGAGTAAACAACAGGAATAAATGGCAAATACACCGGTCTGTATGGAAACACCAGTTTACTTGAAAATCTTTCCTTGGTTGAATTTCTTGCCTCCGAAGTCTCCCTCCCAGAGAAGGTACTCGTTGACTTCCTTCTTGGTGGCCTCGGATTTGGGGTCGAGCTTGGTCCAGGTGTATGATTCGTAGTCAACCTGAAAATTGTTGCTTACAGATTAGAGGTAATCGCCCATAAATTGAACAACTCCAACGAGAAGAAGCTCTGATATTCGAAAAGTGTAACTCTGTATATATGTTCCATATATACAAATGACTACCTTTCGGACATCGATGTGCTCACAATAATTACTAACCTGCCAGTCTGGGCTGAGCTCGAAGGCGAGTTTGTCTCCCTTCCACACCCAGATTCCGGAGATGGTGGAGTTGTTGTCAGTTCCGAAAAGGATCATGGATGCGAAAGCGTTCTTCTTAAGCTTCTCCAGTCTTTGGTACATTCCGTTGATAAGATTACAGCTCATGAAAGCAAGAGTGAGATCTTCTGGGTACTTGTACTCGCACTTCCAGATCGACCAGGTCTCGGCGTCGAAGTTCTCCCAGAAGTGTGGGATGGCCTTGGTGGCGGTGTCTTCGTTGGAGTAAGATCTCTTGAAGTTATCCAAAACGAATGTTCCCTTTGGCATCTCTGCGAATGGATCCTTGGCCTTCTCCTCCTTTGGCTCATCATCCTCTGGTTGAGCAGCAGCGGCGGCTGGAGCTGGCTTGGCCTCCTTCTTTGGCTTCTCGGCCTTTGGAGCGGACTTGGCAACCTTGGCGCTGAGCTCGGTGAACTTGGCCTCTAAAAACAAAATTATTAGAAATCTGGAGAAAAAAGTGACGAAAAGCGGACACATTTTTCTAATTTTGATTGTGTGGGACAAAAACTAAGGTGATTAAGTATTGACTGCGGGAATAATCCCGTAAACGACCAGTGCATAATCTCCAACTCTCAGTCCCATGAAAAACGCGCCGAAAAAAGGAGAAACAAAAACTGTTTCGAACCAAAAACGGGATGCATTATTCTTGATCTTCCACCACTGTAACGCCTGCTAACCGGTTGGCTAGCCTGCTGACTTCGCAGTGGAACCTATTTCAGCACAAAAACTATAACTTACGGTTGAATTGGGCAACAGATGTGGCAAGAGCGACCTCTCCGAGGACTTCCTTCACGGCTGGCTGGTTGATAACAGTTCTGAACCAACGAGTGACGTTGACGATAGACTTTCTGGCGCTAGCGTCGAGGACGTGTTGAAAAGCTGGGAGGAGATCAAGAGCGACGGAAACATCAGCAAGGGAAAGACGCTCTCCAACCAAATAGGTCTTCTTGACGAGAACGCGGTCGAGAACTTGGAGTTGTCCATTGAGTTCATTCTTGTAGTGCTCAACAGTCTTCTTATCGAAGTTAGCGGCCGATACGGATGGGAGGACGTATCCGAGAACAGCTGGGAGAAGGTATCCCTCGGCGAATTGAAGCCATTGAACGGTTTCGGCGTTGGCGGAAGCTCCGGTCAAGTGAAGTCCGATGGACTCAGCTCCGAAGAGAAGAGCATCTCCCTCGAATGCTGGGGTCTGAAATTCTGAACTTTGATAGTTCTAACGTCTTCGTACTACTGACATCTAAATAAATTAAAACGTACAACTCCGAGTGGGAATTTGTCAGCTGGAGCAGAGTCTCCGGCAAGAGTGACGGTCTTGTTGGCGAGTTTTGCAGCAATCAGAACCTTTTGGGTTCTGAAGTTGTCTTTGTTTCCATACAGCTTCTGAAAACAATGAAAATTAAGATGTGAATACATAAATTTGAAAATAACAGCGATATTTACGAAAAATTGCGCAATTTTCGCAATCGGCCTAAACTTTTTTCGTGCAAAACTTCATTATTTCAGTCAAAAACATGATATATACATTTTTAGATTTATAAAATTTTTTATTAAACTTACTCCGGTCATGATGTCACCAACGAGTCGGAGAATCTAGTGAAGCGACGCTCAAAAGCAGAGGCGCTTGAAAAGAGTGCCGTTCGTCGTCGAAAAAATCAACGAGAAAGTGTGCGTGGGTGCCCCTGGCAGGCTGCCAGTGTACAAAACATAGGGGCGCTACGCAGTTCCCCGGTCCACGTTTGCAGCGCCCGTTTTTACCGCATTTCGGCGCCAAAAATTGTGTTTTAAATTTAATTTTTAAGAAAATAAAGTGTTTCGAAGCGAAAAAAATAGTTTTGACACTAAATTTTTGTTTTCAGATGAGTTTTACTAACATTAAAAACCTGGAAAACAACGGTATTCAAAAAATATGCATCGATTCGTCCGGAAATGACAAAGAATTTGTGAGAAATTGAATTTTAAAAAATAAAATCGCACAAAATGAATGAATTTCAGGTTTACGTTTGCGACAACGAAAGAAATGTACTGAAATTCAACAAACAGTCACTGTTATCCGACGAAAAACCGGAAGTAATCGAGATTCCCGACGCAACAACTTCCTCCATCGCCTGGTTCGGAGATAATATTTGTTTCGGATACCGAAAAGTGGATTTCATTAAAGGATCCCAACAGCAAACGGTGGGACTCGCGAAAAATGGAAAATTCGACGAAGAAAAGATTTCGAATCCACTGGAATTCGAAATGGATGTCACTTCAGTTGACGTTAATGAGGAGAATGTTGTGGGTGGATCGAGTGATTACGCTGTGAAACTCACTAGTCTAAAACATCCAGATGCTGAATGGAAAAGACGAACTCTTGAAGCAGAAATTCTTTGTGTCAAATTGGATCCAAAAAACGAATTTGTGGCGGTCTCCACTGTGGACGGCAATGTAACCATCATCAGCATCGACTCATTCTCAATCGCTCACACTCTTACAAACGTCTTTCCGAAATTTGAAACTATTGAGTAATCATTAATAACGATATTATAATTAATATGTATTTTTTTCCCAATTTTAGTGTTTCCAACGCGCGAATTCAAATCTCATGGTCTAAAGACGGGTCTTCTCTGTTTGTTCCATCGAAAGATTGTGTGAAATCATTCCGACGAGACGAATGGGAGGCATCTGGAACATATCGACTGAAAGATGAAGAAAAAGCAAATTTCTCTGTCACCACGGTTTCCCCTTGCGGAAATTATTTAGCCGCTTCCACAATGGATAATCAAGTTGTTATCTGGAATTGTACGGATCGGTAGGGTCTCAAAAACGAAAAATTTTAAAAATTTTGGATTTCAGAAGCGTTTTGAGCAGTGAAAAGTTCGAAAGAAACGCCCGCGGAGTCACTATTATCACTTCTATCGAGTTCTCGCCGTTTGCAGCCTACCAGTTGATAGTCGCCGACTCAAATGTAGTTTTTTCTTGAAATATCACTCACAACATAAATTTTCAGCGCGGAATCTGTGTATTCAATGCATTTGAAGACACAAACTCAGCGGAAGCACTGGCTGAATCGAAAAATGAGAAAAACGCTTTAAATTCAAATGACAGCGACGACGACGATGATGATTCTATCATTCTGAATCGAACAGCAGTGAGAAAAGATGATTTATTCAATGATGAAGCTATGGAAGACGATGATGAGGCTACTCGAATGTCCTCCGATATCGGCGCCATCAAGCGACAATACAATTTTGATAACCAAAATCTCGATGGTCTCGAGGAATTCGGTTTCCAACTCGGCGAACCAGAGGCGATGCCTGGCAGCTCAAATGCTCCTCAAATTCATCAAATTCCAATGTATTCCGAGCCTCCAGCACCGAAAAAAGTGTTGATTCCTGAAAGATTTGTGTGTAATAGCAGCGCGCCGGTCGATCCAGAAGCGACGCAACGCTTTTTGAAGTATAATCGATTTGGTATCGTGCGGAGCTATGTGAATGATGCGAATAAAGTCTCCACGTTAGATGTAAGCTCTCTTTTTCTCTATTATTTTCAGTTTTTGACCTATTTTCGCTATTTTCCACAATTTTTTCGGTAAATTATTGTGAAAACAGCGAGAATAGGTCAAAAAACTGTAAAAAACTGTGTTTTTCAATAAAATTCCACCGATTTCCCCCTGTTCCAGATCGAATTCCACGACAAAAGTATCCACGGTGATATTCATATCGATAACTTTGAAATTGGCTACGAACTCGCTGATATCTCATTGAAAGTTGTCGCATTGGCAAGCCTAGAAAACCGAAAAAAGGAAAAAGAGCTGGACAAAGCTGAAGATGAATTAGAGGATCTTGACACCAATGACACCCCTAAAGAGAAAAAAGGCACCAGCATTCTCCACGTCATCCCAATTCAAGCATTCGATGGCCATCGGTGGACAATGACTTTGCCACGTGGCGACGGCTGTCTTGATGTGCTTTGTTCCAGCACTCAAATCGTGGTGCTCACCAAGAAACGAAATATTCGAGTATTCACTATTGGAGGAATTCAAAGACAGATTTTCACTCATCCCTCACCGATTCTCACCGCTACTTGCTTTGAGAATCGAATCGCGATTGCGTCTGTTGCTGGATCAGAGTTCTACGAGCAGAAGAAGACACCACAGTGGAGATTTGAGGTTACGGAGTACTCGCTGGACCAGAAATCGTGGTACCGGGAGTCTAGAAGTCGTGGCGCTACTGGAGCAATCACTCGAATCGATGTGCCAGTGGAGACTGGAGAACAAATGGATTGGTTGGCGTATTCCAGTCAAGGGAAGCTTGCTGTAATGGATTCCGCTTACAATGTGCATGTTCTGTCGGCTCCTGGTCTATGGGTTCCAGTATTCCAAGGATCTTCTATTCTTCGTGCCAAATCTGATGGAATCTTCCCGTTGGCTCTCACAGCGAAGGAATTCCGTTACATATACTGCCGGGGATCTCGCTCTCCGATTGTCAGTGGTATCAATGCACCGACTACAATTGAGTGGAAAGTTCCGTTCTGTCAACCTGAAAGTGCTCGAACTGAAATGGAGCAGAATCTGTTCCTTAACGAGTTGTCGCTTGCAGATGCGATTTTGGAGCGTAATGGAGATAGAAGTGAGAATGAAACGAAGAAGTTGACGGCCACAATCGTTCGACTTTTCGCATTCCTTACTAAATCTAATGCTGATGGACAAGCCGCCGAAATCGCTTCCCTCGTCTCTGCCAGCTCTGCGAAAACCATCCAAAGTCTGTGCAATTATGCTAGCAAATGCAAGAAAATTGCGTTGGCGGATAAGGTTGCAGAAATTGGACGGAGAATGACGGAGGACGGAGAGGATGATCGTGGATTTGATGACGACACCGAAATTCGACCAGCGAAGCGAATCGCGTTGGCAGCTCGGGGAAAGAAAGTGAGGAAAGTGGCGAGTCCAGTGGAAGAAGAGCAGAAGGAAGAGCAGAAGGAAGATGAGGATAATGAGGAAGAGGATATGTCCTCTCGATACAATACAAATCTAGATATCTCAATGTCGTCACAACCGGTGCAACCATTGGAGCGACTCGCGAAGAATCCATTTGCAAAAGGTTCGTCAGGAGAGAACTCCACGTCTTCAACTCAAGCGTCATTGTCGATTTTCGATCAACTTGAAACGGTCGCGACGGATCAGCGGAAGCGTACCCTTGAACCTGCGGCGACTTCGAACCCAACTGCTCGAAAGCAAGCGAAGCTGAAGTTTGGAGTTTCCGAGGAGAAGAAGAAGACGTCGGCGAAGCCAAAGGAGAAGTCACAAATCAACGATGAAAATGGAGAAGAGAATAAGAAGGTGGAAGAAAAAGAAGCGCCGGTGAAAAAGAGGTACAACTTTTGTATTTTCATTGAAAAATATTGGTTATTTTCAGTGTGAGCCCATACGATATGTGGCTGTCGGAATCGAAAAGCGATTTGCGATTCGACTTTGATGGAGATGACGCTGATTTTGCAAAGTTCTGCATTCAAAAATTCCGTGCTCTCAGTAAAGACCAGAAGGAGGAATGGAAGGCGAGAGCTGTGGCAGCCGCTCTAAACTAGAAATTTATTTTGTTACATTTTTCCTTTCTACTTTTGTACCATAAAAACTTCAACACTCTAATTCGTGTTTTCGAAAGTTTTCAAGTGCACCACAAAGAGCGCTCAATCTTGTGCCCATCTGCGTCTTCAATTCTCTCGTTTCACTTTCAATTCAAGGGGGGAAGTGAAAAGGAAAGAGTTGGAGGAGCCGCTCCGGAGTGAAGAGCCCCTTCTCTTCTCGAAGGTCCCCCCCACTCCTCCCAACTTTTCTTTATCTTTCTTCTCTTCACCCTACTCCTCCACCTTTCCTTTTCACTGCTTCCAATGGTCCTTTTCCACTCTTTTCTCTTTGCGTGTTGTCTGTGTGTATATGTGTGTGCTCCTCTTTCATGTCATTGTGCCACCTAAATCAATTTCCCTCGTTTTTTTGTCGTTGAGTATGTGCTGCAAGCCTAGGGGACCGTCGCCGCCGCGAAATAGCACACGAATCGCCGAGACGCAGACACTCTTTCGCTTCTTTTGCTGAGGCTGTCCCCCCCTGCGACAGCCGCTGCCACCGCTTCTCGTCGGGCTATTTTGCTTCAAACTAAAAGTTTGAATTCATTTTTTCTACTCTTCTTTACTCCACCCTTCCTCTTCTTTTTTCATCTCACCCCACTTCCTTTTCTTATTGATCCTCCCCTCACGAGTGACGACGTTTCTTCTGTTGTTGGAAGTTTTTCCCCTGAATTGGAAACTCAAATAAGTCATTTCGGTGGCGAAATTAGTATTTTCTGTCAGATTTTATAAGGTTTTTGTAAAAATTAGTCAGAAAAATAGAGTTTTTCGCGAAAATAGCGAAAATTTTAGCTATTTTTCCTTATTTGAGTGATAAAACGCGTTTCAAAACGTGGTGCCACGCGGCAAATTATCACTGGGTCTCGCCACGATTTGACATTAATAATGTCACTGATTACGGTTTTAAAGTTTTAAAACCGTACTTCGCTACACTTTTACAGGCAAATCGTGGCGAAACCCATTATTATTTAAAAAAAATTGTAATTTTAAAGCTGGATTTTTGGATTTTTCAGCGATTTCAGCCTCTAAAAACGGAATTTTTGCATTTTTAGACGCCCTCTCTCGTCTTTTTTAATACACAAATCGGTAATTGCTGTACAAACGTACAAACGCGCCCCGCTGCAGCACAAAGCCTCTCCTTTCCCGTTTTCGGCCGCACACGTCATTTTACTCTCTTATTGATTCTGCAGGTTTTTGCGATAGCTTTCAAAAGAAAATTTTCAATTATTTTCAGGAGAAACCATATGAACCGTCTGTCGTGGTACACTCCTGGAGAGAGCACAGAAGAACTGCTCTGCCAGGCCGGACATGTCGGTATTTACGAGGGTGATTTAAAACAGGTAAATCTCCTTTAAAATGAAGAAATTATCCAATTTTTTGTGATTTTTCAGACGCAATTCGAGCAGGGAACCGCTTCACTGACAATGCAACGCATTATCTGGGCGGACTCGTCGGATCCGGATCGTCGACTGGTTCTCCATCATTCCTTGGTGATTTCAATGGAAAAACATCACAAATCAATGTTTAGTAAGGGAGGAAAAGTGGTTGTAAGACTAGAAAAGCCGAAGACTGGAGCCGTGGGACCGGTGAATTCGAGTCAGTACGATACGATTCGATTAGTGTTTCGGCATGGAGGAGAGGATGATGTAAACGAGTTTTTAAGCGACAAAAAACCCTATTTTTCGTTTTTCAGTTCTTCAAAAAGTACGAGGACGCTGTGCGAAGAAAAACGTGGCAACGATCGAGTTCCGAATCAAGCTCCAGTGGTGTGGGTTTTCATCATACTTGAAAACCGGGCCGAACTCGCTTAAAACGCAATCTTATGAGCTGAAAAATATACCAAAATGTAGATCTCCGGGAGTTCTATAACCTACTACGGACCGGGTTAGAATGGCTTTTTTGGGCCTCTTTTCCGTTTTCTGGCGTTTTTTTTTGTGTTTTTGGCCTTTTTCGCGGCCCGCGGCACATTGCCGATAAAAATGGCCAAAAACCGTAAAAATGGCCAAAAAAGCCAAAAAACCATACTTGCAACGGGCTAGAATGGCTTTTTTTGGCCATTTTTGCGTTTTTTTTTGGCGTTTTTTGGTCATTTTTGCGGGTTTTTGGCTTTTTGCTTTATTTAGCGTTTTTGGCGGTTTTTGCGTTTTCATGCGTTTTTGGGCCTCTTTTCCGTTTTCTGGCGTTTTTTTTGTGTTTTTGGCCTTTTTCCCGGCCCGCGGCACATCCGATAATGGCCAAAAACCGTAAAAAACGCCAAAGAATAGCAAAAATGCCCAAAAAACACGAAATGGCCGAATAAGCCATTCCAGCCTGGCCCGCGGCACGTTAACGAGATGTCATCCGGTCCGTAGATTTCAGACATAGAACTCGCCGAGACCTACATTTTGGTATATTTTTGAGCTCATAATATTGCGTTTTAAGCGAGCTATGCGCCGGCCAGTTTTGGCCCGGTTTGGTTTTCATTTTCTAGAATTTTTAAAACTCAATTTTGTATTCTTTTCCAGTCTCGCGCTAGCAGCAACCTCCGATCGGTCGGAATCTCTGGAATCGAACGACGGCTAGCGGAAAATCATCAGAAGACACATGAAACAATCACACAAGCATTCGATGACATGTCGAAACTAATGGAAACTGCGCGTGAAATGGTGGCGATTTCGAAGAGTATTTCGGAGAAGGTTAGATCTCGAAAAGGAGAAATCAGTGAGGACGAAACGATCGCTTTCAAGTCGTATCTTCTATCGCTTGGTGTCTCTGATCCGGTAACAAAATCCACGTTTGTCGGATCGGATTCAGAATATTTCCAAAGTCTGGCCAAAGAAATCACCGATGTACTTCACGAACATATCAAAGAAAACGGGGGAATGTGTGCATTACCGGAAGTGTATTGCCGAATAAATCGGGCACGAGGAATGGAATTACTATCGCCGGAAGACGTGATGAATGCGTGCGGCGCGTTGAGTCGCATCAACTCTCCACTCGAATTGCATCGATTTCCGTCGGGTGTTCTTGTGGTTCAGTTGAAGTCTGCGTCGATGGAGAGTACGGTGGCGCAGACGCTGGAATTCGTGGCCAAACTGCAAAGAGCATCGGCGAATGAGCTGGCGGAGTCGTTAGGCATCACTGTTATTTTAGCGAGAGAAAGGTAAAATCACGCTTCTTACAACCGCGCTCTACCGCAAATGAGAGAGTATCGGCGAGAGACGCAGAGTTTTTTCACAGTTTTTGACCTATTTTCGCTTTTTCAAAAGTTTTTCTTGAAAATTTTATGAAAAACCGCGATACTCTCTCGTTACGGTGGAGCGCAGTTGTAATAGAAATGTAATTCAGAAAGGAGCAAGATCTCCAAATTTCTTATATGTAATAGAAATGCTCAACTAATATGGAAAAAAACTTTTTTTTCAGATTATTAGCTGCCGAAGAATCGGGTTTAATCTGCCGCGACGACTCCATCGAAGGACTTCTTTTCTATCCAAATCGATTCATGGATTAACTCTTTTTTCCCCCTTTTTGTATCCCCCTATGTACCTGCTTATGATGAAACGAGTGATGTATTTAGCACTTTTATTACACTTTTAGTAGACGAATTTCCATTTTTGCTCCTTTTTTTCTATTTTTGCTGCCTTTTCCGCCAGATCTCTTTTTATTTGCTTCATAAACTCTTTTTTTCAGAAAAAAACCTGCAATACTGCCCTCTAACACTACGTTCCGTTCGAATCTTTTATATTTTCTAACCCGGTTTTCTATTTAACATTTTTTGTGAACTTTTTGTGTATTTAGAAACAAAAAATGCGGGAATTAATAGTGCTGGTATTAGTTGCATGGGCTCACGGGCTCACCGAGCATTTCGACGAGAAAATCACACTGGCGCCGTTAAGCACAAATGAGCTTCGAGTGGATTTTCGATTCAATTCGGAGCGAAATTTTAATATTGAAACAGGTTTTTCTTCTGGAAATTTCAGCTATTTTCCATTTTTTTCACTTCCAGAATCCCGAGACTTTCTAACATTTCCACGTATCATTCAAGAGCTTCTCACTCGGTACTCAATTCGAAAATTAACAGTGACAATGGCACACGGGCGGTGGAAACTCGATGAATGGGGTGTGCCACCACAGCCTTCCGCCCCTGCTGGCGCTCAAGTTCTCGCTGAATTCGATGCTGAAAATGAAGAAAAAGCAGATGAGAGAATGAAGTTTCTGGTGGAGGCGTTGAACGGAGTTCTGTGCACTTCGATATCTCATATTAATGTGATTACGTCGCCGGAGCTCGTCGTTTTGGCGAATCATGGGGAAAAGTCAAAGAAATTATTTAAAAGATATGGAGTATTGAGTGGAGAGACGACGTGTACTGAGAATTTGACGAGATTGAGAAAGTTGTTGGCTTGTAAAGAGGTAAATTTGCATTAAGAAAGTGGTGAGAGCCGTTTTTCGTGTTGATTTACGAGGCGGCGTAAATCGACACGAGAAACGGCTCTTAAGCAAATCTTGATCGTTTTTCGTGATTTTTCGTGATTTTCACGGGTTTTAACATAAAATAACCGCAATTTATTGAAAAAAAACTGATAACTTTTGAAGGTTTTGCTTGTAGAATCCCGTAAATCGACACGAGAAACGGCTCTTATGAAAACCCCTTGTTTTTTAGCAAATCTTGACTATTTTAGTGATTTTTTTTACCAATTTTCACATAAAATAAGCACGATTTCTCGAAAAAGTAATAACTTTCAAACGTTTTACTTACCTCGATTTACTCACCCCGTAAATCGACACGAAAAACGGCTCCTAAGCAAAACGCATGTTTTTAAGGAAGCCTTGACCGTTTTTCGTAATTTTTATGTAGTTTTCTCCAAATTTTACAAAAAAAACGTCTAGTTTCGTGCGAAAAAAGCATAGTTTTTGTTTTTCTTCCTGATTAACCTCGATTTGTTCACCCCCGTAAATCGACACGAAAAACGGCTCTTGAGTGCGAACGCTTGTTTTTAAGCTAATCTAGACCGTTTTACAAGATTTTTCTTGATTTTCACCAGCCAGTTTTGACATAAAAGAAGCTCAATTTCTTGAAAAAATATGCACTTTTTAATTCTTTTTCTTCTGAAATGCCCTCGATGTACTAACCTCGTAAATCGACACGAAAAACGGCTCTTAAGCAAAATTGGACCTTTTTACGTTATTTTTCGTAATTTTTACCAGTTTTCACATAAAAGAAACACAAATTCTCGCAAAAATTCGTAGCTTTTCACTTCCTGAATGTCCTGAACACGTAAATCGACACGAAAAACGGCTCTTGAGTGCGAACGCTTGTTTTACACAAATCTTGTCAGTTTTTCAAGATTTTTCATTATTTTTTTAATTCCAGAATGGTCTCAGCACTCTCCTCCACCCTTCAAAACTCTACAACTCCTTGTACCATTCATCTCATCTTGTCATAGAACAAAAGTGTCTCAAAAGTCAATGTGAAGCGAGAATGGAAGTTGGTGTGTCAGTTGTCATGCGAAATCCGTCTCAAAAATCCCAAAGACACTGGTCGCTAGCGGATGTCTTCGATCGAAAACTTGGATCTCAATGCATAATCGCTCGAAGCAGTCAGATCGATGTCATCGGTCGTCAGGGAGAAATCACATCGACAGATATTAAGAATCTGACGGCGATAAGTGGAGAAGAGCCATTCGAAGTCTATATTCCAGTCACTGAGATTTCCAAAAAAGAGTCCGTAGTGAAGGCGTGGTCGTCGCAAGGAGGATTCGAGCAGAAGCATGGAGTACTCACAGTTCACGTCACCAACGATAACACTGATTCAGAAATCCACGTGTCTCAAATAATTCCATATTATGTTCACTTGAGATACAGTCGGATAAAATGGGAATGTGATATGGACGGAGTTCCAACGATTGTAAAATATCTACGGAATAGTGAAGGAGGCGAGGCGCCAACACTTCTACAGTATCGGCTGAATCTAGCAGCTGGACAGACGTGTGAACTTGTGATTCCCTTTGATAAGCAGCTTCTAAGGTATTAGCACGGCACCCTTCTTACCATACATGCAAACCGGGCCGACACGGGCCGACGCGTAACTCGCTCCAAACTCAATATTATGAGCTCAAAAATATACCAATATGTAGATCGAGTTCTATGTCTGTGACTTACTACGTGCCGGATGGCTATTCGTTAATATGTCCCGGGCCGGGAAAAAGTGCCAAAAAACCCATTCTAGCCCGGCCCGCTGCACATTAACGAATAGCCATCCGGCACGTAGTAAGTCACAAACATAGAACTCGCTGAGATCTACATTTTGGTATATTTTTGAGCTCATAATATTGAGTTTGAACCAAGTTATGTGCCGGCCCAGTTTGCAAGTATGCTTCTCACAACCGCGCTCTACCGAAACCGAAGAAAATTGTGAGACATTTTTCGAGTGCATTTCAGTAGAGCGCTGTTGTAAGAACTGTACTTTTTCCCTCTCAAGTCCAGTTTTTTTCTTTAAATTATTATATTATTCCAGACTAGAACAATACCCTCCTGATGCCAACCACGGAATGCACATCCCATCAGCCAGTGTATTTGTTCGAAAGTCTCACTCTCCCCACGCCTACTCGATCCACTCCAGTGCGATTCTCGTGCTCCTCCCAGTACCCGACTTCTCGATGCCATTCAACGTCATCTGTTTCGTGGCCACCGCCTTCGCACTTGTCTTCGGACCGATTCAATTATATTCGACGATGTGGTTGGCGCCGGTCGTTAAAAAGTCACAATGGGGAAGGAAAATTCATCGAATCATTCTTCTCGCTATAATTGCTTTCTGTCTTTATGCTCATATGATGGATATCAATTTGAACGAGATACGAAGAGGGATTGAGAATCAGTTGGAGAAGCTCAATGAGCTGAAGTGATCTAACTTTTTGTTTTGTAACTTATTTTATCGAAGAATTCGGGTGATGCTATAATTTACTTAGTTGTATGTGATAATTAATTCATTTGAATGAAATGAATTAAGAAAGCTTTCAATTTCTTAGAGACGAAACCCCTGAAATATTGTTCTAGAAGTTGGAAAGACTCTATAGTTCGATTTTTCAGAAATTAATAAGAAGTCCCAAGAAAGAACAATATAAACCATTTTATATAAGGAACAACTGGAGTATCATTCTGGATGGAACGTAGTCTGACAATATGGATATTAGCTTATACAGAGAGCAACAATGGGAAGAATTATGATGAAAGCTCGAAAGAGCATATAAGTTAAATAACATGGGGAGGAGAATGGGAACGGAATAATCAATGGAATAAATTATGGATTCGACTTCTGACGATAATCAATGTTGTTTTTGAGAAGCCAATGGGTCCTTAGTGATCCAGTTGCAGCCTCCATTTTCAATGATCTTCCTCGCTCCTTCCATCATTATTTGTCCGATATCCAATGTCTTCACATTGATTTCTGGAATACTGAAAGAAGATTTAGTATTTGAGAAAAGAAGATATTATGCTTACGTCGGATTCATCGATTGCAAATGACTTTTCAGGCGGTCACTGAATCCAGGAACTTTCGAGATGCCTCCAGAAACATACACATTCTGGAAAACCCTTTTCTTATCGTCCGCGGAGCATTTGAGAATCGAATTGTGGAGCAAGTGCTGTATTCCCACGGCATCTTTTCCGAGAAGACTCATCTGAAAATAGGGTGTTGAAGACATTTTCAAACTACTCAGTTACTTACGTCGAACAGAACCTCGAAGCACAGATCTTGTTTCGCAATCGTATCCGTGACATTCATGCTATTTGAAATAGTTTGAAAACAATACAGACATATGAAATAGGAACAATTACACAATTTGAAACACTACAGAACAAAAAGAAGCCAAAAATGGCTGGCTTTCGATGAAAAAAAATCAATTTTTCTAAAAAAAAAGAAAAGATGTAGAATATACTGGGGGTGTAAGTCTAAAAATATAAAAATCTAACAAAAAAGTACAAAAAAATAGAAGTCTAGGATGAAAAATCTCAGTAGAAAATTTTCGAAACTTCTGGAAAAAGTGACGAAAAAAGAGTTTCGAAGAGGGTTTCTAGGTTCTAGAAGAGCAGATAAAGACGGAAAATATGCTAAAACATAAAAACAAACAAGAGATCAAGAAAAATATTAAAAAAAATAGGAATCCTAGAGTGAAAAATATTCGAAAATTTAAAAATCTAACAAATTTTGAACGAAATTTCAAAAATTCCAAAACAAATCACGAAGAAAGACCAAAACCTAGGTCAAAGTGAGGCCCAGCGCAACGAAAATGTCACGAGAAACCTAATTCTGAAGGGAAAACAAGAAAAGATTTAAAATTAAAAAAGTTATAGTATTTTTTATCAAAATTCTGGCCTAAATTAGTGAAAAGAGGTGGATTTTTAGCCTAAATCGTGAGCGAGCAGGAGGAAAAGATCGCCTACCATTAAACTTACAAATTCAGCAAAATTTTTTTTAAAAAAGCGCAAAAAAACATAAATTTTAGGCCAAAAACAAACAAAAATCAAGATGAAATGAAAAGCATACCGTAAAAGGCGGCCATGCGCTTCCTCTTCCATTTCACTATTTTTCTAGGCCATGCTGATTTTCGAAATTAAAAACGGCTCGTTCTGATTATTTTCTGATAGTTTTTGTTGTTTAATTTTTTTTTAATGGCTGAAAAATAATCTACAAGTCTAGAATATTATTTTAAAATTGTTCAAATATAATTTTTGAATTTCAGAAATGGGATGGAGCTGCCGGAAGATTCATCAACGAGCGAAGCGAAAAATGAAGGGAATCAGAGGACGAGAGGAGACATGGAGGTACTTTTGAGGCTTGAAAATTATGTATAATTGATTTTCAGTCAAAGAACTATAAAAGAAGTGAAACATTTATCAAAAATTATGAAATTTTTGCATAAATTTTTGATTCTTGACGTTTCTAGCTTCTGAAAAATCCAGAATCAAAAATGTTAGTCACAGAATGTTCCATTAGCTTTAAAAATCATTCCTTCTAGTCTATACCTTCTATTTTCTCCTTTCTAGCTACTCATTTCACAATTTCAGCGAAAACTAGCTTCAATCGAAAATCATAGAAAGCTGACAGCCTGGTGAGGAGAATCGGACAAAATCTACCTAGTTTTTTTGATAAAATATGACGAAAAAACCATAATGATGTCCTCACCGGTGTCTTCCTTCCGTTTGCGTCCAAAATATCCAAAAATATTGATTTTACAGGTCGTCTGGCCCATTGAAACTGCCCCCTGTTATCGATTTTTCGTAGATGTTGATGACGTGGCATTTAAGATAGATTCTTTCGGATTCTCTTTGCAAGCACTTTCGCAATGAACTTAGGATTGTGCTGTGAAAGTGTTCTCTACGATTCTCATAATTTTTCCTATTGTATTTATTGCACATCTTTGTTTCCCCTAAAAGTTTGGTTTCTGTTCCTGTGATTTTTTTCTGAAATCGTTTATTTCCTTATTTCGCTGCCAATGTACTGTACGACGATTGCTCCGTTTCAGTTCTTTTCTCACTATAAATTATCTAAATTTCAATCTGAAAATAGTCTTCCCTCCCCGCCCCCTCATAAGCATTCCCCTCTGAAAAAACTAATGAAAAAACACTAAAATTTTCGAAGCAATATATATTTTTCATGTCAAAAAATTGCATAATTTCTTCAAAACCGACACCCCCAAATTGTACATAAAGCTAATGCAATACGTATAACAAGGCACTACTATATAGTAGATTCCGGCGTTCATCGTGATGGCATGAAGAACGCAATAAATTCCAAAACTGAGTTGTCCAATTGGTTTTTTGTGTTTTGCTCCAAATATTTTTATAAGGAAATCAAATAGAGTATCGGCGGGAACCTGGAATTATCAAATTTCAAAATTTAGCGAATTATCAATGAGTGACATCATTATATTAGCTCGTTTTTACCTCTTATACGTCTTATATTAGTTTCTGTCTTTCATTCGTAAGTAAATTTTTCTAGCCGGGTTTTGCGTTTATATAGTATAGACATTGCCAGCAAAATTGGCATCATGCGTGCTCAGTTACTAATCTTTGCTCATTTGCTATGCGCCCTGGCCTAAAATTGAACGCATGAATATTTTTGGACTTTTTCATGTTTTATGTTAATCAAACGGACCTCTGGTAATGTCACTTACACTATTTTTCATATGTTTTAGGGTGTTCAAGCCTTTGACTTCTCCCTTCAAACAATAATTTTAACGAGGAACAATTTCATATTGAGAAAAAAGAGAGCATCTAACCTCAATTTGATCTGTCCTCTCTACGATTTCTGGAGAAACCAGAGTCATCTTGGAAATCTCTGTAGCGTTCTCACGGCAACTAAACATTCTACACTAGTGGTTCGATTATTTGACCCGGAGGAGACGTTGGCCACACCGTGTGCAATCTGCCAAAATCAATAAGAAGAGGTGGCATTTCTTGGGTCAACAACTGTTAGTTTCTGTTTGCTAGGCAGGACGGACCGCTTCGCGAATACACACTCACACGCCCACCAAGACAAACCTGTCACCAACTGTTTCTGACTATCCACCATCCAACTAGAATCTCTAGAAGGTGATCGTTGTAGCTTTAGGATTCTCACAGCAATCCACTTAGACACTTCGTCTAAGTTTCTGAACCCCCCCCCCCCCCCCCAAAATGAAAGCATCATATCTCTGAGAGTAACTCTGACGTCGCCGCTGAGTGAAATGATTGTCCAAGACGTTGTCTTACCTTCCTCTGGTATAATTGCCCAATCTCTAGATTCTCACGATCTCAATAACTCGTGGTCTCATTCGAAATCTTCCATATCTACTCTTCCTCACCTTCTATCTTATCTACTTTCTATAGTACTAGCAAAAAATAGTTTTTTTGTTTTTTTTGCTACCTCCCGAATAGGTTCATTATCTTTACTATCTATATTATCCTGTCTTACTCTTCCATTTTCTGGTGCAGCATAAGTGGTCGACGTTTTTTCTCTCTTAACTTTTTTCAAAAAAAATCGTACCAGGTTGATTGATAGCTCAAAAGATAGGTATTTTGAATTGTCATTCATTCAAAATGAAATCCATTAATCGCAGCTCGAGTGACTTTTTTGGGAAATTGAGTTTATAATTCAATGATGGCAATTCAAAATACATATCTTTTGAGCTATCAATCAACCTCGTACGATTTTTTTGAAAAAAGTTCATCGAGAAAAACCGTCGGTTCTCAAACCACTTGAATCGTGTTATTTTTCAGAAACAACCATGAAACTATTGAGGTTTCCATCTCTTGCCCAGCAGAAAATATTTGAATTGATGGGATTCCACTCACTTTTGATTTTATCCTTCTGCTCCAAACGAATCAAATATTTGATTCAATCACTTCAAAGATACCGATGGAAAGACATCAAATTTGTCAATTATTCGTTTGTTGAACTAGAGGAAATTCACATTACTGTTGGATTTGACATCAAATCTGAAAGAATATACTTATTTCCGTACAAAGGTCTGGTCACAAATCCAATGAGAGTGTTTGGAATGGATCCGGAGGTCTCATGCAGGTGAGTATTGACAATTCTTCTACGTGCTATACTAGTTTTATTATAGAAATAAAAAATCTAGTTTGGGTTTTTCCCGTTCAAGAAATTATTTGTTGGAAAAACTTCAGATTGTTTTGCCTTTTTTCCAATGACATGGCGCATTTGTGAAACTTTAACTTCTGGTTTTTCGACCATAATTTCCGTGTTAATCATCCAAGGCAATACTTTTTGGTGCAATTGCTATAATGTCGGGGGTACTCGGTTTTAGAACTCGGAAAAATAGAACTGCGACAAAATTTAAACTGTAACAATATAAAACTGACAAAAATAGAACACCTACAAAGTGGAACTGAACACAATGGAACTGCTACAAAATAGAACTCTACCACTGGTTTTGAAAATGCTTATTGGGCTTATCTAATATAATTTTCAGTTTTTGTTGACTATTAAATAGACAAAGACTTTATCTCCATAAAATAAGTGTTTTTAGTCGACTTTTCTCCTCGAAAATCGGTTATAATTCCTCTTAAATGTCACGAGTGCAAACGCGCTCCATTCGAACTAGAGTTCTATTTCGTCGCAGTTCCATTTTGTTCAGTTCTATTTTAGTCAGTTCTATATTGTTACAGTTATATTTTGTCGCAGTTCTATCTTTCCGAATTCTAAAATCGAGTACCCCCATAATGTCCCAAAACCGTTTTAGTCCAAACACCATAATCTAGAATGACCTTTTGTAAATATTATTTCAGTTTTGATACAAGGTTATGCGGATCAAAATATACCTACAATACAGAGGAGAAGCAACGTGTTGTGCAAGGAATTCATGACTACCTGTACCAATTTTTTGGATCGTCAATTGATTATGAGGTTGAATCCATGGAAACTCATCTGCCACCTAGTCTGAAAAATATCAACAGCAGCCGCATCAAAGTACCTGAAAACACGACAGCGGATGAGTTGGAAGCATGTTTCACCGCTTCGCCAAACCAGGAATACATTGAAATTGGCGGACATTTCACAGGAAATTTATGTCCAAACTCAGTAATTCTTGGAACTGAATACTTGAGAATCTATTGTTCCGGTATGCACGGAGATGACATTTTGCTTCGTTTCAGGGGCAAACGACTCGATGTCCGACAAACGAATTTTCACGACTCGACTATCGTTTGTCTCCTGAATGATTGGAGAACGAACAAAAAGTTTGAAAACTTAAAGTCTCTCCTAATCAATTCTTATGAGTATAAAAATTACGACGCTGTAAAACTGTTGCAAGATGTGGGCATCAAAAAAATGAGTCAATCAGAAGGTATTCTCCGTCTGACATGGCAAATGAGGTTTGTCTTTTTATTCGTAACCAGTCAGTTCACGTCGCCTTACGGCGACTAAACCTTCTTCTCCACACCACCCTCCTAGGTGTTACAGTGGATCGCAATTAATCCGCAAATAGAAGACACGTTTGGAATCCTCTATTTTTTCCGAATCCGATGATATCAAAAAATCCTTCACGTCATCACTTTTTAGAAAATGGCCCCTAACTTTTTATAACGTGGATCAATCCAAAAACGGACCACACGATTGGAATCCTCTATTTTTTTTCGTAAAAAGATTTTTTTTCCAAAAAATAGACGGGCATCATTAAGAAAAAATTTCTGATCTTTTGGTTCAACTTTGAGGAAAATCGGTCCAGTAGGAAGGGCTGTAGGATCGGCGACAGACTCACAAACATACAACCGTTTGCGTTTGTTTAATAGTAAAGATTTTGTTCGCAGATCACTTTCCCTGAAACAAAACATTTGCTTTCAGGTTGCTATATTCAACCTTTCTCAATTTTCCAAGACCTCCACACAGGAAGTGGATCCCAAGTGCTTTCGAATCTCGTGACTACTTGATAAGAGACGGTGATGGAGAAAAGGCCTCTGTTTTCATAGAAGATCATTACGTTTGTTTTGCTGTTTGGAATGGGAGTTCATGTGTTACGAATCATACCTCCGATAAACCGAATTATTGAAGCCGGACCGATAATTATGTTCAAGGTAAAGCCTATCAATTTATGAATGTATTAAAGTTAAGACGGGAAGTCTTTGAAGACGCGGTTTTCAACCGATCTATAAATTTGGTCATTGGTATTTTTGCCTACGAGAAGTCCATTTCTGCAATCAAAACCTGCTAAATGTCTCTGCGAGGCGAGTAATGAGCTCTCAAACTTTTCATATGGTTTAGCTTTTTACATGGTGTTCCAAATGGGAAAATAATGTTCGCAAAGGTGTTCTCATTTTTTAACATACGAGCACAGGAAAACCGCTGAGGAACACCAATGGAACCGTGTGGTGGCGTATATGCGGCCTATTCCGAATTCCATATGAAAAAGCTTAACCACATGTAAAGTTGGAGAGCTCATAACTGGGCTCTCATAAACATTCAGCAGGTTCTGATGGCAGGAATGAACTCCCCGTAGTCGAAAGTACCAATGGCCAAATTTATAGATCGTTTGAAAACCGCGTCTCCAAAGACTTCCCTTGTCAGTTCTCCAAATAGTGGGACTCCATGAAAATCGGGGAAAATGTGCACAGAGGAACGCAAATTCGCGTCACAGTTTTGAAACCGTAGTTGTTTTACCCGGTTTTCGTTCCCCGATTGAAGTTCTTTCCCCGACTTTCGTGGGGTTCCGAAATAGTACTACTATCAAGTTTTTAGATTTTTAAATTGTTGATAATCTAATATTTTTCGATAGGAATTTCTTTCTGAATGCTTAATAAAGGGTTTTTGAAGTTTAAAGCCAAAAAATTGAGTCCTTTTGTGCTCCGACCTATAGGGAACCACGTAGTCTACTGGAGCTCATGATCCAGAAAAAAACTTAAATGTCAGTCAATTCGAAGAGGAAATCGCTCTGAAAAAACATCTCCATAAATTGTATAATTATTTATTCATTAATATTTATTTAATAATTTCTTAAAAACAAGCCCCCCCCCCCCCAATTCGTACATAAAACCTATGCAATACGTATAACAAGGTACTGCTATATAGTAGATTCCGGCGCTCATCGTGATGGCATGAAGAACGAAATAAATGCCAAAACTGAGTCGTCCAATTGGTTTTTTGTGTTTTTCTCCAAATATTTTTATAAGTAAATCATATAGAGCATCGGCGGGGGACCTGAAATTATTGAAAGTTCTTACAACTGAGTTACACCTCTCTTTTTCTCTGAGTCTCTCAATTTCCCACACAATTTTCTTTGTTTTCGGTAGAGCGCGATTGTAAGAAAAACTCACATGCTCAACAAAAAAGTCCCATAAAAGTTGGCGACCGCCGGTGCATTTGCAATCAAAAACAGACGGAAATACAAGTCTCCTGAAACAAGAAATTTCAGATTTTTTTCAAAAAATCATTTCAAAATCTCACTCCTGGCTTCTTGTTTCTTCACATCGTTCAGCTCATTGTACGGTCTTTTTCCCCACAGAAACCACTGCCAGTGCTCTTTGATTTTGCTCCAATTTTTACTCCAAATCGATGGCATTTCGGCAGTAAAAAAGAGGAAAACGAGGAGATTCTTATCAGTTTTTATATACTTTTTCTTTACGAGTGATGCAATTTTGAGTAATATATCGAAAAAAAAGCTTTATACACACAATGAGTCATGTCGATTTACGAAGTCAGGCTAATCCAATAAAAGAGCCAAAAAATCGATAAATTGCTGGAATTAGGTAATTAAGACAGAATAGAAGAGATGCACCAAGAACAGTTGACCCGCTGAGCACCACACATCCACGACGTAAGGATTTTTGGGATTCTGAATCAAAAAAATTTGAATTTTATTGAAAAAAGTTCGCTAGAGCGTGCTTTCTAAAACCTACCATAAGACCCGAGAGCTTTAGTGATAATCTCGTTGATTAGCATTCCGGAGAGTCTGAAATTTTTTATTTATTTCCTCTGCACGGAATCTGTAAGCGCGCTCTACTGAAACTCCCTGGTTTTGCAAAATTTCGGTAGAGCACACTTGCAACATAGCTTACATCGACACTGCAAACGAGAAAAGCATCGCAGAGATGAATGGGAGGAGGAGGAAGGATATGATTCTGAAGGTGGCGTCTCCTGGAAAAAAGACATTTTATTAATTTTTCATTAATAAAGAGAGCGCAGACAGTCAGACACTCTCGCTTCTCTACGTCTCCCTCTCTCTTTCCCCTTGAAACCTTCGAACCCTTGTATCTCAAAAAGGGGCGGAGCTACCTAAAAGTTGTCAACTGTGAAAATGCATCCCTTGAAATTCTTTATAATTTGTTTGTTGAAACTTTTTTGATCGCTCCGCCCCTTTTTGAGATACACCTGTCTGAAAATCGGGAAAATCGTGAGAATTAAAGCAAAAAAAAAAATGGAAATCTAGTTTTTTTGAAAATTCTACTTGATCTAAAATAGTTAAAACGGCTCCGTTTCGAAACAAGACATTTCAAAACCGTGACGTTCCAAAACTAGTCGTTTGGCAACAATGACTTTTTGTGCTTTTCGACACCAAACTTGGAAAAATAATCCCTGAAAAATAAGAAATTTTACGTAGCTCGTTCCCGTTTAGTATAGAAATTTCAAAGTTGCCAAATGTATTGGTTCCAAAACGTCCCGGAACCCAAAAATCAGTATTTTCCCAAAAAAAACTCACTGATCGCCTCATTCCTCTGTTCCTTATTCATATCCCGAAACTTCTTGGGTCTCAGCAGAATCGGTGTGCAATGATCTCTCAGAATATTCAGAATTTTCTTCACTAATGTCATACTTTTTTTGGAATTAAAATTGAGGTAAATAGAAAAAAAGGTGAATGAACCTGTTATCACACTTGAATTCGATAAAACTGGAGGTGAGGAGGCGATAACAAAAGTGTCATTTAGTGTCATGGTGGACTTTGATGTCTACAGTATGTAGCATCAGGTGTAGTTACTATTTGAAAAACAAGGTAATGGAAAACATGTTAGTAAAAAGTAGCATCATATAGGAAAACTAGGTAAACAGAGTGAATAATATAACATAATATAACAAATAGAAAAAATTGGAAAATTCACCAACTTTGAGAGTCTGTAACTTTGTAATATTTTATTTTATTTTATTAAAAAATTGTGTTTATTGTGTAGATCTAGTCTTGAGCTCTATTTTTGTAGTTGACAACTTTTTGATAGCTCTGCAGGCTTTTGAGATACGCGCATTTACAAATAGCTTGCTTCCAAGACGCGAGAGAGCGGAGAGGAGGGAGACGCAGAGAAGCGAGACGCCCTCCTCTTTTCGCACGCTCTCTCGGCTCCCGATCTTTAAAGGCGCGTATCTCAAAAGCATGAAGAGCTATCAAAAAATTTTCAACTACAAAAATGTAGCCCGTGTTTTGATCTACAAGAAACATATACGTTTGGGACACATGGAACAAAACCTGACACCAAAGGGACATCTTTCCGGTTTCAATTTTGGAAGGTGCATATCTGGAAACCTAGAAGAGTTATCAAAAAGTAGTCAACTACAAAATTAGAGCTCAAGACGTGATCTCTTTGATGAAACCAAATTCAAAAAAAATTAAGTGAAATCCTACAAAGTTATAGACTCTCGAAGTTTCTTATTCTCCAATATTTCCTTTTGTGGAAGTTAGTCAAAAAAAATTAGTCAAAAAAATCACGAATTCCCAAATTTATTCCATGAATCTCCAAACTTCCTGGTGACAAACGAATAAGAAGTGTTGAAAACATAAATATAGAAAGGGAACGTAATATACATCATACCAGCACCCATTGTTATCACATGAAGTACGATGTAGGTACCGAAGCAGAATCCACCAACACACTTTTTCCAGATATCTGAATTTTAGAAGGTTTTTTTTGGCGTCTAAGAAAACCGAAAATGTATTTTTTTAATATGGTTTTATGGAAAAAGTCATGCTCTGCATATTCGTAGTTGACAACTTTTTGATAGCTCCGCCCACTTTTGAGATATGCCCCTTCAAAGATAGCCAACTGTAGCTGTGCGCACATTTTCACCTTGAATTCAAATGCGCATATCTCAAAAACCTGAATAGCTATCAAAAAGCTGTCAACTACAAAAATGAAGATCAAGTCTTGTTCTATAAAATCAGTATAATTCATTAAAATTTAGGCAATCAGCAGTGCGATAACACTCTCACAAAGTAACCCTACCTCGTTCCGGCGCCACTTTGATCATCAAATCTGCAAGTTTCGATGACACACCCCTAAAAACTTTATAATTATTAATTGTCGTTAATTAATTGTTAATTTTTAATTAAAACCTACATGCTCAACACAAAAGTCCCATAAACCGTAGCGAAGTACGGTGCATTTGCAATGATGAATAATCGACAGTACAGGTCTCCTGGAATTTTTAATTTTTTTTAAATTGAAATGAAACTTTTTTAGTTATTCGTTTACATACTTCTCGCCTCCTTCTTCCCATGATCACTGAGCTGACTATATGGAGTTTTTCCCCATAGAAACCATTGACAGTACTCTTTGACTTTTCTCCAAATTGATGGCATTTAGAAAAGGAAAATAGTGATAAGAAATAAAAAAGAGAGATGATAATTCTGAACGGGTGGCTGCTTATTTAAAGCATTTTTAAATGTCAGAGAAAACTAATGAAATGATGCAAATTTTGGAAATAAAGGAAACAAAAACAGGGAGTTTTTTGACCTTCCGACTGGTGGTGACGCTTGTGTTGGGTAATGTGTAGTTTGATTGCATGATTTCGAATTGCGAGGTCGAATTTCATTTGTGTTAGTCATAAGCGGAGCAAGAACGATCCACTGATAAAAACTAGTTGCCATAGTTAGGCTGTTTGAATTTCAAGCCTTGAAAAGGTTAAAATCCTAAGCCTAAAGGCCCAATATTAAAAGCCTAAAGCTTGAAGTTCCATAACCAGATCTTCCAGTAACGGTTCATTGCTTAAAGTTTAACTAAGGAAAGTCATAGAACCACCTATATCATTGGAAAGCTGAAAAAACGCTGATTCTAAATATATATATTCAGTTTTTGCCCTCGAGGCCTGGTATTTGATAAAAAGAAGTCAAAGTTTGGACTACTGGCAAGTCATTACCTTCAGGGGGTTACAGGACTGGCTGTCATCAGGGTAAAGGTCTCCAAGTTTGAACGTTTTAGGCTCGAGACTAAAGAGTCAAGACTGAAGTCATCAGGGTTTAGAGTCAAAGCGTAAAATTTTTGGTTGTGAGATGAATAGTGAAAATCAAAGGTTGAAAATTCAAGGTTACATGATCACGGGATAAGAACCCAGAGGCATAAGGGCTATGCCTTAAAATTCAAGTTATTTTAAACGGTAAAGGGCGGAGCCAAATGAAATATGGACTAATGTGTTATTAGTTGTCTGGGTACCCACTATACATAACACCATTTCATAAAAACTGGTTCGACTTTTTTCTGTACATTGTCATGCTCGAGTTTCACAGTGAATGTGTTACGAGTCCCAAGATCCAGGGCCAAAGGTAACACCTCAAGAGAGTGTCTCAAAAAGGTCCGAGGCTTTTGGTCCGAGATCCGAAGGTTAAAACCCCGATTTTCTCCAACAGATCATAAATCACAACTAATCAAAAACCGACGTGGTAGATCATCAAACTACAGTACCCAAGTACCCATCCACCCCTCCCCCACTACCACTGCTCATAAAACCACTCATAAACTATTTCATTACCATTTCATTACCCACCTCCACTCAACATATATAAGCACTCACTTCCCCCCTCAAGATAGTACTTTTTACCTGAAATGGTTCGTCCTCTACTCCTCATTTCAGTTCTACTTGTCGTCATTCTTCTGACCCTCGACGTCACTGCCACCGAGATCGGCAAGTGCAACCTGTGGCAAGGAAAGTGTCCGCCGGGATGGAAGACGTTCGCCCGTGCCCCAGGAAAACGTATCTGTCTCCGCATCTTCCATCAGAATGCCACGTACCTGGAGGCTCAGAATATTTGTCGGAAGCAGTATAACTCAAGGGTTCATGGAGTTGAGAATGTGGAGGAGCAGTTATGGTTGAAGAGTGAGCATTGATGGACTGACCGTAGCCTTAATATTGAAAATTGAAAATTGCAGTGAAATCCAAGAAACTCATCACGGAGAACCCTGGATACATGTGGCTGGGAGCTCGTCGTAAGGCACACTGCTTCAAGACTCCAGCTCAAATGGCAAACGAGGAAGGGTGTAGAGAAAATAATCTGAGATTCCAATGGGATGATCAGATTACTACTAACAACTTCATGTTCACTCAGTGGGATCAGTCAATCGATGCGCCAGATAGTTTGGAGAGCAACGGGGCGCCAGAGGATTGTGTGGTGATGAATGTGCATGAGAATGGAGGGTTCATTGATGATAAGGAGTGAGTTGGGGCGGTTATTAAAGATGTTGGATTTGGGAGGAAAGGGGAAGTTCGCTCTACCGGACAGGCAGTGGTTGTCGCGCTTTGCCGAATCCCAATTAGTTCGTTTACTATTGAGTCGCTACGCAGCCAATTGGTGTCAAGCGTCTTAGGACGAGAGAGCGTGCGAAAAGAGGAGCGCGTCTCGCTTCTCTGCGTCTCTCCCCGTCCTTCCCTCTTGCGCGCGCAAACCGCCCTAACTTTGACGCTGTGTATCTCAAAACTGGGCGGAGCTATCAAAAAATTGTCAACTACAAAAATGTAGAGCTATTCTTGAGCTATCCAGTGGTATTATATGTTTTTTGATATTATTAGTTTTTAACATTGAAATATAGGGTCAAAGTTGACAAATTTTTTCAAAAAATTTGTAAGTCAGCGTCATTGGAGAGTAAATCGCGGCATGGCCGGAAGTGTGCACAGGAAGAGCGCTCTACAGACAAAATTTAGGGCACTATCGATATCACTCAATCCTTTTATTTTTAGCTGCACCCTCCCACAAGCTGGATTCCTCTGCGGCATGACTGCCTAATAAGTTTTACTGTGTTAAAATTCAATCAATAAAGTTTTTATTCATATTTTACAAAAAACAGGAAAGAAAGAAATAAAATAACTATCCGACCAACTAGCGGGGAATGAGCAAAAAATCTTAATCTTCTTAAAACCCGAAAAACCTCAAAAACTTTTAAGCAATTCTAAGACAAAAAGTCATCTGAACATTCTAAAATCTTGATATCATTATTCTCGGCGCACACCGATTCGCGACGAATCGATGGGGATGGGCGGTGCGAAGTGAGCAAGTGGATTTGCATTTTTCCGACGAACACCTCCTTGGACTCCTCGGCGATCTCGGGACTGATGTGTTGTTGGATCTCGACGGCGGCTCTGCAAAATGGGAAAGTTGAGATACGGATATGAGGAAGCTAGCCTTGAAAACGTTGATTACATTCAAAAAATTTCAAAAAATATTTATATGTCTGGAAAGCTGAACTCTCAAAGATTCTGAATCTGTCTTCAAAATTTTTCTAGCATCAAAATTAACCGAGATACAGGAGATTTTAAACTTGAACTCACTTTCAGAAATCGAGAAAATCTAGAATTTATGAGGATTCCAAATAAAGTTTTCAAGCTTCATCCGACGTGAAAATGAGAGAGCGGAGACACGAAAATTTCACCATTTCTGCAAAATGCTCCAAGCAAAAACTGATGAATCTCAGTTCTTTCATTAAAATTCTCACAAATTAAGCTTTCCAGTCATGTACTTTTCAAATAAAAAATTTTATGCTATGGTTGGTGGCCGAGGAAAATAATCCGGCCACTAATTTTTCTACAAACTTGTCAAATTTCGGCCCGGTTTCAAGACAAGTAACCTATTTTTTGATCAAATTATTTGAATCAAAAAAATTTTTCATTAAAAATCCAATTTCTGGATGCATAACTAGAATTTGATTGAATTCTGAAGTATAGTCGAAAATTCGACATTTTCGGACAACAATTCAAAAAAAAATCAAAAAAATTTCAAATATTCGTTCAAAATCTAGTTTTAAAAACGTTCCATAATATTAAATCCCGGATCGAGAAAAAATCCGGTTTTGGGCCGGACAACAAATTAACAAACAGTGGCCTAACTTTCCTTTTAGGTCACCACCAGACCATACTACAACAAACAATTGATACGAATCTTATCAAGTATCATTCCATTCCACACGTAGCCTCCTATTCCAAATCAAACTCACTTCATGCCAATCAAGCGATCAAGTGCCTCAAACTTGATGGCTGTTGAATCGATAGCCGCATACTGCTCATCGACGAAAACCTTGACACCAGTCACATGGAATGCAGATCCCTCTTCTCCATCCACTAGAAACTTGTTTTTTTTGATTTCCATGACAAAAATTAACTTACCAACGTCCACATCCATTAAAATACTACCATCAGTGGCGGGGGCGGAGGTACTAGCGTCTGGTGACGTCACACGGCCACGGACCAACATTGTCTCGCCGGAAATTGTGTCAAGGACTCCCTAATACTATTTTTGTGAAATTTCATAAAAACTTGTGTAACTCACATCAAATTTGGTGCGTCTCTCGTCAAAAATCAGGCGAGCCGTTCCCTGCTCGCGGACGTCGTACACGATTCCAGTGCGGCGTTGGCGTGGCATTCTTTAGACCAGAGAACTCGTCGAAAAGCCGCTGGCAATAAGAGAAAAAGAACGAATGACACAATGTTTGGTCGATAGGAGGGAGAGAGAAAGGGATAGTTTTTGAAGAGACGGAGAATAAGAGAGAGAGAAGAAAAGACAAGACACGGGGTCGGCGCATGTGATGACGATTCCGAACTTATCATCACGCCATTGCACTTGATCTAGCTGAAACATTTCTCAAAAAAAAAACGAGAGAGAAAAGTCACATGGCAGTTTTATTAGTTTTATTAGGTTCAAAGCACACTAAACTAAAATCACAAATTGATCAATGAAACAGTGGTGGTGCCTCGCCGGAGCCCGCTTCAGAGTCGCCACGATTCGGACATTGACAGTACTGAAAAAAAAAGAAACAAATTATACATAATTTGAGAATTAAAGATTATTTTGTAACACACGGGAAAACATGCTTGCGTAAACGTAAACATTTATGTCATGTGACGCTTGTTTTCTAGGTCTCAGCAGGAGAAAGGGGGGAGGGGGTTTCCCAAAATATATGTACACTTTCAGATCAAAATAGAGGTGTTCTGAAAGGCGGCCGAGGAAAAATTGGGAAGTTAGGTCACGCCGTAAATTGACACCAAGGGGTCCAAGAAAGGTTTTGTAGACCATGAGCTACTGTAGCTTGTGACCGAAAAAGGTGCGGCGAGACAAAAATATTCCGATACTGACCAAAGACGGAACACGATAATATTTTCTCCTTTTTTCCCGGAATTTCGACGGTTCAAAGCTCGAATTCGATGAAGTTCTGGAGTTTTCTGATTTGAAGTTCGATTTTTAAGGATTTCATGGTACACACCGGCGAATTTTATCTTTATATTTGCGAAATGGGGAAAGTTAGGTTATGGGAGTTTTGACGAGTTACGGTGTAAATCGACACCAAGAGCGGGGGACCATGAGGTACTGTAAATGGTGACCAATAAGAAACATCGAGACTAAAATGTTCCGATACTGACCAAAGACGCCACAAACTTTAGTACGATTTCCCGGAATTTCCTGGTTTCCAAATGTTTTGAAATTCACATGGTTTAGTAGATTTAACCTTTATCTTCATTTTTGTAGTTGACAATTTTTTGATAGCTAACATAGCTTTTGAGATACAGGTCTTCAAAGATAGCTGTCTGGAGTCTAGGAGAGACGCAGAGAAGACAGACACTCTAGCTCTTCTGCGCTCTCTTTCTCTCTCTCTTCCACTCAAACGGCCTTTTGGAAAGCGCCTACCTTCTCGAAAACCTGAAGAGCTATCAAAAAGTTGTCAACTGCAAAAATAATGGTCTAGGTTTAATCTCTGTTTTTGTAGTTGAGAACTTTTTGAATCTCTCTGCTCAAGCCGCTTATTTTTAAAGGCTCATAACTCAAAAGCATGAAATGCTACAAAAAAGTTTTCAATTAGAAAAATCTAGTCCTAGATTTCATCTACCTAACCATAGTAATTTCAGAGCTGAAAATTGATATTTTGAGTAAACTCACCGCAGCATCATCTCCATGCTGTCCTTGGGCTCCTGGTGGCCCGATCGGTCCTCCGACTCCCTCGATTCCTCTCAACCCACTCATCCCCTCGTATCCTCGAATTCCTTCCTTCCCTGGCAACCCGGGCTTTCCCTTCTTCCCCGGCTGTCCCTCATTTCCAGGTTGCCCCATGGCTCCTTTGACTCCTTGTCTCGGAATATAAGTGACTCCATCCACTCCATTCACTCCTCTCTCCCCAACCGTTCCATCTGGTCCAGGTTGTCCGGGCGATCCAATATCCCCGGGGAACCCTGGGTTCCCGTTGATTCCAGGTCTCCCTGGGCGTCCACGCGGTCCACGGAGCCCACGCTTGCCACGTGGACCCTCCGGGCCAGAGTCACCAGGTGGTCCACGTGGACAAGTGAATGGCGCCTTGGAGGGTTTCTGAAATTAAATTTTTGACACCAGTATCATAAAAGTTAGACGTACCGCCGGAGGACTCGGGTAGGCATCGAATCCATCATACCCATCGACTCCATCAATTCCATCATCCCCATCGATTCCCTGGTCACCAAGGGGGCCTGGGGGTCCAGGAGGACACGTTTGAGAGGTGAAGCACGCACATTTCGGGTGGAAGCTAGGCATCATTGGTTCAGGGATTATTTCATCGGGGAATTCGCCGGAACCGTCGTTGGCAAAGTCGGATACGGTTACTTGGGCTTCTGGAAGATAAAGGGGGTACTGTAGTTGGGAAGACCTGACTAGGTGAAATCTTGCAGTCAGTTTGGAGCTATGGGACGTGACCTCCGCTGACAAGGAAATGACCTTACCGATGTACCACGCTGCCGATATTGTTCACGCGTCGGTAAGGTGACTTGTCAGTGGTCCAAACTCTGATCTCGTTTTTTTCAAATACCAGACATAGCGGACAAATACTGAATGTATATTTGGAATAAGAGTTTTCTCAGCATTCCAATGATATAGGTCACGTCCCGTAACTCCAAACTGACTCCATTTCCCTCTTTAGTGAGTCGCTACTCAGCCAATCCCGCCAACTCACGATATCCAGAATAATCCGTCTCTTGCTGCATGATGTTTCTCCTTATCCTGTCGATTTGTCCGATGTCTTTTGTGAAAATTTGCATGTCAGACCAGGCGAGACTGGTGTCGTACTGAAAATGTTTTTCTGATGAAAGTGAATATGTCTGGATAGCTGAAGACATAAGGATTCTGAATCTGTTTTCAAATTTGGTCTAACATCAAAATCAACCAAGATACACCAGTTTTCAGATTGAACTCATTTTCAGTAGGGAATGCTCGGACTAAAACGATTGTAAGTCAGACAAATTTTATGTTACAAAAATTCTGAAAACAGATTCAGAATCCTTGGAACTTCCAGAATCCAGTATTTGACCGTTTTTTTCCAAAAATTATGTGACCGGCGGCTTACTCAATGTAAAGTCATGAACTTTCAAAACCTGTCAAAAGCTTAATCGGACTATGACACGGTTTTTTAAAAATGTACTTATCAGACCAGGCAAAGCTGGTGTCGTACTGAAAATGCTTTTCTCATAAAAACGGGTATATCTGGATAGCTGAATACGTAAGGATTCTGAATCAGTTTTTGAATTCGATCTAGCGTCAAAATGGACGGAGTTGCACCCTTTTTTGTAACGAGGAGAGATTTGAATCCCCACAAAATCTCAAAAACGTCTTCTGATTTCTGTACCTTTAACCTCGTCATTTCCACTTCAAGCTCTCCAAAAAGTGAAGTGACATCTTGAAGAATAAAAGCAATCGCAGAGATGGAAATCAAGAATGTGATGCACGACGCCGTCAGCGAGCCGATCAGAATTTGTCCAGAAGACATGCCCGACATCTAGAAAAAATGTATGTAGGTGAATAGTAAAAGTAAGCGAATAAAAGTGGTAATGTGGAGTAGAGTAAATCCGGCGCCGCGACTTTATACGGAACGAGGGAAGAGACCCAAATTTGCTAATGCAGGACGTGGTTTTATATGGAAAAGGAATCTAAAAGCGAAAGGCGGATACTCTCTCTTCATAAAATGTCTCAATTCGGTTTGTCATCGCACTTGTTTTATGGATAAAACAAAGGAGATAACGAAAAAATCGGACTGTCGTAAAAGGAGAGGAAAAAGATAAACATTTCGGGACTAACGGTCGGGTGTATTTACATTTTATTGACCGTGAAGAAGAACAAGATATCCGGATAATTTGGATCAGGTGGTTTCACTTGATCACACCTAGAGATAGTGTTGGAGAGAGATAGTGAATTTGAGTTTAAAGTGTTTCCAGACCCAACTGTCAGCCAATGAGCAGTTTTGCGTGATTTTTGAAAACGAAATGTGCTAGAGCAGGGTCGAAAGTATATATGTGCAAAGTTTCAGCCAATTCCGAACCCTGATATAAAAAAGGATCCTTTGTTAAAAGGCATGAAACAGTACAATTCATAGTCCCATTTATTCGAATTCTATATTTTCTAATAGCTCTAATCTAGACCTTTATTTTTGTAGTTGACAATTTTGGATAGCTATTCTAAATATCGAGATATAAGCGCTCAAAACTACCCAAAGGAAGAGGGAAGACGCAGAGAAACGAGAGCGTCTGTCTTCTCTGCGTCTCCACTTGACTACAGGTACCTGTCTTTGAAGACGTGTATCTCAAAATCTGGAAGAGCTACAAAAAAGTGGTCAACTACAAAAATGAAGATCAAGACTTGCTCTACAAATTTATGTTAAACAAAACATAGTGTGATTTTATATGAGATAGTTGCAATATGTTAAGGCCAACAAAAAATCCACAAACAACATCACGACTTTATTGTTATTTTTTGACAAGTGTATAACATTTTTATTCCAGACGTGTCGCCATATACCGAACTCAAAAAGTGATGTGAAACAAGACTGATTTTACAAAAATGAAGACAACTCCAACACTTTTTTCGCAGAGAGTCTATAAGATCTAATTGTGGTGTGTGTGTGAGAAAGAGAAAAAGAAGAGAGGAATAAATTGGAAGCGGAGAATCAGTGTCAAGAATCAGATAGTCAAATAAATTACTATGATGAGATGGGTGAACGAAGAAGTTAGAATGGCGATGCTGAGCAGACTCCGGCGCACTCGGCGATCATGCAGGCACGGATCAGTCTCAAGGTGGCCATCGCTTCACGCTCTCCGGCTTCTCCTGGCATGTGTCCGAGCTCGTGGGTGGCAGCCTGCAAATTGGGAAACTCTAAGCGTGGTTAGGAGATACGGAGCTGTTTGGACAATATCCGTAGTTACAATGTGGCCAGTGGTACCAATGCAGCCGTGCTCTATTGACAAGCATGGTACATTTTTTTGCGTCACTGTGAATATTTAAACTTATGTGCAAACTATACCGGCTATAGGAATTCTAATGTTCACCATGACGTAAATAATGTACTCTTCTTGTCAATAGAGCGCAGCTGCATTGGTAGCCCTGGCCTCATCGTGCCTAGGTAACTCAACACTGTGAGTGCACTAGAGCGCGGTTTCTTCACAAAATAGTAGATTATATGTATGTTTTCAGAGTTTGGAACGGATTTACTAGATCAACCAGAATTTCGTAAATTTTGCTTAAAATTGAGGTCACCGTTAAGCCGCAGCTCTTCGTCTACCATTAGTAGGTCCGTGGCGGCCATTATTCTTATACTATGGATTTTTTTGTTCAGAATGCAAATTTAGAAACTTCAATTAACATTATCTTATAGAAAATGTAAAGCTGATTCCAAATATGTAACTCGTTTTTGCTTTTGATGTCTAGACGCTGAGATATGTAAGCTCGAAGATTAGCAGCTCGCACACTTCTGGTTTACCACAAAAAAATTTGCAGGTCTGGGAAGTTCCAGACTGCAGATAAACATCATGTTATAGCAAATTTTATGCTGATTTCAAAAATATATTTCATATTTGCTAACGATGTCTAGACGCTGAGATATGTACACTCCAAGTTTAGCAAAGCATGACTTCTTTGAACAAACTTCAAACCGTTATATCTTGATTTCTAGAAATCGCACAGAAATTCTATTCATATATTCAGAATCTGCATTAAATTTCCAATCTTTAACATACCGCTGCGATGGAATACCAACAGTCCTTCTTGCAGCAAACGCATGGAATCTGAGCGCGCTCGTCGAGGGCGCATGAAGTGGGCGGTTGTGGGGCGGCGTTTACTAAAAAAGACTTATTTTATATTATTATCTGAACTTTGGTACCCTTACCAATATCTGAGACGGCAACGATGACAAGAAGAAGAGCGGCGATCATTGTTTTTTGCATGTTTTGACTGTGTGACAAAGCGGACGTGCCGAGCGCTCGTGGGGTACCTGAAGTGAGATATATTTTAGGAAAGAAAAAATGGAATTTGAAGAGGTTAACGGGAATAAGGACTCAATCAAACTTGAGATGAAAATAGGATGAGAAGATGATAATGGGCGGAGTCTGGAGAGGGGGGGCGACATTTTCAAATATAACGATTCCAATTAGATCTGTTTGGGAGGTGGGGAGAATGAGCAAGAATCTGTGTGCTTCTGCAGCAGAAGTAGATGAAGATGACGTGAAGGAGAATCTAGGTCACAAGGGAGAAGAGTTCGTACAATTCCGGTCAGGGGAGTCAACTAGGTGGAGTGAAAGTTGAGAATAACAGACTTTATATCTGAATTTGGTTTTGACAAAAAAAGTGAGCTTTTATTCCCAAGAAAAATAAATTCGAAGTTTCAATTTTGGGTCGCCGCCGTTTTATTCGTTTTTTTTTACTTGGGCTTATATAAATTTCTGAATTGATTTTATATGCCTGTAAAGCTTAAGTGATGAGGATTCAAATCTGTTTTTAAAAATTGTCTAGCACCAAAATCTGCTGAGTTTCGAAGCTTATAAGGTTGAATCCAAATTTCGAGATAGCTCCAGGCACATACGCTGAATTTCTAAGTTCCTGTAAAACTTAAGTGATGAGATTGTTAGCTGTAAAAACTGCCAGAAACCATCAAGATACATTTACCAACGTTTAAATAAAAATAAAAATTGTTAAAATTGGCTCAAAATAGTTCAAACTATTCAGAGTTGGGTCTGGTAACTGAATTTATTGAAAAGTTTTTTATATACCTATAAAATTTAAATTCTTAAGATTCTGAATACGTTTATCAAAAGTTGCCTACGACCAATATAAACTGAGATGCTCCAACTTGAAACTGCGTATCTCCGCTATGTTAAAAAACTTTGAAAACGGATTCAGAATCCTCACTACTAGGGAAGGCCTTGTGGTTATTGAAAAGCTGAGAAAACGCTGATTCCAAATATATATTCAGTTTTTATCTTTGAGGCCTGGTGTTCGAGAAAAACAAGGTTAAAGTTTGCACGGCTGACAAATCATAACCCGACGCGTGCAGCATGGTACGTCGGTATGACTTGTCAGCGGTCCAAAATTTGACCTCATTTTTCTCCAATACCAGGCCTCGAGGGCAAAAATTAAATATACATTTGGAATCAGCGTTTTCTCAGCTTTTCAATGATATAAGTCACCAATACTAACTGATTTTTATACCTTATGTACGAACAGCTGATACCTTATTCACAATAACAAAATGAATGAATATTCACCTGCCTCTCCTTTCCTTTTAAACAAAAAAAAACGGAAGAGAATTCTGAGAACTGAGAACCCTGACGAAACGAAACTTGTGTAATTAGCGTGAAATGGAACTAATGAGTGCACACATAACGTCTGGTTTTTTTCAACAGAAAACTAAGAATGACGAGACGAAAGGGAGAGGAATAACAAAAGTGATTCAGATTTCGTCAGACAAATCTGATCTTGGCACGCTTTCCAACATATTTTTTTCGTTTTTTTGTTGAATATTTAGGATTAGTTTGAAGACCAAAGGAATAATGAAAAGTGAAGAAGATAATTGGTTTCAAAAAAAGGGTTAATGGATTCTCGGAAAGAGAGTAAACTAGGGGAATGAACTGGTGGGATGGTGAACGTTTGGACTCCTGGAATAATGAGGAAGGGATTTGAATAAAATGGTTGAATATGTATTTTTAGCGATTCCTGCAACTGATCGGAGGAAATTATTCCCAGCAAATGAACGCACTGGCGCTGTGAATGACATGAGTCGGAGCAGGAACTCGGAGCATTAGGGGCGGAGCTTAGGATGGTGTGGCTGAGAAAAAAAAGAGAGGGATAAAACTTCGCGAAAAAAAAAAGGATTTAAAATCATAATCTCAGTTTTTCAGTGAAAAATATGAGTCAAATTTGAAAGTGTGTCACGGCGTTAAAATTGAAATAGTCAATTTGAATGTATATTGGTTGTGTAGATAAAGGCAAGAGCTTTATTTTTGTAGTTGACAACTTTTTGATAGCTCTTCAAGGTTTCGAGATACGAGCCTTTAAAGTTGAGCGGCTGAAACTGGTGGAGACACAGAGAAGCGAGGGTGTCTGGCTTCTCTGCGTCTCACCCTTTCTCACTCCCTTTCTATCCGCTTTTTCAGTGTATATCTCGAGAATATGAAAAGCTATCAAACAGTTATTAACTACAAAAATGCAGCTGAAAGTGAGAGTTACTTATATCACTAACACTAGACTTAAGAGCTAAAAATATTCAAAGTTTCATATCTCAAAACTGAGCAGACCTATCAAAAAGTTGTCAACTACAAATAATAAGCTTAAAACCTGTTCTATCACATATTAAAAAATTAGAAGCATACGACAAATCTGGAAGCAATTACACCATCTCAAATGTAGCTGTTCTTCTAGATGTCTTCAAAACAGCCTGTGCCTAAACGCTCATATCTCGAAAGCTTGAAGAGCTATCAAAAAGTTGTCAACTACAAAAATAAAGTTCTACATTTGATCTACAGAAATATATAAAATTTGTACCTTTACGGACCTCGTGACGGAATCTCAAATTTGCCTACTAAAACTTTGAACCCAAAAAGCAAAAAGTAGTCTCATAGTCATAGTTTTAGTATCTTCTCATTAAATTTTCTATCTGGAAAACATAGAATATACGAAAACATGACTATACACCCACATCATCGCTCTAACATCTTCTTGCAAAGGAGAGCCCACATAAAGAAAAGAAAAACAAAAGAAACATTTTGTCTCAGAAGAGAATTCGATTATGCATTCGATTATGGAGAAGCTCCAGATTTCATATTCATTCACCCAGAAGCCGTAAAAAATAAAAAGTATTGCAAGAAGGTACTGGGCCACGAAAACATACACATTTATAAAGATGAGTCTCTCTGAAAAATAAAAAAGAGGAAAAAACTTCAAGGGTGGCCTCCTTTACTTTACTTTTTTTGGAAAATTCATTGTAGGGCGTATGACGTGTTTTGGGAGCCACCCAACCCAGAATGCTCCCCAAAATGAGGGACTTCATCAGATTGAGATTGAAGAGAAGAAGAAGTGACATCAATCTCCCCGCCCCTCGAAGCCACGCCCCCTTTTTTCTCGTTTCTCCAAAACGTCTGGCGTTGACAGATTCAATCTAAATATACATCAAATTTTTATTTCAGCTGTGCTTCCAGATAGAAAAAGAAACGTCAACTATTTCAGCGACGCCTACATGTGGGGTGTGGAAGTTGCTGGAAAGGGAAATGAGATGCAAATGAGATTCTGAATATCTTTAGGGTAGAACATCAGAAATCTTTCTGGAATTTTGCTGGAAATTGCAGCGAATAGCACAACCTCACTTGGGAAGGCCTCCAGGTGACCGTGGAGTGATGGGATGTGACCTATATCATTGGAGAGCTGATAAAACGCTGATTCCAAATATATATTCAGGTTTTCCCCTAGAGTCCTGGTATTCTAGAAAAACGAGGTCAAAGTTTGAACAAGCAAAAATTGCAATTTAAGTTGCGATTTTCAAATCTTAACAACTTTCTGAAAACATAACCGAATTCATGAATTTTTGGATATTCAGATATTCGGACACACCGACAGACAGATAAACTCAAAATTTGTGTTTTTGGTGCATCCTTAGACTCCAAAATTTTTCAAACTAAAAAAGATTTCTGCGTTGATTTTAAATCCACCTAACTCACTGAAAACTTTAAAAAGTCTTGAGGTATTAATATAATTGTTAAGGTCTTGACTTGGTAAACTACGTTTTAAGGTACTTGGGGCCGTAGGGCTCAAGCCTCGGCCCTAAATAGGTTATGATTTAGAACTTAGACCTTATTTTTCTTGGATAACTGACCTCTAGGGCAAGAACTGAATATATATTTGGAATCAACGTTTTCTCAGCTTTCCAATGGTATATGTCACGTCACATAACTCCAAACTGACTCCATGACCTGGTAAACAGTCTGATCGGTATACTCACAACCTTTTTTGTTTTTTTTTTTGTAACAAGTGACACATTGTTTTCAAGTATAAGTTATAAAACAGTGGTAAAATAGCAGATATTGCAAGAAAATCTCATTCTGATTCATTCGGTTGCAAAGCCAAGCAAACAAAAAAGTCTCCGATTGTTAATCATGCGAATAATGTGTGTGCCCGAATAAACAAAAAGTAAGACGGGGGTACTTTCATTACGTCTTCTTCTTCGTACTTTCATGTTTTCTCTTCAAATCAAATCAAGGATATTCACGCTCATTACCATGAAGTTTCGAGAAAAAGAGAGTACGAAAATAGATGACGTGAAAAGAAAAACGAGGCAGGAAATGACAGGGGGTACGGTCGGAAATGTGATTCTAAGGAAAACGGAGAATCAGAAGACGTCGCTGAGAGAAGTTGTGAGAAACGTTGAGATGCCCTGAGGGTATTCACTTTGTCACTTTGTCTCAAAAGTTGAGTTGATAAGGTTAGGAAATGAATGAGAATGAGAAGAAGAACTTATTTTTTCTTTAGAAAGACTCTTAGAATTTATCACACATCTGATTTCTGAAACTTTACTTTCAGTGTATTTCTACGTGATCTCCTGGTAGCACAGTCAATCGAATTTGTGATATTCGTGTAGATCAAGTCTAGATCTTCATTTCTATAGTTGACAACTTTTTGATAGCTCTGCAGGCTTTTGAGATACGCGCTTTCAAACATTGGCATAGAGAAGAGGAGAGGGAGAGAGCGCAGTGAAGCGAGAGTGCCTGCTTTCTGTGTCTCTTGTTTTGGTGCCCGATGTTCATAACGTTATATCTCTAAGCCTAGTATAGTTATCAAAAACTTGTCAACTAATGAAATGTGTGAAATTTTGTGCTCTACATTTTTGTAGTTGACAACTTTCTGATAGCTCATCACCCTTTCGAGATATGCGCCTTTAAACATTGGCATAGAGAAAAGCAGAGGGAAAGGGCGCAGTGAAGCGAGAGTGTCTGCTTTCTGTGTCTCGCCCTTTCACCTCTCATATTCAAAGGCTTACATCTCAAAAGCGTGAAGAGCTATAAAAAAGTTGTCAACTACAAAAATAAAGCTCTAGGTTTGTTCTATAACATACTAAAAACCTGACAAGTTGCGGTTATAAATATCGACGAGGCGAAGGGTCAAAAAACGATAGAATTTACTGAAAACTACACCTGTCGAAGTAGCATCTGTTCGAAGTTTCTTCAAACTTTTGATAGTGTTTTTCTTTTCTTTGGTTTATATAAATCTTTTAGGTATTATATACTGTTGTTTTCTGCTTCAAGACAAGCCGAGATCAAATCGTGAAGTGAAATCAGCTCTGGGGATAAACAGTTCTCTGTAATGACCTGTGGTAATTTTCCCAATTGTTATGACCACCCGTTACTTTTAAACAACTTTTGAGTTTGAAGAATCTCCCAGGTGTCTGCATGAAGGTACAGAGACGCAGAGAAGTCAGACACTCTAGCTTCTCTGCGCTCTCTCCCTCTCCTCTTTTCTATATAATTACAACCTCTCATCTTCAACGGTGCATATCTCGAAAGCGTGAAAAGCTATCAAAAAGTTGTCAACTACAAAAATATAGAGCTTTACTTTTTCTATACAACCATTATAATGTGATTAACGAAATCCAACAATTCTTCTCAGAATGCACTACCAAAGAAGCCCTCTGTATTTGGTATGATGCTACTACCCAAGAATAGATAAAAAGTACAAAAATCTCATGACGATTTCAGAGATTTCAGAAATTCCGTAAGAGCTTGTTGTGAGTTTTCTGGATCTGGATTTTTCTGGAACGCCCTTTCGCGAAGAAGACCCCCCATGTCTGATCTCACAGTTATTTTTAATTTATGTTTATTTATTTTTCAGTTATTTTTGGAAATTTTCAGAGGAAAAACAAGTTGAACTTTGGATATATAAAGACACAATCAATCAGCCAATAATACAGACAAGGGGGAGGGAATTGATACTTTTTTAGATGTCAGGGAAGGAGGGAAGGAGGGAAAAAAGAGATACATGAGGGGGAACGTTATGTTGAAAATAAAATGAAGTAATAAAAGCACATTCGTCACCAAAAAAGGAGAAAAGAGAAAAAAAAACATAAAAACATGAACACACAGAAGTGACCTCCCTAGAGAGGCGAATCTCGCTCAATCAAATCTCGGTCGGTTCCTTGAATTCAATTTTGAGTAAGTGTCTGTTTTTCAGTTTTTTTTCAAAAGAGATTTTCAAAAGATAAACGGGGATGATAGTAGAAAACGAAAACAGAGTTAAACGTTCTTGCCGAGCTTATCGAAGATAAGTCGTCGAAGAACGTCGCATTCCTTGGTCAGACGTTCCGCCTCGTCACGGAGATAGGCGTTTCGTTGGCTGAGCGTCTCTTTGGCGCTGACTGAGAGCACACGGCTTTCACGGAGCTTTTGACGGTATCGGAGAGCGGCCGCACGGTTTTGTTGCTTTTTTCGTTCGGCGATCTGGAATTGGGGATTTGGGATGAGATAAAAGGTAGGGGTCGGGGGGATGGAGGGCGCAGATCAGGACAAATGCAGACACTACGAGCGGTATGGCTGCGTAGCGACTCAATAGGCGGATACTGACTAAGGAAGGTCATGGAGTTAGTTTGAAGTTATGGAACGTAGCCTATATCATTGGAAAGTTGATAAAACGCTGATTCCAAATATATATTCAGTTTGTGCCATTGAGATCTGGTATTCGAAAAAATCGATGTCAATGTTTGGACCACTCTCTAAGGGTACCACGCTGCCGATAGTTTTAACACGTCGGTAAGGTAATGACTTCCAAAATTTAACCTTATTTTTCTCGAATACTAGACATCAAGGGCAAAAACTGAATATATATTTGGAATCAGCGTTTTCTCAGCTTTCTAATGATACAGGTCAGGTCCTATATCTCTACACGGACTCCATGACCTTCCGTAGTGAGTCTGATAGCAAGAACGATCAGGAAAGTGCGATTGAGCTCTGAATCTTTGTGTCACAGTCCATGAAAATCCGAAGTCTTGACGTTTGTGTGTTGGCTGCGTAGCGACTGAATAGTGGGATACGTAGGCTTAACTCACGCTCTTAACTTTTGCGTGACACACCAACGCTACTGTGCGGGAGAGCGCATTTACTGGATTCTGACATTTTAAAAACGGAGCCTTACACCTACATCACTTTTCCCCTAACTGAACTTCTCACATATTCATAGACTACAAACCCCCGCAACACTCTTACCTCCTCATCCGACAAATTGACAAGTGAAACCGGCGCGGCACGGGCTCGTTTCGGGGCTATCAAACTATCATCTGATGACTTTCTCTTGATTGAAACTGGAGCAGATTCCTCGACTCTTTCGACGATAACCTTATATTCTTGACCATCATCACCACGGATGACAAGTGTCTGTCCGGGCTGCACGAAGACGTCACGGAGAGATGACGACGTGGATGATGATGATTTCCGACTGACAGATGAGATATCAGAAGACGTGGATGGCGATGGAACGGTGACTTCCCCTTCATCAACGGACATTTCTTGTCGGACTTGGGCGATGAGCGAGTCGAGGAAGGGAATCTCAGAATCTTCGAATGTGGGGAATGGTGACGTGGATGCTGCAGAGTTGGGTGAGTAGACGACACCTGCTGGGGAGTATTCGGAATGTTCGGAATGGAAGAGGGATGGCGATGCGTTATCATAGAATGGCTGATTGATTGGTGAAGTGGAGTATTGATGATGATGATGTGGGTTGAAGAGACAATCCTCTTTAGACAACGACGTCGGAGAGTTCGACAAAATACTGCACGGCGGCAACATCCGAGGTCTCGCAGTGTCCATGATCATGCTGCTGGTGGAGTTGGTCTCCGAGTAAATAGGACCCGGAGCCGTCGATGGAACTAGACCCGATTGAAATTGACATTCCGTTTGGCATGGAGGAAGAGGAACGCTGAAAATTTTTTGATTTGTGTTATGCCGTCCTTGTCCTTTTTCTAGATTCTATTACCTAAAGATTCTCAACCAGTAAATTCCAAATGTTCTGGACATCTTTTTTCCTATTTTAGTATATTCTAGGATTCCCGTGAAGGACTAAGCGAACACTTTTCAGCGCCTTTTATACCCTCCAGGAGGCGTATCATGGCCGACAATGTGTGATCTAAATATGATATAGTTCATAACATGAACTGTGCGCCTTCCTTATACATTACGGCACTCACCATTTCACATTGGTCGGCTCCGAGAAGACAGCATTGGCATGAGCAAAGAGTAGCGGTGGCGGTGGTGGCTTGGGCCCACTTAAAAACACACTTGCTGTCGGGGACAAGCGCGGTGCAGTTACGATTAACCGGCGTGTTGCCACAGCGAACTCTCGACTCGATTTCCTGGAACAATTTTAGATTTTTTGGTGGTGTTTTTTTGGATAGGGGGATCGAAACACTTATAACTTTTTCTGGATAATTTTTTTATATGAATAGCTAGTGCAAGTCAAGATCTTCATTTTTGTAGTTGACAGTTTTTTGATAGCTATTTTGGTTTTTGAGATATGCGCCTTTAAAAACAGGTGCAAAAAAAGACCCGGAGAAGTTAGGATCCTCCAGGTACCAACCTTTAAAGGCGCATATCTCGAAAGCTTTAATAGTTATAAAAAGTTGTCAATTACTAAAATGTAGGGCTATACTTTTTCTATGCTTTGAAAAATTTTGGGATATATTTTCTTTCTAACTAAGGGTGTAGACGCAGAGAAACCAGAGTGTCTGACTACTCTGCGCCCTTTCTCTCTCACTCACTTTCACCATCCGAACTTTAAAGACGCAAATCTCAAAACCTAGAGTAGCTATCAAAAAGCTGTCAATTACAAAAATAAAGAGCTAGATTTCTTCTATTGGCTCACAAAATTTGGGTACAAACATTTCTTATTTAAGATCGTAGCACACTGTCAAAGTTACCCAGCAAAATTCAAAGTAAAAGTTGTTTAGAGTACTGTAACTTCCTTCAAATTTGAAGTTTTTCAAAGATTAATAGTTTAATTTGCAACTCTTTATTCAACTTTTTTGTTTAGATCCATCCCTCCAAACTTACGGTGGCCGAGGCGGCGCAAGTGGCGGTTTGGTCGTGAGCCGGGTCAGCGACGAAGAATTCGGCCGGCCAAACTCCCCACTCGTTTACGGTAGCATTGCATTCTGAAACCCCAGCTATAATTTTACTGCTCTCCACACTAAACTAACCTTCGAACGGAGGTATGAACGGCGGCGGGGGTGGTGCGTTTTCAGCGGACGGCATGTCGACGGTTGGTTGAGCGGTGAACAAAGACATTTTCTGTAAAAAGGGAGATATTATTTTGATCAAAAAACAACGATTCACATGAAAAACATGTGAATAATAAAACATACCGGTTGAAAAGTGTTTGAAGGAAGTGGGTGGCTTGAGAGCACGGAGAGAGCGACGAGCGTTGGACGTTGAGATAAACCTGTAAATTGAAGAAATAGTTTTTTTGTTATCGAAGCGGAAGTCAAAAGTATTGATGAAAGACAATATAGCGACAGCTGTAAAAGACCATGGGCGCACGTGCAGAAAGTCAAATTTTAAGAGGTGTTCTGATGTCACTCATGAGTCAGATTCCTTTGAAATTATAATGGTTGTATAGAAAAACTCTAGCTCTACATTTTTCAAGTTGACAACTTTTTGATACCTCTGCAGGGCTTCGAAATATGCGCCTTTAAAGTTGAGCGCCGGAAACTGCAAGAGAGGGCGCAGAGAAGCTAGAGTGTCTGACTTCTCTGCACTCTCTCGTGTTTTCAATTTGTCGCGATTTGTAGTCAGGAGAGATTCGACCGGTTTTCAGAGGCATTGTTAGAGAAAAAGGATGTAGAGAGTGCGTGGAGAAGTCAGACGCTCAAGCTTCTCTGCGCGCTCTCTCGCTATCTAAATTCAGTTGGCTAACTTTGAAGGTGAATATCTCGAAATCTAAAAGAGCTATGAAAAAGTTGTTAACTACAAAAATGAAGATCAAAACTTTGGCTTTTGAATCAGTGTAAAAATTTTCAAATCGGAAAAATTCTGTTAAAACTACATTGTCTCAAAGTTAAGTAACTCGTAAACACTAAAGATCATACAGTATCTCAAAACTGGAAAAAGTTATAAAAAAGTTGTTAATTGTAAAAATGTAGTCCTAGATTAGTTCTACAAAATGCACTATTTCAAAAATCACCGATCATTATCGATCAGTACATTAGATCACATGATGTTTATCTATAATTATGAGTTTGCTGAAAATCTTTAAACAATCTTCAATACACTCTTAATGTCCAAAATAGCAACGGCTGATGAAAACAATTTGGTCAAAACAGTCAGCCAGACAGTCTTTGACCCTATTTAGCGCACCTAGTAGGACACGTCCACGAAAATTAGCGATAGGAGGGAGGGGGGCACTTGGCAACGTGCCAACAATGTAGGGGAGGTCCAACATGTGACCGAAAAGATTTATGCGCAATATTTCGCAATAGTTAGGACATGGCTAGGTTGGAATGGTATATAAACCGTATTTTCAAATGGAGAAGGGGGAAGGAAACTGCTGATAATCAAAATCAAGATGATATCAAAAATTGAGTAGGAAAAAGAAATAGCAGCAACAATCGTCGACGTTTCGACAAGAGGGGAATGAAGACTTTTGTCTCCTATCGTCTCGGTCTCTCTCTCTCTCTCTGAGATGAGAGAGTGTAGGGAGGGAGGAGACACAGAATCAAATGTGATGCAATAGTTTATTGAGGGGAAAGGGGATGGAAGGGTTGAGCGAGACTGCACCATGACGTTTAAGATTCGGAGAGAAATGATGACCGATTGGGTTAAGATAAGGTTAAGAAGGGAAAGAGATAAGCCATTTTTTATGATGATAATTGTTTCGTGGAAAAAAAGAAAAAGATTCATATTGTTAGAAAAGACAAAACTTGTTTTATTATGTTTTAATCAGTGTACGAAGCAGAAACTAAGCAAAAGAGAAGAGAACATCACTGAGTGATTTATGAAGGTGCGCAAACTGTACTGACAGTTTTATGATCTGATTTGGAGATAGTGATAGAGAGAGAAAGATCAGTTGCATAGAACAGAAAATTCTTTTTTTGGAAAGTCAATGCTACTGATCAACATACAATAAAGGAGAGAAACAAGATGGTCATGTGAACAACACGGGGAGAGGAGACCGATGGACACTCGAGCTGCTAGATATATTTATTGCGGACGGAGGACACACGGGTTTAATGGCGTTTCAATGTACAAAATGTAGTAAAATGTGAGGTGGGGATTGAGAACGCGGGAATGTGCTTTGAGCCATCGATCGTCGAACAGTATGGCAGAACAGTTGCCAGGATAGTTCAATTTGTTTCAATTATTGAAATGTTGTGGATTAAGTCTAGAGCTCCATTTTTGTAGTTGACAACTTTTTGATAGCTCCTCTAGGTTTTGAGATATGCCCCTTCAAACATTGCCTTGAAGAAAAGCAGGGGGAGACGTAGAGAAACGAGAGTGTCTGCTTTCTCTGCTCAAGTCGCTCATATTCAAAGGCTTATATCTCAAAAGCGTGAATAGCTATCAAGTAGTTTTAAACTGCAAAAATATAGCTCTTGATTTGGACTACACAAACAATAAATATCAAAAAATTAAGTCAAAAAGTTTGCCAGTTACATAAAACTTTATACAAAGCATTTTTATTTCCCCAAGTAATCATCTGTACAAGTATTCAACGTGAGTCTTTCTGAAACCTAACAGAGCTATCAATAAGTTCTTCTCTTACGTGTATCTAGACGAAACTGTGAGGCTATGACTGTACTTTAGAGCGTGACAAAACTGTTAACTCCGCTTTGCCCTCTTACGGCTCTGCTGGAAGCATTAGTAATGATTTTCTGATCGTCACGACGTGCCGGACAGTCTCGATATGGAACAAGTTTGAACGGAGCTACAAAAACTACATTAGTTTGAACAAGTAGAAGAAGAAGACGTCAGGAAATTTTTTGTGGGAAGACATGTTCATAGATGGAGTTTTGACCAGGAGATTAGTCGATGTGCAAAATTTTTGCCCATTTGGTTAATCCGCGGCCTCGATAACCTTGTTCGTAACTTAAAAATGACTACAGTAACCGGTGGCCGAGCGCAGTGACATAGGAAAACTTCAGCCATCATTGTCTAGGAAGTTAGAATAACTCCGTTAACAAAATATAGTTTTTCTCTTTTTCCGAGGTTTCTTCAAAATTTTCAAAAAATGTGTTTAGATATTTTGAAGAAAAATTGAAACTCTAGTTTTTGACTATGGAGTTACGTTACTTACCTGGAGAAAACTAGCTTTCACACCTGCCGGTGCAAACACGCTCTATCGCACGCCACGTTTCAATTATTGTTTTTCTTTGTGACTTGGCTTCTATTTGCATTATTTTCTAAGGTTTTTTTAATTAAAAATTAGTTTCATATTTACTTTCTTCATGTCAAACGTTGTAAAAATCTCGAAATGCACTTTAGAACTAATAGTCCGGTTGATTCATGTCTAGACTCAGCTCAAAATTTTATTGGACTCTCACAATTTTTTAAACCTAGAATCAGAAAAAAAAGCTCAAAAGTTCACTCCTCCCATCTAACCCAAACAAACAGAGAGAAAGCAATCTCTGATCAAAATTCTGACAGCGTGTCGATTTGACCTGTCGATCTTCCAAAAGAATCAATGATTCATCTTTTTTATCGCTCGGAACTCATTTTCCACGCCTTGATAACGATCGAACAAAACAAACAAATCTTTTAGGGAAAAAGAAGTGACGAATTGCGAAATTCCACACAACAACTGAATAAAAAGGCGGCGGTTCGGGAAGCAATAGCAGGCAGTTGGCTAGCAAGATATGGACGACACTTATTTTTGGTGAGTTTTTTGACAATTTTTAAATTTTTATGAGAGAATATATATTTCTAGGCAATATTCGAAATAAAAATTCATTTCTGTTAATTTTTGTTGTAATTTTTTGTGATGTACTAATTTTGTGCTGTACATAATGTACATTATGGGGCTATTTACGTTCGGACAAAAACGTTATTTTTCCCTCGATCGAGGATTCATTTACTGGAAAAAACGGCGGAAAACGGGAAAAAAACTGTTTTTTTCCGGAAGTGAATAGCCCCATAATGCACATAATGTATAGCTGGAAAGCTGAAATAATGAGAATTTCAAATTAGTATTTGAAATCGATATACCGTAAAAATGAGCCGAGTTATAACCCTTTCTGCCCCAACCTGAATACTTCACCGAAAGAATGACAACTATCACAAAACGTTGAAAATTAAACGAAATTGAAAAATTGTTCTGTGTCAAAACCTATATCATTCGAAAGCAAAAGTTGAGAAAATTCTGAATTTGTTTTTAAACTGGACCTACCATCCAAATGAACCGAGATACAACACATTTTTGTTAGTAGACTTGACGTTTTGAGCAAAAATACAATTCTATATTGTGATTTTGGTCAATCTCTTGCTCAAAACTTATACTGTTCAATAGCTGAACTTTTCAGAATTCTGAATCTGCTTTCAAATTTTTTATAGAATGAATATGGACAGAGATACGATGCTTCCAAGAGCCTTGCATTTTGGTTCGTGTTGAGCCTAGACAGAATTTGAAAACATATTCAAAATCCTCTACAATTCACCCCCATTTCCTATTTTTCCAGGAGCAAACATGGGCGCCCTGCTGCTGAAAAAGACCGTGTCCGAAACTCCGTCGCCGAGCTCTGCCTCTTCCATCTCAAGAAGGAAGGTACCGTTATGAAAACCACCCATTTCAAATCGGAAAAAGATCTGAAATTCAAAGCGGAAGAGGATATCGATATGGCTCCATACATCATGTATTCGTTGAATAAGAAACGCCGGTGGGAAGCCGAAGACGCCATCGGAATCGAACTTTTGGACAGAACTCAGAAGTTGAATGACGGATGGAAGGTTCTTCTGATTGAGCGAGTCAATTTGAGAAGTTATGTGTGGCCGAACTGGAGTTATGGGTATAGTCCAGAACGATTTTTGGATTATTTTATGATCAAGGATGTTCACGAGTTGAAGAAGGACAACGCTTATGATCATAAGACCTTAGATTCAGTGTACGGACAACGGTATTCTCATTTTCTGAAGAAGAATCGGAAACCGAAGAAGGAGGATGATGGAGAAGAGGAAGGTGGAGACGAGGAGCCACTTGCTGCATACAACTTCTTGAGACCCCCAAAGAACTACGTGACACTTCTCCAGAAGCAGTTCACGAGCGATAATTATGGATGGGAATGTGAGTTGGCACAGGAATGGCATAGGGCCAACGACCATATAACCGGGCCGGAAAAATGTAGATCTCGACGAGCTCTATATCCGTGGTCTACTACGAGGCAAATTCGTTAATGCGGGACGGGAAAAAGTGTGGAAAACACGAAAATGTTCTAAAAAGACATTCTAGCCCGGCCCGCGGCCCACGATTAGCCATCTGGCCCGTAGAAGGTCACATTCATGGAACTCGCTAAGACCTACATTTTGGTAAATTTTTCAGGCTATAATATTGCGTTTAAAGCGAGTTCGCACCTGCTCGTGTCGGCCCGTTTCGGCCCGGTTTTCAAGTATGATAAATTTCATACCGGGCACTGATCCATTCATCCCAATGCCTTCAATCTGATAATACTAATTTTCTGATTGTTTGCAGGGCCCCACGTTGGTTACTGGCGTCGTATCGATCGCCTCAAGGACGACCATCTTGAACTGAGATATGGAGAACTTGAGGATCTTGATGGGAGCGATGTGGATGAGAATGGCGAGGAGGGAGCATCGGATGAGGGCTTCGAGCAGAAGAAGCCGTCGCAATTCTACAATTTGGAGGAGCATTTGGTGGATAAATTTGTGATTGTGAAGACACCGAGAAGACGAAAGAATACGTGTTAGGTTACTGGTCTATTATAGCTTTTTGTTTTAACTTTTGATCTCAAAAATAAATAAATATGAACTTTGTTCATCAGGTGATCCTCGTCATATTACGAGTGTTCCGTGATAAAACGAAAAAGATTGAAACTTTTTTAATGGACTAGAGAAAAGTCATGCGCTTTCTCTTGGGTGATCGTTCTTTGAGGTGATAAAAACTGCAAAAAGAAACTTTTTATTTTAGGGTTTCCCCCGAAGAAGACTGTCATAAAGGGGATGATCAAAATTCAGAAAAGAGAGGGATAAAGGGGTAACTGAAATTTTGAGGGATTCTAGACAAAAATTCTAGACAACAATTGAAACCTGTTTTTGAATCCTCACTACATCAGCTTTCCAAACATACAGCAATTTTTATAAGTTTACAGTCCGTCGGGTGTGATTTGTTCGCTGATGGGTATAACTAACCTTTGAAGTGGGAAAAAAACACTCGAACGTAAGCAAATAACAATAGAAGAAGTTTAGGAGGGTCATACATCTATATTGAATCAAACAGTTTGATTTTTAATTAGTTTTTAGATTTTGAAAGTGGTTTTAGGATTGTTTAGTTTCAGTTGGGTTTTACCTTGGAACAAGTTTTGAGTTGGATATTGATATCTGCCGTGCCTTAAAATTTGGTTAAAAACACAAACAACTGCGCTCCACTGAAATCACCTTGCATCTTTTTCTCTCAGTCTCTCAATTTCGAACGTAATTTTCTATCGTTATGGTAGAGCACGGTTGTAAGAAGCGTGGCGTGCAAAATTTGCCGAATTTCAAAAATGTTTTTCATATCACACCAGATTGACTTTTGTAGCTCAAATCTTTTGATAGCTCCCATGATTTTTGAGATATGAGACTTTAAACTGAGTTGATTAGCATCCGAGAGAGTGAGAGGCGCAGAGAAGTCAGACACTCTAGCTTCTCTGCGTGTCCTCCTCACTTACAGTCGCCTGTCTTCCAAAGCGTATATTTCGAAGTCTAGAGGAGATACAAAGTTGTCAACTACGAAATTATAGCTCAAAACTTGTTCTATTAAAATCATACGATGAAGCTTTGCAACGGCGCTTTATTGACAAATTGGGTACATTTTTTGCGGCACATTGAATTTATATAGCCGGTATAGTATGCACATAAGTTAGAATCTTCACCGTGACGCAAAAAATGTACCATTCTTGTCAATAGAGCGCGGCTGTAAAGGTAGCCCTGGCCAAACATTAAAATGAACCAAACTAATGCAGAAATAAAAAGGTAAACAAAAAAGTACTTTGCCTGATGTATGATCATTTAATTCGAAATTTACAAAAAATGATGATATAATATAACAGGGCTAGTTCAATGTAACAACTTTTTTGTGGCTTTTTTTAACGTGAACTTTGATATTAAGCGAAAAAAAAACGAACAATGAGTTGGATTCTTCTTATCCACGAAATTTTGCGTTCCAAGGATTTTCGATTTTTAAAAGTTTCCTAGCATACATTACCTTTGGAAAAAGAAGAAACTAAAAGCCAAACTCATATTTTTTTGTTTCAATTCAAACAATTAAAAAATTATTGATAACCGACTCTCTCTCTTTTATATACACCTAAACACACGCAAACCCGCCATCGGCATAATTTCCGTTTCTTTGAAGAATTATCGAGCACTCATAAAAACAGGGCGCATACAAAGTATGTGTTGTCGCTGCTATCTCTATTTAACATATTATTATAATCCCATTCTCTTTTTCTCCCTTTTTGCCATTTCTGTATTATAGAATTCTGTTCTAGACCTCGCTGTTATGACATCAAAAAGGACAACATGCGACGACGACGAAGAAAGTTTGCAGATTCTTGAGAGTGAGTTTGTCTTTAAATAATTATTGATTAATTTACAAGAGACGGTCCGAACTCAGTTTGGGTATGTGGGACGTGATTTGTATCATTGGAAAGGTGAGAAAACGCAGATTCCAAATATATTTTCAGTTTTTGGCCTCGAGTCCTGGTATTCAAGAAAAACAAGGTCAAAGTTCGGTAAAATAGAGAATTATCAGAGATGAGCGGAAGAGGTGGCCGAAGAAATCCTTAAATTGGCAGAGTAGCTTTTCTTTGGGACGGTAGCAAAAAATATTCAATAGATTAAATTTGCAGCATAAATTTGTCTATCGATTGGAAAAAACAAGACATTAAAATATTAAAAACTAAACGAGTTACAGTCATTAAGGCTTGTATTCCGCCTTCCGCAAAATGACCTCAGGGCGGAAGGCGGAATACAGGCTTAACTTTAAGGATTTCTTCCGCCAACTCTTCCGCTTATCTCTGTTTAAAATCCGCGTTTTCTCAGCTTTCCAATGATATAAATCTCCTCCCATATCTTCAAACTGACGCCATGATCTTCTCTAGTTAGCACAGTGCGATAGAGCGCGTTTTGATAGAACCTAAAAAATAAAAATGTATTTCCAGAACCGCCCGGTGGTCTAAAACCCAATGCTCTCCATAGTGATGACCTCCTCCGTATGGGAAGATACTCAATATTTCTTTGTATTTTTGTGGAGGTCGCCATGCTGTCACAGCTGTCGAACACTATGCTTATGGTGTATGCAGGTATTTGTTATTTTTTAAGTACGCTCTAATGATGACTTTTTTTCTTTTTTTCAGGCGCCGCTCCTACCATCAAATCTTGTGGGAATCTTACATTTGCCTCCAACGAAGAAGCATGTGCTAACTATAATTACTGTAAGGAGCAAAATGATATGACGTTTGAGCGACAGTTTTATGGGATTACTGAGCAGGTAAACCAATTAGGTAACTAATTAACTAATTGCATACTCTTTCAGTTCAAATTACTCTGTGAAGATGCGAAACTGGAAAAACTCGGCACATCCATCCAGATGATTGGTGTGATGCTGGGGTGCCTGGTATTTGGACAAATTGGAGATTTATATGGAAGGAAGAAACCAATGATGTTCTGTCTTTGCATGTGTTTCATATTTGGGATCTGGTCGGCGCTTTCCTCGGATTTTAAGAAATTCACGATTTTCCGCACAATTCTTTGTTTCTTCAATGGGGGACAGAGCACGTGAGTCACTCTTACTAGAGAAAGCCTCCAGGTGACCGCGGAGTTATGGTAAGTCACCTATATTGTTGGAAAGCTGGGAAAACGTATAGTCAGTTTTTGCCCTCGAAGCTTGCTATTCAAGAAAAACGGTCGATAAGTTAATGACTTGTCAGCGGTCCAAACTTTAACCTCGTCTTTTTCGGATACAAGGTATCCAGGGCAAAAACTGAATATATATTTGGAATCAGCGTTTTCTCAGTTTTCCAATCATATAAGCTCCACGGTTACCAAGAGGCCTTCTTCAGTTAGCTTCGGGAATTTAAGCCTCAGTTTCTAGCATCTCCGTTGTCTACATGATTGAAAACATCCCAAAACGATCTAGAGGATACATCTCAACTCTCATCAGCTACTCTCCAAATGTGATCCTACTTGGAATCCTTGCATTTTTCTTCCAAGAATGGGATCGGCTGGTATTGGTTATTTCGTTTTTGACAGTACCGGCAATTGTGATGTTGGCGTGAGTTTTTTAAATTCAAAAGTGTAAAAGTTGGATAGTTTCGATTTGACGCAACTAATACGTATCAGTTTCGAATCGGGCGGTTCTAGTTTGGACGGTTCAAAAAAGGAACAGTTTGGATTTGAACCATAGTCAATTTTAATTCAACAAAAATAGGTTTCGGTACACTTCTGACTTGGCTAGAATTTAAGTTTATTAAGAACCATTGAGTATATTTAGAAATTAGTCGAAAATGGTTTTGAAAATGAGTCAAAACCGATTCTGAGCGTTTTAGACTAGAAAAATGTACTCAAAACAACAAAAAATCAGTTAAATTGATCGAATTTGGCTGAACAATCGATTGAGATTGGTTTTGAGTGGTTCAAGCCAATCTAGAGCGATTTAGGCGATGGAAAACAGCTGAAATTGACTGGAAATGACTCAAATTGCTTCAGAACGATCATTCCAAAGTGCTGCCTGAAATATAACTGCCCGCATTATTATAGAACCGGTCGGATAAGAACTGGTACGAATCAGAACCCATTAAAAGGTGGTAAAAATATATAAAAATGGTTTTATAATTAAATATAGATTTAATGGATCTGATTCTATATTTTTCTGTATTTTTTAAATTAATTTTCTATCATTTTCACCCGAAAATTGCTTTTGTGACATTTTTGACCCATATGCTCATTTTGACCGGTTTTTTTGTAATTTTTTATCGATTTTGACTCTGAATTCAACATTTCCAATGACTTCGACACTTTTTGAACCCAAAATTGGCATTTCTGATTTTGTACCAGTTTTGATCCGGGTGATTCTGATTCAGGGCAGCACCGATTCCAATGTAAGCGGGTTTAATTCATACCATAGGGTTCTAAAACGATTCAGTGGAAGAAATGTGCAAATATTGGTTCCAATTCTGACCAATTCACAAACTTTTTTGAATTTCCGACCGTCTTTTTTTTTCAGATTCCTCCATGAAAGCCCCCGATGGCTCATGCAGAAAGGAAAAGTGCTCCACGCTAAAAAAGTGTTTCTCGCTATTGAAAAATTCGACGGAATCCCTGAATCAAAATCATTGAACGAAATTGAACTCGAGAGTTTTCTCGACAACGAACACGATACACAGATCTCGGAATCCAACACTAAAGTCGGAAAACAACATTCATTTTGGCATTTGTTCAAGACAAGAGAGATTATGACGGGCACTTTTGTCATTGCTTTTACATTGTGAGTTTCTGGAAATGGATCAATACAAATCGATAATTTCAGTTTCGCGACTACATTAATCAACTACTCTATTATGTTCAACTTGGGAGCAGTCGCTGGTTCCATCTACATGAATTCTATTCTAATCGGACTACTCCGCTACTCATTCAGTCTGTTCAGTGGACTATTAGACTATAAATTCGAGAGATTCAATCGAAAAATGTGTCATGGAATCTGCAGTGTCGTAACTATATCTATCATCGCTGCTATAATAGTTTTTTGCTTGACGGACACTGCTTCCACGTTCTCAACATTAATCAGAATTGGAGTATTGTTATCTTGTGCTATGACATCTCAAGCGATAATTGTAGCAAGTATTGCGTCGAATGAGTTGATGCCAACTGCAATTCGATCTATCTCTTATTCAACTGCACAGCTTTGCTCGAGATTTGGAATCGTGTTCGCTCCACATGTTTTCCATTTGGTAAGTGCCTGGTTTCAAAAAATTTTGATCTTCATAGCAAGAACTATGTTCCAGAATCTCTACACCGGAATCGACTTCCCAGAGCTACCTTATGCTATTCTTCTTGCCATTGGGCTAGCGGATTTCTTCTTTTTCAGAGTAAGCCTCTCCGTTGTTAAACTCAAAACCTGAAATTTTCAGTTCCTAATCCCGGAAACCAAAAACAAGCCACTCGAAGATTTTATAAGGAAGAAGACAGTTGTGAACGATGAGGAAGAGGAAGATAGAGTGTAGATTGTTAATATAATTCAGGTTATAATATGTATAAAGATTTTATTTATTTCTATTTGGGATCAATGATATCAATTTTTCCCAGTTTCTTGTAGCTCAGAAGTCTTTCAATCTAATCATAAGATGGCAATCGCATTGACCTAATTTCGCTGAAAAATGGCTTCTGGAACTATGATCTCCTCCCAACTCTGGTAAATTATAAGGAATGACTATGTTTTCAAGAAAACCAATATTATCAACACAGCTACGGTCAGAAAAAAAAATCGCCATCTTGACAATTTATACCTCACAAGGGAACCCTAAGACCATGCTAGTGTTTTCTTGGCTGAAACTTTCAGTATATGTTAAGAATAATCTGAAAAAACATTTCTGAAATTTTTTAATTTCACCCGACACATTCAGCCGAGTTATGAGCTCTCAAAGTTTCATAAGCAATTATGAAGTGTTCTCCGTAGCCAATAGGGCTTTTGGCAGTTAATAACCCCTTGCTTCAATTTAACAAAGAAATTTCCCGTTATCTGTTTTATAACGTTACATAGCAAAATTATGAAAACTACAATTTATATCTACAAAAACTACTCTTCTCTAACTGATAGCGCAGTGATATTCATCAAAAGATCGGCACAATAAGTTGTGGTCGGTTTTCTGCCGCGTTGTGTCTTGGGTGGGCTTGGGCGTCTGCTGAGACATGACAACGAACATATTGTCAAATAGAAAGTAGTCTGGTTAATTAGGACCGACAAAACTTATAAATCTTTTCAGAACTTCGGAAACTCAAAAAAAATGAATTTATTTTCTTACAATCAGCGATTTTTTAGATACCGCAACTCATTCCATGTAACTATGGTAAATACTGCAAAATCCCTTTTCATTAGTTTATCGATTAAACCTCACTGATTTTAAATTTCTTGTTACGTCGATAGACCTGAAAAAATCAAAAAAGGCAAATTTGCAGCATAGAAGCTCACGTGCTTTAATTACAGCGTTTACAGTAAGCTGAAGATAATTTTACAAAAACTTTTGAATTTAAAGGATGATGAATGTCTGAAACCACAGTTGGTGTATCCATAGATATATCTCCCAAGTGATAGCGGACACAACATTTTATGCTAATCATTTGATGTGAATCTCTGAACTGCCAGCGAGAGGAAAACGACCTTTGTAGTTTTACATTGTGTTTTTCAAATATTTCGAATAGTGTTATAAAAAACTTTATTATAGAAAACATTGGAAAAAAAACAGTCAAGAAGTGTCTATGCTGTTTGAGGGATAACATGGCATGTGTACGGTTTTGCAGAGAGTGCACCTCCATAGACTGGCGTCAAATCGATTGGTCCATTCGGCACAAACTCGTACTGTTGCATCATTGCACTGAAGATCAGAAACAATTCCAAACGGGCTAACCCCTCCCCAACGCAGCTTCTCTTTCCGATACTGAATGGAATTGTTCTTTCGAGGACACCCTGAATCAAACTTTCAATTATGGACTTTTTTGGGAATCTATACCTTGTTCATGGTTTCACCGTCTTGTAGTAGATATCGATCCGGATTGAATTTATCGGTTTCCTCGAAAATGGAGTCACGCTTCAGAATTGACCAGAGTTGGGCAAAAACCCTGGTTCCAGACGGTATTGTCTGTCCTTTCAGAACAATATCTTCAATATCTGAAATTTATAAAAATAAATAATTTGATTCGAAAAAAGATATTGCATACTTGTATGGGACGCTAGCAGCGGAATCATACTCGAATGTCTCTGAATCTCATGGATAACCGCTTGTGTGTACGGCATATTTGGCTTGTCAGACATTGAGGGAAGCCTCGACATTCCGACTACATCGAATATTTGTTTGCGGACTTTGTCTTGAATCTCCGGATACTTCATCATGTAGGCCAGACTCCAGCGAAGTGTGGTCGAAGTGGTTTCCATTCCAGCTACCCAGAAGTCGAGAACAGATGCGCATAAGTTTTTCATGCTGGAATATGAATGTAGTTGGAACTCTGAATTCTGTTTGCTCACTCTAGTCCCGGATTTCCAGTTTGTTCCATTTGTTGTAAGTAAGCGTGAACAAAGTTATCCGGGTCACTCCCTCCATCATAATCTTTGACTTGACTCGCGACTTCCTCGTCGATGAATTTTTGATACTGAAACCATTGTTTTACAAATAAGAATTATACTTGCAAGAAACGGGCCGACACGGGCCGTGCGTACCTTGCTTAAAACGCAATCTTATGAACTGAAAAATATACCAAAATGTAGATCTCAGCGAGTTCTATGTACGTGACTTACTACGGGCCGGAAGGATAGTCGTTAATGTATCGCGGGCCGGGCGTTTTTTTGTTGTTGCGATTTTTGCGTTTTTTGGCACTTCTTCACTGCCCGCGGCAAATTAACGATTACCCATCCGACCGGCCAGTAGTAGGTTACGGACATAGAACTCGTCGAGATCTACATTTTGGTATAATTTTCAGCTCATAGTGTTGGGTTTGGAGCTGGTTACACGTGTTGGCCCGTCTCGGCCCGGTTTGCAAGTATGAAAAAAATTGTGTATGTGGACTTACTTTCTTCACATTTCTCTTAATACCATAATACCCGCTCTCTCCAATTATTGGAACATGTCGAAACCATGGGAACGCGGCGATCAGAAGTGAAGCACGACTTTGCAAACTTCTCAAATGAGTATCCACAATTGTCACGAACGTTTTGAACCTTTCGTAGTCTTCATACTTGTAATGGTATCCAAAAAGACTTTCATTAATGACGTTCCCGACGCAAAGTTGAATCGGCCAAAACATATCCACATTTTTCTTGTCTTCAATTGATTCCAGCTGAGCTAGAAGTTCATGAACTGATCTCATCACTTGGTCCTCCATCAAGTTCTTTCCCATCCCGAAATTCCGAAGAATTTTCAACGATGTTCTTCTTTGAAGCACCCAATTCTCTCCGCTTGACATCACCACTCCGGTATTTTTATGAGGTTGCAATAGTGTTTCAGATGGAATGTCAGCTCTGTGGATAAAAGCGTCGCCTGGAATAATAATTCACGATCTCAATTATAAAATATCCTACCTTGTGTTATAAATGCTTCTTTCAAATACTCATAATCTGTAATCACCACCGATGGAAGAGGAGTCCACAAAGTGAAGCATGGACCGTACTCCTTGGCCAAGTCATCGAAGTAGATATGGATGTTTTCACCAGGAAACTGAAAAATATACAATGAAATTACATATAATCTGAAACTGTATCAAAACCTGCAGAAGATTCCCGATCAGTGGTAATGGAAATGGTCCTTTAGGGTATTTTCTGACTTTCCAGTAAAAGTGTACGATGTAAACGGTAACAAAAAACAGAGAAGCAACAATCAGAACACTCATTTCTAGGCGAATATCTGTAGATTCTGATATATGGGCGATTTTTATAGGAAGCATCAGTCACATTAACTACAAGATACCATGCAATCTGCGTTTTTTCAAATTTTCTTTCTGTGGTTGGGGGAGGGAAAGACACAAGTAAAGGTTATTAAATCAGAAACTACGAAACTACATTTTATAGTTGTTTCAGCACTTCCTCATTTGCCTTCATGATGTTGGAAAAAGATTGTTGGCTCACTTGTAACTCACTTGTCAGAATTCGCTTTGTCTTAGTTTTGAGAGACTTGCAGATCATGCTATTCCTTTTTTCGGTATGTATAGATAGCGGAGTTGCATGGAATTCCGACTTCCGGATAAGAATGTTCATTTCCATGCAACTCGCAACTCTAGTAAGTAAGTTTAAGACTTTTGAGAGACAAAGTAGAGAACCCTTCTGACAAAACGATCAATGACAACTAGTTTTTTGAGAAACCATAAAGGAAAAGGAACACACAACATGTTGGCTCCACCCCTAATCTTGACCGCCCGAATCAGAATTTGTACATATCAAAACTTGGTTTAATTTAATGAAATAATTTTCAAATCATGTGAAGGTCGGCTCTGATTTGTACGACTTCAGTTCCGGGTGTCTCTCATACTGATGAGATTTGGTTTGCATGATGTTCTGAAATGGGCGGTTCAGATGAGGACAGTTCAGATCAGACTTGTCACGGGCCGGGCCGGGCCGAAATTAAACAAAATCTCTGCCCGCTCGGCCCGTTTTGAAACATTTTTTTGAAAAAATAATGAATTTTTGAATTTTTTTGACTTTTTTTGAACTTTTTTTGCAAAAAGTATAGTTTTTGACCAAAACTTCTCTATTTTTTCGAAAAATTTCAAAACATTTTAGTAAAAAATGAGTACTCATTTTTGAATCCGGGTCGACCGGCCCGATTTTTGACAAGTCTGGTTCAGATTATGACCAGGGCCTATTTTTCGTTGAAATCTTGAAACGTTGACCCTACCGAAGACCTTTAACCGCTGGTATATGACAAATTTAAATCTTATGAGTATTTTGGGCGCCGGTGTCTTTCGACTCCCAATTTTACAAATTTTGCAATGGATTGTAGAGTAAACGTGAAAACTATGTTAGTTTTGTATCCTTGCCCGTTCTCGCCTGAAAACTGCATGGGACCAAACATTTATGAGCATTACAGTAGGTGAACCAAACAAAAAAGTAAGCATTTCGAAAAAGACTATTGCATCACCAAGTAATGTGTGTTCTTGAAGATACTATACAATTATTAAAATAACTTTATTATACACTTGCAAATTTAAAACTCAAAATACTTTGGAAACTTCTGAATGCTGCTCTCATGAGTGGAGATCACATCTTCAAGGAGTCCAACCATTTTCGCCATCGCTACCTCTTTCATCTGGAAATAAAATGTTATTCTTGCTGTGAACAGAGCGAACTTACCTTTTCCTTGTACTCCTCGGATAAATGAGGAGCATGCTCCAACATTGGCGCAATTCCAGGCAACACCATACAACTCATCAATGGGAAAAACACTTGGTAGCTGTCCTTCAGATTCTGGAGAGTATACGGAACATCCATTCCATCCAACTCTTTTACGAATGTCTTGTAGTATTCCTCCAACAGATAATCTACTTTCTCTCTTCTATCTTTTGTGGACAGGCATGATGCAAAAAGTCTACCCACATCTTGAGCAGGTGTTGTAATCGAAACTGTCTGAAAAATGTTTGTATGAACAAAAGTTTCTGTTATCAAATGCACGTCACCTGATAGTCAATGATAGCTTTCAATGTAACTTTCTCTCCTTCCTTCCCGCATAAGAAGTTGGAACTCCACAAGTCGGAATGAGTGAGAACTGGTTGATAGCCGAAGAATTCACAAGTGTTCTTGAAGTTGGGCAGCATATTTTTATTCAAATAGTAGTCCTTGTTGATCTTCAGCATCTTCTCAACCTTCTCGGAGTACTCCTCTGGGAAAGCCTTTCTCATCATTTCTTCCATTTTGATATTCGACTTCTCATCCATGAATTGTTCAAAAACCATATCAAGGAAGTGCATTCCACGTGCATATTTTGTTTCCTCCTCACTCAATTTCATTCCGATTGCAGAGAACGCGGCGGCACCATGAACAATAGGGAGAATATCTTCGGCAGGGATACTTTCATGCATTCCAATGTGATAAGTGTTGGGGAAGTACTCAGAGATGATGTAGGCTTTTAGGGTGTTCTCATCATCAAAGGGTTTCAATGCGTAGATCTGGATTAAAAAAAAGTTTTTCATAAGGTTGAGAATTTGCTGAATCTCGGTCTGAAAATTCTGGAAATTCAAGCCTAATTTTGTCCGCGCAGCATCCCCCTCTTCACTCTCCTTAGATTAGGTTTAAAGTAGGCTTAAATTTCCAGAATTTTCAGACCGAGATTTTTAGCCAATGAGCATAACTCTGCAAATTCTGACAACACCATTTAGTTAAGCATATTCGAAACATATGTGTGCCAAGTTTCAGTAAATTCTCAGCTATAGTACGAAAAAGGTTCCCTTGTTAGAGCTTTTGAATATTTTAGAACCGCGAGCAGCGAGTTCGGAAAGAGAACGGTCCAATTCAGCTGTGGGCAAAAACTGTTAACCAACTATGGCCACGGCTTATCCTTGGTGACCTAACATTTTTATAAACTCGGCCACCAGGGTCGATTTACGGCGAAATTGACTTTAACTATGATTTTTCATTAAATAGTCTTCTAAGCGGCTTGTGTCTTCTATTCTGGCTACAACTCCTGCTGGAGAGGCTCAAGACTCACCTTGGTAAACGGAATCAATGGATGCTTCTCCCTCATCAAAATCTTATAAGTCGCCACTTCTCTGTTATGCAAAAGTCGAGTGACCTCTCCCATTCCCTTCAATTTCGCGTCATCCCAGAAGTCCTCTGCACTGAAATCCATCAGCTTAGTCATCTCGATAAACGGTAACTGAGAGGAAATCTTCACAATGAACTTTTCCGGAAGCTTCTCCTCATCGGCGGCGCCGACCCATTTTGGCTCGACCAGTGCGATTCTAGACATGAAGCCCTGGAATTTGATGAATTTTTATTTAAATAAAAAATAAAATTACCTTCATATCACTGATATTAGTAACCGTCTTGTCATCTCCAAACGTGGCAGTTGTACCCAACGCTTTCTGCATTTCCTCCTCGACCTCTCCCCATGTTACATGGGTTCCGAGTAGACCATCAGCAGCAGTGTACAGCGACATTTTTCAGGAATAGAAAAAAAACTAGAAAAAGTTTCAAATTGGGAACTACACACTCCCATGTCTATTTTATACTCCACGTGCTGCTCCTCCTTATCATTGCCATTTTTTTCAACGATAGGTTGATCGTGAGGGCGCTTATCTGAAAATGCCGCACTTTTGACGTGATAACAATAAAACAGGACATATAAATCGTGGTTTGGGACTGGGGCACAATGCACAAAACTTTTATCGATAGTTCAAGGTTTTTTGTGTCTTCTGAGAGATTCATACTTTCTTCATACTTGCATGATTTGTGACTTCCGGAGAACGAAACGGCCTGTGTCGAATATTTTAAGTCTGTTTTTAATTGAAGATTTTGACCTGTCATATGACCAGTGGCTTGGAAAGTCATATGCAAAAGTCAGGAAAGATATTTTTGTAACCTCTTTCAAGGTTGTGTGTGTAAGGACTGACATACCACTGAATCATTTTGCTGGATGCTCTGGATTACGAGGATATCAGTTTTGAGGGTCCGGCTAATTGGGACCTGATTATAGTGATAGCCAGGGACTATATTTTTGCAGAAAATTTTGGTGCATTTGCTGTTTTTTTTCCGAGCCGCCCGGAATTTTGTGGATGAATTTCCTTGACAATCCAAAATTGAACAAGAAGATCCAACAGCTACGAAGTTCAGACAACGTATTGATACTAATGGCAAAGGTGTTCGGTTCGATGTCTCTATGGACGAATCCGCTTATCTTTTTGATAAATCTTGCTCCTAGATGAATAGCGGCACACATCTGGGTTCTAACTAGTGAATCCTTTACTTTTGTTATTTGTTTCATTAAAAAACAATAAATTTCAGAATTTCCACGTGACCACATGTTTTTTTATCAAAAGATAAAATCTACTATCGCTTTCTCATCAAATTCCGTGACATCCCATTTTTTTGTTTCAGTTTTTATCTGCCCTATTCTCCTTCCGCCACACCTTCAAATCGACAAATTCAAAATCAGTTTTCATAAATAGACAGCACGAGGCTCCTTCTGTCTTCCGAATATGGCAGCTTCAAAGGAAAACGCCGACGATCTGAAATTCAACATTGGAGAATCGTGAGTTGGAGAGCTCAGCGCGGGGGGTACAGAACGTTTTAATTGAAGTTTTATAGGTGGAGCTAATCTAAAGGTTCATTTTTAGAGTTGACAGCTTTTTGATAGATGTCTTAGGTTTTGAGATATGCGTCTTTGGAGACTGGGGCCGAGAATGCAACAGGAGCGTGTGGACTGAGAGAAAGAGAACGCAGAGAAGCTAGTGTGTCTGGCTTCTCTGCGCTCTCGGGGACATTTTGTAACCGGACGTTTCGATACCAAACGCGAGAAGAAATTTCAAAATGAAACTTTAAAAAATGAAAATAAAAGCTGCCAAGTTTTCACAACTTCGAGATAACGCAGTTTCAAAACGACCAATTTTGCAGAGTGAACGGTTTCAAGCTCGTCAAAAAAATAGACGAAGGTGGATTTGGTCAAGTGTTCAAAGTAACGAAAGACAACGAAACATTTTATGCAATGAAGCTGGAGTCGAGTTTTCAAGAGGGTGGATCAGCCATCAAACTGGAGATCAACGTGCTGAACGGGTTGCCAAGGGACTCGGTGTTCCCTGGATTCGTTGCGGCTGGAAGAAAGCCACGCTATCATTATCTCGTTCTTGAGTTACTCGGGGATAATCTGAAAACTTTGAAATCCAAGAGCCCGAATCCTGATGTCTGGACTGATGGAACATGGTCGCGTGTCGGTATTCAATGCTTCTATGCGTAAGTTTCAATTATTCTCTAATTTTTTCAAATGAAAAACTAAATTACAGAATCAAAAAGATGCATGAAAGCGGATTTGTCCATAGAGACATCAAACCAAACAACTTTGCCATTGGAATCAATACGTCGTCTGAACTTCGTAGCCGTCGGATCTTCTTGTTCGATTTTGGTTTGGCAAGGAGATTCATTCACAAAATCCCGGGCGGCTCGAAGAAGAATAGCAAATCCGCTCCGAAGAAGACCAGCGGACCTGCAAAGCTGAAATCCTCTCCGTCGCGGTCGAAAGTCAAGAAGGCGCCGAGCAGAATGGCTCAGGTTAATACCAATACCAAAGCCTCTCCTCAGGTTCAAGCACCAGCTGTCGCTTCGGGACCGAAAAAACTTGTGGTTAGTAGTAACTTAGTACCCTCCTAGAAATTGTGAGCTATTTTTTTCGGTTTAGGCTCCGAAGGCGAGACTGGCCAAGGAATCTAGAGAGTGTGCCTCGATTTCAAGGGAGGAGTTGCCTGAGGAGGAGGAGTACGCGTTTCGTCTCCCACGTCCACATACCGATTTCCGTGGAACTCCGCAATACGCATCGCCGAATGCTCATTTGTTGAAAGAGTTGGTGAGTTGGTGGAATTAGAGAGCTTTGAAATTTAGATTTATTTTGTAGATGTATTCCTGCTCTTCATTTTTGTAGCTGATAGTTTTTTGATAGCTCTTCTAGTTTCTGAGATACGTCCCTTTAAAGATAGATAGTGAAATCGCGAGAGACGCAGAGAAGTTAGAGGGTCTCCTTTCTCTGCGTCTCTCCTCTGCACAGTTTGCGTCGCTCATCTTTGACCGCCTATATCTCAAAGCCTAAAAAAGCTATCAAAAAACTATTAACTCATAAAGTGTGTGAAATTTTAAGTAGATTATTTTTGTTGTTGACAGTTTTTTGATAGCTCTTCTAGCTATTAAGATATGCGCCTTTAACGCCTTTAAAAATAGGAAATGAGATCTAGCAAGGCGCAGAGAAGCTAGATTGTTTGATTCTCTATTCTCCTCCGAACCCTACAAATTCAGGGTCGCCACGACGACATTTGGTCTCTGATGTACATGATCGCTGAGTTTTTCAACGAGTTGCCATGGTCCAACAACGAAGAGATTCCAACCGAGGAGATGAAAGACCAGTCGACAATTCTTCGTCTCTTTCATGATGACAAGAATCCGGACCGTCTGACGTCTGCGATGCGTCACCAGCTGGAGGAAATTGACAAGAATCTGAAGGAGATGAACTACTACTCGTTTCCGAATTATGAGCTCGTCTACAAGTTTCTGAAAGACTCGATGGATAAGGCGAAGGTCGTCTGGGATACTCCATTTGATTGGGAACTCGGACCTCAGTCACCGATTGATGCCACCACGAAGAGTAAGAATCTGAAGAAGAAGAATTTCGAGTGGGAGAATCCGCGTGACTTTTTTGGGGTAAGATTTGTTGTCTATCAAGTTTTTTTAATTCATAGTACTATTTCCTACAGCAAAACCGTTGGGGAAAACTGAAAGTGCCAATTTTGTCTCCATGTGTTTCCAAGAAACCACCAAATGCTCTGAAACAGAAACTGGGCAAGAATCAGAAGTCTGACTTCACTCGTGGACAAATGAGTCGAGAAGATTCGGCGGCTGATACGGAGGATGACAAGAAGGCGCAGTCCACCCAGAAGTCTTTGAAGAAGGAGACGAGTGTCATTGATAATAATAAGAAGATGCCGGCGTCGATCCACAAGTCGTTGAAAGAAGAGGTGACTGCTAAGGATAAGAATGCGTCGGCGATGAAGTCGGTGATGAAGGAGCCGGATGTCGTTGAGTCGAAGAAGTCCAATAAGGCACCGAAATAGGAGGATTATTCTATTCATTGTATTTTGTATTGTATTGAAAAGAGAAGGAATGAAGTTTATTATTTGAAAATTTTGTTTGGGTTTTTTTTTGTTAATTGAGCATTTGAACTCGAGAACCTATTAGATAGAACTAGTGTCTTCAACTAGAAAAACGACTGTAGAATCTAGTCCTCGGAATTCGAAAATAAAAAAACTGGAAATCGAATTTTTTGACTCTGGAACTTGTTATTTAGAATCTGGGACATGAACTCTAAACTCCAGATATTTGAAAATGTGGAGAATGCGAATTCCAAAAGACATTCAAAAAAATCTTATTTTCCAGTGGCCAAAAATTACAAGCGAGTTGGATGCGCTACCCACCAGGACTTCGCCTCCACGGTCAAAAATCCTAATTAGTTTCCGAGAAATAGATCAAAATTCGAAAATTTTGTGATTGTTTTTTCGGAAACTAATGAGCGAAATTTGACACCGTCCATCAGGAATGTGTAAACATTTTTATAGCATGTTTTGAGCTATCAGGACCTATTCAAAAGGTAGCAAAAAAGCCAACAACTTTTTTTTAGATACTCTATATAACAACTGAGAGACAAATCAATAAATAAAAAACAGAGAAAGGACATATCACACGAAAAATTCAATTCTTCAAAATCTGATGCACACTGTTTAAAAAATATTGAAATTGATTGTGATGTTCCAAAAGTTAGTCCAGCTGAAATGTTCTCATATGCAAATGAAATCGAAATTCAACATCGCAGTCGAATGGCTGAATTTCAATCCATCCTATTCTGTTCTTCTCGACTGTAATCGTTGCAACAACGTCATCTGATCGATAAATATGATAACCAGTTTTATGTGTAAATCCTTCAGGAGTTCTTCTAAACATGTCGAACTTGTAAAGTTGAATAGGAGATTCTCTGAAAGGATTTTTGAAAGAATTTAAAGAAATATACAGACAATTCCCTCACAACTCACTTCTCAACAACAAGCTTCATTAAAGGCTTAATATTTCGTGGTACCGTGTGAAATGGTTCTCCTCCAACACACGTGTCAATATCCAGATTCTCCTTGAATTCAATCATCAAAGATGTCCATTTCGGTGTCCATCCAGCTCTCCATTTATCCACCAAAGTTTTAAAGTCAGAATTTGTGAAATTTGATCTACTCAAACATATACAAGACGTGTCCGCTTCCAAGAGTTGGTCGAGACTAACCCAGTGAGAATAACGAAAATCTAACAATTTGAAACGAGTTTTCAGGGTTTTGAAATCAAAATTGAAAGTTTGACTTGGTTTGAATCGAACAATTAGATTGTTTGTGTTCTGGAAACCACTTAAAATGTTTTGATAGAATTCGTTGTTCGATTCTTGTAAAGAATTAGATTCCTTGTCATACAAATTAAAGTTTTTGTATAGATTTCCAGACTGATTGCAATGAAAATCAATCAATTTCAGGATGAATTTTTTTTCAAAATTGTGTAAAAATAGGTTAGTGTTTTCCAGTGGAACATTGAATAGATATGATATGTATTGAATCCACGCATCTATTGCTGATATTGAAGTTTCAGAAAGATTTACGGAAAGCGTTTGGCTTGATTTGTTTTCTCTGAAATTCAATAAAGTTTCGGAATAAAAGTTTAGCTGAAACTCACTTTGCAACCCATGTGGAAATCAAAGATGACAACTTCTTGGGTACTTCTGAGCTCATTTCCATTGAGATTTTTCCAAAATCGATTGTCCACGTGACATTTGGAAAATAGTTGACATCTAGCAGAATTTTCGACGATGATTCGAAACACACTTGAAACATTTTACAGCTATTTTCACATTGGATTTTTGATCGAATTGATTTGCATACCCCATGCACATTCTGGCTACAAAATGACAGGGAGATTCTGAAAATGCCGAAAAAATAATTATGGTAAACTTTCGAAAGTCACTTACAACTCAAAGGGACTCATCAATTTCAGAACATGGCGGAGTGCAACAAGGGGGAGAAATAAAAGACGGAATTCTGAGGGCATTTTTTGATTGGAGAATAGGGAAGGAAGAAAGAGATGGATGGAGTGAGGTGGGCGGGTGAACTAGCAGATGGTTAATTATGGGTTAATTAATTATAATTGGTTGAATTGGTTTAGATGAAAAGGGAGATTAGAAAGGGCGGATAGGAAAGGCAGGTTGAGATATTTATTGAGAATTAACTTATATAAAAATGCCACGCTTCTTACAACCGCGCTCTACCAAAACCAAAGACAAGGTTGAGAAAACGGACGAATTATGTTATATCGTACTGATATCTTCCTTCTTACTAGAGAAGGTCATGGAGTAAGTTTGGAGTTATGGACCCTGCCCTATATCATGGGAAAGCTGAGAAAACGCTGATTCCAAATATATATTCAGTTTTTGCCGTCGATGCTTGGGATTTGAGAAAAATAAGGTCATTTTTCGGAAAATTGACAAATTATTACCTTTCTGACACGCGAAAATTGCTATTAAAAATTTCAATAAAATGTTTCTAGTGTCAGAAGGGTAATTTGTCATTTTTCGGAACTTTGACCTTATTTTTCTCAAATACCAGGGCTCGTGGGCAAAAACTGAATATATATTTGAAATGAGCGTTTTTTCCGCGTTGCAATAATATATCATGTTATGGGACGTGTCTTATATATAAGACACGTCCCATAACTTCACACTGACTCCATGATCTTCCCTAGTTCGTATGTGTGCTAGACCAGGTTTCTATACGTCCCCGGTGTAATCCTTCCCCCTAAACCATAGTTACCTCTAATTTCGTAACGTTGATCTTTCAAATAACCAAAAAAACATAAACTGTAATCATGCTTTAGTTTTTTCCCAAGAACAGCTGATTTTTTGTTGTTTTCTGAAGCCATACACACGCCGTGACCACTAACTTGGTGGAATTGATGTTTGAGCTGGGGCACATAGATCAAAGGAGTAATCTGTTTGTCTAGATGTCCACTGATGTTCTCACAGATGTGTATACGAAACAACAAAATGACAATGTAAAGAGAAATAATCACTTCCCATAAAAAAATTTCCCCATTCATAGTGTGCTACTGTAAACAAACTTCCCATCGTATAAAAGAAAATTTAGATTCTTCAATAAACCATCCATCATGCTTCCTTTCTTCCACTATATCATATTTTCACTACTCGCTCTTCTGGTTTGTGATTCACTATACATATTTCACTTGTTTTTCTCGTTTTCCTCTCACCCGCCTAATTATAGGGTTCGTGTACTTCGGATGATCAGTTGCTCACCGAGGAAGGCAGCGGTTTTGTGCCACCACCGTTTGTGAACATCAGTGTCGAGTTGGTATCAAATCGGGTGTTTGATCCGGAGAAGAATGCGTCGAATTTAAAGATTGTGAAGGATACTGTAAGGGAGAATTATGATTAAACCGCTGTGCACTCTGTTATTTACTGGTGACGTCAGGCTTATAGGCGTCAAGGTTTCAAATCTAGAGAGAAAAGATTTTAATCACTTGAATCCCATTGAGATTGGTCAGCCCAGGTTTCCGTACGAATAGTGAATCCATACCAATTTATGGGTGGTTTTGACAGGTGGTCCTGTTATAGGCAATCCTAAAACACGGGTGGTTCTAATGTAACCGAACGGCTTTCACGGTTCTGGCGGTTCCCGAAGCAACACTGGCGGCCCTGTAACCCAGGCTGTCCTGAAACACGAGAAATTTTTTTCCGTGTTCGCTCAAAAGGTTCCAGGTACCGTACTCTTACGGTGCCAGCCAGATAACTAAAACCTAATCACCCTATTGGCAGCAATGCCGTCGATCTAGGTCAGTGACAGAAGACGTCACCTTGTTTAAGAGAATCACCCTTACCAGTCCTCCAAAAAATCCCTTATTCCAGGTCGACGACTACTCCAAAACCGAGGGAATCAAGTACCCATCCGACAACATTAAACAATCCATCGTTGACCACGGAGGAAAATTTGCAGTCCTCTTCGAAATCGAGGATGACGCGCGGTGTGATGAAGTCCGTCGATTCATCAGAGGCGCCAAAAAACATTCGAAAGAACTCTCGTATGCTGTACTGAAGTGCGACGGAGAGAAGACTCAAATTCTCTAGATTTTGTTTTCTTTTTCGTGTTTTATTCTGGGATTAAGATAAAAAATTGGGTTTCAAAAAGACAATACAATAAATTTTTGGAATGTAAACAGAGAAGGATCTATCACGGGAAAGAAATGTTTTTTGGGATGATGTTTAAGCAAAAGGGGGGAATTGATAGAGACGAAAAAGAGAACATGTTAACGAAATCGAGATTTCCCTAATTTAGAATCCTTAGGCGACGATCTTCATGAGGGAAACAAGAGCAGCGGTGAGTCCGAAGGCGGTGACGAATCCGGTTTTTGGGGCAGAGTTACAGCCATCTCCGTAGCAGCAGCAAGTCGCTCCACTGACACCAAAAGCCGATGTGTTTTGGCAGTTGGCCACAGCGTTTTGAAGTCCGTTCATCTGAAAACAAATACTTTTTTCTAAGTTATGTAAGTCATGGTTGGTCAGTTTCCCACGACTCCCCTAATGAGCGTCGCGCGCGCGTAGCGGCTTTTGAGCCCGAGCTCTCCGAGCTTATCAGGTGACTCTTGTTGTCAGAGAGAGCAGGTGAGAAAGAGTGTGAGAGCTAGGCTATAGCAATGATGGAAATGGAATCTTGATTTCTTACCGTGCAGTTCATGGTTTGACATTGTTTGGTGTAGGTTCCGCGGGTGTAGTCGATCACTTTGAGACACGACAACGATCCGATGGCGCACTCCTGAACTCAGATATGAATTAAGAATCCCTTGCAGTTTTAGGGTTACCTGATTTGGAGAGGTGTCTGGGATGGACAGGTTACCGGTTGGAACCACGTGGCATTGGAGAGCAAAGGCGGTGTACGCGGCGAGTGCGAGAGTCAAGAAGATTGGACGGATCATCATTCTGGAGAGAAAGAATTTTTTATTCAAGTAGCGACGGGGAGAGAAAGAAGTGAAGCCTTTCAAAAGTAGCCAGAAATGAGAGATCGGGAAAGGAGATAGGAAATGGGCGGACACTTTTGTTTCCAATTTGTGGCCGTCCGTGTGACACCGCAAATTTCCGGTGCGCGCGCGAGTCGAGAGAGGCTCCTGCCTTCACAATTATATGATTAAAAGAGAAAAAGGGAAAGCGAGCCGTCGAGGCTCACACGCGTCTGTCCGTAACAATGGCAACCGATGCGAAACAGCGGAGCCCCGGAGCCCCAGAGAGGAGAAGACAGGTGGAATCGAAAAAAGTTGTACTTCTTTCCTTCTCTAGCTTAAAAGTGGGCGGAGTTTAGCGGGGAGGAGTCAGAGCAGCCAGCGAGTTGAGATGGTCTTGTGATATGGGTTGATCTCGAAGGGAAATGGAAAATAGAAAAAAAGTTTCGAAATAATGGCTAAGAAGGAATAAGAGATGTGTATAGAAATAGATTGAATGTTCTGGAAACTCCAGACACTGGAAAACGGGGTGTGCTTGATTAAAAATGGCTGTAGTGGTGGTCGTGGTCAGCTGACAAGACAAGGATAAGCTGTTTTCTGAAGAGCTTTTCTGAGAAGTTGGGGTGAAAAAGAGTGATATTGGAAGGAAAGGAAGCCATAGAGTGAGATGATAACAGAATATTGTTCTTTGCCTAGAGATCATGGATTTTCTGAAGGAGTATTAGCACAATTCAGTTCTTGCAAACGCGCTCTACCGAGATTGAGCAAAATAGCGTGGGTGATTGAGAGACGCAAAGAAAAAGGAAGAAGCGGATTTCGGTGAAGCGCTAATAGCTTCTTCTGAGTTTCAGCCATACTTGCGAACCGGGCCAGCTAAAAAATATACCAAAAAGTAGATCTCGACGAGTTCTGTATCCCTGGCTTTCCACGGACCGGATGGCGAGTTGCTAGTGTGCCGCGGGCCGGGAAAATGTGACAAAAACGCAAAAATCGCCAAAAAAACCATTCTAGCCCGGCCCGCGGCACATTACCGATTTGCCATCCGGCCCGTAGTAGGTCATGGACATAGAACTCGTCGAGATCTACATTTTGGTATATTTTTCAGCTCATAATATTGCGTTTGAAGCGAGTATTTCAACAGAGCAGAGGCTAGATTTCAGAACGTCGGGTTTTGAAACGTTTTTCATCGAAACATGGTCTCAATAACTTTATTAATCGATACTGATCCCTAGCGATCTCTCAGTGAGAGTGCCCTCCAGCTACTTTTCCTTTATCACGCAATATGTCGGTAACCAAATCAAGGTTGTTCCCCCGAATAACTTCATTTGGTTTGATGAAAGAGTTGTGTTCTTTGACAACGTATTTCCATTGTCTAGACTGATTAGCCAGACGAAAATTCTTGTTATTACCGAGGGAAGAGACCAGAGGGGAATTGAAAGTGCAAGTATGAATCGGCAGTTTTATAAGAAACGTTATGCTTAGCGGCTTTGATTGTTTTAAGATTCTATCCCTCTAGAACCTTCCATTTTGAATAGAATGTAGTGCGTGAGAAGGAGAAGGAAAAAACAAGAGTTTACCAAAAGTTTGAAATCAGAAAGGGTAGCGAAAAGAAAATTGGATTTTTGAGAGAGGCATAAACAGATCAAAAGGTTGACTAATGAGAGTAAACAAAATGGAGTAAAAAGAAAACCATCAAAACACATTCAGCATTTATAATAAAGTGGTAGTTTGGATGAAGAGATGAATGAGAATAGTTCAGAAAATGGTAGAAATGATGAGTTATTTCATCAATGAGCCCAGTGAAAGACTGTGAACTCGGTGATAATTGTTTGTGCCACAGCTCCCAGGTTTCCAAGAACAAATTGGGTAACAGGTGTTCTGAGAATAAGGGTTGTTTTTTAAAACTATAAGGACTCCGAATTGTTTTTTTGAATATGATTTATGCTAATGAGGTCAATTGTAGTACATGATATGACGTGATGGACAGGGTTTTTTCTATTCAAATTTTTTTTCGATTGATAAAAAGAGTGTCGATGGTGGTTTTATGATTGAGGAGAGAGATCAAATAATTATACGAAAATGAAAAAGACCCGAATTGGGTTCAGGATTGACAGAATGTGATTAAATTATGTTAATACATATAAACTTTGTCAAAGTCGTCCGTAATTTAATTTTACAATCGTACAGACATTTGATTTTTGTCCAGAGACCCAACATTTAGCCAAAGATTCGAATGCCGTTTAGAGGTCAAAATCTTAATTAAAGATCCTTTGTTAATTAAGAAATGATTTCACTAATAACTCAATGCCGATACTTAGCGAATTTGACATAATACCCGACAAAAATCATTTCAAGCATCAAGCACCTGAGATGAGCGTGTATTCAAGGCAAACTGACTATGAAAGTTACGAAACACCAAACTATGGCTTTGCGGCCTGATCAAGAAACATTTAGTCAAACAAAAAATCTACGAAAACTTCTATTGGGCACGGCAAAGTTGTTACAATTGCGCTCCACCGAAATGCCCTTGAAAATGTCTTTTTTCTCTGAGTATCTCAATTCGCACACAATTTTTAACGGTTTCGGTAGAGCGCAGTTGTAAGAACTATGTCGACCTAATAGTGTCGCATTCAAATTTCGAGAGAGTCCGTTTTTGCACCAACATAGTTCAGCACCACACGAAAGAAACTTACCGGAAATTTCAGATTCTAAGCAGATGCTGATCACTTTTTCATCCGGTCTGCTTCACTGGATAACACTGATCAGCATCAAAAGTTGGGGAGGAGGGAAATGCCATTTTCAATCTAGACTACTTTTCCAGATTGATTTTTACCTCTTGGCTACCTAGCCTTCAACCTTCGACCAACTTTCCATGTGAGTTATTTTTAAAGATTTTTATGTAGTAATCACTCAAACTGGTAGATTTATTGATGTTAAAAAGGGGCACAAAATTAGATTTAGTTTGAGAAAAATAGCGTTTAGATTGAATATTTCCAAAAAATTTAGTCATGGGATAGAAAAAAGAAAAAAATCGAGATGAGTCAGATATCACAGGTAAATTTTTTTTGAAAAGTAGACGAAAACATAGAAAACACAAAAAAGTCTAGAAGAAATGAGTAATGTTGTTTTAATGACTCATTAATTATCAGGAACCTTTTCGTATGTCTAGATTTCGACATGATTTTTGATATTATTATATTTACATTCTGAGAATTCTAAGAAAGAGAAAAAAAGCGGTGACATAATGAGGGGGGAGAGAGCCGGAAGTATTTAGTTAGGAGAGAATGAACATTGAAATCATGACGGCGAACAGGGAAGAGGCGAGTGGAAGCATTGATGGACTGGCGTTGCATCTGAAAGTTTTCGAGTTTTGGATTTTGAAATAAAGAGTGGCGTCATAGGGTAGACTGTCTGTTTTTGAAAACCCCTAGGAGATCAGCGTCACTAGATTTTTGAGGTCTAAAGGTATGTATTTTCTATCGGTATGAGGTCCTGTGCACCAGGAAGTTTTGGGACTCCACGAGAATCAGGGAACGAAAATCGAGGAAAGTGTGCACAGACGAACGCAAATTCGCGGCGCAGTTTTCAAACCGTAGTTGTTTTCTCCGATTTTCGTCCTCAAGTTTTAGGACAGACTGACTGGGACAGTTACGAAATAGAGTAATCCATATAAACAAGTTTTGAGAACTTTGAAACGTTTGCTTTTCTAAATCGGTGGTCATAGACTGTTTAGTGTTCCTATCCTCTGCCGCATGTCTGAAGCGCGGGAATTCGAATTGTTTCAAATTTCTTCTTGATGGTACACAACACTTGGCTGTACCGGGTTAATCTGTACCGGGTCACACGTCAGGGAGGTAATGACTTGCTAGGGGTATAAACTTTGACATCGTTTTTCTCGAATACCAGACCTGGAGGGCAAGAAATGAAGATATATTTGAAATCAACGTTTCCCCAGATTTCCAACGATATAGTTCACGTCTCATATCTCCAGACTGGCTCGGTGACCTTTCCTAGTAAGTAACTTGACTATCATCTAAGGATCCTTCAAAAACTCAAAAACTCTGAGATTTTGACTGTGCCAACTTTTATAGAATCTCTGGCACGGTTCGTCCGCGTGGTATATCAGGCCTATGCAAAATTTCGTTTGTCAAAAACGTTAAACGACTTTTGGCACTGTGCCAACTTTCATCAAAGCTTTGGCTGTAACACAAACCTCCCCTAACCACGTTCCAAAAATAGTTTCACCTGTACCCTATTCGCTCCAGATATCTTTTGGCACTGCGCCAACCGCAAAACCGCAAAATCAGAAGCCGCGACGCGTCCGCATCGCTCCACTGACTTCTCACGCTGTTATCGTGTAAAAAGTTTTTGATGACATATGAGGAAAACCGCTACGCGACCGCGTTTGCTTTGTGTTATGACCCATGGGAAAGAAGTACATGAAATTTTTGTGACGAGTTTTGTGACTAGACGTTGCCATCAAATCTGACGAACTCAGAAGTACAGTACCCTTAACCGATTAGTCAACAAATCAAACTCCCATCGAAACATACACAATCAGCTGCTAGCTTGTGACTACACTCTATTATAACTCATTTCCCTTATTTCCCAGAAGACAATTATTTCGAAATATTTCGTGATTCTAAACCACTCATTACTCCCTCAACCACATGATCAACCAGTCAGAAAGCCCCCGCATTACCCGTCTCCATAACAGCAGCAAGTGGCCATGACTGTGGTTCCCGAAGTGGTGTTAAAGCAGTTGGCTGGCGCTTGGACGGCTCCGGCGGCAGTCTGGAAATGGTATGAATGAAGTAAGGGGAAGAGGCTTCCAGGAAAATAGGCGTACGGTGCAGTTTCCGATTTGACATTGTTTGGAGAAGACGTTGCGAGAGTAGTCGATGGTCTTGACACACGAGTTGGCACCGATTGGGCAGTCCTAAAGGAGAAAAATCAATCGATATTTGATGACACGATTTCAAAAATAATAGACATACCTGGAGCGATGTGGCGGTGGTGATAGCGTTTGGATCGTTGAGATTTCCGTACGATATGAGATGACACCTGAGACCGTATGTGGCTCCAACGATGGCGAGAACGATCAGGATCGTGGTTTGGGAGGACATTCTGGAAGACGAGGTCAAAATGATTGGAAAAAGAAAAGGAGTAAAGAAGGAAGAAGGAGAGAGAAGCCATTAAAGCCGTGAGAAGAAGACAAAAGAAAAAGAAAAAAGTGAGAGAGGGACTCAACGTCGACAACACTAATCAGCCGGTGCTTCTGAGAGAGCCGTGGGCTCGAGAAGGCTCGCGTTGCCATGCTCACGCTCTATCACTCTCTCCCCTTCTGGCTCGCTCTTTACCGGCTGATTCGATTCGCGCGGCTCACACCACCTGCGGCAACAACGCTCAGCCTTCTTTTTCGAAAAGGGGGAAACAAGTTGGTGAAGTGAAATGTACATATATATATACACATACATAATTACACAAGGCGGGGAGGGAGGGAAAAAGTGGATTTGAAGGAAACCTTTCAAAAAGTTTAGAGCAGACAGGGGAGTTGGAGGTGTACTACTGATTATTAAAGCTCTGAGTGAGAAATGGAAAAATGGAAAAATGGAAGAGATGGGAAGTTGTACTTCTGAGCTTGAAGAAGGGAAAGAAAGTGCATGAGGATCACAGTTCAATTAAAAATAATTTTGTCATGGTCTGCAAGCATTTTAAAGATCAGATGGAGAGGTTCAAGTTGACCATTGGTTATGATTGTTTGGTCTCAGAGAGGAGGTTGATATGGACTTCTTATGGTCGGGACTAGCAAAATCTTTGGAAAGAGAAAAACGGAAACTTTTCTAACTTAGCGGAAGGTGTTGTGTGAAAAAGATGACGTACATAAGTCGGAAGGCAAAATTTGGAAAACAAAGAAAAAGTGGAAGCCTAAGAGGTTGTGTGAGGTTTTAATTTAATTTCCGTTGGAATGTTGTGCCATCAAAATATCTAGCTCCGAGGACGTCGCTGCTTTTCAAAGGGGCTAGGATGTCACATGCTAAACCAGTACCCGTGATAATTATTTTCTTTCAAGACTAATTGATGAATGAATAGGCGACAGGCACGTTAGCAATTGGTTTTGAGACAACGAATTGACTCCATGAGATTTCGGGTTTACACTTGAGTTCCCACTTTGTCAATGAGTCTTGAGAAAAAATAAAAATGTCACGGATACTGGTGTAACCTGTGACATTGGTATAGACTTATTATGATCGGGACTTGATAAGGGACGGCAGAATCTTTGAAAAGACCAGAAGCGGAACAATTTCAACATAGCGGAAGGTGATGTATGAAAAATATGATGTAAGATGGAAGGCAAAAGTTGGAAGACAAAAAAAAGTCGAAACTTCAAACCGAGACCCTCCTATTACCACATTGACTAAGCTGTTCTAAAAAGGTTATATAAGGTATAAACCTAAAAAAAATAACTGGGAAATTTTTGAGCTGCTGCTCTACGAGCTTCATTTACAAACCTACGTGAGGTGCTGGTCTATTACAGAAGCTCAACTTTGAACGATTGACCAAAAGTTTCAATTTTCAACTTTTTTTTACAAACCAGATCGGCACCTTCAGTTTTTCAGTTCACAACTTTCCCTTCTAGATTCTCGGATTCTACAGCCGCTTAAATACGAGAGCGAGAGAGCGCTGAGAAGCTAGAGTGTCTGACTTCTCTGCACACTCTTTATTTCTCTCTCCTAGCTTTAAAGGTGGTGTGCGAAAGCTAACAGGCCTATCGATTAATTGTAAACTACAGGAATGGAACTCTGGGCCCGATCTCCAGGCTCCGACTAAAAACGCAGATATCAGAAATTAAAAATTTCTGAATGACCGAGTAGTATATGCAAATGCCATTCCCCAATTGCCGCCGATCTTTTCACCAAAACAAAACAATTACAAGACACCAACCACATGTCCAGTCAACCAGTCAACAAAATGGGTAATGCAAACTTTTTTCCTGAAATTCCAGGTTACTGTATCACGCTAATTAAATGAGACAACTTTATTCGTAACATCTACTCAGTCAACAAGAAAGATGTGAATTCATTTCACGCTCAAATGAATTCTCAAAAATAAAAACCACTCTCAAAATATTTGAAACTAACAAGCAGCCTTATGCTTTGGGGGAGTGATTCATTGTTATTCGAAAAATGAAAAATATATATCATTTTCCCCTTTCGATTACTCATAATTCCCCTCACCACGCGCTTCGTCTATAATTTCGTAAGCAGGTGTTCTCACTCTTTTGAGCCAGTACAAACTTTAAACTCGAAAATATTATTTCCTTTTAATTTTCAAATCCAAAGGTCACGTGGGAGAGTGTAGTTCTGTGGATGGACTCAAAAAGGGAAAACGAAAAAGAGAAATTTTTCATTTCCTCAAAAAGAGAAATGATATTCGTGATTGTCATCAATCTCATTTCCTGCGTTATGATTGTCTCGTTTTGCTCAATGAATAGTCGAAAGAATGAGAGGGAGAAACAGGAGAAGGAAGAGGAAAAGAAGAATACACTCTTGATGATAAGTGATAACTTTTTGGTAGGTTTTTGAGGGATTGAAATCTGAAAAAATCTAAATCTGAAAAAATTAGCATGCTGGGGAAACACAAACAATTCACTTTAGTAACATATCAGAGGAAAGTCAGAGAGTGAGAGAGACGCAGAGAAGCCAGACACTCTAGCTACTCTGCACTCTCCTCCCTTTTGTACGTTAATTTTACTGACGCGTATCTCAAAAGTTTGAACAGCTATCAAAAAGTTGTCAACTGCTAAAATATAGCAAATTTTCAATAAGTTTTTTTCTTTGTTGACAACTTTTTAGTAGCTATTTTAGTTTTTGAGATATATACGTTCAAAGATTGCTTACTGATAACGAAAGAGTGAGAGAGCGCAGAGAAGCTATAGTGTCTTCTTTCTCTGCGTCTCTTCTTTGCTTAGTTTGCGTCACTCATCTTTGACCGCCCATATCTCAAAACCTAAAAAAGCTACCAAAAAACTATCCACTAGTGAAATGTGTAAAATTTGAAGTAGATTATTTTTGTAATTTACAACTTTTTTATAACTTTTTTTACCGTTGAGATATTGACATTCAAAGATCGGTTGCTGAAAAGATTTGAGGAGAGGGCACAGAGAAGTCAGACACTCTAGATTCCCTGCACCCTCCTCCCTTTTCGTTCTCTAGTTTAAACTTTAATGAAGGATATCTCAAAAGCGTGAATTCTTATCAAAAATGTGTCAACTGACGAAATGCGGAAAATTTTCAATAGAATATTCAATTTCCAGCCGCCAGACGACCCAGAATCCTCGAGTCTCCGTGGAATCTCCAGTGAGACCATTTTCTCGAATCCGATCACCACCGTCTACGCACCCAACCCAACCTCGCCATCCGCCCAGTCCCCAACCAATTCGTCCAGTAACTCGGGTCCCGTTTCCACTCAATAAAACTACTTTTTATGTTTTGTGTTCTTGTTTTTCTCATGAACTTATAAGATAAGCACGTCATGATTGAAACCCCACAGTTTTCCGTTTTATGACAACGGATTAGTGATGAATGTCAAAGTTTGCTGAGGGAAGGGGATGATGATGACAAAAATTGGAAAAAAAAAGGGAATTTGGAAACAAAATAAAAACAAACAATTATGATTGGGGAGAAAGAGCAAAGAATTTTTTCAGAGGACGGGGGGGGGGGGGGGGAGTTGTCTGCATTTTGTTTGTTGGGGTAGTTTATGAAAAACTTGTCCACGAGGAGTACACAAAGGGTTTTGGAATAAATTTGAAGGTTTTAACGTTAAATCCACGTAATTCTTGAAAAATCATCAAAACCTGTTACACGGAGTTGCCCAAAAGTAGCCCACGGAGTTGTACACGAGAAGTACACAGAGTTGTAGAAAATTTCTTCCAAGCGTTTTCCAGTTTTTTTGTTGGTTTCTTCAAATAGTTCTTGAAAAAACACAAAAATTGAGAAAATAGTTGTCCACCAGGACTACACGGGGCTTTCCTAATTATATGTAGTCATGTTTCGTGTACTACTCGTGGAGAATTCTGTGTAGTTTTCCTGAAACACTCCAAAATCACGGTTTCATTTGGTATCAATGCAAGCGCGCTCCACCGTAAAGTAAGAAGATTCATGTTTGAACCGAAACCGTGGATATTGCAGCCTCAAAGTCTTAAACGAGGATTTTGGTAGAGCGAGTTTGCTCTAGTTTGTTCCAATCTCAGAACACCTGTCAGCACAAAAAGGAAATCAATGTTATCGGATGCATCTCGTAGTTGAAAACATGCAAAACTGTAGTAAAAACATTTTAAGCTGTAGTAAAATACGGTATTTCATCTATTTCAACTACAAGACAGATTCAAATTTCATTAGTCATTCTATGCCCTTTCAATCTGAAAAAAAAAAACGAAAAAAAAACATAGAAATTACCATATTCCCCCTTGAAATGACTCATCTCTCTCCCTATTCCCCGTTTCCAACCCCGCATTTCGAAAGTTCATCACCTCTCAATAAAAACTGCCTCCCTACTACTTCTGGTTTGATTGTAATCCGCTTTGTTTCTCCATCACTCGTTTTTTTGTTCGGTCTTTCACATCATCGACACACAATCGATTCTAATATTGGAATCACTCTTTTTCCCCTTTGACAGTCGCACAGAAAATATGCTATGGCAACTATTTTTCCTATTCATTAGTCAAGCCGTTTCTCAGATAGATGTGAATCAGGCGTTGAATCAGAATAAGTTGGATATCGGAGTGAAATCCCCTTCGGGAATCAGTGATGCTGAATTAGAACAGGTAAGAGATCTTAGTTCTAGAATCCGGAAAAACTTGAAAGTTAAGACATTCCCTCGAACAAACCTAGCAAGAATGCGGAATGCTCTGAAGTCTCTCCGCCAAAACTGGTCTGCTAAACTTCAAGCGATGCCTGCCAGAAATTATGGAGGCATTAACCAAGAGACAGGAGCTGTTGAGCAGGTAATTTACTCTAATAGATAGGAACCAACAATTTGAAAATCTTAAATTCAAAAGTTTCAGCAAAAACCACTGCGAGAGAAACCGCGAGACCGGATAAAAGTTGAGGGGGACACACTTCATCAAGTCAATAAAGCAGCCGGGTTAAATGATATATTGTATCAGGGCGATATGGTTTTGACGGAGTATGTTTCTTCTTCGTTACTGTACATACAGTATACCAGAAAAAGTTTAGTGATCAAATCGCAACAATTCTGGAATCTCAACAAGACAGCACCGAGACGACACCGTCGAGAGCAAGGAGACAGGCTTATCGGTAAGGATCTTGAAGGGAAAACCAGGTTCTGTCTGTGTAGATTTACGGCAAGGAATGTTTTAAAAATTTTCACTGTGCTCATAATGAAAGAGGCCTTGTCAGCTACCGGCGATGAAGTTTTCAAAATTAAACTTTGGAAGTTTCTGGAAATCATTTATATGGATGGAAAGCTGAAAATCTGATAATTTTGAATCGGTAATTTAGTTTTCTATACCGTTAAAACTGACCGAGTTACAGAATTTTTCGTCCTGTGTATTTTTCAGACTTCCGTTCATATTTAAAACTGGTGTAACTCGGCAGATTTTAGTCGTAGCAAAGTTTAGAAAATAGATTCGAAATTTTCATATTTTCAAGTTTTTATTCTTCTTATTTTAATGCGATTAAAATTTAGTTCACAGTACAATAAATTAACCAATTCACCAACCCCTCACTTTTGCTCATAGATTGCATTGACTGCATCTGGAGATGAAGATTGTAAGCTACATAACTGGAAAATCAGTAGGACAAATTTTTTGAAATTTATATGATTGAAAAGCTAAAAATGTCAGAATTCAGAATCTGTTTTCAAATATTTTCTATCACAATAATTGATCGAGTTACAAGACTTTTAGTACCGTGTCAGAGGCGTAATTTCTTGAAAACGAGCTCCGTCGCACAACTGTTGGCACGGTGCCCGAAAAAGACTTGGCTGAGTGCCAAAATAAAAAACACGACGCGCACGCAACGCGAAGGGGAAAATTCTTATATTTTCGTTGTGGACCTTACGCTTGTGCCGGGCTGCTATTTTTTGATCCCATATAAAAATTGAGAACAAGTTTAGATTTTAGACGTTTTCAGCTTTACATTTTCCATTTCATGAAAAATATTTCAACCAGAAATCTCCCGTTCTTTCAGTGACCGATACTACCCGTCGACAACATGGGGAACATCCGTCTACTACTATTATGATAGAACGGCAAGTGAGTGGTTTTAGTGTCTGGTTTTTTTATGATGACCAGAATAAGTACATACTTCGATAGACGAAAGACTATGAACATGTTCAGCACCAAAAATTGTGAAGGCATTCGAGCAGGCGGTGGCGTTCTGGCAAAATGTCACATGTATCAATATTATTCAGAGTAGTTCAGGTAGGGAAATTTTATATTTTTCAAAACGGAATAATTTTTTTTGTTCAGCCCTGAATAGAATCCGAGTGTTCAAAGGGCAGGGATGTTATTCGTATGTTGGGAGGATCAGTGGAGTGCAAGACTTGTCATTGGGCACCGGGTGTGAGGAGGTGAGTTTTAAAAGAGGCGGTTCTAAAACCGACAAAAATCTATCCTACAGTTCGGCACTGCTGCTCACGAACTCGGCCATGCGCTCGGCTTCTTTCATACTCAGTCAAGATACGACAGGGATAACTATATATCAATCAACTATGCAAATATAGATGTAAGTTCTATTCACGGACTAGGGAAGGTCATGGAGTCGGTTTGGAGTTATAGGACATGACCTATACCATTAGAAAGCTGAGAAAACGCTGATTCGAAAAATATATTCAGTTTTTGCCCTTGAGGTCTGGTATTCAAGAAAAACGAGGTTAAAGCTTCGACTTTTGGATATAGTTTGGACATTTTATGCTCGTCAGGAAGGTCTTGCCAGGGGTCCAAACTTCGGCCTCATTTTTCTCGAATACCAGTCCTGGAATCAGCGATTTCTCAGCTTTCCAACAATATAGGTCACGTCCCGTAACTCCAAACTGACGCTAGGACCTTCCTTAGTGAGCAAGTACGCTCCACCGACCTATACAAATTTCTAGCCTTCCTACGTGGAACAATTCGACAAGGAGACCTCATCAACCAACTTCAACTATGGTATGCCCTATGACTATGGATCAATTATGCAGTACGGAGCAACCAGTGCTTCTTCGAATGACAAGGCAACAATGATAGCTCGCGACGCGGAGTATCAAGATACAATGGGCTCGGATTTCGTGGGATTCTATGATATTTCTATGATGAATGAGCACTATAAGTGCAAGGAGCTGTGCCCGGCAGGCACCTCGGCTCGGTGTGTGAATGGAGGGTTCCCGAGTCCAAGAAACTGCGCCATTTGTATTTGTCCATCCGGGTATGGAGGAGTTTTGTGTGATCAAAGGGTAAGTATATAAAGGAAGTCTTTGGAGACGCTGTTTTCAAACAATCTATACATTTGGTTTAGTTATTTTCGACAACGGGGAGTCCATTTCTGCAGTCAGAACCTGCTAAATGTCTCTGCGAGCCGAGATATGAGTTCTCAAACTTTTCATATGGTTAACCTTTTTCACATTGAATTATAAACCGGCCGCATATACGCCACGGCGCGGTTCCATTTGTGTTTCCCAGCAAAAAATAAGAAAAAGAATTCCATGTGAAAATGTTTGAGAGCTCATAGCTCGCTCGCAGAGACATTTAGCAGGTTTTGACTGCTGAAATAGACTCCACGTAGTCGAAAGTATCTACATTTATAGATCGTTGGAGTACCGCGTGTCCGAAGACTTCCCTTGTTAGAAGTTCCTAAGAATAAATTTTATAATTATTTTTTACTTTCAGCCCCCGGGATGTGGAGACTCTCTGAATGCTACTACTGCTTGGCAGACGATTACTAATACGATTGGAGATGGGTTACCCACGCTCCGTGATAACCATACAATGTGTAATTATTGGGTGAGAGCACCGGATAATCAGGCGGTGGAGATAAGGATAAGCGGGTTGACAACGGTGACGATTGATGGATGCATTTTTGGAGGAATTGAGATTAAGACGAATAAGGATCAAAAGTTGACGGGATACAGGTAAGTGTGAGTTTTCTAGCGCTTACATACACAAGATTAAGCAGAGGAGAAAGCACGCGCGCAGAGAAGCAAGAGTGTCTGGCTGCCTGTGCCCTCTCACTCTCTCAATCATAATCGTCGGTGTTAATGACGTGTATCTCTATAACTACGAGAGCTATCAAAAAGTTGTCAACTACATAAATATAGATTGAGAGTTGCAGTCTCAGAATAATATAATTTTTAATATTTTGAAACAATTTTTCGCCGCGTTTCTAGGGTTCAAATACCTCTCGATAAACTTTGTAATACCAAATTTTCTGCATGACTCTTGTAACACTAAAATAAGTATTTTTGCTCAAAATAGACGACACTTTAAAAAAAAAGCGCAGAGGCACAGCTAGACTCTCTATGTTCTCTTCTTCTCACTCGGGACCTCAGCTCCAAGTCTTCATAGATGCATGTCTCAAAAACTAGGCAAGCTATCGAAAAGTTGTATACTATTAAGATGAAGATCTAGACGTCCTCTACATGAATTATACAAATTTGATGAATGTTTACCAAGTTTTAGTGCCGCGCTGAATGTTCAAAGGTCACCTGACTTCTAGTGTTAACAAGGAAAACTGAAACGCTCGTACTAACAAAATAGATTAGGCCAGTACTATCATTACATTCCTTAGATAAGGGACATAATTGTGGCTAGGGATTATCCAGAAAAGAGAGCGCAGAGAAAAAAAACACTCTAGTTTCTCTGTACTCTCTTCCTCCCTCCCTTTATCTCTCTCGTCCGCAGAAACTTGTCTTTGAAGACGTGTATCTCGAAAACTAGAAGAGCTACAGAAAAAGTGTCAACTACAAAAATGTAGAACTAACCTTGCTTAATATAGCCATTACAAATATCTAGCTATGGAACAAGTTTTCGCTTTTTGGCAAGCTTTCAAAGAAGTCAAAATTCGCTCTTTATTCCGCTCGCGGCCCCTGTAACTTGTCTTTGAAGGTGTATATCTCAAGAACTAGAAGAGTTCCAACATGGTGTCAACTGCAAAATTGAAGAGCTATCCTTAATTTACAAGTAAACCCACAATTCTTCCACAACTCCCATTTCCAGATACTGCTCCTCCGCCGACCAAAATACCGTCCATCGCTCCACGGGATCTTTGGTGCCAATCATCCTCTTCAATCGGTACGCAAGTACCAAAGCGATTCTCGAATACCGTGCCGTCACTCCATCTGCTGACGCCACCGCGACGTCAGCGACAACTTTCGCACCAATTGTAAATAGTTGTCAGGATTTGCATCCAAAGTGAGTTCACAAGTTTATACAATTTTATAGTTTCATTTTTCAGCTGCGATTTTTATAAATTTTTCGGGTTGTGTCGAAGTAAAAGGATTAGGAATAATTGTCAATTCACTTGTCGAGATTGTAAAAATAAAAATAATAACCATTTCTCATCTTATAACAATTTTTATAACAATAATAACTTTAATAGCAATTACAATAACTGGTACATGCCACGATACCACAATCCTCAACCATTTTCTTTGTTTTTCTAATTACGCTAATTATCTATTATTCCCTAATTAAACAATTAATTCCAGTTGTGCCGCGTACGCATGGAATGGTTTTTGTGTTAACCAGTTCTACTCATTGCAAGCGAGACATTACTATTGTGCATACACTTGTGGATTGTGCTGGATGAATTATAGCAATAATCAGTACTAGCTTTTTTTTTAAATAAATTTTTTTCATTTTTTTGTGTAAACGGGTACTTACTACCTTTTATTGTATATCTATCACATTGCAAATAAAATTTTTTACTTGAATTTTTTCTCGGATGTGTCTGTGTGTCCATTGCGTCCATTGCGTCCGGATGTCCAAAATCTTGTGAGAAAGCAACAAAAAAAGACTTTTTAAAGATTCTCATCGTCTGTCTGTGTGTCTATCTGTCCGAATGTCCACTTTGTATGCCTGTTTGTGGATTTGTCTGTCCGGATGTCTGTCTGTGTGTCTGTCTGCGTTCGGATGTCCACTATTTATGTATGTATGTGTGTCCATCGCGTCCGGATATCCAAAATTTCCATGAAAATGCGAAAAATTTCAATTTTAAGCAAAAAAATGTTTTTTTCAAAAAGATTTTAAGAAGTCTGTCGGTGTGTCCATAGCGTCCGGATGTCTAAAATCTTGTAAAAAAGCGAAAAAACTGGTTTTTAAAACATTCTCAATGTCTGTCTGTGTGTTTATCTGTCCGAATGTCCACTTTGTATGTCTGTTTGTGAATTTGTCCGTCCGGATGTCCAAAATCCCTTGAAAAAGCGAAAAAATACAATTTTTAGGATTACGATAAACAATACGATCATCTAAAGCCTCAGGAAGTAGAATTTTCGTAAAAATTTTGTCGTTTCTCTCCTATATGCATATAACAAATTATTATACCTTGCACTTTATGACATGGACCTTCCGGTCCTTAAGCTGTCTCATATTCCAAATGTGCAGAATGATTCATTGAGCTGAGGAGCTGAGAGCCAAGAGCCAACACACACATTTCCGTTCACTCACGCATTCATTCATTCTCAATCCTCTTGGCAACCACCTTACTTATTTTTCATCTTTCATTCCCTATATTTCCTCTTTTTCCTGCCTTCATTCCATTAAAATTATGACATCGAAAGATGATGAGAAACCGCTGAAAGAATATACGAGAGCCCAGGTGGAGCAGCATTGTACACACGACGATTTGTGGCTCATTTTCAGAGGAAAAGTGAGTTTTTTGTTGTTTTTTTGATAATCGATTCGAGTTTTGACAACCGTGCTCTATTGAACACTTTCCGGAACTTTTTTAAAGAGTTTTTAGGGTTTTTAGGGGTTCTAAGGGTTTTTGGGTTTTTAGGTTTTAGGGTTTTTAGGTTGTAGTTTTACTTTTTACTTTTCCGATTTTCCATATATTTTTTTCTTTCAATTTCCAGGTATACAACATGACACCATATTTCAACCAGCACCCTGGCGGATTAGCCATTCTTCGTTATGCGGGAAAGGTGAGGAGTTTTCGGGGAGCGTGGGAAAACAAGATTATTTTTCGATTTTCGATAGGGAAAATTGTCACAAGTAGCGTGAGAAGGCACGAAAAGACACAAAATTTTGGGGAAATTCACGTTTTATGAAATTTTTAAGGGTTACGGAGAATTTTCGGGAGCAACATATAGATGCCTGGATAGCTGAAGACGTGGGGATTCTAAATGAGTTTTCAAAATATTTGTCTTTGTTCTAACAGGAAGAGTAGGAATAGTTATGACAAAAAAATTATTACGCTTAAAAAAGGAAATTCGAAAATGTTCAGATCAGTCAGGAAACTTACAGTGATAGTAAAAAAATTGTATTAAAAAATACAAAAACAGGAAGCCTCAAATTTCAAAGTGTTGTAACTTAGCTCCTTTTGATGATTGATTAAATTTGAATACAGCATACTTGCAAATTTACGGCCCGGCCCGGCAAGGCCTGAAGGCCCGGGCCGTAGAAATTCTCGTCACGGCCCGGCCCGGCCCGTTGCAAGTATGGAATACAGGTTCCAACCCATCAAGATTTCAGCTTTCCAGCCATATAAATTTTGTCTAAAAATTCCTGTTCTTGGTCATTCTTGAATTAGCAAATATTCTTCATTTAAAAAATTTTCGAAGCGTAAAGTTATAGCTAATCGACAATTGGTAGAAATTCTAGATTACAATCACAAAACGATACATTTTTTTTGAAAATTTCCAAACTAACTTTCTACTCTTTTCGATTAATTCTAGTCCATTTGAACCCTTTGATTGATCTTCTAGACGTTCCGTGCCCACTGCCGTCGCCCCCACTCTAAAATTCTCCCGGCTTCAAAAACATCCCAATTTTCAGGACGTCTCTACAGTACTCCCCTACGTGGCATCTCATGGCATCGCATGGAAAATCATAGAGAAAAAGCTAGAGGAGAATCTCATTGGAAAACTTAAATAAATCATGTTGAACGTTCAATTTTTTTCTTTTTTTATGTCTTTTTGTTCATAAATCTAAACGAGTTGTTGAAAAGGGAAAGGTGGTGCATGGGATGATGGGATGGGAGAGCTCGTTTGACTCTTGCAATAAATCACGGAAACGCTCAAGAGACGAGAAGGACGGAGGGGAGGGAATAGATGTGTAAACAAAAAAAGTACCTAAGTTATCTCAGAGTACAAGATTCCAGACATCTAGGATACCCCTCCCCTTAGAATTCGTGGACTTGACACTTTCTTAAAAGTGTACTAAGGTCAAATCTGATTTTTTCAATAGAATAATGTAATTCTGTCTGTGAGTTTATTTTAATATCGAAAAAAATTTTTATTCGGTCTGAAATCCGCTGAGAGCGATCGCAGGTCAGTTTAGGCATTTCGCTGGGCTAGAAATTCGACTTCGGCTTTGTTGATTTTTTTCAAATTTTATGGCTATTTTCGCTCATTTTTGTTGTTTTCTTTTAATGAATTTGGTAGTAAACGACAAAAAATGATAGGAGTACTACAAAAACGGTAGAGAAAACAATAAAAACCTGAAAAACCATTATGTTTAAAGTTAGATTTCTAGAATTTTCAACGGCCACAGAAATGCCCAAACTGTTTTGCCGCTTATTCTCAGAAGGGATTTGACCGAATTAAGAATTATTTTGATATGAAAATGAACTCACGGAAACACGTACATTATTTTATGAAAAAAAATCAGAGGTGACCTTATTACACTTCTAATTATTTTTTGATAGCTAGTTCTTAAATTACATGTCTAAAGTTCCATTATCCATTGTAACAGGAAGAAGTTTCTCGAAATGAAAACACTTAAGAGTGAAACAAAATATTTAGATAGGAGCAGTAAAAAGTGTAATCACACGAAACAATGACAACAGCTGTTTCCTCTCGGAAAAGTCTATCCTATTCATCGCATTCTAACATGTAGGCCATTCAACACAGAAAAACATATTTAATTGAATTCGATTGTTTTGCACTAATTAATTCTATTTAAACGACCCCCCTCCCTGCACTATTTTGTTTTATTTTTGTTTTTAGTTCTTCGTGTAAGAGAGAACAAGAGGGCGAATTCTCCGTGTGCTCCGCCGGGGAAAATGTAAATTTTGGGAGGTTTTTTTGTCATGGTGATGTTTTTTCGGATATGTATAGACTTTTTGGGAATAGTGTTCACATTGTCTCTTTTTGGTTTTGTCGCTTTCAGAAGGTCAAGAACCTAGTTAGACTGGTTTTTTAAGACAATTACTTGTTCAGTGAATTTAAAAACCTGAAAAAAATGATCAAGTCTTGTTTCATCCCCTAGTAAATTTATTACCATGAATTTCAAAGTTCTCTCTAAATCGACTATATTTTTATGGCTTACACACTAAAAATTTCGTTTTAAGAGTCCTATGAACTCACAATCTTTTTGTGAAAGTTTATGGATAGAGTAATAAAAACTAGAGTTTTTAATTTTTGATTAATTTGCTCAGTACGTCACGGTTTCCAGTTGTCAGTTTTTTAGTATATTGGAAAACAACACTAGATTTTACAAAATAAATTTTCATGTTTCTTTTTGAGTGCTTGTAACGTTATAAAAAATGACTTCAAAACACTCAAAATTATATGGTTCTTATAGAACAACTCTCAGTCTACACTTTTTTAGTTTACAACTTTTTGATAGTGGTCTCCTAGTTTTTGAGATATATCTTTTGAGATACAGCGACAAAGTTTTATGAGGAAATTAGCATGGTGCATCTACCAGTTCTTGTGCGGCCTTATTATCCTTCAAACATTTGGTTTTCAAGTTTTTTTGTAATACATGTATTTCTTTTCAAAATTTGCCTGCAAATAAATCTGAATTTCAGTAAACGCACCATGTTGAATATTCTTTTTTTTAAACCGGGAGCGCTCTTCTTCGCTACCAATTTTTTGGAGTTCTAAATGAAAAAAATACTGTAAAAACCGTTTGATACCGAAACGCCGTTATATTTTTCAACTGCCTTCCAGAGAAGTTTTGGTGGTTTCTGAAACTCTAAAAAGTTCACTAAAAGTTTTTTCTATCATAGATGCTCTGTTTTCTATTGTAAATGCTATTCTAATCACGCTGAATTTAATTAGAATCATGGAAAATGTCCAGGAGAAAGCAATTGGGGAATTTTGAGCATATAAAAGGTGTCGTTCTATTACAGGTGCCGATGTAATACAGTTCTTACGGTAAATTCTCAAAAAGTCTGTCTGTAAGCTCATAGGTAGTCATAACCAGCTTTTGAGTATGTACTTTTTTCTTGCTTCCAAATTTTACATTCTCTAATGATACTTTGTGGTGTTTTTAAGTGCCTTGGTCCCTCTACCCCAATCATTGTAATATTTTCCAATTTCTTCAATCATTTGAACTCTATGACCCATGAACTCGCCCTATCAATGCAACCACACCAATTGTCGATCCGATGTGATAAGTATCTTTGACACCTTTTTTCTCTCTTCTCTTTCTCTCCGAAAAAAAGTTATATTCGGCTTTCTCTCAGATATCATCCGATCGGAGCAACATATTCTCGAAGAAGAATATCAGTCGTTTTTGCACTCACCCGTCATTCATCCATCAATCTTTTGCGTTTTCGAGAAGTTGAGGCCTCTCAAGTGTTTCTCGATCATTATCCCGTGTGTCAAGTGATATTGAAATTCCCCCAACACCGCAAGAATCTTTTTCAAAAAGTTTTCGAAAAGAAACCTTTTTGTTCCCTTTTCCAAAAAAAACCTATCCTTTTGCGGTGAGCCCCCTCCCTTTTTTTGCCCCCGTGCCCCTCCTCACACGTCTTTTTTCCCTCCTGTTTCCTCCAGAGATCCCAGTGTAAATTATGACCCGAAAAGTGCTTTTGCACCGCCCATATATTCCGTTTTTCTCCTTTTTTTTTGAAAGTGACGTGACGTGATTTACGCTACGGCTCTATTTTGTAGGAAGCTACTAATAATTATAATCTCAATGGATAGTATAATGTCAAATTTTTATTAAAGGGGGTAAATAACTAGTGAACAGAACAGAACCGAACACCAACGAACATGATTTCTAAGGTCTGGATTGATGAAAAAAATTGGGTTTCAGTGAGTGTCATAAACCTGAAGATACCTCATCCCAAATTACAATTATAGACTTTCCTGAATGTTCCTGACAACAAAAACTTTGTCATGACCTACTTAGTCTCATTTTTGACCTACTTGAGCTCCGTAAACGTCCACAGACTCTTTAGTCTTTAGAAATGCTAATTGAGTTACATATTCTAAAAAGAGAAAGTCACCAAAAAAGTGGAATCATAATCTACTTAGTTAGCTCCGTTTTTCACTACATAATGCAAAAAAAATTGTAAGTTCCCATGAGTACTTAACACAAGGATTAGTTGTTGCAAAATTTGAATCCTTGAAATTCTAGCAAAAGTTCAAAAACCCAATTTCCATCTGTCCAGACAGAAATTCAGCCTCTTTATAGTATTTACATAAACTTCAACTCAATGTTTTTTCATCAATCTTATAGTTAGTAGACCTTGGAAATCATGTTCGTTGGTGTTCAGTTACATATTTTGAATTAACTTCCAAGAAGACAAAACCTTGAGAATAAGGTTTCATTGAATCAGTAGTTTTTTGATATGATTACAGTTCAACTATATTTTGGAAAATGTTTTGCTCGAAAAGTTTCGAACGGAAGTACACGGTTTTTACAGGAATTCCGAATAGTAGCTGAAATTGAGAAACGTTCCTAACAAAGAACATTCATAATTCCAGTTGGTAGGCTCCTCCTATCCACTTCAATCTTCCCATATTCCCGAACCCTTCCACTTTTTAAAACCTCATAATTTCCATTTTCCCCTCTCCCTACCTATTCATCACCCCCCTTAAAAAAGTAAATCCTCTCAAACCTGCCCCCTGCATAAATCATTATAGATTAAAAAAAGAGCTTCATCATTTTTTTGTGCTGCTACCGTAACCCTTTCTGCAGCCCACTCATCACACATCCATATGTTAGAGAGTAATATCAATCTCATCTCTTATTGTTCTTTAAGAAAGAAACGAAGCAAATGTTGTAAATAAAACTCATGTTTGTTTCATGAGACTTACTTTTTACCCTTTCTTCATCTTCTTTCTTTGCCATCCAGCTTATCCTCACCCATCACTCCTTCCCCCCCCCCCCCCCACTCACTCACTTTTTCATTCATTTCTTCTTTATTCCTTCCACAAAACTTCACGAACAACAACCAAAAATCCGGGTATGGCGACTTCTCATAATGGCCCCTTACTCAAACTTTTTGCCCTCCGCAGGCACTGCTCGCCGAGCATCAAGACATCTGAGAGCAGGCGGTCGTCCCCCCTTTTCCGACAAATCTACTTGATTGCCTTACTTGTTTTTTTTTCGTTGTGGTAGATAGATTTGACCTACTTATGAAGAAGAATTAAAATATCGCCCGTTGTTTAGAATCCCCTTCATTTTTTGTTTTGCTGGAGAAGAAAAAATGAAAAACCAAAAACGAATGATGATGAGTTATTGGATTCTGAATCTCCGGAATGAGATTTCCTCCCATCAAAATTCAGTTATTGCTTGTTTTTACTTGCTTTTTCATTTACTCATATTCAGTCTGGAAAAATATTTGAGTAGATCGAGTGGATCAAAATTCTGGAATTTTTATGGATGATTCATTTTTTGAGTTTTTTTGAAATGTCGTTTTGTAAGGTGAGGTTGGGACGTTTCAAAACCGTGACAAATCAAAACTATGGGTACAAGACGTTCTGAAACCAAATACGGTATAACCAGGACGTTTTAAAGCCAGATAAACGCAAAAAGCGCAAAAAACTGAAAAATCACTACTCAAATTTACCCGGTCGTAAGATTCTCACGTTTTTTACGGGAATTTGCGGTTCGAACGATTCAAAACCGTAAAATATCAAAACTGAGATTGTGAGACGGTCTGAAACCAGATATTGTGAAACCAAGACGTTTCAATACCGTACGAAGCTAAAAACTAGAGTTGCCTTAGCTTACGCTACTCACGTTTACCCGATCGTAAAATAGTTAGGTTTCGAAACGTCCCAGTTTCTAAGTGTCCTGGTTTTGTGGTTTATTTTGCTTCATCGCACTATTTTTTTTTAATTCTCAGTTCCAAGATCTGTAAGTTTTGAAACATCTCAGTTTCTAAGTGTCCTGGTTGGTGCTTTGCTGAATAATTGGATTATAAAAAAACTGTCATAAGTTTAGAACGTTTATTGTCGCAACAAAAAAGTTCCGACATTTTTTCCTCGTCGGTGTTTGCGGACTCAAGCCAAAATTTGATAATTTTGGCTTGAGTCCGCAAACACCGAGGGGGAAAAAATGTCGGAACTTTTTTATTTCGATAATAGAACGTATCGATCTAAAAATGTCTCAATTTCGAAATATCTGGAATCCAAACATTTGGCAAGTTCGCTCTAATAATAACGGTTTTTGAACGTCCCAGAGTTGAACAACTATCAGTAGAGCGCACTTTCCAAGCATAGACGTGTCTACTAGCTTATTGTCACGAATGTAATACTTTCTGTCCGCTAGGGCGCGTTTGCACTTTTCCAAAATTTAAGAAACCCCGGAAATTCAGACACCTATGACGCATAACATCCACATTTTTCAGTTATTTTGCAAATATGTTCCCTCTGTCAAAACTCTTCACGGTTCACTAGGTATTCTATAATTTTTCAGTTTTTTTCCTTTAATTTGTTCCTTTTTTTCTAACTTACTAGCCAGTGTCTTCTCACATTTCATGTCTTTCATTTTGATCTCTAAACAAGTTGTACTTAATCGGGGGGACGGACACTAAAAAAGAGAAGAAAAGGTCTCTGATGAGTGACCCCCTCTCCCGGTTTATTCATATTTCTGAAAAATGAGAAATGGAACAGAGAACGAATAGGAAAAGGAGAAGAACAAAGCTGCGAAACGGAAATAAAATGTTTTTTTTCTTTTTCTGTTCTCCCCTTTTCCGTTGTTTATTTTTCGGGCTGGAACCAGAATTCTAGAATCATCAGGAGGGAGGGCGCATGGGGGGTCCCAAATTTTTCGTTTTCTTTTTGGTCAGACCTTTTTTCTTTGCTGGTTTTCTTAATTTAATCCTATTTTTATGAAAATTCTTGCCATGGGCTAACCAGAACTTTCTGGGCTGCGTTTGGCTAGTTTAGGGTAGATGGGGCCAGTTTTAGTCTTTCTTGGACATTTAAAGCAATGATTTAGACCAAGCCAAACATGTCCAATAATTTTGAACCTGTTAGGATAATTGATGCCGTGCCTGACAAAAAATAAAGTTATTAGCCTAGAAAACAATATTTGGTCAGTCAAGAAACCGTCTTGAACCGGGCCGGACTTACAAACATTTTTCATATTCAGGTTTTCCATAAAATTCCCAAAATTACAAGCTCTATCTTGATTATATTCTGACAACTTCGAAAACCGGCCCATATTTTAGACACTCCAGGTATCAAATCTCAAATTTGACGGAATATAGTCGATATGGAACTCCAAATTCTGGGGTTTTTATGGAGATTACGAATCTAAAACTGTTTTTTTGTCCCAGATGTCCCCAACTGTCCCATTTCGGTCACTACTTTAATACCTATAAACAAAGCCTATTGGATCAGGGTAGACCGTTCCTAGGAGTCGAGGGCCTGAGTATTCTTTAAGTCTGAAAGAAAATTTGATCCAACTTCCAAAAAAAAAACCCATTTTCCGTTGCAAAAAAAGAGAAAAGTCCAAAAAATGACAGCTCAATGTCCAGTACATCCTCCTAAGATTGGACCGCCAATCTCTGAGACCCCAACCCAATTTTTTTCCTTGTTTCCTTCCATTCCGCTTACTGAATTACCTCTCCTCTCCCCCTCTCCTCTTGTTCTATATCCATTGCCCTTCCTGCTCTACTAGACACCGAATTTCATTCGTTTTACATTTCCGCTCATTTAGATGCTCTTTCTTTTCCTGGTTTTGTTTTGAACAATACGAGTTGTAGTGTTTGTGTCAGTTGCACGTATGTGTATGCTCCTCGAGGGCAACACCCTCACAATTTAAAAAGTTTCACACGTCATCTGGAGGGATTCTGGTGAGATTCTGAAGATTTTGTACCTCTTGACCCCAGAAGCTACCCAAAAATAACGAGAACCATCCGTGAGCCAAAACAAACAAAAAATTCATGCATTTTTCCGTTATTTTCCAATTAGGTTTGTGTCTTCACACCCACCTCGTCTCTTCTATTATTTAACGATGATTGAGACGTCTGGGTTCGAATTTCATAGTGAGAAGGAGAAGACTAATTTAGATCTTTTGACCTAATTTTTTGTTATTTGGTCGAGAAAATGAGAATAATATATTAAGGGGAGGGGAGATATTCTTTAAAATATATTTTGAGATGGAGATAAGCGAGCAAAAAGGTATCAATTTTGGCTGCTTTCAGTGGAAAACGACCAACTTAGTAATTCTGAATGTCACACCATGAACAGTAGTAATTCTGAATGTCACACCAGGAACATTTTTAATGTGTTATATAGATCAAAAGTAGAACTTCATTTTTGTAGTTGACAACTTTTTTGTACGAACACTCCCTAGCAAGTTACATATCGACAAAGTAATTGCTCCCCCAAATCGACCAATTTCAGTGCAAATTAGTGCGATTTTTGAGCTGTCGTCTTAAAATGACCATAACTCTCTAGGGAGCGTCCGTACAAAAAAGTTGTCAACTACAAAATTGGAGCTCTACGTTCAATCTATATGATTCATTAAAAGTTTTATGGTTTGACATTCAGAATTACTACGGCACACTCTCAAAATTGGTTATTTTCCACTGAAAACAGCCAAAGTTGATACCTTTTTGTCCGGCACTGTATGTACCATTTCCAGCAATAATAACCTGTGACATTGTGGCACAGACCAGATCGAGCTATGTCAAAATGGGGAGCCGGACTATACTATTTCAGTAAGCAGAGAGCAGTACTGAATGTTTAAAGCATTTTTGAGTTCCCCATAAAGAAATTTCACAGCATTTTTGAGTTCCCTTTAAAAACAATTACGGCATTTTTGAGTTTCTTTAAAATAAGTTTTACGGCATTTTGAGTGTTTGGACATTCAAGACCTCCCAAGATACCGTAAAAACTGTATTATATCGAAAAAAAAAGAGTGAAAAAAAAATAATTCAGTTTTCTTACGAACTCTGACTTGACTCCCTTTCCACTTTGTTAACATCTTCTCCCAATATAATTTCTGTGAATTTTCGTCAAGTGCACATACTTTTGAAACTTCCTCCTTTACTATTTTAGTTTCAAGCCCTCCTGAACACAACACAATTCTTTGATCTACTTTCTATTTTTCCTTCCAAAATACTTCTCCTTTAGAATTCTAATCAGCCCTCCAATAGAGTCTCTTCATTGTCATCTTTCCAGCAGCCTCTTTTTCCGATCTCCTAATCGCGACAAGTCATCATTTCCTATTTTTCCTCATTTTCAGTCATTTTCCTTTTTTTCCTTTTTCCAGAGAGATAGAGTCATCAGACCACCCATCGTCGTTTTGTGTCTTCCTTCCAAAAAACGACGATGACGCGGATTCTTCTCTTTGTCTCTATTCCTCCCAAAAAATTGAAAAAAGAGAAAGAGTCACCAACAAAACAATGAGATTCAGGATTCAGTGTCAGGAATATCTATATAGCTGCTGAAAATGAATTTAGAGTAGGGTCTCGCGGCCCGGAAGTGATTCCTAATTCCTAATTTATTTAAATTAGTGGATTTCCCTTAATTGTGGGGGAGGGGGGGGGGGGGTTGGTCCCCCCTAGAGCGTTCTATCCCACATCTTCCATCCTTCGTCAGCCAGAAGAACACAAAACACGACGACACTCATGTCAAAAGGTGTTGCACCTTTTCTTCTTTTATTTTTTCTCCGTCGTTGTCTTTTTTCCAGAAAAAGGCGACGATGTTCTTTTCTCTTTCTTTTACACGTCACTCCCAGGCTCTTCCGGTTTTTTGTCCCTTTCTCAATATCACACTAACGAACTCAAACTTTTGGGCGTAAAAGTGGACGAAGTGGACTTTTTTTGACGCGTGATTTTCCTTATAGCGTGGATTGAGTTTTGTAAGTGCGCTCTATCGGACTAGCTACTATACCTGACAAGAATTTGGTCAACGCGCTCTACCGTAGGTTTTATATGTTCTCTGCATGACTATTAGCACGACACGCGTCTTACAACCGCGTTCTACCGAAACCAAAGAAAATTGTGTGCGAAATAGAGAGATTCAGAAAAAATGGAGATTTTTCAAGGGCATTTCGATGAAGGCAGTTGTAAGAGCTGTATCGAGCTAATACTATACCTGACAAGAATCTGGTAAACGCGCTCTACCGAAAGTTTGGTACATGACTACTCAAGCTACTTTAGGTGGCATAAATTTGATAAGCGCGCTCTACCGGACTTGTTGCAAGCCTCTCCCCTCACAAAGTTCAAAAAATAAAAGTTAAACTTTTTCTAGTAATATATTAATTACCCCATCTTAATTACTCTCCCTCTCAATTGTTCTATATCTAGCCAGTCCTCACTCTTTTCTCGTCGGAAATTAAAGTTCTGATGTTTGTTTAATGAGTTTAGAGAGCGTGAGCAAAAAAGTCACTCTTTTTTTTTCGAAACCCTTTTTTTGCACTACTGGTCAAAGTTGTTGAAAAATAATAGAAGTAGCTCTTGTTTCATTTTGGCCACATGTAGTAAACTCTAGGCATCACGTAAGGTAGATAAATTTGTGTATTTTAGAATTTGTTCTGAAATCGTATTCTCGCTCTACTGATAACAAAAAAGTTATTTGTGTAGTCTGCGTGGACAAGTTGAACTTATCCATTCAAAAAAGACTACTCGATTTTCAGCGGTTTTGCCTATTTTGACTAGTTTTCAACTCTTTTTTTTGGTTGAAAAAGTGTAAAATGTACTAAAGAATGTTATATTCAAAAAAAAAAGAAAATTTTGTGAAAATGAATTTTGTGAAATCCCTCTTTTTTTTACCGAAAAAAAGGCATGAACCTCAAAACTAAAGTTTTCCGAAAAAAAGACAAAAAATAACAAAACAATATTGTAAAACTACAGAGAACAAGGAGCTCATCCCGGTCATCTGAGTTTTCCACGTGGAGTACACAGCCGATATATGTAGAAAACTGACCAAAATCCACAAGCGATAAAACATTTGATGAAAACCAGCAAAAACTGGATCAAAGAAATTTGAACAACGAGATTTGTCTTGTCCACGTGAAGTACACTATTCGTTTTGTGTTCTTCTCATTTTCTGCCTATACTGGTAAACCGTACTACTAGCAGACGGCATTCTAATTGTTCTGCCATTTTCCATTTGTCTCTACGATGCTCCGATATCCCTGTAACCTTTTTATTCGCCCGACTAAGCTCAATCACGTCATATTCAATTCTCTTTTCTCTGACAATTCATCATCTCCCCAACTGGGCGGAGCCTTTTTTGTCCCTCTCCACATAAATCATAATAGATTAAACCGAACCCTAAGCTCCATCTCCTCTCTAAGCCTACAGTACTCCCACTCCATGTTCTGAAACGTCAAAGATCCTCTTTTTCGGAACCATTTTCCTATTCAAGATTGTCATTGTGTTAGTCAGGCCCACCCTTGAATATTTTACTTGTTTTCCAGTTTTCCAGACGGACCACATTGTGATCTATTTTGTGTGTATGGGTTACCGTAGGGGGCTCTTTTCGAAAATATTTTTATTTTCTGTGGCTCTTCAGGTCAAGTGAAGTGAGACTGACGTGTCTAAAATCGAAAATTGCACATTGCCCCATTTTGTGGGCCAGTGAGGGTTGCAAGACATAGAAAGGCTATAATTATATGATTCCAGTGCTCGGATTCAGATTCAGATTCAGTGGGGGGAGGGGGGGGACCTACTCGATTCCTTCTCGATTAGTTTTTGATCATCCAAAGTTTAATATCAATGAAATTCTCTATGTCAGGAGGTGTGAAAGCCGAAAGGTGCGATAATTGATTACCTCTCTCTTGCTATTTTTCAATTTCTCATCAAATGAGAAGAAAAAAAGATAGATGAAAAGGAATTGCGGTGTGGAGGAGGCGGGAAGCAAGCGCAGATTTTTCTTTTCTCATTTGATGGGTTGGGGGCTCGAATTCTTAATTAAATTTTTAAGAACGTCGTTTCCCTTTTTTCCATTTTATTCTTTGAGCATGCTCTCATTCTGATGTCAAATTTTTATATTCGTGGTTTCGACTATTTCAAATAGAACATTCTTCCATAATTTCCTACTGTAGAAGCCTAAATTGTGCAAAGACCGCCACGTCAAAATGCAGACGGAATCTGAAAAACTTTTTTCTTTGTAAATTATCAAACGTTCAAACAGTTTTGAATACTTTTTTGTGCTTCTTTTCTTTTCTTTTTTTTAAATTTTTTTAGAGTTTTCATTGATCATACTGTGAAATCACTCACGGATAATGAGATACTTCTGAATTTTTAATTTTTAAATACAAAATTTTGTAATTTGGCAAAATGCACTCAAAACTTTTTCGATTTTTTTTGTAATTTTTATCAAAAAAGGAAAAAATCCTATGTACGTTTGAGCGTGATCGATATTTAAAACAAATGTAGACTTTTTTTGCAAAAAAATTGAAAAAATTCACATTTTTTAGGGTCCAGAGAAAAATCTCAAATCGGCCCGTTCCAAGTCTGAAAACTTCTAGTCATACCAGTTCCCGGTTAGGTTTTTGGTGTGTTTTGTGTATATATGCCGCTTAAAATTCTGTAATTCAAAGATTACTCATCTTCTTTCTATTTTCTTAAACGACTAACAGAACACCAATTGGTTTTCGTCTTCCTCTTCTGATGTTTGACGTCTTCTAAGCTCCGCCCTCCAATCCTTACACAATAAAAAATCAGTAGTACCCCAAAGTGACCCATTCCCATTTTTTCAATCAATCTCTACACTGCTATCTCTGAAAAATCTTGAAAAGAAACTTTTCGAAACTTCTCCCTTCCCGCTCGTTTTTCAATGTTTCACTAATGGTGTGCCAGTCACTTTTCTTTGAGATTTTCGACCGATTTGGCAACATTTTGTTCTCGTGATTGACGAATACATACACTTCATGTGAAAAAAAGTTGGTATAAAAAGGCAACCGAGAGCCTAGGCACTCACCGTCATCTCTTTTTTTTGTTGTTTTCCTTTCCATTTTTATTTTGCATCTCATTTCCTGCGAACCACCACAAAACGAATGAATTCATTTGTTTAATTCACAGGTAATCGAATTCGAATGTACATGAGTTCTTCGTAATGGACGTTGGCAATCAGACAACGGACGAGTCGCTCTTCGCGAATATATCCAGCTATGAAAGCACGGTACGTGGAATTGGAAAAAGGGATGCTGGAAAAGAGTAACATAATTTGGAGTGGTGTTCATGAAATAGTGAACTTGGAAGAATAGGCTTAAATAGGAACTTGAGCAAACACCAGTCAGGCCTGGAACATACGCGGGAAGTCGGGAGATGGGGGAATTTCAATAGATAGTTAAATTTAAAGGGAGAGTACACATTTTTTATTAATTAAGGAAACTGGGAAAATAGGATTCTAGATGAAATGGGGCTCCAATCTTGGACCTCATGGTTGAAACTTCCAAGCGGTTCTTTATACACATAAAACTACGCAGAATTTTGGGGTTTTATAGGGTTTTATGGCTAGAAGTAACAGGTCGTATCGGCTTGGACGGCCTGAGAACTTGGCGGCTTTTAGCCTGGACCGCACAGAACAGTAGTCACGTTATTTGGATCAGCCATCCGGCCCGTAGTTGGTCACAGACGTAAAACTCGCCGAGATCTACATTTTGGTATATTTTGCAGCACATTATTGAGTTTCGAATTAGTTACGGGCCGGCTGGTTTGGATCTGTTTTGTGCCGATTAGCAAGTATGTCATAAAACAAGCCAAGATCTTTAATTTTCAATATTATGTGTCACACAGCTCCACTTACGACTACAGTTTCAAGCCTATACTCTAGCAGTCTTGACTGATCGCCTATCATGAAACTCCTACAGATTATCACGGTGTCAAAAATAGTCACAATCTTTAAAACTTTGCTGCAAACCAACAATCAAGACTAGATCTACGTCTTTGTGGGTTACAACTTTTTGGTACGGACCCTGTTCAGTCTGTTTAAAGCCTTTTGAAACAGGGTGACTATAATTCTGTCTTTTTGATGAGTCTCTCATAACTTTCAGAATCTATCATGATTATTCAGACCGTTGAAATGTTTAAGGGAAGAATTTCTCATTCAGTACAAAACTGACCAAGATACAGAATTCCTGGACCAAACATACGAATTTCTGAACAATACCGACTGCATTACATATTCCCAAAGTTGAACCCAAAATCCTTACTATACCTTTTTCCAGACCCCCGAAGCCCCGTACACCATCCCATGCTGGGCTCCCGACGACTACTTGATCACAGAACGGTTCTGGCTGTGTGTTGTCGCCGGAGTCACCGTGTCCATCATCTCAATCGTCTTCAACACATTCATCTTTTTCGTTTTCGTCACGAATAAGCAGCATCGGTGAGTTACTTTAACTTTAGAACTTAGGGAACCTGAGAGAGAATTTCAGACGCTCCCCAAACCTATATCTCCTCCTACTCTCCCTCTTCGACGTATTTATTGCATTCGCCTATATCGCAGTGATGTCTGTCCGAATTCTGGTCAACTTCACCTCCAGTGTATTCCTCAAGTCTATCTGGGTCCGTTATATGATTCCAATGCTAACAGTCTCTCATATTGGAATCACTTCGTCTACTTTCCTCATCTGTTTCGCATCGATTGAGCGTTACTGTATCACTGTGAACAACTTCTTGGTTCCATATCTCCAGAAGCATCGACCGATTCTTGCATTCATCGCGATTATGTGTGGTGTTGTGAGCAAGGGGACAATAGTCAAGGAGGTGGATGTAAGTTTGCCAAAAACGCTCCATCGTAACTTATATCAAGTTCCAGATCCAATTAAACCCAGAATGCTACGGCGAGCTCAACTACTGGAAGGTAGTCCCGTCAAGTCTCCTCTACGAATTCCCGCTTTTCAATCAATACTGGCGTTTCTACTTCCGTAACATCTTCACTATCCTCGCACCTTTCTTCATTCTACTCCTTGTCAACTGTCTTCTCCTATTCCAACTCCGTGAGCACAACCGGAAGAGCAAGTTCGCCGACCATGATAAGCAGAATGTGAAGGAGAAAAAAGCTCGGATTCGTGCCACCACGAAATCCGTCGTCATCATCGTTTGCACCTACCTGATGTCTAATCTGTTATCTGTTATTATCACGATTTGGGAGTATATCGATAGCGCCTCGATTTTCAGCGAGTGAGTTTGTTTTTTTTTTCGAACTAAAATTCACTGAAATTTTTTATTTTGCAGAGAATGGCTGGCATTTTATGTGCTCTCCGTTGATGTCATCTCACTTTTGACAATTGTGGCTTCCTCGGCTCGTCTTCCGATTTACGCGTATTTCCAACCGTTGTTGAGAAAAGAGATGGGACAGTGTTTGGGTAAGTAGCGAGGGGTTGGGTCGCTGCGCAGCGAATTTCCAAATCCATGGAATAGTTTTTCGTAATGACAGTTTTCATAGGTCGCCTAAGATGCGCTTGGATACATTAGAGACTCCAAATAGTTTTGAGTCGCTACGCAGCGAATATGATAGAAGCTTCTATAGATGATTTCTCACAAGGGAAGTCCTCGAAGTGTTCTCTTTCAAACGACTCAAGAATTTGGTACCCGCAACTTTTGAGTCCGCAGATTCTAAATCTGAAATAAAATTCTGCTAAATTCTTCTATAAACCGAGTTATGAGTCGCCAAACAAGTCAGTAGAGCGGTTTAAGTTTGTTATCTACCTTCACTCAGCATTGCATTGAGTCGCGGCGCAGCGAATCCTTTTATACATGGTAATGCAAACTCAGACAGTTCAAAATATAATCGTTTTATGGGTCAGCACTTTGCACCGCACCACCCGTTCTCCAATTAACCCAACCCCTCAATATTTCCAGGCGACTGGTGCTGCTGTATCCCAGAATCCGACAAAAAACTCTCGCTCCTCGACGAACTCCAGATTCCCAAGACCCAGCTGATTTCCACGCCCGATGGTGAATCGCCAAGCATCAGCTCGAAAATTGAATTTGTTTGATGGCTCACAACCTTTTTAAAATTATTTTCTCCTCTCTGTTCCCCCTTTGCAATAATAATGATAACGTTTTGTCAAGTTAACCACCCACACAACGGGTCTTCATTCTTCTTTTCTTCTTTTTTATTATTATAATTTTTGACAAAAAAATAAAAATATTTTCAGCTCATTATTGTTTTTAGAAAGGAATAAAAGAACCAGTAACAAATGGAAAATGTGGAGGTAATACATAATAAAGGAAGCAAGTCATCCATTGTCCGAAGCGGTTCTCTCTTTAGATTCCATTGATTTGAGGCCTGCAAATCACAAATAATTTTCGCGCTCTACCAGACTTTTTGTGGAGCGCACTTGCAACACTAAACTTACCATCCTGTAGAATAGACGCTAGATCTATTGTTTTGGATTCCTCCACTTTTTCCTCGATTGTAGTGACTATCATATCCCGTTCCACTCGTTGGGATAGTATAGGCGACTTATGGATTAAGACGGTCTTGTTCACAGGTTCAGCGGGGTACTGGAAAACAAAATTAACTGAAATCTTATCCAGATAACCTAACTAACCTTTGTGATGTATCCTGGATCCCAAATGTAGATGTAATAAACGCTCAAAGAAATTGCTGGGAGAGAAACGGAAAGGATGTAGCCGAGAACTGTGATAATGCGGACCCATCTGAAAAATTTCTATAGTTTCAGACCCATACTAGTATTTATGCTTACTTGACACCACTTTTCTGAGTGAACTTGACACGTTTGTCAGATGAATAAATGGGTTGCTTGGAGCGACCGCGCATTCGGGCCGAATAGGAGAGATGATTGGCTTGGGACATCTGGAAAACGGTTGAGTTAGGTGATATGGGTGAAGCTTAGGTGATAACTAACAAAAATATTTTATATTGAGAACGATTACGATAAGTTAACAGCTATAAAAAACTACGGTAGTGCACTTATTCGTTTGAATTTGAGTTTTGGAAACTAGTCGGAACTGTCCGGAATAGAATTGCCCTAATTAAAACTAGTACGAAATAGAATCGACAGATCAAGGTATAATGATTACAGTTATAACGTTTGACCACTTTTTGGCATTATTTCATATCCAGGGTGGTTTTGATTCGGTCGCGCAAGTATAAACTACATAATCTATCACTTTAGTCAAGTCAGAGTTTTCAGACATAACCTACATTTTTTGAAAGCTGTTGACGTGGGGATACTGAGTCTGTTCAAACTTTTCTCAATGCCATATATTAGCTCCGCACAGTTCTTACAACTGCGCTCCACCGAAATTTACTTGAAAAATGTCTCTTTTTCATTGAGTCTCTAAACTTCACACACTATTTCCTTCGGTTTCGATAGAGCGCGGACGTGAGAAGCGTGTCGTGCTAATAGAACCGATTTATGAGAATTTTGCGGATGTGACAAATCTCAATTCAATTTAAGATCTAGAAGTGTGATAACTCGCATTCTATTGGTGCGGATCAAGTATTGAAAACAAATTCAAAATACTCTCGTTTCCAGCTTTCCAGCAATATAACACAATATATATTCTAGTTAGTGTAGAAAAATGATATTTCAAAAGAAACCGTACTTCTCCTTTCTTGCATAACAATCTTCAGCAATAGATATTATTTGTTCACGAAGAGTTGCCAGGTGGTGTTAAAGGCGCATCTAATTTGTACGAAAGGGTCTCGAAGCGCAAAACATGATGTGCAGTTCTTTTCAGACCTGTGAAAACACGGCATTTGATCTTTTTCAAATACGAGACCATTCCGCGCATTTAGCACGTTCCGGAACAAGTTCGTGAACCGATAATATCAATCTTTGACTTTTTGTAAGATAGACTGTAACCTATAAGTCACTTTTCAGAAAAATTAAAAATCTCATAACTTTATAGGTGTCAAGATCGAAAACATAAAACGAGAAAGAAGTGGACAAAAGGATGAGTATGAGTAGTGGAGAGAGCCCCCTCATGTGTTGAAGGGCTTCTTCCTCCCCAACCCCTTCTTTTTCCGCTCTTGTTCTCCTTCTTTTCTTTTTTTCATCGTCCCCGCATCCCCTTCTTCTTCTTCTTTTTCTTCTGAATCGATTCTCACGCCTTTCCCATTTCTCGTCTCCTCCTTTCCACGAAAGAAAGAAATAAAAATTTGATTCGAATGCCTCGGAGTGAGAAACGAAGAAGAATAGAGAAAGAAGAAGAAGCGGGGAAGATGACAAAGAGCAGATGGAAGTTTTTTGCGTCGTTTCGATTTCAAAAATAAGAAAATAAGAATCTTTTCGATTCATGAATGTAAAAAGTAAGCAACTCAAAAAAAAAATGATAAAAAAGTGACAGACAAATGGACTAAACATGGAGAATTCGAAAAGTAGATTGAATTTCCTGTAGAGAAACTTTTCGAGAGAAAACGAAAAAACGAATCGGGACATAATCAAAAATCATTGTGGGAAGGGATTTTGAAGTGGATAGCGGCCTATAGTTTTTCAGTTTATTTTGTTGTGGTGAATATTTTTTGAAGATTTTACTAAAATTTTAAATTGTTTAGACTACGAGTCAATAATCGTAATTGAGAGCATTCCTAGGTTAATCATTGGCAAAATTAGCTAGGCGAACAGTTTTCCAATGGAAAATGTCTGGCAAGGCTATATTTTTAGCTATTACTGTTCTGAAAAATATGATTCTGAAAGCAAAACTGGCTAAAACTTAACGTGGGTATAACGCCGAAAAAATATGAAGTATATGACACGATGAGGCACAGCCTATATCCGCGGCTGCGCTCTAATGAGAAATTCCGTGTTCCTAAAGTTTTCCATTTAGAAATGAAGATTTTTGAAGTTTTTGGCACCGCCATTGTACGCCAAAAATACTAATGTTAACCGTCACGACAAGTTGTAACGCCGTTATCAATAAAGCGCGTCAGTATGTGAGCGTAGATTTGCCAAAACTTGGTCCCCTAACACTATCTTACTGTTTGGACTTATTGTGATGAGAATTTGGCTTATAATGGGGAAATTTTCCAATTACTAACTTTTTGTTTAGGAATTATTAATGTTTCCCCTCCACAGACTGTTCACTATCTAACTAATCTTGGCTACCTAGCTGCTGTTAAAACCCTAAGAACCAAGAAATGTGTAATCGTTCAGAAAGAAAACGTCCGGGAAGAAGACAAAACATATGCTCCCTCTGAGACGAGCTCATAAAATCTGAGAGCTACCACTTCAAGCTTTTAGAGGCCCCCAGTCCTCCTCGAAATGATGAATGTAACTTGATAGTTGTGAGTCATCACAATTCTTTCCTTCCACTTTAAGAAGTTCCCTATGAACTGAAATTTACCTTCCTTTCCTGCGCCGACTTGTTGCTGATCTTCTCCATCAGGTCCTCGATTGATAGCCATTCTCCACCACTGCTTGTCATGTTTCTGGAAGGAAAAAAGTAAAAGACACACCAAAAAATGAGAATGTCGGATGTCGCCAAAGAAAAGAATCATGTCGAAAAAGGAGAAAATTGGAATCCAATTTGTATTTGGGATTCTGGAGAAGGAAGGAGAGAGGGAGAAGGAAGGAAGATTTGTGTGTGGTCTGTGAGAGAAACGACAAACGGACCACGAAGAAAATAGTTTGCATTAGAGGTCTGGGCAAAGAGACAAAAACACTTGAAGGTCCCCCCCTCTAGTCAACAACAAGGGAGTGATTAGTTGATCCCTTGTGTTGAATCATGTGCGGAATTCGAAATTTTGAAAACATTTTTCACCATGTATAAACAAAAACAATGGGGGATACCTTGGGGATCGCCCCCATCCTCCTTATGATCTACATAGGAGTGTGAAGTGCACAATAGTGCCTGAGGCGTAGATGAGAGTTGAGAGGTCTTGTAGCTGGCAAATTTGAATATGAAGGGTGTGCGTTGGAAAAAGGGGATACTCAGATTTCAGGGTGGAGGAGTGAAGGATTGGGGATTAGAAGTTCTGGGCTGAAAATGATCAATTTTGGCTGGAAATGTCTATTTTTGCTGAAAATGGTTAGTTTTTTTACGGGAAATGGTCAATTTTTGACGGAAATTGGTCAATATTTGGTTGGCAATGGTCAAAGTTTGGCTCAATTTTTGGCTCTGAATAGAGGATTTCTGGATTCCAAGATTCCAAGGTTTAAGGAATTCGGAATTCCACAATTCCGGGATTCTAGGGTGCGCTATTTCAAAATTTTGCGATTCAGAACACAAGATTTCAGGATTCAAGATTTTGAAGATTTTAAATATTTCAAAATCCCAGGATTTTAGGATTCCGTGAATCCTGGGCTTAAATATTGAAGGTTTTTTGGGTTCACGGGATTTCAGGGTTTCACACTTAAAAGCCAAAAAGTAGTCAAAGTTAGAATTTTTAAATTCTAACTTTGACTACTTAAAAGTTTCAGATTCCAAGGTTCCAGGATTATGGGATTTCAACAATCTACATTTTGCTATTTCTAGGATTCAAAGATTCTATAGTTTAGCGATATTCCAAGATTTTTAAAATTTCAGAATTCCGGGATTCTACGACGCATTAGCCGTATACCAGTTCCATATCTCTACACTGGCTATCTCTAAGCCCTATGATGCCAAAAACGTCAATTTGTTAGTTGGTCAGAGAGAATCCTCAAGACGACCGAAAAAACTATTGGAAAACTAAAAAACTAGGCCGTTCTCAAAGCTAGACCTTAGTGTGATTCATTTTTGACTTTTAAAACTTAAAGTTTTCTTTCTAAAAACAAAGTTTTATCTCTATCAGGTGGATGGCCTAATTTTCCATTCAGAATTTCCTAGGCTGTCTCATTTTCAAAACTCGACAAACCATAGTCATTGACACTACCAGTTTCCTCTGCAGACTTGTCCAAACTTATTCTGTCCATCAGATCCATATCTTTCCCCTCCAACACCCTTTTCGAAATAAATTTCCAAGATGCTTGTTTTCCGATATGCCACGACTGTATTCAGCACGTGAAAGGAATCTTCTGATTATCGTTTCGTTGCTTTATTTGGTGGCGTTGTGGTAGGTTTAATTAACGAAAAGTAATATTTTGAAAATTGCAGGTACGACTTCCCACCGACCTCTGGGATATCAAAACTGAAAGAGCGTCTTCGAAATTCTAAAATCAGACGGAGAAATATATATCAAGAGGATGTGACACTAGAGGAGCTGGAGAATAACTTGTATTCGAAGAATGGTTATGAAGTGGTTCAAGTCACTGCACCAGTACCCACATTGAGATTTGTACAGGAGCCGACTTGTGAGAAGGTGAGTCTGAATAGTGGAATCAGTCCATAATAGAAGGTGTCAGGTGTTCATGGATTGGATAGAAGTATCGAATATGTCTAGAAACGAAGTACCACCGAGAAGGTTGACTGCAGAGCAGCAGTTTGAAGTGACCATGAATAATTATTCTTCGTTGATTTACGTGAGTTAGCTTCCGGGTTGATACCGTTATGCCATAGATCCGTTCAAATCAAAACTTATATAAATCTGACCATGTACGGACGGTTTCTAAATTTTCAGCGCAAATTTTTGAAGAGCTTGAATCCATACAGGCCGACACGGGCGAAACTTGCTCAAATTGCATTCTTATGAGCCAAAAAATACACCATAATGTAGATCTTGGCGAGTTTTATCTCTGTGACCTACTTCGGGTCGGATAGCGGATCGGTAGTGTGCCAGGGGCCGGGAAAAGGTTCAAAAAACTCGCAGAGATCTACATTTTGGTATATTTTTCAACTCGTAGTATTGAGTTTTGAGCGAGTTACGTGCCGCCCGGTGTCGGCCCGTTTCGACCCAATCAGCAAGTATGCTTAAATCATGTTTGATATTCCAGAACTATCGAAACAGTGCCGCGAAGAAACAAAAACCCGCAAAATGGGATATCATATCTGAGTTGATGACGTGGAAGTCTGAAATTCTTGGAGCTCTAAGCTATAGTTTTGATGGAGGTAATATTCAGTTAGCTCGGCACAGTTCTTACAACTGCGCTCCACCGGTAGAGCGCGGGTGTAAGAAGTGTGCCGTGCTAATATTTGCAATTCATAAATACAATGCTTTAGTCTCCCTACACCATGCTATGAAGGAACACGAGTTGAATGAAAAGAATGGGTTGATTGTCGGAAGTTTGATACCATGGGTGGAAGTGCTTTCGTTGAAACATGGTAAGCACCCCCTGACCTCCGGGAAAAACCAATTCTAAAAAAATTGTGTTTCAGGAGCCGCTAACATCTTGACAATTGAATACAACCAATTGAATATTGAGCAAAAGTTCCGAGACCGAATGTCCTCTATTAGTCCAGCTGACTTTGCGAGTAACTACGAAAAATACCTAAACTCTTTTGATTTTGCCGCAGCATTTTCCTCTATTGAGCAGCTAGGACTTGGACAGTTCGGTGAACCAATTGACGCAATCGGTGATCTACGAGAAATTCTGAAAATCAGGTGCACATTGAAACCAGGTGGTTTATTGTTCCTTGGACTTCCATTCGGTCTTGACGCAGTTGTCTTTAACCTTCATCGAGTCTATGGACCTATTCGATTGGCTATGTTGATGACTGGATTCGAGTGGGTTGCCACGTATTCATCAGAGACGAACTCCGCGATTGAGTTGGATAAAGTGTTGAGGGAAGACGGAACGGATACTAAGAATCAGTATACATTGGTGTTGAGGAAAGTCTAATTGCTTTTGCTATTGATGCCAGAATTATTAGCACGGCACTTGTCTTACAACCGCGCTCTACCGAAACCAAATAAAGTTGTGTGCGAAATTTTTCAAGGGGGATTTCGGTGGAGCGCAGTTGTAAGTAAGGTGCCGAGCATATTTGTATAGGAACTATTTTCTTGGAATAAAATAAACATTTGATAGTCTATTATGTTCTCAAAAAATCGATCAAACACCGTGGCGCTCTTATCAGTCACCCAACCATGTAATCAGCAACCGGAGAGCAGTGCTCTTTTCAGTTCAACCAACAACCTTTTTTCAATTTCAATTAAAAATGAAATTCTTGCTCTCCGTTGTCCTCGGGAACCTTCTCTTCTCTACTTTCACTTCCGCCCAAACTCCAATCTCATGTGCTTTCTGTATTTCTGGATTAGCTCAAATCAATCAAGAAGTTGTCACTACTCCTGACATGCAGGTAAGGGGTACGGGTAGTTGACGGAAAAAAAGAACTTTTGTAGGCTCAAATGGGAGTTCAAGCATCACAAGGGTGTGACCAGATCCCAGTGAAACAGACTCGTGAGACATGTCGTGGAACCATGAATACTAACTTCAATATTTTCTATGCGGTGAGTGTGTTCAAGTCTGGAGCTACATTTTTGTAGTTGACAACTTTTTGATAACTCTTCTAGATTTGGAGATATAAGCGGTTAAAGATATGTACCACCCAAGTGGCGTGCACAGAATCTGCGTCTCTTGTTTTGGTGCCTGGAGTTCAAACCGTTATATCTCTAAACCTAGCAGAGCTATCAAAAAGTTGTCAACTAATAAAATGTGTAAAATTTTGTTCTCCACATTTTAATAGTTGACAACTTTCTTGTAGCTCTTTTAGGTTTTGAGATACACGTCTTCAAAGACAGGTAGAGGGAGACAGCGCAGAGAAACTAGAGTGTCTGACTTCTCTGTATCTTTCTCTCTTACTGTAGCTTGGTTTCCACGACTAAACTATCGAGGGGACCTTGACCACTGGTTCCTAGACCACTTCCAGCAAAAGGCTCCGAGGGCGGATTCACAATTTATATTTCTTATTTTCAGAACTTCACTGGACAAGCCAACAACTCCCCGACCCAAATTTGCATCAATATGGGAATGTGCTAATCGAGTTTTACATTTATTCAAAACAATTCAATTCAATTCAAAAATGAAAAATTATTAGTTTTAACGAAAGCAATGCCACATCAAGATACTTTACAAAATAACTACCCGTCTCTTTTTCAATTCGATCAGAAATTTGTCATTGTCTATTTTTTGGGATAATTATCTTCCGAAAAGTCCTCCGAAATTATTTCCAATTCCTCCTAAATCAAAACCAGTGAATTGTTGGAGTATCTGTCCAGCTGCCTTCGCAGTCGCCTCTTTCCCAGGTTTTCCACCTTGCCCAGCCGCCTGAGCACCCATTATTCCTTGTTGAATCAACCCGAATAATCCAAGATCTTGTCCATCTGGACCTCCTCCGTTACCACCATTTCCGCCGGCTCCCATTGGTGCCGCTCCAGCGTTTGGATTAGGAACAAAGTTACCGAGAGGGCCTTGACCAGTTTCTCCTAGACCGCTTCCAGTGAACATGCCGAGGGCTCCAAGAGCACCTTGTCCGGCTTGACTGTTGCCTCCAAATGATTTGAAGGCGTCGACGAATGGAGATGGTGCAGGAGGAGTTGGTGGTGGTGGAGGAGGTGTTGGTGGCGGATGTGGACGACGAGTTGTGTGTGGACGAGGGCGGAATGGAGCAAGAGTTGGTGGAGGGGTGGCTGAAATTTGAAGTTTTGATTGAAGAATGTCTCCCAGGGTCATAAAATGTCCATAGGAAGCATCTGCGCTTCAAAAACTTGCGTAAAATTAGCGAAAATTTGTATTTTTCCACTCTGATGAAAAAGTGTGCTTCATTCGAAAAATTTCATTGCCTTGTTCGTTCACGTTATAAGCACGCGATTTGGCTGAGCGCCGACTGAATTGGGAACCTGCCAAGTTGCTTGCAAGCGCGCTTCACTAGAATTCCGGTATCGCGGCGAAATAATTTGAATTCATATGTATGGACTAAAAATGAACATGTGTGTCTTGAAGAAAACAGCAAAGTGTTTCATGTTCAAAATCAGAAAGCTCTCAAATGAGCTCCGTATCGTCGTCAAAATGATAGAGAGTCGATACGCAGCGCTTGTGTTTAGTTGCATGACAAGCATTTGTACTTGTGGAATCATTGGCCTATATAAAACAGTGATCCAATTTTGAAGGCGCATCAACTTTTGGAAAACAAGAAAAATCTAGATTGGGAAGGGCGGTGCCCGTGGAGTTATGGAACGTGACCTATTTCATTGGAAAGCCGAGAAAACTCTGATTCCAAATATATATTCAGTTTTTGTCCTTGAGAATTTAACCTCGTACTCGAGAAAAACGAGGTTGAAGTTAGACCATTACCTTACCGAACTCCAAACTTTCAAACTCTGAACTTTGACCTCATTTTTCTCGAATAACAGACTTCCCGGGAAAAACTGAATATATATTTGAAATCATCGTTTTCTCAGCTTTACAATGATACAGAGTACCTCCTGTAACTTTTTATGGCTTGTAAGAAAGATGAACAAACTTTGGTAAAAACTAGCAGATTCATAGTTAAACATGGCCTTTATCGATTTTTAAACGGTCTTTCGCTTTTTCAAAAACGTAAACTCTGTTCCGTTGTTGCATCACGTGCATATAGACTCTAGCCTGTCTCACGCGTTGCGTGCCTAACTACCGTGATGTTGCTAAAACGTTTTGATGAACACAAGACACCATCGATTCACTTTTTTCGTACGCTCTTGAACTGGATAAGCATCCCCTCCGTCGATTCGAAAGAAAGTGTAACTTACGTTTACACATATCCGCTACTTTCTGACACTGTTGATAATCCTCGAACAAATTTGCATTCGTCTCCGCCGTCCGACATCCCGGAAACCAAAATTCGTCGCATTGCAACGTCTCCTAAACATGTTTTGTACATATACACACACATACATTATACTTTTCATTCCCCAAAAAAAGTCAATAAGTGGAGAACCAGTTACTCACTTTGTTATAGGTGAACATTGGCCGAAACCCGCAAAAGCGTCCGTTTGGCACGCCCATTTTGCAAATCGCCAGTGGATCAGTAGGTGACGGTGTGGCAGAGGCTGAAATAAGTTGAGATGACTCATCGCCTATTGACACAGACAAAAAAAGCTTCTTTTGTTCTCTTTCTTAGTTTTCAGAGAGTGGTTTAATAGACTTTTACACTTTTCATCAAATGTTTGGTCGAGAACAAGAAACCTATTATTTCCCATTTGATTCTTACCTGTGGGAGACGGTATCATTGGAGAGATCACATTTGGAAGTGAAGGTTGTGGTGGCATGAAAGGTGATGGTGTTGGACGAATCGATGGACCTGGAGCAGTTCCGCCATTCGCCGCGGTGATACACTCGATTGGAATAGTTCTGCAGGTGTTGGCTGAGGTGTCCTGGAACTTTGAAGCAGGTCGAGCACAGATTTGTCGGGGGAAGTCACAAGTGTGAGGGTCACATTTTGAGGTGGCAATGTTGGTGTAGTCGGTGGAGCCAAGGAAGTCTTCGCCTGGAAAAAATGGGGAAAAATCGGAGGAAACGAGAGAAAATTGTATTTCTGTGCGGTCCGCAATATTGCGTCACGGTGAACATTTGCAATTCTTACTGTAGTCAACAAGTTTGTTTTTTGTAGCTTTTTTGAATATTTTAGAATTAAAATGTACATTTTACTGCGGAAAATCTTTGGTAAGTTAGAATTTATGTCAATTTTTTCGGTTTTTTCTTGGTTTTTCAGGGAATTCGCGATAAAACACGCTTCAAAAGCTGCGAATTGTTTGGAACATGACCGGGTTAGGGAATTGTGGACTTAGAATTGTGGACTAGAATTGTGGACTGCTGTGTGCGCTTCGCGTTTTTCAATGAAAGATGCGACAGACACACGCTGAACTTGAATTTGGCACTCAGCCAACTCTTTTTTGACATAATGACATCCGCTGTGCGATGGAGCGCGTTTACCCGACCTTATGCTTCGCATCCCTGTGTTGCTAACGTATCCTACCGGCAAGCTACCAAAACACAACTCACATTCTTCAAACTCGAACAACTTCTCGAGGAACGGATCGAGTTGATCTGGCAGCTGACCGCCGACAAGGCCAATCAAGATCGAATTAGCGGATAAGAGGAGGAGGAAAAAGTTGACGCAACGGCCGCCAGATGGCGTCAAGAAGCGGCAAAGACGCAACACCATTTACACGACCGATGACGACGACGTCGAATGATTCAGAAGAATACAAGTAGAGGAGAGAGAGAGAGAGGTTGGAAGACGTAGATGACGAATCAAAAAGCAGAAGATGACGAAGAAGGAGAAGAAGCTGTGAAAGGTGAAACCATGTGTAATGTATGTTTCAGTAGTTGAAGACAGTGTAGATCACAAAGAATTCTCGTAGCATTTATGTAAATTTGAGAAGAAATTGAATAGATCGAGGGGACGGAAAGTATTCGACAGAATATAAGGATTGAAGTATTTGAAGAGAGGAAACAAACGGACAGAAGGTATCCGAATAGGGGGGATTTCTTTCTTTCTCTCTCAATCCGTGACGATATTCGTTCAAAGTGGGCAAGTTCTCGCAGTCTCTAAATCTATGTATATTCTCTCTGTATTCAGATGAGACACTTCTCCAGTCCCCTGATGATCCGGTTTTGAGGAAGACAGAGAGAGATTCGAGGCACGATTCATCTGCTTTTTCTTTTTTAAAGTGTTATGATGATGTTGGCAGAGAGACGTAGACGGAGGAGCGTGCCAAAACAACTTTCTATTTGGAAACATTTTTTTTGTTTTTGAAGGGCAAAATGTTTCATTGGGTTTAGACAAAACGAGGGACTTGGAAGTGTAACGTCTTCTGAAATAGGTTTTATCTGGAGTGATTTTGTCTGTACTTCCTGATCAATTACTCATGAGAACTGTTACATATTACAGTCTCTAATTTTTGAGAACTGATTTCTCTGAAATATCACCCATTCGCCATTAACTGACCAGTAGTTCAAAATTCGCCTCGGGGATGAGGAGTGGGTCTCGTTGCGGAATTTCGATATACGCCGGCTCTCTACCGTACTTCACCCATAAAAAGTTTCAAAAGTACGGTAGTGGCAACGAGACCCACCGAGCTGAACTTTGAGCAAGCGGCCAGTCACCGGCGAATGGGTAATAGTTTTTTGCTCGAGAAACAGTACAATTCAAAATCTCTGCCTAGTGTTTATTATTATCGATTCGCGAACACTAGCCGGTAGTGTTAAAGGCGCATGGAGTTTGTTCGGATCGGTTTCGTAGTCACTACATGTTTTCAACTCCCAATTTCAACAAATTCCATGAACCTTTAATACCACCCGTCAAGTGTTTGTGAACCTATAATCTCAACCATGTCCGACAGATTCTTTATGAAAATTTCATAGAATTTCTATCTGAAATATCTACTACTGTGTCTGACTATAGTTTTTCCAGATGATTTTTATTAATATTGATGTTTTCTACCCTCAAATCGAAACTTATACAGAAAACTATTTTCAGATCAAAAATATACTTATTAATAAACTCTGATTGGTACATTTGCAGGAGTTGGCGCACCAACTTCTTTTCTTTTTCTTTTTCAGAAGTACAGTACCCCGAATATACAAAATATGCGCTGTTGCCGTGAGGCAGTTGGTTTTTGTCACTTTTTAGGTGAAATTCCATGATTTTTCTGTATTTTTATCCAAAAATCATGTTTTGGAAGGCATTTTTCTCTGGCAAAGTGTACTTCCGTAGCTTCCGGCTAATAAACAAATTTTTAAACATCGTTTCTCGAAGGATACTCATTAGAATTTCAATTTATTACTATTTTTCAATTTTTTTCATCTAAAAATTTATTTAATTCCAGGCGAAATCACGTTTTTATTCACCGAATTCAAACAACCTCCCCAATTGTTTCAATTTTCCACATTCAAACACCCGCCAACAAGCAAACCTGCACATCAAACTTGCAGTTCTCTGCCGCCGTCTGCGTCTCCCTCTCTCTCCTCGTTTCCACTGCGACAATTTCTGGTCGACAGCAACGCGACGTGCACTGTTTCTCCTTATATTCTCCGCTCATTTTGCCATTTCTTTGTGTTTTTGGCTTGATTTTTAGCGATTTTCAGCAATTTTTTGCTATTTTTAGGTAGTTTTTAGGTAGTTTTAGGTAGTTTTGGTGCGGAAAATATATTAATTTCAGTGAAAATTTTTTTTTTCACTAAAAAAATCGACAAAACCGCTTCTCGGCAGTTTTTCCGTAATTATATCTCTTTTTCTCGTTTCTTTTTCAAAATGCTCCTATTTTCCATTTCCAGAAGCCACCATGGATCAATTCCAAGCTATGATTGAGCCAGCTCGCCAATTCTCAAAGGACTCTTACCGTCTGGTCAAGAGATGCACAAAGCCAGACAGAAAGGGTGAGTTTCTATTCAAAAATACCTCATTTTTCTCTTAATTATTGTCTGATTTACCCCATTTTTTCTTCCAGAATACCAAAAGATCGCCACGGCCACCGCGATCGGATTCGCCATCATGGGATTCATTGGATTCTTCGTCAAGCTCATCCACATCCCAATCAACAACATCATCGTCGGAGCCTAAACGTTTCTTCGCTCGCTGTGAAATATATACAATAATCGGGTTGTTCTCTTCTATGTTTCCGCCGTCTCCATCGACGAGGAGCACGGAAATCTTCTCGTCCACATCCACTTTTCATGTAGAGTTTCACACCTTTTGTCGTTTCGTTTTATTCGTTTCGAAATTCTATATTAATTTATTTGTCCCCATTTGCTTTTTTATGATCGAATAATATATAAATCTACAAGACTTTTTTCGTGTACAGAACGGATTTTCCATTTTTCGAAAAATTCTTTTCCCCCGAACTTTTACTCGAACAACCTGGTATTCCAGAATTCCAGAAAAATGGTAAAGTTTGTGATAGCGATCTCAGGAAAACGAAAGTCTGGTAAAGACTATTGCGCAAAACTAATCAAAGAATCATTAGCAAGTAAAGGTGTCTCCGTATCCGCAGTTGGCATATCACACAGTTTAAAGGAAGAATACGCGAAAATTCATGGTAAATTTCTGGAATTTAAGCAAAAATTCACAGGAAACTCGTATTTTTAGATCTGAATTTCGCTGAGCTGTTAACAGATGGCCCATACAAAGAAAAATACAGAAAGGATATGATTTTATGGGGAGAGGAAGCGAGAAATAAGGATTTTGGAGTTTTTTGCAGGTTTTTTTGAAAAAAATATTTTCCAAAGAAAATTTTTCAACTATTTCAGAGCTGCCATCAAATCAGTGATTGACAGCGACGTCGTCATCGTGTCGGATTGTCGGCGACTCACTGATTACGCCTATTTCAACTCAAACTTCAATTCCCTTACGATTCGCGTTGAAACCAGTGAAGAAAATCGAAAGGAGCGTGGATTCCGATTTGTAGAAGGCGTCGATGATACAGAATCAGAATGTGGTCTTGACAATTATAAATTTGATGTGGTGCTGAAAAATTTGACAGGAGAAGAGCTCGCGCCGCAGATTGAGGCGATTACTGGCATTGTGATTAATAAACTTTGATTTTTCTTAAATTTTCAACAAGAAATAAAGCGAAAAACAATAAAAACTACTACCTGAATAGAAAAACCCAACAAAAAAGTTATTTAGTCAGGATATCGGTGGGAAATCACGATTTTCCGTCATTTTCTACCAAAAAAGAGAATTCTGGCATTTTTTGAGCTGAAAATCGTGATTTTCAGTCCAAAATCGATGAAAAATTCCCATTTCTCTGACTTTCGTGAAATTCATGACCATTGTAATGAATATTTTCAAGTTTTTAGCTATTTTGCACCTGAAAAATAGATTTTTCAGCGTTTTCAGGTCCTAAATAGTTATTTTCTATTCGAAATCAGCTGAAAACCGTTTTTTTTCAATTTGCAGCCTTTTTTTCAGTCAGAGAGCGATTTTTTGTTGTTCCCGACTGGAAAATTTGGATTTTTCGCGTTTTTTCCAACGAAAAATAACATTTTCGACCGGTTTCTGACAGGAAACTCACAAAAACTATAAATATAAGTTTTTCACCGATTTTAAGCCGGAAATTACGATTTTCAGCTCAAAAATGCGGGAAATCTGAAACAAAAAACAATAAAAACTACTACCTAAATAGAAAAAAAACAACAAAAAACAGTTATTTAGTCAGCATTCGGTGGGATATCCACATTCTTCGTCAGCTCATCGAACGCCAGTTTATCCAGATACGCATTCCGATCCAAGGAGATGAGAAGTGGTCGTTTTCCAACAAACGCCGTCGCCAACGGAATCCACACCTTCTTCATTTCGGGCGCCACCGCAGCGTCGACGACGTCTGACGCCGAAAACCGGAGCGCTTGCTTCTGCATCAAGAAGTTGTAGTGGATTGTCGTGTAGATTTTCTTCTCGTTATTATAGAAAATATCGATTGGGAATCGTTTCGCGAGGAAGTGAAGTAACAGCGGCGTGAATGAGAGTAGCACGAGAAATGTGTTGGCGACTGGAAAAAAATTCAATTTTTTTGATTTTTTATCGAAAATTTCGATTTCAAATCGAAAAAAAGCTGACCAATCGCAAACATCATCATCTTCGGCTTCTCAGCAGCGGCTTCCCACAAATACGAAGAGAGTACTGGCACCATGACGACTCCGGCGATAGAAGACGATAGTGATAGAATCTTCGCCGCCTTTACACCCATTGCCACGACGTCGTGCGGAGTTTTTGGGGATCCCGGGGGCAATGTGCCTTTATGAATCAAGATTGAGTGTCCTAGATCGTCTTTGTTGAGTTTGGACAGCGCAATTGTTTCGATACAGCCTAAAAAATATTTTTTTTAGAGTTTTTACTAAAAAATCGAGAAAAAAGTTTATTTTTTTACATTTCTGACTTGTCGCAATGCTTCTTGTAATTTGTCCGAAATTCGAGGCGCTAATTCTGATTGGTCGAAGCAAAATTTGGGGGAGAATCGACGACATCTGATGCAAATTTACTCAATAACTTAAATTTTTTGCAGTAGGAAATCCTCCGAGAGGAGTACACGGCTTGCTGGATTCCTAGTCCCCGAAGCAATCGCGCTCTACTGCTTCACTGTTACAACCGATTTGCGAGAATTGCCACATCATTTTCCAAGTTTTCAACTTAATTTAAATGAAATTTCAGTGAATTTTTCACAATGTCGAACGGATTTTGGATGGATGATGGTCAACAGCAACAAGGTGAGAATCTCTGATTCAAAAATAAGCCAAAATAATAGAATTTTTCGTTCAGGAGGATGGAATACGCAGACAAATCAACAAGACATGGGATGGGGACAATTCGACTACTCACAACCACAACAAGCACAACAACGTAAGAGAAAATTAAAATTTTGAGTTAATTAAAGTATTTTAGAAGCTGGAAATGACTATTATCAACAGCAAAGTCAGCAATATCAGCAGCCACAAAATAATTATTATGGCGGACAAATGTTTTTGCCAAATACCGGAACTGGAGGTTCGGAAACTTCCATTAATACTTGTAAAACGGACCGGCGCGTAACTCGCTTAAAACGCAATGTTATGAGCTGAAAAATATACCAAAATGTAGATCTCAGTGAATTCTATCTCTGATACTTAATACGGGCCGGATGGCGGATCGGTAGTGTGCCGCGGGTCGAAAAAAGTGCTAAAAACGCCAAAAAACCCAAAAAAAGCGAAAAAACACCAAAAAGTTCAAATGAACACCATTCTAGCCCGGCTTTTTGGTATTTTTTGCGTTTTTGGAACATTTTCCTGGCCCGCGGTACATTAACGAATAGCCATCCGGCCTGCCAGTTGGGAAAAAGTGCGCAGCCAAAAAACCGCAAAAAAACGCAAGAAACACCGAAAAATGCGACCAAAAAACCCGAAAACGCGAAAAAAAAACCCAAAAACGGCCAAAAAATGCGAAAAAACGCCAAAATCACCATCCTTGCCCGGTCCGCTTTTTGGTGTTTTTTTCATTTTTTGTGTTTTTGGAGTTTTTTTGCGTTTTTTGCGTTTTCTTGTGTTTTTCGGCACTTTTTTCCCGATCCCTCGCACATTACCGATTTGCCATCCGGCCCGTAATAGTTCACAGAGATAGTACTCGCTGGGATCTACATTTTGGTATATTTTTCAGCTCATAACATTGCGTTTTTAGAGAGTTACGCTCCGGCCCGGTTTTTGCAAGTATGGAAACTCTAAATTCCTTATATTTACTTATAAATTTGATTCCAGCACTACCAAACGCTGCTCCAGACGGTGAAGACTATGAGAACGAGCCACCACTTCTTGAAGAACTCGGAATCAATTTCTCTCATATCAAAGAGAAAACCATCGCTGTGTTGAACCCAACTGGTTCGGCGACGGTCGAAGTGATCGCTGATCAAGATCTCGCGGGTCCTTTAGTTTTCTGTCTGATTTTCGGCGCCGCTCTTCTTCTCCATGGAAAACTTTCATTCGGATTCATTTACGGAGTCGGGGGACTCGGATGCGTTGGAATTTACGCGCTGATGAATTTGATGGCGACTGATGAGAAGAATATCTCGTTTACTTGCACTGCATCGGTTCTCGGTTATTGTCTGTTACCTATGGCTCTTTTAAGTATAGTTACAGCTGTTTTGTCGTTTAAAGTGAGTTTTCAGGCTCTGGGACGATTCGCAGCTTCAATTTTCTCGTTTTTCAGTAATCAATTTACTTTTTCAGATAAATAATTGTTCGAGAAGTCAAAAAATCGGTTTTTTTTTGCTTTTCATAAACCAGAAATTTTGAGAAAAAAATTCTTTATTCTGAAACTTGCAAATTTCGAAAAATCCAGATTTTCCAGCTGAAATGTTGAGTTTTCAACCGAATTTCCTTCACAAAATCTCGAAAAATCATGATTTCCAGCTGAAATGTTCGAAATTTCCGGTTTTTGGACAAGATTTCTGTGTTGCTTCCCTTTATGAACAAAAAAAGGTTTTTTGACTTCTCAAACAAATAATTTACCGAAAAAGTCAATGTATCACTGAAAAAACGGGAAAATTGAAGCTTTGGAACGCTAGTTTTTACTGAAATTTTAATTTTTTGAACGAAAAATTCAATTTTTTCAGGGAATCGTTGGCTACTTCATCTCCGCCCTTGCAGTCCTCTGGTGTTCCTCGGCGTCTTCTAAACTATTTGTGATCGCCCTTTCAATGGATCATCAACGACTTTTAGTTGCCTATCCATGTGTTCTTTTGTACTCTGTATTCGCTCTTCTTGCCATTTTCTAACTCATATTTCCTCGTTTTCTTGTGGATAGTTCTTATAATACTTGAGTAATTTATTGTTTTCTTGTTTCTGAACATTTGGTGCCTTACTTTTCTTTCCCTTTTATCAAAAATTTTCACTTTATTGAATTAATTTCTTGAATTTATATGTATTTTCTTATTAAAATATCTCAGTTTTTTACAAATTTTCCCTCCAAATCTTCTCTCCTAAACAAGAAAATTCCCCCTAGATGAGTATAAAAATCGAAAAACCCGTCAAAGAAGAGACGTGGAACATCAAACCGCTGCCGGGATACGTCTGCAAGTGGAAAGAAGTGAAAATCGACGGTGTCGTCACTGAAGAATCGAGAAAATGTTTTATTAATGTGTGCCATTGTGAAGAACTACCGCCACCGATCGATGACTTGGAGCAAGTACTGAAAATTCGAATTTTTCTGAAAAAAATTCAACAAAAAATGTGATTTTAGGAAGAAATCGCAGCTCAATTGGACACCGGGAAGCCAACATTTCGGATTCCGATGAGTATTGGTGAAATGGATTGTGTAAAGGATAATAGTAATGAGAATTCTATTAAAGTTGGTTTTTTCTAGAAAAAACTGCGAAATTTGAACAGAAAACCGGATTTTGAACGGGAAACTAGAGAATTTTCAGCAAATTTGTGAGTAAAATGATGGAAAATCGAAGAAAAACGGATTTTGAGCGGAAAAATTCGAGAATTTTTGGCAAAAATGAGGATTTTTAGCACAAAAACGAAAAATTTCAGTTTTTTTTTTTCAAAAAAAACGTTTTTCTCGGATTTTCCACCATTTTGAATCACAATTTTGCTGAAAATTCTCGAATTTTCGGTATTTTCCGCTAAAAATTCGTTTTTTCTGTATTTTTTTTTGCTAAAAATCCTCATTTTTGGCCGTGTTTTTCTTCGATTTTCCATCATTTTTACTCATAATTTTGCTGAAAATTCGCTCAAAATCCGCATTTTCTGTCCAAATTTCGCCGTTCTTGTACTAAATTTCAGTTTTTTCAGAAAACAACAATTAATTTCAGATCGATGTCCTCGTCAACAGCACATTCTACAAAAAACGGTTGGCTTCTCATGACGACGCATTCTTTCGGCATCTTCTTGCACTTATTTTTTGTGATTTGATTAAAGATAAAGTGATTTTTTTCAATAAAATTCATTTTTTTATCAAAAATTTCAATTTTTTCAGCACGGCCTCGACCTTGACCCGCTGAAACCCATAATTCTGCGGAATCGTGTGGTAGTTGGTGAGCTGGAAATGCAGAAAGTGAATAAGAAACCAGAACGACAAATTGTCGAAGAAATGTATCAAGAGGATTTGATGAGAATGGAGAAAGAGGCGGAGAGACAGGAGAAACAAATGGAAATGATGGAGATTAAGAAGGAGGTGTGGGAAATTCACGAATTTCAGATGGAAATTCAAATTTTTGAGTAAAAACTCGAAAGATTTTGGAAAATTTGCCGATTTTCGCCCGGAAAATTCAAAAATTTCAGATGGAAAACTTGATTTTTCGAGATTTTTTCTCCGATTTCTGCCAATTATGGCTATCTGGCGCGCCTTTGACGCTCTTCTAACTCAATTTTCGAATTTTTTGACTGTCGGGCGTACCTTTGACGCGTTTTCTTCGATTTTTGCGCCTTTGACGCTTTCATGACCGAAAACTATATTTTTCGACGTTTTTAGATCATTTGGCGCGTCTTTGGCGCCTTTCTGACTGTCTGGCGCGCCTTTGACGCTCTTCCTTTAACTCAATTTTTCGAATATCTGAATGTCGGGCGTACCTTTGACGCGTTTTTCTCCGATTTTCGCTGATACTGGTTTATCTGGTGCGCCTTTGACGCTTTTACGACCGAAAAATAGGTTTTTCGACGTTTTTAGAGCATCTGGCGCGTCATTGGCGCCTTCTTGACTCTCTGGCGCGCCTTTGACGCTATTTTTGGACCAAACTCAAAATTTCGAGATTTTTAAACCATCTGGCGCGTCTTTGGCGCCTTTTTTACTGTCTGGCGCGCCTTTGACGCTATTTTTGGACGAAACTCAAAATTTCGAGATTTTTAAACCATCTGGCGCGTCTTTGGCGCCTTTTTGACGCATTTTGAGTCTCTGGCGTGCCTCTGACGCGTTTTCCACAGAATTTCCGAATATTAATCGAAAAATTCCAGATGTTCGGAGTCAAAAATGTGGAAGGAGTGAGAATCAGGTTGTTCGAAGGGAAAAGATTGGAAATTAGCTTGCGATGTGAGCTGGAAGGAAAGAAGATTGAGGATCCGACGAGGTACGGGAAAATTATAAAAAATTTCAGATTTTCAGCTGAAAATCCCGCATTTTTCGAGTTTTTTCCACGAAATTTTGCGAATTTCTTAAATTTTTAACTTAGCACGCTTCTTACAACTGCGCTCTACCGAAACCCAAGAAAAAAGTGTGCGAAATTGCGAGACTAAGAGAAAAAGAGACATTTTTCAAGGGCATTTCGGTGGAGCGCAGTTGTTGGGACTGTGCCGAGCTAATTACAAGTTTTTGGTCGAATTTTTTGAATTTAGCGCTTAAAATCAAGGTTTGTAGTCATATTTTGAGTATTTTGTGCGAAAAATGACCTTTTCGGATTATTTTTTCGGAAAAATTGAGTTTTTAGCTCAGTTTTTGGTCAAATCTCTACAAATTTCCACCATTTTCCAGACTTGGCCTCCTGCTCAACGCTAATCGATGCCTGGTGACTCTTGACAAGAGCCGAAGCCTCTTCGATATCGGCCTTCCATTCGACATCGATGCGAACAGTGTGAAATCGAAGTTCATCAGTGAAAAGTGCTCTCTAATTATCTCTGCTCCAATTGTTCTCTAATTATGACTTTTTAAAATCTTTCCTTATGACCCCTGGTGATCTCTGATCTCACGTTGTCCTTGTTGAGAGAATTTGTTATTTTTGGCAAAATTTTTTTTTGAATTCCGTTTATAATGAAAATCCTATTCATACAACTATCATTTGACCAACTCTCACATCATGTTTATCATGATGATTTAAACAAACACATGTTTCTTTTGTTTTTATTTAAAAAAATATATTTAGTTGACCAACCACTCACTCAATTGCAACAACCGGGATCGCCGCTCCTCTTTTTTCAAAATCCCCAAGAACTTATACGTCTTGCCACGCAGCTCTTAGTGTTGTCCACGTGGCCGACTGGTCTAAGGCGCCGCTTTTGCGCAAAAAACGCGGGTTCGGGTTTTGCCCCGGGCTTTCTCGTTTTTTTCTCTTTTGTCTTCTTTGCGAATCGATTAAAAATGTTTCTTTTTCTCCATTTTCGCCTCTCCGTGTCCTTCATCACGTGTAAACCAACACTTCTTTTCTTTTTCTTTCATTTTCTTTCACACACTGCGTCTCCACTCTCTCTTCATTTGAACTCCATGGCGTTTGCCCGTTTTTTGTGTTGTGTTGGTGTATTTGTCCCACATCAGAGTCCACTTTTGCGTCTACGATCACACAAATTTAAAAGAAAAGTATTTGGGTTCAAATTCTTCATTTTTCCTCCACGATTTCTATTTTTCTAATTTCAATGTAGATTTACGGGCGTAAATTTACATTTTTTGCAGACTATGAAACGAGTATTTAGTACACAAGCCATCCAAACAGCCATCGAGAAATCCCTGCCAGATTTTCAAAAAATCGCCGGTAACGCTGCGGTGAGGACTCAGGAAACGATTAGAAGACAGTTTGCAAGGGATGAGAGTCATTTTATGTGAGTCTTTATTTTGGGGGACTAGTTTTTCAAGAAGGTGGGTTTCTAGGCCATTTACCTGATCAGTTTCTTTTTTCATTAAGAAGTGTTCTATGCTCAAATCTTCTTTTGAAACGAAACGGGAGCAAATGCTTGTTACACTGACTTGACCTGATCTCTGGCAAGGAAATTAGTCTAACTTTGGGAGCCCGTTACTAGGCCAAATTTTTTTGCCACTTGTGAAATTTTTACATGTTTGAATAGAGCAAATCTAGATCTCCTTTTTTGTAGTTGACAACTTTTTGATAGCTATTAAGGCTTTAGAGATATGAGCTTTCAAAGATTGGGTCCACATGCTTGCAACAAAAAATTGGCCAATTTTTTTTCAATACGGTCTAAAAAATAAGTCAATTTTCAAAAAATTTTATATCATTGTGTAGATCAATTTAAGATCTACATTTTTGTAGTTGATAACTTTTTGATAGCTATTCTGGGTTTTGAGATATAAGCGTTTAAACATGAGTGGTTTGAGCGAGGTGAGAGGTGGAGACGCAGAGAAGCGAGGGTGTGTGGCTGCTCTGCGTCTCTTCTCCTACCCCCATTTTAGGTTCCAATCTTCAAAAGCGTGTATCTCAAAAGCTTGTAAAGCAATGAAAATATGAACAACTACAAAAATGTAGCCATAGAGTTGATCTACACGACTGAGTAGGTTTGAAAACAATGGAACATTTGGTGTAAGAGTTACAGCCCCTCAAAGTTCACCAATTTTTTTCACCATGATTTTAGCTACCTGTCCTCAATGGTGTCTATCTCAACAGTTATAAGAGATTTCAAAACGTTATCAACTACAAACTTGAAGATCTAGGTTCCACCTACACACCTAATTCACTTTTTTCTAGTGGCCCCCCACCAGCCGTCGTTCTCGAACCAACCAACGTTGAGCAAGTCTCCCAACTTCTAAAACTATGCAATGACCGTGGAATCCCAGTGGTCCCATTTGGAACAGGTACCGGCCTGGAAGGTGGATCCATGTCAATTCTAGGTGGAGTGTGCCTCAGCACCCAACAAATTACCGGAGAGCCAGTGCTCCGTGAGCAAGATTTTGTGTGTTCTGTGAAGCCGTCGACAACGAGAATCGCGTTGAACGATGCAATTAAACATTCCGGATTGTTCTTTCCAGTTGGTAAGGCTTACTGTATTCAGGATAGAGGACAATTCCAAAAATTTAAATTACAGATCCCGGAGCAGACGCCTCTGTTTGCGGTATGGTAGCTACCAGTGCCAGCGGAACAAATGCGATTCGATACGGGACTATGAAGGAGAACGTGTTGAATCTGGAAGTGGTTTTGGCGGATGGGACGGTTTTGGATACAAAGGGAAAGGGGAGGTGTCCGAGGTGAGTGACCTAGGTTTTCCTCGGCCATGATTTGAAAAGAATTTCAGAAAATCGTCAGCCGGCTTCAACTTTACAGAGCTTTTTGTTGGATCCGAAGGAACGTTGGGAGTGATAACTGAGGCGACGTTAAGGTTAGTGTTAAAGAGACGCAGAGAAGCTAGAGTGTCTGACTTCTCTGCGCCCTCACTCTCCCTCTCTCTCTTACCTCTTCAGTAAGGCATATTTAAAGGCGCGTATCTCAAAAGCGTAAAGAGCTATCAAAAAGTTGTCAACTACAAAAATGTAGATGAAATCCAGGGCTTCATTTTTGCAGTTGACAACTTTTTTGTAGCTATTCACGATTTTGAGATATCCACCTTTAAAGATGGAGACCCTAAGAACAGGGAGAGACGCAGAGAAGGTAGACACTCTCGCTTCATTGCGTCTCCACCTCATTCTTCAGAGGCGCATATCTCAAAAACGTTAAGAGCTATCAAAAAATTGTCAACTAGAAAAATGAAGATCTTGACTTTTCCTTTTCAAAAAACCTAAAATCTCAACAAACTGATCACACATGATTGTGTGGCGCCCAAATTTACGAGAACTTAAAATCTTACATATTTCGTTCATTTTTGCTCCAATCTCAGTTTGGCTAGATTTTCCAAACTCTCGGCGACGAGAGCTTTCAGAAAAGTATAATCATGTATCGATTCGGACCCTATACGAAACTACGGTATGCGCCTTTAAACGAGGTTACTGTAGTTTTCGTGGTGGGACACAAATTCTTCCGAATCGGGCATGATTATACTTTTCTGAAAGCTCTCGACGAGCAGAGTTTAGAAAATCTAACCAAACTGTGATTGGAGCAAGATCCGTAGTCAGTTAGCTCAACTCCTCCTTTTCCAGAGTCCACCCACGGCCTCAATTCCTCTCCGCCGCTGTCTGCTCTTTCTCTTCCGTCCATCAAGCAGCCTCAACCGTAGTCGAAGTCCTCCAATGGAGTATTCCAGTCGCCAGAATCGAATTCCTCGATAGTACTCAAATCAAAGCAAGCAACGCCTACAGTAGTCTGACTCTCCGTGAAGCCCCTACACTTTTTATCGAATTCCATGGAAGTTCTGAAAAGGAGGTGGCCGATCAGACTGAAGCTGTGAAGGATATCTGTCAGAGTCATGAGGCGTTGGATTTCGATTCAGGAGCATCCCCGGAGAAGATGGCATTGCTCTGGAAGGCTAGACACAACGCGTATTATGCAGCATTGGCGATGAGAACTGGAGCTAGGGTGAGTTTAAAATGTTAAAACCATACTTGCAAGCTCGCTCAAAACGCAAGCTCGCCTTCTTTTATTTTTTTATTTTTTGAATATTTACTGACAAAAACGTTAAAAAGCACGCGGTCTTTTGAGATCCTAAAAAACCACCAACAAATGTTCGAGAAAATTCTTTTTGGAAAAAACCTGCCTACTTTCAGCCCCTGTCATGGACTTATTTTAGGTTTCATCAATTCGATATTAGTGCGGTTGTGTAGATTAGTTCTAGACCTTCATTTTGGTAGTTGACAACTTTTTGATAGCTCCGCCCACTTTTGAGATATGCGTCTTTAAAGGAAAGGGAGGAAGAGCGCGCTCTTTGAAACTCTCCAACTTTAAAAGCGTATATCTCAAAAGTGGGCGGAGCTATCAAAAAGTTGGCAACTACAAAAATGAAGCTCCAGGTCTGCGTAACATTTATAGCTTAAAATTTTTGGGAATCAGGCGAAAAAGCAATCTTGAAAATTAGTTAAAGATGGGCAATTTTGAACTGAAAATTGGAAACTTTTTCTACGGGCCAGATGACGGATCAGTAATGTGCCGCGCGCCGGAAAAAGTTCTAAAAAAAACCAAAAAATCCATTTTAAACCAATCCGCCATCCGTCCCGAATCAGGTCACAGCGATAGAACTCGCCGAGATCTACATTTCGGTATAATTTTCAGCCTATAATATTACGTTTTAAGCGAGCTACCCGGTTTGCAAGTATGGTTAAAATAACGCATGATAAAACTTCAGGGATTCACCACCGACGTCTGCGTTCCCATCTCCAAACTCGCCGACGTCATCTCGGAAACTCGCGCGGATCTTGATGAGCACCAGATCCTTGGAACAGTCGTCGGACACGTTGGTGACGGGAATTTCCACGTGATCCTTCCCACAATTGAAGAGGACAAATCCGAGCACCGAAAGATTCAAGCGTTCTCCGATCGTTTGGTTAGAAGAGCCCTTGCGGCGGATGGAACATGCACTGGAGAGCATGGAGTCGGATTAGGGAAACGGAAGTATTTGAGGGAGGAGTTGGGAGAGAACACTGTCAGATTGATGCATACTGTGAAGAAGGCGTTGGATCCAAACAATATTATGAATCCCGGAAAGTTGTTGCCAGAGTTGTAGAATTATAATATTTGGTTATAAATGTTTTGTATATATCTTTTTTGGATTGACTGCGTAGCGACTCAACATCTTTTCTGACAAGGGAAATCTTTGAAGACGCGGCTTTCAACGAGGCTATAAATTTGGTTATCGGTACTTTCGACTACGGGGAGTCCATTTCAGGCATCAAAACCGGCTAAATGTCTCTGCGATCCGAGTTATGAGCTCTCAAACTTATAAGCTTGTTCACATGGAATTCCAAATCGGCAGCATATACGCCACCACACGGTTTCATTTGTGTTTCCCTGCGGTTACGTTAAGAAAATGTGAACATCTTTACGAACAAGCTTAATGAAAAGTTTAAGAGCTCATAACTCAGCTCGCAGAGACATTTTGCCGGTTTTGATAGCAGAAATGGACTACCCGTAGTCGAAAGTACCTATGAGCAAATTTATAGATTGTTCGAAAGCCGCATCTCCAAAGACTTTCCTTGTAAGACAACCTTGATGAACACTAAATCAAAGAAAAAACTCGAAAAAAACAAAAAAACGAACGAAAAAAGTGCGTCCTTCACGGGTTCTTCGTGAAATGACATAAATTAGAAGTCGAAGGCCGCCATGAGAGGAAATGCGGAGGAAAGGACGAATGGCGTCGTGCCAGTTTAGGCATGGTGGCCGTTGGTACTGTCATAGAAACTTGATAAGATCTGAAATATAGTACTTTTTAGGCATTTTGTTTTCTGAGGTCCTGTTCCAGAACACCGCGTCCTATCGATCTCCAGGGTTGGGAAATTCCGGGCCAGCTGGGCCGGGCCAGGCCGACGCGTCAGCTCCTGCCCGGCCGGCCCGGAATTTCCCAACCCTGTTGATCTCCCGTAACTGGTGTGGGCCTTCCATTAAAGCCAACCATGAAGACACTCTGTGGCTTGGAGTGTGATATACCCCCACAATTAAATTGAATGAGAAAAAGACATAACCTTCGGGTAGGTATAGCAGCGAACAACATAAATTTGAATTTGAGACCTTGAGATCTCATCTTCGTTACGCGTCGATGTCTTCATTTACTGATTCGTAAGGATGAGCCCTACTATACAACTTTCTATGTACACACATTCACAACTGTTTCAGGATAATTGCCCCGGGGGGAAGCTGATAAGAAAGTTGCGAACAAAGAAAGAATCGTAAAAAATAAAAGTGCAAGTTCGTTGACAGGTGTAATCAGCTTACATTTGTGCTCATTTCGGGAAAAGGAACCGGGTTATTATACTTTTTATGGTGGAGAGAGAGGAGGTTTATCGTGTTGATGTGTGGTATTTGGGAGGGAAAGGGAATTGGCTGGTTTTTTGGTTTCTCGTTGTGAAAAGAATGAGAAGGAGGCTGGAATGGGAAGGAAGATTGTTACAGAGCATGGAACTAGAGAGGTCTTCATAAGAGATGGGGCACCATGTCGTGGAATTGTCGTGGAAGGCTCCGTTGTTGCTCCTCCGTCCTTGTAGTACTTGTAAATTCTACCGGAACACCTTCATAAAGTCTTCTCAGGGCTTGTAGTTCAAATCGTCGGTGGACATTACTTCTGGAAGAACACAACATCCATTTTGCCAAGTGCAGCTCTCAGGAAATTCTGAATAAAATCTTTTTTGAGGTTACAAATAAGTTTTTATTGTTGCAAGTTGGTTCAGAAGGTTATGGAAGACAGCGGTATGTGGTGTTCGGACCCCATAGTCTGTAAAATGGTGCTAGAGGTTGCCCTACAGTATCGCTTCAAAGGTTACTAACTTTGGTTGTTTTCAGTGCAAAAAGTTGTCAAAGTGAAAAGCTCCAAAATTTAATGACTTTGATTACCTGTAACTTTTCTGGTAGTGTCCCTACAAAAAAGTTGTCAACTACAAAAATGATGTGCTATTTTTGCTCTGTTCAATTCATAGGAAATAAAATTCGTCAGACATTCAGGTGACACCGGAATACACTGTCAAACTTTGTTTTTTTACACTGAAAACAGCCAAAGTTGGTAACCTTTTGAACGGTACTGTAACAAGCACTGTTTTAATAATTAGTAATCTTTGTCTGATACCTCATTGTAGTCTGGCTGACGGACATGTTCGTTACAAAGGATATCTGCCCTTGCCACTTATTTGCCACCCACGACGATTTCCTTCAAATTCCCATTGTGTGTGTCCTCCACCATCTGAAGGTTATGAGAAAAAAGCCGTTCCCCACTTTTTTATCGTTTTTATCCTCAACATCACACTCCCTGCCACAAAATAGTGGTTTTTGTGGTTGGCGCCCGAAAAGTACATTTCGATATGACTCGACTCCGCCCCTTTGAGCCACGCCCACTTACCAGCGACCGATAAAAGGAGTGCTCTGGGAAAGAACCTCAGTTCCCACCATGAAGTTCTTCACCGTCTTCCTGCTTATTCTGGCTATGATTATATGCTCGACAAAAGCAAGACGGAACTACCAAAGTAATTATTACAGATTGTCAATTTAAAGTTATAAATGAATTTCAGATATCGACTATAAGTTATATGATGAAGCGGATGAAGGCAAGAATATTGAAAAAGTCTATGAAGTCATCGAGATAAAGCCAGCTGTAAAGAGACCCCACCATCATCATAATCACCACAGAAATATGAAGAAAGTCAACTCACTGAACGAATAGATAATTCTTATCTGTTATCATGTTAGCTGGTCTATTTTTTTTTCAGAAATACATTTTATTTAATAAATGAGATCGTTTACAGTTTTCGTTCACAATTCTTAAAAACCCCAATACATTTACAACATCCTCTTCGCAAACTGATTTCTTCGATGTCTCAACGCTTTCATAATCTTTTTCTGCTTCAAGAAGTTCTCATAAAGTGCAACTTTCGCCGCGTTCATTCCGGGCGGTCCATATGAAAAATCTGGTGGCGGCGTGGCTGATGGAGCACCAATCATATCAGAGGGCTCTTGGAGCATTGGTGGTGCTGATGGGGGTGTAGGTCCGTTGCGGAGGACTAATAGGGGGACTGTCACCATTTCTTCGATAAGGAAGGATTCGGTAGTCGTGCTCGGAAGACTTGGCTCCGTCGTGGTTGGCTCCTCTGTGGTTGTAGTACTTGAGAGCACTACCGGAACAGCTTCATAAAGACGCCTTGGGGCTTGTAGCTCGAATCGTCGAAGTTTAGTCCGTGGGCATTCTTCTGGCAAAACACAGAGGTGGAGAGAGCTTCTCACAAATCCATTTCGGCAAGTGCAGCCGGGTTCGCAGTTGGGGCAGTACTGAAACAGTTTTTTGTAAGGAACGGAACAATTTTATTTTGGGTGCTTACGGGATTCGGGTTGTTGCAAGTTGGTTCACAGGCACATGAGGAGAAGGACTGGAACATTGGGCATTGTTCTGAAGCAGTAAGCTTTGAGACGGGGTCGGTGGATTGGTGGATGTCTGATAGGTCTGAAATATTGATTGATATTGAAGTTGGGTTAAAAGACAGTCTTGAAATAAATCTACTGAAAATTTGTGACCAGGTACTTTGTACTATAAGGAAGCGGTGGATAGGGGGGAAGGTGTGGAAGTTGTAGAGACAATAATTATTTGAAAATTATGCTGTTTTTGTCATTTTTCTAGGTTTATGGTGCGGAAATCTAGGTTTCAGACCCAAAAACCTTTTTTTCTAGCCAAAAAAAGCATATTTTGACTTTTTCAAATCGATTTTCAAGCTCAAAATCGTATTTTTGACTGAAAAAGTCAGTTTTTGCATCTAAAATTGGGGTTTTCTCAGCAAAAGAGTTCATTTTTTACCTGCCGTATTTGCCGTGTTAAAACTGAACTTTTCGGCTGAAAACCGATTTTTCATGAAAAATCTGATTTTTGAGCTAAAAATTGAATTTTTCCGAGAGTTTTCAAGTCAAAAATATTCTTTCATTCTTTTTATATCTGAAAATTTCTTCTTTTTCCTCAGTTTGATATCCCCATTTTTTCAGCTTTCTGATAATATCCTCATATCTAACTTGGTGCTAACTTATATTAGCACGGCACGCTTCTTACAACCGCGCTCTACCGTAACCAAAGAAAACTGTGTGCGAAATTGAGAGACTCAGAGAAAAAGAGACATTTTTCATGCGGATTTCGGTGGAGCGCAGTTGTAAGAGCTGTGCTGACTTATAGACGGATAGTCAAAATAGTTTTCATACACAAAAAAAAACACTTCTGTTAGCCTTACAACACGAAAAATTCCAAATTTCCTATTCAGTCGCTCATCCACAAACTAAAACCTCACCTGCCCCATCCAACCTCTTCGTTTCATTCAACTTCAATCTCTGAATAATCAATGACAACCGATGCTTGTTCACTTTCGGCGTCTTCCAGGCTCGAAATGCTTTGTGATGAAGTTCATGGGATAACACAGGTAAGACAAGGAGAAATGGTAGGAATATATGAATAGGAGACATCTGCAAATATATATATGGATATAGGAACGGTTTAGAAGGAATGGAATGAATGGCAAGGTGCGAATACATATGAATCGGAAAATGAAAACGAATAAATGAAGATGATGATGATGACGGGCGATGCGATATGCGATAAAAGCTATAGAATTATGTTACGACAGAAGGTACTGTAAATCGTCCTTTAATAGTCTCGAGACACATCAAATCTCGAAATGAAATGATAGTGTACAGTAGGCAGTGAGACCTGAACTGTCTTTCTGTTTGAATGAATTCTATTAGAGACTGTTAGAGACCGAGACGCAGAATCTCTGTGGAACCGAAAAAGAAAGTGAGTGAAAAACGTGACGAACGAGACGCGGAGGGGGGAGGCCCTGTCGGAAATGAGAAGAAGAAGAACGCAACAAGGTGGTCATCTGTACGAAACTAATTGAAGAAGATCTAGGTGTGTGGAACAAGGAGAACAGAAAGTGATGTAATTGGGGAAAGGGGGGGGGGGGGAGATATTTGATAAGAGGGAAAAGCTGATCACTAGAAAAGGGCGGACAATTGAAACGAGGCAAACGAAATGAGGTGAAACGACGGACGGACGTTGGATTATATGGGTCGGGTTGTATTGTGGAGGAAAAGAGGGAAAATAGGAGGCGGTTATTTGATAGAGGAGCTTTCAATTGTTTGTTTTGGTATTATTCAAGTCAAATGGTTTTTGAGAGTAAGGTGCCGGAACTTTCATGCTTGGAGTCCATTAGTGCTTCAAGCTAACTAGGAAAGGTCAATAACTAGGTTTGGAGCAGAGTTGTACGGAATGCCATTTTTCCGTTTCCGGAATACGGAATCCGGAACCGGAATGAGATTTTACATTTTCCGGAATACGGAATCCGGAACCGGAATGAAAATTTTCGTTTTCCGGAATCCGGAACCGGAATGAAAATTTTCATTTTCCGGAACCCGGAACCGGAATGCCGAAAAAACCCAGAATTTCGGAATCCGGATTCCGGACAACTCTGGTTTGGAGGTATGGTTTGTGACATGTGTCATTGGTCAACTCGAGCAACCGACAAAAACATGATGGTAGTCTTGTCAAAACAACAGAATGAGATAAACTCGATCGAGTCTGGAGACATGTCTGGAGAGCGATGCTGCAAGTTTTTCCTAGTTTTTTTCCATAGTTGTCAAGGCCCGGGCCGGGCCGGTAGAAAATTTTCAAGAACCGGCTTCAAAAAATGACCCTTTTTTCTTTTTTTTCGAAATTTTTTCAATTTTTTAATCGAAAATGTGACCATTTTTGACTATTTTTCAGAATTTCTTCCATTAGCGATGCACGCTTCTTACACCCGCGCTCTACCGAAATCGAAGAAAATTGTGTGCGAAATCGAGAAACTTAGAGAAAAAGATACATTTTTCAGGAGCATTTCGGTGGAGCGCAGTTGTATGAACTGTCCCGAGCTAATAATTCTGACTGATAGTCGAAAATTTGACTTTTTCGCTAAAAATTTGAAAAATTTGAAAATTTGACTTTCGCGCCAGTTTACCCGGGCCGGGCGTTGACAACTATGGTTTTTTCTTTTTAATCAATTTTTTGGAAAAAAAACACATTTTTCAGCAGTTTTTCTGGATTTTTATCGTTATTTTAGTATAAAAATCGATGATTTTGGTCTAGAAATGTCTGAATAGCGATGCTGACAGTTTTGGAGCGTTTTCCTCGTTTTTTCTAGTTTTTTTTTTCTGGTTTTTGATCAATATTTTGACTAAAACACATTTTCAGCGGGTTTTCGAGATTTTTATAGTTATTTTGCAATGAAATTCGGTGGTTTTGGCCTAGAAATGTCTGGAAGGCAATGCTGCAAGTTTTGCAGTATTTTCCTCGTTTTTTCTAGTTTTTTTTCTGATTTTTAAACGATTTTTCGGCTAAAAACTGAATTTTTAGCAATTTTTCGAGATTTTCAGCATTATTTTGGTATAAACATCGATGATTTTAGCCTAGAAATACCTCAACATGGCTCCGTCGTTAGTTCTTGCGTATTGCCCGCAAACACCGTCACGTGAAAATGCGGACTGTCGAAAAGGCGGTGCATTTGAATAAAGTCGGCAAAATGCTTCAAAAAAGTAATTTTTCGATGATTTTTTCTGGAATTTTTATCGAAAATTATATTTTAATAGCTTTAATGTTCTCTCTCATCGATTTTCGATTCATTTTCGCTATTATTTCATCATCTGAGCTTGGATTTGCTAAAATTTCAATAGAAATCGATTTGTCATCTTTCCTTCGTCAAATTCAGTTTTTTTTAGTTTTTTCCGTACTTTCTTTCCTTCCGTTTCCCGCGAAATCTCTTCGATTTTCCACAAAAATCTATAATTTTGAACTTTCCTCCCGATAATTCCCGGAGGAAATATTGATTTTCCAGCCGTTTTTCTAGATTTTCACTAAATATAATTTTTATAGCTTTAATTTTCTATTTCAGTTGTTATCGATCCGTTTTCGCAGAAATTCCAACTACGGAGCTTGATTTTTCAGAAAAATCGGTTTTTCCTCATTTCTTCTGCCATTTTCAGTTTTCTGCAAAAAATAAGCTTAAAATTAATAATAAATATCATAGAATCTTCGAAAAATGAATTAAGATTGCTTTAAAATTGCCGAAAATAACATAAAAACCTCCAGATGCTGGAGTCCAGAATTCAAATTAAATAAATAATTACACAATCGCGGCGATACCCAACACAAAATGTATCGTCATGCGCCTTTAAACCTACCGTACCCCATTATGGCGGAAAATGTTTTTTTTTCGGACTTTTGAAAAATAATCGAGTTCTATTGCTTTTTTTTAACGAAAAATGTCAAAAATATTGATTTTCCACTGGTTTTTACCAAATTTTCATTTAAAAAATTAAGTTTTACTGCTTTGATTTTCTATTTCACCTGTTTCCAGCAAAAATCTATCTGAAATTCCATCATCTGAGTTTAGAATTGTTGAAATATCAATTTCTCGTCATTTCCTCTGCCGTTTTTGCTTATTTCTTTACTGGTTTGCGCAGTTTTTCTTCCATTTTCAGTGCGATTTCTTATTTTTGTGAATTTTCGTGATCGAATCCATTGTACATTTAAAAATTCGATTCATTTTCGCTATTATTTCATCATCTGAGCTTGGATTTGCTAAAATTTCAATAGAAATCGATTTATCATCTTTCCTTCGTCAAATTCAGTTTTTTTTAGTCTTTTCCGTAGCCTCTTTCCTTCCGTTTCCCGCGAAATCTCTTCGATTTTCCACAAAAATCTATATTTTTGAACTTTCCTCCCGATAATTCCCGATGGAAATATTGATTTTCCAGTCGTTTTTCTAGATTTTCACTTGAAAAATATAATTTTTATGGCTTTAATTTTCTACTTCAGTTGTTATCGATCCGTTTTCGCAGAAATTCCAACTACGGAGCTAGATTTTTCAGAAAAATCGGTTTTTCCTCATTTCTTCCGCCATTTTCAGTTTTCTGCTGTTTTATCCAGGTTTTCACTTGAAAATGTAATTTTTACTGCTTTCGTTTTCTATTCCAACAAAAAAGTTTTCTGAAATTTCATCATTCGAGCTTAAAATTGTTAAAAATCAATTTCTTGTGATTTCCTCTGTCAATTAAATAGGTTCTGCTTATTTCTTAACCATATCGGTCAGCTTTCCTCCTTTTCCAGCGAAATTTCTCTGATTTTTGAGAAAATCGATATATTTCTCAATGTTCTTGTTGGTTTTCACTGAAAATTCTATCGTTTCGACTACATATAGTCTATTTTCCGGTTTTCGAGCACATGTCGATCAAAAGACAGCCGAAACAGATTGGTATAACATGTATGAACTCCATCGTAAAATCTGGTGCATTGTCCACAAACACCGTTACGTTAGAACGCGGACCTTTTTAAAAATTTTCGGATTGTTTTTCAATTTTTTAAACGATAACTGCTGAAAAAAGTTATTTCCCGATAGTTTTTCTCAATTCATCATTTGAGCTGTGCTTTGCCAAAAAATTCCAATTTCCATCAATTTCTCTGTCAATTTAAGTTTTTTCGCTCAGTTCCACTAGAGGATTCCGCGTCAAGTCGTTGAATTTCTTTGGTTTCCTTTTTCCGCTTAAATCTGCCTGCGTGCTCCTCCGAAAGTTTCCTAAGAATTTATCCGCTAAAAACTTTTTAGGCACTTTTCTATGCGCCGGAATTTTTTAAAACACATATTCACTCTTTCACTCGTCTCGTTTTTCTTTCCGCCCCTCTCGTTTGTTTTCGAAACGCCTTGCACATAGTTTATTTTTCAGAACCGTCGGGACGTTCTACGAAAAGGAAGAAAATCCCAATGGAGAAAACATCATATCCGTTTTCTCCGGGTTTCTGCAACGATCCGTGCCCCCCACACGGATGAGTAAGGGCCGTTCCGGGTACGTAAGTGATGAAAGTTTCTTCGGGAACTTTTGTCCGGTACCGTCAGGACGTTGCTCTACACGTTGCAGAAAAAGTCAGAACCGGCTCCGGGTATCTGCCACGTGAAAGTTTGAACTGTCTCCGGGTCAGGAGTCCCTTCGGGGACTACTGTACCATGCCGTTTGGAGCATGTTCGGCAAAATGGAAGAAATCCCAGTTGAGAACGAAATCAGAATCGTTTCTCCGAGGGTCTGCAACGGTCCGTGTCCCACACGGATGAGTAAGGGCCGTTCCGGGTACGTAAGTGATGAAAGTTTCTCCGGAAACTTTTGTCCAGTACCGTCAGGACGTTGCTCTACACGTTGCAGCTAAGTCAGTGCCGGCTCCGGGTTACTGCTCACATGGGCATCTGCTCACGTGAAAGTTTGAACTGTCTCTGGGTCAGGAGTCACTTGGCGGACTCCGGGACCATGCCGTTTGGAGCATGTTCACAAAAAGGAAGAAATCCCAGTTGAGAACGAAATCAGAACCGTTTCTCCGAGGGTCTGCATACGATCCGAATGCTACACGGATGAGTAAGGGCCGTTCCGGGTACGTAAGTGATGTAAGTTTCTTCGGAAACTTTTGTCCAGTACCGTCAGGACGTTGCTCTACACGTTGCAGGAAAGTCAGTGCCGGCTCCGGGTATCTGCTCACGTGAAAGTTTGAACTGTCTCCGGGTCAGGAGTCACTTCGCGGACTCCTGGATTATACCGTTTGGAGCATGTTCACACAAAGGAAGAAATCCCAGTTGAGAACGAAATCAGAACCGTTTCTCCGAGGGTCTGCATACGATCCGAATGCTACACGGAAGAGTAAGGGCCGTTCCGGGTACGTAAGTGATGTAAGTTTCTTCGGAAACTTTTGTCCAGTACCGTCAGGACGTTGCTCTACACGTTGCAGGAAAAGTCAGTGCCGGCTCCGGGTATCTGCATAAGTGGTAATTAAGAGCAAAATAAGCTCCAATCTGATTCGCGATGATTACATCCACGCGGTGATACTTGGTGTATATGATCCGGTGACAAGATTTATGAGCGAATACTACAGATTTTTTTCTAATTTTTTCAAAACTGCGCTTTGAATTCATAGAATAAATAAGACATCACTTTTTATAAAACAAAAATTATTTAAATAAATTTTTTTCTTTTCAAAATGTGTACTGTTTTCTGATTCCGACCTCACATAGCTCATTTATTAAAGAACAAACCATATAAACCAAAATCAACAAAAAAAGATGAAAATCTATGGATTAACTTGTCGAATTGTGAAATTAATTCGAGTACAGTTCAAATAGGCAACAATCATCGAGTTTTTTTTTCAAATTTGATTAAAGGTGTGCCATCGTTTTCTCCCTAGTGTATACACAAAACTTTATTTTTTATCATCACTTTTTCAGAACAATTATTCAAATAAAACGCACACAATTTACAACTTTGACCCAAATCTTGCTTCATACGACTTCGCTGGAACAAAGAAGTCGGGAATCAACGAGGCCCCCTTCACACATTCATACTGCTCGAAATCCTGCACCCCATGTTTTCTCAAAATCTCCTCATCGATCAAAAAGTTTCCAGTGAACTTTGTCGAGTCTTGAGTAAGAATCACATAGGCAGAGTCTGACATGATAGATGCCTTTCGGTTTCCAGCGGGATCTCCTCCATGGGACAAAAATTCCATTGCAGATGTCCAGATAGCAGTCAGGGGCCAAAGAGCGTTCACAGCGATTCCAAATGGTCGGAACTCTTCGTGGTGGCCAAGTACACACATAGACATCCCGAATTTGGCCATGGTGTACCCGACATGAGGTCCAAACCATTTCGGATCCATGTCAAGCGGAGGGGAGATATTCAGAATATGTGGATTCTTTCCTTTCTTCAAGTACGGAAGACAAGTTTTCGTGAGTAGATAGGTGCCACGTGTGTTGATAGAATGCATCAAGTCATAGCGCTTCATGTCGGTATCTTCTGTATTTGTGAGGGAGATTGCAGAAGCGTTGTTGATTAGGATATCGATTCCACCGAATCTTTTGACGGCTGCATCGACGGCGGCTTTCACGGCAGATTCATCACGGACGTCGACGACGCAAGGGAGAGCATGGCCACCGGCCTGGAATCGGAAAATAATTGGGGTTGTGCAGAGTTAGAACTATGTGACTGTTTCAGAACTGGTACGATTTAGAACCATTTATACAACTTGAGTGATTTTGATTCAGGTATGGCTTCAACACATTTTTGGGCACAATGCAATCGCGCTCTTCCTAATTTTAACAAAGATGGATACAAATGAATCAGGGTCTATTATAACCATACTTGCAAACCGGCCGGGATGGACCGGCGCGTAACTCGCTTAAAACGCAATCTTATGGGCTGAAAAATGTATCAAAATGTAGATCTCGACGAGATCTATGACCTACAACGGGCCGGACAGCAGATCGTTATTGTGCCGCGGGCCGAGAAACGGGAAAACGCAAAAACGGCCAAAAAGTCGTTCTAGCCCGGCCCGCGGCACATTAACGACTAGTCATCCGGCCCGTAGCAGGTCACAGTCATAGAACTCGCTGAGATCTACATTTTGGTATATTTTTCAGTTCATAACATTGCGTTTTAAGCGAGCTACGTGTCGACCCGTGTCGGTCTGGTTTGCAAGTATGCCAATAACTATTTTGAACAAAATTTCCGGTGGAGCGCGTTTGCATCTTCCTCTAAATGACTCACCTTCTCAATCTCCTCCGCCGCTGTATAAATAGTGCCTGGAAGTTTCGGATGAGCTGTGGCCGTCTTCGCAGCAACCACAATATTGGCTCCATCTTTCGCCAACTTCAACGCAATCTCCTTTCCAATACCACGAGAGGCGCCGGTTATAAACACGGTCTTACCAGCGAAGAATCTGAAATGTTACAAGTTTTGTGAAAAATAAAAAATAGTAAAGGTTTACCCAGTATTCGGAATAGCGTCTGACATGGTGTTTCAAGGAAAATCAAGAAATAAATGAGTGGAAAATGAAGGTAAATAAGGGAGAAAACAGATACAAACAAGACTACGTTGTGTAAGTCTTATCAGAACGTGTGTGTGTGTTTTGGCTATGATGTAGTCATTGATATTGGCCGCACGTGGGGATAGAGAGGGGGAATTATGAAGGTGGAGGTGGTGTACCTGATTAAAACGGTTACTAATAATACTGGTATAAATCGGAACAGTCCGTTTTAATTCAAAATATAACCACTTGGTTTTGTGACTCTTACTTGGCAGGTTCTGATTCTGACGGTTCTGAATAGAGGCTGGATTTGACTATGCCAAGTGAATCTATCTCTATTGTATAATTTGGTAAAAATTATAGAAAAAAGGAAAATCTTGTTTTCTCATCACATCTTTTTTGGTCAAACTTTGTCAACACATATTTTATGGTTGTGTAGATCAAACATAGGATTTGTAGTTGAACGTTTTTTTATAGCTCCGCCCACTTTTGAGATATGCGCCTTTAAAGACAGCATGGAGCGGGGGAAGCAGGAGAAGGAGGGTCCACTCCCTAATTTCAAGGCCCCATATCTCAAAACTCTGCAGAGCTATCAAAAAGTTTCCAACTAACAAAACATTTTTGTCATGAGCAACTTTTTTGCCCAATCACTCCCTGCAAAGATACAATAACAAGAGAAAACAACTTTATTGGTGGCTCTATCAATAAATAACACGGAACAACTAGTGATGTCTTTTTGCCATTTTGGACATTGAGATGTTGCTCTTTGATTTACTTCCAATCGTCACCGTATTCCGGTTAGTGTTCCCATTCCCGCTGCAGTGGTTGCTTCTTCTTATTGTGAGGGTTATGGGTCATCTTGTTGACGACTGGAACAACTGGTCGGTGCTGCTGAAAGTATACTGTAATTGTCGGATTACTGGTGACAGACGCGCAACCGCCTGCGCCATCCACGACACAAAATAAAAAAGGCAGGGAGGGTACAGATAAAAGCGCTTACCTTGAGTGCCGCCTCCTGCTTGCTGATCTTATTGTAGACGTGGTATACGGTACCGAATGCACCTTTTCCCAACATTCTCTGAGCAACCCACACATTCTTCTGCTCGTCCTTATCCATCACCTCCTCATTCAGCTCCAGACGAATGCTCTCCACCTGGCGATCCGGCTTATCATCGTCGTCTTCCATTATTCAAATCCACTTTGCTTCTTTTTTGATTTTTGTTTTTTGGAGGGGTACCGTACCGAGGGGGGAACCGGTTAGAAAACTGAACTGATTCGTTTCTTGATGCTTCGTGGGACGTTGACATTTGGTTGGCATACTCTATTTTTTTCGGGAGGGTTTGTAGGGGATCTCACGTCGGAAACATTTTTTGTAATTATGGAAAATTTTATTCGGTTGATTTAATTTGAACACGTGTGTTGAAAAATATGAAAAGGGTTCAAAATTGTTTAGCTGCGGAGCGCGGTTGCTGTGCAGAGAGAAACTGTGCTGAGAAGCTTACAGATAGACTAGTTTTGAAGCAAAATCTAAAAATTAGGTTTTCTGGCTGAAAATTGACATGTAGAGGTTTCTAGACATAAAAAATACAAAGTTTCACAAAATTTCACTCTAAAACGTGAAAAAATCAAATTTTCTAGCTAAATCTGCTTGATCTAGTGGTCACGGTAGACAGCATCCCACTGCACAGAGAGTGACCAGGGTTCGTTCCCTACCTGGTGTCGAATGTTTTTTGTTTTTTGAATTTGAACTGCATTTGGACATCTGGATGTCTGGACACACAGACAGACAAAACATTGAACATCTAGACACACAGATAGACAAGTTTTGAGACAAAATCTGATTGGGATGAGTGTAAAAATCGGGGTTTTTGGCTTTTAGAAGTTTTCAGACAAGAAAAATCCCAAAATTCACAAAATTTTATACTAGTAACGTTGAAAAATCGAGGTTCTAGCATAAAATCCGCTTGATCCAGTGATTGAGGTAGACGGTATCCCACTGCAGAAAGAGTGACCAGGATCGATCCCCACCTGGTGCTAAATGTGTTTTGTTTTTTGAATTTGAACCGGATTTGGACATCTGGATGTTTGTCATTCTTGTCAATTAAATTCTGCCCCCTTCCCATCAACTTGACCGTTTTTTGGACCCTTAAAAACAGAAATGAGCAACAGTACCTTCAGATTCCCCTTGATTTTACCCATATCGAACAGATAATTATCAGTTCGACCAACAATGTATTCTTTGATTTACGACAATGATTCTCGATCCCCTACCAACAATCAAGTCAAGTTTCCGGAGTAGACGTGTTTTGTGTTTTCATATATTTTCAACTTATGAATTTCAAAAACAATAGATCATAACGTCACAAAAATAATAATCAGAAATCATTTTAGGTTGAACAAATCCGAATCTGTTTCAGGTTTTGCTCAAGTTTTTTACACTTTCCAGTATATTGATCATGATATTGTTGTTCCATCAATCTAACGTCAGCCTGATTCGTGTTTTGACCAATTCGAGACAAACTTGAACTGAATGTGTTCTCTGCCCTTTTTCAGTTGTTTCTTTCTCGTTTTATTTATCTATTATGTTCCTATTACATTTCTTGTTGACCTCTGGTCCAACCATCTTAAAACATGGCAAATGGGAATTGACTACGTAAGGCATAAAACAGAAATTCAGAGATTTTATGAAAACCTAAAAAGGATTTTTAAGGCAAAACAACAGTAGCTTGAACAGGTGGTCTTACAAGGCAAGTCTTTAGAGACGCGGCCTTCAAACTATCTATGCATATGATTATTGGTAATTCGAATGGCATGCTCGTCACTGACTTAAAATTTTTGTCATTTAAATAGGATGACTGATTCGATGATGCAGTGGGTATAAATATACTTGCTAGCCGAGCCGAAACGGGCCGACATGGGCCGGCGCGTAACTCGCTACAAACTGAGTTTTGAGAGCTGAAAAATATACCAAAATGTAGATCTCGACGAGTTCTATGCCCGTGACCTACTACGGGCCGGATGGCTATTCGTTAATGGGCCGCGGGCCGGGAAAAAGTGCCAAAAAACGCGTATAGCCATCCGGCCCGTAGTAGGTCACAGACATAGAACTCGCTGAGATCTACATTTCGGTATATTTTTTTGCGCATAATATTGAGTTTGAAGCGAGTTACACGCCGGCCCGTTTTGGCCCGTTTCGGCTCGGTTTGCAAGTATGGTATAAAGGGGTGCTTTACCCTTAAATAACCACCATCGTTTGAAAAATAGTGAAAGTAGGCAAAGTCTGTGGTTTAAATTGAGCAACAAGGTGAAAATGAGAGTGAAAGAGTAATACATCTAACAATAAGAGAAAAGTAGAGAAACGTTGCAGCTTTTATGAATTTTAGGCAAAAATTGTTGATTCTGTGCCATTTGTTTATGTTTCATGTTGAAAACCTGAAAAAAAGTTTGTGGTGTATATTGGCATAAATTCAATGACGGGTCCGGTCGTCCACCAGGTGCTTTCTCGGAAGACCCCTGCTCAACGTTCAATATTTAGGAAAAAAACACATTTTTTCTTACAAAATCTGATCTGTGTCCAAAGTATTGTTTCAAATAAAAATGATCCTCGAGGTATCCAGTGCAAACGTTTATACCAGTTCTTCGGTTAGAAAATTTTTCAAAATAGAAATCCCCACGTAGACCATTAAACCTCTCTCAAATTACCTCTACCTACTAAACTTCCAAGTTTGCAAACCATTATTTTTCTAAATTTTATTTCCGTTTTCTGTTTCTTGTGTTTTGTTGTTCTCACGCGCACTCAGAATCAGATTTGAAGATGCGTTCTCAAAGTCACTCTATCTCTCTCGTTCATTTCTCTTTTTTCTCATTTACTATTTCCTTCTAACGCATTGATCGCCCCATTCCACTTCCCTGTTACACTTCCTGCTTGACCACTTCATCTGATATGAATGTCAGTTCGTGACAAATACAGATCAACTGTTAATGAACTGCAACGTGCGGAAAGTATCCCGGAGAAAATTTCAGTGTTTCGAAAGGCATGGGCATGGATTATAATCGCTTGTGAGTATTGATTGGGGGGAGAGGGAGAAAGGGTTGTTGACTGTCATGGGTGGTGGGGAAGAGAGGTCAAGAGATCTTCAGAATTGTTTTTGATGTTCTACGGTGTAAATTGGCAAGAAAATTATGGAAACACAGTAAACGGTTGAGAAAATTTCCACATTTTGAAACATTTTGAACAAGTTTTACCACGCTCTCTGAAAACAGTTTTGTCCGACTAACTATTGAAGATCATGGAGTCAATTTGGAGTTATAGGACAAGACCTATATCATTGGAAAGCTGAAAAAATGCTGATTTAAAATATATATTCAGTTTTTTCCCTTGGAATGCTTGGTTTTTGATGAAAACAAGATCAAACTTCGGTAAAATAGAGAATTATTACCACACATGTAATATTTGTTTTGCAAAGTTTTTGAAAATTTAGAGTGAAAATGTTGAAATGATAGTACACATTCAATCTTTCAATTGAATTGTAATTGTTTTCAGTCGAAAACTCAATTTTTTTCAAAAAAATTTCAAAAAATTTCAATATTTTCCAAATTCGTTCAAAAAAATGTGCATACGGGGCCGACACAAGCCGGCACGTAACTCGCTTAAAACTCAATATTATGAGCTGAAAAATATACCAAAATGTAGATCTCGACCTATATCTGTAATACTGCGTCGGATGGTTTTTGGTTTCTCTGCGACGGGTCCCGCTAGATTGGCTGTTTTGGCAATTTTTGCTTGTTTTTCCACTTTTTCCCGGCCCCGCGACAGGTAAACGACTAGCATTCCGGCACGTAGTGGGTCACAGACATAGAACACGCTGAAACCTATATTTTGGTATAATTTTCAATTCATAAAACTGAGTTTTAAGCGTGTTACGCGCCGGCTCGGTTGACAAGTAATATGGTAAAAAATTGGAGGATTCTGAAAATGTCTTGAAATTTTTTGACAAATTTTGTGACGTTCTCTGAAATCAGTTATCTGAGCACTCCTCCGCACAACCTTTCTGACATGGAGAACTCTGTATCAGTTCAACATTGGAGAGTCGCTACGCAGCAAGCACTCATGAATTTGTGACACGCTTCTTACAACAACCGCGCTCTACCGAAGGAAACTGTGTATGAAATTGAGAGACTCAGAGAAAAAGAGACAAGGGAATTTCGGTGGAGCGCAGTTGTAAGAACTGGGATGAGCGAATTTTCATGTTTTTGTCGCCGTTTACATATTTGTCACAAAAATTGTTTTTTAGATTTACTGTGACCCACCGTAAATCCACTCCAAATTTCCCATTTCCAGCTCAAAACGTGGTCGCCAAATTCGGTTTCGTCCTCGTCCCGCTATACCTCATTATCGTATCAATATGGAGTTTTGGAACGTGTAAGGATATTCCGGCGATTCTATTCATGCTTGGAATCGGCGTCTTCTTTTGTACACTCTACCCGCCGTTCTACGCATATGGAGTGAGTTTTGAACGGAACTGAAAACTTGAATTAGCTGGGGGTTTCAGAAAAAGAAGGCGCTTGAAGACCGTCAAGAGCGTATCAACCACCATCTGGAACCCATCCACGATGGAGAAGTCGAGCCGGAAGAAGTCAACAAATTCATTCCATGCCGAATGCATCGCATCTGTAATTTCGCCTTCACTTTTGTTCTGGCCATGGCACCAATCCTAACCTACTGGACGTTCAAAATGTTCTCAAAGCATGATGAATGCTATGGTCTCACTTATTGGACTGCTTTCGTTATTAGTATCATTTATAGTATTTGGGTCATCTTTATCTTTTCTGCATGTCTTTTTTGTTGTTGTTTTCTCACTCTTCTTCAATGCAAAGGGAAGTATAGAGGTGGTAATAGGGATGTGGAAATGGCTTAAGGTAATAAAAATGGTTTTTTCTAAACTTGTTGATCAAGAATGTTAATATGAAGAATAGTTGTTTCGATTGAACACAAGAAAGTATGGTAACTTTGACAGCCCGTCTTCAAGCTACAACTTGAGCTATTTTAGTTTTTTCTTTTAAATTCCTATTTTTTCAACCTAGACCTCCCTTTTTGCAGTTGACAACTTTTTGATAGTTCTTCCAGTTTTTCAGATATAAGCCTCTAAAGTCAGAGAGGGACCTGTAAGAGAGGGAGAGAGACGCAGAGAAGCTCTCATTATGACATCATGAAATATTGAAAAAGTTTAGAGTTTTGTGTATAACATCGCACTTTTGTTTACTAAAATTTTATAAAACTTTACAATATTTTGGTAAATCTGACCTCGATCTTCATTTCTTGAGGGGATGGGTCTTTGAAAAAAATTGTAATCTATAAATTGTAGCTCTTAAAATTTGGAATATTTTGTTAGTTGACAGTTTTTTGATAGATGTAAAGCGTATAGCGCCTAGAATGTGTGGAGAGACACAGAGAAGCCAGAGCGTCTAGCTGTCTGCGTCTCTCCAATAAACTTATTAGGCGCATATCTCCTCAGCGCTCAACGCTACCAAAAAGTTGTCAACTACAAAAATCATTTACTTGAAATTTTGCACATTTTTGTAGTTGACAATTTTTTGATAGCTCCGCCCCCTTTTGAGATAACCACCAATTATTTTTTGGAGGTTGTGATTTTTTTTTACCTATAATGCCAGAAGTCTATGTATCCTATCAAAAAGTTGTGAAACGAAGAATTTTCAAAATTTTCAAAAAAGTACGTCATCTTCTCACCACCAACTATGATAACATGTCCTTATTATCTAAGCCACCACAAATCCTCCTCCTCTCGTATGAAAAACTACCAATTTGATACCGGTTCATCCAATTTTCGGAACTAATATTTGGTAAGAACTAGACTCTACACCCTCTCATGGAATGTACACGGTTGATTTCTTGATTTGATAATGACGTGTGATGAAAAACCTTGTGACTTGTTTATTCCTTACTCGTTTCAATTCAATTCAGATCATCTGATACGGTAAGATAATTTCGAAAAAAAATGAATTTTCGACGGCCTCTGTCTATGATTTATTATTTTGTGTCTTCTTGTTCTAAAAGTCAACAATCACTCTGCAATCGACTGTCCACTGGTCCATCTCTCCCATTCTATGATCTTTCTTTTTCCCCTTCTTTTTCGCCCCGCCCACTTTTTCCTTATCGTCTTCACCACCACCAACTTCCTTTTCTCATTAGCGGCCTCATCCGTTCTTTTCCATTTCCTTTCCTCATTTGTGTCGCATTTGTGTTTCGATTCAATCAGCTGTCCATTTACAGATAGAAATGCCTGAACAACAGAGAATGCGAGACGTAAGAAATGAGTATGATGCAGCGGTGAGAAAAGTGCAAAGGACTGACAAGTTGCCGCCGAAAGTGTTATTTGTTTGTGAGTTTCAAATATTTCGGTATTACGGTAACCCATTTAAAACAATTTTCAATAAAAAAGAACAAATTTTGAGGGCTGTGCTATGATGTTAAACTTTATCTTACAACTTTCAATTTTAGCTGACAATCTAGAGCAAGAGAAGTTCTACATTTTCGTAATTGTCAACTTTTTGATAGCTCTTCCAGATTTTGAGATAAAGGCGCTCAAAAATGAGCACTAGGAGCGGAGACGCAGAGAAGCGAGAGCGTCCGACTTCTCTGCGTCTCTTTTTTGGTGACCGATTTTCATAGCGTTATATCTCCAAGCCGAGCAGAGCTATCAAAAATTTGATAAAATATGCAAAATTTCATGCTCTACGTTTTTGTAGTTGACAACTTTTTGATAGCTCTTCTATATTCTGAGATATGCGTTTTCCAACATTTGCATAGAGATGAGGAAGAGAGAAGGCGCAGAGAAGCGAGAGTGTCTGACCCTGCGTCTCTCCCTTCCTGTCGATCTCTCTCTCTCTTCTTTTCAGTGATGCATCTTCAAAGGCGCATATCTCAAAAGCATGAAGAACTATCAAAAAGTTGTAAACTAGAAAAATAGTAATCTACACTTTATCTACACGAAAAACATGTTTATGAGTAAATCGGATAATTTATCTTAGTGTGGCAAAATGTCCAAATGAGAGGTTGGGATTTTGATAGAAAGTTGAAAATTTGCCGTAGTTATGTCAAAATTTGGCCAAAATTATCTGATGAAAAATCTTCTGGACTATTCTACAAAACATTTTTATTCCAAAATCGTCAGGTATTAGGGATGATCACAAAGAAAAAATCCCTACTGTATCAAAACTGAGCAGGTTTTTAGTTAATTAATGGCCCGCCTGTTTTCACCTGTACTTATTATATTACCTATTCACCGGTGGCTGCCCGCTCGTTTAAAGTCAGCCACCAGCGAATGGGTAATAATCCAAGAATTCATTGAAAAAAGGTTCTCCCAGTCAACATTTTCTCCTTTCAGTACGAGCCGTGTCCTCATGCTTTGGATTCTGTATGTCAATCTTCCTTATCACTGTCGGATGGATCAATAAGCACAACTGTGAAGAGGATAAACACATTCCTTACTGGCTCATCGTCACAGGAATCGTTATTTTCATCAGTGCCCTCAATTTCCCATTCTACTTGATTGGTTGGCGTCGTGCCCGTCAAGCCCTTGCTCCCGCGGCACCAACTGAAACCGACATCAAAAATGCAACCCCATTCAAAATGCACCGCATCTCTCGCTTCACATTCTGCTGCCTCTGCATGTGCATCCCAATCGGTATCATCTGGACCCTCAACATCTACCACGACCATGACAACTGCGACAGTTTGACCTTCTGGACCGCTTTCTGTGTCAGTATTCTCTATCTTTGTTGGATGGCTCTCATGGTATCCGTTTGTCTGTTGGGTTGCTGTATGGTCGGAGCCACTCGAGTCGCTAAACAAGTCACTACGGCTAAGCAGAAGAAGCAACAAAGTGCAAATGTGGAGACTGCTTGAATTCTTTAATTAACTTGCTTGACAATCTTTTTCTCATATCTTCCTCACTGAAGATACCACCACTATTACCAAAAAAAATCATGATTGAGAATGATGTTTGACCTCGGAAAATGTAAACATGTATAGATAACAGGTTCTTCTTTTTTTTTGTTCTTTTTGTTTTTTAATCAATTGATAATACTCTCTCCCCTAACTGATGACACAATTTGGTTGAAATAAGAATACATGTCTAGGACATAGATGATGGAAAAATATAAATTTACTGTTTCACCTTGAAAAATAAAAATTGTACATTTTTTAAATAAATGCGTTGTATATATGTATAGACAGTACCGCTCAAAGACTTATCAACTTTGGCAGTTTTCAGTGGAAAATGAGCACTCAGGTATTTTTGGGCTACTTTGCCCACAAAATGGGCAGTATGGCCCGCCCTACGCGGGCCATCATGCCCATATTCTGGGCCACATGGCCCATTTCGTGGGCAAAGTGCCGAAATTCGGTTCAACGCGCAGCATTCAGCTCCCTTTTCTCTTTCCCATTAATCACAATAATTAACAAGATTACACATTTTTTTACTTTTCTACTATTTATTTGTCAAATTCAAACACAAAACAATTATTTCAATAATTATGGAAAGTAATAGGATAATATAAGCTGAAATTGGTCAAACTAGAAGATGGAACATAGGGATACAGGAAAAGGAAATAATTTTTCGTGAAAACTACAAATATACAAATTACAACAAAAAATTCAGATTAAATGCAAAAAAAAAAGAAAGATAGAAGAAAATGAGCAGCTGAAGAGCGTAGTTGGTGATGATTCTTGTGTTGTTGAAATCATTTTTTGTTCAGCTGAAATTTCACCAAAAGTAAACAAAAACAAATAAAAAATACTGTCTTACCTGTTAAGTCGAGTTTAGATTTGTTTCATTTTCTGTGCGAAATAAGTAGAATTATAAAAAAGGACGATAAAATTGAAAAAGAAACGAAATAAATAAGAAAAATCGTGGCGAAAAATCAGAGTGCGCAGTAGAGCGCGATTTCTCAACTTGTGCCCACTCCGTGCCCATGCTGCGCCGATTCATCCTCACCAAGCGCCCAACCTGTGCCCACATCCACCAAGTATTTCCTAACTCTCAACCTGTGGCCCAACCTGCGCCCAACCTGTGCCCACTGGGCCATGTGGCCCTTTTTGTAGGCACTGTGCCCTATTCACGGGCCACATGGCCCAATTGAAAATTTCGTTGCCCCACCCTTGCCCAAAAATACCTGAGTAGAGGGTGTTACGGTATGACTGATTGTCCCACAAAGTAAATTATGGGTAAACCATACAGAAGACGGCCTAGAGAGTTATGGTCATTTTAAGACATATAGCTCAAAATCATTCTATTTAGCACTGAAATTGGGCGATTTGAGGGAGAAATTACTTTGTCGAAATGTACACAAGCAAATTTGAGACAATATAAGAGGTTCTGAAACCAACACGATTTAAAATTAGACGACAAGATTGTGTCCTTCAATTTTTCTACGCGGAACCATTAAAGTTTTTAATATTTCACTCACATATGGTCCCCAGATATCTCCATACTTGTCAACCGGGCCGGCTCGTAACTCGCGTCAAAATGAATATTATGAGCTGAAAAGTATACCAAAATGTAGATCTCGGCGAGTTCTAGCTCCGTGGCCCACTACGGGCCGGATGGCTATTCATTAACGTGCCGCGGGCCGGGAAAAGGAGCCAAAAAACGCGAAAATGGCCAAAAAAGCCATTCTAGCCCGGCCCGCGGCACATTAACGAATAGCCATCCGGCCCGTAGTAGGTCACGGACATAGAACTCGCCGAGATCTACAGTTTGGTATATTTTTCAGCTCATAATATTCATTTTGACGCGAGTTACGAGCCGGCCCGTGTCTCGGCCCGGTTGACAAGTATGGATATCTCAGTTTCCAGACATCTCAGTTTCAAACTGACCGGTCGCAAAAACGTCCCGAAACCTTTACCAATTATACTGACCTGTTTTCTGTTCCCATCCATCTATCTATCTTCCCCTCCGAGAGAAAAATTCCGATTCCAAGTCATTTTCGAATCGAATCAAATCAACTGACACGACCTTTTTTCCCCACTCAACCTTGATTTTGATCTGATGACGTACTCCCATTTTCTAATTACAATTTATATGAATTGCGACGCATTCGTTTAGAAGGTTATGAGAACTGACTAGACTAAAGTTGGGATTTTTCAAGAGGTCGAAAATTGAAACAGGTGAATAGTTCGGAGATTAATGTTGACGTCAGGGAATGATATATGTAGTGACGCTAGCAAACGATGCAAGTGATTTATCTATTCCTGTAGTAAAAGTGTTTCAAATGTTCCCCACCACGTAATGCGAACAACGTGTTTTTAGCTAACATTTTAGAGCGTACTTGCAAAAGTAGGGTTTGTCGTGGATACGGAGTCAATAACTCAGGTGTGTTGTCTTTAATACAAGGCGACTGCGCTCTATTGAATTTTAGATTAGGGAAATTTCAGAAAAGTTTATTATTACAAAAACTGAATCTTGAAAAATCAATCAACCTAACTGAAACACAGGAGTAACGCGATTCGATAGCCTCCTCAATCCCGCCCAATCGTTGTTTGGCACGTAGGACGCGACACCCGTAGAGACGTGTTTCTCTGAATTCAAAAGTTATTAGAACTCATGTTCATTTCCAGCTGCCATTACTCAAAAATGTTAACCTACCTGAGCTTCTATCAAATGTAACCACTTTAAATAAAAACGTTCTGTATGGATGATGGGCCAGAGTAATAATAATAGTCGATGCGAATCCATGAAACGAAAAAAATAAGACACAAGAATTGTTAAGTGCCTGATTGTAATAATCGAAATAAATACTTGAGATCAGACCGCCCACTGGGATCACTAAAAATATAAAAGGGACCACTACCTGGGCGACGGTTCCCAGGAAGAAGGAGCGCTGATATTTTCGAGTTTTCGGAGAAATCATAGCTGCTGTGGAGATATAGAGATAGTATATACAACAGACAGAATAAAAAATAATTTGAAAAAGGAGAATAAGTACCATCGATCCAGTAGCTATCCATAGATAGTTATACCAAAATTTGTCAATTGTCCATACAAAAACTTCGGTGTAGAAGAACTCTTCAGTGGGACAAGGGATTGTCTGGAACAATCAGATGAGAATAGATTTAGTTCATTATCTTGAACGCCTACCTGCAGAAGAAAGAATTTCGCTGATTCTTGCTCAGGAATATTACAAAATGGTGGTATTAAATAACCAATAATTACCATGCAATTAAATAAAAAATATAAAAACCTAGATCTCTTTTTTGTTATTCGAAATCGATTACTTGGAATACAACTGCTCCGATTCTCGAATAATGCCACAAGTGAGGTACCCATGACTGAAATTGTTGTGCCATTAGATTAAATAATATTTAAGTTCATACTCACACATGCTTGAGGTCAATCCAATAAACACTTGGGCTGATGTGGGAACTCCGAACACCCGGAGGAGGCCAACGGGGAAGCCGGAAATTGTTGGGAAGAAAAAGTAAGGAGTGATGAGGGAGCAGACTAGAATGTCAATGTAGCAAGCCCTGTAATCATGAAGTTGTGAAGTATATGTGTATGATAAAAACGAATATTTATAAATTTATTTTTTCCTTTGAAAAAAATGCAACTCACCAACAATGTGCATTCAACAAAACAAACTTCACCGAGTCCATAGTCCTCGGCGTTTTCTTCAAAATACAATATGTCGTGAACACATAAAACGGTAAAAACACGACAAGCATTGAATGTGAAAATAGGGATAATCCTTGCCAGGAAGCCAGAAAACTCTTCTCATTCGATGAACATTTTGATTTCCACACGGTTTCATAATAGAGGTCGATGCTAGTTGCCATAACATTCGTTTCATTTTATCGTAGGTCGAAACCTGAGTGAAAAATTTTTTAATGAGATGCAGGCGACATTAATATTGAAACCAACAGGTGAAAAGTAAGAGAGATTTGATCTTTCAATGAAAAAAGTAATCAACTTGAAAGGAGTCAAGTAAAATTAGAAATTGTGAGGAGGGAATTGGATTTTCCCCACTTGGAGACAAAATCAATACTTGCTTGAAGACTGGAGAATAGAAATGATTGTGCATGCTGATATTAAATAGTTTTTGTAGATAGCTTGACCTTCGCAGGTTCACATCTCACTTTCATAAATTTCTTTTTTTAGACACTTTCCAACTAGCCGTTTTGCAACTGCGACATTTGGAAACTAAAAGTTTTCACAAAATTGTCATGAATGACCTGAACGTTTGTTGACTAGAAAATACTGAAGTGTTTCTCAAACGTCGTAGTTGCCTAACATTTTTCACAAGCGCTATCGAAATCTTCGTAAACAATTACTCCAGACTCTTACTATGTGAGTATCGCAAGTATCCTCTGTGTGCTGAAATAATACGACATGAAAATTTCAGAAACATTTATCATTTCAAAAACTGAATCTTGAAAAATCTACCAGCCCAATTGAAACGTAGGAACAACACGATTCGATAGCCTCCTCATTTCCGCTCGAAAGTTGTTTGTCACGTAGGATGCGCCACCCGTTGAGATGTGTTTCTCTAAATTCAAAAGTTATTAGAGTTCATGTTTATCGTCAGCTGTAATTATTGAAAAATGTTGACCTACCTGAGCTTCTATCGAATGTGACAATTTTAATCAGGAACCTTCTGTATGGATGATGAACCAGTGTAATAATAATAGTTGATGCAAATCCATGAAGTGACAGAAATAAAACACAAGAATTGTTGAGTGCCTGATTATAATAATCAAAATAAATGAATGAGATCCCACTGGCCACTGGGATCACTAAAAATATTAAAGGGACCACAGCCTGGGCGATTGTTCCCAAGAAGAAGGAGCGCTGATATTTTCGAGTTTTTGGAGAAATCATAGCTGCTGTGGAGATATAGAGGTAGTATAGACAACAAATTGAATAAAATAAAACTTGTAAAAGGATAATGAGTACCATGGACCCTGTAGTCATCCATAAGTAGTTATACCAAAATTTGTCAATGGTCCAAACGAAGACTTCGGTGTAGAAGAACTCTTCAGTGGGGCAAGGGATTGTCTGGAACGAACTATTAGGCTTAAATTTTTTTCACTGAAATGCCTACCTGCAAAAGAAATAATTTCGCAGATTCCTGCTCCGGAATATTACAAAAAGGCGGTATTAAATAACCGATAATTACCGTACAATTAAATAAATAATATAAAAACCTAGATCTCTTTTTTGTTATTCGAAAACGATTACTTGGAATGCAACTGCTCCGATTTTCGAATAATGCCACAAGTGAGGTACCCATAACTGGAATTTTTTGATTATTTGATTGAAACATAATTGAGTTCAACTCACACATGCATGAGACCAATCCAATAAACGTTTGAGTTGATGTGGGAACTCCGAGCACACGGAGGAGACCGACGGGAAAGCCAGAAATTGTTGGGAAGAAAAAATAAGGAGTGATGAGGGAGCAGATTAGAATGTCACAGTAACAGCACCTGTAAACTTTACGTTTTGTAGTATATTTGTGTGATTAAAACGAAGATTTAAGTTTTTTGTTATATGAACAAAATCCAACTCACCAACAATGTGCATTCAACAAAACAAACTTCACCGAGTCCATAGTCCTCGGCGTTTTCTTCAAAATACAATATGTCGTAAACGCATAAAAAGGTAAAAACACGACAAGCATTGAATGTGAAAATAGGGATAATCCTTGCCAGGAAGCCAGAAAACTCTTCTCATTCGACGAACATTTTGATTTCCATTCGGTTTCATAATAGAAGTCGGTACTAGTTGTCATAGCATTCGTTTCATTTTTTTGCTTAAATGGAAGCCTGAGTGAAAAAGATTTTTAATGAGATGCAGGCAACTTTAAGATTGAAATCAACAGATGAAAAGTAAGGGAGGTTTGATCTTTCAAAGAAAAAAGTAATCAAGTTTTGAAGTATTGGTTTGTCTCGGGCAGGTGCCCTTCAAATTCTGACAAATATATGGATTTTGCTCAAAATTAGTGACTTGCTAACTTTTCACAAGGTTGAGTAATTCCAAATTTTTGAAAGTCACCAAAACAGGTGACGCCTTGAAAAGCCTTTTTTCCAGTTGACAGAAACATAGGTTATTTTTGTTGTAATCACATTTTCTAACACGCCCACTATTTGTGTTTTTTGAGTCACTTTTTGAGGCGAAGGAGTTTTGTGGGTCATTAGGCATGAGCTGTGTGTGCATTCTTTCTTTAGTAACAATGTCTCCATCTAGAAAAAAACAAAAACAATTGATGATAAAAACTTTTGGTGATGTATGGTTTAACGGGGGAGTTTTGAGAATTGGCGAATGTTTTTTTTTCAACCGTTTTCCCTTTTTTTCTTCTTTTCTATCGTCCAAAACATGTACCCTCAATTATTTCGAACACAAATGTAGAAGCTTTTTGAAAAAGAGCTGATCAGTTTTACGCATGCAAGACAATAAGAAACTGCTGAAGAATCAATAATAAACACATGTTAATTCTCAGTGTTAGGTATTGGACCCGTCAATTCTCAAAAAAACCTGTTGAACCATAAAGTACTCAAAATTTCATCTTATTTCTATTTCCTAGCGATATAATAAGAGAATTTCAGAAAAGTTTACCATTACAATAACTAAATATTAACAAATCTATCAACCCAATTAGAACGTAGGAATAACACGATGCCTCCCCGTTCCCGCTCGAACATTGTTTGACACGTTGGAAGTCGCACCCGTTAAGATGTGTTTCTCTGAATTTAGTAGTTATTAGAGCTCACATTCATCGGTCAGCTGTAATCACTCAAAAATGTTGACCTACCTGAGCTTCTATAGAATGCGATCACTTTAATCAGAAATGTTCTGTATGGGTGATGAACCAGTGTAATAATAATAGTTGCTGCGAATCCATGAAGCGACAAAAATAAAACGCAATAATTGTTAAGGACCTGATTGTAGTAATCGAAATAAATACTTGAGATCCCAGTGGCCACTGGGATCACTAAAAATATAAAAGGGACCACTACTTGGGCGACGGTTCCCAGGAAGAAGGAGCGCTGATATTTTTGAGTTTTTGTAGAGATAATAACTGCGGTGGAGAAATAGAGATAGTATATACAACAGATAGCATAGAATAAACCTTGAGAAAGGATAATGAGTACTATCGATCCAGTGGCCATCCATATATAGTTATTCCAAAACTTGTCAATGGTCCATACAAAAACTTCGGCGTAGAAAAACTCTTCAGTGGGACAAGGAATTGTCTGGAAGAAACAATTAGGCTAAAAATTTCTCTTCACTAAACACCTACCTGCAAAATAAATAATTTCGCTGATTCCTGCTTGGGGATATAACAAAATGGTGGTATTATATACGCGATGATTACCGTACAATTAAATAAATAATATAAAAATCTAGATCTCTTTTTTGTTATTCGAAATCGATTACTTGGAATACAACTGCTCCGATTCTCGAATAATGCCACTACTGAGATACCCATAACTGGAATTTTCGATTATAAGAATAAAAATAATTGAGTTCAACTCACACAACAATGAGACGATTCCAATAAACGTTTGAGCTGATGTGGGAACTCCGAGCACACGGAGGAGACCGACGGGGAACCCACACATTGTCGGGAAGAAGAAGTATGGGGTGATGAGGGAACAGGCTAAAATGTCACAGTAGCAGGACCTGAGAAATGGGAGAACAGTGAACTGAGAACTTTAAGATCTTAAAAGTTTTTGTTAAATTCAACTCACCAACAATGTGCATTCAACAAAACAAACTTCACCGAGTCCATAGTCCTCGGCGTTTTCTTCAAAATACAATATGTCGTGAACGCATAAAAAGGTAAAAACACGACAAGCATTGAATGTGAAAATAGGGATAATCCTTGCCAGGAAGCCAGAAAACTCTTCTCATTCGACGAACATTTTGATTTCCACACGGTCTCATAATAGAGATCGATACTAGTTGTCATATCATTTGTTTCATTTTTTGATAGGCGGAAACGTGAGTGAAAGAAATTTGAAATTGAGATGAAGGCGAAATTAAAGTTACAGGTGAAAAGTAATAGCTATTTGTTCAAAGAAAAATGCAATCAAGTTTTTCAATAATTATCAGGTTCCGGCAGGTGCTCTTCAAGTTCTGACAAACTAATGGATTTTGCTTGAAATCAGAGCATTGTTAACTTCTCACACGGCTGACTAATTCCAAACTCTCATAACTGAATTGAAAACAGATTTGTTGAAAATCCGTTAATACGATGACTGAAAATATAGTTTGTTTTTGTTGTATTCACATTTTGGCGTACTATTCGAGATTTTTGAGTAATTTGGCGAAGGAATTTTGTGGGTCATTAGCCATAAGCTGCGTGTGCATTTTTTCTTTGCTAATAATGTTTGCGTTTAGAAAAATAACGATTTATTAGAACAAACATTCTTCTTAAAACTGAAAAAAACAAAATTTTCAGAAAAGTTTATCATTAAAAAAAGGCGACCTTAATATTAAAACCAACAGTAAACACTTTTAAACAAAAAAGTGATCAAGTTCTGCAGTAGTAATCAACCCTTCAAATTATGACAAATCTATGGATTTTGCTCGGAATTAAGCATACACAATGTTCACCAATTCCATCGTCAGGTCTTGTGCATTCCCTGCAAACACCGTCACGTCAGAATACGGACTTTTTAAAAGGCGGTGCATTCAAAAAAAGTCGAAAAAATCGACGAATAAATGATTATCCGACCATTTTTTTTCTAATTTCCTTTGAAATTATGTAATTTGTTGCTTTGGTTCACTATTTCAGCTGTTTTCGGTTTATTTTCGCTATTGTTACATCATCTGAACTAAAATTTCGTCTGAAAATCGGTTTGTTATTATTCTTTTCGTTAAATTCTGTTCGTTTTGTTTTTTGGCATAATCTTTTCGATTTTCTGATTTTATATGAAAAAAGTCAGCCTTACAATAAAGTATGGTAGAGAGCCGCCGTAAATTGAAATCAGCAACGTGCCCCACTCCGCGACCCCAGGCCTAATGGGGTTATTCAGGTCATGTAAAGATGTATTTTAATACATTTTTTTCTTATTCACGAGAGTCGAGAAACTAATTTTTACAAATCTCAGTTTACCGTTGGTCTAACAGCGTTTTTCCCTTTTTTTGCATTTTTCGACATGCGTATGTAGAAAAACTGTCAAAAAATTGGGGAGAAATGTAGAAAAATGGGAGAAAAATATGTATTAAAATATATTTTTCACCGGTCGTGAATAAGGAAAACATGTATTAAAATACATTTTTACATAACCTGAATAACCCCATAACTTTGAACTAGTGGTCAGCCCCCTGCGGATGGGTAATAAACACTAATGATAATGTTATTGCGTATCAACAGAGCGCTGTTTTAAAAACAGTGATGTTCAGTGAAGCGAAAATTAACCGAAAATAGCTGAAATATTGAACCAAAGCAACAAATTACATAATTTCAAAGAAAATTAGAAAAAAAGGTCGGATAATCATTTTTGCACCGCTTTTTTTTTCTTTTTAGGAACCTAGGTTTCTAATGAACTTTTGAAATGATAGTCAATTTCGCTGAAAGGCGGTGGGTCGGGACTTTCGGGACCTACTATAACCCGATGTTGAGTGACTATCATCGTGAATTGTTACGGTACCAGCCGAAGCGGCGACCCACCGCCTTCAGCTGAATTAACTATCCTAACCAAAATTTCTCAAAAACGTTTTTTCTAAGAATCAATTTTAAATGTGAATTCACTAAGATAGTCAATCCAACATCAGGTTACGGTACCAGCCGAAGCGGCGACCCACCACCTTCAGCCGAATTAACTATCTTAACCAAAATTTCTCAAAAACTTTTTTTCTCAGAATCAATTTTAAATGTGAATTCACTAAGATAGTCAGTCCAACATCAGGTTACGGTACCAGCCGAAGCGGCGACCCACCACCTTCAGCCGAATTAACTATCTTAACCAAAATTTCTCAAAAACGTTTTTTCTCAGAATCAATTTTAAATGTGAATTCACTAAGATAGTCAGTCCAACATCAGGTTACGGTACCAGCCGAAGCGGCGACCCACCACCTTCAGCTGAATTAACTATCCTAACCAAAATTTCTCAAAAACGTTTTTTCTAAGAATCAATTTTAAATGTTGTGAATTCACTAAGATAGTCAGTCCAACATCAGGTTACGGTACCAGCCGAAGCGGCGACCCACCACCTTCAGCCGAATTAACTATCCTAACCAAAATTTCTCAAAAACGTTTTTTCTAAGAATCAATTTTAAATGTTGTGAATTCACTAAGATAGTCAGTCCAACATCAGGTTACGGTACCAGCCGAAGCGGCGACCCACCACCTTCAGCTGAATTAACTATCTTAACCAAAATTTCTCAAAAACGTTTTTTCTCAGAATCAATTTTAAATGTGAATTCACTATAAGTAGACCCCATAAACCCAACTCACCGCTTTCCGCTTTCTTGAGAACCGCATCTCGTACTCGACGACTTCTCCTTTTCCCTCACGACGGTTGACGTTTTTTCGATCCGCTTCACTTGAGCACTGAAAAAGAAATTGACTACCGAATTTACTGTGATTTTAAAATACCGCTTTCCGCTTTCTTGAGAACCGCATCTTGCACTCGATCTTTCCTCATCCTTCATGACGGTCGGTTTCTTCTCGATCTGCTTCACTTCAACACTGAAATAGAAAACACTAATTTGTTAATTTAGTGAGCGAATAGAGAATATAAGTACGAGATAAATCACGGTTATGGGGATATCTCAAAGATGGTCAATAAAAAAGAGAAAATAGATGAGTCACCATCCAGTACGGGAAAATAGTGGACGACTGAGCCAAGAGAATAATGTGAGAAGACTGGGGACAGTGGGAGGAGTCTAGAATGAAAACCGCCATCTGCTGGTCTAATTGGATAGGACATAAAAAGAGATTTCCCATGGAGATAAGTGAACAGGTGGTTTGTGTTAACATTATTGAGAAAATAGGACAGTGTTTTTCTGACCTCATTTGGACTTGCGGCGTGAGCTATTTGTCATCCTCTGTTAGATTTCCCATAAAGATAAGTGACAGATGGCGGTCAGGTCGTGTGAAGAACAATGGGAACACAGGCTGACTTTTTCACATTATTGATTAATGACGCGCTCTCACCTGTCCCTATGAGTATTATTTGCGGAACGCTCGCAGATCACCTGACCGAGTCTAAACGGTAAAACGTTCGAAGTAAAAATGAGGGGGTCAGAAGAATAGAAAGAAAGTATAAAGTTTTTGATAATATTTGATACGAGTATCTGTAACTTTTCATAGTGTTCTATTGTGATGAAGGCTGATAACTGTTTTCTGATTGATTATGTGCTAGGGGTTCTATCTTGAGTTATCTTTTGATGAAGTCAAAAAGTGGTCATTAAATGGAATCAAAGACATATTTTCAATTTGCTTCAATAACTCCGTAAGAATATCAAATTTTCCACTAAACAGAAAATGTTCAAGTAAAAACACGCACCTTTTCGAAATTACTATTTTGCGATCGTAAGATGGTAATCAGCAGGTTCAGCAGGTAACATGTTCAGAGAAAAACGTAATCAAGGTTTTCGGTAGTAATCAGTTTCCAGCAGGTACTTCTCAAATTCTGACAATTTCTGACAAACGCAATGTTCACCGACTCCATCGTCAGGTCTTGTTGCTAAGAACAGGTCGAATTCAGTATGACATTTGAAAATTGAAGTGTTTCTAAAAAACTGTCCTATATGACCTGAACGTTTGGTGACTATAACATTCTAGAGTGTTCTCAGGTTGTTGATCGTCATATTTCACAAACGTCGTAGATGCAGAACATCTTTCCCAATTGCGCTTTATTGAAATCTCCATAAATATTGATATTTTCCCTGCGTCTAAAAAAACAAACGTTGTCCCAATATCATTGTCGCATTAATCTGACTTTAACTATGTAAGTATCGTAAGTTTCCTCTATGAGCTAAAATAATACATTTTGAAATTTTCAGAAAAGTTTATCATTACATAAACTAAATCTTGAAAAATCTATTAACCCCCCCAATCAAAACGTAGGAATAACACGATTTAGTGGCCTTCTTGATCCCATTCGACCGTTGTTGGACTCGTTGGACGCCCCTCCCGTTGAGACGTATTTCTCTGAATTTGAGAGTTATTAGAGCTCATATTCATCGTCAACCCAATTCTGGTCAATTTTGGATTTCAAATATCTTACAAAGTTTACAGAACTAAGTTTCTAAGACTGCAAATTGAGAAGTTTCTGAAATTTCGATGAATTCTAGGCATAAACATTTTCAATTTTTTTATATCTTTGTAAAAATTCATTTATAGATTCAAAATCTTCTAATTTTCCAATTATATCAGTTTCTTCATATACCACCAACTATTCAAAAATGTTGCTTACCTGAGTTTCTATAGAATGTGACCACTTCAATTAGAAACGTTCTGTATGGATGATGGACCAGTGTGATAATAATAGTTGATGCAAATCCATGAAACGAATAAAGTAAAACAATAGAATTGTTAAGTGCTTGATTGTTATAATCGAAATAAATACTTGAGATTAGACCGCCCACTGGGATCACTAAAAATATAAAAGGGACCACTACCTGGGCGACGGTGCCCAAGAAAAAAGAACGCTGATATTTTCGAGTTTTTGGAGAGATAATAACTGCGGTGGAGAAATAGAGATAGTATACACAACAAATAGAATAAAATATAAGTTGAGAAAGGATAATGAGTACTATCGATCCACTGGCCACCCATATATAATTACTCCAAAGTTTGTCGATGGTCCATACAAAAACTTCGGTGTAGAAGAACTCTTCAGTGGGACAAGGTATAGTCTGGAACAATCAAAGGAGAATATATTTTGTTAATTATCTCAAACGTCTACCTGCAAAAGAAACAATTTCGCTGATTCCTGCTCGGGGATATAACAAAATGGCGGTATTATATAACCGATAATTACCGTACAATTAAATAAATAATATAAAAATCTAGTTCTCTGTTTTGTTATTCGAAATCGATTACTTGGAATACAATTGCTTCGATTTTCGAGTAATGCCACTAGTGAGGTACCCATAACTGGAATTTTTCGATTTTTCGATTGAAAAATAATTCCTTTCTCACACAACAATGAGACGTATCCAATAAAAGTTTGAACTGATGTGGGAACTCCGAGCACGCGGAGGAGACCGACGGGGAAGCCGGAAATTGTTGGAAAGAAAAAGTAAGGAGTGATGAGGGAGCAGATTAGAATGTCACAGTAACAGGACCTGGAAGAAGGGAGAACAGTGAATTAGAACCTAGAGGAAGATCTCAAGAGCTTTTGTTAAGATAATGTTCGAGTTGACAACTTTTCGACTGCTATCGTAGGTTCTAAAATATAAGCATTTAAACATGAGAAGCAGAAACACAGTGAGAAAGGGTGCGAAGACAAGCGAGAGTGTCTGGCTTCTCTGCACTCTCTCCTCCTCTCGCTAGTTTAGTGATATACATTTTGAAGACTCATGCCTCAACAGCTGCAATGGTGATGGTAGAAACGTCATTAGCTACAAAGAAAAGACCTTGGTATGAACTACACAGACAATATATTTGAGTAAGTGAGATTGTTCTTGAAGTCGGAACATGTTGTCACATTACTGAACTTTTCAACATTTAAAATATTTTGCTTTTCAACACTTTGTGATAGAAAGAAAGAAACTGATAGTAATCAAGGTACTGTAGGTGTACAGTTTGGAAGGGAGGTGGAGCGTTTGAAAATAGTTTTTTAAAAAATTTTATAGCATTGTTTTCCTTTATCCAGCAGAATATTCTTTAAAGTCCTAACATTATCAACCTTATCAACTTCACAAGTTTACCCATTTGAAATATCCAACTCACCAACAATGTGCATTCAACAAAACAAACTTGACCGAGTCCATAGTTCTCGGCGTTTTTTTCAAAATACAATATTTCGTAAACGCATAAAAAGGTAAAAACACGACAAGCATTGAATGTGAAAATAGGGATAATCCTTGCCAGGAAGCCAGAAAACTCTTCTCATTCGACGAACATTTTGATTTCCATACGGTTTCATAATATAGGTCGACACTAGTTGCCATAGTATGTACTTAATTTTTGGAAAGAAACTCTGAGAATAAAAACCTGTTTGTTCAGAGAAAAACGTTTTTCAGTAATTATCAGGTTCCGGCAGGTGATTTTCAAATTCTGACAAATTCGATTTGTTTGAAAACAGAGCTTTGCTAACTTTTCACAAGATTGAAACTAATTACAATATTTATGAGTCATTTAGCATAAGCTGCGTGTGCATTATTTCTTTGCTTAGAATGTTTGCGTCTAGAAATGCGTCTGCATAGTTTTGACATGTATGATAGGTCATAGCACTTGCAATCTGAAATCAAGCTGATTTAAATCGTTTTTCCAGATGAATTCAGTAAGACTTTAGCTTTAAATAATTATCATGCTAATACTCAAAAGTCTGTAGATCCACATCGATTTTTTATTAATTCTATTTTCTTAGACACTTTGTAACTAGTCGTTTCGCAACTGTCACATTTGGAAACTGAAATGTTTCGAAAAAAATCCTGAATGACCTGAACGTTTGGTGACTATTAAATTCTCTAGTGATCTCAGGTTGCGGATCGCCATATTTTCGCAAACTTTGTAGTAGTAACAACGCAATCCAAACGTAGGAAAAACACGATTCGATAGCCTCATCACGAATTAATTCTAATTTGTGAATTCACGATGATAGTCATTTAACATCGGGTTATAGTAGGTCCCAAAGAACCCGACCCACCGCCTTTCAGCGAACTTGACTATCATAACAAAAGTTCATTAGAAAACTCTTCTCATTCGAAGAGTTTCATAATAGAGGTCAGTACTAGTTGTCATAGAACTTGTTTAAATTTTTGAGGAGAAGCTCTGTGAGAAGAGAAATCGTAAATTGAGATGAAGGCGATCGTAATTGAAATCAATAAGTTGAAATTGTAAATTTTGCTCAATTCAAGACATGAGCTTCGTACGCATTTTTTTGTAATGTTTAGGCCTAAAAAGAAATACTCGTCCAAATGACTGAAAACGCAATTTAAGGCTATGGGGAGTAAGATATAGATAAAAAACTTGTCAGACTTGAGTTGGCTGATTTTGAAAGAAAATGCCTTGCTCAAACCACCTGGCCATGTAACACATCAGCCAAACTGGTCATCTGTTTAGCCAGTTTTTGATATTACCGGAGAAGGAATTCCGCCCAACTCTGGTTGGTTTCCTGTATATTCTAAGCATTATACCATTTTTCATCAGGCTCCACACCCCTTGGCCTACCGAAAATACTGATTGAAATTGAAAACCTTTTGAAAAAATTTCAATTTTTTCATGTTCAAAACTGAATCTTGAAAAATTTATCAACCCAATTAAAACGTAGGAATAACACGCGGTCTTCCCATTCCAGGCCGCACATTGTTTGACATGTTGGATGCGCCACCCATTGAGCCTTGTTTCTCTGAATTCAACAGTGTTATTAGATCTCATATAACACTAATCTGGTCAACATTTAGAATGTCAGATATCTAACAAAGTTTTTAGAAACAATCTATTATTAAAGTATCAACAACTACCCAAAAATGTTGACTTACCAGAGCCTCTATTGAATGAGACCACTTTAATGAGAAATGTTCTGTATGGATGATGGACCAGTGTAATGATACTAGATGATGCGAATCCATGAAACGACAAAAATAAAGCAATAGAATTGTTAAGTGCCTGATTGTAATAATTGAAATAAAAAAATGAGATCACAGTAGCCAGCGGGATCACATAAAATATGAAAGGGACCACTACCTGAGCGACGGTGCCCAAGAAAAAAGAGCGCTGGTATTTTCGAGTTTTTGGAGAGATGATAACTGTGGTGGAGAAATAAAGATAGTATACACAACAAATAGCATAGAATATCATTTGAAAAAGGAGAATGAGTACTATAGATCCACTGGCCACCCATATATAGTTACTCCAAAATTTGTCAATTGTCCATACAAAAACATCGGTGTAGAAAAACTCTTCAGTGGGACAAGGTATAGTCTGGAACAATCAAAGGAGAATAGATTTTGTTAATTATCTCAAACGTCTACCTGCAAAAGAAACAATTTCGCTGATTCTTGCTCGGGGATATTACAAAATGTTGGTATTAAATAACCGATAATTAGCGTACAATTAAATAGATAATATAAAAATCTAGTTCTCTTTTTTGTTATTCGAAATCGATTACTTGGAATACAATTGCTTCGATTTTCGAATAATGCCACTAGTGAGGTAGCCATAACTGGAATTTTTTGATTATTAGATTAAAAAATAATGGGGTTGATACTTACACAACAATGAGACGCATCCAATAAACGTTTGAGCTGATGTGGGAACTCCGAGTACACGGAGGAGACCAACGGGGAAGCCGGAGACTGTAGGGAAGAGGAAATAAGGAGTGATAAGGGAGCAGATTAGAATGTCACAGTAACAGGACCTGTAAACTTTCAGTTGTGCAGGTGTTATCAAAATGTAGTTAGGTAAAAGTATGATAATCTGGATTACAAGGATGTGTGCCTATTCAATGCGTCACGCGGGTTGACAACTTGAGTTTGGGCACAAAAAATTTACCCAAACGTCAAACCAGAATTTCTCAAAACTGGGAGGGTCACTGCAAAAACTGAATAAAGATTCGGAATCAGGGAAACGTCAGCTTTCCGGTGATATATGTATTCCATACTCAGAAATATAAACCAACTTTATTTCATAGTGGTCATGTTGAGTTTTTGACTAATTTTATTCAACAAAGCATAAGTTCCCATTTACTCATTTCTACAACTCAATATTCTTCCTGTCAACATCAAACGCTCATGTCTTGTCACCTAACAGAATTATCAGAGAGTTGTCAACAACGTTTTCATGAAAATGGTGGTCTATATGTGTACTGTACACGCTTTAATTTTTTGGTTTAAGTTCTATAGTTCTGTGACGATTTTTTTTCAAAAAAAAAGTGATAGCAAGAAGGAAACTGATAATAAAGTGGTACTGTAAATGCACAGTTTGGAAGGAAGGCGTGGATTTTTATTTGGAATATTTTGTTGAAAATTATTGTAACCGTAAGATTTTTTTATTCACTTCACAAGTTTATCACATGAAAAATTCCAACTCACCAAAAATGGGCATTCAACAAAACAAACTTGACCGAGTCCATAGTCCTCGGCGTTTTCTTCAAAATACAATATGTCGTGAACGCATAAAAAGGTAAAAACACGAAAAGCATTGAATGTGAAAATAGGGATAATCCTTGCCAGGAAGCCAGAAAACTCTTCTCATTCGACGAACATTTCGATTTCCACACGGTTTCATAATAGAGGTCTGTGCTAGTTGTCATAGTATTTATTTGGCTTTTGGGGAAAAACTCTGAAAAGAAAAGCCTAAATTAAAATTAAGATTAACATGAACAGGTGAAACAGGAAAGTTGGATTATTAAAACGAAAAAAAAGATCAAGCTTTTCAGAATTGTCTGCGGCAAGGATTTTGCCCCACTATTCTTGATTTTTGAGTAATTTGGTGAATATAATTTTAGGCATGAGGTGCGTGTACAGTTATTCTTTGTTAATAATGTTCGCAAAAAAATTAATTAGAACAATAATTCATTGTTTTTTCTTTGTTTTTTTCGCGATATAAATTGAAAAAAAAAAAAGTTCAGAAAAGTTTATCATAACATAAACAAAATTTGGAAAATAAACTATCAACAAATTAAAATGTAGGAGTAACACGAGTGTGTAGCCTTCACATTCCATTCCGCACATTGTTTGACACGTTGAACACCCCACCCGTTGGGACAGGTTTATCTGAATTTAACTGTTATTAGACCACAAGCTCATCGTCAGCTGTAATTGCTCAAAAATGTTGAACTACCTGAGCTTCTATAGAATGTAACCACTTTAATCAGAAACGTTCTGTATGGATGATGGACCAGTGCAATAGTAATAGTTGATGCGAATCCATGAAGTGACACAATTAAAACACAAGAATTATTAAGTGCCTGATTGTAATAATCGAAATAAATAAATAACAACACACTTGCCACTGGGATCACAAAAAATATAAAAGGGACCACAGCCTGGGCGACGGTTCCCAGGAAGAAAGAGCGCTGATATTTTCTAGTTTTTGGAGAGATAATAACTGCGGTGGAGAAATAGAGATAGTATATACAACAGATAGTATAGAATATAACTTGAGAAAAGAGAATGAGTATTATCGATCCAGTGGCAATCCATAGATATGTATGATAGAAACAAAAAATTAAGATTTCTTTTTTGGCATTAAAAACTTCCAACTCACCAACAGTGTGCATTTAACAAAACAAACTTCACCGAGTCCATAGTCCTCGGCGTTTTCTTCAAAATACAATATGTCGTGAACGCATAAAAAGGTAAAAACAGGACAAGCATTGAATGTGAAAATAGGGATAATCCTTGCCAGGAAGCCAGAAAACTCTTCTCATTCGACGAACATTTCGATTTCCATACGGTTTCATAATAGAGGTCTGTGCTAGTTGTCATAGTATTTATTTGGTTTTTGGGGAAAAACTCTGAAAAGAAAAGCCTAAATTGAGATTAAGGCAAAATTAAGATTGAAATCAACAGGTGAAAAGGAAGGTTCCATTATTCTAACAAAAAAGTAATTGTATTTTTTTGCTATTAATTTTTGCGTCTAGAAAAAGCAATGCTTGTGCAAATAACTGAAAATGCAATTTGGGTCTATCAGTGGTCTATAAGGAGTTGTTGACAACTTCCTGGTTCCCCGATCAGGGCTCTGTCCCACCCCAAACTGTAATGTAATTTGTATCACAAAATTATTCTGATTTAGTTTATACTACTTACGCATTTTACTTTCTGTTAATTAACTCCTTTCTTTCCTGTCTTTTTAGCCCTTATTTCAGGCGGATTTAAGTTGCCGCCAATATCGTCGGGTCTCGCCACGCCGCTGCACCTGCCGAATAATCGATCAACCAAATTAAAACGTAGGAATAACACGATTCGGTAGCCTCCCCACTCCCGCTAGAACGTTGTTTGCCATATAGGATGCGCCACCCGTTGAGACATGTTTCTCTGAATTATAGAGTTATTTGAGCTCATGTTCATCATCATCTGTAATTACTTTAAAATGTTGACCTACCTGAGTTTGAAGTTAAAACTTTAATCAGAAATGTTCTGTATGGGTGATGGACCAGTGTAATAATAATAGTTGATGCAAATCCATGAAACGACTCGAGTAGAACACAAGAATTGTTGAGTGCCTGATTGTAGTAATCGAAATAAATAAATAACAACACACTGATCACTGGGATTATTAAAAATATTAAAGGGACCACTACCTGGGCGATGGTTGCCAAAAAGAAAGAGCGTTGATATTTTCGAGTTTTTGGAGAGATCATAACTGCGGTGGAGATGTAGAGATAGTATATACAACAAATCGAATAGAATAGAATTTGAGAAGAGATAATGAGTATCATGGATGCAGTGGTCATCCATGTATAGTTATACCAAAACTTGTCAATAGTCCATACAAAAACTTCGGTGTAGAAGAACTCTTCAGTGGGACAAGGGATTGTCTGGAACAATCAGATGAGAATATATTTTGTTCATTATTTCAAACGCCTACCTGCAAAAGAAACAATTTCGCTGATTCTTGCTCCGGAATATTACAAAATGGTGGTATTAAATAACCGAAAATAACCGTACAATTGAATAAATAATATATACATCTGGTTCTCTTTTTTGTTATTCGAAATCGATTACTTGGAATAGAACTGCTCCGATTCTCGAATAATGGCACAAGTGAAGTGCCCATAACTGGAGTTTTTTGGTTACTTGATTAGAAAATATTTAAATTCAACTCACACAAGCATGAGACAATTCCAATAAACACTTGAGCTGATGTGGGAACTCCGAGCACACGGAGGAATCCGACGGGGAATCCGGAGACTGTTGGAAAGAAAAAGTATGGGGTGATGAGGGAACAAACTAGAACGTCACAGTAGCAGGACCTGAAAGATGAGAGAACAGTGAACTGAGAACATTGAGGAAGATTTGAAGAACAACTTTTGACAACTCTGCTATCGCTGGTTCTAATATAGAAGCACATCAAACATGCGAAGCAGACACTGAGTGAGAAACTACATATGCATTAAAATTATGGTCTATATGTGTACTATACACGCATTTAGTTTCTGGTATGAGCTCTATAGTTCTGTGACGTTTTTTTCCAAAAGAGAAGTGATAGCAAGAAGGAAACTGATAATAAACAAGGCACTGTAAGTGCAGAGTTTGGAAGAAAGGCGTGGATTTTTCTTTGGAATATTTTGTTGAAAACTATAGTAATCGTTACATTTTCTTACTAACTTCATCAGTTTGTCCATTTGAAAATCCAACTCACCAACAGTGTGCATTCAACAAAACAAACTTCACCGGGTCCATAGTCCTCGGCGTTTTCTTCAAAATACAATATGTCGTGAACGCATAAAAAGGTAAAAACAGGACAAGCATTGAATGTGAAAATAGGGATAATCCTTGCCAGGAAGCCAGAAAACTCTTCTCATTCGACGAACATTTCGATTTCCACACGGTTTCATAATAGACGTCGGTACTAGTTGTCATATCATTCGTTTTAATTTTTGAGGAGAAAATCTGTGAAAAGAAAACACCTTAATTAAGATGAAGGTGAAATTAAGATTGAAACGAACAGGTGAAAAATGAAGGTTCGATTATTAAAATAAAAAAGTATTTTTCAGTAGTGATTTGTCTCCGGCAGGTGCCCTTCAGCTTCTGACTAATTTATGGATTTTGGCCACAATCCTTGATTTTCGAGTCATTTGACGAAGGTAATTTTAGGCATGAGCTGCGTGTACATTTTTCTTTGCAAATAATGTTTGCGTTTAGAAAAATAACGATTTATTAGAACAAATATTAATAGCTTTAAAAATTGAAAAAATAAAAATTTCAGAAAAAGTTATCATTAAAGAAACTAAATTCAGAAAAAATCAATCAACATAATTAAAACTAAGGAATAACACGATTGGATAGTCTCCTCAATTCCACTCGCACATTGTTTACCACGTAGGGCGCACCGTCCGATGAGACGTGTGTCTCTAAATTCAACAAATATTAGAGCTCATATTCATCGTTGGCTGTAATGACACAATTCTGGTCAAGATTCAGAGATTCGAGAGACTGAGAAGATTCTGAAACTTCGATGAAACATAGGTATAAACATTTACAAATTAAAAAACCATTGATCTCGTATCCTTTATGACTTTGTTAGAATTCCTTTATAGATTCAGAATTCTCTTAATTTTCCAATCATATCAGTTTTTCATATACCATTAACTACCCAAAAATGTTGATTTACCTGAGCTTCTATAGACCGTGACCAATTTAATCAGAAACGTTCTATATGGATGATGGACCAGTGTAATAATAATAGTTGATGCAAATCCATGAAACGACACAGATAAAACAACAGAATTGTTAGGCTCCTGGTTGTAGTAACTGAAATAAATACTTGAGATCACAGTGGCCACTGGAATAAATAAGAATATTAAAGGGACCACTGCCTGGGCGACGGTTCCCAGGAAAAAAGAGCGCTGATATTTTCGAGTTTTCGGAGAGATAATGACTGCGGAGGAAATATATAGATAATATATACAACAGACAGAATAGAATATAATTTGAGAAAAGAGAATAAGTATTATCGATCCAGTGGTAATCCATAGATAGTTATACCAAAACTTGTCAATTGTCCATACAAAAACTTCGGTGTAGAAGAACTCTTCAGTGGGACAAGGTATATTCTGAAACAATCAAAGGAGAACAGATTTTGTTTATTATATCAATTGCTTACCTGCAAAAGAAACAGTTTCGCTGATTCTTGCTCAGGAATATTACAAAATGGTGGTATTAAATAACCGATAATTACTGCACAATTGAATAAATAATATAAAAATCTAGTTTTCTGTTTTGTTATTCGAAATCGATTAGTTGGAAGACAGCTGTTCCGATTTTCAAATAATGCCACTAGTGAGGTACCCATAACTGGAATTTTCGGTCATTCAATTGAAAAATATTTAAGTTCAACTCACACAATAATGAGACAAATCCAATAAACACTTGAACCGATGTTGGAATTCCGAGCACACGGATGAGACCGACGGGGAACCCGGAAATAGTTGGGAAGAAGAAATAAGGAGTGATGAGGGAACATATTAAAACGTCACAGTAGCAGGACCTGCAAACTTTAGTTGTGAAGTATATTCATGTAATAAAAAAGAAATATGTAAAAACCTGTAACCGTTGAAAACTCCGGGTGTTATCAAAATGTAGTCAGATAAAAGAGAGCGATGATCTGGATTTTACTGCAATGGAATCTGGTGTTATACTATATTTTTTCAAAGTCTGTGCCTATGCAACAACGCACATGTCCTGTCACCTAACAGAGTTATCAGATGGTTGTCACCTATGCATCGAACAATAATGGTCTTGTACTGTACACGCAGTTGCCTTTTGGTATGAGTTCTATAGTTCTGTGACGTTGTTTTCCAAAAAAGCCGTGCAACCGGGTCGGGCTTTAGGCGGGCCTTGAGATAACTCGATTCAACGTGGCAATTCAGATTTGATCAACCTGTCAAATTGTAGTCATCGGTGCGCTCTTCAATTTAACAGGTTGGTCGAATCATAATTGTAATTGTGAAACGGGTTATCTTAAGGCCCGCCTAAAGCCCAGATCTACCCCGGTTACAACTATGAAAGAAACTGATCAGAAACGTGGTACTGTAAGTGCACAGTTTTTGGAAGGGTGGTGCAGCTTTTGAAAATAGTATTTTTTAACAGTTTTATAGCATTTTTTTTCCTTTAGCCTAGCCGAATAATCTTGACACAGCATCAAGTTCAGGAAGTCCACAGTAAGTCCTAACACAATATCAGCCTTACTAACTTCATAAGTTTGTTCATTTCAAAAATGCAACTCACCAACAATGTGCATTCAACAAAACAAACTTCACCGAGTCCATAGTCCTCGGCGTTTTCTTCAAAATACAATATGCCGTGAACGCATAAAAAGGTAAAAACACGACAAGCATCGAATGTGAAAATAGGGATAATCCTTGCCAGGAAGCCAGAAAACTCTTCTCATTCGACGAACATTTCGATTTCCACACGGTTTCATAATAGAGGTCGGTACTAGTTGTCATATCATTTCTTTTTTTGGTAGGTGGAAACCTGAGTGCAAGAAGTTTGAAATCAGATGCAGGCGAAATTCAGATCGAAACCAACAGGTGAAAAGTAAAAAATGTGCGGAAGAAAAGACGGAAGTGAAATTATATTTGACACTAAAACTGACGGCATTAGGACAAAGTTAATTAGTTTTATTGAAGGATAATTGCACTTCGAGCATAAAGAATTCCAAAATTTCACTCATCTGGTACCAGTGAACCTGAAACAGTCTCCACTTTCCACTTCCTTACTTCCGTCATTACTTACGCACAGCTCGGCTCTCTTAGTTTTCATCTGTTGATTTCGATCTGAATTTCGCCAGCATTCAAATTTCTTTCACTTACGTTTCCGCCTACCAAAAAAAGAAATGATATGACAACTAGTACCGACGTCTATTATGAAACCGTATGGAAATCGAAATGTTCGTCGAATGAGAAGAGTTTTCTCGCTTCCTGGCAAGGATTATCCCTATTTTCACATTCAATGCTTGTCGTGTTTTTACCTTTTTATGCGTTTACGATATAGTTTTTATATTATTTATTAATTTGTACAGCAATTATCGGTTATTTAATACCACCATTTTGTAATATTCCGGAGCAGGAATCAGCGAAGTTGTTTGTTCTGCAGGTAAACGTTTTATATAAATATATGCAAAGCCTGATTCTTAATTCCAGACAATCCCTTGCCCCACTGAAGAGTCCTTCTATACCGAAGTTTTTGTATGGACCCTCGACAAATTTTGGCATAATTATCTATGGATAGCTACTGCATCGATGATACTCATTATTTTTTTCTCAAATTATATTTTATTTCATTTGTTGTCTATACTACCCAGGGTTGGGAAATTCCGGGCCGGGCCGGGCCGGGCTGACAGAAATTTTTTGCCGGCCCGGCCCGGTCGGCCCGGTCGGCCCGGATTCATAAAATGTGCACAATTTTTTCACAATTTTTTTCGAAATTTTCATTAAAAAATAATAAAAATGCTCCAAAATTCTCGTACACTTCAGTTTTTTATCGATATTCCAAAACATAGTCGAAAATTCGACCTTTTTGCAAAAAAAAACTCAAAATTTTTTCAAAAAATTTCAAATTTCTACAGGAGCCGGGCCGACCGGGCCGACCGGGCCGGGCCGGGCCGGGCCGGGCCGGGCAGGCAGGCGGGCCGGGCCGGGCCGGGCCGAGGAAAATTTTTCAGTCGGCCCGGCCCGGCCCGGCCCGGAATTTCCCAACCCTGATACTACCTCTATATCTCCACAGCAGCTATGATTTCTCCAAAAACTCGAAAATATCAGCGATCCTTCTTCCTGGGAACCATCGCCCAGGCAGTGGTCCCTTTGATATTGTTACTGATCCCAGCGATCAGTTTGACTTATTTATCAGGCTCTAATAAATTCTTCTGTTTTATTGCTGTCACTTCATGGATTTGCATCATCCAGTATCATTACACTGATCCATCACCCATACAGAACATTTCTCATTAAAGTGGTCACATTCAATAGGAACCCTGGTAATCAACATTTTTGAGTAGTATGAAGAAACTGATATGATTGGAAAATTAGAAGGATTTTGAATCTATAAATGAATTCTTACAAAGATATAAAAGATTTATTTCAGAATCTTCTCAGTTTCCCAGTAATAGAAACTCAGTTCGGTAAGCTTTGTAAGATATTTGAAATCCAAAATCTTGACCTGTATTGGGTTGACAATGAATATGATCTCTAATAACAGTGTTTAATTCAGAGAAACACATCTATGGGGCGTCCAACGCTATCAAATCGTGTCATTCCTACGTTTTAATTGAGTTGGTAGATTTTTTTTATGAATTTAGTTTCTTTTAGATGATAAACTTTTCTGATATTTTTATTTTTTCAATTTATAAAACTATGAATATTTGTTCTAATAAATTGTTATTTTTCTAGACGCAAACATTATTAGGAAAGAAAATTGCACACGCGGCTCATGGCTAAAAACCCCTTCGCCAAATGACTTAAAAATCACCATTAGTGATCCATAAATTTTTCGGAAGCTGACACCTGCCGGAAATAAAATTGAAATACTTGAATACTTCTTTGTTAGAATAATCGAACATTCATTTTTCACCTGTTCATTTCATCTTAATTTTTTCTTCATCTCTATTTCAAATTACTTTTACTCAGATTTCCACCTATCAAAAAATGAAACGAATGCTATGACAACTAGCACCGACCTCTATTATGAAACAGTGTGGAAATCAAAATGTTCGTCGAATGAGAAGAGTTTTCTGGCTTCCTGGCAAGGATTATCCCTATTTTCACATTCAATGCTTGTCGTGTTTTTACCTTTTTATGCGTTCACGACATATTGTATTTTGAAGAAAACGCCGAGGACTATGGACTCGGTGAAGTTTGTTTTGTTGAATGCACATTGTTGGTGAGTTGCATTTTTTTTCACATGAGTAAGTTGAAAGTTTGTAAGAAGATCTTACGGCTACAACAATTTTCAACGAAATATTTCAAAGAAAAATCCACGCCTCTTTTGAACGGTGCACTTACAGTACCACTTCATTATCAATTTCCTTCTTGCTGTCACGTCTTTTTTGGAAACAAAAAAGTCACAGAACTACAGAACTCATACCAGAAAGCAACTATGTGTACAGTACAAGACCATTATTGTTCGATGCATAGGTGACAACTATCTGATAACTCTGTTAAGACATGTGCGTTGTTAAATATAGCCTATAGGCACAGACTTTGAAATCATAGTATAAAACCAGATTCCTTTGCAGTAAAATCCAGATCATCACTCTTTTATCTGACTACATTTTGATAACACCCGGAGTTTTCTACGGTTACAGATTTTCACAGGCTTCTTTTTTATCACATGAATATACTTCACAACTAAAGTTTACAGGTCCTGCTACTGTGACATTCTAATCTGTTCCCTTATCACTCCATACTTTTTCTTCCCAACAATTTCCGGATTCCCCGTTGGTCTTCTTCGTGTGATCGGAGTTCCCACATCAGTTCAAGTGTTTATTGGATTTGTCTCATGCTTGTGTGAGTTAAATTTAAATATTTTCTAATCAAACAACCCAAAAATTCCAGTTATGGGTACCTCACTAGTGGCTTTATTTGAGAATCGGAGCAGTTGCATTCCAAGTAATAGATTTCGAATAACAAAAAGAAGATCTAGATTTTTATATTATCTATTTAATTGTACGGTAATTATCGCTTATTTAATACCACCATTTTGTAATGTTCCGGAGCAGGAATCAGCAAAATTGTTTCTTCTGAAGGTAGGAGTTTAAGATAATGAACAAGATCTTTTCTCATCTGATTGTTCCAGACTATACCTTGCCCCACTGAAGAGTTCTTCTACACCGAAGTTTTTGTATGGACCATTGACAAATTTTGGTACAACTATCTATGGATTGCCACTGGATCGATAATACTCATTCTCTTTTCTCAAGTTATATTCTATTCTGTCTGTTGTATATATTATCTTTATATCTCCACCGCAGTCATTATCTCTCCAAAAACTCGAAAATATCAGCGCTCCTTCTTCTTGGGAACCGTCGCCCAGGTAGTGGTCCCTTTTATATTTTTCGTGATGCCACTGGCAAGTGGGATCTCATTTATTTATTTCGATTATTACAATCCGGCACTTAACAATTCTTGTGTTTTATTTTTTTCGCTTCATGGATTCGCATCAACTATTACTATTGCACTGGTCCATAATCCATACAGAACGTTTCTAATTAAAGTGGTCACATTCGATAGAAGCTCAGGTAGGTCAACATTTTTAAGTAGTTTATGTTAGAGGAGGATATGTTTGGAAAACTGAAATTAAGAAAATTCTGAAAGTCATAAAAGAACCGAGATCAATGGTTTTTGAATTTGGAAATGTTTATACCTAGGTTTGATCGAAGTGTCAGAGTCTTCTCAGTTTTTCAGTCTCCTAGAAGCTTGCTTCTGAATTTTGACCAGAGCTGTGTAATTACAGCTGACGATGAATATGAGCTCTAATATTTGTTGAATTTAGAGACAGACGTCTCATCGGACGGTGCGCCCTACGTGGTAAACAACGTTCGAGTGGGAATGAGAAGGCTATCGAATCGTGTTAATCCTTTGTTTCATTTGGGTTGATTCTGTTTTTATGATAAACTTTTCTGAAATTTTCATACTGTATTATTTCAGCACACGGAGGAAATTTGCGGTACTAGCAAAGTAAAAGTCTGGGTTAATGCGACAATGGTATTAGGACAACACTATTTTTTAAACTGCGCTCTATTGAAACGTGATGGGTATGCGAAAATATAATCACCTGTCTTAAATTTCAGTGTCTAGGCGAGTTAGGATCAAAAAAGTGATGAATTTTAAAGGATTTCAGCGTACCCCCCCTCCATGGTAAAAAAAAGATTTTAAGAAAGACTCTGAGGATAAATACATTTATTTATAGTAAAATAATTTCAGTGTCATATACAATTTGTTTCATTTCATTTCCTGAGTAGGTTATTAATTTGATTACGGTAGGTACTTGCAAGCAGCGAACAATGCAAAAATGACAAGTGCGATAATGATAACATATCCGATGAATTGCCGGGAGTCCTGTCGGATCGAGTTGTCCGGACGAGCGGCGGGCCATACGAATACTGAAAATGACATATTTTATTTCAGTATACCCAGGAAAGCTCACCTTGTTCAGCCGGAAGATTTCTGAGCTGTGCATTTGGAGATGCTCCACAATGCTCGCACACCTTCATCTGTCTGATAGATTCCTGTCGGACTCTTCTGAATTCCTTCTTCATTTGGGAATTGGCGGGATCCATGTACGGTGGTGGCATCACAATAGCGGTGGATGGGCTCTCAGACATGATGATTTTCTGAAAACAAGAAAATATTTAGTAATAAGTCGAAACACGGAGCAGCTGAAACTGTTATTATGACAAAAGTGCTTGACGAATTGGAAATTAAACAAAAATTGATAAGAGCGGGTGGCCAAAGACTGATAATTTCTGTATACTCTCTATACTCCGACCATCGTTTAAATACATGCTTTTGGTCACTCACTTTCAGGGAAGGGGGGGGGGCGGAGCTGACGGGAGGGGAAAACGTGTGATTAGTGAATACCTGGAACGAGTTGAACTCAGGAGAGAGATAAGAGAAAGGCGGGGGATGTTTTATGGTTTCTTGTGTAGCTATGGTATTGCAATAGGCAATGATGGGTACTGTAGTATGCATAGGTTTCAGAGTGGAGCTTTGACCAGTGACCATTTCGAAAATAACGAAATTTGGACACCTTTTGGATGAACAAACATTATATGTACAAAAAAAGCGATTAATGTTGTTGTTTACCTGAAAAGTTTGTTTTCAGCATATTTCAAATTAGGCAGAAATAATTACGCAATTTAGACTATTCCTAATTGGGTAATTGCACTTTTTGGTATTCCTTGACTTACTAGGGAAGGATCTTAGGTCGAGTTGGAGTTACAGCTCAAGATGTATATCAATAGAACCGAAATTTCGCGCTGATTTCAAATCTGTATTCTGTTTTTGCAAAACAATCTTGTGAAAAAAGTTATTTTGGTTTTTGTTGTTAGAAGAGCAGCTCTTTAAAAAAATGTTGGGTAAGCTGCTGTCTCATGTTTAGAATGATGCAAAACGTGTAAAATATGACATTTCATGGAAAGAAACATAATTTCGAAAAGTTAAACAAGAAATTTCAACATTTTGAATTTGTGACCAGCAATAAATTTTGGAGTTCGGGAAAAGCCGTGATGTACAGTATCCCTGCAATATGACCATAATGTTTCGTTGTGCTATTTCAAAGTATTAAAAGAAAGTATTAAGCCTACACTTTTGTAGTTGAATTCTTGGATAGATCTTGTAGTTTTTGAGATATGACAACCATGAAGAACTTGATTGCTCAAAATAGTCCATTTTGAGAGCCCCAATGGAGCAAATCACATTCAAATGTAATTTTTCCAAAAATTCATGTCCTAATCTCCATTTTTATAGTTGACAACTTTTTCATAGCTCCTCACGTTTTTGAGATAAACGCTTTCAAACTTAGTCCACTGAAAACGAGAGAGTGAGTGCGAGAGAGCCCAGAGAAACGAGAATGTCTGTATGTCTGCGTCTCTCTTCGACCAGTGTAAGTTTCAAAGCGGTGTATCTCAAAAGTGTGGACAGTTAACAAAAAGTTGTCAACTAACAAAATGTGTGAAATTTTATGGAGATTATTTTTGTAGTTGACAGCTTTTTGATAGCTTCACACCCTTTTGAGATATGCGCCTTCAATCTTGAAACGATCCGTGACGCAAATTTGTCTCAACCAAAAATAAAATGCATTTATTATTCATTGTTTTGTTTCTTTCAAATTGTAAAATTATAAGCAAAAAATGCCGTGACGGGGGGATCAGATACACCTCAGAAAACAGAATATAACTTATACTCGGTGTAGTAGTAAGGGGAATTTAAAAGTGAAAAATGCGATGTGGAAGTCAATAGAAGAGAGATTGCACAATTTAAGGCAAATACTTGCACGCGGCGAACAGCAAGAAGATGACGATTGCAATGACGATGACGTATCCGATGAATTGGCGAGAGTCCTGATGGATGTGGTTGACCGGGCGGACTGCTGGCCAGACGAGCACTGGAAAAATTTGAAAATTTGATAAAAATCGGAAAATTTGAGTCTGGTGGCTTTGGATTCAGGAGAATTTTAGGTGTAGGCTACAGGAAATGTAGAGTCTGAGCATTTGACTTAGTCTTAAGCAGAACCGTACGTTCAGGTACCTTTCAGGCTTAAAGGTTCGCAGTTTTAGGCTTAGACCACAGTGAAACCTGACATTCAGGCTTAAAAGATTTCTTAGGTTTAGGCTTAAACAATTTTCAGCAATAAGAAAAACTGTAGGCTTAGGCTTCATTGAAACCTGAGATTCAGCCCTCATAGGTTTCTTAGGCTTAGACTAGACACGGTTTAGTATCAATAAGACTTTTAGCCTAGACTTGAACAATTTTCAGCAAAAAGGAAAAAAAAACTTTAGGTTTAGGCTTTAGCAAAACCTGAAATTCTGACTTAAGCGTCTTCTGGTGATCTTGAGGCTAAAAATCATAAACTCCTCAGACTAAAACTAAAGGGACCCTAAGGCTTAGGCTCAAACAATTTTCAGCCACAAGAAAAATTTTGGGCTTAGACTAAGCTACCTTTCAGGTCTGCGCTAAATTCCGCAGAAAAAAGGTCAAAGGATCCTCGGCTCAGCTCCTGTGCCGATCTGTGCGGCATCTTAGGCTTAGGTGATAAGGGGAAAATGGAAAAAGCGAAAAGGGAATCTTATGCTTGAGCAGTATCTCAAGTTTAAAGATTCTTAGACTTGGGCTCCGGCGATTCTCAGGAAAATCTCACCTTGCTCGTGTGGCAAGTTAGCTGCCTGCGCCTGTGGTGGAGCTCCACAATGCTCGCACGGCTTCATGTGAGACACGGATTCCTTGCGAATTCTCGACATCTTCTTCTTCGCCTGAGAGTTGGCTGGATCCATGTATGGTGGCGGCGTGACTATTGGCACATTCTCGATGTCGATCGAATGGTGGTCTGGCATGTTTGGCTGGAATTGGAAATTGAACAGATGGAGAGTACATATGTTTTATAGGATCAGTGATTGGCACCGGAAACGAAAAAATATGGAAAAGAGCGAAGAGAATTCTAAGAATAGAAAGTTTTGAGGGGAATGTCTACGTAATTAGTCGCCGAGTAGGTCAAAATCAGAAATCAAGAAAATTGTTCTTATCAGGTAATTGTTTACTTTAATTTCGAATAAATAAGGAAGGGAGACATATGACTTGATAACGGAGTGACTGGAAATTTAGAAATTTAGGTATATGTACATACATAAAAAAGAAAAATGAGGGAAATGGTAGATTCAAACGGCCAGAGGGGGGGGGGGGGGGCCTTGTGACCCGTTGCGCATGGAAAATGCGAAGCGACACGTACAACGAGATGGAGAGAGAAAGTAACCTGTCAACCAGATTCTGTCTGTATGGGGACAAACATACTACTCTTTGCTTCTTTTCGTCTCTCGCTCTCTGTTGAAAATTGTTATTTAGAAGTGAGTAGAGGGGGGAACAACACAAAAATGATGATGTGGTGGCTGGTACTGTTGAGTTTAATTGAAATGGATAGGAGAGAGAATGAGAGGGAAATGAGATTTTTTGGGAATAGGAGAGTTGAGTTGTACTTTTTTGAAAACGATGAAAATTTGGGGATCGGAGTGCTAAGAAGATACAGGAGTTACAGTTCCAGTGAGGATTCTGAATCCAGAAATGCGAAATTTTTAACAAAACGTAGACGATTTGAAAACTGAAGTCATGGGGATTCTGAATCTAGCGTTTCTGACAGTGCAGTGACCACTTAAAGTAACCAAATACAGTGACAATATACAGTGACAACATATAGTGACAACATACAGTAACAAATCCCAATTTTAACTGAGTACTGGATTTTTGACTGAAAGTTGCCCATCTCGGTTCATTTTGATGATAGATCATATTTGTTTTAAATTGATTCAGAATCCTCTAGACATCAGCTATTCAATCATATAGGTCACATTGAAATGTTTCAACTTTGGTAACGAGAGGAAGCTCTAGTGGCGGAATTACCAAACTGTAGAACTCCCGAGACGGCCAGTGTTTATAACTTTTATCTCAAAATCTCATTTGCAGCTTCTAATATGGAAATACCGTAAAAACTGTAATAGAAGCACCCCTTTATTTGAGGCGCCCCTCTAATAGAGGCGCACCTTAAAAAGCGGTTTGAAAAATAATGGCGCACCCTCTAATAGAGGCGCCCCCTTAATACGTTTCGAATATTTTTTCTGGTTTTCAGTCATTCTTTTTCAAAGTTCGTGAAAAAACACAACTGAAACCCAACTTTTTCGTTCAAAGTAATGCAAATTTGGGGATTTTCGTGTAATTTTGTCCGAGCAAGTGTTAGTTTGGTTGAAAATTGTTCATTTAAAAGTTGAAAAAATAATCGAACGAACAGATTGAAAAATAGAGGCACACCCTCTATTAGAAGCGCCCCTGTAATAGAGGCGCACCCGCGAACGGGGGTTGAAAAATAGAGGCTCATGCGCTTTTATTACAGTTTTTACGGTAAGGAACTTTCCGACACAAATTTAACTAATTATAGCTACGTGAGCAATTTGCCCAAACTTGAAAAACTTACGGCAACTTGCTCAATCTGAGGGCGAAATTTACTTACTCTCTGTGAGTTTGGAATACTCTGTGAGAACGGATCATTGACATATAAAAAACAATCGGTACTTTGACAGTAGCTATTACTTTACCAGTAGCTCAGGAATGAGTCGTATCAACCAATTAATAAAAATTGAATGTTAGGAGAACGCAATTTTCAAAATCCTTCTACCTATAGGAGCAGATTTGTCAAAATTAGGATCAGACCGCTTCGGACCGTCAGCACGATATAGCCCACGACAAATCTGCGTAGAAGTATTCAAAATTGGAAATTAAAAATCTGTTTTTTCTGTTTAAAAATGTAGGTCACATATTCTGTTAGTAAAACTAACATCTGTGAATAGCCGCTAGATACGCAACATATTCGAAAACAGACAGGAAAGGTCAAATTTTGAAGATTGTCTTGTTGTTGTAGGCAGCTGTTCGTCCTTGAACTATGATTCAGAACCAAATGATATCAATGTACATTCGAAATTCTTTAGGGGACTCTAGGATGCAAGACTGTCAGGTGCCCTGGAGCCATGACATAGGTCTTACAATCGCGCTCTACCGAAACCGAAAAAAATTGTGTGCGAAATTGAGAGACTCAGAGAAAAAGAGACATTTTTCAAGGGAATTTCGGTGGAGCCCAGTTGTAAGAACTGTGCCGAGCTAGTATAAAGGGGAACAGGAGCCATGAGGTGAAATGGAAGTCTGAGGTGTTATCGGACCTTGGCGGTTAATTATATCTGCAAAATACGCCAGAACTGCAATCAATCTCCCAGCAAAGTCACAAGTCACCTTTTGATTTCTGACCCTCCAGAAATCTTATTTTCCTCATAATTTTCCCCCAACACCACACAAAACATAGAATCAAAATATCTCTTCTCTCATCGACTCGGGTCATGATAGATCAACGGACAGCTGACCTGGAATTGAGCCACTGGAGGACACAAGCAACTGGTCACGATTTATGGGGTCTCTCTTAAGTTAACTGGCAGGGAAGGTCATGGAGTCAGTATGGGACATGACCTATATCTTTGGAAAGCTGAGAAAACGCTGATTCCAAATATATATTCAGTTTTTGTCCTCGAGATCTGGTATTCGAGAAAAATGAGGTCAAAGTTTGTAAGTCGAAGAAGGAATTGCATGGTATCTTCTAGATCTTTAAAGGGAGATGACGTTTTAAGGTCAAAAGTCTGTAGGAAGGACGGAACCGGTTAGACAACAAATGATTTTTTTTTATCTTTCTCTGTTTATTTCAAAATTTTTTGAACTTTTGGGTACATTTGCACTGTGGGGGGAGGGGGGTGCAAGTGAGTTTTGATCAGATGGGGAGGGTTTGACCGGTCGGGTATCTAATTAGTGAAAAAGGGAACGGATGAAATTTGGAACAGAAGAAAACAAACGACTAGGTCAGGCGACAGTGATAGGATTTACATCTAGCAATCGCGCTCCACTGGGTCTTGATAGAGCAAATAGTTACAGTACCCCTTCTTTTATTTTTTCGCTATCAGTTGTTGAAACTGAAATTGCTCTTTTCTCGGAGCACGTCAAGGAGTCATAGAATTATAGCTCAAATTTTGAAAGCAATACTGGTTCTGCAAGATTAGAAAAAAAGAGAGGACGCAGAGAAGTCAGACACTCTAGCTTCTCTGCGCTCTCTCACTCTCTCCTCTCCTCGCACATAAGAAGCCTGGCTTTGAACGTTCATAACTCAAAAGCTAAAAGATTTATCAAAAAGTTGTCAACTATAAAAATAAAGTATATAACATTTTACGCTTTTTGTTAGTTCAAAACTTTTTTATAGCTCTTACACCCTTTGTGATATGAGTGTCTGAATTCAGTACTAGCTGATTTCGGGTTACTCAGATTTGAATGCTTATATCACAAAAACTAGAAGCACTATAAAAAAGTTTATAACTACAAAATTAAAGCTCCAGACTTTTTCTATTAAAAAATGCATATTTCTGATAAAAATTGACAAAATAGGGATTCCAAACGCCGACTCTCCTTGATTCCTTCATATCTCAAAACCGTGAAGAGCTACCAAAAAGTTGCCAACTGCAAAAATAAAGGTCTAGATGTGATCTACACAACCAATGTAATTTTGAACAGACGGGACAGATTTCAAGCATTTTACAAGGCTAGTCATTTTTCCTTTAAAAATTGCAATAATCGGACACCACACCTTAAAATGTTTTGAAGGGCGGTTTCATTTTCAAAACAACAAAACCTATTAACAATTTTCAAAAGATAACATTATCTCCATCTGCAAATGGAAACAACAACAGTGTCGTCGCAATACGCAACAACCAACCTCTTCATGTGATCCATTTCTCTCTTCTTCTACTGACCAATTCATTCTCTCTCGAGTCTCTCCAAATCACACACTATCTCATCCATCTCTTTTGTTTTCGCGACCAGTTGAGGACAAGAAAAAGAGAGAGAGAAAATGACATTGAATCTTGTGACGGCGGGGAGGGAGTAAACACCTTCAAATTTATGTGTGCACTATCCTCCAATATTTATTTACTTTTCCACTGACTTTTCCACTGAAATTGAGACGACTGAAAGAGAAAAGTGGACTAGGTCATGTGTAGTGATTTATTTTTGATTTTGCAGCAAACACAATATTTTGATTCAACAGATATCAAACACAGAATGAGAAAAATAGGCACAAATTCAAGATATTTTGATTCAACACACATCAAACAATTAATAAAAGAAAAACTAATTAGGCGGAGACATTGCAATGTAATGATTACATATGTTTATGTAGAAATTGACGGATTAGACGGTTAAATTTCAATTTCGGTACTGTCATTGGGGGACTGCAACTTGGGGGAAGGTTGAAGGGACACGAGTCGATTGGAGAGGCGCCGAGGAAGATGCGGGTTTCTTCTGGAATTATTTTAATTGAATTTCAGATCTTTAACAGGATTTTTCTAGAAAGTATTTCAAGTTCAGTACATATGTACAGTACCGTGCAAAAAGATACGAACTTTGGCCGTTTTCACAAGGGAACCTCAAGAGGTCGCAAGTTTGGAATCGTTCCAAATTGCCACCAGGTATTAAGGACAACTTGAATAGGCATATCCCAAATTTTTGATTTGTGCTCGTCAGTTCCCGCTGAGAAATATCGTCTCAAAGCTGCTCGGAAGCCATTCTAAGGCCTTTTACAGTGCTTAACCACAGTATCCAGGGATCGGTAGCAATTTGGTACGATTCCAAAACTTGCGACCCCTTGACGTTCTCTTGTCAGTTGAAATCGTCCAACTTTGAGAGTGTGTCATGGAAATTCTGATTGTCACACTCATTAGGTTTTTAATGAATCATGCAGATTAATAGTAAAGCTTCATTTTTGTAGTTGACAACTTTTTTGTACTGGCACTTCCTAGCAAGTTACAGAACCAAACGTTAGGCTGTTTTCAGTGAAAAATGGCCAACTTTGGCAGTGTATTTCGGTGTTACCTGATTGTCCAGTAAACTTAAATTTGTACGAAAAGAACAGAACAAAAATAGTACATCAATTTTGTAGTTGACCATTTTTTTGTAGAAACACTCCCTTGCAAGTTATAGGTTGTCAAAGTGAAGATCTCCAAAATTTCGCTAATTTGCATAAAAGTGAGTCGATTTCAGTGAGTAATGGGTTTCTTTAACTGTAACTTTCTTTGTAGTGTCCATACAAAAAAAATGGTCAACTACAAAATTGATGTGCTATTTTTGCTCTGACCAACCCATACAAAATTGAGTTTATCGTGCAAGCAGGTGACACCGAAATACACTGTCACAGTTGGATCATTTTCAGCTGAAAACAGCGAAAATTGATACCTTTTTGTCCGGTACTGTACTTCTTCCTCAAATCGTCCCATTTCAGTGCAAAATAGAGTGATTTTTGAACTGAATTGCTCTGTTTAGCCCGTACAAAATTGAGTTTATCGGACAAGCAGGTGGCACCGAAATACACGAATTATGGAACGTGTCTTTCTATCGTGAGAAAGCTCAGAAATTGGTGATTCCAAATATATATTCAGATTTTATCCTCGAGGCCTGGTATTCGAGAAAAATGAGGTCAAAGTTTGGACTGTTTCACACGTCAGTAAGGTAATGACTAGTCAGCGGTCCAAACTTTGGCCTCGTTTTTTTCGAATACCAGGTCTCGAGGGTAAAAACTGAATATATATTTGGAATCACCGATTTTTCAGCTTTCCAACAGTATAGGTCTCGTCCTATAACTTCACGATAACTCGGGGATTTTCGCAAGTCATGTGTATTCTGGAGCTCAAGCTCAAGTCATTCTCGGCTAGAATGAGCCCACAAGCTAAATCTCAAAAGTCATTTCATTTTTCTAGAACATTGTCCTCATTTTTCTCAAATACCTGGCGTCGAGGGCAAAAACTGAATATATATTTGGATTCAGCGGTTTTTCAGCTTTCCATTTATATAGGTCATGTCCCATAAATTCAAACTGACGCTATGACCTTCCCTAGTTAGTAAGATTGTCCCCCAAAAAATTTCAGGCTTCAAAACTCACCAAACTCCGGATGCACTCCTTCTTCTTTCAACGATTCTATATGCTTTTTCAGTTTCTCATTGAATCTTCGCTCCTTCACAATTTCCACGTGAATAAATATGGCAACTGTAGCTATCATTGAGATCACTATTCTAAAAAAACTGAGATTGAAACATTTCAGAAAAATGAAAAAGGGCTCACAACAAAATAATGATATAAGTGAAGTCGATGCAACACCCGTCGATACAACAAAACTTGCCGATTCCGCACTGCAAATTTTATTTTTAGAAAATAAATTTTTGAAAATTTCAATAAAGCGCACTCACATTATCAACAAAAACCCGTCCGGTACTGCAATTAGTTGCCTGAAAAGTCGAGAACATCGTAGTAAAATGTGAGTATGAAGATATGAAGAAGATTATGGCGTTTGCGTGTTGAAAAAGGGGGGGGGTACTGATAGAGAGGAGAGAGAATATCGGATTAGATGTGCGTTTTGCATGTTTGATGGTGGCAGAAAGAGGGATGAGAAGAAGCTGAGAGAGCAACCAGACAAAATATGAAAATATATGTTGAAATACATATTTTGAAGATGGCATATATGGAGGGGAAAGGTTTTTGGTATGTTGTTGCGTTAAATAAAGTTTAAGAGACAGAGAGAGAGAGCTATGATTATTCACGGCATGCCACTGCGTGAGGTCTACACTTTCATGAAAACTATTTTAACAAGCAATATTCGCCGACTATAGTTTCTATAGAAAAGGTCATGGAGTCAGTGTGGAGATATGGGACGTGACCAAGTCTGTCAGAAGTCGCGGCCGGCCGTGAAGGGCCGCAGCCGGCCGCGGTTTTCTAGAGTTTCAAGGGAAAAGATGGCTTGATATACTTTTGACTTTTTCGTACCAATTTGGCAACCAGGGTTCGACCCCCACTAGTGCCAAAACGTTTTTGGGTCGACCGCGACTATTTGAAAGTTTTCAAGAAAAAGCCGGGACCGGGCGTGCGACAGCCTTGGACGTGACCTATATCATTGGAAAGCTGAGCAAACGCTGATTCCAAATATATATTCAGTTTTTGTCCTCGAGGCTTGGTATCCGAGAAAAATAAGGTCAAAGTTGGGACACGCGAAATATTTTTGCAATTGTTTTCTGCTTTTTTTTAAAGTCTTTGTAACTTTCTGAAAACATCTCCAAATTTTGGAATTTTTGAACATCCAGACATTAGGACACACCGACAGACAGATAAACCCAAAATTTGTGTTCTTGTGCAGCTTTAGGATCAAAGGTATGTTTTTTTGAACGAAAATTATAGCATTTTAAAAAATTTGATGTTTTTTTTAAAAATTTAAATAACTCTCTGAAAACTTAATCAAATTTTAAGTTATTAATATAATCTTGAAGGTCTTTACTTGGTTTTTCATATAGACAACGTTTTGAGGTATATGCTTAGAGCCTTACGTCTAAAAAGGCAATAATTCTCTACTTTCCCAGACTTTGACCTCGTTTTTTTTGAATACCAGATCTCCTGGGTATAAACTAATTATATATTCGGAATCAGCGTTTTCTCAGCTTTCCAATGATATAGGTCACATTTCATAACTCCAGACTGACGTCATGACTTTTTAGACAAGACCATAACTATAAACATTTCAGGCTTGTCGGCTCAGGATGAACTCCCACAAAAAATTTTCAAGTATTTTCCACATCTAGTCCTTCAAAATGACCACTCCATGTTCACAAATGTTCTATGACTAACTACCACGCTTTCATGCATGTATGAAAATGATGATTTTGATGAATTCCTTAGAAAGCTAACTTAAAAAATATGTAGCATAACATGAGTCAACCAAGATTATCAAGACCAAGAAGACAACTTTTTGGAAGTTTAGACTAGATGACAGTTTCTGGCACTTTAGCTTGTCAAATCAGTTTGTGATACTTTACTATTAATATGAATACGGTACCTGCAAACAAACTTGGAGCAGAATCTAATAAGAGATCAACTTCAACGGTGTCAAAACTTATTTGATTCAACAGGAAAGCTCGGCACTCTTGTTTCTCAGCTTATCTAAATATATTTATATGCGTTGTGTAAAGAAAATCAATATCTTCATTTTTGTAGTTGACAACTTTTTGATAGCTCAGCTAGGTTTCGAGATACGCGTCTGTGAAGACAAGCGACTGAATGTAGAGCGGAGAGAAGCTAGAGTGTCTGGTTTCTCTGCGTCTCCCGCTCCTCCACTCCTTTCAAAAAGTTTACCTATTCCAACTCTTCCATCCTTGGTCAATGCTCTCAAACAAACTAATTCCTTCCCGTTTCACAGTTCAAACCTCCCTCAATGATTCACTTTTCTCTCTAAACACCTTCCGGCGACGGATACATTCTCCCTTCCGGAACCTTCCGGTGAATGCTTCTCTCTCTCCACATGGAGCCTTCTGAGATATTCAGAAGCATGTGACGACGAAGGTTTCGAACACCTACGCTGCTCTATTAGACATTCATAAAACTCATCACTGTATACATATATGGAAATGTCAAATATGTATATATTTTGATCCGGAAATGAAACTACGTAGATCACAACAGTTTCTAGAATAACTCCATATGGTTACCTCCAGGTAGTGGTCACTTGGTGAGAGGAACGCAAGGGAGAGACGCAGAGAAGTCAGACTGTCTCGCTTCTCTGCGTCTCTTCTCTTACCCCCATATTAGGTACCTATCTTCAGAGGCGCATATCTCAAAAGTATGAGAAGTTAGCAAAAAATTGTCAACTACAAAAGTATAGCCCGAGAGTTGATCTACACAGTTGAACATGTTTGAAGACAATGGGGCATTAGGTGAAAGAGTTACAGGCTCCCAAAGTTGATCAGTTTTTCCATCTTTCTCACTCTTGCTTTCAGCTCCCAATCTTTAATCGCCTGTATCTCAAAAGCTAGTAAAGCTATCAAAAATTTGTCAACTACAAAAATGAAGGTCTAAACTTTTTATACTTGAAAAGTTAAAAATAAAATTTGTGCGGCATCATACAACTGTGTGCAAAACATTCAAAGTTTTACAAGTTGCATTTTTGTGTGATTCCCGTTGAACCAGGAAAATAATTCAAAATAATGTTGTTATTTGTGCAATTCAAAGCTTGTCATATCAATAAAAACATAGGAAGTGAGCTCACCTTGAGAGACGCAGAGAAGTCAGACTGTCTCGCTTCTCTGCGCTCTCTCCCTCTCCATCACTCTCTCGCTTTCAGCCCAAATCTTTAAACGCGTGTATCTCAAAAACTAGAAGAGCTATCAAAAAATTGCCAAAAACAAAAATATAGATCGAGACTTTTTCTACTCGAAAATACAAAAATTAAGTTTGTGCGACATCATACTACTCCATGGCAATCATTCAAAAACTTAAAATTTTGAAAGCTTCATGACTAACCCACCAAAATAACCAATGACAAATTGTGTTTTCCCGTAATTCTTAATAAAGGAAGGAATACCTAAGAAGCTTCCGGTAACCTGATAGTTCCCCGAATCTGGTTTTTTACACGTACGCTTTATGTCATCACTTTCAAGCCAAAGATCCCCGAAATCCTCCAATTTGTGTTATTTTATTCTCTTTTGGGTTTTCACAAGAGAGGACGTCAATTCAAAACACAATGAATCCCTTTTCATATGAGTCAGGGGGAGAAATGAGAAATGGGTTAAAGTACGTGATCAAACATCATGAAGCACACTTTCAGATTTCAGATTATTACCAAATAGCCACTTTCTTTTACACCCTCCCCTCAATGTTTCCTTGGTGGCAGCGTGGCTCAGTGGTGTGCACTTTTGGCTTTCAGTCAACACACACGTGGTTCGGTTTTGCCCCTCGACCCAAAACTTTTTTTCTTTTTTTGCATTCTATTTTTTCAACAAATAAGCTTTATTTCAGCTAAGATAGGGTGCACTCATATGAAAAAAGTGAATGATCAGATCAGGTGTTATAGAGAATAAGAGTGAGAAACTTCCGGACCTCCAGAGAATAAATGAGAAATCGAGTATATATATAAGTTCGGTGTAGTTGCCAATTCAGTATTTTTTGTATGCAGGATAGACAGGACAGCATTTGGGGAGAAGTTCACAACAATTCGGGATATGTCGAGCCAGCTGAACGACGTTGCATGGGTCTGCCGAAATACTCGGAGAGATAACGGAGATACGCATCACTGAAATTGAAAAAAATATATATGAAATTTGAAAATTTGGGTGTGGAAAGTGCGCTCTACTGGACAAAAACAAACAAAAAATTTAAGAAACTCACTCTCCCATGGAACCAGCGGCTCCCTTTCCCAGTTCATGGAATCGCGACATCTGCATGCGGTCTCTAGAAATAATTTTTTTAAATTTTTTCAAAAAAAAATTTTCAATAAAATGTTGAATTCCAAAACTCACTCTAACTCCATCCGACTGTACGCTTGACACGCGACGAACAGGACAAGAAACACGAGAAGAGCACGACAGATTGCTACGGACATCCTGAAGAAAAAATTTTAATTTTCGAAAAAATTTTAAACGAAAATTCAGAAGAAGAAACTGAGCCTGAGACAACTGAGAGCCTGAGAAAACAGCGGGAGGAGAGCAAAAGGGGCGGAGCCTAGTCAAGAAAGTGGGCGGAGCCTCGGCGGTGCAGACATACGAGAGAGCAAGTGCTCATTTAATTGGGTTTTTGGATAGACTACAGTAGGATATGATGCACTTTTTCTGGAGAAGGTTGTCTCATGATTCGAAATTCGAAATTTGACATTTCGGCTGGATGATGTAGGCATATACATAGAAAATGGAAAATTTTGGGTTGTGTTTTGCAAAATTTTTGCTTCGAAATGTTTCGAGGGGTTTGATCGGTTTGTGGGTGGAAGGTTGGGAAAAATCAAATTGACTGAGTAGCGACTGACAAGGATGTTGGGATACGTAGTGAGGAAAACAGGGAAAACTCAGATTTTCAAAATCTTCAGGGAGACAATGCTGGTGCACTTTTGACGCGTTTTAAACAACATCGATTGCATAACAGTGCGTAAAATGATTAACTTTGAGAGATTGTTACGGTATTCTTTCCCAGGTACCGTACAGGTTTTGATTTTAGGAAAATTTTGTAGATTAAGTCTAGAGCTTTATTTTTGTAGTTGAAAACTTTTGAACGCTGTTTACATTTTCAAGATAAACGGCGTTGAAAATTGATTTTTATCGATGTTTATATCAAAAATGAGTCAACTTTGAAAGTGCCGCATGGTCTCCTGTTTTGACGTGCTACTAAAATTCTATATTGACCGTGTAGATCAAAGCTAGATCTTTATTTTTGTAGTTGACAACCTTTTGATAGCTTTTCTAGTTTTTGAGATATGCGTCTTTGAAGATAGCCGGCTGAAATAGCTGGAGAGAGAGAAGCAGAGAAAGCAGACGCGCTAACTGTCTGCTCCCTCTACCTCATACTCTCAACTGCCAATCTTCCAAGCCGCATATTTCGAGAACGTGAGGAACTATCAAAAAGTTGCCAACTACAAAAATGAAGATCTAGATGCGATCTACACATCTATATAAAAATCAAACGGTTAAACTCAAAGCTCGATGTGATACAAGGTGTCAAAGTTGTCCGATTTTTGTCAAAAAATTGGAGTTTTCGACGGTTTCGTTAAAAACATTTTCAAGAAATAGGTTCAAGAAAATTTTCACAAAAAATCGAATGTTCAGGCAAATATTGATCAGCTCATACTTTTCCATTCTAAAAGTTCCAATAAGTCCCATCAGAGCGCTCCATGACTACATTTTCATAAGAAATGGAATTTTCCGAATTTTCCGAAATCCGATTTTCAAAAATCTTTATGACGTTACACATTCCACTCTCTAATTATACGGTTGCTATACGAAATTCTGAAATTTTGAAAAAATACGAAAATTTCCAATTTGCAGCAAAGTTCGCTCAGAATCCTCATCACTTTTGTTTGTTCTACTCCTTCTATTCTTATTTTTTCTTATTTTAAAATCTCTTCAAAAAACTTTTTTTCTTCCAGAATACCTAACGAACATTAGTATTATTATCTCTGGAAACTGGAAACCTAAAAGACTGAAAAAGAGGAGAGAAAATAGAATTCGAAATGAGCTCTTCCGGTTTTTATACCACAGAAACCTAATTGGATGTGTGCAGAGCGATGAGGGATCATGTGAGACTCGTCTTCTTGAAGTGGCTATAAAATTGGCTCTAAGATTGTCTTTTTGTGCACTAAAATTGTGTTTGAAAAGAGGATTTAAGAAAACGAAAATTGGAGTAATGGACTTGGCTGAAAATCTACTAAAATAGGTCAGAAATCTCCTCGAAATGCAAATTTTCTGGGAGCATTTGCATAAATATATTTCATTTCCTGGAACTCAGAGACTTCCTTATTTTATTTTTGAGAGCTTAAATTTTCATTTTAATGCTCGAAAATAGAGAAAATTGAAAATTTTAGTTTTTTATTAAAGGAAAACAAAAAAGAAAGCACATGGTAAGGTTCCCACAGGTTTTATGCACAATGGTGGGAGGGGGGTACTTGAATTGAAAGTTTCAAGTGAAGTGCTTAAACTTTGGAAGACCATGTGTTTGTGTTTTTGTGGGCGGGGGCTGTTTTGAAAAAAAAATTAATAAAATTCAAGTCTAGATCTTCATTTTTGTAGTTGACAACTTTTTGATAGCTATTCTAGATTTAGAGATATAGACGCTTAAAGATAGGATGCTTGAAACAAGAGAGAAAGAAGGCGCAGAGAAGACAGAAACTCTAGTATCTCTGCGTCTCTCTCCCCGTCTTCAACAGCGCATATCTCAAGAACGTGAAGAGCTATCAAAAAGTTGTCAACTGCAAAAATAGAGGACTAGGTCTGATCTCTATTTTTGTAGTTGACAACTTTTTGATATCTCTTTTAGATTTCGAGATACAGAACCTCAAAGTTGAGAAAAGTGAGGAGAGACGCAGAGAAACGAGAGCGGCTGATTCCTCTTCTCAGTTTCAGGAAGGTAACTTCAACGCCGTGTATCTCAAGAACGTGAAGAGCTATCAAAAAACTTTCAACTGCAAAAATGAAGATTGCGATATAATCTACAAAATGCATGTAAATTTAAGTAAACTTGATTTAATATAAAACAGTTATAATCTCTCAAAATTGGCGATTTTTTGACAAAAAAATGCAAAGAATTCTCCAAAAAATATTTGTATAACTATTTTGTCATTCTTTATTTCTTCAACTCATCTTTAATCACCCACTTTACCAGTTTTGTCGATATGCGCATTGGGAAGATGGAGAGAGCGCAGAGAAGCGAGAGTGTCTGCTTGTCTGCGCTCTCTCCCCCCCCCTTACTCTCTCGCTCCCGCTTCCTTGTAGGTACCTCCTCTTTCAAGCTTTGTATCTCAAAAGCGTGAAAAGATATGAAAAAATTGTCAACTACAAAAATATAGCTTTAGACTAGTCCTATACGCTCATATAAATTTCATAACTGCAAAACAGATTCTGATTTCTGTGCGATCATTCAAAGTTGGTGTAGGTTTCCCTCTCAAAACCTAGAAAAGCTATTGGAAAACTGCCAACAACAAAAATGGAGAATTAGTTTTTATCTGTAAAAATAGTATCAAATTTTGGCAATAGCTTAAGAATTCATAGCGTCAGGGACTAGTTGATTCTTGAAAATGAAAAATTGTTCAACTTTCAAAAATTCAGTTTCAATAAACTTAAAATTATAAGGGCAAACGAGATGAACAAATATTTAGTAACTTGTCTAGCAAGCTCCGTATCCGTTTTGTTATCCATATGAGTCGCTACTCAGCGAAAAAAGTTTTGACATTTGAAAGTTTAAACGAAACCGTTAAATACCGGTTATAGAATTGACAATGCTGCTAATCTAAAAATAACTCAAGCTGACTATACTGATAAAAAAACCCTATTTTCATGCTTCCCTTTATCCCCATCCCCCCTTTCATACCTCCCATTGAATTGGTGGTACAATAGGTTTGGAGAATGACGACATCTTTCTGCCATAACGAATTCATCATTTCACTAATAAATTCCACACACAATTCTTCCAGAATTCCCTTATTCTTTTTGATGTATTAGTTTTCCTTAAAACATACACTCTCGTCATCACCTCCTTCCTGTTGTTTTTCCTGTCACATATCTACATCCAATTATAGCTTCAAGACACTACTGCCACTACCAAATTATTACATGTCTTATGACTCATATATATGCGGCTGTAAAGTTCATTGTATGAGAAAGAACTTGTGTCATCTTGGGGTTCGGGGACCAAATACTTCCAAATCGCTGAAAAACCGCTGAAAAACCGCTGAAAAATCCCTAAAAAACCGCTGAAAAATCACTAAAAAACCGCTGTAAAATCGCTGAAAATCGCTGAAAAACCGCTGAAAAATCCCTAAAAAACCGCTAAGAAATCGCTAAAAAACCACTGAAAAATCGCTGAAAAATCAAAAAGTACGAATTTTTTATTCAAAAAAAAAAGAACACAAAAAGAACCAGTGATTAGAAAACCCGGGAAAAAATGGAAAAAATTGGGGGAATTTTTGAAAAAACGGGGCCAAATTGTACAAATAAAAAACTGAGATATGCAAATGCGCTCTACCGAACTTCTGAGCTTGTTTCAATGGAGCGCACTTGCATTTTTACACACAGCTGTATTAACTGAGTAGCGACTGAGTTAGTCGATACGCAGCCAAAAAAGAACGGGATGCAAGTGCGCTCCATCGAAGTTTGATAGAATTTCGATGTTTGGAAAAAAGTGAAAAAGCACTCTTTTTTTTTGTTTGTTAGAGCGCACTTGCTCTGGAAAACATTCTAGAATGCAAGTGCGCTCCATTGAAGTTTTTGAAGCGGAAATTCAAAATTCTCACAAAAAATGAGAATGCGCTTTTTTCGATGGAGCGCACTTGCATTATTACACAAATTGAATTTTCACCTATGACAAGCGTGTATCACAACTGCGCTACACCGAAATGCCCTTTTTCTCTGTGTCTCTCAATTTCGCACACAACTTTCTTTGGTTTCGGTAGAGCGCGGTTGTAAGAAGTGTGCCGTGCTAATAAAATTAGTTCCCATACATATGACGAATATCGGAAGTGATGTTCTTGTTGAAAATCAAGAAGGCAATGAAGACGGGCGTCAGGTAGAATAAAAGTGACGGGCGGAGGATTGACTGCGGACATGATGCACCCTTTGGCATGGGGATCTCGGAGAGGGTGTCTGGAAATGGAAATGTGATATTTTGGAGTTTGAGTTTTAGTTGGAGGGTACACATGGATTGGGTTTCATGCGGTGATTAGGAATGCAAGGGAGTGCATGTGCATGTGATTTTTTGCTGCGGATATCATATTCAGGTTTTTTTCTTTTTGGTTTACACAACTATATGGAATAGTTTGTAGTCAGAAATGCAGGGCAATATACGGATTTGAGGATTTGAAGATGCAAAAAAAACTTCATGATTTTGAGTCAACTTCGAAAGTGTCTGGTGAGCTCCCGGTTGGACGTACTACCAAAATTCTATATTGACAGTGTAGATCAAATCAAGGTAGTCGTTTTTGTAGTTGAAAACTTTTTGATAGCTTTTCTAGGTTTCGAGATATTGGAGCTCAAAGACAGGAAGCTTGAAGCGAGAGAGGAGGAGAGACGCAGAGAAATCAGATACGCTAACTTCTCTGCGCCTCTCTCGGATACAGTTCCCTGTGTTTAAAGACACGTAGCTCGAAAGCGTGAAAAGCTATGGAAATATTTTCAACTACAAAAATGGAGATCTAGGTTTGGGCTATCTGAAAAACTAAAATTTGAAACATTTTTCTTTTAAAAATGACTGGGTTTTTATAATCAAAAAATCTTCAAAAAAAAACCTTGAGAATAGTTTTTAAACTTTGAGAATAGTTTTTTTCGGTAAAATTGAGACTATTTTTTTAAAAATTATTATTATTACAACCTGGCATTTTAAGGTACTAGTCGACGAGACCCTTTCCAAATTGGCAGAGCGAAAAATAAAGTGCCGGCCAAAAATATATCATATTATAGTTGCAAATGTCCAACTTTGAGAGTGTTTCATGGTAATACTGATTGTCCCATAAAATAGATTTTTAATGAATTATACAGATCAAAAATAGAGCTCCATTTTTGTAGTTGACAACTTTTTTGTACCGACACTCCCTAGCAAGTTACATATCGACAAAGTTTTTCTCCCTCAGTGCAAAATAGTGCGAATTTTGAGGTGCCCCCTTAAAACCACCATAACTCTCTATGGAGTGCCCGTGCAAAAAAGTTGTCAACTACAAAAATGATGTGCTATTTTTGCTCTGTCCAACACATACGACAAAAAATTGGTCGGATAATCAGATGACACCGAAATAGACTGTCAAAGTTGGTCATTTTCAACTGAAAACATCCTAACCTTTTGAGCGGTACTCTACTGGTCGATGCACCATGTCAGGAATACAATATCTTAATGACCCTTTTCAGATCGATAGAGCAAAAAATTAATGTTACCTCATTCCATAGTCTAGCCACCATCATTTTTCCCTTCTTATCTTATCAAATCGTGTTTTTTTCCCTTTTCACAAAATTGACCAATCTTTAAACACAAAACATGTTTAAATAAAACTTCCCATTTTTCTCTAAAGGTGAACAACAGTAGTTGGTAAACACACACACACAACCTCTAGTATTTATTTTTCGACCTCTTTGCAAAATGATTCACAAAAAAAGACACTCACCAGAAGTCACTGATAAAACACACTCCGAAATTATGATCACACTGATCAGAAAAATGGATTGTAGTCGTCGATTCAGTGACATAATCTGGAATGAAAACTGGAATAGAAATTTAGATCAAAAAGTTAGTAAATAAAAACAAAAAACGAGAGTCGTATGGTAGGAAAGAGAGAGAGTGTGGAATCACATGTCAAAAAAACAAAGTCTCACCTGAGTGAGAGAGTGAGAGACGCAGAGAACACAAATCACGGTATGATGATGGTAGTGATTATAAGAGGGAAGGAGAATCAGGTTGAGAAAGAAAATGGAAAAAGAAAAAAAAGTGGTGACCCTGGGGGGGGGGGGACAAAAGACGTTAATTGAAGACAGGTTTGGTGGAGGTCGCTTGCGGCTGGCGCGCCTTCAACGCGTATCATGAATTTTTCACACCTAGACCTTCATTTTTGTAGTTGACCACTTTTTGATACAAGTTAGTACTAGATAGTTATGAGGAAAACATTTTTTCGGTTTTTTCCAATTCGCTCAACTTCAATTGCTACTCTTCAGGGATGAGTTTAAAAAAAATTGTCAACTACAAAAATGCAGCCCTTGACTTTATACATACAAAAATCGAAAATAATTTACTCAAAAATGAAACTGTGGTACGGTAACAGGAGGTCAAATAAGGGAAAAGCTATGAGTAAGATTTGGGCCCTCCGCTTTAAGAGTGCATAACTCTCTAGGGAGTGTCCGTACATAAAAGTTGTCAACTACAAAAATGAAGCTCTACATTTATTTCATACAAAAAACATAAGTTTTTAAATAATAGGACAATGTGTGACCCTGTGGCGTTGCTCATGGCTTCAAAGTGTACCTTTGCTCATGAACCCGTTCAGTACTGGGCTCAAATTCAAATCTGTGGGCAGGTCTTACAAAAAAGTTGTCAACTATGAAACTAGAGCTCTAGACTAGTTTCACACAAAAAAACAAAGAAAAATTGAAAAATCATGATGTGCCACAAGCTACAGTATTCGGTTCCTCCCGCTACCATGTTGATACCTTGCAATTCAAGTTGTCTACTTCTACGGTCCATAACTACCTGGGGAAAGATTGTACAAAAAGTTGTCAACTACATAAATAAAGAGCTAGGTTGGAATAATATAGCAGCAAAATATTGAAAAAATAGGGTGAAATTGGAGGCTATGGCATGATCTCAAATTTAACTGATTTTGAACGATTGAAAAAATTTCAGACTTTTGGGTAGCTCGACATAGATTTCAACATTTAAAAAAACTATCTCAATTTCTAATTACAGTCGTCTTGTTGTAAACTTAGTAACTGCTTAAATATATCTACTCAAATAAAAATGATCCAAAAAGAATAATGTGACAAAGGTGAGAGAGGGATAAATTTAGAATACGAATAGGAAATAGGAAAAACGAAAATTGCGCAAGCGATACACACAAGATATTATACAATCCCTCCCTGGCCAATTTATGACAAATCGCTAGCAGTTTCTCAAGTACAACAGGTTTTCGTCGGATTCAAAAAAGGAGAGACGAGAAAAGAGATGGGAGGGAAGGGAAGTGAACAAAGAATAGGAAGAGAAGGGTGGGTTAGACACACAATATGTGTCAAAATATTGTGTATTTACTGAAGAAATGTAGATCAAAAGTTTTCGAAATGGAAATGAACACAATGGAGGTGGTTGACCTACCCCGGAATCATAATAGAATAGAAAATGGCTTAGACCGTGTGACCGATTGGAAATTATACTGATAAGGAGTTGGTCAATTTGGAAAAGGAAATAGAAACAGAAATAGTTGTTTGGTGCTTGAACAATATTTTGTCAACAAAAACTTTATTAGAAAACAGTACAAAGTGTGCTTTAAAGTTACAGAACAGGAATATGGTAAAACCTGTAATTGAGGGGCGCCTGTTCGCTGCGGTATATCTCGGTTCCCAAGGTAAATATCAAAAAGTTGTAAACTGACAAAATGTAGCTTAATATTTGTAGAATATTTCTTTAGTTGAAAAAATTTTAATATGTTTAAAGAAAACCGAGATAGGACTTCAAACTCTAGTTATAGGTTTTACGGTAACTATTTTCATACATCGGTTGAGAATTTGGTAAAACTTGCTGACTGATGGAAAATTTGAATGAAAAACTAAATTTTCATAGTTATAGGCCAAAATAAGTCTGTGCCAAATTGCATTCAATTCTCAACCGGTGTATGAAAAAGATGAGTATAAAATATGACAGTAGGCTCCGGCACGTTATAAAAACGACATGTCAAAACTAGAAGTTTCGAACGAAACCATGACATTTCGACACTAAACTATTAAAAAATGCTGAAAAACAATCAAATTTTCGCGATTCACGTGAAATCCGATAGAAAACTCCTCATGTTTTAGTGATTTTGTGGTGCTACCCTTGAGAACCACCCGAATTAAAACTGGTTCAAATCAAAACTACTAAATTGATGTATTTTATATTTAAATGGTGGATAATTATGGATAGTCTCAATTTCTTGCTATTGGTGTATTATCGGTTTACGAGCTCGTGGCGGGGGTGTTTAAGGCGCATGGAATTTGTAAGAAATGATCTCGAAGCGGAACGTATAAATTGCAGTTGTTTTCAGACCTGCAAAGCTCAAAAACACGGCAGACGATTCCGGAAAATTCCCAATAACTTAGACCTTTAACACCATCCGGCACGAGTTTGTGAACCGATAATAGGAATGTCATGGTTTTCAAACGTCTAGTTTCGAAACGTCCCGGAGCCTTTGGGAGCAAACCTTCACATAATGGACCTTTTCACAAGGTAGCAAAAAAAAACAAAAAACTACCAGCAAAATAAGTTTTTGCATTTTATGCTACCTTGTGAATAGGTATATAAAAGAACAAATCGTATTCTCCATTTCTGCAGTTAACAACTTTTAGATAGCTTCATATAGGTTTTTATATAAAAGTATATCTCGAAATCTGAAAAAGCTAACAAAAAGTTTTCAACTACAAAAATGGAGTTCCAAGTGTGCTCTACTTGATTAATATAAGCATGATTTTTTAATTAGTCAGCTCACTCCGGATTGACACATCTTCTCCAGTTACTTTTTCAATTTTGCCTTTTTCTCCATCTCTTCCAGAATAGCTAGTGAACGAGGACAGTGATCAGAGTCAAATGTGAAAAACCGCATCCACCTCCCGTAAACGAATTCCAAACGACCTAATACAAGATTTCCAGTTTTATGATTTCTCTTTTTTCTGAAATAGGTTTTGAACTTTTAACATAAACTAATTTATCAATTGACTCACATGTAGTAAATCTGTGATTTTCCCTTCTTAGCTTTCAAAACCAAAAGTTGGTCAGTGAGAATATTCTTATCGATTAATGCGCCCTCACGAATTCTTAACAGCAACCGCTTCATCATTTCCTCATCATAATCAACCCAATATCTGAGAAACTCATTCATATCCTTACAATCAAAATTTGTCCATTTTAATACAACTGAATCGACATTTCTAATAGACTTGAGGTCGTCCAGAGTAACCCATTCTGCACTTCTATACCATATACTCCGATATTTAAATGACTGAAATCACCATCATTAGAGTATTTTTAAGAAGAACAAATACTCACATTTGGATGTTTAAAATTTGATGGAATCCTCGAAGTAACTTTTAGTTCCTTTGTCACTGGTATTCTATCCATCAGTTCGGTTAACCGCTCAATACTCAGATCTCCGCTTTCGATACTGATTTCAGAACAGTTTTCAGACAATCCCTTGTCCAAATATCTCAGAAGAGTCTCTCGTGATAGCACATTGACGTCAAGTACCCATCTGATAGTCGCAGGTGCATAGAGTGACATGACAAGATTGTATAAATCAAACATGATTTCTCTAGAGAAACCCTGAACACGTACATTCTTGTTCACTTCTTCTTCAAATCTAAATACACTTTTTGTTCAAGATTTTTAGTGAAAACTCACCTGTCACATAACTGGGACATCTTGGTTACAGGCTCTAAATGGGGCTTTAGCTCTCTATCCCTAAAAGCAATTTGAGAGCTGTTATTTGCTTCTGTTAGGACGAATAGCAGAGATTCATGTCTTAAAGAAACTTCGAGTTCTTTGAGTTTGTACTTCCATGATCTCATAGATAATTCCAGTCGATGAGAGCACATTGCCAGTTTTATTCTGAAAAAAAAAACGTTCATACGGTTTTCGTGTTAGGAAAACAGCATAACCGTAGCTAATTGCTCTTCAGAATAGAAAAAGTCAGCAACTTCTACAATGACTGTCTTTAAGAGGCATTATCTGTAAGAGTGAGAATGTTTGTGTTGGGCCTTGGCACAGTTGCAAAAAGTTGTTTCAATCCGAACTCTTTTTACAGCATATGTACCCCTATGGTAGTGATTTACAAAAAATATGCCACCAGTCCCCTATGACGTCATCATAGGAATATATGCCCAATAATTGGCTTTTCACCCAAAAATTCAAAAAAAATTTCAATTTTTGAGATAACGTTATGAAACTCTCGGAACATGTTAGGAGTGTTTCTGACTACCTCTTCTCAACTTTTCAGCCCTACAGACACCTCAGAAAACATTCAATTAGAAAAAAGGTGATTTATTTTTTTGATAAAAAATTTCTTTCATAAGGGGGAAACCGTTATGTGATTTTTGAATAAATCGAAATATCTCAAAAAGGTTCTCTTGTTTTTTAATGCTTTCAATTGGTCCTAATAGAACTTTTTGCGGGGAATACGTATAAGATTTGAAATTTGAGGATTTCTAGAGGGAGTTTTCGAGAAAAGTCGAAAAAACATGAAAATGAAATCTAAATGAATGTTTTCTGAGGTGTCTGGAGGGCTGAAAAGTTGTGTAGAGATAGTCAGAAACACTCCTAACATGTTCCGAGAGTTTCATAACGTTATCTCAAAAATTGAAATTTTTTTTGAATTTTTGGGTGAAAAGCCAATTATTGGGCATATATTCCTATGATGACGTCATAGGGGACTGGTGGCATATTTTTTGTAAATCACTACCATAGGGGTACATATGCTGTAAAAAGAGTTCGGATTGAAACAACTTTTTGCAACTGTGCCAAGGCCCAACACAAACATTCTCACTCTTACAGATAATGCCTCTTAAAGACAGTCATTGTAGAAGTTGCTGACTTTTTCTATTCTGAAGAGCAATTAGCTACGGTTATGCTGTTTTCCTAACACGAAAACCGTATGAACGTTTTTTTTTTCAGAATAAAACTGGCAATGTGCTCTCATCGACTGGAATTATCTATGAGATCATGGAAGTACAAACTCAAAGAACTCGAAGTTTCTTTAAGACATGAATCTCTGCTATTCGTCCTAACAGAAGCAAATAACAGCTCTAGAATTGCTTTTAGGGATAGAGATCTAAAGCCCCATTTAGAGCCTGTAACCAAGATGTCCCAGTTATGTGACAGGTGAGTTTTCACTAAAAATGTTGTGCAAAAAGTGTATTTAGATTTGAAGAAGAAGTGAACGGGATAGTACGTGTTCAGGGTTTCTCCAGAGAAATCATGTTTGATTTATACAATCTTGTCATGTCACTCTATGCACCTGCGACTATCCGATGGGTACTTGACGTAGAGGTGTTACCACGAGAGACTCTTTTGAGATATTTGGACAAGGGATTGTCTGAAAACTGTTCTGAAATCAGTATCGAAAGTGGTCAATTGAGTATTGAGCGGTTAACAGAACTGATGGATAAAATACCGGTAACAAAAGGACTAATAGTTACTTCATGGATTCCATCAAATTTTAAACATCCAAATGTAAGTATTTGTTCTTCTTAAAAATACTCTAATGATGGTGACTTCAGGCATTCAAATATCGGACTATATGTTATTGGATGGCACGATGGGTTACTCTGGATGACCTCAAGTCCGTCAGAAATGCCGATTCAGTTGTATTAGAATGGACAAATTTTGATTCTAAGGATATGAATGAGTTTCTCAGATATTGGGTTGATTGTAATGAGGACATGATGAAGCGAATAAAGTTAAGAATTCGTGAGGGCGCATTAATCGATAAGAATATTCTCACTGACCAACTTTTGGTTTTGGAAGCTACGGAAGGAGGGTCACAGCATTACTACTTGTGAGTTAATTGATTAATTAATCAATGTTTAAAGTTCAAAACCTATTTCAGAAAAAAGAGAAATCATAAGATAGGAAAGTTGGTGTTAGGTCGTTTGGAAATCGTTAACGGGTGGCGGATGCAGTTTTCCACATATGATTCTGATCACTGTCCTCGTTCACTAGCTATTCTGGAAGAGATGGAGAAAAAGGCAGAATTGAAAAATTAACTGGAGAAGATGTGCCAATCCGGAGCGAGCTGACTAATTTTACAAATCATTTTTATATAAATCATGTAGAGCACACTTGGAACTCCATTTTTGTAGTTAAGAACTTTTTCTTAGCTTTTTCAGATTTCGAGATATACTTTTATATAAAAACCTATATGAAGCTATCTAAAAGTTGTTAACTGCGAAAATGGATAATACGGTTTGTTCTTTTATATACCTATTCACAAGGTAGCAAAAAATGCAAAAGAATATTTTTGCTGGTACTTTTTTGCTTTTTTTGCTACCTTGTGAGTAGGTCCATTATGTGAAAGGCTCCGGGACGTTTCGAAACTAGATGTTTGGAAGCTATGACATTTCTACACCAATCGTAAAAAATCGGGACTACCTCTAATGAGAACTGACTAAGATAGGAGGACTCGTCCTTTTAAAACTGATAGTTCTCGATTTGATAGTTTCGATTTGAACCATTTTGAATTTGGGCGGTTCTCAGGGGTAACACCACAAAATCACTAAAACATGAGGAATTTTCTATCAGATTTCACGTGAATCGCGAAAATTGGATTGTTTTTCAGCAGTTTTTAATAGTTTAGTGTCGAAATGTCATGGTTTCGAAACTTCTAGTTTTGAAATGTCGTTTTTATAACGTCTCCGAGCCTAATGTCATATTTTATACTCATCTTTTTCATATACCGGTTGAGAATTTGGTGAAACTTGGCACAGACTTATTTTGGGCTATAACTATTAAAATTTCTTTTTTTTCAAATTTTCAATCAGTCAGCAAGTTTTACCAAATTCTCAACCGATGTATGAAAATAGTTACCGCAAAACCTATAACTAGAGTTTGAAGCATCCTATCTCGGTTCTCTTTAATGATATGAAAATGTTTTCATTAAAAAAAATATTCTACAAATATTAAGCTATATTTTGTCAGTTAACAGTTTTTTGATATTTCCTTTGGGAGCCGAGATATACAGCTGGGAACAGGCGCCCCTCAATTACAGGTGTTACCATATTCCTGTTCTGTAACTTTAAATCACTGTTTTTTAATAAATGTTTTTTGTTGACAAAATACTGTTCAAGCACCAAACAACTGTTTCTGTTTCTGTTTCCTTTTCCAAATTGACCAACTCCTTATCAGCATAATTTCCAATCGGTCACATGGTCTAAGCCATTTTCTATTCTATTATGATTTCGGGGTAGGTCAACCACCTCCATTGTGTTCATTTCTATATTGCTATTTGCGAAAACTTTTGATCTACATTTCTTCAGTAAATACACAATATTTTGACACATATTGTGTGTCTAACCCACCCTTCTCTTCCTATTCTTTGTTCACTTCCCTTCCCTCCCATCTCTTTTCTCGTCTCTCCTTTTTTGAATCCGACGAAAACCTGTTGTACTTGAGAAACTGCTAGCGATTTGTCATAAATTGGCCAGGGAGGGATTGTATAATATCTTGTGTGTATCGCTTGCGCAATTTTCGTTTTTCCTATTTCCTATTCGTATTCTAAATTCATCCCTCTCTCACCTTTGTCACATTATTCTTTTTGGATCATTTTACTAAGTTTACAACAAGACTACTGTAGTTAGAAATTGAGATAGTTTTTTTAAATGTTGAAATCTATGTCGAGCTACCCAAAAGTCTGAAATGTTTTCAATCGTCCATAACCAGTTAAATTTGAGATCATGCCATAGCCTCCAATTTTACTCTATTTTTTCAATATTTTACTAGTATATTAATCCAACCTAGCTCTTCATTTTTGTAGTTGACAACTTTTTTGTACACCCCCTCCCCAGATAGTTATGGACCGTAGAAGTAGACAACTTGAATTGCAAGGTATCAACATGGTAGCGGGAGGAACCGAATACTGTAGCTTGTGACACATCATGTTTTTAAATTTTTTTTGTTGATTTTTGAATAAAACAAGTCTAGAGCTCCAATTTTGTAGTGGACAACCTTTTTGTAAGACCCGCTCACAGATTTGAATTTGAGCCCAGTACTGAACGGGTTCATGAGCAAAAGTACACTTTGAAGCAATGAACAACGCCACAGGGTCGCACATTGTCCTATTATTTAAAAACTTATGTTTTTTGAATGAAATAAGTATAGAGCTTCATTTTTGAATTTGACAAATTTTATGTACGGACACTCCCTAGAAAGTTATGCATTCTGAAAGCGGAGGGCCCAAATCTTACTCTTAGCTTTTCCCGGCTTATTGGACCTCCTGTTACCGTACCACAGTTTTATTTTTGAGTAAATTATTTTTGATTTTTGTATGTATTAAGTCAAGGGCTACACTTTTGTAGTTGACAACTTTTTTTTAAGACTCATCCCCTGAGAGATATAGGTCATCAAAGTTAAGAAAATTGGAAAAAATAATAAATAATTTTTTTAAATCACTCGAGTTTTCCTCATGACCACAGCTAACAGCTATCAAAAAGTGGTCAACTACAAAAATGAAGGGCTAGGTTTGAAACATTCAAAACAACATTTTAATTCCCTTTTTCATGATACGCGTTGAAGGCGCGCCATTTTTCCCCTTTTCCCCACAAAATTCGATGAAAATCGAATAAAATGTTGCATCCCATACTGGAAAAGCTAAGAGTTGAGTTGAAAAATACTCGAAATTCTACGAAAATCACATAAAAATGCGTATTCTACACGAAAAATCTACAATTCGAAGCCGCAGCTCACAAATCGACGGAATTTCCACAAAAAGTCGCCAAAGAGGCGCATTCTACAAAATCCCAGTCATTCCACAGCTGGGAAGGTAAGTAATTATACAAGTAACCCACTAAGTGGCGAAGTTTCGGTCAAAATCGTCAAAAATCGACAAAAAATCGCGAAAAATAAGCGAGGGGTACACAATCGGAGTGATAATTCACCCGTCTATAGACGTCTACAACAAAAAATCCACTGAACCTGCCGTTAACTCATTTTTACGGAAATTTCTACGAAAAAACGACTAACTCGTTGAAAAATGACCAAAACATTTTTTTGGATTTTTTCGCAATTTTGCTGCAAATAAAGCGATTTTCAGCGAATTTTTCACCCAAAAAATGAATTTTCAGCGCCTAAAAACACTGACCAACGTCTCACCAATGAAAAGAAAGCGTACCGCTTCATCTGTCGATCATCTGAAGCCAGAAGACGTCAAACCGATGCTCGTCCCAAAAATCGATCCGGTCAAGAAACGAACCGCCCGTATGACGGCGAAAGCCACCGGGCCGGAATTCGATGACGACGAATAAATCACAATATTGCACCCTTTTCCATTTTCCTTGTTCCATGATTTCATGTTTTTCCTGTACATTCTCTTATATTAACCCATCTCACAACAATTCCTGTATTTCCACTTGTTTTACAATTTATTCCGACAACTTATCGTAACAAAAAAAGCGGTATTTTAAATTTTGTCTCCATATCAATCTACAATTATGTATAGAAATAGTCTCCGGGTGTTTTTGGGGGATGGAAAGTGGAGGCTGGATGGGATGTCCGCTTTAAGAGCGCGTAACTAACTGCAGAGAGTCCGTACATAAAAGTTGTCAACTACAAAATTGGATTTCTAGGTTTGTTTTATACAAAAAACATAATTTTTTAATAATATAACTTTTTGTAACTCTGTGGCATTGCTCATGGCTTCAAAATGTACCGTATCCCATAAAACCTCATGAAAAGACGTTCAACTTCAAATACGTATAACGTTTGGTGGATGGGTGTTATTTGAAAGTTGTCAACTATGAAACTGGAGCTCTAGACTTGTTTTATTCAAAAATCAACAAAAAAAATTTAAAAACATGATGTGTCACAAGCTACAGTAGATCGTTCCCTCCGCATCCATGTAAATTCCTTGCAATTCAAGTTGTCTACTTCTACGGTCCATAACTACCTGGGGAAAGATCGTACAAAAAAGTTGTCAACTACAAAAATAAAGAGCTAGGTTGGAGTAATATATTAGTAGAATATTGAAAAAATAGGTTGAAATTGGAGACTATGGCACGGTGTCAAAGTTAGCTAATTTTGGGTAATTCTGAAAAGTTTGAGAATATCGGCTACTGTGAAAATCCTTGACCAAACTTTATTTTTTTCACAATAGCTCGGGTCTTAACATAAAAAAAACAATTTTTAACTACAGTAATCCTGATGTGAATTTACGGCACTGCGTAAATCTACCTAACCAAATGAAATCTCATCCCAAGAATAATGTGACCACCAAAAAAAGGTGAGAGAAGGATGAATTTAGAATACGAATAGGAAATAGGAAAAACGAAAATTGCGCAAGCGATACACACAAGATATTATACAATCCCTCCCTGGCCAATTTATGACAAATCGCTAGCAGTTTCTCAAGTACAACAGGTTTTCGTCGGATTCAAAAAAGGAGAGACGAGAAAAGAGATGGGAGGGAAGGGAAGTGAACAAAGAATAGGAAGAGAAGGGTGGGTTAGACACACAATATGTGTCAAAATATTGTGTATTTACTGAAGAAATGTAGATCAAAAGTTGTCGAAATGGAAATGAACACAATGGAGGTGGTTGACCTACCCCGGAATCATAATAGAATAGAAAATGGCTTAGACCGTGTGACCGATTGGAAATTATACTGATAAGGAGTTGGTCAATTTGGAAAAGGAAACAGAAACAGAAACAGTTGTTTGGTGCTTGAACAGTATTTTGTCAACAAAAAACATTTATTAAAAAACAGTGATTTAAAGTTACAGAACAGGAATATGGTAAAACCTGTAATTGAGGGGCGCCTGTTCGCTGCGGTATATCTCGGTTCCCAAGGTAAATATCAAAAAGTTTTAAACTGACAAAATGTAGCTTAATATTTGTAGAATATTTCTTTAGTTGAAAACATTTTCATATCATTAAAGAGAACTGAGATAAGATGCTTCAAGCTCTAGTTATAGGTTTTACGGTAACTATTTTCATACATCGGTTGAGAATTTGGTAAAACTTGCTGACTGATTGAAAATTTGAAAAAAAAAAGAAATTTTAATAGTTATAGCCCAAAATAAGTCTGTGCCAAATTGCATTCAATTCTCAACCGGTGTATGAAAAAGATGAGTATAAAATATGACAGTAGGCTCCGGCACGTTATAAAAACGACATGTCAAAACTAGAAGTTTCGAACGAAACCATGACATTTCGACACTAAACTATTAAAAAATGCTGAAAAACAATCAAATTTTCGCGATTCACGTGAAATCCGATAGAAAACTCCTCATGTTTTAGTGATTTTGTGGTGCTACCCTTGAGAACCACCCGAATTAAAACTGGTTCAAATCGAAACTACGAAATTGATGTATTTTATATTTAAAATGGCAATGGTGATCTTTGTCAATTCTGATCAGGATGGTTCTGATTCCGGCAGTTCTCATCAGGGATAGTCCCGATTTTTTGCTATTGGTGTAATATCGGTTCACGAATTCGTAGCGGGGGGTGTTTAAGGCGCATGGAATTTGTAAAAAATGATCTCGAAGCGGAACGTATAAATTGCAGTTTTTCAGACCTGCAAAGCTCAAAAACACGGCAGACGATTCCGGAAAATTCCCAATAAATTAGATGCGCCTTTAACACCTACCGGCACGAGTTTGTGAACCGATAATAGGAATGTCATGGTTTTCAAACGTCTAGTTTTGAAACGTCCCGGAGCCTTTCACATAATGGACCTACTCACAAGGTAGCAAAAAAAGTCAAAAAAAGTACCAGCAAAAATATTTTTTTGCATTTTTTGCTACCTTGTGAATAGGTATATAAAATAACAAACCGTATTCTCCATTTCTGCAGTTAACAACTTTTAGATATAGGTTTTTATATAAAAGTATATCTCGAAAACTGAAAAAGCTAACAAAAAGTTCTTAACTACAAAAATGGAGTTCCAAATGTGTTCTACTTGATTAATATAAAAATGATTTTTAAAATTAGTCAGCTCGCTCCGGATTGGCACATCTTCTCTAATTACTTTTTCAATGCTGCCTCTTTCTCCATCTCTTCCAGAATAGCTAGTGAACGAGGACAGTGATCTATATCATACGTGCGAAGCTGCATAAATATTCCGTAACTGATTTCCACACGACCTACCACAATCTTTCCCGTTTTATGATTTATCTTTTTTCTGAAGTATTATTTGAATTTTAAACATAAACTAATTAATTAATTAACTCACAAGTGGTAATGTGGTAACAATCCATCCTTAGCACCCAAAACCAAAAGTTGATCAGTGAGAATATTCTTATCGATTACTTTGTGTATTCCAAACATCAACTGCTTCATCATTTCTTCTTCACAATCAACCCAATATCTCAGAAACTCGTTCAAATCCTTAGAATCAAAACTTGTCCATTTTAATACAACTGAATCAGCATTTCTAATGGACTTGAGGTCATCCAGAGTAACCCAATGTGCCACTTCATACCAAATAGTCCGATATTTAAATGCCTGAAAAAACATCATAATTACTATTTTTAAGAAGAATATCAACTCACATTTGGATGTTTAAACTTTGATGGAATCCATGAAGTAACTTTTAGTCCTTTTGTTACCGGTATTCTGTCCATCAGTTCTGTTAACCGCTCAATACTCAGATTTCCATTTTCAATACTGATTTCAGAACAGTTTTCAGACAATCCCTTGTCCAAATATCTCAGAAGAGTCTCTCGTGGTAACTCCTCTATGTTAAGTACCCATTGGATAGCGGCAGGTGCAAAAAGTGACATGACAAGATAGTATAAATCAAACATGGTTTCCCGGGAAAAAAACAGAACAAGTTCTGTCGAGCACACGTTTTCCTTTAATCTAAATACACTTGTTCGCTTAAGATTTTCAGTGAAAACTCACCTGCCACATAACTGGGACATCTTGGTTACAGGCTCTAAATGGGGCTTCAGCTCTCTATCCCTGAAAACTATGCAAGCTTTTGTTAGCTTGAAATTCAGAGATTCATGTTTTAAATGAACTTCGAGTCTTTTGAGCTTGTACTTCCATAATTTCATAAATAATTCCAGTCGATGAGAGCACATTGAAAGTTTCATTCTGAAAAAAAACCATTCATACAGTTTTCCGAGTTAAGAGCAATGCCAGAGAAGCTTTAAGGTCTCTTACTACTTCTAGGTGTCAGAGCAAGCTTTTAGTTATTTAACTGTTTCAAGGGACGTCTACGTGTATTTTAGGACGTTCGAGTTTTCAAAGGAAATCTAAACTGAAATAGAGCCACCGTAGCTATCAGCTAATTAGAATCGAAAAAGTCAGCAATTTCTACAATGATGGTCTTAATTACAATTTAGACACAAGAAACGGGCAAAACTTCATTGTGGTTGGAGTAATATTTTATTTTTTTAAACCTACATCTCACTTCCATGCATCATCCTGACCACTTGATTCAATGCAACTGCAGGGAGTTTTAGTAGTTGAAATGGCAATGGAGTGGATGCTTCAGCGTTATCCATTATTTGTCGTTGGAATACCGTAAATTCAACAATTTTTCGCTGAATTACATTATATGTATGATTAGATTAAAATGGTTTTAGACGGCAGAAAACGAGAAAGAAAACGGGATGTTCATAATGTTGATAGGCCCTTGAGTGTGTGTAGACGACGTGGCACTCCTGAAGAATCAATAATAGAGACTTAGGCCTCCTATTTTGTGGTCTCCTATCAACCTATTTTCTTTTTAAATTTTTTAAATGCTCCGAAAAACCAAACTCTAGAAATGTGTTTGAAATACTTGTTCTATGCTCAAAGTCACGGAGAACCCCTCTATAATATAAAACGTTAACTTTCGCTCAAACTGATTAAAAACATGAATAACTTGCGACTTCCGAAAAATTGAAAATTCGGGCTTTTGAAAAAAAAAACTATGCTCTCAACTTGAAAAACTCCACGTTTTTATGGTGTACTTCAAAAATCACAAGACGTGTCTCATTCTGGAGAATGCGCCTCAGAATTTGCTGACCCTGGGAATGTGTGTAGATGACGTGGCAATCCATTAGAATCAAGATAATCGTAACATCCCCAGAGGCCCCATTAAATCCAAAGGCCAACAGAGAAAAGATGACTCAAATTATGTTCGAGGCCTTCAACAGCCCAGACATGTACGTCGCCATTCTCTTAGCACCGTAGTCAAATAGGTTGAGACCACAGTTGGCCTAAGGGTTTATTATTGATTCTTGGAGACTTTACACTCAAGGACCTACCAACCTAATATACATCCCGTTTGTTTTCTTTCTCGTTTTGGCTTCTCCAAACCACTTTAATCTAATGTTACATATCGTTTAAATTTTCAGAGGTAACCATGAAACTGTTGAAGTTTCCATCTCTTGTCCAGCAGCAAATATTTGGATTCATCGAGTTTAATAATCTTCTAGTTCTATCTTTCTGCTCCAAACGAACAAGATATTTGATTCAATCTCTACAAAGATATCAATGGATGAACATTAAATTTGTGAAATATTCTATTGATGAAAATGACAAAATCTATGTTAGTGTGAGATCCGAAACGATAAACGGGTTCTTCATTTTATCACCAATTACACCGAAACAGCCGGTCATTACTCCGATGGATGTGTTTGGAATGGGACCAGAGATTCCTATCTGGTGAGTATTGGATAGTTCTTTGGATTGAACTTTGCCTTTCATAATTACTTGTATTCAATTTGATACCATTTTCAGTGTGCATCCCAGATATTTCGGAAACCAATATCTCTACGACAAAGAGCAGAAGCACCTAGTTGTCCATGGAATTCATGATTATCTGTATGCATTTTTCGGATCGTCGATTGACTATGAGGTTGAATCAGTGGGAAACGAATTGCCACCAAGTCTGAAAAACATCAATCGAACTTGCATTAATGTACCTAAAAACACGACAGCGGAAGAGTTGGAAGCATGTTTCACCGCTTCTCCAAATCAAGAATACATTGAAATTGACGGACATTTCAATGGAATTCTCAGTACGAACTCTGTGATTTATGGAGCTAAACACTTGAGAGTATATTTCAAAGGAAATCATGGAGATGAGATTCTACTTCGCTTTAGAGGTGCCCGACTCCAATTTCATTCAACGAAATTTCATGATTCTACCATCTCTCAATTTCTAAAAGAGTGGAAGTCAAACCAAGGGTTCCAAAACTTGAAGTCTCTATCAATTGGATCTGATTGGAAAAACAACTACAACGCTCCAAAGCTATTGAAAGATATCGATGTGAAACAGCTGGATCAAGCAGAAGATATTGTTCATATTTCTTGGCAAATGAGGTTTGTTCAAAGTGGTATTCTATTTTCCAGTTGAACAAATGATAATATTTCAGCTGCTCATATTACCGTCCGGAGAGGTTGTTCTCAGAGTTACCCTCAAAGTCGGGGAAGGTCGGGTTTGACTACTTGATAAGAGACGGTGATGGAGAAAAAGCTTCTGTATTCATAGAGGATCATGATGTTTGCTTCGCTCTCTGGAAAGGAAACTCGTCTGTAATGGAAACTATTGATCGTTGAAATAACTCGATTCTTTCTGATTCTTTCTCGTACTTTTTTGATGTATTTTTGTGGTTTTCTAATAAAATTTGTATGAATAAACCTGTTACTGATGTTGTTTTCTGCTCCCAGCAGTCCTATTTCCCATCATTGACAGAATACCTAAAGTCTCATCTAATGTACACTTGTGGATTTTGAAATACATTTCTAGTGCTTGAGTTTTCAGAAATTTTCTGAAAATTAAAAAGCAAATAGGTTGAGACCAAGTCTGAGACCAAGGTTGAGACCAGGTTGAGCTGAACCAAGTCTCTAAACTTTTTATTGAGTGGGTTCCGAAAGCATTCGGTTACATTTATTGCAAAAATAGAATTATTATTTGCAATAATGTTTCCTTTGCGCTCGCCGTTTAGCTCTCGACTACGCCCCGTTTAGACGCCACATAGATGCCGACTAGGTTCCTCCGAAAACGGTGGATCCGCGTCGATCTGCTGCCGGCATGGCTACCAGAGTTGCATGGAATTCCGACTTCCGACTTCCGGATAAGAAATCTCACTTCCGACTTCTGTCATTCCATAACTGCGGAATTTCCGAAAAGTATATTTCGCAGAAATACTTGTGTTATGCCCCGTGAGTCACTATAGATCATTTTGTGCTCCTTACGTAACCCTTCTCTAGAACTTTCCATGTATTGGCGTAGCTCCTGTATGCCACTGATAAGAACTACTATTTAACCCTTGCTCCCGACCATTCGTGGTCGGTTCCCTTATCATGTTTTAAGAGATGATGATGTTTCATTATTCTATCTATGAATAAATAATATCAATTCTAACCGCTACACAGAAGGCCACAGAAGCCTTCCATTACACTTGGAAAAATGGTCTAAAAGAAGAGAAAATAGGCTTTTCTTCATCCAAACCTAATTTTCGCCAATTTTATGATCTTTTCTTTTGAAGTTTTTGAATATTTGCGACAAAATCTGATTCCGACTTCCGACTTCCGACTTCCAACTTCCGACTTCCGGGCGTTTTTCATTTCCGACTTCCGGCTTCCGACTTCCGGATAAGAAATTTTCACTTCCATGCAACTCTGATGGCTAACTCACATTCTTTGCGGCTTACTCCCATTCAACGTGCTTAACTCCAAGACAGGTACCAGATAGGTCCCAACCTTGCGCTTAAAATTTCCTGGCTTTTGATTAAACATTTATTAGAAAACAACGAGAACAAATTAACAAAGAACAAGAAACAATCAGAAACAGTCGAGTTATTTCAACTATTTAGGTTTTCCATTTCACACGAATTCCCATTCCAGAGAGCGATACGAACATCATCATCCTCTATGAATACAGAAGCTTTTTCTCCATCATCGTCTCTTATCAAGTAGTCACGAGACTCAAAACTTGATGGAAACGACTTCAGAGGAAAACATCCGACCATCATAGCAGAGGGAAATGAGATGCTGAAATATCATAATTTGTTCATCTAGAAAAAACCTTATTGAACAAACCTCATTCGCCAATTGATATGAAGAATATAATCTGGATGATCAAGTTGTCTGACATCTATATCCTCCAAAAGTTCAGCAGCGTCGTAGTTTTTATAATCAGAAGAGTTTATCATAAGGGACTTTAAGTTTTGAAATCCTTGGTTTGACTTCCATTCTTTCAGAAATTGACAGATGGTAGAATCATGAAAATTCGCTGAATGAAATTGAAGACGGATACCTTTAAAGCGAAGTAGAATCTCATCTCCATGGTCTCCTTCGAAAAAGACTCTCAAGTGTTTAGCTCCATAAATCACAGAGTTCGCACTGAGATTTCCATCAAAATTTCCATCAATTTCAATGTATTCCTGGTTTGGAGAAGCGGCGAAACATGCTTCCAACTCTTCGGCTGTCGTGTTTTCTGGTACTTTGATACTAGTTTTGTGGATGTTTTTCAGACTTGGTGGAAGTTCATTTTCAGTTTTGATCTCATAATCGATTGATGACGATCCAAAAAATTGATACAGATAGTCATGAATTCCATGGACAACTAGGTGCTTCTGATCTTTGTCGTAGATATAGTTTCCTTCCGAATGGAAACTGAAAATGTTATTGAATCGGATACAAAATAAGAATAAAAAGTTTGTTCTGTCCGCAAGCTGGTTAAACAAGCAATCCAAACTTTGCCTAACACTCACCAGATAGGAACCTCTGGTCCCATTCCAAACACCTCCATCGGAGTAATGACTGTCTCTTCCAGTGTAGTTGGTGATAAAGAGAAGCCCTCGAATTTATTTCCTAATCTAACCCAAACCCAGATTTTGTCTTCCCATTCGAAAGTATATCTCACAAATTTGATGTTCATCCATTGATATCTTTGTAGAGATTGAATCAAGTATCTTGTTCGTTTGGAGCAGAATGATAGAACTAGAAGATTATGAAGCTCGATGAGTCCAAATATGTTCTGCAGGACAAGGGATGGAAACTTCAAGAGTTTCATGGTTACCTCTGAAAATTTAAATGATATGTAACATTAGATTAAAGAGGTTCGGAGAGGCCAAAACGAGAAAGAACACAATATGTATATTAGGTTGGTAGGAAAATTGAGTGTAAAGTCTCCAAGAATCAATAATAGAGACTTAGGCTAACCGTGGTCTCAACGTATTTGCCTACTGTACTAGGTGGACGTGCATGGCTGGAGTGTTGAAGGCCTCAAACATAATTTGGGTCATCTTTTCTCTGTTGGCCTTTGGATTGAGTGGGGCCTCTGGGGGTGTCACCGATTATCTTGATTTTCATAGAATGCCACGTCGTCTAAACACATACTCATAGGGAAACCAATTTTTAGGTGCATTCTCTCATTTGCTTCGTGTTCTTGACCGTATCAATCATTTTACATCTAGAGATATTTTCTGTAACATTCTCTCATGAGTGGAAAATCGGATAGCTATGAGCAGAAAACAACAGCATCTTATTCATACAACTTTTATTATAAAACCACAAAAACAAAATGAACAAGCAATAAATTGACAAAGAACAAGAAAGAATCAGAAACAATGGAGTTGTTTCAGCGATTGATGATTTCACACGAGTTTCCTTTCCAGAGAGCGAAACGAACATTACGATTTTCTATTGATATAGAAGCTTTTTCTCCATCACCGTCTCTAATCAAATAGTCCCGAGACCTAAAACCAGACGGCGTCGACTTTGGAGGAACAGTTGAAAACATCGAATAGGAGCATGAATGGCTGAAATATCACAGTTTATTCATCTGGAAAACATGAAATCTTATTGGACGCACCTCATTTCCCAAGTGATTTGAAGAATATCTTCTGGTCGATCAAGCTGTTTGACGTCCATATTTTTTATAATATCTCCACGGTCGTAGTTTTTATAATCAGAAGAGTTTATTATAAGAGACTCCAGGTTATGGAATCCTCGGTTTGATTTCCATTCGTTTAGGAATTGAACAATAGTGGCATCATGGAAAGGGCCACTACATTCAAGCCGTTTTCCTCTAAAACCAAGAAGAATCTCATCTCCATGACCTTTATTGGAAATGACTGTCAAGTGTTCAGCTCCAAGAATTGCGGAGTTTGGACATAAATTTCCGTTAAAATAGCCATTGAGTTGAATGAATTCTTGATTCGGAGAAGCGGTGAAACATGCTTCCAACTCTTCCGCTGTCGTGTTTTCAGGAACTCTTATGTGAGTTCTGTCAATTTTTTCCAAACTTGGTGGCCGTATGCAAGAGAACACTTGATAGACGGCATGGGATCCGAAGAATTGGTACAAGTAGGAATGAACTGCTTTGGCGACTGTTGTCTGCTCCTGACTGCTCTCGTATTCATATTTTGAGCTATCATATTGAGAGTTCTTCCACCGACTGAAAACATAATTAGTTGAAGTAGTCGTCAATTACTAATAATTAATTGATAATTACTTACCAAAGTGAAATCATACTGCCTATTCCAAACAGTTGCATTGGTTTCACTTTTTTTCTCATGTCGAACATTAGTCTACAACCTTGTTTAGAATAATAGGGTTGAGTACAAACAGAAAAATAATTAACATCAAAGGTGTACGAGATAGTTGCGATTTTTCTAAATCGACTTTTTTGGAGACATTCGATCAAATATTTGGTTCGATTCGAGCAGAAGGATAGAACCAGAAGTTCGTCTAATTCAAGACTTCCAAATATTTTTTCTTGAACGAGATGTGGAAATTTTAGAAGTTGCATGAGAAGATTCTGAATAATTAGGATTAGAACATGTTCGATGTGTCAAAAGGAACGAAAATTCAAAAGTATAATAGAGATATAAGGTCGTTAGATTTGAGTTTCAAAAAAGGAAACTTTATTATTTTTATTCCAAATAAGAGCATTCATATCGACTGTTTAGTCTGTATACGTGTCTGCGCACAATGGCCAACCAACAAGATCCATGTGAATAGAAGGACGTCACCGCGTTGAGAATCTTAGAGTCGGACAGTAAGCAAACAGAGAATTGGTCCAAGATGCTAAATAACGGACGGACCTTTTCCTATCGACTTTCTAGGATTGCCACGTCACCAGTGTAGGCACAAACATGGAGAACAGCCACCTACTAGAGAGGAGAGGCAACAGTTGGCCTTAACGACGTCTTACGGTTCTTTTCATATTGACTTTGGATGATTGCCACGTCATCTATACACACACTCATACACAGATCTCCCAAATCTTGCAGTTTTTTTTCTCGTCACAAATAATTTATTGAATAATCTATTTCAGATGAAAATTCATGGAAGTGAGAGGAAAGTTTTTGAATTGAAAATGTCTTTTGATCACCATTTTTCTGAATCAAGCTGGCAATGTGCTCTGGAACTATCTATGAGACTCTTTTTTCTTCTCAATGATGAGCAGCGAACTTGTGTAACACATTTTTCCCTGAAAATTGGTGACAATGAGAACAAATGAGAGAAGGGATTTCAATTTTAAAATTTTTATTCGCACCCGCAAATGAACAGAAAAAATGATAAAGGCAAAAAAGGGCGGTTTTTTAAATTTTAAAGAAAAATAGGGGATTTCTCTTGTTAAGCAATGATTGCAATAACAAGAGAAGAAAGCTGGTGGTGATGGGGATTTTGAACTTGTATGAGCAGCAAGTTGGGGAAGTCGCTCAGACGCATATGCGGTGGACGATGGATGGGCCGGACTCGTCGTACTCTTTCTTGGAGATGCACATTTGTTGGAATGTTGAGAGGGAAGCAAGGATTGATCCTCCGATCCAGACGGAGTACTTGCGCTCTGGTGGTGCGTTGATCCCGATCTTCATGGTGCTGAAAAGAGAATGAAATTAGAATATGAAGAGACGAGACGAGTTATAGAAACTTACGATGGGGCAAGAGCGGTCATCTCCTTTTGCATGCGATCAGCAATTCCTGGGTACATGGTGGTTCCTCCGGAGAGAACGGTGTTGGCGTACAAGTCCTTACGGATATCAATATCGCTCTCCATGATGCAGTTGTACACAGTCTCGTGGATTCCGGCAGACTTCATTCCCAAGAAGGACGGCTGAAAATGAGTGGGATTGAATGATATCTGCGAATTATTGATTTATTTACCTGGAAGAGAGCCTCTGGGCAACGGAAACGTTCGTTTCCGACGGTGATAACCTGTCCGTCTGGAAGTTCGTAGGACTTCTCGAGGGAAGAAGAGGAAGCGGCGGTGGCCATCTCCTGCTCGAAGTCGAGGGCGACGTAGCAGAGCTTCTCCTTGATGTCACGAACGGTCTCACGCTGAGAGGTGGTGGTGAAAGAATCACCGAACATCTTCATGAGATAATCAGTAAGATCACGTCCGGCCAAGTCGAGACGGAGGATGGCGGGTGGGAAAACATATCCTTCGTAGATTGGGACGGTGTGGGTGACACCATCTCCAGAGTCGAGGACGACTCCGGTGGTACGTCCGGAAGCGTAGAGGGAGAGAACGGCTTGAATCGCGACGTACATGGCTGGGGTGTTGAAGGTCTCGAACATGATTTGGGTCATCTTTTCTCTGTTGGCCTTTGGATTGAATGGGGCCTCAGTGAGGAGGACTGGGTGCTCTTCTGGGGCAACACGGAGCTCGTTGTAGAAGGTGTGATGCCAGATCTTCTCCATATCGTCCCAATTTGTGACGATTCCGCGCTCAATTGGGTACTCGAGGGTAAGGATACCTGAAATGAGGGAATTAAATCAAGTTCATAGCTTTCTGAAATCATTACCTCTCTTGGACTGGGCCTCATCTCCGACGTACGAGTCCTTCTGTCCCATATTGACCATGATTCCTTGATGGTCTGGTCTTCCGACAATGGATGGGATCACGGCGCGTGGAGCGTCGTCTCCGGCGAATCCGGCCTTGCACATTCCGGATCCATTGTCTACAACAAGAGCGGCAACCTCGTCGTCACACATTTTTGATTAGTTTTTGATGTACCTGAAAAGAAAACGAATTAATACGACGAGATTATGAAAAATAAGCGAGAGAGGAAGAAGATATGAACGGCTAAGCAACATTGAACATAGGGGCTCCGCGACAAACCGCGACAGCAAAATGAGAAAGAAAACGAGATGTTCATTAGGTTGGTAGGCCGTTGAGTGTGTGTAGACGACGTGGCATCCAACAAGAATCAATAATAAAGATTTAGGCCAACTGTGGTCTCAACCCATTTGCTTACTGTGCTAACGTACATGACTGGGCTATTGAGAAGGTCTCGAACATCTTTTCTCTGTTGGCCTTTGAACTGAGTGTGGCCTCTGGGAATGTTACGATTATCTTGATTCTCACAGAATGCTACGTCGTCTAAACACACACTCAGAAACCAGCCAATCTTTAGGTGTAACCTGTTTGCTTACTGTACTAGATGGATGGAGTCACAGGCCAGTTTCTGTCTTGTCTCTAGATGACGTGGCAACCCATAAGAATCAATGAGAAGAGGTCCGTAGAGGGATCTAGATATGGTCGTCCCCCTCTTTGCTTACTGTAATTAGCACCCACAAGTTGCCCCATTTGAATAAGAACAAATATGAAACGTGGACATCTCGACAAGTCGATAGACATACTGACAAAATACTCGTGAGGCTCAAAAACGCGTCGATGGCCCGCCAGACAGTCTGAATGCGCAGGGTCATATTTTGTCTATATTAATTTTTCTCTCTGTCCTGTCTCTTACTGTAATTAGCACCCATGAGTGTGCATTAGATGAGACTTTAGATATTCTTTTCATAGTGGGAAATCGGGTACACCGCTAACAGTAAAATTCCGTTCTCCTGCCATCAATGGGCATAACAGTGGCGATTGAGAATCTGAAGAACGAACCGACGCCACGGGACCGTTGCCTGGTGCACAGAAGAAAGAGAGAAGAGATCCCGATAAGCTAATATCGTTAAAAAAGAAGCGGTAGGAAGAGTTGAAGAGCAAGGAGCTTGAGATCACGGGATTACCCAGAAGGAAGAAGCACCGAGTGAAGATGACTCGAGGTACTCGTTCAACGATTTCGAATGGTAGATTTTTGTGATGCATAAGGAAATGACATTTGCTGAATATCATTGGCTGCAGATTAGAGGATCAAAGCAATGATGAGGACATGTGTTCTGAAGAAGAGTTGCTGTGACATAACTGCTTATTCATTTAAAAAAATTATTAAAAAACAACGAGAGCAATATGAACAAGCAATAAATTAACAAAAAAAAACAAAAAAGAATCAGAAACAATCGAGTTATTTCAACGATTGACAATTTCCATTTCACACGAGTTCCCTTTCCAGAGAGCGAAACGAACATTATAGTTTTCAATCAATACAGAAGCTTTTTCTCCATCAACGTCTCTTATCAAATAGTCACGAGACCTAAATGACCCCGTTGGCGAAATGATTCGAAGAATTTCTTCAAGCTGTTTCACATCCATATCTTTCAATATCTTTACAGCGTCGTAGTTTTTCCAATGATAAGAACTTATTGATAGAGACATCAACTTTTGGAATCCTCGATTTGACTTCCACTCGTTTAGAAATTGAGAGATGGTAGAATCATGAAATTTCGCTGAATGAAGTTGAAGTCGGGTACCTTTAAAGCGACTTAGAATCTCATCTCCATGGCCTCCTTTGAAACAGATGCTCAAGTTATAAGCTCCAAGAATTGCAGACTTTGGACATAAACTTCCATAGAAATGTCCGTCAATTTCAATGTAATCCTGGTTTGGCGAAGCGGTGAAACATGCTTCCAACTCTTCGGCTGTCGTGTTTTCAGGTACTTTGATACTAGTGCTATTGATGTTTTTCAGACTTGGTGGCAGTTTATGTTCAGTTGATTCAACCTTAGAATCGATTGATGACGATCCGAGAAATTGATACAGATAATCATGAATTCTTTGGACAACTAGTTGTTTCTGTTCTTTGTCATAGATATATTCGTTTCCGAAATATCTCGGATGCAAACTGAAAATGGTATTAAATCGAATACAAATAATAATGAAAGACAGAGTTCAATCCAAACTTTGCCTAGACTATCCAATACTTACCAGATAGGAATCTCCGGTCCCATTCCAAACACATCCATCGGAGTAATGACCGGCTGTTCCGGTGTAATTGGTGATAAAGAAAAGAGTCCGTTCATAGTTTCTGATGTCACACTAACACAGATTGTGTCCTTTTCCTCGAAGGAATATGTCACAAATTTCATATCTTTCCATTGATGTCCTTGAAGCGATTGAATCAAATATCTTGTTCGTTTGGAGCAGAATGATAGAACTAGAAGATTATGAAGCTCAATAAATCCAAATATCTTCTGCTGGACAAGAGATGGGAGCTTCAACAGTTCCATAGTTACCTCTGAAAATTTACATGATATGTATTGTTAGATGAGTGTGGTTTGGAGAAGAAACGAGAAAGAAAACAGGATGTTCATTGCGTTGGTAGGCCCTTGAGTGTGTGTAGATGACGTGGTATCCTATGAGAATCAAGATAATCGTGGCACCCCCAGAGGCCCCACTCAATCCAAAGGCCAACAGAGAAAAGACGACCCAAATCATGTTCGAGACCTTCAACACCCCAGCCATGTACATACGTCGTCATCCACTTACTAGGGAATGACTTACACATAGGCTGGAGAAACACAACATGACCTATATCGCTGGAAAGCTGACGTTTCCCTGATTCCGAATCTATATTCAGTTTTTGCAGTGGCCCTCCCAGTTTTGAGAAATTCGGCTCCAAAGTTTGGGTAAATTTTAGTGCTAAAACTCAAGTTGTCAACCCGCGTGTTGCCATAACGCGTAAATCCATTCGGAGGATAGTTAAATCAGCGGTTCACAGGTGAACCGCTGGGGAACACATATGTAACCGCGCGGTGGCGTATGTGCGGCTAAAAAGAATGAGGGTTGGGCCCTATATGTGTCTATGTGGATCACCGCGCGGTCGGCCGAAAACGTGGAGCGCATATGGAACACATACGGATGCGTATAGGAGACATGTGACATCCGTATTCCTCTCATTTGTGATACATATATTAGTGAATTTGTTATTATTGTTCCTGTAATTATAATTACTGGTTTTACTGCCTTATATGAGGTCATACAAGTGAATTTATTACAAAATCAACAAAAGAACAGTCGAAGTGAGTACAGAAACAACGGGACGAATAAGTTCTAGAAATAACAATGTGATACGGAGAGGGAAAAAAACTGGGATACTTTTGAATAAAGGTTTTCGCTCAAAGCTTGTTACAGTCTGAAGGTGGAAGATGAAGAAGCCTGGGAAGTCGGATGATCCGAAGATGAGAACTCGAGAGTCACTCTGGAAAACACGAATATAGAAACGTCGGGGTAACATGATTTGTTTACATTGGTATGCGGCCAGCCCGTTCGTCCAAAAACTTCTTCAAGTCTCTAGCCAATTCAACAGAAGATGTTGTGGAATGATTCTGATTAAACTGACTTCTCGTTCGGTCTCTGAATGAAAATTTTCAGTTGATTACGTTTCCATCGGATAACTTACAGCAAACTGCAAGCTACGTCTCTGCACAATCTGATTGTAAACGTCTCGAGTTCTTCTGAGAATTTCTGAATGAATCCGAACATGAGAAATTCTGAAAGAACGGTTTGATTCTATATTTCAGTGATGGGAAGAACTCACTAGAAATGGATCGGAAGAAGTCAGCGCCAAGAGGGACATATACGCTTGAAGTTTCAGAAGATGTATACGCTGCGAAAAATGGGTCGGACTCTGAAACCTGAAACTAATACTGTCTTACACAATTCAGACAGATAAATGGAAGTCACCTTAGTGAGCGCACGCCGAACAATAGATTTCGCATCGGTGACGTAGTTCGATGAAGTGTAATTAGATGAAGAGAAAGTGGTCATAGTTGAAGACATCTTGAAGCGACGTCCACTGGGTAGGTAAATGAAGACTTCGTTTTGACGGGCGCAACCAATATTAAAGCCAATTTTAGAAGTAACGAAAGTGTTCAATGATATGGCTGACTGATCCGAACATTTTTTAGACGACCTGATCTCCCTGTTGATCTGCAAATTGAAAATATCACGATTGGAACAACAAAATGAAGCATACCATCTCAGAGAGGAAAGCCATCCCCAAGGAAAGTGACTGGAGCTGATGGTTATCGTTGAATGATGAAGCGAGTTGGAGAAATTCGCTGCTATCAATCTCTTGCTTGTTTTTGACGAGCTTTTTGAGGTTTTCCTGAAACATGGGTTAGCAGAAACCAGGAAAAGCAAACCTCAATTGAGTTTCTACATAGAGGAACTCCGGCTTCGTTATCGAACATTTCAGATCGAGCGAAAGAGATAGGATTCCAGCGTTTGTTGTGGGAAACTTCAACTGAAACATCCGACAGTGGTTCGACGGCTTCTGAACTTGAAGTGTCATATGGCAACTGAAACGTTATAGTTAAGTAATGGTAAAAGTTTGGAAGAAGCGGCTTACAATTTCTCTTTTTATACTTCTCATATAAGACGGCACAACTGGCATTTCATAGGGATCTTCATTCTCCCAATCCCTTCCACTGTGACTGGGAGTTTCGATAACTTCGGGTGCCATAGAGTTTCCAACATAACCCATTTCGTCATACAAGTCGTCGTCCTCTTCGCGAGCATCATTATGGATATCATAAGTCTCAATCTGAAAGTAAGAAGTTAAACCGAAAACCTGATTCAGTTTCAATTACGTCTTGAGCGTTCTTCGCCTTCACTCGTTTAAAATGAGCAGACGACGATGATTTTGTGGTAGAAGGTTTCATTTTATTTGATGTAGAAGTAACATCCTTTAGTTTTCCTGTGTTTCGTTGCAGACGAGGAGATTTTCTTTTCGTAGAAGTAGGAGTTGGAGGAAGAACCATTACTCTAATCAGAATACACACTAGCAACTGAAATATAGGAGATAAACGGTGTAGTGGCGGTAAGGCGAGATGGGCGGTTCACATTGGCAAGGTGCGGCATGCCTTTTCGCAACCCCCGCATGCGTTCTGTTTCGTGTTAAACCTGCAATTCAGTGATGCTGAACTAGCTCGTATTTTCTCCCTCTTTCTTTCTTTTCTTTTAATACATGACATTATCAACGACGAAATCAGGGAATTGCGGTTAGTGGGAAATTTCGGATAAATACTTCTCCGTCATTGATTTTTGCAGGACATTTATGGACGAACAATATAAAAACGAGTTTGGCAGAACTAGCGGTTAGTCGGAATGAAACTCTTAATACTTCTCCGCCTTTCATTTTTCAGGTTCCCGTAACATTGATGACGAATCAATCGGTTTATTTGAAGATTTTGAAGAGAGAAAGAGAAGTCAATTATGAACAGCTATTCCGTTGATGGCCAAAGCTATGATGGAATCATCGCTATAAGTGTAACATGCAATGGAATGTATTGATGAAGCCGCAATGATTGATCTCTCTCCTGTTAACCTTCCGCACGTAATTCCTTCGTAGCTGTCCATCATTTTTAGAACTGTTAGACCGTAGTGAAGATCTGTGTCAGCGAGCTCCTCCACTCCAGTGCGAAGTGACAGAAACCTTTCCTCTGTGGAGCGTATAGGTTCAGCTAATACCTTTTTTAAGCCATCGACCTCAAATGCAACAACAAATCTGTAACATTCCATTTTTCCAGAGTTCTCGACGAAGAATATATCGTTTTGAGTCTTCGAATCACAGTATTCCGATTTCAAGGAGCCTAACGACATCGAAAGGAAGCCAAAATAATTACAGTTGATATCGAGGGTGGAAACAATGTCTTCGGTTTTCAATTTGTCTACCCGATACTTCAAAGCAGAAGAAGGCTTGAAAACTCCTGGAGCTAAAGAGCAGAATTTCTTTAGTTTTTTTGAATGACTACTCTCGGCACGGTTTGCGATTTCTCTTCTTAAAAGGTTGTGTAGTAAAACGCTGAAACTGTCACAGTTGATTATGATGATTTCCTGTGTGACACCTCACCGCGAACATACGGTTTCAGAGTGGTTCCGTGTAATTTTGGAAGAGTATCCCAGGAGAATGTACTGATAGGCTGACTCAAAACAAAAAGTGGAAAGCGGGGCAACATTGTTGAATAACATATTGGCATGTGGCAGATGGTAAAGTATTTCCTGGACTGGATTCAGAAACTAGTTGAATTCACTACAACTTACGTGTGCTTTGCAGGATATGTAACGCTCACTAGCTTCCATCAGAAACCACGACGCTGAGGCAGTCATCTCTCCATCAAATATTTGAGAAGCTCGACCTCCTGTGTACATTTTATTGCAAAGAAGAGAAAGTGCAATGATTACTAAACGAGCTTTTGTATTCAAAGTGTCGGAGGCGATCGCATTTAGGCACAAGGTCAACCGAAAGAACTAGAAATTGAGGGAATCGTAGATAATAATTACCCTAATCACTCGGAACATACCAATATCTTGTCAGTGGCATTTCTCCTGTTAGATATGTTAGCAAATTCCGACGGCAACACTACATTGCTCAGCTCGTGCATATAATCACAATGTGAACATTTAAACAAATCAGATTTGGGCACGAGCGAACTGTCTTTAATAAACAACTCTGAAAGCACTACAACTTTACAACTTCTTCCAGTTGAAAAAATGACCTTTACATATAACCTCAAATATACCCTCTCCAAAATTGTGAAGTACATCAACCGGTGTTTCGTAAGGCATAAAGAGATTGTTATATTTAGAAGGGACTGAATTGAACCCGTTCAACCCGTTCATACTGTCCTTCATCGTTTCGTCGAATCCACGTTCCTGTCGTGAAGATCCCTTCGATTTATAAAACGTTCCAGAAGACATACAAAAAAAACAAGATCCGGCTGCATGGTGGCTCTTCATTCCCAGTAAACCTCTTTTCGCCTGAAAACTGGAAACTAGCTCTAAAACTTTTGATATTCACACCGGCTGGTCAGCTGATACAGTAACGCAGTGTAACGTGAACGTCTTATTCTTTACGCGTATACTCAATTTGTGACAGTCAGAACAGACCAAATCATAGATCGAGTTCCATAAAGTTGTAGATGGATTCTCAGAACACTCTACTATCCCTTCAACAAGAACGTTTGAAGACTCCTGCATTTCAGATGTCTTTAAATCAACTACCACCATGGTGATCGGCCATACTTTCCTGCAATTCTAATATTTTTCAGCATTTCTCACTGCTCCTACTTCTTGTTGCCGGGAACACACACTCCGTCGACCGACAGAACCCCAGACAGATAAACATTCCCTTCAGGCTCCGTCTGCCAAAGAGGGCGGAAAAATGGGCCGGCCAAGTTGTGTTTCGTCGCTTCTCCACGTTTCAATTTCTGGCGAATGTTCAAAATGGAATCGTAATATGCATTAATCAATTCAGAAAGTTGTGAGCTCACACCCAAACGGACAAATTTTGCAATATGACCATCCGTACAACTGAAAATTTAAAATATTTTCACCACCTCTTTGATTTTTTTGATGAAAACCATTGTCTTCCTTTTTGCAGAACCGTCCCACAAGAGTTACAAATATAAACGACACTTAACGAACTCTTTTTACAATTCCAAATATTTCTCACTTTTGCGGAAAACTCATCATCGAACGATGTTAAAGTTCTTTCGAAATCTAAAAATTACTGTATCAGCAGGCATTGACGTTTATCCTACCTCGCTGAGTCCACCTTCCCAAACAACCGGTCAAAAGCAACTGTAACTGAGCATCAGAAGCATCTCTTATCATTTTGGAAAACTCTAAACACTTCGTTTTAAGTTTCGTGAAACCTTTATCATTCATTCCAATTATACCTCCAAAACTCTCCGTCTCGTCATCATCTGCCATGTCTACATCTTCCATTCTCATCTCATCTTCATCGTCGTCATATTCATGATTCATATCTTCTTCATATGAACTGTTCAAGTTGCCTCCCTCAGTGTCATCATTTTCGCGGATTCCGGAAACATCAAGGTCCACAGGATACACATCTCTCTCACGTAACTCTTCGTCTATTAGAATTTCAATTTATCTCTTGAATAACCAATTATCTGCATACCTTCTTCATGTTTCCTCTTTTTCGTATCAAAATGGCTCAAAATTGTTTTCGGCATTATAAGGTTCAAACAGAAAAAACAACTATAAGACTTATAAAACGAACAAAAGTTCTGTAAAATTGAATCTCAAATCTTTTCGAACTCATTTCCACGATTTCCGACTCACCACGTTTCACAACGTGCATGAGTTTCCGGCCTCTGCGTTCCAAATGACAATTTTTAGCATTCCACATGTGCCTAATTCTCACTGACATGTGAATCCTATGTGCAACCTATATGGGTGCACGCGCTGCCAGTACACAGAAAAGACGACCGCACATATGCGGCACACGCGCGATCCACTTTTCATTTATGGACACACATAGGGCGCTATTCTGGCACCTTCACATATAGGATTCCCAGCGGTTCACCTGTGTTGAATGGTCGAAGGGGTTACAGGTGGGGTAGTAGGTGGACACTCTGTGGATCGACTCCTTGCCTTTTTTCCTTCTTTTTTACTTTTTTGTAATCCTCCTTTTTGGGTCCCATGGTCTTCACAATGTGTCAGAATTCGGTTTTTGAAGCTTTTCGAGTCTATATTGACTTCCTGCGACGTATATTGACTTCCTGCGAAGAAGCAGAGTAATTGCTTCAAAGAAGTACATACCAGAGTAACTAGACTAGTAAACTTTGGAAAAAATAATTTTTATACCTTGCTATAACATTTTCTATTGTTTTTCTAACTTTTAACGATAATTTAAATAAAAAAAATTCCGACTGCCCACCATAGACTTGGTCACAGAAAAGTTGAATTTCTTGAAAAATTTTTTTTTCTTAAAACGTCGCAGGAAGTCAATATAGACTCGAAAAGCTTCAAAAACCGAATTCTGACACATTGTGAAGACCATGGGACCCAAAAAGGAGGATTACAAAAAAGTAAAAAAGAAGGAAAAAAGGCAAGGAGTCGATCCACAGAGTGTCCACCTACTACCCCACCTGTAACCCCTTCGACCATTCAACCGCTGATTTAACTATCCTCCGAATGGATTTACGCGTTATGGCAACACGCGGGTTGACAACTTGAGTTTTAGCACTAAAATTTACCCAAACTTTGGAGCCGAATTTCTCAAAACTGGGAGGGCCACTGCAAAAACTGAATATAGATTCGGAATCAGGGAAACGTCAGCTTTCCAGCGATATAGGTCATGTTGTGTTTCTCCAACCTATGTGTAAGTCATTCCCTAGTTAGCACAGTAGGCAAAAAAGTTGAGACCACAGCTGGCCTAAGGCTCTAAACCTGTGATTATTGTTTATTGAGGACTGCCACGTCGTCTACACACACTCAAGGGCCAACGTACCTACCTAATGAACATCCCGTTTTTTTCTCGTTTTCTGTCTTCTCCAAACCGTGTTCATCTAATTATAACGTAAATTTTCAGAAGTAACCATGCAACTGTTGAAGTTCCCATCACTCGTCCAGCAGAAAATAATCAGGTTCATCGAATTTGATAATCTTCTGGTTCTATCTTTCTGCTCCAAACGAACAAGGTATTTGATTCAATCTCTACAAAGACATCGATGGAAAGATATCAAATTTGTGAAATATTCTTTTGATGAAAATGACAAAATCGATGTTTGGGTGAGATTAGAAACTATGAACGTGTTCTTTTATTTATCACCAATTACACCGGAACAGCCGGTCATTACTCCGATGGATGTGTTTGGAATGGGACCAGAGATTCCTATCCGGTAAGTATTAGGCAAAGTTTGGATTGAATACTGTCTTTCATTATTATTTGTATCCGATTTAATACCATTTCCAGTTTGCATCCGAGATATTCCGGAAACGAATATCTCTACAACAGAAAACAGAAGCACCTAGTTATCCATGGAATTCATGATTATCTGTATCAATTTTTCGGATCGTCATCAATCGATTATGAGATCAAAACTGAAAATGAACTGCCACCAAGTCTGAAAAACATCAACAAATCTTGTATTAAAGTACCAGAAAACACGACAGTCGAAGAGTTGGAAGCATGTTTCCCCGCTTCTCCAAACCAGGATTACATTGAAATTGACGGACATTTCAATGGAATTCTCAGTACGAACTCTGTTATTTATGGGGCTAAACACTTGAGAGTCATTTTCAGAGGAGATCATGGAGATGAGATTCTACTTCGCTTTAGAGGTACCCGACTTCAATTTCATGCAGCGAAAATTCATGATTCTACCATCTGTCAATTTCTAAAAGAGTGGAAGTCAAATCGAGGATTCCAGAACTTGAAGTCTCTTGTGATAAACTCTTTTGATTATAAAAACTACGACGCCGCTGAACTTTTGAAAGATATAGATGTCAGACAGCTCGATAAAGCAGAAGATATTTTTCATATCAATTGGCGAATGAGGTGCGTCCAATAAGATTTCATGTTTTCCAGATGAACAAATTATGATATTTCAGCATCTCATATCCCTCTTCTATGATGGTCGGATTTTTTCCTCTGAAGTCGTTTCCATCAGGTTTAACGTCTCGTGACTACTTGATAAGAGATGATGATGGAGTAGAAGCTTCTGTATTAATAGAAGATCATGATGTTCGTTTCGCTCTCTGGAAAGGAAACTATTGCTCGTTGAAATAACTCGATTCTTTCTGATTCTTTCTCGTACTTTTTTGATGTATTTTTGTTGTTTTCTAATAAAAATTTGTATGAATAAACCTGTTACTGATGTTGTTTTCTGCTCCCTACAACCCTGTTTTCCGATATTGAAAGAACACCTAAAGTCTCATCTAATGTACACTTGTGGGTTTTGAAATAATGTTTGAAAAACGGTTCAGAATTTCCGTTTAGCTCCAGACTTTGCCCCATCTGGACGCCACATAGATGCCGACTTTCTAGGGAGTGTCCGTACAAAAAAGTTGCCAACTAAAAAAACGGAGCTGTACTTTTGATTTGTATAATTCATTACAAATCTACTTGATGACAAAATTAATATTATCATCGCACCCTCTCAAAGTTAGACAATTTTGAGCCATAGTGTATATCCTATTGATCGTTACTGTATAATATCATTAAATTTGAGTTTCAAAAACGGAAAGTTATTTGTATAACTTTTTTAAAGTCTAAATTTAGACATTCATATCGACCTTCAGTCTCTACCTGTCTGCGCACAGTGTCCCACCAACAGGGTTCATATAAAGAGAAGGACGTCAACGTATTAAGAACCTTAGATTCGGACAGTTAGCAAACAGAGAATTGGTCCAAGATTCTAAATAACGGACGGACATCTTCTTATCGTCTTTCTGGGTTTGCCACGTCACCAATGCGGACACACACATAGAGAACAGCCACCTCGTCTACTCTAGGGAGGAGAGGCAAGAGTTGACCTGATCGACGTCTTTTCGTATTGGCTTTAGAGGATTGCCACGTCTTTTACACACAGACTCACAAACCATTCAATTAAACCTCCTTACTAGACCAATCCCCCCAAATCTTGCCCACCTTTTTCTCATATAACAATAATTTCTTGAATAACTTATTCCAGATCAGAAACTTTTCGACAATGAAAGGAGACCCTCCACCTCCGTTTCCCATATTAAAACTCCCGGCAGTTGCATTGAATGAAGTGATGCGGAACATGGATGGAAGCGAAATGCAAGTTTTGAATTGAAAATGTCTTCTGATAAATATTTTCAGAATAAAACTTTCAATGTGCTCTCATCGACAGGAATTATCTATGAGATCATGGAAGTACAAACTCAAAAAACTCGATGTTTCTTTAAGACATGAATCTCTGAATTTCAAGCTAACAGAAGAAAGTAACAGCTCTCAAATTGTTTTTAGGGATATCGAGCGGAAGCCCCATTTAGAGCCTGTAACCAAGATGTCTCAATTGTGTGACAGGTGAGTTTTCAATGTAAGACGTAAGCGAACAAGTCTATTTAGATTGGAGAAAAACAAACACTCGGCAGTATATATTCGAGGTTTCTCCCGGGAAACAATGTTTGATTTATACAATCTTGTCATGTCACTCTATGCACCTGCCACTATCAGATGGGTACTTGACGTCAATGTGCTATCACGAGAGACTCTTCTGAAATATTTGGATATGGCTTTGGCTATAAACTGTTCTGAGATAAGTATCGAAAGTGGTCAATTGAGTATTGAGCGGTTAACAGAACTGATGGACAGAATACCGGTAACAAAAGGACTAAAAGTTACCTCATGGATTCCATCAAATTTCAAACATCCAAATGTGAGTATTCGTTTTTCTTAAAAAGAGTAATTATAATGTTCATTTCAGGCATTTAAATATCGGGCTTTTTGGTATAAAATGGCAGAATGGGTTACCCTGGATCACCTCAAGTCTATTAGAAATGTCGATTCAGTTGCATTAGAATGGGCAAGATTTGAGTGTAAGGATATGAATGAGTTTCTCAGATATTGGGTTGATTGTGACGAGGAAATGATGAAACGATTGAAGTTAAATATGCGTAGAGATGAAGTTATCGATAAGAATATCCTCTTTGATCAACTTTTGGTTTTGAAAGCTAAGAAGGGAAAATCACAGATTTACTACATGTGAGTCAATTGATAAATTAGTTTATGTTAAAAGTTCAAAACCTATTTCAGAAAAAAGAGAAATCATAAAACTGGAAGGCTTGTGTTAGGTCGTTTGGAATTCGTTTACGAAAGGTGGATGCAGTTTTTCACATATGATTCTGATTACTGTCCTCGTTTTCTAGCTATTCTGGAAGAGATGGAGAAAAATGCAGAATTGAAAAATTAACTGGAGAAGATGTGTTGGCGAGATGACTAATGTTTTCATAATGTTTTCATTTTTGTAGTTGAGAACTTTTTGTTAACTTTTTCAGATTTCGAGATACGCGTCTTCAAAGTACGTAGCTTACCAAGTGTGAGAAACAAAGAGCTCTCTGTCTCTCTGTGTCTCATTTTCTTTCAGTAAAGTTGAACGATTTTATCACAAAACCTATAAGAGCTATCCAAAAGTTGTTAACTGCAAAAATGAAGAGTACGAAAATGTTCCTGAGTACTCTCAAAAACTGTCATTTTTATACAAATCTCTTTCATACACCGGTTGCGATTTTGATGCAACTTGGGACATATATACTTTCGATTAAATGGCGGTTTGAGAATTTGTAGAATAGTTTTTCAATTAATCAGCAGGATTTTGCTAATTCTCAAGCCGCCATTTAATCAAAAGTATATATGTGCCAAGTGTCATCAAATTCTCAACCGATGTATGAAAATAGTTACCGTAAAACCTATAACTAGAGTTTGAAGCATCCTATCTCGGTTCTCTTTAAAGATATGAAAATTTTCTCAGCTAAAGAAATATTCTAAGAATATTAAGCTATATTTTGTCAGTTAACAGTTTTTTGATATTTACCTTGGGAACCGAGATATACCGCTGGGAACAGGGGCGCCTCTATTACAGGTTTTACGGTATGTTGTCATATTCCTATTATGTAACTTTAAAGGACACTTTGTATTGTTTTTCTAATAAATGTTTTTGTTGACTAAATGTTGTTCTCAACCTGCCAAAAGCACCAAACAACTGTTTCTGTTTCCTTTTCCTTCATTGGCCAACTTCTTATCAGTACACTTTCCAGGGTCTACACGGGCCGGTTATGAGCTCAAAAATATACCAAAATGTAGATCTCAATGTGCCGCGGGCTGGGCTAGAATGGCTTTTTTGGCACTTTTCCCCCGCCCGCGGGACATTAACTAACAGCCATCCGGTCCGCAGTAGGTCACGGACATAGAACTCGTCGAGATCTACATTTTGGTATATTTTTCAGCTCATAACATTGAGTTTGAAGCGAGTTACGCGCCGGCCCGTGTCGGCCCATTTCGGCCCGGTTTACAAGTATGGTGTGACCCGGAGTGATCGGGCCGTTGAGTTGACAAGTTGTATTCCAGAGACGTTAAACTGACAACAAATTGTCAGAAAATAAAATTCTAGTCTTGATCTACGTTTTCTAATTAAATGAGATTGTGACACAGTATCAAAACTCTTTTTATTCAGCTGGAATTCAAGAATGGTTCAAGCAATTACATTTTTTATTAAAGACAGAAGAAAAATGCACTTTCAACAAATTACTTGTTCAGATGTAGATTAAAATTAAAGGTTTAATTGTTAATTCTTCAAAAAATAGTTTAAGACTGAAATAATCGACAGATATTTAAGGTATGCGGTTATATCATTGTTCCAACAAAAACTTTCTCACAGAAGCATTCAATGTTGTCATGGTATTCCCCTTCTCATTGAAATTCGTTTCTGAAAAGACGATCCAGTTGAACTCCTTCACTTCCAAATGACCTAACACAATCTTTCCTGTGTTCTGGTTTCTCTTTTTTCTGAAATGGATACATGAAATTAGTCAATTAACAAATTAATCAATTAACTCACAAGTAGTAATGTTGTGAATTTCCCTCCTCAACTTTCAAAACAAAAAGCTGGTCAGTAAGAACATTCTGATCGATTTCTTTACGGATTTTCAACTCCAACCGCTTCATCATTTCCTCATCACAATCAACCCAATATCTGAGAAACTCATTCATATCCTTATAATCAAAGTTTGTCCATTCTAATACAACTGAATCGGCATTTCTGACGAACTTGAGGTCATCCAGAGTAACCCATCGTGCCATTCTATATCATATAGCCCGATATTTGAATGCCTGAAATCATCACCATAAGACTATTTTTAAGAAGAACAAATACTTACATTTGGATGTTTGAAATCTGATGGAATCCATGAAGTAACTTTTAGTATTTTTGTTACTGTTATTCTATCCATCAATTCGGTTAATCGTTCAATACTCAGATCACCATTTTCGATACTTATCTCAGAACAGTTTATAGCCAAACCCATATCCAAATATCTCAGAAGAGTCTCTCGTGATAACTCATAGACGTCAAGTACCCATCTAATAGTGGCAGGTGCGTAGAGTGACACGACAAGATTGTATAAATCAAGCATGGTTTCCCGGGAGAAACCTTGAATATATGCTGCCGAGTACTTGTTTTTCTCCAATCTAAATACACTTGTTCGCTTACGTCTTACATTGAAAACTCACCTGTCACACAATTGAGATATTTTGGTTAGAGGCTCTGAATGGGGCTTCCGCTCTATATCCCTGAAAACAATTTCAGAGCTGTTATTTTCTTGTGTTAGGTCGAATAGGAGAGATTCATGTCTTAATTCAACTTCGAGTTTTTTGAGTTTGTACTTCCATGATCTCATAGATAATTCCAGTCGATGAGAGCACATTGCCAGTTTTATTCTGAAAAATAGTGATTAGAGTACCAATTTGTTTCAAAAACTTGCATTTCACTTCCATCCATGTTCCGCATCACTTCATTCAATGCAACTCCCGGGAGTTTTAATATAAGAAACTGAGGTGGACGATCTCTTTGCATTGTCGAAAAGCTTCTGATCTGAAATAAGTTATTCAAGAAATTATTAAAATATGAGAAAAAGGTGGGCAAGATTTGGGGGGATTGGTCTAGTAAGGAGGTTTAATTGATTGGTTTGTGAGTCTGTGTGTAAACGACGTGGCAATCCTCTAAAGCCAATACGAAAAGACGTCGTTAGGGTCAACTGTTGCCTCTCCTTCCTAGAGTAGGCGAGGTGTCTGATCGCTATGTGTGTGCCCGCACTGGTGACGTGGCAAACCCAGAAAGACGATAAGAAGATGTCCGTACGTTATTTAGCATCTTGGACCAATTTTCTGTTTGCTTACTGTCCGAATCTAAGGTTCTCAACACGTTGACGTCCTTCTCTTCATATGAACCCTGTTGGTGGGACACTGTGCGCAGACAGGTAGAGACTGAAGGTGTGCAGATGACGTGGCAATCCTCCAAAGCGAATCCGAAAAGGACGGTAAGACGTTGTTATAGTGGTGATGTATTTCGAACGGTATTTTTGTAGGGGACGAGCCAAATATCTGGTTCGTTTGGAGCAGAATGAAAGAATTAGAGATAGAACTAGGAGATTATCAAATTCGATAAATCCAAATATCTTCTGCTGGACAAGAGATGGGAGCTTCAATAGGTTCATAGTTACCTCTGAAAATTTACATGACATGTATTGTTAGATGAGTGTGCTTTGGAGAAGAAACGAGAAAGAAAACGGGATGTTCATTACGTTGGTAGGCCCTTGAGTGTGTTTTGCAGTCCTATTACTGTAGAAATAACTGACAATCACTGTTTTTAGGTTTTGAAAGCTTTCAGAAGAGAGTTTTATTTCAGAATTTCAGGAAAACTTTCAGGAAACAGACATTGAAGCTGGAAGAAGCTGAAATGTGAGAAAACTTTTAAATTAAGCTGAAAGTAAAACCAAAACTGTGGAAATTTTTTGGGTTTCAACCGGATTTTCTTCTCTTTTCACTCAAAGAAGTTAAAATTTAGATTTTTTAGGGAAACTGGCTTCGTAATGGAGAAATGGGACCATCGACTTCAAATGAAAATAGGAAATTCGCTTCGGAATCGGAAAATTTGTTTTTTGAAAATTTTCATTTTTCTGACAAAAAAAATCGCGGAGTCGAGTAATTCCATTCAATGAGATGACCTTTTTTATTATTACATAAAGCTTTCCCTTCGATTTCGGAATAAATCTTTAATGAATAAATGCTTTCTCTCTTATGGAACACTTGACTGAACTGTAGAGTTCGTCATCTTCAAACGGAACAGACAGTGAGGAAACTGGTACGTTGAGAATAGTAGGCAAATAGATAGAGATCACAGTTGACCCCAAAACGTCTAGTGGTCCTCTTCTTGAGTAGATTGGTACGTCGTCCACTCACCCTCACAGACCCCTCACAATCCTCAGAGTCTTGTCAATGCAACTCCTAAAATTTCCTTCTATTGTCCAGCAAAAAATATTTGGATTTCTTCAATTCCACCCATTGCTAATCCTAGCCTTTTGCTCCAAACGAACCAGACATTTGATTCGATGTCTTGAAAGATACCGATGGATTGATATCAAATACATCAGATACTTGTTCACAGAAGAGGACAACGTGTATATTAATGTAAGAGGAGATAATGTTTGGTGGCCTTTCTATATATCACCAGTTACGCTGGAACAGCCGGTCATGACCGCGATGGATGTGTTTGGAATGCGAAAGGAGACTCCAATCTGGTGAGTATTGATTTAATACGTTCTTGTGAACCGGCCTGTCTGTAACTCGCTTCGAACTCAAGCTTATGAGCTGAAAATTATACCAAAATGTAGATCTCGGCGAGACCTACTACGGGCCGGATAGCGGATCGTTATTGTGCAGAAAAACGCGAAAAACGCAAAAAAGCTGTTTTAGCCCGTCCCGCTGCACATTACTAATTTACCATTCGGCCCAAATTAGATCAGAGAGATAGAGCATGTTGAGATCTACATTTTGGTATATTTTTCAACCCACAACATGGAGTTTGAAGCGAGTAACGTGTCCGGGCCCGTAGTAGGTCATGTACATACAGTACCGGCCAAAATTATATCAGATTTTGAGTTTTCAGTTTAAAATGCCGTACTTTGAGAGTGTGTCACAGTAAAACAGTTTCATCCACAAAGTACAATTTTAATGGTTTATACAGATTAATAAGAGGGCTTCATTTTTGTAGTTGACAACTTTTTTGTACAGGCATTCCCTAGCAAGTTATGGTCATTTTAAGACGACCACTGAAGAATCGCACTATTTTACACTGAAATTGATCGATTTGAGGGAGAAATAGCTTTGTCGATATGTAACTTGCTAGGGAGTGTCTGTGCAAAAAAGTTGTCAACTACAAAAATGAAGTTCAACCCTTGATCTGTATGATCCATTAAAAGCTTGTTTTGTGGGACATTTAGTTTTACCATGACACACTCTCAAAGTTGGGAATTTTCAACTGAAGAAACCAAAATATGGAATTATTTTGGGCGGTACAGTAGAACTCGACGAGATCTACATTTTGGTATATTTTTTGAGTCAGCTTAACTTGGTTTTGTTTTCAATCTAAACTTCATCTTTCAGTCTACATTCGAAGCGTTCCGGGTTTTCATTTATCTACGACAAAGAGCAGAAGCAGCTCGTTGTCCAAGGAATTCATGATTTTCTCTATGAATTTTTCGGATCGTCAATTGATTATGAGGTTGAATCAACTGAACATAAACTACCACTAAGTCTCGAAAACATCAACAAAACTTGCATCAAAATACCTGAAAATACGACTGCCGAGGAGTTGGAAGCATGCTTCGTCACTTCTCCAAACCAGGAATACATCGAAATTGATGGCGAATTCCACGGAAAGTTATGCACGAATTCCGCGATTCTTGGAGCAGATCACTTGAGAATCAATTATGAAGGACATGGAGATGAGATTCTGCTTCGCTTTAGAGGTACCCGACTTCAGTTTCATTCAACGAAATTTCATGATTCTACCATCTGTCAATTTCTGAAAGAATGGAAGTCAAATCGAGGATTCCAAAACTTGAAATCTCTTGTAATTAATTCATTTAATTATAAAAAGTATGACGCTGTAAACCTATTGAAAGATATAGATGTCCAACAGCTAGATCGACCACAAGATATACTTCATGTCACTTGGCAAATGAGGTGCGTTTTTTTTATTCTTTTTCAGTTTAATAGTAAGAAATTTCTTTTTTCAGAGTGTTGCATTACGTCAATCACTTGAAGGGGTCCCCGTTTCAAAAGTCAGTTCGATCAGGTTTTAGGTCTCGTGACTATTTGATGAGAGACGGCGATGGAGTAGAAGCTTCTGTATTCATAGACAATTATGATATTTGTTTCGCTCTCTGGAATAATAACTCTTGCGAAACAGAGTACATTAATATTCAGCATTGAATACGAACGGGTTTTACAGTTTTTCTGGCTATCCAATTCTTATTTTCATTTTTTCAATAAATGTGTTTTTTTCGCTTATTACGTTTTCTGGAACGAAAACATTAATTCTCATGGGATACACACCTAGGGAAACCCAAACACAGTAAGCAAAGAGAGAAGCCAAGGATGTTACCCACCAAAATCTTGCAACTTTTAAAAGCACCCATGAGGTTCTTAAGTTTTTCATTTCTTGTCCAGAATAAGATGCTTGGTTTCATTATTGGTCATAAAGAATTCGACACTTGCAGTTTTCAGTTGAAAATGGTCAGCTTTGTGAGTGTGACACGGCCTCCCTGAAAGTTTCACAATATCGATTGTTTATGGACTGTACAGATCACAAATAGCGATTCATTTTTGTAGTTGACAACTTTTTTGTACGGGCACATTCAAAAAAGTTATCAATCGTCAAAGTAATTTCTCGGAGAAATTTCTGAGCTTTTTACATAGACTGCCTGTAACTTTTTTGAATGTGCCCGTACAAAAAAGTTGTCAACTACAAAAATGAATCGCTATTTGTGATCTGTACAGTCCATAAACAATCAATATTGTGAAACTTTCAGGGAGGCCGTCCCACACTCACAAAGCTGACCATTTTCAACTGAAAACTGCAAGTTTCGCATTCTTTATGGCCAGTACTGTAAATCAGTTCTCATCCTCCAAACGAACCAGGTATTTGGTTCAATCCCCAAAGATAAAGATACCAATTGAATTACATCAAGTTTGTTAATTATCATTCCATCCATGAAGTGGCAATCTAGGGAGGAGAGGCAACAGTTGACCTTAACAACGTCTTACCGTTCTTTTCGTATTGACTTTGGAGGATTGCCACCAGGGATGTGCGGAAATAAAAATTTCAGAAATGTCGGAAATCGGAACTTTTCCGAATTTCATTTTCGGAAATTCCGGAAATTTCGGAAACTCGGTTTTTCAAACTTTTGATAGTTAAAATCCAGTAAATATGCAGTAACAACTAAAAATTTTGTAAATTTTGACTCAGGTTGGACGTTTTGGCACCGTTCACGTTAGATTAAAATCAATTTCTTTTGATTCCGCACAAGTTCTCTTTTTTATCATCGACCTGCCGAAAAATCAAAAAAAAACTTGAACAAATTGACAATTTTTTCTATATGTGGCAGGGGAGCTAGAAAAAACAGTTTCTCTTATAAAATGCTTAAAACGAGGCTGGCAATTCAATTCTGAAAGAATTTTGGTCCTATCTTTCAAAAGAAAAATTTTAATTTTTCAACTTCAGTCGATCGTTTCGGTAGGTCAAACGGGGCGGAGCCTAATCTGGTATCGTATTGAATTCTTAGAATTCCAAGGATACTAACATATCAAAAAATCAGTCAAAACGGAATAACTTGAGCGAGACATTGTCTCTTAAAATTTACCGAAAAGGGCTCAAAACTGCTTGAAATCCATGGAATTTCAAATTCCAGTTGTTCCAATTCAAATTCCAATTCCAGTTGTCCAGTTGTTTCTACAGTAACCAGACTGCAAAAACCGGGTTTCAGAGTCGATGAAAATTTTTTTTCGAAATCTTCCTCAACTTTCATTAGCATTCGCATATTTAAACATATTGACTTTTCCCTTGTTCGATCAGAAAATCCGAAATTTTTACAATCTTTCTTTGCACAATCTTTTTGAAAGTTCATAGAAAAAAAAACAAAAAACAAAAAAAAAATCGTGGATTCGAACCACCACCGCACCAATTCCCACCCCCGCCCTCTGCCACTGCGCCACCGATGCACGAAAGAAAACAGGCATGGAGGGCAAAGAAAAAAGTTAAAACATATTGATTTTATTTCTTCGAAGAACTCTTCCAATTTTCCGGAAATTTTCTCACTTTTTTGTTTTCTCACACATTTTAAACGAATTTTCACAATTTTTCAGTCGCTTCTCGAATCTCGAATCGAATTCCGAAGCGATTTTCCAGCTTTCAATTGAAGTCGATCGATGAATTTCCCTGAAAAAATCTAAATTTTGATGTTTTTTTGAGTGAAAAGTGAAGAAAAACTTGCAAAAATCCGACAAAAAAGATAAATTCTAATAATTTCGGTGTTATTTACAGCTAAATTTGATGAGTTTTTCTTTTTTTTCAAAAAAAATTTCATACTTTTTGTCTGAAAATCTGAAATTCCAGCCAAAACTCACTTTTAAGCTTCTTCCAGTTTCAAATGTCTTCTGAAAAAGTTTCTGAAAGTTTTCCTGAAAATCTGAAAGAAAAGACAACTGAAAACAAGTGAATAATGAGCCCGGAACATTTTATTTTGTAAATTTTGTGTATAGCAAGTAGCAATTAGAGACAAATATGCACAAAACAAAGAACAGAGCAAATTGGGGGTCTTATGTGTGGCAGGATCGGAAAAAATAAAATCTTGATGGTCTTTTTTTGGATGGTCTCATGATCTTAAAATGATGATACGGAAGTTGTTATTGTCCCAAAAGGGACCATAACGATTTGGTGACAAAAAAGGAAAAAAAGATGGTAAAAAAGGAAAAAATAATAGAGAAAAATGGTGGGGACGAGGCGCTTAGAAGCACTTGCGGTGGACGATCGATGGGCCGGACTCGTCGTACTCTTGCTTGGAGATCCACATCTGTTGGAAGGTGGAGAGGGAAGCGAGGATGGATCCTCCGATCCAGACGGAGTATTTGCGCTCTGGTGGAGCGATGATCTTGATCTTCATGGTGCTGAAAAGAGAAGGAAATTAGAATTTGAAAGAGTCGAGACGAGTTATAGAAACTTACGATGGGGCAAGAGCGGTGATCTCCTTTTGCATGCGATCAGCAATTCCTGGGTACATGGTGGTTCCTCCGGAGAGAACGGTGTTGGCGTACAAGTCCTTACGGATATCAATGTCGCACTTCATGATGGAGTTGTAAGAAGTCTCGTGGATTCCGGCGGACTCCATACCCAAGAAGGATGGCTGAAAATGATTGGGATTGAATGATATCTTTGAATTATTGATTTATTTACCTGGAAGAGAGCCTCTGGGCAACGGAAACGTTCGTTTCCGACGGTGATAACCTGTCCGTCAGGAAGTTCGTATGACTTCTCGAGGGAAGATGAGGAAGCGGCGGTGGCCATTTCCTGCTCGAAGTCGAGGGCGACGTAGCAGAGCTTCTCCTTGATGTCACGAACGATCTCACGCTCAGCGGTAGTGGTGAAAGAGTAACCGCGCTCAGTGAGGATCTTCATGAGGTAATCAGTAAGATCACGTCCGGCCAAGTCGAGACGGAGGATGGCGTGTGGGAGAGCATATCCTTCGTAGATTGGGACGGTGTGGGTGACACCATCTCCAGAGTCGAGAACGACTCCGGTGGTACGTCCGGAAGCGTAGAGGGAGAGAACGGCTTGAATCGCGACGTACATGGCTGGGGTGTTGAAGGTCTCGAACATGATTTGGGTCATCTTTTCTCTGTTGGCCTTTGGATTGAGTGGGGCCTCAGTGAGGAGGACTGGGTGCTCTTCTGGGGCAACACGGAGCTCATTGTAGAAGGTGTGATGCCAGATCTTCTCCATATCATCCCAGTTGGTGACGATACCGTGCTCAATCGGGTACTTGAGGGTAAGGATACCTGAAATTAGGGAATTAAATCAAGTTCATAGCTTTCTGAAATCATTACCTCTCTTGGACTGGGCCTCATCTCCGACGTACGAGTCCTTTTGTCCCATACCGACCATGACTCCTTGATGACGTGGTCTTCCGACAATGGATGGGAACACGGCGCGTGGAGCGTCGTCTCCGGCGAATCCGGCCTTGCACATTCCGGATCCATTGTCTACAACAAGAGCGGCAACCTCGTCGTCACACATTTTTGATTAGTTTTTAATATACCTGAAAATAAATAGAGTTATTAAAGAGAAGTGGTGAAGGGAGAGCGAGAGAATTGAACGAAGAAATGAAAGAAGGAATGAGAAAGTGCATATAGAAAAGAAATGTATGGCGATTTCGTAACCAATGGTCATAAAATACTGCAGATGTTCTGTGTGCTATGGACCCGAAGACACTATGAAGACCGATGGTTGGTTGCTGCTTCATGTGTGTGAACGTAGGGAAGAGGGGAGCAAAGAGTGGGCGGAGCTGTTGTTTCATCAGTAAAAGAGAAACAGAAGCGATGGGATAGAGAGAAAGATGGCGGGAGCGGAGACCCCGCCGCCGATGAATGGCAACAGCCGCTGTGCTCCCGGCCACCCTCCCGAAGTGATCTTTCCGGAGAGAGTCGAGAGATGATTCTGAGAAGAAATCAGCTCTCTCTCTCTCTCTCTCTTGTTTCTCTGAATGATATCGCTGAGGAGGCTTACAACATGGCAGTCAACAAGAATCGTTGGCAGACATTTTCAAAAAGTAGAGAAAAAGAGAGAATCTTTGTCTCGGGTCCATTCGAAAAGTTATGATTGAGAAAATATGTGAGCGAAAGGGTATGGGCTCTTGTGTGTACATATGCTAATGTTGACTCATAGGTGAAGGAAAAGGGTCGAAAATATGGGCGCCAGACCCTGACCAGCACGTGCTCTATGACGAATCCACTGTCCTTACTGATTCACTAGCCGCAAAGCAGCATCTCACAAAAAAAGTAGCAAGGAGAGAGCGAGAGGGTGTCTAAAAATACTGTCGCTTTTTCTTTTTTCTGCTCGAAATTCTGAGAAATACGCTAAAGTCAACACAGTGCAGAAGAGGGCGGAAAGCATTGACACACACACTCTCCACAGTGGACAGTTCCAAGAATTCGCTCTGTTGGGTTACATGCGTAAGTACACAAGAAAATTATGAAAGGTGAGCAACATTTTCAAACGCAGCGAAAATCATGGATTAGGAGTTTGCTTCTTCTTCTTTCTATAGATTTGGAAAAGGGGTGGGTGGCAACGAGTATCTAATCAGTCGAGTGCAGCGCAAACAGTCAAAGTTCTAAAAGAGAGCGAGTGAGAGAGATCGCGGCGGGCGCCCCGCACAAGTACTTTATGCAAAATGCACTCCAAATCAATTCAGAAATCGTCATCATCATCGTCGCCGCTGCCGCCACAGCCTTAGCCGTCATCGTTATCAAGTGCATCTCTCAGGGCTCTAGTACTATGATTCCTATATGCTTGATTGTTTCTTCAAGCCTATAGCTAAATATTACTAGGTAACCAGATAAGCAATGTAGCTATGGCTAGACTTCAGAGGCTTCAGAGGGAGTCTACCTATACCTAGAGAAGAAATACCTGCAAATGAGCAATTGGAGCTGAGCTATGAAAGGAATAGGGAGGGGAAGATTTTATTAGAAGGCGTAGACCGATTGGATCATTTTCTCCGAATGACTGACTTGTGGAGGAGAATCTCTCCCGCCAATACGAGGCGGGATCTCCTGGCTCTCCCACCTCGAGCACACTCGACGGTTTACACTCTTCTTCGTTTCCTCCTGTGCAGTTCTGTGAATCGAGGGGGTGGGTGGAGTGGGATCGCAAGAGGCAGTAGCAACAGCAGCAGCAGCAGTAGATTCTCTTTACGAAGATTACACCGAAACGCTTCGTAGCATGCCCCCCGAGAGCAGCCGAGGAAGTTGGTTGAAAAGAGAAATAGAGAAACGAAGAGAACACAACGATTGGGATGATGGGGCGGATTGGCACAATAGAAGTAGAAGAAGAGAAGAAGACAACGGCGGCCCCGCGGAATCATATCACTGTCGAGGATAATTAGAAAGTATTGGGGATAGAAGAGGCGGCCGATGGATAGAGATAATGGCAAGATGTGGGAGAGATAGTGTCTGCCAACGGTGTGTGGAGGAAAGAAGAAATGAGGAGTAACAAAAAAAGAGAAAAAGTCGGCAAATCTCAATGAGCACGATGCTCGGTTTTAGGATCAATCACACTAAATTCGAGGGCGCCAATCTTTTTTCTTGAAACGAAAAAGCATAGTTGTAAAGGCCCTCGGTGATCAGAAAACATTATTAACTATGCCAATCTAGGAAGCTCGGAATAAAGACTGAAAAGGAAATCTCAAAGCATCTAAAATAGGCGAAGAATGTGAACATTGTGGGAACATTTGTCTCAAGAAATGGAGAAGAAATCCATGAATTTCTGATCTTTCGCAGCGAAATGAAACAATTTCCAGAGATTTCTGAGGACAACAATCATTCTTCGTTCGTGTAAACACATTCAGCTACCAATTTTTTATCAACTAGCTCGAATATGCAAAATTCAACGAGAACTACTTTGAAAAACAATAACTAAAGTGCAATAATTTTCGGGTTCTGTGTGTATCGACTAGATGTAATATGAGAAAGACAACAATACACCGCATAAATTATGCATCCCTTCTAACGTTATACCTATTTTTCCTATTTTCCGTATTCAGCTCTCGGAAATTAGAACAAAAGGCTCGTTTCTGAACGATCGTCCCTCGCTGGATGATGGATTTTTCCGTTTTTTGGGAGAAATGGAGTTTTGCTTTTTCTTCAAAAAACATGAGTCACTTTCGTTTCAGAAGAAGGGAAAAATAGGCGAAAAAGCAATGTTTCGCAATAAAAACAAAAGGGGAATTGAATATATTTTCCTAGAACGACGCGGATGACTCATCGAATGATACAAGAACTGTCATCGTTCTCTTCCGATTCCTTTTTTCAATCTGGAGACAAATTGTCGAAAGAGACTAAAATAATGTGACTCGGCGGGCACAGTATAATTACCCTTTGATCAGATGGCGATTGCACTAACGATCGATGACACTAAAGGGGGACGACTCCACACTTGAACAAAGGGTGATGAGAGAGAGTCACTATGAGTTTTGAATTGAATTCGGAAACAACTTTCGGCGGGCGCCCCAACTTTCGACCGACGCAAAGAGAGAGCGATATTTTCAAATACTGCGCAGCGCGCGCGCTCGTTTTTCTGTGTCAGTCCCTCTAGTCAGTCCGCCACAAAGTGTCCCTATCGTCCAGCAGTAGAAGACGGACGCCGGCCGGCGCGTGCGCCCTCTCAATGGACATAGAATAGGGAGAGGAGTCAGGGAGAGAGAGAGAGAGAGAGAGTGAGACCCCAGGCATCCACAAAAGGCCCTATCGAGTAACGACGGGTGGGTAGTACCTCCAGTCACCATTGACGGACAGCCGGACGGAAAAAAATGGACGGCTGAAGAAGGAGAAGAGGAAGGCGTGAGAAACAGTGCGTAGAACTCATAGAATTCAGAGACAACACCAGCGGCATGAACACGTTTTCTGTTGGTAAAAAACTGCAGCCTCCGCTGACCAAAACGATGAAATTGAGAAAATAGGAGACCCAAAGAAGAGACAGCTCGGTTGAATGAAGTTGCAGATGTTGAAATTCGGAAGACGTCGCTTTTGTTTCGTCCAACCTTCTCGTCGATTTGAAGTTGTGTAAACACACGAATAGTTACTACCTAATTCCAACTAACTAGGGGGGATTTGCACTAAGTTTTTGATTACTCTGCCGTCTCGCCCCTGTTTGCTACCCCTCTCTTGTATGCCAAGTGGAACAGAAAATAAGAAAAAGTATTCCACAACTCAAACACGAAAAAAGCGCAAAAAAACGTTTTCTTAGTTTTTTCGTCGTCTACAAAGAATTAGTGGGCATTAGCGGGCTCCGTTCCAGGAAATCTTCGAAGAAAGCGATTATTTGTTCAAGGTTGAAGTTTACATGTCAGTTATAGCAACAACTTGCGCTAAAACTACATTCGGTTCCCTTCCGAAAGTCTATTCCGAGGTGAATGAGGAGACGAAGTAGTTCATATTACACGAGATACGAACGATTATGCAATCGGCACCCTCTTGATAACACTTCCTTCACCTTCTCCATAATCTCTTATCAATTTCGGCGATCTGCCCTTGGGTGGTCGAGTCGAATTAGCGAACGCGCAACGGAGAAGTATCAAGATATATATATATAGATTGGTCAAAATATGAGTGATTGTGCAATACAAGATTGAACACATCCATCATAGAGCCACACAGTCAGATAGAACGGAAGACATGAGCGAATTGAAGAAGAGACATATTATTGATAAAACCGACAAAAATTGATACGATACTTGCACGAAGCAGATTTATAAATTAAAATCGGGTGTGAAAATCCGTAAGGCAGATGACGTTATCTGGACATTTCCAAAAGTTCAGGAGAATATTACATAAATTGTTAAAACGTTTAGAAGCATTTGCGATGAACGATGGATGGTCCGGACTCGTCGTACTCCTGCTTTGAGATCCACATCTGTTGGAATGTTGAGAGGGAAGCAAGGATTGATCCTCCGATCCAGACGGAGTACTTGCGCTCTGGTGGTGCGATGATCTTGATCTTCATCGTTCTGAAAAAGGAATGAGTTAGAAATTGAGTGATACAAAAGCTATAGAAACTTACGATGGAGCAAGAGCGGTGATCTCCTTTTGCATGCGATCCGCGATTCCTGGGTACATTGTGGTTCCTCCAGAAAGAACTGTGTTGGCGTACAAGTCCTTACGGATGTCAATATCGCACTTCATGATCGAGTTGTACGAGGTCTCGTGGATTCCGGCAGACTCCATTCCCAAGAAGGATGGCTGAAAATGAGTGGGATTGAATGATATCTTTGAATTATTGATTTATTTACCTGGAACAGAGCCTCTGGGCAACGGAAACGTTCATTTCCGACGGTGATAACCTGTCCGTCCGGAAGCTCGTAGGACTTCTCGAGTGAAGATGAAGAAGCGGCGGTGGCCATCTCCTGCTCGAAGTCGAGGGCGACGTAGCAGAGCTTCTCCTTGATGTCACGAACGATTTCGCGTTCAGCGGTGGTGGTGAAGGAGTATCCGCGCTCGGTGAGAATCTTCATGAGATAATCAGTGAGGTCACGTCCGGCCAAGTCGAGACGGAGGATGGCGTGTGGGAGAGCATATCCTTCGTAGATTGGGACCGTGTGGGTGACACCATCTCCGGAGTCGAGAACGATTCCGGTGGTACGTCCGGAAGCGTAGAGGGAGAGAACAGCTTGGATAGCAACATACATGGCTGGGGTGTTGAAGGTCTCAAACATGATTTGAGTCATCTTTTCACGATTGGCCTTTGGGTTCAATGGAGCTTCGGTGAGGAGGACTGGGTGCTCTTCTGGGGCCACACGGAGCTCATTGTAGAAGGTGTGGTGCCAGATCTTCTCCATATCGTCCCAATTTGTGACGATTCCGTGCTCGATTGGGTACTTGAGGGTAAGGATACCTGAAATTAGGAAATTAGAATAAGTTCATAGCTTTCTGAAATCATTACCTCTCTTGGACTGGGCCTCATCTCCGACGTACGAGTCCTTCTGTCCCATACCGACCATGACTCCTTGATGACGTGGTCGTCCGACGATGGAGGGGAACACGGCACGTGGAGCATCATCTCCGGCGAAACCGGCTTTGCACATACCGGAGCCATTGTCTACAACGAGGGCGGCAACATCATCGTCACACATCTTTTATTAGTTGTGGAGGAACTTGGCCTGTAAGAAAAATATATGCTATTTGAATTAATTGAGAAGAAAAGACGAGGAAAAGGCGATAATGAGAGAATATGGAGGAAATTTGGGCGAAAATGGGAGAAACTGGGGAAAAATCGGCGAAAATGGGAGAAAACGGGATGACATAGGAGAAAAGTGGAGAGAAACGTTATTCGGGATGACGCGCAATCGATTTTTCCACACACAAAAGAGAAAAAGTAGCGAAAAGTCAGCGACAGAAAATTTGGCCTAAAAATTTGCATATTTTCCTCAAAATTGCGACGCGAATCGGTGAGAATAGGCGGAGAGACCCTTATCAATATGTTTGAACAACGTTGCGAACGTGTTTGATAAGAGAAAAAGTGAGAAAAAGATAAAAATTCGATACGAATGGACGAAAACCGCATCGAATGCCCAAATCGACAAAAAGAAAACTCTCGAACGGGGGCGTGGCTTCGCGCGCACATTCAAATGGGTTCCGCGCGGGAAGCGCGATAGAGCACGTTTGCATACCCCTTTGGCGCGTCATCATTTTTTTCCTTTTTCGAACACGTGTCAGTTTTTTCCTCATTTTTCGGCTATTTTCTTCGCGTTTTCGCAGTTTTTTGTCATTAATAAAGGTTTTCAACGAATCGGCAGGTGAGAAATAATAAAATTTGTAGAAATTATCGTCGAATTCGAGAGAAATTTGGAGGAAAACTTTTTGGAAGAGAAAATAATTTTTTCTCGACTTTTCGCTACCTCTCTTGTAAAATAGGGATATAATAATAGGAATGGAGACAAATCCGAAGAAAAGAGAAGAGAAAGAAGAAGAATTTGCCGCATCTAACCTTCCATCTCCGTCGTTTCCGTACAGAAGAAGAAGAGCGGGTCAAACGGAAAGCGCCGGTGAAAGGAGAATGATTGTCGGGACGATCTATGTCAAAATTAATATACGTACGGAATGTGGAAAATGCCATTCCTTTCTAGACCAGAGAAAGAGGCGGAGCGCTTGTGAAAACATGCGATCGGTTCTCAGAATTCGCGTGAGTCATCGCAAATATTTCGAAATTTCGGAATTCTCTTCTGGCCATCTGCCAGAAAGGCGGAGAGTACGCAGAAAGTGAATGAATCGAAAATTTCAAATAGTTGGAGGCGATTTTATGGCGAAATTTTTGGAATTTTCAATCCTAGTCTCTGGTTTTACTTCTTCAACGATGTCTTTCTTCATCAATGAGACGCCTAGACGAAAAGCTGAGAGACCCGAAAAAACCGGTCATTGTCTGTCTTACAAATGGTTTGACTTAAGCTCTTCTGACTGGCAATTGCTGTTGAAGACGTATTCGGTGGTCGAATATGCGCTAATCGTTATATACGCCTCATTTTCTTTCTGTCACGAGGACATTGTCAAAAAAGGGAAGCGAAAATTTGTAGGATGAGTGGAAACGACGACTTCAAAACGAAAATGATTGTTCGATGGGGGTTCAGCGCTACCTATTTATATTAATGATACGACTCCATCCTTCCCACGCAATTTCTAGCGTTCTCGCTACTGGGATCAGATTTTTTTTGGTTTCTTGGTTCCTGGACTCACTTCCGATCCCCGTGTTTCGATTCTCTCGAAAATCTTTCTTTTTTTCAAAAGATAAATCTATCTCTCAGCTTGAATACCGAGAAGTTCCCGCATGTGTTTCTTCTGCCATCTCTCTCGTTGCTTCTCTTCATCTCTCACATCAGTTGGTTCTTCCAATGATTTCTGAACAACTTTCCGCCCTCACAAGTGCTTGCACACACAGACACCACTATCAGTGAACAGTGCACAACACTTTCGATCGAAATAGAGAAATAGTTTGATGCCGATGGAAAGGAGAATGAATACGAAATGATGAGGAATTCAAAATCCGCCGGAATCTAAAATGGAAAGCATATGTTGTCTGTCTCCTTTCTGTGAATATTCCATCACACATGTGTTCCCATTAGTGCGCAACCCGAGGTCATTTGCGAGCACAGCTCTAATTGATGAGTTCCTCTGGTGTTTGATTGGTTCTTCTTGGAAGTAATTGATGCTAAAAGGGATTGGAAATTCATTAGCAGAATTTCATTGTTGTCATTTGTGTGCTTCGCCGAAATGGACTTAATTTTCAAGCATTCAAATCGATAATGTCATTCGTTCCATTCTACGAATTAAAAGGACAGCTCTAGACGATAAATTCCGCTGTGGCATGTGTTTCACGACTCGCATATGGTCATCGTTGGCCTTTCTGTACAACATCTGCTAGATTTTCTTTGCAATCGACACTTTTTTTCCTCAAAAACTGCCAATAAGCGTTCACTGGAGCCAGGAATCAACGAAGTTGTTACCTTTTCACACATATCTCACTTCCGCTGTATTCTTCTCATTGGTTATTGTTGTTTTCACGAACCCCCTGCCATCGGGTTCTCGTCATAGACAAAAAACGTTGCCGCATCACTCTTCTCACCTCCCTCGCCTTCTTTCCGCGGACTGCTCGCCTTCGCAATCGGTCCGATCAACGAGAGATTGTAACGAAATGAAGAGACGCCGACAGGATAAGATATCGAGAGGGCGTTGGTGGGCTATGGCCAATACGAAGAACTTGGCAAGAGGGATGCTCCCGTTGAGAAAAGGGGGAGTTTATGGGAGGAGTTTTCTCCCGCGAATGTCTCGGATCTCTTGAGTTTTAATGCTCTCTCGCCTCGTTGTGTAGTCAGTGAATGCAATACGCAGAATCGTCTTTCATGGCACAGTATAAAAGCCTCGGTGCCGAGTCACACAGAGCTCACTCATCTTCTCATTTTCTTTTCTTTTACTTCAAATTGTTCTCTTGAAATAGTCATCTTTTATCAGTTCTAGACTCACTTCTTTTGTTTCTCAGTCCCAAATTTCGATGATAACACTATCAGAAAGTTCTTTTGATTAGAAATAATACAATTTGACCATAAAACAAAACAAAGGAAGAAAAAACTAATAATAACTGTACATGGATTGACACGATGACTCATCGGAAACATTAGTCACTGCCTTATTTGATTCTCTCCTTCTTAGCCGCCGCCTACAGGACATTTCTCAATATAAATACACTGACTAGACCAATTCCTATGTTAAATGTTGCTTAGCCGTTCATATCTTCTTCCTCTCTCGCTTATTTTTCATAATCCCGTCGTATTTATTCATTTTCTTTTCAGGTACATTAAAAACAAATCAGAATGTGTGACGACGAGGTTGCCGCTCTTGTTGTAGACAATGGATCCGGAATGTGCAAGGCCGGATTCGCCGGAGACGACGCTCCACGCGCCGTGTTCCCATCCATTGTCGGAAGACCACGTCATCAAGGAGTCATGGTCGGTATGGGACAAAAGGACTCGTACGTCGGAGATGAGGCCCAGTCCAAGAGAGGTAATGATTTCAGAAAGCTATGGACTTGATTTAATTCCCTAATTTCAGGTATCCTTACCCTCAAGTACCCAATTGAGCACGGTATCGTAACAAACTGGGATGATATGGAGAAGATCTGGCATCACACTTTCTACAACGAGCTCCGTGTTGCCCCAGAAGAGCACCCAGTCCTCCTCACTGAAGCCCCACTCAATCCAAAGGCCAACAGAGAAAAGATGACTCAAATCATGTTCGAGACCTTCAACACCCCAGCTATGTACGTCGCCATCCAAGCCGTTCTCTCCCTCTACGCTTCCGGACGTACCACCGGAGTCGTCCTCGACTCTGGAGATGGTGTCACCCACACCGTCCCAATCTACGAAGGATATGCTCTCCCACACGCCATCCTCCGTCTCGACTTGGCCGGACGTGATCTTACTGATTACCTCATGAAGATCCTCACTGAGCGCGGTTACTCTTTCACCACCACCGCTGAGCGTGAGATCGTTCGTGACATCAAGGAGAAGCTCTGCTACGTCGCCCTCGACTTCGAGCAAGAAATGGCCACCGCCGCTTCCTCATCTTCCCTCGAGAAGTCATACGAACTTCCTGACGGACAGGTTATCACCGTCGGAAACGAACGTTTCCGTTGCCCAGAGGCTATGTTCCAGGTAATTGAATCAATAACTCAAAGATATCATTCAATCCCAATCATTTTCAGCCATCCTTCTTGGGTATGGAGTCCGCCGGAATCCACGAGACTTCTTACAACTCCATCATGAAGTGCGACATTGATATCCGTAAGGACTTGTACGCCAACACCGTTCTCTCCGGAGGAACCACCATGTACCCAGGAATTGCTGATCGCATGCAAAAGGAGATTACCGCTCTTGCCCCATCGTAAGTTTCTATAACTCGTCGTCTCTTCAAATTCTAATTTCATTCTCTTTTCAGCACCATGAAGATCAAGATCATCGCTCCCCCAGAGCGCAAGTACTCCGTCTGGATCGGAGGATCCATCCTCGCTTCCCTCTCCACCTTCCAACAGATGTGGATCTCAAAGCAAGAGTACGACGAGTCCGGCCCATCGATCGTCCACCGCAAGTGCTTCTAAGCGCTCACCTTCCCCAACTTGCTCATTCAAGTTCAAAACCCCCATCACCACCAGCTTTCTTCTCTTGTTATTGCAATCATTGCTTAACAAGAGAAATCCCCTACTTTTCCCAAAAAATTTAAAAAACCGCCCTTTTTTGTCTTTATCATTTTTTCTGTTCATTTGCGGGTGCGAATAAAAATTTAAAAATTGAATCCCCTTCTTCTCCTTTGTTCTCATTGTTACCAATTTTCAGGGAAAAACGTGTGAACCACTTACACACAATTGTGCTGCTCATCATTGAGAAGAAAAGAGAGACAAACGCGAGAGATATTTGAGTGGGCGCGGTGCAATTTCCGAGAATCGCAACGTTCGTCAAGATACTGCTCGAGAGAGAGAGAAAGCACACATTCCGATGCTTCATCTTATTCCCACGACGGAAAAGCATCTGTTTACACAACATGCGGAGGCAGAAAAGAGACGAACTGATAGGAGAAAACACACACAAATCTTTGTGAAAAAGAGAGAAAAGATACGAGACGAAGAGTGTAGGCGGTTTTGTGATGATAACTGTGTTTGAAAACGTCTTAAAGCATTCCAGAGCAAAACTATCAACTTTTTGAGTCATCTTTCAGCCAGTAATTCGTGAAAAAACGGCTGAAATTGATAGCGCGGGGGACGAAACTTCGCGGCTGGCGCGACGTTGGCGCGCTTGATTTTTCGGATTTTTTTCAGATTTTTTCAGATTAAGCGCGTGTTTCGAAGGCGAAAATTGGAAAATCTGGAAGAATAGTTGGTTTAGAAGATGCTGCGAATGATGAGAATGTTGAAATTGAATAGAATATTCAGATTCGCTGGCGCGACGTCGACGCGTTTTCAGCTTGCTCTTCTCGTCGGCGACTTGCGAAAATCGGCAAAAATCGGAAGAAAACTTGTGAAAAGCCACTTTGGCACACGCTGAAGCTGAAAATCAACATATTTCTAAGTGAAAATGTCATTTTATTATTTTTTTTGTCAGTTTTCGCTGACTGCAACTTTCAAAAAGAAATTTCTCGATTTTCGAATGATTTTTATGAAAAATTGTTGTGATTTTTGGAATCAGCAGCTTTCCGAGTACGTGTAGACTGATTTTTGAAAAATTTCAGAAGCGACTTCTCGATTTACGACGTCTTCTTGTGAGTGCAGCGACGAATACTGAGGATGAATTTCGCGTCTGGCGCGACGTTGGCGCGCTTTTTATTTTATGTTTTTCGCACAGATTTCTCGGATTTTTTCAGATTTTTTCAGATTACCAGCTTGTTTCGAATGCGAAATTGAAAAAATCTGAAAGAATAGTTGGTTTAGAAGATGCTGCGAATGATGAGAATGTTGAAATTGAATAGAATATTCAGATTCGCTGGCGCGACGTCGGCGCGTTTTCAGCTTGCTCTTCTCGTCGGCGACTTGCGAGAATCGACAAAAATCCGAAGAAAAACTTTTGAATGGCCACTTTCGAACACACTTAAACTGAAAATCAAGATATTTTGCATATTTTTAACTGAAAATGTCCTGTAATTCCATTTTTTAAGTCAGTTTTCGCTGACAGCAACTTTTAAAGCGAAATTTCTCAATTTTCGAATGATTTTTCAGAAAAATTGTTGTGATTTTTAGAATCAGCAGGTTTCGGAGTACGTGTAAACTGATTTTTGAAAAATTTCAAAAAGAACAGAAGGTTGTGGACATCCGGACTAACTGAAATTCAGATTGTATGGCGCACAGTAGACGCGTTTTTGACCGAGCGAGGAAACTAATGATTTTCTCTCTGATATTCAATGAAAATCCACTTATTTTTTTAGTTTTTCAGAATATTTTGGGAAGTGAGAAGGAGTTGGATATCCGGACAAATCGATTGATGTCTTCTGGCGTTCCATCGACACGTTTTTGTATTGGAGCTTCAGTGAGCATTGTAGAGGCAGAAATTCTAGAATTTAATGATTTGTTCGCGAAAATTCCATAAAAATCCAATTAATTTTCAGTTTTTCAGAATATTCGAAAGAAGCAGAAGGTCGTGAACATCCGGATAAGCTGAAAATCAGATTGGCTGGCGTGCCACCGACGCTTTTTGGAGTTGAGATTCGGAGAGATGGGAAACGAAGAAACTGTTGATTTTTCCACTGAAATTCATTGAAAATCTACTTAATTTTTAGTTTTACAGAGTATTTTGGGAAGTAAGAAGGAGTTGGATATCCGGACAAACCGATATACAGATTGGCTGGCGTGCCACCGGCGCGTTTCAGCTCGTAACGTCTCTCGGAAGCTGTGCAATAGCGAAAACCGAAGAAACTGATGATTTATTCACTGAAATTCTATGAAAATCCACTTTTTTTTGCATTTTAAGAATATTAAAAGGAAACAGAAGGTCGTGGACATCTGGAAAAACCGAAATTCAGATTGGCTGGCGTGCCATCGGCGCGTTTTCTGTCGAAGAGCTTCAGTGATCGGTTCAGCGGCAAGAATCGGAGAAAATGATGATTTGTTCACTAAAATTCCATCAAAATCCTTCTATTTTTATATTTTTAGAACATTTCAAAACATGATAAGGTCGTGGATATCCGGAAAAACCGATATACAGATTGGCTGGCGTGCCATCGACGCGTTTTCGGATCGAAGCGATTCAGTGATCGGTTCAGCGGCAAGAATCGGAGAATCTGAGGATTTTTTCACTAAAATTCCACAAAAATCCACTTATTTTTTCATTTTTCAAAATATTCGAAAGGAGCAGAAGATTGTGGACATTTGGATAGACTGGCATTAAGATTGTCTGGCGCGCAGTCGGCGCGTTTTTGTATAGGAGGCTTCGGGGACTGGGAAACAAAGAAAATCTATCAAAATCCTTTTAATATTGTGTTTTCTGGAACTTTCGAAAGGAGTAGAAGATTTTGGACATCCGGATAAACTGACATTCAGATTAGCTGGCGTGCCATCGACGCGTTTTCAGTCGAAGCGGCAAGAATCGGAGAAAGTGACGACTTGTTCACACAATTTCCATTAAAATCCTCGAAATAGTTCGGATTTTTCAGAACGTTTCTAAAAATAAGGGAAAAGAAAAATCAAAATTCTTTCAGTATTATGTTTTCAGAATGTTTCTAAAATGAGAAGGCGATGGACATCCGGACAAACCGATATACAGATTGGCTGGCGTGCCACCGACGCGGTGTTGATTCTCACGAGTATTTTGTCTGTCTGTCTGTCGATTTGTCGAGATGTCCATTTTCAATATTTGTTCTTATTCAAATGGGGTCATCTTTCTCTCTGAAGCATGACCACCGCATGCGCCGGTGCTTATCCTCGGTGCAAGCAAAAAGTGACCGTCCGTCTCTCTTTGCTTTGCATGTCGGGACCGCCCGGCCACCACTTTTTGAGAATATTTGCATCTTTCTCTGTCTGTCTCCTTCGATCTTCTCTTTCTATTGGCACTAGAGGATAAAAGCACGTTGCGCAATGGCACATCTGTGATGTTGTAACATTCGGAGAGAGAAATAGCATGGGGGGCGATGAGAGACGCAGCTGTTGAAGAGTGTTGAGCACTAAAAGATCTTTTCCTCCGTAGAGAACAATCCCTGTGTGTGCTCGATTGTTACACACTGTGTGCACGAAACACATTACTCAAAAGATCTTGGAGATAGAGAAAAGAGGAGAAATGGTTTTTGAATGGGGTGTGGCACATTGGGTGGTCCAGACTTGGGACTGGAGGTGATTCAGGGAAAAAAACAGGAATCTGAATTCGTAAATTGTTTTTTTCGGCTGCAAATGAGTTTGATACAGTATCAAAACTATTGATATTCATCTGGAAACCAAAAATGATTCAAGAAATACAATTTTTTATTAAAGACAGAAACTTCAAGTTCAAGCCGTTGTATCGTAAACGTGGGCGGTGCTAGAAAGAAGATGTCCACTACAAAAATATAGTAAATTTCCAGTGCTACATTTTTGTAGTTGACAACTTTTTGATAGCTATTCAAGTTTTTGAGATATAACGCTTCGAAAAAGGAGAAGGCGCACACAACGAGAGTCTCCCTCTCTCAGAGCGCTCAGCTTCAAAGCGATATATCTCAAAAGTGGTCGAACCTAGAGAGAAGTTGTCAACTACAAAAATGTAGCCCTTGAAATTTGCTACATGAGATATAACAGTTCGAAGGATGAACAAGAAGAGGAATGGAATAATTGACAGACATAAAAAGTATTCGAAACACACGCCACGGTTACATTACTATTCCAACAAAAACTTTCTCATAGAATCATCCAATGTTGTAATGGTAGTGATATTCCTTTCTGAGAAGACGATCCAGTTGAACTCCTTCACTTCCAAATGGCCTAACACAATCTTTCCTGTGTTCTGGTTCCTCTTTTTTCTGAAATGGATACATGAAATTAGTCAATTAACAAATTAATCAATTAACTCACAAGAAGTAATGTTGTGAATTTCCCTCCTCAACTTTCAAAACCAAAAGCTCGTCAGTAAGAACATTCTGATCGATTTCTTTACGGATTTTCAACTCCAACCGCTTCATCATTCCCTCATCACAATCAACCCAATATCTGAGAAACTCATTCATATCCTTACAATTGAAACTTGTCCAGTGTAATTCTACTGAATCGACATTTCTAATAGACTTGAGGTCATCCAGAGTAACCCATTGTGCCATTTTATACCATATAGCCCGATATTTAAATGCCTGAAATCAACATGACAAATCACCTTCTTAAGAAGAACAATTACTCACATTTGGATGTTTGAAATCCGCTGGTATCCACGAAGTAACTCCCAATCGATTTGCCAGTGGTATTCTGTTCATCAGTTCTGTTAGCCGTTCAATACTTAATTGACCACGCTCGATAATTATCCAAGTACAGTTTTCAGACAATCCCTTATCCAAATATTTCAGAAGAGTCTCTCGTGATAGCACATTGACGTCAAGTACCCATCGGATAGTGGCAGGTGCATAGAGTGGCATGACAAGATTGTATAAGTCAAACATGGTTTCCCGGGAGAAACCCCGAATATATACTGTCGAGTACTTGTTTTTCTCCAATCTAAATACACAATTGTTTTTTTACGATTTTTAGCGAAAACTCACCTGTCACATAACTGAGACATCTTGGTTACAGGCTCTAAATGGGGATTCCGGTCTATATCCCTGAAAACTATTCTTGAGCTGTCATTCTCTTCTGTTAGATTAAAATTCAGTGATTCATGTCTTAAGTGAACTTCGAGTCTTTTGAGTTTGTACTTCCATGATCTTATAAATAATTCCAGTTTATAAGAGCACATTGCTAGCTTTATTCTGAAAAATAGTTATCAGAAGACATTTTCAATTCAAAAACTTGCATTTCACTTCCATGCATGTTCCGCATCACTTGATTCAATGGAACTGCCGGGAGTTTTAATATAGGAAACGGAGGTGGAGGATCTGCTTTCATTGTCGAAAAGTTGTCGATCTGAAATAAGTTATTCAATGAATTATTTGTGATGAGAAAAAGGTCGACAAGGTTCGGGTGGATTGGACCCATAATCCAAGGGTACATCAAAAAAGGTACATCGTGAACATAGGGTTCATTGAATCGGAGGGCACAGTAAATCTGAGAGTACATCAAGGATGGGATTATCATAGGGTACATCGAGTCAGAATTTTCAGAATTTTTCAGAAGTTTTAAAGTTTTCATCAATTTTTGAGAAAAGCTTTACAGACGGAGTTCAGGGAACATGTTGACTGATTTTCAGAGAGATGAAATAATATGATTTTGTATTTAAGAAGATGTTTGAATCAATTATAGAAGCTCCAATATGACCATCTTGCAAATGGTTGTTAAAATAGTTTTCATGTCATTTCATCTCTGAAAAAAGCAGTAACATGTTCCGTGAACTCCATCTGTAAAGATTCTACCGTTGGATTATGGGCCGGTGGATTGGTCTAGTAGGGAGGTTTAATCGGTTTGTCTGTGTGTGTGAGTGTGCGTAGATGACGTGGCAATCCTCCAAAGTCATTACGGTAAGACGTCGTTAAGGTCAACTGTTGCCTCTCCTCCCTAGAGTAGACGAGATGGCTGATCTCTATGTGTGTGTGCCCGAACTGGTGACGTGGCAATCCCAAAGATTCGATAGGAAAAGGTCCGTCCGTTACTTAGCATCTTGGACCAATTCTCTGTTTGCTTACTGTCCAACTCCAAGATTCTTAACACGGTGACGTCCTTCTCTTCATATGGACCTTGTTGGTTGGCCATTGTGCGCAGACACGTATACATACTAAACTGTCGATACGAATTCCTTAATCTCGGACTAAAAATAAGTTGTTTTATAGTATCGCAAGTCAGAATATGGAAGTCGGAAGTAGATGTTTTCACAAATATAAAAAAAGCTCATTGTTACACACTGTGTGCACGAAACACATTATTGAAAAGATCTTTTCAGACTGTCTGGGAAAGCCTGAGAATAAGTTTCATCTACCAGGCCAAGACACGTTCTCTTTTCCATTCTTTTTGATATTGTTTTTTTCCTATCATTGAAAGAATACCTAAAGTCTCATCTGATGCACAATTGTGGGTGCTACGTACAGAAGGCAAATATGGAAGACCATATGTAGACCTCCACGGCCTTCTTCTCATTGATTCTTATGGGTTGCCACGTCATCTAGAGACAGGGCAGAAACTGGTCTGTGACTCCATCCATCTAGTACAGTAAGCAAACAGGTTACACCTAAAGATTGGGTGGCCTCTGAGTGTGTGTTCAGACGACGTGGCATTCTATGAGAATCAAGATAATCGTAACATCCCCAGAGACCCCATTCAATCCAAAGGCCAACAGAGAAAAGATGTTCGAGATCTTAGCACAGTAAGCAAATGGGTTGAGACCACAGTTGGCCTAAATCTTTATTATTGATTCTTGTTGGATGCCACGTCGTCTACACACACACACACACTCAAGGACCTACCAACCTAATGAACATCTCGTTTTCTTTCTCGTTTTGCTGTCGCGGTTTGTCGCTGAGCCAATATGTTAAATGTTGCTTAGCCGTTCATATCTTTTTCCTCTCTCGCATATTTTTCATAATCTCGTCGTATGAATTCATTTTCTTTTTAGGTACATCAAAAACTAATCAGAATGTGTGACGACGAGGTTGCCGCTCTTGTTGTAGACAATGGATCCGGAATGTGCAAGGCCGGATTCGCCGGAGACGACGCTCCACGCGCCGTGATCCCATCCATTGTCGGAAGACCAGACCATCAAGGAGTCATGGTCGATATGGGACAGAAGGACTCGTATGTCGGAGATGAGGCCCAGTCCAAGAGAGGTAATGATTTTGGAAAGCAATGAACTTGATTTAAATCCCTAATTTCAGGTATCCTTACCCTCAAATACCCAATTGAGCACGGAATCGTCACCAACTGGGATGATATGGAGAAGATCTGGCATCACACCTTCTACAACGAGCTCCGTGTTGCCCCAGAAGAGCACCCAGTCCTCCTCACTGAGGCCCCATTCAATCCAGAGGCCAACAGAGAAAAGATGACCCAAATCATGTTCGAGACCTTCAATACCCCAGCCATGTACGTCGCCGTCCAAGCCTGTCTCGCCCTCTACGCTTCCGGACGTACCACCGGAGTCGTCCTCGACTCTGGAGATGGTGTCACCCACACCGTCCCAATCTACGAAGGATATGTTTTACCACCCGCCATCCTTCGTCTCGACTTGGCCGGACGTGACCTCACGGATTATCTCATGAAGATGTTCGGTGATTCTTTCACCACCACCTCTCAGCGTGAGACCGTTCGTGACATCAAGGAGAAGCTCTGCTACGTCGCTCTCGACTTCGAGCAGGAGATGGCCACCGCCGCTTCCTCATCTTCCCTTGAGAAGTCATACGAACTTCCTGACGGACAGGTTATCACCGTCGGAAACGAACGTTTCCGTTGCCCAGAGGCTCTCTTCCAGGTAAATAAATCAATAATTCACAGATATCATTCAATCCCAATCATTTTCAGCCATCCTTCTTGGGAATGAAGTCTGCCGGAATCCACGAGACTGTGTACAACTCCATCATGGAGAGCGATATTGACACTCGTAAGGACTTGTACGCCAACATTGTTCTCTCCGGAGGAACCACCATGTACCCAGGAATTGCTGATCGCATGCAAAAGGAGATGACCGCTCTTGCCCCATCGTAAGTTTCTATAACTCTTCGATTCTTCAAATTCTAATTCCCTTCTCTTTTCAGCACCATGAAGATCGGGATCAACGCTCCACCAGAGCGCAAGTACACCGTCTGGATCGGAGGATCCATCCTCGCTTCCCTCTCCACCTTCCAACAGATGTGCATCTCCAAGCAAGAGTACGACGAATCCGGTCCATCGATCGTCCACCGCAAGTGCTTCTAAGCGCTCACCTTCCCCAACTTGCTCATTCAAGTTCAAAACCCCCATCACCACCAGCTTTCTTGTCTTGTTATTGCAATCATTGCTTAACAAGAGAAATCCCCTACTTTTCCTAAAAAATTTAAAAAACCGCCCTTTTTTGTCTTTATCATTTTTTCTGTTCATTTGCGGGTGCGAATAAAAATTTAAAAATTGTAATCCCTTTTCCATTGTTCTTATTGTGACCAATTTTCAGGGAAAAACGTTCCCATCATTGAAAGAATATTTGAAGTCTCATCTAATGCACAATATCTAGATACCTCGACGGTTCTCTTTTTATTGATTCTTATGGGTTGCCACGTCATCTAGAGACAGGACAGAAACTGGTCTGTAAGACCATCTACAGTATGCAAACAGGTTACACCTAAAGATTGGCTGGCCTCTGAGTGTGTGCTTAGACGACGTGGCATTCTATGAGAATCAAGATAATCGTAACATCCCCAGAGGCCCCACTCAATCCAAAGGCCAACAGAGAAAAGAGAAAAAGATCACCCAAATTATGTTCGAGACAACGTCGTCATCCATCTAGCACAGTAGTCAAATAGGTTGAGACCACAGTTGGCCTAAGGGTTTATTATTGATTCTTGAGGAATGCTACGTCGTCTACACACATTCAACGGCCTACCAACCACATGAAATTCCCGTTTTCTTTCTCGTTTTGAGCCTTCTCCAAACCACTTTCATCTACTCATACATATCCTTTTAATTTTCAGAAGTAACCATGAAACTCTTGAAGCTTCCATCACTTGTCCAGCAAAATGTTTTTGAATTTTTGGAATTCAAACAACTTTTATTTCTATCTTCCTGCTCAAAACGCACAAGATATTCGATCCAGTCGCTTCAAAAACGTCGATGGAAAGATATCAAATTTGTGCAATATTCTTTCGATGAAAATGACAAAATATGTGTTAGTGTGAGATCAGAATTTTTAATCGGGTTCTTTTCTTTATCACCAATAACACTGGAACAGTCGGTTATAACTCCAATGGAGGTGTTTGGAATGGGACCAGAGATTCCTATCCGGTGAGTATTAGATAGTTTAGGCAAAGTTTGGATTGAGCTCTGTCTTACATTATTTTTTGTATTCAATTTAATACCATTTCCAGTTTGCATCCGAAATATTTCGGAATATATCTCTACAACAGAAAGCAGAAGCACCTAGTTGTCCAAGGAATTCATGATTACCTGTATGCATTTTTCGGATCGTCATCAATTGATTATGAGGTCAAATCTGAACACGGGCTGCCACCAAGTCTGAAAAACATCAAAAGAACTTGCATTAATGTACCAAAAAATACGACAGCGGAAGAGTTGGAAGCATGTTTCACCGCTTCTCCGAATCAAGAAAACATTCAACTCGATGGTGATTTTGATGGAAATTTATGTCCAAACTCCGCAATTCTTGGAGCTGAACACTTGAGAATCATTTCCAATAAAGGTCATGGAGATGAGATTCTTCTTGGTTTTAGAGGAAAACGGCTTAATTGTGACTGCCCTTTCCATGATGCCACTATTGTTCAATTCCTAAATGAATGGAAATCAAACCGAGGATTCCATAACCTGGAGTCTCTGATAATAAACTCAATAAGGTCTAAAAACTACGACGCTGCAGATCTTTTAAAAGATATGGATGTCAAACAGCTTGATCGACCACAAGATACACTTCATCTCACTTGGCAAACGAGGTATGTCCAATAAGGTTTTTTCCAGATGAACAAATTATGATATTTCAGCCGTTCGTATACCTTTCCGATCACATCATTTGTTCCTGTGAAGTCGTGGAAGTCTGGTTTTTCGTCTCGTGACTACTTGATAAGAGACGGTGATGGAGAAAAAGCTTCTGTATCAATCGAGAATCATTTTGTTTCTTTCGCTCTCTGGAATGGGAATTCGTGTGAAATGGAAAATATAAATGATTGAAACAACTCGATTGTTTCTGATTCTTTCTTTCTTGTTCTTTGTTAATTTATTGCTTGATCATTCTAATAACTCAAATCTTCATCCTAATTACTCAAAAATTATCTCCAACTACAATTCTTTGCTTCTTAATTTTCCATCATGATTTTGGAGCATGTTTAATATAACACTGATTGACCTTTAAAATTGAAGAAAATTGATAATATTGTCCAACTTTTAAAGTTTATTTTTTGCTTCCAATAAAGTATTTTTCTGATACGTTTCTGAGTGTCTGGGGAACGTCTAATTTATGCTATTTTGAAGAAGAAGAGAAATGGGGACGACGAAAAATCAGGATTAATCGTCGGAACTGATTTTCCTTATTAAGAAGTCGGAAAGTGGAAGTCGGAAGTATTTTTTTGCAAATATTCAAAAATTATTTTTGGCTGAAGAAAAGCCCTCTAAACCCTCTAAGAAGAGTTTGAAGCTTCCTATCTCGGCTGTCTTTAAAGATATAAAAATGTTTTCAACTGAAGAAATATTCTATGAATATTAAGCTATATTTTGTCAGTTTACAGTTTTTTCATATTTCCTTTGGAACCGAGATATGCCGCTGCGAACAGGCGCACCTCTATTGCAGCTTTTACGGTATTTTCTGACCTTTATATCATTTTTTTTCCAAAAGTTATGGAATGACCGAAGTCGGACAAAAGTTTTCTTATTTGAAATTCAAAATTCCATCTCTTATTAGTAAAAAAAATCCAATAAGACTACCCTATTAATAACGTGAATCTCCCCTTCCCCCGTGACCTTCCGAATCCCAAACCTTCGGATTTTTTTCCAAATCAATTTTTTGAAAAAAACCATCTTGATAAAAATAGAATATGCAAGTCTAATCATTTCCCAACACAAAAATGACTGAAACGGAATCATTCAATTATGTCGACATTTCAATTGAGAATCATACATATATCGAATGGGTTAGTTCTCACGCTTCTTACAACTGCGCTCCACCTAAATGACCTTTTTCTCTGAATCTCTCAATTTCCCACACAATTTTTTTGGCTTCGATAGAGCGTCTTTGTAAGAAGCGTGAAGTGATAATAATTTTGAATTCCAGTGGACCAGTGTCTTAATAACCGTGTTGTTAATCTGCATCCTTGTTTCATGTGGCTCGTGGTGTATCTACGCGGCTGGAAAGATAAGCGGTAAGTTCGATGGAGCGCTGTTGCAATTTCTAAATAAGAATTATGAGATTGTGGATTTCAGAAGAATCAACTGTTTACCACTTCGAGCGAGAATTCAAACCGGATAACGATGACTCAAAATCGAAATATAAACGGAAAGGTGCAGGGGCGTGTAGAATAGAAATCGAATATGAAAGGGATCGGAGAGATTTTCAAGCGTATTTAGTGTTGGTATGTAACTTTTTTTAAATTTCAACGAAAAATTTGACATAATTTTTGTTGCAGGCTGCCAAAAGTTTCATCGTTTGGGGAGATTAGAAGATAGGTCTTCTGGTAAAATGTGTCCATGAAATGTTTGTTTTTTTATATTTTTAAATAAAATATACTGTAGTTGTTTAATTCGGTTTCAATTTTTAGAAGGTTCAAGCTAACAATGATGGGTTTTTACAATTTGAGGATTTGAGATTTGATTTTTTGAATCTGCTAAGACTTCTAGAAATTGCGTCAAGCTATATATTCAAATTTACATGCATTTTAAAGTTCAACTGTAGATCTCTATTTTTGTAGTTGACAACTTTTTTGTAGCTGTTCAAGATTTCGAGATACAAGTCTTTGAAGATTGGGTGAGAAAGACGGTGCGAACAAGCGGCATATCTCAAACCCTAGGAGAGCTATCAAAAAATAGTCAATTACAAAAATGTAGCCCAGGTTTCGCTTTATATTTTTATAGTTGACAACTTTTTGATAGCTTTTTTATGTTTAGAGATATGAGCTCTTAAAGGTGAGTTCCTGAAATCCAGGAAATCAGACACAGCTCAACTTCTCTTATTTACGATTTTTGACCTCCAATAATTTTATGAAGCCATGTGAATCTTCTTCCTCTCTCAAAAATAACTTCTCTTCTTATTGATTCTTATGGGTTGCCACGTCATCTAGAGACACAACAGAAACTGGCCTGTGAGACCATCCATCTAGTACAGTAAGCAAACAGGTTACCCTTTAAGATTGGCTGGCCTCTGAGTGTGTGTTTAGACGATGTGGCATCCTATGAGTATCAAGATAATCGTACCACCCCCAGAGGCCCCATTCAATCCAATGGCCAACAGAGAAAAGATGACCCTGGACCATTAACAGCCTAGCCATGTACGTCGCAATCCACCTAGCACAGTAGGCAAATACGTTGAGACCACAGTTGGCCTAAGGCTCTATTATTGATTCTTGGAGACTTTACACTCAAGGACCTCTACCAACCTAATGAACATCTCGTTTTCTTTCTCGTTTTGCCTTCTCCAAACCACTTTCATTTAATGTTACATATCATTTAAATTTTCAGAAGTAACCATGAAACTCTTGAAGTTTCCATCTCTTGTCCAGCAAAATGTTTTTGAATTTTTGGGTATGTACGAAGTTTTAATCCTGTCCTTCTGCTCAAAACGCACAAGATATTTGATCCATTCACTTCAAAAATATCGATGGAAAGCTATCAAATTTGTTCATTATTCTTTCGATGAAAATGACAAAATATGTGTTAGTGTGAGATCAGAAAATAGTAGCGTGGGCTTCTCTTTATCACCAACTACACTGGAAAAGACGATGATTACTCCGATGGATGTGTTTGGAATGGGACCAACGATTCCTATCCGGTGAGTATTAGATAGTTCAGGCCTAGATTGAATTGAGCTCTGTCTTTTTTGTATTCGATTCAATAATGTTTTCAGTTTGCATCCAAACCTTTCCAAACGAAAATATCTCTTCAACAGAGAGCAGAAGCAACTAGTTGTCCAGGGAATTCATGATTATTTGCATCAATTTCTCGGATCGTCAACGATTAATTATGTAGTTGATACAACTGGACATGAACTGCCACAAAACCTGAAAAACATCAAAAGAACTTGTATCAAAGTATCAGAAAACACGACTGCCGAAGAGTTGGAAGCATGTTTCGCCGCTTCTCCGAATCAAGAATACATTCAAATTGACGGACATTTCAATGGAAATTTATGTCCAAACTCCGCAATTCTTGGAGCTGAACACTTGAGAATCATTTCCAATAAAGGTCATGGAGATGAGATTCTTCTTGGTTTTAGAGGAAAACGGTTTGATTGTGACTGCTCTTTCCATGATGCCACTATTGTTCAATTCCTAAATGAATGGAAATCAAACCGAGGATTCCATAACCTGGAGTCTCTTATAATAAACTCTTATATGTCTAAAAACTACGACGCTGCAGCTATTTTGAAAGATATAGATGTGAAACAGCTTGATCGACCACAAGATACACTTCACATCACTTGGCAAACGAGGTACGTCCAATAAGGTGTTTTCCAGATGAACAAATTACGATATTTCAGATATGCCTATCCTATAGCAGTGGATCCTCCAAAGTTGCGGAAGGTCGGGTTTTCGTCTCGTGACTATTTGCTAAGAGACGGTGATGGAGTAGAAGCTTCTGTATTAATACAAAATCATGATGTTTGCTTCGCTCTCTGGAAAGGAAACTCGTGTGAAGTCAAAAATATAAATGGTTGAAATAACTCGATTGTTTCTAATTCTTTCTTGTCCTTTCTTGATTTATTGCTCGTTCATCCTAATAACTCAATACTTGTAATTCTTTGCTCCTTGATTTTCCATCAATCGCTTTTCAGATAAATGTTTAATGAATAAACTTATAGCGTATTAAAGAAAAGATTTGTCCAGGGTTCTATTGACCTTTTAAAATTGAAGAATATAGGAAAAGTCATCTTTCTGAATTACTAACTTTGACAGATTGCTGGAACGTTAGATGTTAAGTTATATATTTAAATTAACACGCGTTTTGAAGATCAACTATAAATCATAATATTAACTGCTAGTTAGATTAACTGCTACTTCCACTCAGAAGATGAAATTTTCAAATTTGGCCTGTCTTATATGGTAATTGATAATTTTGTCCAACTTTTTAAGTTTATACTGAGTCTGCATTAACTTTTTAAGTTTATACTGAGTCTGCAAGATCTCGAACCCAGTCATGTACGTTAGCACAGTAAGCAAATGGGTTGAGACCACAGTTGGCCTAAATCTTTATTATTGATTCTTGTTGAATGCCACGTGGTATTCTTTCAAAGACTTCCGACTTCCATCTTCTGACATCCGGATAAGGAAAATTGCTTCCAACTATTAATCCTGATTTTTCGTCGTCCCAATTTCTCTAACCGGTTAACCGATTATTTTTCTAAATAGCATATATTGACTTTCCCTAGACATTCAGAAAAGAAACGTATCAGAAAAAAAGAAAGTTATTGGAAGCATATTTCCGAAATAAACAATTTCTGACAATTTTTTTCACGTCAGAATGCAGACTCAGTATAAACTTAAAAAGTTGGACAAAATTATCAATTACCATATAAGACAGGCCAAATTTGAAAATTTCATCTTCTGAGTGGAAGTAGCAGTTAATCTAAGTAGCAGTTAATATTATGATCTATAGTTGATCTTCAAAACGCGTGTTAATTTAAATATATAACTTAACATCTAACGTTCCAGCAATCTGTCAAAGTTAGTAATTCAGAAAGATGACTTTTCCTATATTCTTCAATTTTAAAAGGTCAATAGAACCCTGGACAAATCTTTTCTTTAATACGCTATAAGTTTATTCATTAAACATTTATCTGAAAAGCGATTGATGGAAAATCAAGGAGCAAAGAATTACAAGTATTGAGTTATTAGGATGAACGAGCAATAAATCAAGAAAGGACAAGAAAGAATTAGAAACAATCGAGTTATTTCAACCATTTATATTTTTGACTTCACACGAGTTTCCTTTCCAGAGAGCGAAGCAAACATCATGATCCTCTATGAATACAGAAGCTTCTACTCCATCACCGTTTCTTATCAAGTAGTCACGAGACGAAAACCCGACCTTCCACAACTTTGTAGAACCCATTGCCTTTACTATAGGATAGGAATATCTGAAATATCATAATTTGTTCATCTGGAAAACACCTTATTGGACATACCTCGTTTGCCAAGTGATATGAAGTGTATCTTGTGGTCGATCAAGCTGTTGGACATCCATATCTTTTAAAAGCATTACATCGTAGTATTTTTTAGACTTGCAAGAGTTTATTATAAGAGACTCCAGGTTATGGAATCCTCGGTTTGATTTCCATTCATTTAGGAATTGAACAATAGTGGCATCATGGAAAGGGCAGTCACAATCAAACCGTTTTCCTCTAAAACCAAGAAGAATCTCATCTCCATGACCTTCATTGGAAATGACTCTCAAGTGTTCAGCTCCAAGAATCGCCGAGTTTGGACATAAATTTCCATTAAAATCACCATCGAGTTGAATGAATTCTTGATTCGGAGAAGCGGTGAAACATGCTTCCAACTCTTCCGCTGTCGTGTTTTTTGGTACTCTGACGCAAGTTCTGTTGATGTTTTTCAAGCTTTGTGGCAGTTCATGTCCAGTTGAATCAACCTCATAATTAATCGATGACGATCCGAAAAATTGATACAGATAATCATGAATTCCCTGGACAACTAGTTGCTTCTGCTTCCTGTTGTAGAGATATATTCGTTTGGAAAGGTTTGGATGCAAACTGGAAATGTTATTGAATCGAATACAAAAAAGACAGAGCTCAATCCAATCTAGGCCTGAACTATCCAATACTCACCGGATAGGAACCTCTGGTCCCATTCCAAACAGATCTGTTGGAGTAATCATCGCCTTTCCCAGTGTAGTTGGTGATAAAGAGAAGCTCTCGTAAATATTTTCTGATTTCACAGAAACATTGATGTTGTCTTTTTTATCGAAAAAATATTGCACAAATGTGATATCTTTCCATCGATATTTTTGAAGCGATTGAATCGAATATCTTGTTCGTTTTGAGCAGAAGGAAAGAATTAAAAGTTGTTTGAATTCCAAAAATTGAAAAACGTTTTTCTGGACAAGTGATGGAAGCTTCAATAGTTTCATGGTTACCTCTGAAAATTAAAGTGATATGTATCATTAAATGAAAAGGGTTTGGAGAAGAAATGAGAAAGAAAATGGGATGTTCATGAGGTTGGTAGGCCGTTGAGTGTGTGTAGACGACAAAGCATTCCTCAAGAATCAATAATAAAGATTTAGGCCAACTATGATCTTAACGTATTTGCCTACTGTACTAGGTGGACGTACATGGCTGGAGTGTTGAAGGTCTCGAACATAATGTGGTTCATCTAGTCTCTGTTGGCCTTTGGATGTAACCTGTTTGCTTACTGTACTATGTAGATGGTCTCACAGGCCAGTTTCTGTCTTGTCTCCAGATGACGTGGCAACCCATAAGAATCAATGAGAAGAGGTCCGTGGAGGTCTACATATGGTCTTCCATATTTGCTTACTGTGCTTAGCACCCGCAATTGTGCATTAGATAAGACTATAGGCATTCTTTCAATGATGGGAAAAAAATTATATCAAAAAGAATGGAAAGGAAAACGTGTCTTGGCCTGGTATATGAAACTTATTCTCAGGCTTTCTCAGACAGTCTAAAAAGATCTTTTCAATAATGTGTTTCGTGCACACAGTGTGTAACAATGAGCTTTTTTTAAATATTTTTTTTATGTTTGCATCCAAACGTTTCCAAACGAATATATCTCTACAACAGAAAGCAGAAGCAACTAGTTGTCCATGGAATTCATGATTATCTGTATGCATTTTTCGGATCGTCATCAATTGATTATGAGGTCAAATCTAAACACGGACTACCCCCAAGTCTGAAAAACATCAAAAGAACTTGTATAGAAGTACCTGGAAACACGACTGCCGAAAAGTTGGAAGCATGCTTCGTCACTTCTCCGAATCAAGAATACATTCAACTTAATGGTGATTTTAATGGAAGTTTGTGTTCAAACTCGGCGATTCTTGGAGCTGAACACTTGAGAATCTGTGTCAATGAAGGCCATGGAGATGAGATTCTGCTTCGCTTTAGAGGTAACCGACTTCAATTTGATTCAACGGAATTTCATGATTCTACCATCTCACAATTTCTGAAAGAGTGGAAGTCAAACCAAGGATTCCAAAACTTGAAGTCTCTATCAATTGGATCTAATTGGAGAAGCAACTACAACGCTCCAAAGCTATTGAAAGATATAGATGTGAAACAGCTGGATCAAGCAGAAGATATTCTTCATATTTCTTGGCAAATGAGGTTTGTTCAAAGTGGTATTCTATTTTCCAGTTGAACAAATGATAATATTTCAGCTGCTCATATTACCGTCCGGAGAGGTTCTTCTCAGAGTTACCCTCAAAGTCGAGGAAGGTCGGGTTTTTGTTTCGTGACTACTTGATAAGAGACGGTGATGGAGTAGAAGCTTCTGTATCAATCGAGAATCATTTTGTTTCTTTCGCCGTCTGGAAAGGGAACTCGTGTGAAGTGAAAAATATAAATGATTGAAATAACTCGATTGTTTCAAATTCTTTCTTGTACTTTCTTGATTTATTGCTCGTTCATCCTAATAACCCAATTACTATACACAATTAATTATTGATAATTTTGTCTAACTTTCAAATTTTATTTATGCTTCCAGTAAAGTTATTTTCTACTGATACGTTTCTTTAGTAAATGTATGGCAAAACCTGATAATAAGTTTCATATACCGGACCGCGACACGTTCTCTTTTCCATTCTTTTGGATATCGTTTTTTCCCATCATTGAAAGAATACCTAAAGTCTCATCTAATGCACACTGGTGGGTGCTAATTACAGTAAGCAAATAGTTGGACGACCATATGTAGACCTCTAAATGTTCGACGGTCCTCTTCTCATTGATCCGTATGGGTTGCCACGTCATCTAGAGACAGGACAGAAACTGGCCTGTGACTCCATCCATCTAGTACAGTAAGCAAACAGGTTACACCTAAAGACTCTGGCCTCTGAGTGTGTGTTCAGACGACGTGGCATTCTATGAGAGTCAAGATAATCGTAACATCCCCAGAGGCTCCAAAGGCCAACAGAGAAAAGATGACCCTGGACCATCAATACCCCAGCCATGTACGTCGCCATCGACTTATCACAGTAGTCTTATCACAGTAATTTGATAGCTATTCAGGATTACAAGCCTTTGAAGATCGGGTGAGGAAGATGGTGCGAACAAGCGGCATATCTCAAACCCTAGAAGAGCTATCAAAAAATAGTCAATTACAAAAATGTAGCCCAGGTTTTGTTTTATTTTTTTGTAGTTGACAACTTTTTGATAGCTATTCTGGGTTTTGAGATATGAGCACTTAAAGATTGCTTACTGAGAGTGAGAGAGCGCAGAGAAGCTATAGTGTCTCCTTTCTCTGCGTCTCCCCTCTGCACAGTTTACGTCGTTCTTCTTTGACCACCCATATCTCAAAAACTAAAAAAGCTATCAAAAAGTTGTCAACTAATAAAATGTGTACAATTTTATGCTGAAAATTTTTGTAGTTGACAATTTTTTGATAGCTGTTCAGGATTTTGAGATACAAGTATCCGAAGATGAAGACCTGTTGCTGAAAAAACTTTTATTGCCCAAAAAAAGTATTAAATTAAGATATAGTAGGAAGATAATTCCGATTCATCCCATTCCCATTGTTATTCAAATTACTCCCATGACTTGTGTGCAAACTGAAATTTTTGGTGACCAAGTTGTTGGAGTTGCCATTCAGAAGTGGCAGGTAGTTGGGACTCTGCAAATAAAACATTAATCAATATTTTATCTCAAAAAATAGACTCACTCTCTTCGAAGTGTGTCCCCCATTCTGGGTACTATCATCCATGCGTATTCTTAAAGACCAATTCTGGAAAATCGCATGTTGCATGAGTTCGCTGCAAGACCATCGACGATCCGGCGACATTTCGAAGCATTTCTAAAAAGTCATGAAAATTTTTTCCAATTTTCAAAAAAAGTCTTACATAGAGGAAGTCCAACTGCCCACTACTCGCATTCGGTAGTTTCGATGGGAGGGGTTCGAGATGCTCGGGCTCCGGAATTGAGAGCCCAAAGAAGAATTGGTTGGTTCGGAAGATGGAGACGTGGCGGGGAAGGAATTCTCCTTTAAAAAATAAAATGTAAATGCGCTCTACTGCAACCTGTCTCACCTAACGTTTTCCTTATAAGGAACAACTGATCGATATCACTTCGTCCAGGCCACAACGCCTCCCCGGTCATCAGCTCTGCGTAGACACACCCGACCGCCCAAATATCCACGGGCGGTCCGTATTGAACATCGCCCACGAGGAGCTCAGGACTACGGTACCAACGGGTTGCCACGTAGTCCGTGTACATTTCGGTGGTGTCTGGAAATAGAATACCGTAAGATCTGTAATAGAGGCGCTAGCAATAGTTTGAAACCCTCTATGTCGGCGGTCTTTATAGATATGAAAATTTTGTCAACTAAAGAAATATTCTATAAATATTAAACTATATTTTGTCAGTTAACAACTTTTTGATATTTGCTTTGAGAACCGAGATATACCGTTGGGAACAGGCCCCTAATAGAGGTTTTATGATAGTCTAGTAGAGCGTGTTTGCTAACGATTTTGAAAACTTACTAATAATTCTTGCGAATCCAAAATCGCCGAGTTTCACTTGATCATTTCTTGTCAAAAAGATATTCTCTGGTTTCACATCTCGATGAATACACTTGTTACTATGACAGAAGCGGAGAGCATCCAGAAGTTGATAGATTATTTTTTTCGTTAGATCATCGTTGACTCTGAAAGTTATCGGTAGGGCGCGGTTGCAAAAATCTTATAGTTTTACCCCGTGGGACTCTTCTCGAGCTCATGTAGAACTGTCCTGTCGCATAGTTCGAAGACCAGATGGAGTTTTCTGTTTCGTTTGAACACTTCGATTAGTCCAACTAGGTTTTGATGTTTTAGTTGCTGAAAAAATGAAAATTAGCTTAACGCTATGTAGATCAAACCTAGATCTTTATTTTTGGAGTTGACAACTTTTTCGTAGCTTTTAACGTTTCTGAGATACACCGCTTCAAACTCAAGCAATCAAAAACTAACAAAAGATGAGACGCAGAGAAACGAGAGTGTCTGCTTCTCTGCGTCTCTCTGTTTTCAGTCGCCCATCTTTAAACGCGCAGATCTCAAGAACGTGAAGAGCTATCAAAAAGTTGTTAACTTACAAAATGCGTAAAATTTTGTGAAGATAATTTTTGTAGTTAACAAGTTTTTGATAACACTTATGGTTTTCAAGATATATCTTTTTTTTTTATAAAACAATCGATATAACTTGAAACCCTCCTAACTCAAAACTCCGTGAAGCTGTTAAAAAGTTGTTTTTTAGTAAAAGCGCAAAATTTTTTGAAGAGCATTTTTGTAGTTGACAACTTTTTTGTAGCTCTTCTAGATTTTGAGATACACGTCTTCAAAGGCAGGAACCTATAGTTAGGGTGTGTTGGAGACCCAGAGAAGGCAGACGCTCTCGTTTCTCTGCGCCTCTCCTCCGTGAAGAACTACAAACTACAAGCTCTGTCAAAAAACATAAAATTTGAAAAACTCTCAAAGTTTGTCCTTTTGCAGTTTTTAATTGAAAATGATAAATTTTGTGATTTCGTTTTTTATTAGTATTCTCAGGGCTTTCTTTAGGATTTTGGAAGAAATTTCGGACAGCTATTCTCATTAGAGCGCAATTCCCTCTTTATACCAACCTTCAACATTCGAATCTCCCTCAACGCGATCTTTTTGATATGTGGATCGTCTTCGGTCTCTACAAACTTCTTGATCGCCACAATTTGCCCGGTATCCTTATTCTTGCACTTGTACACAACTCCATAGGAACCTTCGCCAAGTTTCGATATTCTATCGTATTTGTCCATTGCGTCGCACCGGCGTTTCGATGAGCTGGAATTCAGGGAGAATTTTAGCAAGGACTCATACAATACGGCGCAGTAAGATATACAATTTGGTTTTTTTTCAGTTGAAAATGACCAGAGGGTGTTACGGTATAACTGATTGTCCCACAAAGTAAATTATGTATAAACCTTATAGAACAAAGGTAGTGCTACATTTTTCTAGTTGACAACTTTTTGATAGCGCTTCACAATTTCGAGATACGCGTCTTTAAATATAGACCTTACCAGAGGCAATGTGAGAGATGGAGAAACGCAGAGAAACAGACACCCTCGTTTCTCTGCGTCTCTCGACACTCCCCAGCAAGTTACATATCGTTACACAAAGTAATTTCTCTCTCAAATCGACAAATTTCAGTTCAAAATAGTGCAATTTTCGAGCTGTCCCTTTAAAATGACTGTAACATTCTAGGTTATTTTTTTGAGTCGATATAAATCTAATTAGAGCGGTCTGAATGGAGAACAAGTTGAATTCCTATAATGAATTGTCAAGCTAGATTTATGAAATGAAATTAATTTTGCGAAATTTGAAATTTGAAAAATTTGGGAAGTTTGGAAGCTTGTAAGCGAAATTTGGAGTCTTCATAAATATATTTTTCTTTCAAATTATACCTACAAATCGTTTGACTCAAAAAAATTAGTATAGTGAGAGCAGCAACGCGTTTGGAAAAAGTAAGGGTATGGATAAGAGATTTCAGAGATTTCGTCTCGAGCACACGTGTTGTCATGGGGACCAGATGTATGCACACGAGGAGAGACAGAGTGAGAGAGATGTATAACACGAGAAAAAAAGAGAGGGTGGTGTGTGATATACGTGTGTGTTTAATATGTGACATTCCTGAATGATTTTCGAAATAGTGGGAAGAGGAAGACGGATTTTTCGAATTCCAAGTTGAAAAGGAAATTGAGCCCGGATTTTTGAAAAAGGAACTAAATAAAAGTTGTGGTATCTCACGTACTAATATTTGAGCTTAAATCTTTTTCATCGGTTTTTTTATGAGACGTCTAACAAGGGAAGTCTTTGGAGACGCCACTTTCAAACGATCTATAAATTTGGTCATAGATACCTTCGACTACGTGGAGTCCATTTCTGCAGTCAAAACCGCCAAAATGTCTCTGCGTTCCGAGTTATGAGCTCTCAAACGTTTCACATGGTTAAGATTTTGAAATTCCATAATAGTATACGCGAAGATGTTTGGAATTCCATGTGAAAAACCTTCGCAAAACTTTGAGAGCTCATAACTCGGATCGCAGAGACATTTGGGCGGTTTTGACTGCAGAAATGGACTCCACGTAGTCGAAGGTATCTATGACCAAATTTATAGATTGTTTGAAAGCCGCGTCTCCGAAGACTTCTCTTGTGAATAAAAGATTTTCAGATGAACATTATAAAATGAATCACGATATTACTAATAGCCCCGTACTTTCAAAACGACTTTAACGGCATTTTAGTACGAGAGAGTAATATATATCATCGGTTCGCGAACATTTGCCGGGAGGTGGTAAAGGCGTAAGGGATTTCTTCGGATGGGTCTTATAGTTGAAATACCGTATTTAACTGCAGTTTTCAAGTTTTCAACTACGAGACCCATCCGAACAAATTTCAACATGTCAAACCGTGACACAATTTCAAAGATTGCATTTTCGAATGGAAGAGCATAACATTCTTGTTTTTTTGAACGGCGATCATACAATATCAGCAATAAATTTTGGTTGACTCAGATTCAAGTAGATGGAGTTATGATATTCGAAACAGAACATGCATGAGCCAGTAATTGTGGTTAAGAAACAATTTATCTTCACAAAATAATTCGTTTTAACTTCTAAAATAAGATGGTCTTTGATAGCGTCAAGAGACTAGGGTCTCGTCCTTTTAATTTTCTGAGCTTTTTTTGGAGGGTATATTCAGTATTTCTAGTATTATCTTAAATTTCTGAGATACCAAAATATAATTATTTTAAAGTCTTTTTCTTCCCAATCCAGTTATTTCGTCCATTACCCAGTACTCTCCTTTTTGAAATAAATAAATTCTTTGCACTCTTTTCTCCCCTGCAAAACTTATTGTTGTCCTAGTCTGCTCTCCAACAAAAAAAAGAGAGAAAGTGGTCCCCTCAAGTACTTCTAACCACCATGGAAACTGACACAGAGAGACACCACTTCTTTCGCAACTCTTTTTCAGGAAATGACAATTTTTATTTGCGCTGTGTTGGATGGATGACGTGGACACCAAAATAAGTATAGATTTTACAGTTTCAGCAGCCACTACACCAGATTTACGAAAAATAAACATAGATAAAACATACTTTCTCAACGAACAAAACAGATTGTTCTCCATCACTGTCAACGCCTCGATCTCGGCAAACACCATGTCGTCGCTGAAAAATGGATAGGGGGACTGAAACTGAGAAATGTGTAAAAAGCAGGAAAATAAGAAGAAAAAAAAGATGACATGCGATGAGATGGAGGAAGATAAATCAGGAAATGCGAATTAATTTTAAATTCACTACTAGACTAGGTCCTTGGTAAGCACCAGAGTTGCATGGAAGTGAAAATTATTTATCCGGAAGTCGGAAGTCGGAACTCGGAAGTCGGAAGTCGGAATTAAATTTTTTCTCAAATTTTCAAAAACTCCAAGAGAAAAATCATAAAATTGCCGAAAATCAGTGGAAAATTAGTATTTGGCTGAAGAAAAGCCTATTTTCTGTCCTTTTAGACCATTTTTCCATGTATTTCTGCGAAATTTACTTTTCCGAAATTTCTCCGTTATGTAATGACAGAAGTCGGAAGTCGGAATGGAAAAAATGCCCGGAAGTCGGAAGTCGGAATTCCATTCAACTCTGGTAAGCACTACTAAAAAGGTCAAAAAACAAAATGGATTCCGTATCCACAGTCGCTACGCAGCGAGAGCTACCAGGCTCCTAGTGACATGACCTATACCATTGGAAAGCTGGAAAACCTGCTGATTCCAAATATATATTCAGTTTTTGTCCTCGAAGCTTGATTTTCGTGAAAAATGAGGTCAAAGGGAGCCGAGTTTCCACATTTTTTTCGAATACCAAGCCTCGAAAGCAAAAAGTAGATATAAATTTGAAATTACCGTTTTTTCAGCTTTCCGATGATATAGGATACGTTTTGGAGCTTGTGAAATCGTAAGGATTTACATTTCCAATATTTAATTTGAAAAAAAAACTTGCACTTGCAAATTTTTGGCCCAGCACGGTTTCATGAAAAGGAAAATAATTTTTTACCAAATTTTTAAAAAGAAATATTCCAATAAAAAATCCAACTTTATGATGCATAACTAGTTTCTGGTTGAATTCTGAAGTATAGTCAAAAATTTAGTTCAAATCATGACCCGGGCCGGTCTGTTGCAAGTATGGTAATTTAAAACATTTGAAAAATGACTCCGTATCCAGAGTCGCTACGCAGCGGAATTTACTTGAAGCTTGATGTCACGCCGGGAAGCATAGACATGCTAAATATTGGTTCAGATTCGAAATAAGTACCTTTTGACAATATTTTATGACCATTGAAGTTCTTAATAGAACCGCACTATTGAAATCGAAGAAAATTGTATGTGAAATTGGGAAACTCAGAGAAAAAGAGACATTTTTCAAGGGGATTTCAATGGAGCGCAGTTGTGAGAACTGTGCCGAGCTAATAGATATTTCGCATTAAGAACATTTGGTGTTTTTGACTTCCAGTATTGGAAAACGCGGACAGCGTCACATTCAAAACTGGAAAGTCGGTAAATCAAGTGCTCAAGAAATTTGTTAGTATTCTAACAGCGGATAATCTCCTCCTCATTCACAATCCATATTTCTAATCTAACCGAGACAACAATACGACACAAATTGTATTCAGTATTCAGCACACACTCACTAAGCCGCGCGAGAGAGATCCTATAGCCAATGGCACGTACCTTTTCGTTTTTTCGAGTCGCGGCGCGCTCAATTTCTTCCTGTTCAACGAGTTTAACGGAGACGGGTCACGGCAAATGTCAGATGGTGTTAGTAGGAGTAGAGTGTTCTCTTTTGAGGAGGACAGGTCGGAGGTGTCGAGGCGGAGGAGCTCCAGTTTTGAGATGGGCTCAGAGATTGGGATGTTCTGGAATTGCTAAAGAATTGTATGGGCTGAACAGAGCAAAAATAGCACATCATTTTTGTAGTTGACCATTTTTTTGTAGGGACAGTACCTTGAAAGTTACAGGCTATCAAAGTGAAAAGCTTCAAAATGTGCACTAGTCGATTTCACCGAGAAATTACTTTCACTATCTGTAACTTTCGAGATATTGTCCCTACTAAAAAATGGTCAACTATAAAAATAATGTACTATTTTTGCTCTGTCCAACCCATATAAACTTGAGCTTATCGGACAATCATATGACACAAAAATACACTGTCAAAGTTGATTTCTTTTTGTCCGGTACTATCCCTCAAAAAAACTCACCTTACTCTTCTTATTTCCCGAATTGGCGTCCAGTTTGACTGCAGTCAGAAATGAAAGAGCCGTGCGAGAGGGCCCTCGTTTTGCCGCTTCTTCCGGCGTCATGGTTTCCAAACGCCACTTTTGGAACATTGACTATTTACGAAAGACGGCGGAGGATGGAGGATGGAGGATGGCAAGGAATTCTGGATGATGTTTTATGTATGAATGTGTATGTGGGGTAGTGGAGAAATTTGAGAAACGAAGGTGAATAAATTATTTTTGAGAGAGGAAGAAGATTCATATGGTTTCATAAAATTATTGGATGTCAAAACATCATGAGTTTGAGAAGTTGGCTGGAACGGGGAAGTCGTAGCATAAATTTGCTACTGATCTTCCCTAATTTGCACCGGAATTCGGGGAAGAAATTAGGAAAACGTTTGCCTAACAATATATCTTCGGGCCAAGCCGGGCCGAAATGGGCCAAGGCATAACTTGCTTAAAAGCAAAATTATGAGCTGAAAAAAAATATACCAAAATGTAGATCTCGGCGAGTTCTTTGTCTCTGATATGATACCGGATAAAGTGTCAAAAAACGTAAAATGGTGAAAAGGTCCTTCTAGCCCGTCCTGCGGCACAGCAACAAGTCGCCATCAGGCTCTTAGTAGGTCAGTAACACAGAGCTCGCCGAGATCTACATTTTGGTATATTTTTCAGCTCATAATATTGAGTTTGAAGCAAGTTACGTGGCGGTCAGGTTTAAGTATGGTTTTTCGTTGAGAATTTGATGAAACTTGGCACACATATACTTCCGATTATACTCAACTACATAACGCATTCAAAAATCTTTAAAAAAAGCAGAGTTAGTCTGATTGGCTGGAAATCTCTGGGAATCCAAGACTCATTTTGCGTGTACCTCTATGTTTCAACTACATACCCTAACAAAATAGCAATAACATCATGGAAAATTTAGTAAGCCTGTTGGACACCCTTAGTTGCCACTGAGCACAGGAAAAACTCATGTATTTTTTTTCCTGAATTTTAAAGTTGCGATGTTTTTCGGTTTGTTAGAAACATTTTTGAAGTGGCTATGAGCACCAATGAGTTTTACCGAAAATTGAAAGGTATTCAGAAACTTTGCAAAGACAAAAAAATGGTATAGGGACTTCATTGGAAACATATAAACTTGGGGGTCAAAAGTGTGAAGTCGCGATTTGTTAACGAAGTTGAATGGAATCCGTTATTTAAAATGGTGGAAAGCGAATTTCCGAGCAACCGAGCAGTGATCTTGATAGTAACTAAACAGTCAAAAACAGAAAACACGTTTAAACATCTTAGTACATCATGGAATTCATCAATAATATAAATGTGTTATCTAACGTCGAATTTCTCCACATTGAACCCGAAGTCCGAGAAAATGCTGTATAACTCTGTTCATTTTGATTTTATACCAAATATGAAAACAGATTCAGAATCCTCACAACTTCACCTATCCACTCATATAACTTTCTTCCAGAGACTCAATTTGAAATGACTACGGACTAGGTCTAACACTAACACAAATTGACATATTGCTCAAGTCACATTAGTACAAATCATCAGAAAGCATATGTACATATCTAGAACTAATCCTGGAAGTTCTTCTAACTCGAATTTCCTGTCTCTAGAAGTTACTGAAAAAAAGGGAAAAAAAGCATGTCTAAAAATCTCTGAAAACCGCCCGAAAACAAGTCGTGACCCGTTCCCGACCCATCCACCTGGAATAGGAATAGAAGAAAAGAATGGAAGGAGGAAACGAGTGACGGGGGGACCCTCTATTCAGAATAAAAGACAAGATCCTGGCTGGCACGAGGAGGTAAAGAGGGGACCCAAATTATCTTGCTCTTTTATTTCTTTTTTCCTACATATACTTACTGCTCTCGTCATCTTCTGACCCCAACCGATTCCAAAATCCAAATAAATTTATTTGTATGTACAAATTGTAAGACACACGTAATAGCTTAAGCAGATAGAAGAGAGAGAGAGAGAGATCGCGAAGATAGAGACAGAGAGAGAGAGGCCTAGGCAAGTACGCCCTATTGACAATGAGCGCATTTTGTACTTTGTTGGTGTACAAGATCATTATAAAATGTTGTCACGGGGTGAAGATCACGTGGAGAGAAAAAGAGAAAGGGGAGTAGAAGGACGTTGATCACAGGAGAATAGGAAATATTTAAATGAAATATTTTAAAAAAATAATCAATAAATTAGAGAGCAGATAAGGAAAGCCTCCTCATCTCTACAACGGCTTCAGAAGCATTTCCACCGAAATATGGAGCCACTCGATGACGCCAACCGATTCGATCGATGGCGTGATGTCGGGCGCCAGCCATGTACTTGGCGAATTGTGGGTGGGGTTTTAGGATTTCGTCGAACTGCAAAAAAAGTTTGAATTAGGTAAAAGTGTTACACCAATAGGAAGAGGAAAACATGAGGATTCTGAATCTGTAATTTGAATTTTTGTCAGATTCGAATGAATCGAGATATGCGGGTATTTAGTTAATACCATTCCACAGGGATACGAGGCGTAAGGTCCGCAACAAAAATATTCAAATTTTTTCCTGAGTCGCGTAGCGTGCGCGTCGCGGTTTGCATTGAAAGATACGGCAACTGCCAAGTCTTTTTTGGCACTGTGCCAACCGTTGTGCGACGGAGCGCGTTTCCGCGATCTTACGCCTCGAACTGCTGTGAGCCACCCCAGTTGGTCGGCCCCTCTTCTTAAAACGCCTAAGTATGAGCGTGCCGATTTGGAGTGGGCGGAGCTTGTCCAAAAAAAGTGTAGATAATTTTGTTCCGCAGTCATTTTTTGAATAAGTTTTTTCGCTTTAGAGATTTCGAAAAAGTTCTTTTTTGTTTGTTTTCAAAAACTTAATACGGATGTGGCCACTGCCAGGGGGTGGGTTTGGAGCAGTTGGGATAGAGTTATGAGCACAAAAGTGAGAGCAACTTTTTTCACTCAAAAAAATGGCTTGAGAAATTCACGATCTTCGCCTTTTCCTGCTTCGTACGGCGCCAGTTTTGAACATTTCGGGGGGATATTCTGGATTTAAGATCTCTGAACATCTGGCTATCGAGACATGTAAAAATTATCTGGAAATTTGGAAAAATATGATTTATGGCCATAAAATAAAGGGAACTACTTTTTTTCCCGAATTTTTCACTTTCCTCTCGATATCTCGCGTTGTATTGAACCGAGAGCTTTGAAATTTGGTATAGATATGTAACTTGACATGGGAAAGATGGCTAAAAAAACAGATTTCAAATTGGAAATGATGCATTCGAGTTATACTCAAAAAACAGTCAAAAAATGAGCAATTATCGATCGATCCCCCTTTTTCCGCCCAAAACTTAGACCGGCTGTAACTCGCTCAGTTTTAAGAAATTTCAGGATCCGAAAAAAAGGAAATGTGTAGAAAAAAAATCTCTATCGATCCATGTAAAAATCAATATGCTTTTAGCTGATAAAGCTTTCAGAAAACCGGATTTTGTGATTTTCGCGGTTTTTCGGTCATGTTGGGATTTTTTCTATTCGCTGTCCTGGGGACTGGATCCACTGAATCGTTCTGGATTTTTGACACCGATCTAAACTTTCGGAGATCTAATGGAACCAAAAAGTCCGATCAAAAAATATTGACACCGGACGATTCTGTGGAGAAACCTGAATCTCCACTGACATTTTTTTCGAATACACTGACCATTTTGTCATTGTATGTGTCATTGTACTGCTGCGAGGATCTCCCCTCTTTTCTATTCTCTCCATGACCACGTTTTCCTGTGCACAAGTGGCGCAGTGGAAGAGGGCGGGGGTCAGAATCGGTGGGCTGGGGGTTCGAAACCTTCTTATTCGTTTTTGTTTTTTTTGTTTTTGTATGAACTTTCTAAATGAATATGAAAAGAAATATTGTAAAAATTTCGAATGTTCTGATCGAATACGGGGAAAATAGTATCAGTCGGTGTGTCTGTTTTGAATTCAAAAGCTGGACGTTCTTCCATTTTTCTTCAAATCGAGCAAGCTAATTTTTGAATTTAAAACTTGCTAAGCACCGCACACGAGGCGCAGCCGAGTACTGCGGAGCCCGCCGGGAGGCGGGGGACGCTAGTCAGCCTCTTAATTTTCTCTCAATTTTCTTTTCTTCAGAATAATTTTTTGAACGATTATTATATGATTGAAAATCTGAAGTCATGAGGATTTTGAATCCGTTTTCAAATTTTATTTAGGTCGAAAATGAACGGAGATACAAAGCGTTTAGTGCGGTTGACTTTTTCCGTCAGAAATTCTATTTGAGCTCCTGGATTCAAAATGTCGTATATCAGTCCATTTTTGTCCAAGGCGAAATTTGAAAACAGATTCAGAATCCTCCTGAACTAAGCTTTTTAGTAATATAAAATAACACAAGAAAATCTTAAAGGCAATCGCGCTTCACCGCAACGCTTAAGGGTAGAAGTAAGAGTGCAGTAGAGCGGGTTTGCATAGGGGGCTCCGTGTGAACGGGTATTAATTTTTGCTCAAAATTCGTTCAAAATTGAGAAGAAGACTAATTTGAGTATAAGTATTTCATTTTTGAAGTCAAAATCAACCAGACTTGCGACGGGTCGGCTCTCAGTACAAAAGTTTGAAAATTTGAATTTTTTCGATTTTTTTTTTTGCAAAAAGTTAAATTTTTTACTATGTTTTTAAACATTGATAAAACATAGGATTTTTGACTATTTTTGTTAAAAATTTCATAAATTTTCGAAAACTTTTGTGAAAGGGCCGATATTTCGCAAATCTGAAATCAACCGATTCCTATCAGATAACAAGCTCTCTGTATCCTCAGTCGCTACGCAGCCAAAACTTAATTAACCCAACTCACCCGTTCAATATCCTTCCTCGTATTCAAATTTCGAGACACCAACGTCAAAATATGATAGACTGGTCCCTCAGCTGTCTCCGTTCTGAAATGTTCAAAAATTTCCATGATTTTTCAGATTCAGCGACTCACAACTCCTTCAAATACTCGGGCTGCTCATAAAACATGTCAAGGAGTAACGTATCATTTATCAGCCGTTTGGAGCACGTTCCAGCTCTGGCCAGTATGTTTTCACGGGCTCTATTGTTGAGTAGCGTTTTCCAGGCTCTGAAAACCAAGGAGTAAGAATTTTCCTTCATAAAAAAAGGTTGCTTACAAATCACTCCTCGTCCTCGAGTTCGTGTTGCAAAGTCCCGTGAATATACTGTCTCTCTCCAATAAATAATGTTCCATATTCCATTTTTTGAACAAAAAATCAAAGTCCTCCTCATCCCCATGTCTTAATGCGGAGGCGTACACAATTGGACGCAGGTAGTAGGGCAATCTGGAATATTCATTAGAAGGAACTGAAAATAATTAGAAATGACTCACTTATTACATCCCATTCCATTCAAAAACTGGTGCTCTCCCGAGCAATTCTTTTTCACTTCATCAAACTTTTCTCTCGCCATTTTCACACATGGTTCGTAGCCAATTGTACATGCTCTTGTGATTACGATATCTCGAGACTGGCTGAAAACAATTTCGTTACCTATCTGTGTTACAGTAACCTGATATACAGCTTTTTGAAAATTACCAACTTTGACAGTGTATTTCTGTGTCAACTGATTGTCCGATAAACTCAATTTTGTATGGGTTGGATAGAGCAAAAATAGCAGATCAATTTTGAAGTTGACCATTTTTTGGTAGCCCCGCCCACTTTTGAGATATAAGCGTATTTGTTTCGAAACTTTTACAACTTTGACATGTCCCCTTGCTGTCACACTGTGTCCCACTTGTCCCAAATTTATATTTTTCTTGTAGATCAAAACACAGGCTTCATTTTTGTAGTTGACCATTTTTTGATAGCTGTTCACGCTTTTGAGATATGCGCCTTTAAAGATAGTATCGGGGAGACGCAGAGAAGCTAGAGTGTCTGACTTGCCTGCGCCCTCTCTCTCTCACTCTCGCTTATCTGACATTAAAAGCACATATCTCAGCAGCGTGAATAGTTATCAAAAAGTTGTCAATTGCAAAAATGTAGCCCTGGATTTGATCTACAAGAAAAATATAAATTTGGGACAAGTGGGACACAATGCGACATCAATGGGACATGTCAAAGTTGGACAGTTTTTTTTCTAAAATTTTGAAACAAAAACGCTTATATCTTCAAAATGGGCGGAGCTACCAAAAAATTGTCAACTACCAAAATTATGTGCTATTATTGTTCTGTCCAACCCATACAAAATTGACTTAATCGGACAATCAGGTGACACCGAAATACACTTTAGTCATTTTCCACTGAAAACAGTCAAAGTTGATAACCCAAAAACTTACAACAAGTCCGTGTCATTATCCATATCAAAATCTAGTCCCTGCCTGCTGAACTTCTCATAAGGCACACCGAACACAATCTCCAGATACTCTTTGTACTTTGGCCATGTCTCGTGAACATACATTCTTGGAAGAAAGAAATCGAGGTACGCACTGAATGTCTGGAACGGGCGGTACGCGGTCTGGAATATGGTGATGATATCATTGTGATCTACGCCTTCGTGCTTTGGTTCTTTTTACTGATAAGAAGTGTCAGATGGTCTGTCTTCTCACATGTTCATCGTTTGCCTTAGAAGGCGTGTATTTACTTTTTCTCTTTCTTTTTTTCTCTTTCTTCTCTTTTTCACTACTCCATTTCAAGGTGCGACGTCTCTATTTAATAGTATTTTTTAGACCAAACAAATCAAAAAATGATTCAAAAATCGTCTATTCTCTTTTTACTCGTGGCAATGAGCTCCGCCACATCGGTGCTCAGCCGATATTTTAGTGAGGCTGATGGTGTCCCACTGGCTAGAAATCCATTGGAAGACGCAAGGGTTTCTGATGCAGATGTTGGTATGAAATCGGTTGGTTTTTTTGGGGGAAAATTCAGATTTACATAAAATGAAACGATTTCAGGATTTGTTTATCGGGTCATTCGGAGGACGACCAATTGTGACTAGACAGGAGAACACTTTTATTGATCAGGATGGGTGAGTGACTTAAATCTTGAAATTGTATTTTGAAACATTTTGTTAATTTACAACTTTCTGCTAGCATTGCGAGATATTGGCGTTTAGGCACTGGAAAATAAGATAAGGAATTTCAAAGACGCATCATATCTCGAAAATTAGAAATGCTACCAAAAAATAGATAACTATGAAAATAATCATCGTGAAATTCTACACATTTTCTTAGTTAACAACTTTTTGGTAGCTACTCTAGATCCTGAGATATGCGCCTTTAAAGTTTGTTGACTTCTCTATGCTCATCACGCTTCAGCTACCTATCTTTCAGCGTGCATATCTCGAAATCTAAATATCATATCAAAAAATTGTTAACTACATAAATAATCTACATAAAATTTTACACATTTTTTTAGTTGACAACTTTTTTATAGCTTTTCAAGCTTTTGAGATATGGGCGGTCAAAGTTGAGTGCGGAGAAGAGACGCAGAGAAACGAGACACTCTGCTTTCTCTGCGTCCCCTCCTCTCGGGTGGTCGCCTATCAAACTTTCAGCGGCTGTATCTCGAAACCTAGAATAGCTATCAAAAACTTGTCAACTACAAAAATAAAGACCAACTCTTGATCTACAAGACCATTATAAATTTAACATGAAATTTTTTTCAGTGTCCCCGTACCAATGCTCCCATACCACAAGACCTACAAAAACTCTGACAACTTGACTGCCTACAAACGATTCATGGAAAGATCACGCGGCGCGCCGACCCCAGTTTAAAATGTTTCCAATTCGAGATCTCTGTTCTCTACCCGTGAACTAATAAATCGTATCTTTTCTTATCTTTTTCTAAAGATCTCTCTTACCTCACTAGTCATATACATTGTCATATTAAACGGCACTTTGTAGCTCATCTGTCCATTCTCCGCCATCGCCATCGTATCATCAATGAGTCGACTTCTCGAGTTGGCGGGCACCAAATTATGATCTCGCAACAGTGCCATCGTGATATCCGAATACACGTCCATATCATATCGTAATCGCATATATGTCAGCTGATGTGGATCCACCACAAACTGTCCGCCCATGTCGAATACTGCGGGTTGTTTATCAGTCAGCCAGAACACTTTGTGTTTCCCCGATACGGGATCGTCGTAGAAGATTGGGATCTTCCACACCTGCGAGTTCTCGCGTGGCGGGTCGTATGGAACGTGCTGGAAAAACGATTGGTGATTTCTGATCATTCTTCCGAACCGGTCCGACCCGTAACTCGCTTAAAACTCTATATTTTGAGCTGAAAAATATACCAAAATGTAGATCTCAGCGAGCTCTATCACTGTGACCTACTACTGGTCGGATAGCGGATTGGTAATATGCCGTGGGCCGAGGTAGAATGGTGGTTTTTGGTCATTTTTTCGTTTTTCGGCACTTTTTCCCCACCCGCGGCACATTAACAAATAGCCATCCGGCCCAGGGTTGCCGCCCAAAAAATATTTGTGGTTTTTTGGGTTTTGCGGTGGTATTTAGACAAAAAATATGTTTTATTTTCGCCCTCCGGAAAGCGGAGAAAATTTTTTCGTTTTTGAAAAAAAAAGTTTTGTTTGGAAAAAAGAGAAATTGTAAACCGAAAAATAGGCAAAATGTAAAAAAATTCATAGTTTCTCTCTGACGGTTCCTGTAATTTGATAATTTCAGACATTTTGCTCGTTTGCCATCACTTATTTTTTGGTTTTTAAGTGAATGAAAATTTTTTCAGTTTTTCGGTTTTTTTCGGATTCTTGTGAACCGACGAAAACATTTTTTTTTGTTTTTCGGTTTTATTTCCAAACGATAAAAAACATTTTCTTTTCTCGGGTCGATCTATTTTTGGCGGCAACCCTGTACTACGAGTCGGACGTGAAAAAGGGCCAAACAACTCAAAAATGACCAAAAAAGTTATAAAAGCCCGGCCCACGGGACATTAATGATCCGCCATCCGGCCCGTAGTAAGTCACAGACATAGAACTCGTCGAGATCTACATTTTGGTATATTTTTCAGCTCACAAAACTCAGTTTGTAGCGAGTTACAGCTAAAATTATGATTCAAGCCCATATTTTTCAAGTCTCAAAGTCATTTCTGGGCCCGATTTATAAGTTTGATGATTTCTGATGCCAACAACCGAACCAACCTCATATTTCTCCTGTCTGAGTGTAACAATACTTCCTTCTAGCCGATTCACGTGAACTATCGGAAAGTGCGCCTGTCGAATCCACGTGTCCATCACATCTGACAATGAGAAGTTCTGACCGCTTAGATGGCCACCTGCTGATGAATCGTGAACGCTGAAACTCCGAAATCAAGTTCTAGAAGGAAGAAAAAAAACTCACTAGACAAGTACATTGAACAAGTCCTCGTGATCCGCGTTCTTATACAGAAAACTGTTCAAAAACCTTGAAAGACCTTGTTTGAATGTCTCATCTTCGATAAGTCTCTCTATCATTCTGATGATAATTGACGACTTCTTGTAGACGATCGCGTTCACTTTCGGACTCTTTTCCATATATCTCCCGATGTTTGCGTTAGAATTCGCACTCACTGGAATCATCCCATCCATCTGGTCGGTTCGGAGAGCAATGCATTGCAGTTCTGCGGATTTATCTTCCTGGAGTAATTATAGTTAATTACTTGGTAGTAATTGGAGTGGTGTTCGGAAAAGCTGGACTTTAAGAGCTCATATCTCCAGAAATAAAACAGTTTTCAAAAAGTTGCCAACTTATAAAATGGGTAAAATTTTAAGTAGATTACTTTTGTAGTTGACAACTTTTAGATCGCTCTGCTAGCTTTTGAGATAGAGCAGGTTTCAGCAAGACAGGTTTTTAGTTGAAGATAGACTTTGAAAACGACCGTTGAGCTTGAATTGTTCATATCTTAAAATCTAGAATAGCTATCGAAAAGTAGTCAACTACAAAAATAATTTACTTAAAATTTTACACATTTTATTAGTTGAAAGTTTTTAATAGCTTTTCTAGCTTTTGAGATATGAGCGGTCAAAGATGAGGATGCCGAGGAGAGACGCAGAGAAACGCGACTCTATAGTTTCTCTGCGCTCTCTCATTCTTTCGCTATCAGTAAGCAATCTTTGAACGTTTGTATCTCAAATTCTAGAAGAGCTATCAAAAAGTTATCAACTACAAAAATAATGTACATGAAATTTACCACACTTTATTGGTTATCAACTTTTTTGCAGCTCGCTTAATTCTTGAGATACGCGCCTTTAAAGATGAGTGACAAAGACCGAGACTCTTTTTCATTTTCAATTTTGAGAACTTGAGGGAGGATTAACTTATTCTCCAACCCTCGCTGACTCCTTTCATTGTCTATTCGCTTCTACATAAACTCACATATCTCCACGTGGTATTCTCCAAAAAATCCACAGCTCTGACACTGATCAACGTGGCGAACCCCTCATTCAACCACAAATCATTCCACCACTTCATCGTCACCAAATTTCCAAACCACTGATGAGCCACCTCATGGGAGATGATCTCTTGCAGATTGTGTTTCTGAGTGATCGAAAATTGCCCTTCTTTGTAAAGCCCATCGGTTTGTCGAATCGTGATCAGCCCTAAAATTGTATATTGAGTGACTGTAGTGGAGAAATCTAGAATCTTCTTACCCCAATTCTCCATAGCCGTAACACTCAACGCGGGTACGATTACAACATCTGAAAGAATAGTGAATTAGAAGAAAGAGAAAACGAGTCGCAAAGAAGGTCACACATACCGTCTCACAAAGATAACTTTTGGGTATAAACAAATGGATTTATTATGTCTTTTCTCGACAAGAGATGGATTTAGATATTTAGATGGTCGGAGAAAAAACAAAGTCTGGATTCTATGGATTCGACTTCCCGTCCTTATTCTCCTCTTCTCTTGTTCTCTCATCGATCTCCTTTTCTCTCTCTTATCCTCCGTCTTGCATAAAAAAGATGCGAGGCGGAACGATAATAATCAGGCATCAATCCGCTCACTGTTTCCTTCGCCCCCCGCCAGTCTCATCATATTCACAAATGCCATGGTGAAGCAGATATTTCTCTTCTTCCTTCTATTATTTATTCCTCACAACCTCAACCTCACAAATGCCATCCCATCGAACGTCACGTTGCTCACACTTGGCGACTTGTGGGAGACACGTGGCATGATTCGGACTCATTTGTTTCCGACGAAGACGTCCACGGTGTACCCGGAATTTGCGGCGATTCCGAGTCATCAGGGCGATGGAAGGATGCATTTGACACGAGCGGCGTTGGATAAAGCGATTGAGAATGTGGCGGAAATGAACGGAGTGTTGATTCATTCCGTTTGTTCGTACAGGTACACTTTTTGGGTGCATTTTCACTTACAAAGGAAATCCTTAAGGTGTCAGTTATGGAACAACTCGAATTGCTAATAAAGGGCTCTGATATGCGTGTGAACCAATGAAAATATGAAAAGTTTCAAATTCTATCATTAGAGCGCACTTGCCAGGCTCCTGTGATACTGATATAGGTGTACTGTAGTCATAATAAAACTTGGCACACACCGTCACGTCAAAATGCTGGCCTACTATGAAGCGCTATTAGGTATACAAAGACAATCCAATTTTCTTAATTTTTTAAAGTTTTAAACTTTACGGTACTGTGCATACACCTCTAACAAGGGAAAACCTCAAAGTGTAATTTTTCAAACTATTGAAGAATTTATAATTTAGAGTCCGTAGAATCCAAATCTGAAATCAAATTCTGCAAAGGTCTTCTATGAACCGAGTTACGACCCGTCAAACTTTTCCTAAGGGGATAGGCAGGTTAACCACTGTAAAACTTTGACGACTCATAACTCGGTTCACAGAAAGATTTAGCAGAATTTTATTTCAAATTCGGAATCTACGGACTCTAAAGTATCAGGGGCCAAATTTTTGAGTCATTTAAATGAGGACACCTTGAGGGTCAGCTAGCAAATAGTACTTGATAGTAGGCCTGCATTTTTACTTGACAGTGTGTGCACAGCTTTATCATGACTACAGTAAAACTATAACAGTATAGCTATATCATACGCCTGACAAGTGCGCTCTATTGATAGAATGTTCATTCCAATTTTTTCATCATTAGGGCGCATTTATCAGAGCTCTTCAAGGATTTAAACTATAGTTGCCATAACTCGCTTCAAAACGAGTTTTATGAGCTGAAAAATATACCAAAATATAGATCTCAACGAGCTCTATATCTTAGACACAGCTTAAGATTCATATTTGTACCGAGGGCCGGGCTAGAGTGTCTAAAAAGACAAAAATCAGCAAAACTGGCACTTTAGCCCGCCCGGCGGTACAATACTAAATTTTGTGCCTGTCCGTATCATATCAGAGTCATAGAGCTCACTGAGATCTACATTTTGGTAAATTTTTGGACTCATAATATTCATTTCAAAGCGAGTTACGAGCCTGTCAGTCCTGGCTTGGATCGGATTGAAAAGTATGATTCAAACACAAATTTTGCAAGTCTGAAAGTCATTTTTTTTAGTTTTTTTCCCATTGTGTTAAGATATTTATGTCAACTATAGTTCAAAATATTGAAATGTACCCCTGTTTCCAAGGTGTCACCCCAGTGATTTTCAGACATCTCAACGTAACATTCTACACATTGAACACAATGTTCGGTATCGGGAGAAGCGAGGTTTTGATAGATGCGAACATGACGGAAATGGAACGAAAAATGTCTGAGATGACGGATCGAAGGATTAAAGTCAACTTTATTTGTGTGGGCGCGAATAATGATACTTACAGGTGAGTCTTCACGGTCCCTCAATTTTTTCAAATCTAGAAAAAAAAGTTTCTAGAACTTTCTCCCTCTATACATTGTTTTTCTTTCCCATATTGAATTATTTATTGACTGGTCAACTGTACGTGTCAACTTATATTATCGTCAATATAAGTACCTCGTGATGGACAATGGGAAACTGTCTCTTTTTTTCTCTCTCTTTTTCAAAGATTTTGAAAATTTTAAAATTTCAGCGCTGTCTGGCATCACTCGCCCGATTTTGTCTGGCACTTTATAGTGGATTCGGGACCGATTCGAGAGATTATTGAGAAGGATCGATTGCAGATGACACGTGGATATTATGCGGATTGTTTTCAGGTCTTTTCTAGCCAAGCTACTCAGGGGTTTTCGAAATTTTCGGTTTTAGACATATCGAAATGATAATATCAGTCGTGCAATCATAATCTGGAGGAAGGGATTCGGGAAAAAGTATCGAATTCAATACGGCACTGAGGTGAATGAAATGTTGACGGATATGCAGAGAACCGACTTGGAGCCGGTTCAATTCGCGAGTCTCCCAAGGTGAGGTGAGCAATGTGAGGGAAGGTCGTAGAGAGGGGAGGAGACGCAGATTTGTTACAGATTGGGACAGAAACGACCGTTTCCCAGATGGATATTGTGGCATGGCGACGAGTTTACGTGGGGGAATCGCACGATTCCGAGGGATTTGAGCAAGATGGAGCATAATTGGGAGGCGTTGAATTTGGTGATTGAGCATAGGGTGAGTGAGGGGAGAGGGCGCAGAGAAACGAGACACTCTCGTCGTCTGCGTCAACTTTTTGCTCCCTTATCTTCAAGAACGTCTATCTCAGAATTTAAAATAGCTATCAAAAAGTTTTTTACTACAAAAATGTTCTACGTAACATTTTACACATTTTTTTAGTTGACAACTTTTTAATAGCTTTTTTAGGTTTCGAGATATGGGCGGTCAAAGATATGCGTGCAGAGGAGGGGCGCAGAGAAACGAGACACTCTCGTCGCCTGCGTCTCCAATCTTTTCGTTTTTTTAAAGAAAATGGAAGATTTTGATGTGATCTACTTATGATTTACTGAAAAAATAAAGTTTTTTGTAACAAAAACAAAAATATTGAAGCTCCGAGAACTGACTCGGTCCGAAATTTGGCGCCCGTCCCCTAGAATGAGTAGTTTTGTAAAAAATGAAAAAATTTTACAATAGCAATGCAGGCATTGTTGAGATCCTCCTTTTCCAACTAGAAAGTTTTTAAAATTTTAAAATTTTGACGAATTCGTAACTCCGACACATCGATCCAGTGGCCAGTGAGACGCAGACAACGAGAGTGCCTCTTATCTCTGCGTCTCACATCTTTTTTTTCAAAAAATTTTATCCGTCCGGATGTGCTTGGAATGCTGAATTTATAAGGATTCTGAATCGGTTTTCAAAATTTTTGTACGTATAAAACGAACCGAGCTACGCAAGTTTTAGTGAGGAGGATTCTAGCTAAATTTGAAGCTGAAACCGTGGTTTTTACCCAGTGCTCACAGATTGATCAATTAATTATTCTTAATAGATGTTACACGCCTAAAAAGCTGAAACCGTGAGGATTCTGAATATGTTTTCAGATTTTGTCTAGCATCAAAATTCACCGAGATACGGTAAGTTAAGTTTTGTAAACTAGTTTTATATGTACCTTTTGTTTAAAGTCTTGTATCTCTGCCAGTTTCCTCGCTATGAAAATTTTAAAAACAGTTTCAGAATCTACATGGTTTTAACTTTTTAGATATGTAACTTGTTTATAGACTATTCCTCAAAATCCTCCTCAATTCCAGATGAGAAGCTACGATATCCCCTCAATCTCTATCCACATCCTTCGCGATAACAAAATGGAGTACTCCGCTTCCTACGGATTCGCAGATATCCTTCAAGCGATCCCCGTCAAAACCTCACATCGCTACCGTATTGCGTCGGTGAGCAAGTTGGTAACTGCTATGACAATCGGAGAGCTTCTCGCTGATTACAACCACATCGACCTACTCACCCCGGTCTTCGGCCCCGCCGGTATCCTCCATGATGTCTGTTCTCCATGCCACCCATTCCTCCTTCACGTCCGCATAATCCACTTATTAGAGCACTCCTCGGGGGCGTGGCCGCACACGAGCAAATTCGAGTTCGATAGAATGGAACAGAATCAGACAGAGTTTTTGATGCGAGTGGTGCAGAAGGAGTTCCCGATACTGTTCCCCGGTGGAAGGCATATGTATTCGAATATCGGATACATTTTATTAGGAAGAATTATTGAGAAAGTGTCTGGCAGGAGTTATGAGGAGTACGCGTTGGAGAAAGTGCTGGAGCCGTTAGGGGTGAATGCGACGATAGGGAAGGAGGGGGACCCATCGGAGGAGGTAAGTGTGCTCTCTGGGCGTGTTTTATACCATTGGAAAGCTGAGAAAACGCTGGTTTCAAATATATATTCAGTTTTTGCCCTCGAGGACTGGTACTCAAGAAAAACAAGGTCAATGTTTCACTACCACCCAAAAACTGTCCAACTTTGACATGTCCCCTTGATGTAACATTGTGTCCCACTTGTCCCAAATTTATGTTTTTCTTAAAGATCAAAACAAGGGCTCCATTTTTGAAGTTACAACATTTTGATAGCTCCGCTCACTTTTGAGATATGCGCCTTTAAAGTGAGTGCACCTAAGCGGAGAGACGCAGAGAAAAGAGAACGGCTGATTGTCTGCGTCTCTACCTCTCCGAGTGTCTCACTTTCAAGGCGCATATCTCAAAAGTGGGCAGAGTTATCAAAAAGTTGTCAACTGCAAAAATAAAGACCGTGTTTTGATCTACAAGAAACATATAAATTTGGGACAAATGGGACACAATGTGACATTAAGGGAACATGTGAAAGTTGGACAGTTTTTGGGTGGTAGTGAAACTTTGACCTTCTTTTTCTTGAATACCAGACATCGAGGGCAAAAACTAAATATATATTTCAAATCAGCGTTTTTCCAGCTTTTCAATGCTATAGGTTACGGTCACTCGAAAGTTTTCCCTAGTTGAGCAAATACGCTCCATTTTATAGGTAACCTACTACTCTCACGACAATGCGAATGCCTACACCTCTTGGAGCACTCGCCGTCTAAACTCTGCGGCAGGTTGGGCGATGACAGCGGAAGACGTCACAAAAGTATTCCATCATCTCGAAGAGCACAAGCTCCGAAGATTCAGATGGATCATCACTCCATCAGCAGTCCGATGGAATTACGGGCGGGGTGTGCAACTAGGAAATGACGGGAGCCTTTATCACATTGGATCTCTGGCAGGAACCGAGGCAATCGGCTACACGTGGCAGAATGTTCAAGTGGCCATACTCACTAACATTCGGGGAAAAGAGCAGAACGAGCAGACTGGATGGATGGAGAAGTTGTGTAGGAGTATAGCGGATGGACGGTTTACAAGATGACGAGTATTTTTCTTATTTTTAAATGTTTTGACTTATTTTTTTCATACTTGCAAACCGGGGCGGCGTGTAACTCGCGTCAGACTGAGTTATATGAGCTGAAAAATATACCAAAATGTAGATCTCGGCGAGTTCTTATCGTTAATGTACCGCGGGCCGGCCTAGAATGGCCTTTCTGGCCATTTTCGCGTTTTTGACACTTTTTACAGGCCCTCGGCATATTAACGTAGAACGATCGGTAATATGCCGCAGGCCGTAAAAAAGGGCCAAAACCGCGAAAATTGCCAAAAAAGGCATCCTAGTCCGGCCCGCGGCTTATTAACGATTGACCATCCGGCCCGTGGTAGGTCACAGAGATAGATCTCGCTGAGATCTACATTTTAGTATATTTTTCAGCTCACAGTATACCATTTCAAGCGTGTTAGGCGCCGGCCCGATTGGCAAGTATAATTTTTTTCTTTTTGTTATGTTATGTATCATGTGTAAATAATAAAAGTAGTATACTACTCACCGAGCTTCTCCAATGGGTACGGTATCCCGAAATAGTCTTCATAGAAGTCTAGTACAGGGCTAATAGTATCAGTGAGCAGTTGGGCGGAGTCAAGTTTTGATGGGTCGCAGTAGACGCGGGACTGCAATTTGACAGTTAGGGGGGTACTGTAGATAGTGAAGACTTACTCTAACACCCCTCGAGGAATATCTCTCAAGATATGGATAGTCTGAAACTGATAGCGCGAAAAGGTAGGTAGACATTGGAGGTGTTCTCCGGAATGTTGTAGTTGTCCAGCCCCTAAACCGCATAACTTATGGAACGGTCCCTTCAAAAATTAGATAAAATGCTCTAACCCCTCAACGACAGTACTGTTATCCATCATGTTCGCTATGGCGGTGGTGCCCGTCGGGTGGATAATTATAGTGTCGAATTGAGCCTTGACCTCTGGCACATCTATACATGGGAATACGGTACGCGCCTCGCTGATTTGTAGATGAGTTGCCACGACGTATCTGAAATATATTATTTTGATGTCTATGAAAAAGAAGATAAGGAAAAAAAATACCCATTTCGAATGCGCGTTATGAATTATTCTAGGTCAGAATGCAGTTGAAGGTGGAATGTTTTATGATATGTGATCTTATACTTTTTCTTTTCATTTTTTATCTTTTTCAAAACGAAAAAAAGAGACAATTTGTGTTCTGATCTTGTACTTTAGCGGCGTGAGGGGAAGCGGAATAAAACGATTTCGACCTTGGTTAAATTTAGGGTTTCAGAGTTTTAAGGTTTTAAGGTTTTAGAGTTTTTAGGGCCACCTTAGGGTTACGATAGGAAGCCGTTCCTTGCGGACCCGTAGACGGAATTCCTAACACGGAATTCCGATCAACACCTGAAGCGGAACCAAGCCTCAGAGGCTTTGAGCGGTAATTTACATCGAGGGAGGGAGGGCGCAGAGAAACGAGACACTCTCGTCGTCTGCGTCTCCAATTTAAAACTTTTTGATAGCAATGCTGGGTGGCGAGATATTACAAGTTAAACAGAGAGCTAAAAGCGGTTTCTAAAAATGCTAACCAAAAGTTTTTTACTATAAAAATATTCTACGTAACATTTTACACATTTTTCCAGTTGACAACTTTTTGATAGCTCTTCTAGGTTTCGAGATATGGGCGGTCAAAGATGAAACCCTCACCTTGTCTCATTTCCATGGGTATACGGTACTGCGAACAAGCCTGCTGCGGACTCCCTTCGAATATGTCTCCGAAACGCTACATCTAACGTATAATTCATGCCATGAATCATATCAGCCGCCAGATGTAGATCAAGCACTTGGGGGAACCCTCGTCCGACATGTTTCACAAAAATCTCGCGTCCGAACTCGTCTTTCACCAGACACTCGCCGACGTGTTGTTCTGAGTCGGAATGCAGGAGGACACGGGATCCGCCGCCCGACGTGAAATGCACTCGTACATGTCCTTCGACAATGAAATTGTCGGTACCGTAGTTGACACTTCTGGAACGTTTATAAGTTTTGAATGGGGTTAGAAACAAAGGGGGACTTACGGATTCCATGGAACAAATAACTTAAGTTTTACTTCGTACAGTTGTGGGATATGGATCAGCGGGATTTGTAGACGGTGGTGTTTATCATCGATGTACTTGTAAAGGGGATCTTCTGTCGTAGTGATTTCAGGGATTACTGTAGTTGAAGCTGTGGAGGGAAGGGTTACTGTAGTATGGGATACTGTATCGAGTGGTGGTGGTGAAGAGGTGACAGGTAGAATCGTCGTCGTCAGGGGAACAATCATTAAAAAATAAATAAGTGCAAAGCTCATCGAGACGGCGACCACACCGATGGCAAGCGGTCGAGCCGAGCAGCAAGGTGAGTGCTCTTCGGAAGAAGAAGACACCACCGTCGTCGCCACCGCCGTCGTCGTCGTCGTCCGGCTCGTCGACGCCGCCGTCACCGCGTCCGAAAATGGACGCATGCGTGCCGGCTCAGACGACGAGGCGCCCCCTCGACGGCATTCCTCTAGTGCAAATGGCGCAATCACGAATTCTGCAAAAAGGGGGTATTAAGGAGGGGAGCAACATTTGCAGTCGTTCACTCTTTTTTTCTGATATTTTGTTAATAAGTGTAATGCGGACGGAGAGGGGGGGGGAAAGTGCAAGTGGGGGGGAACGGAAGGTGGGGGCAGTGAGTCAAATGTTTCAGACTGATTAGAGATGGAAATATGATAGCTAGGAAAGAGCAATTGACTCAAATTTTAATATTCTATTTTAAAAAGGTTTTGGTGACCCCACTTATGTGCCTCTGGGTACTGTGTAGCAGAGTTGGGAAAGTTAGGCCACCGTAAGTTTGAAGAGATATTACAATTTTCAAATTTTACGGAAAATTTCCTTAAACTACGGTGGCCTAAGTTTTCCCGTGGTACAGCTCCACCGCGGGCTACAGTACCATTTGTAAATAGGTATACGGTACTTAAGGAGGTAGAAAAATGTTGAAGAGTTTTTAGGATTTTCAGATTTTCCAGGAATCGAAAAAGTTTTAGAATATTCAAAATTTTCAGAAATTTCAGCTTCTTTCGGATTTCTGAGATTTTCAGAAATTTTAAAATTTTTAGACTTCTCAGATATTGAAATGGTTTTAGAATATTCAGAATTTTCAGAAATTACCTTTTTCGGATTCTGAGATTTTCAGATTTTCCAGAAATCGATGAAAGTTCTTAAAAACTCATACTTGCCAAACTACGCCCAGCTTCGAAAAGTTTTCAAAAAAATTTCAGAATTTTCCAGATAAAAACAACTTTTAAAAATTTGTCAAGGCCCGGCTACTTGGCGCCAAAGTTCAAATTTGTAATCTTTTTCGAATTTTTTTTCGAATTTTAGCTTTTTTTGCGAAAAAGTCAAATTTTCGACCAGCATCATCAGGAATGTTCACGTTATTAATCAAACATTTGAAAAAATTGGTTCATTTTTTGAAGCCGGGCCTTGACAAGTATGATTTGTTGGAATTTTCTGAAGTATCGGAATCCGCAATAAAAAATATGACTTCAGATTTAATTGGTCAACTGGTAATAGGTTCAATAGTTGTGAAGTACAACATAAGGAAGTGGGATAAGAGAAAAAGGAAATAGATAACTTTTATGAAAAAGTCTTAAAATTTATAAAAATCTATAAAAATCAAAAGTAAAACTTATTAGTACAATAAAGCAGACTTTTTCCCACAAGACGGAACCGGAAAAATTCAATTTTTTCAATAGAGGACTGATTTTTTATAGATTTCAAAGGTTCTTGAGGAATCTACTTGAGAGAAGATATGGAGAATATTCAAACAAAAAAAATTTTAAAACTCGTAGTGAAAAAAGTTCAAAAATTCAAATCCGGAATTTTACTTTTTTAAAGATTTTTTCAGATTTTGAGATTTTACGATTTTTTTAAAAAGTCTTCAATAAAGTTAGTACCCCCTTCCCAAAAACAAAAAAAAAACCTAATACTCTTACCATGAAGCAGTGGACACGCCGAGTCAGGCGTCTCCATTGAATGGATGCAATATTCAAAGTAGGTGGGAACAGCATTTTTGATATCCAATGGTCGCCCGTCAAACTTTTGGCGCATTCAGTAAAATAATAGGGAGGTACGGAACGGGATGAGTGAGTGACAAAGTATGAATGATTTTTTTTGTTGATAAATCAATCAATAGTTGGGAAAAACGTGTGTGTGTCTTTCTCCTTCTCCTTCTCGTTATTATCGTCGTGTCAAAAGAGATGGGGGGGGAGGCTAACTTTGAAGGGGGCGGGGCGTGTTTTCCGAGTTGGCCGGTTGCCAAGTGGTGTAGACTCCGCCCACTTGGGTCTCACACGTGTTTATCGTACGGTTCAGGGACGCCATATATTATGCGGGTCTAACTGTCTAACTTTCAAGGTCTAACTGTTTCTTTTTTTTTTTGAAAAAAAAAACTTTTTTTACTAGACATCTATTGTTTGATTAATGATCGACCTATGAATTTTTCATATCATTTTTTTTCCATCTTCTTGTCGATTTCTTCTCATTAATCACGTATCGACAACGGCTTCCCCGTTCTCTTATCAATCTCATTTATATCTTTATTGAGAGAGAAGAAATATAGTGTCCCTATAAATAAATATGATGGATCGACATGTATTGCCGAACTTGTGATCTTTTAAATTGAAACCAAACAAAAAAGTAAAAGTCATATGGTTTTATTCTAGAAAATTCCTTTTTTTCTTCGCTCTATTGTTAATAATCTCTAATCTCTCATTTGTTGCAATCTGATATTCACATTCACCCCCGCACCCTTTTATAATCTTCATATATATTTTTTTATTTTATTAATCTTACTACAAAATGTCTTAAAATCAAATAATCTTCCATATTCTAAGCTAATTCCAGATTCAATTCCAGATTCAAAACCCTCGAAAGTGAGATTTCTGTTAATTCAGGGAAAATTCGGTCCGTGCTGGCCGAACTTTTCCTTTTTGTGTTTCTAGGCCACTTCACAAATTTTTATTTATCATTGTATAGATCAACCATAGCACTTCATTTTTGCAGTTGGAAGTTTTTTGATAGCACTTCCCGCTTTTGAGATATGCACCTTTAAAGTCAGCAAGGAGGAGAAGAGACGCAGAGAAACGAGGGCGGCTCACTTCTCTGCGTCTCTCCCCTTCCACTAGGTGGCGCCTCCAACTTTGAGCCCTGATATCTCAAAAGTGTGAAGAGCTATAAAAAAATTATCAACTGACAAAATGTGTGAAATGTTACGTAGAGTATTTTTGTAGTAAAAAACTTTTTGATAGCTATTTTAGATTCTGAGATAGACGTTTTTGAAGATAAGACAACAAAAAGTTGTAAATTGGAGACGCAGACGACGAGAGTGCCTCGTTTCTCTGCGTCCTCTCCTCTTTTCATTTTCTCTTCACACTTATCCAACTTTCAATCACCGAATTCAACTTTTGGTGGCCTAGAAACACAAAAAATAAAAAATTCGGTCACATCACTTTCCCGAAAAACGGTTTTTTGATTCCTCTCCAATTTTCATTGAAATATTTCTAATTTCTATCAAATAAATATTTTCAAGATCTTAACCACGTCAACAGTATCTAACTATCAATTGTGAAAAACATACGCATTTACAGGCATCACACATCTTTCAGGGAAACCAAAAAAAATGTTTTATGTTTAGTCAGAATTCTTAAAGGGTAGAAAGTACAAATTATTAAATCAGAGATTATTAATCCCGGAGATTAGGTAAGTGACTCATGACACTTGTCTGACATTCCAAACGAATTTTTGAATTTTTCGAAATTTTCTCGAAAAGTGTGTGTAGACATTGGGGCGCATGTCAACGCCGGCGGACAGGGCGGAAACGATTCGATCTGACAGTTAGTTAACAGGTATACATAGTTAGATGGAGATGGTCACCACGTGGAAGGGTTAGTAGTAGTAGTAGTGGGATGATGATCAAATGATATCAATGTATATAGACAATGGTGATGATAATAGTACAAAATACAAGTGGTCAATGATACCATAGGTGAGAGGTTCAAGGTTGTTGCAATTCAAGGATACCAATTTTTAAATGAACAAGAGGAAACAATTAAATGGTTCAGAATAATTCTTCAAAACTTTCAGAAATATGCTAAAAATCGCTCTAATTCCCGTTCCCCATGACTCGAAATGAGCCTAGATGGAAGAGTTTCGTGTACTCCTCTCGGACAAGATTTCAAGATGTTTGCTCATTTCCTTGTTTTCTTGCAAAAGCAAAAAACAAAGTTTTGTTTCCGGAAAAAGTCTGAATTTCCAGAAGAATGAATAGTTCGATACTTAAAAATGTTGCGAATTTAGTAAGAATGAGAGAGCGCAGAGAAACGAGAGTGTCTGCTTTCTCTGCGTCGCTCTTTCGGTTTTAGAGTAGCTTTATCAAAAACTACTGGCTTTATCAAAAACTAGTATATCTCAGAATCTTTATGAGCTATCAAAAAGTTATAAACTACAAAATCATCAGCATAAAATTTCATACATTTTGTTAGTTGATAGTTTTTTGATAGCTTTTCAAGCTTTTATGATATGGGTGGTTAAAGATGAACGACTCCTAGGAGAGACGCAGTGAAACGAGACACTCTAGCTTCTCTGCTTTCGCTACCAGTAAGCAATCTTTGAACGCTTATATCTCAAAACATAGAATAGCTAGCCAAAATTTTTTAACTACAAAAATAAGCTTCTTAAAGTTTTACGCATTTTACTAGTTGAAAGTTTTTTGATAACTTTAATAGCTTTTGAGATATGGGTGTTCAAAGATAAGCAACGCAAACTGTGCAGAGGAGAGCGCAGAAAAGTCAGACACTCTCGTTTCTCTGCACTCTCTCACTCTCTCGTAGTTGACGAAGCGTGATTTTAAAGACGCATATATCAAAACTTTAAAAAGCTGCTCAAATGATGTCAACTAACAAAACATGTAATATATATGGCTAATCATTTTTATAGTTATCAACGATTCGCCCCTTTAAACATAGCTAAAGGAGATGGTGAGTGGAGGAGAGAGCGCAGAGAAGCGAGGGCGTCTGCTTTCTCTGCGTCTCCTCTCCCCATCGCCTAACTTCAAGCCGTCGTATCTCAAAAGTGTGAGTAGCTATCAAAAAGTTGTCAACTACAAAAATGTAGCCCTATTTTTGATCTACACAACCATATTGATTTTGAAATGGTGAGATTACTTCGGGTGTCAAGATTTCAAGATTTTGAGATGCGAGGGTTTGAAGTTTAGCTCTTTGAAATTAAAGGCACCAAGACACATTCAAATAGAAACATTACCAAAGCATCCAAACTGATCGAAATAATGGGTCCTGGGGATGTGAAAGCCTTCCCCCTTTTAAAATCAATTAAAAATCCTTTCATTTCCATTTAAATCTCACAAAAAGCCCCCCGGCACGTCACAGATGGTGGTTAAGAGTCGTGAGAATGAATGAGAATATTTTGGGTAAACGGGGGATGTGTTGATGACTGGGATTCAGAAGGGATTCAGAAGGGATTCAGAAGACAAAGGACACCAAAAAAATAGCTGAATTCTTGAAGATGATGACGGGAGAAGAAAGAAAAACGAGGGAGCCTCATTATGGCCATTCCTTGCAGTTTATTCATGGAAAATTAACGAAAAAGAGCCCATTTTTGCATACAAATTGACGGGAATAAAACGGGGGCCCCGAGTTTCGAATACTGGAGGACAATTAGGTCGGAGAGCTGCAACCATCTATCTGACTCATCAAAATGTTTCTTTTGCAAAAAAAGAGCACTTTTTTTTAGTAACGATGAAATGACAAGAACACGCGTGCTGCAAATGAATGTGATCAGTTATTCAGGGTATGGGAGGGAGAATGGAAGAGAACATTTTAATTAAGAGCCCCCTTTTTTTTTGTTCAATTTGTAATGAGGGTCTTATAAGGGAGGGGGGGGGGGACTCTGTTAAAGTGCACTTGTTGGAATCGAATACTCAATCAACTGGGGGCATTTAGAAGAATTTAGAAGGATGTTATATAGTTGGAAAGCTAAAATTAAGGGGGTTCTGAAGATGTATTTAAATTTTGTTTTGGAAAGAAACGCAGTGAGAAACGTGGTTTTGGAAGCATGGCACCAAAAACGGTGAAATTTTGAGTCTTTTTGTGAAATTCCCAAATAAAAAAGTCAATCGTAATACTCTCTTCGTAGCTCGAATAGTTTGGAAGAATGGCACCAAAAGTGACCACTGTTTCTGCGAGAATTGAAAGCACCACGGCGGAAACTTTCAATCATGTCATCATTGTGATTCGAAACTTCAAGGAGACGAAGACGGTGGGTAACGGGGTCTAGATGCATTTTAAGTAGTGTGAACAGATAGAGAAAGTCTAGAGCTACATTTTTGTAGTTGACGAAATTTTAGTAGAAGCAAAGGTTTTTGAGATATCAGCGCTGAAAGATAGGTAGCTCAAGGGGAAAGAAAGGAGAGAGCGCAGAGAAACTAAAAACTTTAAAGGCGCGTATCTCAAAACCTGAAATAGCTATCAAGAAAATGTCAACAAACAAAATGTGCAAAATTTCAAGTAGATCATTTTAGTACTTCTCAAAATTCTGGTAGCCTTTTTGGATTTTGAGATATAAGCGCTGGAAGATAGGTAGCTGAAACGAGAGAGGAGGCAGAGAAGCTAGAAACTTTCAAGGCGCGTATCTTAAAACTTAAAAGAGATATCAAAAAGTAGTCTACTAATAAAATGTGTAGAATTTCAAGCTGATCATTTTTGTAGTAAGCAAAATTTTAGTAGCATTTTTAGTTTTCGAGATACGCGCCTTTAAAGTTTCTCGCTTCTCTGCGCTCTCCCCTTCTCTCTCATTTCGAGGTGCCCTCTGACTTCCACGCCAATATCTCAGAACCCAAAAATGCTACCAAAAAATTGTTAACTAGCAAAATGTGTAAAATTTCATGTAGATCATTTTTGTAATTGACAACTATTTTGTACAAGCACTCCTTAGAAAGTTACACAGGTCAACAGCTCATCTATGATTTTGAAACCTTCCTAGTCCCGAAACTTTACGATTTGATATTGACGCTGTTCCGAATTAAAGGATTAAAAATGCTTGACTCTGATTTGTACCAGTTTTGATCCGGGCAGTTCCAATTTGTGTCAGCACCGTCGATCTTCAAAAACTATTGGAACACAAAAACACCACCATCTGCACACATGTGTTACTGTATACATCTGCGAACTATGAACACCTGCACAGTTTATACCAAAAAACAACATAATGCAGCTGTTTTGAACAGGCCAGACGACTCTGTGCATTCGAATTGGTTCATTCTGTTCTACTCATTTCAACGGTTATGATTTTTACTTTTTCAAAGTTTTTTTGAAAATCCCTTTTTTAAAGGAGTCCGTTAAGTAGATACCGTAAAACCTGTCTGATCACAGTGGTATATCTCGGTCCCGAATAGAAATATCAAAAACTGTTAACTGACAAAATATAGCTTAATATTCATAGAATATTTCTTTAGTTGAAAAATTTTTATATCTTTAAAGACAGCTGAGATAGCCATGCTCCAAACTCTTGCTAGTGGATGTGTCTCTGTACGGTACTACTTCAAAATGGTGCTGCCTTTATTAGAACCGGCCTATATAGAACTGGTTGGAATTAGAACCGATTGAAAGATGTCTAAACGTTATATTGAAGCCATTAGGCCTAGATTTGACGATCCTGTGCTTTTTCGGGTCTCAAAATCACAGCTTACTCACTATCAGATCATACCAATCTCTACCATTTTCCAGACTCCATGGATTTCCCAACCCTCCGAGCCCGAAAATGCCTAGAAATCCTTCATATTCATGCTCACTGGAACGCCCGTTACTGTTGCCTCCACAACACTCGAGGCCAACCGATCAACTGTGACTGCCCCAAGAATTCCTACCACCTCCCCACTCCCCCCGAATACCGTAATCTCTTCATTCAATTCCTCATCGATCACAACGAATTTACGCTTGGAGAGTTATCAGATATTGAGTTGGATCTGGTCATGTCGGAGATGGAGACAAGAATCCGTGAAGCGAAAGAATCTGTTGAGGAGTGGAAGCCTATGGAAGGTGAGGATAAGCTAGATGAATATGTGGAGATATTGGAAAAAGTGAAGAAGGAAAAACACCAGGTCGAGAAGGAAGTGATGAGTAGACGGCACATGAAACGACGAGGATTTTGCTAAGGATAATTATTGATTCAATGTTCGCTAGAGCGCACTTTCAAACTCCTGGGGAAAAAGACGGAGTCAAGCACGCTAATTGGTTAATTAGTCGCGAGGTTTTCTTCCCCATTTATTTTTTATTGTAATTTGAATTTTACCTTTTCTCAAATCTACAATAGAATAAATGAACTTGTGAACGAGAATTTTTTGATTACTGTACCTACAGCAGTCCTACTGTAGTCCTACTGTAGCCAAATCGATATTTTCAGACAAAAATATATGATTGCAAAGCTGAAAACATGTGAAATCTGAACCCGTGATTTATATTTTTGTCCGGTTCAAATGAGTCAAGTTACACGACTTTTAATCCCGACATCGTTAATTGATCTCCAATTCAAAGACATGCAATTTGGTTAATTTTTTCACCTTGAAAATAAATATTTCTAGACAAATTTTATAGGAACTGAAAGCTGAAGCTATAAGTATTCTGAATCTGTATTTTGAATTTCCGTCAGATTCGAATGGACCGAGTTAAGCGGCTTTTAGTTAAGACGACACCAGTTGGGCAGGCTCTGAAAATTCAAATGCATGCATTTCTTCCCCTGAAAATGAATGTTTTCAGACAAATGTTATATGAACAGAAAGCAGAAAACATAAGGATTCTGAATCTATTTTCAGATATTTTCTAGGATAAAAACGAGTCGAGTTACCCCCGCTTCTAGTCCACCCTATTCTCAAACCCTCGTATCTCGGCTAATTTTGACCATGGATAAAATCAGAAAACAGATTCAGAATTCTCACGTCTTCAGCTTTCCAGGCATATAACATTTCTTATAAGCATTTTTGATTCAAGATGGTGGAAATTGATTAAAAGTTCTCTCAATTTATTTCTACAATGCCACTCAAAAAGAGTTATCGGGTCAAAAATGATGTACGTTGTGCGTTGATGTTCCACCTCCTCCTCCTTTTCTACTTCTTCATAAAAATGAGACTCCGCCCAATTCCCTTCAGATACTCTTTGATTCCTCCGTTTCCTCCCTTCTCATCTTCCTCCATATCAATCGCCGAGAATTCTGAGCCGGCAGTGGATCTCGAACCTTTTGATCTATCGTGCTCATCATCGTCCAGAATAATCAATGTCCCATCTTGTCTCACATTTTTCGCAGCTAACAGACACCAGATACCACAGAGAAGCGAGATGAGGAGGGCCATGATGCTGATGAGAATTAGGAACCACTGGAATAATGAGAGTATATCTTGAGATGTAAAAGAGCTATCGGAAAAGTGTCAATTACAAAAATGATCTACATAAAATTTTACACATTTTGTTAGTTGACAACTTTTTAGTAGAATTTTTGGGTTCTGAGATATTGGCGTTGGAAGTTAGAGGGCACCTCGAAATGAGAGAGTGCAGAGAAGCGAGAACTTTAAAGGCGCGTATCTCAAAACTTAGAACAGATATCAAGAAAGTGTCAACTAAGGAAATGTGTAGAATTTCAAGGCAATTATTTTGAGGTAAACAAAATTCTAGTGGCTTTCTTGGATGTCGAGATATAAGCACTGGAAGATAAGTAGCTGAAACGTGGGACTTTGAGGGCGCATATCTCGAGAACTAGAGATGCTACCAAAAAATAGTTTACTATGAAAATAATTATCTTGAAATTCTACACATTTTCTTAGTTGACACTTTCTTGATGTCTCTTCTAAGTTTTGAGATATGCGCCTTTAAATTGTATTGCTTCTCTGCGCTCTCTTCCTCTATCTCGTTTCAGCTACCTTTCTTTCAGAGCTTATATCTCAAAATCCAAGAATGGTACCAGAATTTTGAAAAGTACTAAAATGATCTACTTGAAATTTTGCACATTTTACTAGTTGACAACTTTTCAGTAGCATGTTTGGGTTCTGAGATACGCGCCTTCAAACTTTCTAGCTTCTCTGCGCCCTCCCACTCTATCTCGTTTCAGCAACCTATCTTCCAGCGCTTATATCTCAAAACCCTTTGCACCTACTAAAATTTTATCAACTACAAAAATGTAGCTCTAGACTTTTTCTATCTGTTCACACTACCCAAAATGCATCTAGACCCCGTTACGCACCGTCTCCGTCTCCTTGAAGTTTCGAATCACAATAATGACATGATTGAAAGTTTCCGCCGTGGTGCTTTCAATTCTCGCAGAAACAGTGGTCCCTTTTGGTGCCATTCTTCCAAACTATTCGAGCCACGAAGAGAGTATTACGATTGACTTTTTATGGAGTGAAAATCGTAAAATAATTGGGGAATTTCACAAAAAGAGGCAAAATGTTTTTTTTTTTAACTGTGTTTTGAGGTTTTGAGGACTTTAGGGTGTCACGCTAAAAGTGAGCTCTACTAAAACCAATGTAACTCGGTTAGTTTTCATCCTAGAAAAAATCTGAAACCAGATTCAGAATCCTCACGTCTTCAGCTTTCCAACCATATAAAAATTTTCAAACAAATTTTGATTTTAAGAGGTGAAATTTGAGCTCAAAGTTGGCCATGACCCCGGCCCTGGGTGACGTGGAATTCTACATTTTTCCAATTCTTTTTTTCCAATAAACCCCCAAAATCGTCTAGAATATTCCATTTTCCAAAAATGAGCACCGAGGTGAGAGGAAAGCTAGTAGCAGTCATTGGCGACCAGGATTCCGTCGTTGGATTTCTAATGGGAGGAATTGGGGAGGTGAATGCGGTAAGTGCGCTCCACTGCAAATGAGTCCCATGGAGCACGAATGCAACTTTCAGGCCCGTCAATCCAATTTCTATATCGTCGAGAAGCACACAATTGATAAGGAGATCGAGTCAGCGTTCAGAGCGTTTTGTACTCGAGACGACATTGCGATCATTCTTATAAATCAGCATGTCGCTGAACGAATTCGGCAGGTGGTGAGTTTTTTCATGATTTTTTTTGGAATTTTTAAGATAAATCATCTAGAAACAGTCGATTTTCCGAAAAATTGTGAAAAGTCTAGAAAAATCTACCAAATTTCACTTTTTTCAAAAAAAATTCCCACTTGTCCACGAGGAGTACACGGATAAATTTCTTAATTTTCAGGATTTCGATCAATTTTTTTCGAATTTTCACGATAAATCATCTAGAAACACTCAACTTGCCGGAAAATTGAGAAAAGTCTAGAAAAATCTACCAAAATTCACATTTTTCAAAAAAAATTCCCTCTTGTCCACGAGGAGTACACGGCTAAATTTCTTAATTTTCAGAATTTCGATCGAATTTTCTCGAATTTTCACGATAAATCATCTAGAAACCATCAATTTGACAGAAATTCGTGATTGTCGGCGGAGCGCGATTGCGGAGAACGAAAATTTAAATTTTTCAAAAATTTTTCAAAACATTTTTCAGGTCGACGATCACGCGCAGAAGCCTCAAACGAGCGTGGCTGTTCTGGAGATTCCGTCGAAAGAGGCGCCGTATGATCCGTCGAAAGTGAGAAGGGGGCGGGGCTTGGAAAACAATTTCAGATTTTTGAAACGTTTATCAGCGCGTCACACTTCTTACAACCGCGCTCTACCGAAATCAGAAAAAAAATATTGTGCGAAATTGAGAGAATCAGAGAAAAAGAGACATTTTTCAATGGTATTTCGGTAGAGCGCGGTTGTAAGAAGTGTGCCGTGCTAAAAGATTTTTATGCTGAAATTTTTAAATTTTGAAGAAATTTTTCAACTAAAAAATCGAAAATTCTTGTGAAAACTAGGCTTTTATGCTGAAATTTCGGATTTTTTTGGAATTTTTTAGCTAAAAATCCAAAATTCTAGAAAAATACGAGATTTCTATTGTCAAAACAAACTTTCTTGACATTCGGTGTTTGCGGACCTAAGTTCCCGCGCTCAAAATATGCCACGCCCTCTTTCCGTTGTCTCGGCTATGATATTAGTCGAACTCCCCGATCTTTTCTGAATATATAACCGAGACAACGGAAAGAGGGCGTGGCTTATTTTGACCGCGGGAACTTAGGTCCGCAAACACCGAATGTCAAGAAAGTTTGTTTTGACAATAGCTAACATTAAAAAAAAATCTGAAATTCCAACATGAAAATGTAAATAGTTTTTACAAGAAAATTTCGATTTTTTAGCTGAAAATTTTTCAACGAAACTGAAATTTCAGCATATAAAAATCTAGTTTTCACAAGAATTTGCAATTTTTTAAAATACCTGAAAATGTTTCCGAAAAATCCAAATTTTTTTTAAAAAACTAGATTTTTTTGCTGAAATTTGCTGAAAATCTCTCAAATTTTCTCATTTCAGGACAGCATTCTCAACCGTGCTCGCGGCCTCTACAATCCAGAAGATTTCCGTTAAAGTGCTCACAAATTGCCACGTGGAATTCCCTGCTCAAAGTTTTGATAAATTAATAATCAGCGAAAAAAAACGTTTAAAAATAATAAAATTTTCATAAAATACACTTTTTCAATCACAATTTTTTAACGGATTCTTCGAATTTTTGAGTCGCCGCGGTGATCTCGTCGTCCTTGTCGTAGTATCTGAATATTAGAGATAATTACCATAATTAGGGTTAATTAGTTAATTACCTTTGCTTCATTGCTCGATATTTTCGAAGCGAATACAACGCTTCGATCTCTTTGACGACGAACTCACCGCGTCCGATGAGTTGTTCGATTTGCGTCGGGTCCTCCACGTTCTGAAATTAATTGGTCAATTAATTATTTAATTAAATAAACTCACTTTATTCTTAGAAAATGCCAATTTCAAGCGGTCGTGAAACCATTTCGAACCGCCCGGGTACTCTTTTCCCATATGGTACAGATTTTTGTACAAGTCGACGACTCGTTTTCTTAGTGACATTTCTAGAAAAAAATTGTTTTTTCTAAAAATGTTTTTTTCGAGTAGATATAAGTTTATAGGTGGGAATTTCCTAAATGATACAATAAAACATTAACAAACAGTGACATCCCATTCATAATAGTGAAAATAGAAGAATGATCCAAGGTCATTCTAATAAATAAAGAGAAAACAAGAATAGATTTCAAATACAATGAAAAGAATTAGAAGAAATAGAATAGGAAAAAATATATTTCTATCAGAAACAGAAACAGCAGTAATCACACATTTCAGACGGAGGATATAAATGTGAGAAGACGAAATGGAGAGACAGAGAGAAAGAGAGGAAAATGGGAAAAACAACCGGCTGGAATCAAAACAGAGAGAAAATTACTGGAAAAAAGATGAAAACTAATTATTTAGATTTACTCAATAACTTTGAGCACTTTTCCGATGGCGATCGTTTTTCCTTCGTCTCTCAAAGTGAATCTTCCAAGGTATGGGTACTCTTTGAATGGCTCGAGAACGAATGCTTCGACACTTTCTAGTCGCATGATGCATTTCTCGTCTTGTTTCACGAATTTCGCACGCTTCTTCTCGCCGGTTTTCTTGTCGATTGTGGCGATGACCCCCTGGAAATGTTTCATTTTTTCATTAAGAAAGCTCTCACTCAGTAGGGAAGGACATGGAGTTATAGGACGTGACCGATATCATTGGCAAGCTGAGAAAACGCTGATTTCGAATATATATTCAGTTGTTGCTCTCGATGCATGGTAGTCGAGAAAAATGGGTCAAAATCTGAAAAATAACGCAAAAAAAGTGTTTTAAAAGTTAAAAATTTGTCATTTTTCAGATTTTTGACTCCATTTTTCTTGAATACCAGGCCTCATGGGCGAAAACTGTATATATATATATATATACATATATATATGGAATCAGCGGGTTCTCAGCTTTTCAATGATATAGGTTACGTCCCATAACTCCAAACTGATTCCATGACAGCCTAAAAAACCCGATTTTCCACTCAAGAAGTGTCCAAAATCCGTATATTTCAGCCGAAAAATACGTCAAAAAGCATTTTTCATTTTAAAAATCGGATTTTCAGATCAAAAACCCGATTTCGAGCTGAAAAACGGCGAAAAATTGGGATTTTTGAGACTCTTCAGTCCAAAAATCTGATTTTCCAGTCAAACAGTGTTCAAAATCCGTATTTTTCAACTGAAAAATACATCAAAAACGGATTTTCTGCCCAACAAACCCGAATTCAAGCTGAAAAACGGCGAAAAATTGGGATTTTTGAGCGCAAAAACCTGAGTTTCCAGTCAAAAACTGTCTAAAATCGGGAATTTTTTCGATTAGTCAGTTACTGACCCTCACTGTAACCTCCTCAACAGCGGATTGAATATGAAGTACACACGAATAACCGGAAGCAATGATAGACTTGTGCTCCAACACAAGAACCTCCGCATCGAAAACTCTTCCAGTCTTCGCCAACGAATCAGGCGAACAAATGATGAATCCGGCTTGCAGCTCGCTCTCCTCAATTCCCTTCAGCTTGAACTTAATATTATCTCCAGCAACGACACGCTCTGTTTCAACATCATCCGCCCAGATTTGAAGCACTTGAACTGGATGCTTGTTGGGCATCACAACGAGTGTATCTCCTTTCTGGACACATCCGGACTCCATTTTTCCGATGATAACTGTTCCCATTTCAGAGTATTTCTCACAGACAATGCATCGAACTGGTCCGTTGAAATCACGCTTGTAGGATGGGAGAAGAACATCGATGAACTCTATGAAGCATGGACCTGTATACCAGGAACCATCGGACGCTGATGGCCGATCCTTGATGAAAGATCCGGTAAGACCGGAGCATGGAATATAGGTCAAATCAGTTTTCGGGTTGAATCCGAGTTTTCTGAGGTATGGTGTTAGTTTTCCTTCGATCTCTTTGAATCGTTCCTCCTCCCACTTGACAGTCGGGTCGTCCATTTTGTTGACGAGGATCACTAGATGCTTGACACCGGCGGTTTTTACGAGCATAGAGTGCTCACGGGTTTGACCTCCACGGTCGAATCCGGTCTCGAATTCTCCACGACGAGCGGAGATTACCTGGAAATTGGATTTTGTTGAATATTCATTGAAATTGGTGGAAAACAAGGCCGCCGCGTAACTCGCTTTAAACTCAAGCTTATGCGCTGAAAAATATACCGAAATGTAGATCTCAGCGAGTTCTATGTCTCTGATATGATACGGGACGGATGGCAGATTGTGAATGCACCACGGGGGGCCGGGCTAGAATGGCCTCTTGCCTGAAAATATCGATTTTCTACTTTTAAATCTGATTTCACCAAGGAAATCCCAGTTTTCTCACTAAAATAGTCGATTTTCACTAAATTTTCGATCAAAAGCGAGCCTGAAATCTCATATTTTTCAAGAAAAATCGGATTTTCCGGATGAAAATTGGCGGAAATTCAGTGAAAATGACCGAAAATCGACATTTCCAGCGAAAAATAAGAGATCTCAGGTTCGAATTGATCAGAAATTCAGTGAAAATCGACAATGAGAAAGCTGGGATTTTCCGGGTGAAATCAGATTCAAAAGTGGAAAATCGATATTTTTTGACAAAAAGCCATTCTAGCCCGATCCGCGGTACATTAACGATCCGCTATCCGGCCAGTAGTAGGTCACAGACATAGAACTCGCTGAGATCTACATTTTGGTATATTTTTCAGCTCATAATATTGAGTTTCAAGAGAGTTACGGGCCGGTCCGTTTCGGTCCGGTTTGCGAAATTGTTACTGACCAAAACGGCCAAATCAGCTTGAGTGGCTCCAGCGATCATGTTCGGCACAAAAGACTTGTGACCTGGTGCATCAAGAATAGTGAAATGACGTTTCTCCGTTTCGAAATACGCTCTTCCCACTTCTACCGTCTTTCCCTTCTCTCTTTCCTCATCGTTTGTGTCCATACACCACGACAGATACCAACTCTCACGTCCCTTCTCCTTGGCTTCTCTCTCGTACTTTTCCAGTGTCCGCTTATCAACCATTCCAGTCAGGAACATGAGTTGTCCACCGATTGTCGATTTGCCGGCGTCGACGTGTCCGACGAACACGATATTGATGTGCTCTTTGTGGGTTCCGTCCTCAACGTAGACAGTTCGTTGGAACTTTTTGGCGAGTGGCGCGATCACATCTTCTTCGGGTGTTGGCTCCTTTTTCTGTGGGGCTGCTGCTGCTTCTAGAGCCGGAGCTTCTGGAGCCGAAGCCGCTTCCTCAATTGGCGCGGGTGGAGCTGGTTGCTCCTCTTGTGGAGACGTGTCCGCTTGAGTTTCCCAGTCCTCTGCTGGCTCGGGAGCTGGCTGAGGTGCTGGCGGTGTGTATGGTTGGCCTGGAACGAAGACGGGCGCGTTAACGTTCGGCACGAATGAGTTGGCGTTTACGTTCCAGTTCGACATCCTTTTTGGGAGGTGTTACCGCTGAAAATTCATGGGAAATTGACGGGTTTCAAGGGAAAAACTCAAAAATAGAGATAAAACTACTATCGGAGCTTCAAAAATCAGCAAAATTAACGAAAAACACGACTTTATTTGTCAAAATAAGTTAAAAACTTCCCAACCTAAAAAACCAATTTAAACCATAATTTTACACCTAAAAACGTAATATTTCGTCACCAGAACGCTAAAAATAATGTCTATTTTAAAATTCCAGCAAAAATTTCAGCTTGAACAGTCCCGAAACCCATTAAAACAGCGTCCAACTCGTTATGCTGAATTACACAATTTGTGGGCGGAGCCGACAAACGCAACACGCCGCACACAGTTTTCGCAATAGCGCCGCATGGTTTTTATAACGGCGTTTTTCTCAGTGACACCCACACCGAAGTGTTGTTTTTCATGTTTTTTTTTGAAATAAAAGCGCCAAAATTCTTGCGAAACTCCATCGCCGTGTGACGTTTGATCGATTCTAGCATTTTATCAGTAAAAATGCTGCGAAAATTATCAAAAATCACTGGAAAACTTTCATTTTTTGATTTTTTTTGAAATTTACCCGGTTCGGAAGAGTTTTCACTATTTTTACCGAATTTTCATTGAAATTAAGCTTAAATTTCCTTAATTTTTCCATTAAAACAATGCATTTTCATCGGAAATTAATCAATATTACTTCCTCTCATTTCGCTCAGTTTGTTTTCTGCTCCCTCCGCGCCTTGCTGCCTCTTTTCTCACCCCGAAACGTCACACTAAAAATAAATTCTCCAATTTTTTGTTTTTGCCTCCTTCCTGATAACGAAATATTCAGAAATTTCAAAATTTCCATTTTTTCAAAAAAAAATCGATATTTGCAGGAAACCAAGACACTGGGTTGTTTTATCATCACTGACTTGTGTTGTCGTGTGAGAGAAAGAAAGAGGCCGTGAGATTAGAATCAGAAAGAGAAATGTGCTCACCAGATCCCGATGATATGGTTGTGATGCCGACGCACGATATTCCAGCGTATGATGAGTGTAACGATCCGTATGGACCGGAAGGTCATCTATCATTGGATATCGATTGCTTCTCGGCATTCATGAATCGTCCGGATAACAGAATGATGTCGAAACCAGTGATTGTTCGCGGGATTCCATGGCGCATTCTGGCGATTTGCAGGTATCGGCGACTGGGAAAATTGAGAAATAGGGAGCGAAGTTTTTAGTTATTCCAGATCTCAACAGGGCGGACGGCACACGATAAGCTCACGCGTCTCACGAAACAACTATAATTTCGGGTTCTTCCTTCAGTGCAACAACGACGAGTTGCTTCAGAAGCGCGGCATTTGGAGGTGTTATGGGCAGGCGACACTTGAGGTGTTGAATACGAAGGGGGCGTCGATTCAGAAGAAGATTCATCACTCGTTTCACAATGGTGAAGTCGATTGGGGATTTTCGAATTATGATCAGTATGATACGTTGATGAATCCAAAAGACGGATATGTGGTGAATGATACCATCAAATTGAGGTGTCGATTCACAGCCGATGTTCCCAGTGGAGCTGGTTATTTGTGAGTTTGTGAGAGAAAATTGGGCCAAAAAAATGGTTTTTCATGGTTTGAAAGTGAGACTTTTTCATTGAACTACGTTATTTTCACAATTCGAAACCTTATAACTGGTTTTGGAGTGTTTTTACGAGAAATTCTGAATTTATTCGTATATTAGCAGTCCATCTCTCTTACAACTGCGCTCCACCGCAAACGAGAGAGTACTGGCGAGAGACGCAGAGTTTTTTCTCGCGCCGACACAGATTTTCACAGATTTTCACAGTTTTCGACCGATTTTTGCTGTATTTCAACAGTTTTTAGCGAAAATAGGTCAAAAACTGAAAATCTGTGTCGGTGCGAGAAAAAACTCTGCGTCTCTCTCGCCGATACTCTCTCCTTTGCGATGGAGCGCACTTGTAAGAGGGGATGGGCTCCAAATACGTCATTTTCAAACCTTGAGAGAAAATTCAAATTTCTTCGTATATTAGCAGTCCACCCTTCTTACAACTGCGCTCCACCGCAAACGAGAGAGTATTACACAGATTTTCACAGTTTTTGACCTATTTTTGCTAAAAGCTGTTGAAAAACGGCGAAACTAGGTCTAAAACGGTGAAAATCTGAATCAGCGCGTAAAACTACTCTGCGTCTCTCTCCCCGATACTCTCTCATTTGCGGTGGAGCGCAGTTGTAAGAAAGGATGGCTCCAAATACGTCATTTTCACACCTTGAAACCTTACAACTTGCTTGTTTTTGAGTGTTTTTACGAGAAATTCTGAATTTATTCGTATTAGCAGTCCACCTCTCTTACAACTGCGCTCCACCGCAAAACGAGAGAGTATCGGCGAGAGACGCAGAGTAATTCTTCGCGCCCACACAGATTTTTACAGTTTTCGACCGATTTTCGTTGTTTTTCAACAGTTTTTAGCGAAAATAGTTCGAAAACTGTGAAAATCTGTGTCGGCGCGAGAAAAAAACTCTGAGTCTCTTGCCGACACTCACTCGTTTGCGGTGGAGCGCGGTTGTAAAAGGGGTGGACTGCAAATACGTCATTTTCATGCATTGAAACCTTACAACTGGTTTTTGAGTGTTTTACGAGAAAATTCAAATTTCTTCGTATACTAGCAGTCCACCTCTCTTACAACTGCGCCCCACCGCGAACGAGAGAGTTTTTTTCTAGCGCCGACACAGATTTTCATAGTTTTTGACCTATTTTCGCTAAAAGCTGTTGAAATACAGCGAAACTAGGTCAAAAACTGTGAAAATCTGAATCGGTGCAAAAAAACTCTGCGTCTCTCGCCGATACTCTCTCGTTTGTGGTTGGGCGCGGTTGTGAAAGGGGTGGACTGTTAATACGAATCAATTCAAAATTTCTCGAAAAAACAATCCAAAACAAGCAAGTTGTAAGGTTTCAAATTGTGAAAATGACGTTTTTCAATGAAAAAGTTACAATTTTGACACTTTGAAACCTTAAAAAACCATTTTTGTCTTTTCCTACGTAAATTTTCAGAAAAACCTGAAAATTCTAGTCAATTTTTGAGTTTCCCAACCTCCAACCCCTATACTCATTCAATATTTCCAGATGGGACAGCAAACGACACACTGGATGCATTGGTCTTCGAAACCAGGGCGCCACATGCTACATGAACTCGATATTGCAATCATTCTACTTCACAACGGGTTTCCGACGAGCTGTATATAAGATGGAAGTTGGCACCGAGCCAAGCGAGAGCAACATTGTTCTCGCCATGCAGCGAGTCTTCTACGAGTTGCAAATGTCTAGTGAAGCAGTCGAGACGAATAGTCTGACACGGGCGTTCGGATGGGATAAACTTGACGCGTTCAATCAGCACGACGTTCAAGAGTTTTGTCGTGTGCTTTTAGACAATCTAGAGACGAAAATGAAGGGAAGTTCTGAAGAGAAATCGATTCCGAATCTGTTCCGTGGTAATATGAAGTCATATATCAAGTGCCTTGATGTAGATTATGAGAGTTCAAGAACTGAGTCTTTCTACGATGTACAGCTCAATGTTCTAGGAATGGATAGTTGTAAGTACACCTTTGTGAAAAGGCGCGTAACTCGCTTCAAAATCAATGTTATGAGCTGAAAAATATACCAAATTCAGTGAAAATCGGCAATTTTAGTGAGAAAACTGGGATTTTGATTGAAAGTCGCATGAAAATCGATATTTTCAGACAAGAATCCAATCCGAGGTACATTAACGAATAGCCATTCGCCCCGTAGTAGGTCAAATACATATTAGTCGAGCATTTGTATTACAACTGCGCTCCATCGCAAACGGGAGAGTATCGGTGAGAGACGCAGAGTTTTTTTCAGTTTTTTTCTGGCGCCGACACAGATTTTCACAGTTTTTGACCAATTTTCGCTATTTTTCTTAATAATTTACTGAAAAATTATGAAAAATAGCGAAAATTGGTCAAAAACTGTGAAAATCTGAGTCGGCGCTAGAAAAAAAAACTGAAAAAACTCTGCGTCTCTCACCGATACTCTCTCGTTTGCGGTGGAGCGCAGTTGTACTACGGGCGAATGGCTATTCGTTTATGTACCGCGGATCGGGCTAGAATGGCTTATTGTCTGAAAATATCGATTTTCATACGAAAAATGATGATTTTCACTCGGAAAATCCCAGTTTTCTCACTAAAATTGCCGATTTTCACTGAATTTTTGATCAATAGCGAGCCTGTTCATATTTTTCAGTAAAAAATTGGATTTTCCGAGTGAAAATTGGCGAACGTTTAGTAAAAATTACCAAAAATTGACATTTTCAGCGAAAAATGTGAGATTTCAGGCTCGAATTGATCGAAAATCTAGTGAAAATCGACAATTTTAGTGAGAAAACTGGGATTTTCCGGGTGAAATCAGATTTGAAAGTGGAAAATCGATATTTTTAGACAAAAACCCATTCTAGCCCGGCCTGCGGTTGTATGTCCGTGATCTTCTTCGGACCGGATGGCGGATTGTTAATGTGCCGTGGCCATTTTCGCATTTTTTGGCTCTTTTTCCGGAAAAAAAAGTGGCAAAAAAACGCGAAAATGGCCAAAAAACCATTCTAGCCCGGCCCGTGGTACATAGATCTCGCGGAGATCTACATTCTGATATATTTTTCAGCTCATAATATTGAGTTTAAAGCGAGTTACGTTGAAATTTAGGAATTTTAGGGAAAAAATTAATTTTTTTCAGTGGAGCGCGCATTCCAAGCCTACACCACATCTGAAACCCTCGACGATGAGAATAAGTACGACGCCGGGGATCATGGACTGCAGAGAGCCGAGAAAGGAGTGAAATTCGTCGAGTTGCCACCAGTCCTTCACGTCCAACTAATGCGTTTCCAATACTGTGGTGTCGAGCAGAAAATCAACGAGCGCTTCTCGTTTCCAGAGAAAATGAATCTGGCTGAGTGTTGCGAGTTGGGACCGTTGCTCACCGAGGAGGATTGTGTTTATAGTTTGCACGCGGTGCTCGTTCACAGTGGAGAATTCCACGGCGGACACTACGTCACGTTTATAAATGTGAATCTTCATGAGTCGGCTGTCGACCCGACTGCCACTGCGAAATGGTGCAAGTTTGATGATGACGTGGTGTCGAGAACGACTACAGATGACGCGATAGTTAGCAATTTTGGAGGCGAAAAGGCTATGAATACGTCTGCTTATATGCTGGTCTACGTGCGTGATAATGCTATCGAACAGGTGTTGGCACCGATTCCAGATACACAAATCCCGCAGTCAGTGTCTCGAACCTTTGAGTTGGAGAGAATGACTCGGAACAGAGAGAAAAAGAAAATGGAGGAGGAGCAACTTTGTATGACAGTAGCCCTTGTGACACCTGACATTGTCGCCACCAATCACACGTATGATCTCGTCGAACAGACAATTATCAATGAAGTTATTCCACATGAGACTGTCTGGAAGCATATGATGACTGCTGAACTCTATCTTTTCGTGAATGATAAACTGTTCCAGAAGAGTGATCTCCCGAAAGTTGATATGTTTGATAATGATGATCATGCTATGGAATTGAGACATCGAGTGATTCGTCAGATTAAATCGAAAAAGTTTAACTTCCGATTGTGGAGAATGTCAGATGCGTACCCGATGGAGAAGAGTCAGAAGCAACCGAGTCGGTTGAGACCAACTGAGGTATTAGCACGGCACACGTCTTACAACCGCGCTCTACCGAAAGTTTGGTCCGAAACCGACGAAAATTGTGTGCGAAATTGAGAGACACAGAGAAAAAGAGACATTTTTCAAGAGCGTTTCGGTAGAGCGCAGTTGTAATAACTTTTAATATGAATATTTTGGAAGTTACCAATAAAAATTGATTTCAGTTCATCGAATGCAGTGGTGATATGCGACTGGATTCGATTCTATCCTCGGAATTCGAGGTGTTGTATGTGGAGTTCTCGAATAATAAGGATCGACCGCTGAATGATTATTTGACAACGAGTAAGATAGTTTATATGCAAACCGCGCCGAACTCGCTTCAAACTCAATATTAAGAGCTGAAAATTATACCAAAATGTAGATCTCGGCGAGTTCTATGTCTCTGATATGATACGGGACGGATCGCTATTTGTTAGTGTGCCACGGGAATGAGTTTTTTGCACTTTTTTCCCGAGCCGCACCAAATTAACCTCACATTAAAACTTCAATTTCTATTAGAAAATCTTCAATTTCTGCTGGAAAATCGGATGTTTTACAGTTTTTACTTCAAATTCTTCATTTTCAGCCGATTATTCCAAAATTTCAACCAAAAACGTTGAAAGAGTGCAATTTTCACAGGGTTTTTACTCGAAAAACTCATATTTTGACCAAAATTCTTGGTTTTTTGGTGAAAAACCTCTACTATACGTGATATGATACGGGACGGATGGTTTTTACTCGCTTTTAGAACTGTTCCGAAATGGAACTGTTACGATATGGAACTCCTGTGCAGTGGAGCGCGTTTGCTTTTATTTTGAATTTTTCGCACTTTTTTTCCAGATTTAACACAAAAGAAGGATGATTTATGAAAAATAACTTAAAAAATCGAGTTTCTTTCATAAATCATCCTTCATTTGTGTTAAATCTGGAAAAAAAAGTGGGAAAAGTTCAAAATAAAAGCAACGCGCTCCACTGCACCGGAGTTCCATATCGTAACAGTTCCATTTCGTAACAGTTCTAAAAGCTAGTACCGCCTGAAAAACCATCCGTCCCGTATCATATCACGTAAAGTGGAGGTTTTTCACCAAAAAACCAGGAATTTTGGTCAAAATATGAGTTTTTCGAGTAAAAACTTGTGAAAATTGCACTTTTTCAACGTTTTTGGTTTAAAGATTTGAAAAAATCGGTTGAAAATGAAGAATTTGAAGTAAAAACTGTAAAATCGATTTTCTAATAGAAATTGAAGATTTTCTAATAGAAATTGAGGTTTTAAAGTGAGAAATTATAGTTATTGTGCGGAAATTGAGTTTATTTGGTGCGACCCGGAAAAAAGTGCCGAAAATGGGATTCCCTTGGTACACTAACAAAAAGCAATCCGGTCCGTATCATATCGGATACATAGAACTCGCTGAGATCTACACTTTAGTATATTTTTCAGCTCACAAAACTTAGTTTGAAGCGAGTTATTATGATTTATATAATTAAAATCTCTACTTAATTATAAAATTCCAGGAGATATACTCTTCTTCATCAAGTATTACGATGCGATCACCCATAAATTCAATATCATCACTCACACAATGCTAGATTGTCATAAAAGAGTTTCATTGTACCGTTCACACCTCTGTGAGATTCTTGGATTGCCGACGGACACCGAGTTGAAATATTACATCGAGCACTCCCCAATGACTGTTGAGTATATTGATGAGACCAATAAGAACACGCTCGGCAGACTAGTCGAAGATCAGGACGGCTCGATTCTGATTGTGGAGAAGGCGGCGACGTCGACGCCGATTAACAATGCGAAGGTTAAAATGAGCGAGTTGTATTTGAGAGTCGAGTTTGAGTTCCATCAAGCGTTCCATAATAAGAAAGTGGAGGAGGAGCCAATTGAGCCATTCTTACTGAAATTCTCTTTGGATCAGCCATTGACTGACGCTGCTAAAGAAGTCGCAGCACGTCATGACGTTGACCATCGTAGAATTCTCTTCTGGACCCGTATGTCTGGAAACCGTCAGGAGGCGTGTTTCGATGACTATTCGATTCATCAATGCAGACAACTAATGAATCGCCAAATCCACGATCCACGTATTATGAAAGTATATCGTGTTCAGTATATCATTATGCCATTTGACGTTGAGGAAGTTAGCAAGACTCGAATGCAGTGTCGTCTCTATTGGCAGTTGCCAAATGGACATGTGGAGGAGGCCACTTTGTTCCCACCGAAAGAGGGAACTGTGGCGGATTTGCTGGAAGAAGCTGAGAGATATTATCCGTATGCAGAGGGAGGATCCAGGAAGTTCAGGTAGAAAATGATAGATTAGCACGGCTTGCAACCGCGCTCTACCGAAAGTTGGGTCCAAAACCGAAGAAAATAGTGTGCGAAATTGAGAGACTCAGAGAAAAATATACATTTTTCAACGGGATTTCGGTGGAGCGCAATTGTAAGAACAGTTCCGAGCCATTAGCACGGCACGCGTTTTACAACCGCGCTCCACCGAAATCCCCTTGTCTCTTTTTCTCTGAGTCTCTCAAATTCGCTCACAAGTTTCTTCGGTTTCGGTGGAGCGCAATTGTAAGAAAGAAAATTCACTATTTTCAATCTTCCAGACTGCTCCAAATCGGTAACTCACCGCTGAATAACCAACGCGTCTACCAGATCTACAATGAAAACCTGGCTCTTGCTGATGTCGATCAGAGAACAATGTATAAGATGGTAAGAGTGATTCTTTAACTTGCAAAACTCGCTTCAAACTGAGTTTTATGAGCTGAAAATTATACCAAAATGTAGATCTCAACGAGTTCTATGTCTGTGATATGATACGGACCGGATTGCTATTTGTTAGGATTCCACGGGAATGACTTTTTTGGCACTTTTTGGTTTTTTTCCCCGGGCCGCACCAAATTAACTCGATTTCCGCACAACCTCAATTTCTGCTGGAAAATCGGATATTTTACAGTTTTTACTTCAAATTCTTCATTTTCAGCCGATTTTTCCCAAATTTTCGACCAAAAACGTTGAAAAAGTGCAATTTTCACAGTTGTTTACTCGAAAAACTCAATTTTTGCCTGAAATTTTTGGGTTTTTTGGTGAAAACCTTCACTTTGGGCTGAAAATTTCAATTTTTGATTCATATACGCCCAAAATCTCGATTTTCCACTCAAAATCCTTCATTTTCGACTAAAAATCACGGGCATAATGTTTTTTTGGCTCTTTTTCCCGGTCCACGGCACATTAACGAGCCGCAATCCGCCCCGTATTGGGTCATAGAGACAAAACTCGCTGAGATCTACATTTTGGTATATTTTTCAGCTCATAAAACTCAGTTTGAAAGCAGTTAAGTATGCTTTAACCTTCCACATTCCACTAATATGATATCATTGATATCTTAGTTTCAGAATATCCAACAAGCTCTTCACGCCCGTATCGAGGAGATTCCATTGGATGAGCTGGAGATTACACCAGGAGACTTCTTCTGTCCAGTAGTCCATTTTGAGCGTGAACCAACGAAGCTCTTCGGTGTCTCATTTGTCATCAAAATCCGTAACGGAGAGCTGATGACTGAAGTCAGGGATCGTCTCCGCCGGAAGTTGCCCGACGTGACGGACGCCGAGTTTGCGAAATACAAATTCGCGTTGCTCAGCCGGGATAAGGTACTAGACGAAGTGTAGAGCAAGCGTAAAGAACTCCAAACTAGTTACAGCTTTGTCGCAACATTGAGTTCAACGTCGGCGAGAAGGTCAACTTGACGGATATGGCCAATCAGACGACTGGAGGTGAGAGAGTTGGCTGAAAATGCTGAAAATTCTATTCAAATATTTTCAGTCCCCCAAGTCTACATCGGGTTGGATCACAAGGCCCCATCGCAACATTCAAACGAAGCTGCCATTCGAATTTTGAACTAATTTTGATCTACAACGTTCTCTCCCTCTCTTTTTCTCTCCCCCCGTGCAATCTCTCTTCTATTTTCTGTCTCGCTGAATCATTATTACGGTAAAATAATTTTTTTATTCTAGTGTTTCATTATTATTATCCCTACCTATTTTAATCTCTTTTTGCTATCTATTATGTTCTTTTTTCCTAATTTTCTCATCATTTTTCTTGTGTTCCTTCCTGTTTTTCTGGTGGTCATCCTCTTTTCTCTCCTCTCTCCGTATAAGTTATTATCTTTAATCCGAGTTCAGTCCCCGTTCTTCGCCCGGCAAAAAGGTGCTGGCACCTTCTATCTTTCATAAAGACCGTGTCGTATTATCCCGCCCCCCTTCCCCTCCCCACACAACTACATGATTGCTCTAAATATTTATGTTTTTTCTTCTTCTTTTCAAAGATATTTTCCGCATACCGCATGCAGAAGATTCTTTTTATTGAACTTGCACATTGTTTTGATTTGTTGGAATTTTTCTGAAAATGTTAATACTCATGAGACTTTTGCTACAAATTCCAACCCATCAAAAAATGTGTTTTATATCTATTTTCTTTGAAAACTCCCATCCCATCCATCCTCCACTTTCCACCCCCCAAAAACACCCGGAGACTATTTCAATACATAATTGTAGATTGATATGGAGACAAAATTTAAAATACCGCTTTTTTTGTTACGATAAGTTGTCGGAATAAATTGTAAAACAAGTGGAAATACAGGAATTGTTGTGAGATGGGTTAATATAAGAGAATGTACAGGAAAAACATGAAATCATGGAACAAGGAAAATGAAAAAAAAGGGTGCAATATTTTGATTTATTCGTCGTCATCATCGAATTCTGGCCCGGTGGCTTTCGCCGTCAAACGGGCGGTTCGTTTCTTGACCGGATCGATTTTTGGGACGAGCATCGGTTTGACGTCTTCTGGCTTCAGATGATCGACAGATGAAGCGGTACGCTTTCTTTTCATTGGTGAGACGTTGGTGAGTGTTTTTAGGCGCTGAAAATTAATGATTTTACGCTTTATTTGGAGAAAAACGCTTTATTTGCAGCAAAATTGCGAAAAAAAACCAAAAAAAAATGCCGATTTTGGCGAAATTTGGCTTAATTTTAGAGATTTCAGGTCGAAATTTCGTGAAAAAGCTGAAAATAAGTGTTTTTAGGCGCTGAAATTTAATGATTTTACGCTTTATTTGGAGAAAAAACGCTTTATTTGCAGCAAAATTGCGAAAAAAGTTGTTAAAAAATTCCCCGTAAATCGCCACGGCTCCCGACAGTAACCCGGCACGTCATGTCGTGGCGAGACCCATCAGGTGTGTGTAGATTTACGGTGCCACGTGGCGCAGCGGCGATTTTTGCGAAATTTGGCATAATTTTAGAGATTTCAAGTCGAAAATTCGTGAAAAATTGAAAATAAGTGTTTTTAGGCGCTGAAAATTAATGATTTTAAGCTTTATTTGGAGAAAAACGCTTTATTTGCAGCGAAATTGCGAAAGAAACAAATGTCCCGTAAATCTACACCAAAAACGGCTCCCGACAGTAACCCGACACATCATGTCGTGGCGAGACCCATCAGGTGTATGTGTGGATTTACGGTACCACGTGGCGCAGCGGCGATTTTTGCGAAATTTGGCTTAATTTTAGAGATTTCAATTCGAAATTTCGAGAAAAAATTGGAAATAAGTGTTTTTAGGCGCTGAAAACTAAGAATCTTGCTTGAAAAACGCTTTATTTTCAGAAAAATTGCGCAAAAAGTTTAAAAAAATGCCCCGTAAATCGCCATGGCTCCCGACAGAGATTTCAGGTCGAAATTTCGTCAAAAAGCTAAAAAAAATTAAAGAAAAATTAAATTACCAAATACTCCAAATAAAGGCATTCATCGAAATTTCCCGATAGTTCAGTACGCTCCAAAGTGATATTTCGTTGAAGAGCGAAAGTGAGCACGAGCTCTTTATCGCAAACTTCCTCGATATGCAAACCGCATTCCGAGAAAAGCGCCGCCCATTTCTCCTCGACAAGCGACTTGCTGACTTTCAGAAGTTCGGTACGCTCGGTGAGTGTGACCATCTTCTCGTAGACGACGTCTTTGCCGTCTTTTACGCCTGAAAATGTGCTGAAATCGCTAAAATTCTGGAATTCTGGAACTCACCAAGAGTCTTGGTCTTGGGAATCCAATAGATGTACCACTTTTTGAAGTTGTGCTCGCGATCGTAGACCAAAATCGACATCTGAATCGAAATTGAATTTCAGAATTTCAGATTATTGGTCTGAGGTGAGATCTTGAGATACTTCAAAGATAGTACAAAATCAATTTCAGCGGAAAAAAAACAACTAAATAATAATTTCATTTACATAGAGCTCAGCTTACCTTTGAAAATGAGAATTTTTAAACAAAATGAGGTATTAGCAGAGAATTTTTGCTGCAACTGCGCTCCGCCGCAAACGGGAGAGAATCGGCGAGAGACGCAGAGTTTTTCTCGCGCCGACACAGATTTTCACAGTTTTTGAACTATTTTCGCTATTTTCCATAATTTTTTCGGTAAATTGTTATGAAAAACAGCGGAAATAGGTCAAAAACTGTGAAAATCTGTGTCGGCGCGAGAAAAACTCTGCGTCTCCCGCCGATTCTCTCTCGTTTGCGGTGGAGCGCAGTTGCAGCAAAAATTCTCTGCTAATATAAATAAAGAGAAATGGCAAGGTACTAGATCAAAATGGCACTATTTTTGGAAAATGTGGAGCAAATTGTAGCAAAACAAACCAGTAATACATGAAAAAACAACGTGCAATATATAGATAATATCTAGAAGAAGTGTGCTAATAATAATATTTAGATAACGATTGTCTGATTTGTGACAGATGAAACTCCAAAGTTCAGGATGTACCAGTCGTGTCCATACATGAGAATCGCAAGCGGTTGTCCGACGATGAGTGAGAGCCAGACGATGATATTTCCTAAAAAATTCAAAAAAACATGTTTTGTTTTCGTGGCGAGACCCTACCAGTTCTCCCGCCTCTCACAATCTTATCCGTCACATAAGATAACGGAATCTGTCCCATCATTCCGTAATAGGACCACAATCGGAACATTTTCAGCGGCACCGACACCAAATACTCGTGGAAGAACGCTGAAACGAAGAAAACCACAAAAAACGCGCTCATTTTCGAGAAATTGTTGCGCATCATGGGGCTGTAAATGTGGCGTACAGCGAAGCGATGGACCGGGATATTCCATGATTTCCAGAAGTAAGAAATGGTCTCAGCGTTCCAGAAGTCTCGATAGAATTCTCGATCGGCGAATCTCAAAAGTTCGGCGACAAGATTCAAGAAGGAGTGGAAGAATGTGTAGAAGAAGAGCAACCAGATCAAGTGATTCGGAATCGCCAGTTTCAGAAGACGTTCCATGCATCGTGGCAACTCCATTTCACTCAGTGGCTTCATACTATTCCTTACAGTTGGCACAACCCATTGTTGAACTAATGCAGCGATAAGGAAAGAGAGAAAAACGAGTTCGATTGTTCTTTTAATCAAAAAATGCTTTCGAATCCTCAGAGTCCTTGGAAACTTGAATTCGTAGCACAGTGTGGGTGCGGCCATGAAATAATAAATATTTGAAAGCGACAGATTCGCTGGATAGGACGCCGCCATCTGATGCATCGATAGCTCATCCTTCAAATCCCAAAACTGCTTCGGATCGCACGTTTTTTTCGCCAAATCGGTGACTTGCGTTTTGAGTTCGGTGATTTTGCGACGAGCATCACGTGCCCAGTAGTTGACGTGTCCGTAGGAGATGAATTTCAGCGCTTCGATCACGTAGACGCCCATCATTACCACCGACCATAGCGGGTTTTTCCACTGAAAAGATGGGGAGATTGACTTGAAAACTATTGAAAAATGGGGTATTTCTCAGAAAAATGAGGGTTCTTAGCGAAAAAACTTCAATTTTCTCAAATTTTTGCTAAAATCTCCGAAATTGACAGTTGATTGACACAAAAACTATTAAAAAATGGGGTATTTTAGCGAAAAAACTTCAATTTTCTCAAAATTTTACTCAAATCTCCAAGAGCCGTTTTTCGTGTCGATTTACGAGGCTGCTCCGTAAATCAACACCAAAAAACGGCTCTGAAAGCGAGATGACCTCGAAAACTGGGATTTTCACTGAAAACACTGAAAACAAGGGGAGATTGACTCAAAAAATATTGAAAATTGAGGTATTTTTCAGAAAAATTGTGGTTTTTAAGCGAAAAACTTCAATTTCCTACATAAATTGACTTGAATTTCTAAAATTAACGGGGTTTAAAGCACCGGAATCCGTAATTTATAGAAATTTTAAGCTAAAATCTTCAAGAGCCGTTTTCCGTGTCGATTTACGAGGCTGCTCCGTAAATCTACACAAAAAACGGCTCTTGACCTCGAAAACTGGGATTTTTACTGAAAACACTGAAAACAAGGGGGAAAGTATTGAAAACTGAAGCAGAAGGAGGTATTTTTGAGAAAATAGAGGATTTTTAAGCAAAAAAAACTTCAATTTTCAGAAGGTTCTTTTTTCAGCTCAAATCTCCAAGAGCCGTTTCACGTGTCGATTTACGAGCGCCCCGTAAATCGACACAAAAAACGACTCCCAACAGTAACCAAAACGTCATGTCGTGGCGAGACCCACCAGTTGTGTGGATTTACGGCGACACGTGGCAGCGGCGATTATTGCGAAGTTTGGGAGAGTTTTAAAGAGATTTCAAGTCAAAATTTCGTGAAAAATTGAAAATTAAGGGTTTTTCAAAGCACCGGAATCTAAATTCATCGAAATTTTAAGCTTAAATCTCTAAGAGACGTTTTTCGTGTCGATTTACGAGCGCTCCGTAAATCGACACCAAAAAACGGCTCTTAACTGGAATTTTCGAAAAACAAACCGTATGGGTGAGCGTGACGACGACCGGAATCATCAAATGGAGAATCACGAGAGTCGTGTAGAAGACGGCGGCGAACACGTTGCCCAGCCATCCGCGTTCTGAGAGGAATTTGAATGTTTTTAGGAGAAAAATTGAAAAATTGAGACAAAATTTTCGGGAAACAGAAGAAAAAACAGAAAGTGAGTGGGGCGCGAGGTGTTGTTTTGGTTAGTGACCACGTGACTGGCTGCTGCCAAGAGAGACAAGAGGCGGAGACTTTTTGTGTGAGTGTAAATAAGTTGATGCCGCGCCAGAGAGCGCAATTGCAAATTATTGCAGACAGACACACAGACAGACATGACTAGCGAGTAGCTGGACATCCGGACACACAGATATCCGGTGAGACCAAATTGTGCCGACCTGTGTGTCCGGATGTCCCCAGATTCGAATTTTGGCCGATTTTAGGCAATTTTTCGCAATTTTCTGGTGATTTTCAGCTCTTTTAATTCAAATTGTAGCTTCAAAGAGCTGAAAATAACCAGGAAATTTTGAAAATTCGCGAAAAAAGCTCCAAAATCATGAAATTGCAGTCAAATATCGAATCTGCGGACATCCGGACACACAGATATCCGGACAGACCAAATTGTGTCGATCTGTGTGCCCGGATGTCCCAAGATTCGAATTTTGACTCGTTTTATGCAATTTTTCGCAATTCCCTGGTAATTTTCAGCTCTTTTAATTCAAATTGTAGCTTCAAAGAGCTGAAAATGACCAGGAAATTTTGAAAAATCTTTAAAAATCAAAAATCGAATCTGCGGACATCCGGACGCTTGGACACTTGTACAGACAGACATCTGGACATCCGGACACACAGATATCCGGAGAGACCAAGTTGTGTCGATCTGTGTGTCTGGATGTCCAGAGATTCGATTGTTGGCCAATTTTTCGCAATTTTTCACGATTTTGGGGTCATTTTCAGTTTTTTTTAGCTTGATCTCTCACCAAGTATCTTCTCCACCCCCAACACCAGCAAAATCTGAAAATTCGAGCAAAGAATCAGCGCGAGATTCGGCCAACTCCATATCGAATAGTTGTGCTCGACGAATGTGGAGATCCATTGGAGTGGGGTGATGAGTATTCCATACTTGATCACATTCTCCAAAGCAACGCGACCGTTTGACAGAACCTGGAATAGAGGGGGTGATTGGGGTTATTTTTGGGAAAAAAAGGGAGAGGGAGAGGTGAAAATTTAAAAAATTTTGCATTTTTCTGATCAAAATGGAGTGAAAACTCTAAAAAACCAATTAAAAGAGAAATTGACACCTTTTTCAGACAAAAACCCACTGAAATTCTTGGAAAATCGAGTTTTTTGCTTAAAAAATCGGCTGAAAAATGATAAAATTGTGCATTTCCTGTTAAAAAACGAGTTTCCAGCTTTTTTCGACAGCTTTTCCCGATATTTCACATTGAAAACGCGATTTGAACTCAGAAAAAGCTCAAAAATACCGATTTCTAGGATTTTTCGTAGTTTTCCTAGCGAAATTTCCGGAGAACTGCTCCGAAAAGAGGATATTTTGGTTGAAATCACTTTGAAAATGGTCAAAAATCGGAGTTTAAGGTTTTCGGGAGCTCGAAATAACAATTTCTTGAGTTTTTTCTGTGGAAAAATTGTCAAAACCCTGAAAAAAGATAAAAAATTCAGAAAAAGAAGCATGAAATCCGTTTTTGGGACATTTTCAGCGGAAAAATTGTCAAAAACTTGGGAAAAATGAGGTTAGAGCTGAAATATGTGATTTTTCAGCATTTTCTTGCTTGAAAAACCAAGGATTTTCGTGAATTTCTGACTGTGATAGAAAAAAATGAGCGGAAACTGTCTAAAACCTCGAAAAATGACAACTTTGGACTGAAAATGTGTCAAAATCGCTATACAGATCAGTGGAATGTGGAAAATTGGAACATTTTCGCCGATTTTCAGAGGAAATTATGAAAAAATACTGATTTTTAAAGTTTTTTATTGGAGAGATCTGAAAAAGGATTTAAAACCTAAAAAATCACTTTAAAATCCCAAAAAAACGTCTGAAAATTAATAGAAAACACTTAAGATTGCAAGAAATTCCAATTTCTTATAGTTTTGCAGTCTAAAAATCGAGTATTTTAGCTGGAAACCGCTTTTATTTGTCGAAAATCCCAGAATTTTCGCTTTTTTTTGCTCCAAAACCACCAGCAACACCCTTACCAGCAACAAAATCGACAAATTGAAGAATCCACGAAAGTTTGTCCACCCAGAACTCGTCGAGAACAGCGAATCTTGGGCGGTATGAACCACTTTTTCGCATGGTCTGAATAGAAAATTGAGAGATTTTTTAGAGTGATTTCAGCAGGAAAGTACCCTTTCAACTCGGAACTTTTCCGCGACGAATTCCCATTTTGTGCGAATGACGAGCGTCGACTCGATGCGATCGAAGAGGTTTCCGACGGCGCTCGTCGTCGTCGTGTCTACAGAAATTATTTAAAATTTCAGTATTTTTAACTGAGAACTTACTGCTTGGTGTCGCATCGGTTTCACGATGAGGTAACCCTGAAATTTTGGGGATTTGCGAACGATTTGCAACTAAAAAAGGCAAAAAAAAAGGTTTTATTTATTATTTTTTCAGGTAAAAAATGGAAAATTGTGTTAAAAGAAAAGAAAAGGACAAATAACAAGTTGACGTCGTGCCTCCTGGTTGTTTGTTGCATATTTATCGAATCAAGATAAGAGAGAAAAAGACGTCTTTCCGACTCATCCACCCTCTCAAATTAGTGTGATCTATCAGTTGTTTGGAGTGATTGGTGCACTTTTCGGCAACAACAAAACTTCTTGATCTTTGGAAGACACATAAAGTTATTAAAGAGAGGAAACAATAAACTAAACCGAATAAAATGAATAAAAACTATAAAGAACTTCCATTGTAAGAGAGAAAGGGGAATGCAAAAACTTGTTTTGATATCTTCCATCCCATCACAGAAGGTAATCAATGATGCAGATGCCAACTGGACCCGCGCACATGAAAAGAAAGGCAACGAAAACATCCGAAAGTTCTTTATCTTGCCATCACTTCTTATGAAGAACATAATCTGAGGAAAGGACTATATCAGCACCGAGGGGATTTGGAAAAATGAAGAGCCTCGGTGGAAAAATTATAAAATAAAAAAGGAAAACTACAAAACGAATCCGACAGGCGATTTATGATTTAAAAGAGAAAAGTTGGTGGGGAGTGACGAAAAGAAAACGATTGGGGTCTAATTAACGGCGCTTCACTGTCGAGTCGTTTAATGGTCGTCGACCTTATCGGCACGTCGGAGAACCTTGTAGTCCTTGAATCTGTTCTCAATCTCCGGAGTTTCGTTGAGTCCGATGTTGCATGGGTCAGGAATTCTGTTTTGGTAGCGAAGATCATAGAAATGAGCTGGGAAATATTCGACAAAGTGTTGGCGATCGAAGTGCTCAACTGGTGGAGCCTTGGCCCACTTCTCCTCGACCTAAAATGAGTTTTTAGCTTGATTTGACAAAATTCGAAAGTTTTCTCACCTTCTTGGCCTCTTGGAGTCCGTCAGCAACCTTGACGTCATGAAGCTTGATACGGGCATTGTTGTACTCAACCCATTGGTCAACCTCCTTCAAGTAATCGGCTGGAACCTCTCCGTATGGGATCTTGACAGCCTCATACTGCTTTTGGAGAGAATCGAGAACAGCGGAGTGAGCTGGAAGGGCCTTCTTCAAGGCGGCGAAGTCAATCTTTGGAAGATCGGCTGGGAGCTGGCTGACGGCGGACTGGAACGTTCCGCTGACTCCCTTGACGCGGGTGAGCTCGGCAGAGTGCTCTGGCACCAAGCGCTCAGCTGGAATAAGGGAATTGTTAGATTTAAACGATTTAAAAAGGAAAAACTAAGAAAAAAATACTTACCGAGCTTTCCCCAGTTCACTGATGATGTCGCTACCCTCTTTGCGGCTCCGGACATACCTTAAATTAATTTTTTTATTAGCGAAAACTATCGATTAAAATTTTAAGAACGTTTTTCGACCAAATTCAACGGAACATGGTGTAAAAAATGCGCAATAAACGAATCTATCGATTTTTCTATAATTTTTACAAAAAGAATCACTGAAAAATGTGAACGACAACGTTTAAAAATTAATAAAATGGAACTTTTTCCTGTAAAAGTGGGAGGAGTCCAACGCCCGTAAAAACGCAAAGTGCGGCGCGCTTTTCACCGATTTCTCTTCCATCGTTTCTCGGCCATCACGAGGAAAACTCGGCCATCGTTGTTTTTCAACTTTTTCAGCATGCTTTTCCCTATTTTTCAACTGATTTTTTTGGTTATTCACCAGATTTTTAAACAAAAAATTGAGTCAAAAATTATTTTCAGCAAAAATAATGAATGTCCAACAAGAACTGGAGGAGTTGATGCTCACTTACGAAGGGGTGTGCGCAATCTTTATCACCGATCACGATGGTGGATTGATTTTGAACGTTGGGCTTCCTGTCACATTGGACAACTCTCGATTCAGACAACAGCTGATTGTGAGCCATGTGACAACGATTCCGCAGATTCATAAACTCAATATGGGTAAGAAATTTCCTATTTTTAAGATGAAAACCGCGATTCTAACAGCGATCAGAGGTTTTAGGAGGCCATCAGACAACATTCGCAATGTACGAATCGCATCAAATCGCCATACACTCGTTGGCAAGGTACTACTTCATCGTTCACGCCGGCGCCAACACGAATACCGGAGCAATGTTGGCTCTTCGTGAGAAACTTGCTCCAATCGCCAACTATATGATGACAGTTTGTCCGCCAATCGATGGAGATGGATTGATGCCACCACCGTCATTCGCCTCCGCTGCAGCGCCACCACCAGATTTCGATTGATTCCTTTTTTTATTATTAAATCTCACTCATTCTTCTTGTGATTCTATTTTTTTCATACTTGCAAACCGGAACGACCCGTAACTAGCCTATAATTCAATATCATGATCTGAAAAATATACCAAAATGTATCGGTAATGTACCGCAGATCGGACTAGAATGGCTTCTTGTCTGAAAATATCGATTTTCATACGAAAAATGATGATTTTCAATCATTTTTCTACTTCCATACCTAATTTCACCCCGAAAATCCCATTTTTCTCACTAAAATTATCGATTTTTACTGAATTTTCTATCAATAGCGAGCCTGCTCATATTTTTCGTAAAAAATTGGAATTTCATGATGAAAATTGGCGAAAATTCAGTAGAAATGACCAAAAATCGACATTTTCAGCAGAATTTTCGCCAATTTCTTTGAAAAATATGAGATTTCAGGCGCGAATTGAACGAAAATTCGGGGGAAAATCGACAATTTTAGTGAGAAAACTTGGATTTTCCGGGTGAAATCAGATTCAGAAGTGGAAAATCGAAATTTTTTAGACGAAGAGCCATTCTCGCCCGGCCCGCGGCACTTTACCGACCCGCCATCAGCCCTGTATTAGGTCATAGAGATATAACTCGTTAAGATCTACATTTTGGTATACTTTTCAGCTCATAATACTGAGTTTGAAGCGAGTTACGGGCCGGCCCGGTTTGCAAGTTTGATTTTTTTAAACACAAACTCTCAGCGATGCTTCTTGCTATATTTTTCAAACTTTTCCCATGTAAAAATCCGTTCCAGTTTGTTCTTATTATAAAACTTATAAAAATCGTTCCATTCCGCTATTTTTTATCATAAAAGGTTATGTACCTACCGCTATCTCGCGTGAACTGATCAATAATCATCTTGATAATCAAAACTTGTTTGTTTTCAAAAATTCAAAGAAAAAAATCTTATTTCCTCTAGTTTTCTACTCGAATGTGTAGTTTTTGAAGCGAACTCGCCAATCTCCGCGATGTTAAACAGAAATTGGAGCAGTTTTGTGCTCAGACAAGTGAGCTTTTTCTTCTTCTTTTGATAGGAAAACTCTATAATTTTTCAGGTTTCCCTATATAAAAACTTCCGTCAGCAGTGGACACGATTTAAAGCGAGAGCGTAAGTTTCTTTGCCACGTTGCACGAGAGAGTGTGCAAAAATGAGAGAGCGCAGGCATTTTTCGACCGGGAACGGATTTCCACCTTAAAAATCGCAGTTTTCTGGGTTAAAACTATCAGAAAACGGGTTTTCCTAGAAATTCAGCTGGAAATGCACAAAAATACAGCTTTAGCTCCTTCAGGAACCGATTTTTAAAGAATTTCAGGCTCAAAATTAACGAAAATCGACAAAAATCGAAGAAAAATGGCTGAAAATGGAGGTTTTTGACTGAAAATCCGCACTTTTTATTAATTTTACCTCTAAAATCCCATTTTTCTTATCTATCATCGCGGTTTTCGGGTGATAACTATCAGAAAACGGGACTGACGCGAAAAACCGGCAATTTTCATAAAAATTCAGCATCCTAACATTTTTGAACTGAAAATCCCATTTTTCGAGCTGAAAATTCACATTTCTAGCTTAAAATTCACATTTTTAGCTTAAAATGTCCATTTTTAAGCTGAAAATGCACATTTTTGAGCTAAAAGTCTTATTTTTGAGCTTAAAGTGCACATTTTTAGCTTTAAATGCCTACTTTGGTCTTAAAATGCACATTTTTGAGCTTAAACTTCTCGTTTTGAGCTTAAAAAGAGTTTTTGAGCGTTTTTGAGCTGAAAATTCACATTTTTAAGCTGAAAATTCACATTTTTGAGCTTTTTTTCACCCAAATCTGGCAGAGATCCCACTTTTCTCTGCGTCTCTCACTCTCAGTGTGCCACGTGGCAGCACGAGAGAGTATGCGAAAATGAGAGAGCGCCGACACTTTTCTCCTCAAAAAACCAACGTTTTCAGCGTGCAATACTCCTTCTCCCTCTACCGAAACGATCGACGCTTCACTAGATTCGCGATAGCCGCCTCGACACTCGGTTTCACATTCAAAGAGCATGGAATCAGTGATAAACGAATGGCAGAATGCGACAATTGCGAAGAGGAGTTCGCTCACCGGAAGACGCCTGGCAACGGATGGGAGTTGCTTTACGAGGAGAAAGATATGCTGGCGTTCCGTCGACGCATAGAAGGACCCTACGAAATGTATGAATATAAGTGTGTCGGCACTTATTATGATATAAGTCCCCGGACGTTTCTCGACGCACAAAATGATTTGAAGTATCGAAAAGAGTGGGATGAGAATATTGTGACGATAGAGGTGGTGAAAGAGGAAAACGAGAATGAATTGATCAGATGGGTATCCAAATTCCCTTATCCAATGTATCCGAGAGAATATGTTTATGTGAGACGCACGTGGGTGTCGGATAATGAAAAATATGCAGTTATTGATAGCGAATCGGTGCAGCCGGAGGTATGTTCCATGCTTGCGAACCGGCATGCAACTCGCTTAAAACTCAATATTTTGAGCTGAAAAATATACTAAAATGTAGATCTCGGCGAGGTCTATAACCTACTACGGGCCGGGCTAGAATGTTTCTTTGGTCGTTTTTGCTTTTTTTTGGCGTTTTCTGCGTTTTTTTGGACTTTTTTGGGTTTTTTTGGTGTTTTTTGCCGGAAAAAGATGCGAGAAATCAAATAAACGCCAAAAACCCAAAAAACGCGAAAAAACGCAAGAATACTTCAAAAAACTTCAAAAAACTTCAAAAAAGTAAAAAAAAAAACCCAAAAATGTGGAAAAAATGCGAAAACGGGTCCGTTTTTTGGCCTTTTTCCCTGTTTTTTAGCGTTTTTTAGGCGTTTTTTGTACTTTTTTGAGTTTTTGGTGTTTTTTTTTGTCGGAAAAAGATGCGACGAAATAAAAAAAACGCGCAAAAACGCGAAGAAAAGCGAAAAAACTTCAAAAAAAACCCAAAAATGTGGAAAAAAGACCAAAACCGCCAAAACGGCTAAATAACGCTAAAACCTTCTAGCCCGGCCCGTAGTAGGTTATAGAACTCGCCGAGATCTACATTTTGGTATGTTTTTCAGATCATAATATTGAGTTTTAAGCGAGTTACGCGTCGGCCTGTTTCGGCCCGAAAAATTCCCAAAAATAAAAATGAAATGTTCAATTTCCAGGTATTCCCATCAATCTCCAAAACGAACGTCCGTGTTCGCTCCTACACGTCCCGTATGTCGATCCGCGCTCACACTAACTGGGAATCCCACGGCGTCGACTATATCTTGACGTATTGTGATAATCCGGAAGCCAACATTCCCCGTTATATCTACAATTGGATGGTGAACAAAGGCGGTCCGTACTTTCTGAAACAAGTTCACAAAGCGGCGCGAGAAATCGAGAGTAGCGGACGAGAAGTGCGATCGGCGACGGAGAAAGCGCAGAATAGTAAGAATGATCGGGTGACGGAACGATTGGAAAAGGAATCGGAAGTGAAAGAGAAGCAGCGAAGAGACGCGGAAGCGGCACGCCAGGAGAATAAGGAGAATAATGGGGAGAAGAAGGCACAGAAGACTCAGAAGGCCCCACGATCCTCCGCAGCCAACTCGTTCGTCTTACAGTCGCAGGAACAAGTGAACTATCAGAGAACTGCTTGATTCCATAAATGATTTCTTTCTCATCTGATTTTTCTTGTCTTCTTTCATAATGAAAGGTCCCCTTGCTCAGTAGTCATCTAGTGCATTTGTATGTTTTGTGATGATTTATTTTTGTTTTGTTTGTTTGTTTTTTTCCTTTTTTACGTATGAAAGAGTCGATTATCCCAGAAGTATTCCCATTGAAACGACGGTTTTTACCTTTGAATACTCGATTTTTGGTCTTTAATTTCATCATCGCTTTTTGATTATCGATTCATAGAAAACCCGCCGCGTGAATTTCCAGAAAAATGGAAATCAAACGGCTAACAATCGAGGAATGTCGTGAAGGAGTGTTCGATATCCGACGAAAAGTGTTCATTGAAGAACAAAACTGTCCGGAACACATGGAATGGGAAGAAGAGGAAGAGAGAGATTCGGTGTATTTTGTAGCGTTCAGTGGTAAATAATTTTTTAATGCAAAAATGAATAAAACGATTTTAATGTTTTCCAGGAGACCGCGCTGTCGGATGTCTTCGTCTCCGGCCCGTTGAACAAGATTTGCTGAAAATGGAACGAGTTGCTGTGTTAAAAGAGTTTCGTAGAAGAAGAATCGCCACCGATCTCGTTCGCGAAGCGATGATTTACGTCCAAACCGAGACACCGAGCTCATCAATTTACGCCTACGCCCAGGTGACCGCTCTTCAGGCGTATGTGTCCTTAGGGTAATCAAAAAAACCCAATTTTAATTTCAAAATATACAATTTTAGGTTCACAGTCCTCTCGAAAGTTTGGATCGAAGACGAAACTTTTATCCCGCATCAGACAATCTTCTGGGGAACGCCCGTGTCGATTGCAGTGTTTTTGAAGCATCAGTGAGTGAAAAAATCAGATTTTAAGCGATTTTTGTTAACGAAAACAGCGTTTTTAGCTTTGTTTTAACTCAAATGGCCGAATATTCGGAAAAAAATAATTTTTCCGCCACGTCACTCCCCCGTAAATCCTGCAAAGTACGGTTGTCGTGGCGAGATATCCCTCGTAAATAACTACATGCGCCTTTAAAAATTCCACGTATTTTTGCTTTTTAAAAAGCTTTTTCTAATCGGAAAATTGGTTTTTTAAAGAGATTTTTTTTCTTTTCAGAGCTGAAAAATCCGACGTTGTCTACGAAGAATACGACGCACGTCATCCATCAATTCTGCCGAAGATCGAGGCGTACAAGCAGAGACTTGAGGTCGACCAATTTTAATTTTTAATTTATACTTTTTTAAATGATTTTGAGATTCTTGCTAGGCTGTGATTCTCTGTCTAATAAACATTCCGAGTTTATTTTCCATTTTTTTCATTTCAGAATCTCGAGACATGGAACATTTGCAGTCTACATATCCACTTGGAAGATCGAGTCGTCTCAAAAATCATTCGCAATAATTTCATCAATTTTTGCGCGAATTCTCAACAATTTCTCGATGGAAATCATGATTTATCATCGGATATTGTGAAACAATCGATAAATCTTCTGAAAATAGCGGATGCAAAGTTAAATACAGGACATTTCAATGAAGTAGATGAGAATTGGCGGAAATTGTACGTTCTCGTCAGTTTTGTACAGAGTTTTTTGTTGTTTAGAGGGAAACGAGCGGATTTTGAGGTTTGTTTGAGGGGGGAACACGAAAATCGACAAAAAATCACTTTTTTCGCTTCAGAACGCCATAAAAATCGCAGATAAAGGCTTATGCATGGGACGGATCGATGAGGAAATCGTGCCGATTCGCCAGCTGGCTTGGCTGATTCATGAGCAGTTACCAGGGGTTTCTGCCCCGATTCATCCGAGTTTTTCGTCTTTTTCCGCTGAAAAAACTCGAAATTTTCTATCGCCGCTCCCGAATTCCGTTCCCATATCAGAATGTGACGATAGTGATGACGATTGTCTGGAACGTGTAATTTCAGCGATTAGCCAGGGAACTCCTCTGCTAATTCGGCAACACTGTATGCATATGCCGGCGGTTCGCAAGTGGAATATTGAGTTTTTGCTGAAAGAGCTGCATTCGAGAACGTTTCCAGTGGAAATTGGAACGAAATATTCGGATGAAGACTGGTCGCAAAAGTTGATGACATTCGGGGAGTTTGTTGAGAATTCGGAGGTTATTATTGAATAAAATTATTGGTTTTTGCTTAAAATTTGGTATTTTTTGACAAAAAACTCATTTTTTCGCTGAAAGTTGTGTTATATTAGTTCAGCATGTGGATTACAACTGCGCTCCACCGCAAAAGAGAGAGTGTTGGCGAGAGAGACACAGATTTTCACAGAGTTTGAACCATTTCCGCTATTTTTCATAATAATTTACCGAAAAAATTATGGTAAATAGCGAAACTAGGTCAAAAACAACACAAAAACTGTGAAAATCTAGAGCCAATCTCTCGTTTGCGGTAGAGCGCAGTTGTAATACAAATGCTCGGCTAGTATAACATGTTATTTTTCTGATTTTTCTGAAAATTCCGTTAAAGTTCAGAAAAAAAGCATTTTCGATAGAACAAATACCAATTTTCATTGAAATGAATACCGATGTTCTGTGAAAATTGAATAAAATTATAAAATTATTAATTTTTGCTTGACAATATTTGCATGATACGCTTCTTACAACCGCGCTCTACCGAAATCGAAGAAAATAGTGCGCGAAATTGAGAGACTCAGAGAAAAAGAGACATTTTTCGAGGGCATTTCGGTAGAGCGCAGTTGTAAGAACTGTGCCGATGTAATAGGTTTTTTCGCAATTTTTTGACAGCAAAACGCATTTTTTCGCTCAAAATTGTGATTTTGGGGAAAAAAATTCAAAAATATTAGAAAAAAGGCATTTTTGATGAAAATTATCACATTTTTATGTAAGTTGGTGCCGATTTTAAAGGAAAATTGAATAAAATTAATGGTTTTTGCTAAAAATTGGTATTTTTGCAACTTTTTTAAAGTTATTTTTTGACAAAAAAACGCATTTTTTTCGCTCAAAACTGTGTTTTTTGTGCAAAAAGTTTGCCATTTTTTGAGATTTATCTTTTTTCCTTTTTTTCGGCGAAAATCCCGTAAAAAAATTAGAAAAAGGCGTTTTTTTTTTCAAATTTTTGCTCAAAAAATACAATTTTGAGCAAAAAACACTAGATTTTCAGCAAAAAATGGGTTTTGTTTTCACAAAATTTTTTTAAAAAACCAATTTTTTTCGAAATTTTCGAAAAAATCACATTTTCATGTAAATTAGTACCGATTTTCAGTGAAAAAATCTTCAAAAATCACTATTTTTTTCAAAAAAAAACATTTCCAGAGCCAACGTCTCTACCTCGCCCAACACCGCCTATTCGACCAAGTTCCCCATCTGAAGCGTGACGTCATCATCCCAGACGAATGCTTCGGAGAATCCACGAATCCAGATGACGTGGATATGAATATGTGGATTGGACCGTCGAATACAGTATCCCCACTTCACACGGATCCTCGGAACAACATGTTTGTACAGGTTAACGGGACGAAACTGTTTCGAATGGTGTCTCCAGAAGACACGTCATCTGTCTATCCGTTCGATGGAATTCTGGGGAATACAAGTCAGGTCGACGTGGAGAATCCAGACGCCACGGAGTTTCCAGAATTCTCCAGAATCCGTCGGATGTTTGACGGTGTCGTCAACGCCGGCGACGCTCTATTCATCCCACAGAAATGGTGGCATTACGTTCGCTCCACCACTCCCTCGATATCTATTTCGTTTTGGTTTGATTAACGTGTTCTTTTTTGTGTATTTTTTGTTGTATGAAACAGTGAAATCAATTGTTTTCAGTCAAGAGCTATTTCAGACGAATTTCCAGTCAAAATTTCTGCATTTTCAGAGCATTTTCAGTGAAATTTGGTTGATTTTTGGGTATTTTCAGCCGATTTTAGTCATGTTTTGAGCAATTTCAGTCACAATCTTGCTAATGTTAGGAATAGCTGAAATTTGGTTAATTTTTGGATATTTTCAGCCAAAATTCGTTATTTTTAGAGTTTTTTTCGAGCATTTTCAGCATTATTTTTTAATTTTTAATGTTGACTATTTTTCGTCAAAGTTTTTCAGCATTTTCAGTTAATTTTCAGTTATTATTTAGCAGAGCAATTTCGTTACAACTGCGCTCCACCGCAAACGACAGAGAGTATCGGTGAGAGAGACGCAGATTTTCACAATTTTTAGCCTATTTTCGCATATTTTCAAAATTTTTTTTGAAAATTTTTATGAAAAATAGTGAAAATAGGCCAAAAACTGAAAATCTCTGCGTCTCTCTCACCGATACTCTCTCGTTTGCGGTGGAGCGCGGTTGTAAGAGAATTGTACTGCGTATTAATAAAAATTTACGATTTTTTTTGGCAAATTTTGGAAAAATGACATGGATTTCATCGGAATCTTCTGATGAAAAAAGATGAAAGGGGCCTCCCCCATTGTTTTGTGTTCGCGTGTTCATATTTCACTTCTCTTCCCCGCCGGCAGCTTATTTATTAGGAGGGACTCATTGTTTTGTGCTTGAGTTGTTTATTTGTGACCCCGAGAGATCCTATACTATAGGTTTGGAGCGTTTTTTGAGGTTTCAGGAGCGGAAAAATTCCGAAATTTAGATAAATTTCAAAAAAAATTGACTTTGAGCTTGAGCAAGTGCGCTCCACTGCTAATAACGTTCTATTTTGGTAAAGAATTGTTTTCAAGCAACCAAAATCTAGGAAATTTGAGAAAAATAGCAAAAAATGACTTAAAATTTGAAAAAAAAAACCGATTTTTCGGTAGAGCGCATTTTCTTAGAAATTTTTGAGCTACCGCGCCCCATCACGAACGAGAGAGTGCGAGAGACGCAGAGTTTTTCTTGCGATTTTCATAATAATTTAGAAAAAAAAACTATGGGAATTAGTGAAAATCTCTGCGTCTCTTTCGCTCTCTCTCTCTCTCTCACTCTCTCGTGTGTGCGGTGGAGCGCTATTGCTATACACACATCGAAACATTATTAAGGTACCTGTGTGCAAGTGCGCTCCATTAATAACTTTTTATCTAATTGTAAGAATTGAAATTTATCAGTAGAGCGCGTTTTCATTTATCCGATTAAAAAAAAATTACGTAAAAAATTGTTTTCAATTTTTCTAATAAGGGGATCTCTGACTAACTAATGTTTTTCTCTTCGAATGAACATCTTTTTTTTTTTATTCGTTTAATGTCAAACACTAATCGCATCTCCCCCCTTTTAATGTGTTGTCAGAAAATATTAGGGAAAAAGAAAAAAAAGAGAAATAATAATAATTTAGTCGTTCGTTCTTGTCAAAAGTGTAGAAAAGATTATGCTAATCTTTTTTCTTTGCTCTCGAACGCATTTATTTTGGTGGCCGAGTTTTTGCGAAACCTCGGCCACCATTTGCGAAACATCGGCCACCATTTGCGAAACCTCGGCCACCATTTGCGAAGCCTCGGCCACCATTTGCGAAACATCGGCTACCATTTCCTAAACCTCGGCCACCATTTATGAAACCTCGGCCACCATTTCCTAAACCTCGGCCACCATTTCCTAAACCTCGGCCACCATTTCCTAAACCTCGGCCACCATTTCCTAAACCTCGGCCACCATTTCCTAAACCTCGGCCACCATTTCCTAAACCTCGGCCACCATTTATGAAACCTCGGCCACCATTTCCTAAACCTCGGCCACCATTTCCTAAACCTCGGCCACCACCATTCCGTCATAATTTCCGTCATAATATTATTATTCCCAGTTTTTCATCCTCATTTGAGAAGCGCCACCCCAATTATTTTCAGTTTCCGTTCCCTTTTCATTCATGATACTCGGTGGACTACTAACTAATATTATGACATAAACAAAAATTTGTGCGGTTTTTGGTCTTTTCGATTTTAAGATAGGTTTTTCACGAAATAAACATCATGTCTAATACCGTAACCCATGAAAATAAAGGAAGTTTGAAACCCCGTCACAGCTCTTGATTCAAGTTCAACTTCTACAAATTTATAATGGTTGTGTAGATCAAACCTAGCTCTACATTTTTGTAGTTGAAAATTTTTTGATAGCAATTCACGCTTTTGAGATGTGCGCCTTTGAAGTACGGTACCAGGAACCGAGAGAAGGGGAGAGAGCGCTGAGAAGCCAGACTGTCTGACTTCTCTGCGCTCTCTCTTTTGTTCCACTTGTTTCAGTTTTTGATAATTCATAAAACAAGCCTAGCTCTATATTTTTGTAGTTGACAACTTTTTGATAGCTCCGCCCACTTTTGAGGTATACGCCTTTAAAGTCACCTGACGCCGGAAGAGCGTTCGCAGGTTCTTGACTTTGAAGACGCATATCTCAAAAGCATGAAGACCTATCAAAAAGTTGTCAACTACAAAAATGTAGCCCTGGTTTTGATCTACTAGATGAAATAAAGTAAAAAAAGAAAAACAAAATCAAATTATACAAAAATTGATCCCAAGCGGAATCGAACCCTGGTATCCATTCTCATAGTGGTGAACCTTGACCAACAACCACTAGGTCAAACTTGGTTTTTGTAAAAAAAAAAGGTTTCCGTTATGGAAAATTAAGGTTTGAATGGTTTTTAACGTCAGGAATAGAATTTTCCAGTCATTTTGATGTAAAAATCACATTTTGGCGTTAATAATGACAATTTTCCTCAATTTTGGCGAATTTCCAACTTTAAACGCTCATATCTCAAAAGTGGGCGGAGCTAGAAAAAAGTTGTCAACTACAAAAATAAAGATCGAGACATTTTCTACAAAACTGTATAAAAATTGTGTTTGTGGGACAACTTTAGTGACCGTAACACTGTCTCAAAGTTGACTTCGTTTTTGACCAAATCGTATATTCGGCGGAAACTGTCATATCTCAAAAACGTGAAGTGCTATCAAACAGTTGTCAACTACAAAAATGAAGATCTAGGGCTGTTCTCTAACATATCAAAAAATAAAACAAGTGGAACAAAAGAGAGGGCGCAGAGAAGCCAGACAGTCTGGCTTCTCTGCTTCCTCTTTCCTTTCTTTGGGTGACAGGTACCCTACTACAAAGGCTTATATCTCAAAAACGTGAAGTTCTATCAAAAAGTTGTCAATTACTAAAATGAAGATCTAGGGCTGTTCTATAACATAACAAAAAACCGGGAAGTTTGGAGCAATTTTGGCTCCGAGACAGGCTCTCAAAAACATCTCAAAAACGCGCCAACGTCACGCCAGACAGGAAACTTTCAAAGAACAGAACACATCTAGAGACCACTTTTTCGTCTCATTCAAAATGTTTGTCTGTCCAATTTTTCCCCCTTTTATTGTCCACACACCTTGACGTGGTGAATGAACAATAATTTATTTGGTTGAACTGAGTCAATTCATTTTTCTTTTTTTTTTCTAAAAACGAGATTCTTATTCGTGTGAATATTTCTTGTCGATCTCCCATTATTATTTTCTCCCCTTTCGGGGACTAATTATAGACCTGAATTCTGTTTTTCTTCCGTTTTCATGGCTCTCATAGCTCGGCTCTCACCTCCTTTCCGTCTTTGACATTAAACATGCAGTGCAATTTCAGTTGGTTCTATGGAAATATCAGAGACGAGTTTTTAGAAGAGTTCCAATTCTAGAGTGGAGACTTGCAAGTGTTTTTTACAACGTAATATTACGTAAATTGTCGTCGTCGCGTTTTCGAAAATTGGGTTAGAACGGGGAGGGATTGGCTGCTTGACCGGTAGTTCTTATTTTTCCTCCTTTGAACATTTGTTTTTTTCATAGTTTTGGTTTTAAGTTTAAAGTTTATCAAAAATTGAAGTTAGTTAGTCATTAGTTCTTATTAGCTTTTACCCTTTTAGATGATATCAAACCTTGTGACATTTCCTTGAAAAATCGGCCAACTTGGAAAGTATGTTGCGACCTCGTTAGTCAGGCTAGGATCTTGAATTTATATTTGTTGTATAGAAAATGTCTAGGGCTACATTTTTGTAGTTGAAAACTTTTTGATAGCTCTTCACGTTTTTGAGATACGCGCCTTCAAAGGCAGGTACCTCGAGGCAGAGAGAGAGAGAAAGGGGAGGAGGAGGGCGCAGAGAAGCTAGAGTGTCTGACTTCTCTGCGCGCTCCCTCTCTCTCTCTTTTTGTATGGTATTTTATAGTTTTCGGTTTGAAATTTATCAAAATTGAAAGTATTGTTCAAAAAAAGCCAATTTTTAAAAATTTACCATCAACCATTTTTTTTTAATACTAGACTAACTTTGAAATTTTGTACCTTGCTCTTGGATAGCCCAATTTTTATAGATTTTGGCTATATTATAGAACAAACCTAGATCTCCATTTTTGTAGTTGACAACATTTTGATGGCTCTTTACGCTTTTGAGATATTAGCCTTTAAAGATAGGTACCTCAAAAAAAACGTATAAATCAAAAACTAAGCCAACTTTGAGACAGTCTTACGGTCTCTGGATTTACCACACAATTCCAATTTTTATATAGTTGTGTAGAAAATTTCTCGATCTTCACTTTCGTAGTTAACAACTTTTTGATAGCTTTTCTAGTATTTGAGATATGACCCTTTAAAGACGGGTACCTCAAGGCAGAGGGAGGAGGACGGCGCAGAGAAGCGAGAGTGTCTGACTTCTCTGCGCTCTTCTCTCTTGCTCTCTCTTTATCTCTTATGTGCGGCTTTGCTTATAACTGTGTCCCTAAGACGTAAAAAACTACCTGTGTCCCTAAGACGTAAAAACGTTAAAACTGTCTCAAAAACTATGGATCTCTGACCCGACTAGATGTAGTTTTTAGTGAAAACCTAGCGTTTTTCGACCATCTGCCACGTCGTCATTTAAAACCCTAACTTGCCAGATTTTTGATATGTTATAGAACAAACCAAGGGCTTTATTTTTGTAGTTGACAACTTTTTGATAGCTCTTCACGCTTTCGAGATACGCGCCATTGAAGTACGGTACCTCGAGGCAAGGAGAGAGAGGGGAGGGGAGAGACGCAGAGAAGCTAGAGTGTCTCACTTCTCTACTCCCTCTCTCCCTCTCTTCCCCCAGACTTTCCAGGAGCCAATTTTAAGTTTTAATTTTAAGAAATTCGTCATTTTCTAATTTTTTCCCCCATTTGCCTCTCAATTCTCACAAAACCTTTCCTTCTAAATCAAAAACAGAGAAATTCCCGGCATTTCCTAAATACTATCATTAGAGCGCACTTTACTTGTTTAATTGCTCATTTTGAACTTAGATTTTTAGAATTTGAAAATAGGAGAAAAGAAGGCGGAGAGAGAATAAGACATGGAATGTTCTTCCGGATTTGAAGATTTAAACCCCCCGAAGTCCTCTAGTCGCATCTTGAATAATTCATTGTAAACTGATATCATTTGGATTCTATTCTATTCCGGAAGTTTGGAACATTTCGATACATTTCGAAAAACCCCGAAAACGAATTCCCAAAAAAAAATCGCGACCAGCGACAAAACTCGAACCAGTAACCCTCATGGTGTCAACCATCACCGCTAACCACTCGGCCACGTGAACACATTTAGAAGACACGTCGCAATGCGTATACATGCCGGCGACGATGGCGCGCCAGACTATTAATTAATTTCAATAACTAATGATTATTAGTATTCCAAAATAGTTTTGTGACGTTGGTTTTGGCTGCAATCTTTGGAATGTTAATACTCTACGCCCATCCCATCCCAGTCAGTCTTCTTCTATTAGATATTTCGCATATAAACGACGTACCCATCTCCCCTCCACTACCTCAATTTGCACATCGTTCTCCTCGGTTTTTCTCTCTCCTTTTTTTTCGAATATGAATGTGTTTTTTTGTGGGGTCAAAACGAAACGAAAGCACTGACTTCTTTTATTTCTCTTCTTTTTATTTGGCGCGCGAGCGGAGATGGGGGATGGAATTCGAAATCATTTGTTTTTTTGTTGAATTCTCCTTTCGGTTTTTTTGAAGAATAGAAGAAGAATAACCAGAGAGAAGACTTTATATTCTCTTTGACCAATTTACTGGTATATATTCTGTAAAAGTTTGGGTTGAATCGGTTCAATTCAAGTTGAGTTGGATTTCCAATGTTCTTTGAAAACCACCGACTTCAACCTACCGCCACTGTGTCCGATGTTGTCCAATCTTTTGAAATTTTAGCTCACTCTGTAGATCACACCTAGATCTCTATTTTTGTAGTTGACAACTTTTTGGTAGCTCTTTACGGGTTTGAGATATGACTGTTTCAGCAAGGCTTGCTTTCAGCGGGGGCGCTGAAAAGACAGACACTTTCCACAGTTTATATCTCTCCAAGGAGCAACCGTATCAAAAAGTTGTCAACTACAAAAATTATCTACGTAAGTTTTTACACATTTTTGTTGTTGACAACTTTTTGATATCTTATTGAGTTTTAGAGATACAGGCTCACGAAACGGATGATCTGATGACCTGAGAGTTATGCCACTTTCAGGCCTTGTATCTCAAAAACTGAGATAGCAATCAAAAAATTATTAATATTAAACATGTAGCTTGTTCCACAACATACCTAAAACCGTAGATATCAAAAATCAAGAGAGAGCGCAGAGAAGTCAGACACTCTCGCTTCTCTACGTCTCTCCCCTCCACTTTCTCTCCTTGCCTCGAGGTACCGTACTTCAATGGCGCATATCTCAAAAGCGTGAATAGCTATCAAAAAACTGTCAATTACAAAAATGAAGATCGAGACATTTTCTACACAATTGTATAAAAATTATAATTGTGAGACAACTCCGGATGCCGTAACACTGTCTTAAAGTTGGCTTAGTTTTTGACCAATCGCCCATTCGGAAACCGTCATATCTCAAAACCGTAAAAAGCCATCAAAAAGTTGTCAACTACAAAAATGAAGCCCTTTTTGTGGTCTACACAACTATTACACATTTAAATTGTCTGAGCATTCAGTGATTTAGTAATATAACCTCAAAGTTGAGTAGTATTCTAAAGTTTTTCAACTCCCTTGATCTAAAAGTCCCCTGTATATATTTTCCTGTGTTTAGACAACGTGCTAGACATCCTCTCCTCATATATGCCCAAATGAATTCGTCACTCGCCAGACATCTCCTATTATTCCATTATAGTATCCCCTAGTTACCATGTCTAATGAGCCTCTCGGCTATTAGAAGGATTTTTCTAAATTTTATTCCAGATTCGAAATCTACGTACTCGAAAGTACCGGGGGCCAAGTTCTGGAGTCGTTTGATGGTTGCAAAGGTTTCTGATTAAAATATTCTAAGTTTAAGGTCAGGGCGGTCCGTACAAACAGGGTCCTAGGCTTAGGCTTACGTGATTCTTCAAGTTTAGACGTTGACAATTTTCAGATTTAAACACAGTGGACTCTTAGGCTTAGGCTTACGAGATTTTCAAAGTTTTGCCAAGACAAGCTTCCTAGTCTCATGCATTTCTGTACGCCAGCACAATCCATAGGTTTAGGCTTACAGGATTTTTAATTTTTTGCCCAGACATACTCTCTCGGCCTACCCTCCTCCAGACTTAGTCTTAATCCGTATTCTAGACTTATGGATTACCGTATGCTTGTTTTAGGCTTAGGCTTTAAGGTATTCGTCCTTTGGTTTAGGCTTAAGTGAATCATCAAGTTTTGGCGTAGACGATTTTCAGATTTTGACTCCGAGGCGGACTCCTTACAAGGCTTAGGCTAACGGGATTTCCAGATTTTTGCTTCTGGCCCAGACAAGTTCCCTAGGCTTATGCATTCTTGTAGGAGCTTAGACTTAACAAAAACTTAGACTTAGGCTCAAACATACTTGTCAACCGGGCCGAAACGGGCCGACACGGGCCGGCGCGTAACTCGCGTCAAAATGAATATTATGAGCTGAAAAATATACCAAAATGTAGATCTCGGTGAGATCTATGCCCGGCCATTCTAGCCCGGCCCGCGGCTTATTAACGAATAGACATCCGGCCCGTAGTAGGTCACGGACATAGAACTCGTCGAGATCTACATTTTGGTATATTTTTCAGCTCATAATATTCATTTTGACGCGAGTTACAAGCCGGCCCGTGTCGGCCCGTTTCGGCCCGGTTAACAAGTATAGGCTCACTAAAGAAGGATCCCGGGTCGAGGCGGAGTTACAGGTCGAAAACGGTCCTTTTTGCACTAAGAAGTCACAAAAACGCTGATAACATTTTTCACGAGATTGTTCTGTAAAAACGGAATACAGATTTGAAATCAGCGTGAAATTTTTGTCCTAATGGTATATATCTCGACCTATAACTCCAAATCTACCCGGGATTATTCCTTAGTTAGTCTCAAGCAATTTTCAGGTATCCTTAGTTAGGCGTTATCAATTCCATTCATCAGAATCTGTGACCTATGTCCTGACGCTTCCTTCCTGTTTTTTTTCTCTCTAAAAGTCCTTTTGTAGCACTCTTTCTGTACTGATACAGATTCCCCGAAGTGTCCTTCTCTCCACCTCATCTAGATATGTATTTCAGTTAGTCGACAACGCGAATAACAACTCAAAAGGAGCGCAAAAAAAGTTTTGAAATCGAGACCCCCCCTTCCACTTATGGCTCCTCTCTCACACTCCACTCATGAAAACAAGCTCGTCACTTGACCTGCTCCTCCTACTCCCTTCTTCTTCTTCCACTTCAAAATAGAGAAGTCTACCTATATATTTTTTCTCTCTTCCCTTATTCCTATTCCTTCAGAAGTGGATGAACAAAAAATATGATTGGATTGTTGTACGGGGTCCCCCCCCTCTCCTCCCACACCTCGTGCAACAAATTTTTGCGTCGGAATTTTTTTCACTTCAAGAGGGTAATCCCACCCGGCATTAGTTTTATTGCCATGCCCCCACACGTTCCTGACTTTTTCCGTCATTTTTAGGCTCAAAGCAAAAAAAAAAGTGACTCTCTTCTTTCAGGAATATGGGAAACGATCAGTCGGCTGTTGCGAATGTCGATGTGCGCGCGCGCCGGAGTCTCGACGCTGGGATGGTGAATAAGGTAAGGGTACTGTAGTTTGAGTGTTGCATGATTAGAAAGCTGAAGTTATAAGGATTCTGAATCTTTTTTCAAATTTTCGATATGACCAAAATGAGCCGAAATACAGGTCTTTGAAGTTAGTTGGTTTTCAATGGCAACGCTACTGTGGCAAGCTAGATACCCTCTATTTACTGCTGAAAAACTCATGAAATCGGGATAACTTTTTATAAACAAGTATATGGCCAGAAAGCTGAAATTATAAGGATTCCGAATCTGTTGTCAAATTTTTTCTATAATCAAAATGAACGGAGATACAGAGCTTTGAAGTTGAGGCAGACAAAACTATGGTCAAAAAATCAACTATCTTCAAAGACCTGTATCTCGGCTCATTTTAATTGTAGAAGACATTTAAAAACAGATTCAGAATCCTCATAACTTCAACTTTTTGCCTATATCATTTGTTTTTTGATAATATTTCTGATTTAATGAGTTTGTGGACAGAGGATTTCCTGCCTGCGAAAGCCCTAAAAAACCAACAAATCTTAAAGATCCGTATCTCGTTCAGTTTTGATCGTAAAACAATTTTGAAAGCATATTCAGAATCTTCACGTCTTTATCTTCCTATTCATATATATTTTTAGTTAGTATCTTCCGGTGGTCTCATGTAAACCGATGAATCAAAAAATTTTAAAAAAAAATTCCGAAATAAAGTGCACCAGCATGATTTGTTAGTTTTCGGATAAAAAAGTAGACTTATTCATTATTTTTTAGTGATATCCAAAATAAAACCAACTTAACATTCACAAGAAAAAAAGCCTACTTTTAAAGCATGTTGCGGCCTCGGTAGACATGCTAGGATCTTGAATTTACATTTGTCGTATAGAAAAAATCTAGAGTTGTGTTTTTGTAGTTGGAAATATTTCGATAGCTCTTCTAGATTTTGAGATACACACATTTGAAGATGGGCAGCTTGCTCTCCTAGCTGCCTTGGAGGAGAGAGACGCAGAGAAGTCAGACACTCTCGCTTCTCTACGCCCTCCTCCTCTCCCTCTCTCCCTGCTTCGAGGTTCCCGTATTTAAAGGCTCATATCTCAGAAACTAGAATAGCTATCAAAAAGTTGTCAACTACAATAATGAAGGTCTAGGTTTGACCTACACAAATATATAAAAATTGTAATTGTGAGACAACACTAGAGACCGTAACCCTGTGTCAAAGTTGGCTGAGTTTTTGACCAATTCGCGTATTCAGAAACCGTCATATCTCAAGAACCTGAATAGCTATAAAAAAGTTGTCAACTACAAAAATGGAGATCTAGTCTTTATCTATAACATAACAAAAACATATAAAAATCGGTCCCCTGTATCTTACCCATTCTGAGAGTCTGAGAGTCCAGCTATCCCCACTATAGGTCAACCTCAATACCCCTATTCAACAATGGATGGGTTCTCGAGTTGTCTTCTGAAAGAAAACTTGTCACAAACCGCATTCATGTATGATTACGGTATCAGACATGTTGCCAACTTTTTCTGTTTTTTTAGTATTCAAGGCAATGCATTCTAAGTGTCTTCACGCTTGGTCATTCATAGTAGTTGTACTTGATATGGATCGGTAAATAAGAAAATAAGAGAAGCTGGGAGATCCCTAACTTTATGAATTTATATTTGTTGTGTAGATCATAAATAGTGCTTCATTTTTGTAGTTGACAACTTTTTGATAGCTCTTCACGCTTTTGAGATATGCGCCTTTAAAGATAGCAAGCTGAAAGAAAAGAGGGAGAGGGCGCAGAGAAACGAGAGTGTCTGACTTCTCTGCGTCTCTTTTCACAAAAATGTGACCTCCTGTCTCGAAAGTTGATGGAAAAAAGACAAAGTACCATAATCTTGCAAAAATGAATAATTTTTCATAAACTCTGTAAATTCAGAGAAAATTGACTAACTTTGAGACTCCGTCCTACCGTTGTGGATCGCTCAATTTTTTCAAATTTTAGCTCATTCTGTAGATCAAATCTAGGGCTTCATTTTTGTAGTTGACATCTTTTCGATAGCTAGTCTAGATTTTGAGATATGCGCCTTTAAAGATAGCAGCCTGAGAAAAGAAAAAAACGAGAGTGTCTGCTTTCTCTGCGTCTCTCCTCCTCTCTCTCTCTGCTTTGAGGTGCCTATCTTGGAAGACGCATATCTCAAAAACTAAAAGAGCTATCAGAAAGTTGTCAACTACAAAAATGAAGATCTGAACATTTTCTATCGATCTAGTATATTTTTTATAGTAATTTATTAAATTTTGGTGACGCAGCGGGCTGTCAAAGTTTGTTAATTTTTCAATTGCGCATTTTTGGCTCTTCCTGGTTTGAGTGTTTTTGAGCTCGAAAAGAGCAAAAATTATTATTGAAAAACCAAGTTAGTTAAAAATCTCAAAAATCAAAAAGATCGCAGAGACGCAGAGAAGTCAGACACTCTAGCTTCTCTGCGCCCTCCTCTCTCTCTCTCTCTCTCTGCTTTGAGGTGCCTATCTTTGAAGACGTATATCTCAAAAGCCAAAGGAGCTATCAAAAAGTTGTCAACTAACAAAACAAAGATCTGGAATAGGGCTATCTACAAAATGTAAAACTTTAAAATTTGGTTTTAGTTCAACGCTAGGGCGAGCTTTCAAAGTTGGCAAGTTTTTTCCCAGGTTTAAACGTCGTCTGACCCCTACCACAAGGTCCAAACCTCAACATATTCTAAATCCGCATCTTTGAAGCCTAAGCCACTTCAAAACTATCCCCAACTTTCTCACACCTCCACTGATGTCACCAATACCTCCCCTAAGAGCAACCTATCAAATTTCTATTTCCTAAACTAAATTTAGGGGGAAATTTTGGAATTGAAATCAGAGAGCTCCTCCCCTCCCCTCCTCTTGCTCAAAAGTGGGGGGACAGCTCAAAAGTTTTGTTGAAATTGCATCTCGTTTTTCTCTTTCGAGTACTCAATGCTTATATAAATATGAAAAGTCATTTCCGAATTCTCTCGCTTCATTTATCTCTTCTCATGGGTGTCTCACCTTCTTGTCGTTTCGTTTCCGCTGCAGATTTTTGGCTTCTATATTTATTTTTTTTCATCTCATAAGGCAGGCGCCAACCTAATCCCCTAGAAGCCTAAAAGTTTCATCTACGATATTTTTTCCCATAAAAAGTGATTCGTAACATATACGTAATCTTTGATAGTTGAATTCCGGAAATTCGTCAATATCCTATCCAATTAGATACCAAAAGTATATATCAAAAATATCGTTAGCGTGTGTTTAATGGGTTTTAATCAAAAATTTTCGTCTCGTCAGGTGTCATAAGTTTGATCTCCTTGAACTAAGTAAGGTATACTGTAGTATGAATTAGAAAAAAAGAGAAATTTCATTTAAAAAACCTTGAAAACTACCGTAATACTTGCCTAATGACTAGAAAAGAATGCAAAAAATAAAAAGGGTAGTTGGGAGTCGAACCCCCGATGCCAGATTACTGGCCCACCTCGTTACCGCCTGCGCCATCCGAACAGGACGGGGTGCAGGGCGGCACACAAGAAAAACGCGCCCCACCGAACTATTGGCGCGGAATTCAAATTTTTGAGTTAAAAACCCGATTTTTCAATGGAAACCCGATTTTTCCATGAAAAAACTCAAAAATACGGATTTCCCGGGGCAAAATCTTGAAAACTACAGTAAACCTGAGGATTCCAGCACCGTATAACTTGCCTAATGCGTAGAAAAAAATGCAAAAAATAAAAAGGGTATTTGGGAGTCGAACCCTCGATGCAAGATTACGGGCCCACCTCGTTACCGCCTGCGCCATCCAAGCATGCGCAGGGCGACACAGAAGGAAAACGCGCCCCACCGAACTATTCGCCGCGGAATTCAAATTTTTGGGTTAAAAACTTCGATTTTCCCAACGGAAATGCCCCTGCTCTCATCATGCGAGACTAATACGTTGTCCTTCTATGAATAATTTGTGTGAGATGAGATGAGAGAGATGATGAGGAAATGTGTCATTTGAATATTTCCGTTCGCGCATTCACTTTTTGGTTTCCTTTTTAGTTTGTGTCTCTGTGTGTTAGTCACATTCAGTTATCACGTTTTGGTGCGTCAAGCAAAGAGGCCACGCCCCTTTTCTTGATTCGAAACATTTTGGGAGGCGACGGAGACGGAAAGGAAGTGGCTTTGAAGCGGCAAGAATTAGACGGGGTGGCTCGACACCACCAGTCTTGTTTTTTTCTTTTCGTTTTCCCCCATACTAACCCCTCTCCCAACCAAAACTACTATCAATGACGACCCCATTACGTAAAAGTGTCTTCTTCCCGCCCCGAGACGACGTCATCTGATTCTTAGATATGTGTCTTTTAGGATATGTGTGCAAAAAATAAGGGGGAAAGTATTCGAATATGAATGGGGGGACTAGAATTCGTTTGACAGACGGACGACGCGACAGCACGCATTCATAGACGATGGAGACGTGGTGTCGTGGTGCTCAGTGAACTGTTAGAGATGTCCTTTTTTGGATTTTTTGGGTTTCCTTGGTGCCACTGTTTTAGAGGGATTTCAAGCCAAACCTTATCAGGCATATATATTTTCAAAAAGCTGAAATTATGAGGATTCTGAATCTGTTTTCAAATTTTGTCCAGGTTGAAAATGAGCCGAGATACAGGTCTTTGAAGTTTGTCGGTTTTCAAGGGTTACCTAAGAAAAGATACCCTATATTTACTGTTCAAGAACTCATGAAATCAGGATCATTATCTAAAAACAAATTATGTATCCAGAAAGTTAAAACTGTGAGAATTCTGAATCTGTTTTCAAATTTTATCTAAGTGGAAAATAAAGCGAGATACAATGGTTTGAAAGTGGCGGGTTTTTACACTTTTCACATTTGGGACGACTCATACCTTCTCAACTTCAAAGTATTGTATCTCGGCTCATTTTGATCGTAGAAGAAATTGAAAAGCAGATTCAAAATTTTGAACTCTTTTACTTTCAAACAATACTAATTTTGTTCTGATACATTTTTGATTTTATTAGTTTTAGAGCGATAGATATAGCGATGTACCTCGTCTGCCCCATTTCCTTGAAAACCAGTAAACTTTAAAGATCTGTATCTCGGCTCATTTTGATCATAGAAGAAATTTGAAAACAGATTCAGATTCCTCATAACTTCAACTTTTTAGCCACATTATTTGTTTTTTGGCAATTATCCTTTTTTCATAAGTTTTTGAGCAGTAAATATAGGGTCTCTTGTCTGCCACAATTTGGGCAACCTTTGGAAATCAACAAACTCCAAAGAGCTGTATCTCGCTTAGTTTTAATCGTAGAAATAATTTAAATACAGTTTCCAAAAGCTGAAGACGTGAGGATTCAGAATCTGTTTTTGAAATTACATCGTCGAAATGGACCGAGATGCACAGCTTCAAAATCTGGCATTTTTCGACAGCTGTGAAACACTCTCAACTTCAACCTCTTGTATCTCGGCTCATTTTGATCGTAGAAGAAACTTGAAAACATATTCAGAATCCTCATGACTTCAGGTTTCCAAATATATATGAATTGGGGAAAAACGAAAAAAAACGAATGATTTGAAGAGAGATCCTGTGAGAGCCACAGTGAGTGCTAATAGTTGCTCAGCGACTATGTATGATAGAGATACTTTTAAAATAGTCCAGTTGAAAATGTTTCTGGACGGTAAGACGGTTTGAAACCGGGTCATTTTGAAACCGTTCTAGGACATTTCACATTTTTCGACATTTCGAAATTCCCAAAGCCCAAAAGCCTAGAAAATCGAAATCCCAAAATTTCGAAATAACAAAAACCCAAAAGCCTAAAATTCCAAATGTTATTATTTTATTACTTTACGGGATTCAGTTTTGACCCAAAACTGTTCATAATACTTTGTATCTTTTCCAAATAATTTTCAATGCCGTTATATAAAAGCCCCCCCCCTTTCCTAGATTTCTGTTTTGTTTTTTGCTCTTTTGACTCTCTCTCTCCCATTCGTCTAGAGTGTTCTTATTTGTTGTGGGGTGAAGCCTGAAGCCCGGCTCCTTTCGTTTTTTTTTCATTTTCCCTTCTCACACTGACCTCCCCCCTTTCCCATTTGGGGGGGGGGGGTCAGAAGTGGATTGAAATGAGCGTTTTTTCAATTTTACTAGGGAAGGTCATGGAGACAGTTTGGAGATATGGAATATGTTATATATAAATAGAAAGCTGAGAAAACGCTGATTTCAAATATATATTCAGTTTTTGCCCTCGAGGTCTGGTATTCGAGAAAAGTGAGGTCAAAGTTTGGATCTTTTCAACGCATAAAATGCGTGCTGTTGTGTAGTCCAAACTTTGACCTTATTTTTCTCGAATACCAGACCTCCAGGGCAAAAACTGAATATATATTTGGAATCAGCGTTTTCTCAGGTTTCCAATGATATTGGTCACGTCCCATAACTCTAAACAGACTACGAGCAGTAGAGCGCACTTTCCCACTCTAAATGTTGCACTTTAAAACCGGAACCAACCTTGTTACCGAGAAAGGCTTTTAACCTGATTAAGGTTGTCCCCTCCCCCTTTTTTTCGTTTTAACAGAAAGAGAGAGAGAGAGAGCTGTTCTTGTGCTCACCCATGCAAATCTGAGCTCCCCTCTAGACATGTACATATACATGCATTTACATTTTTCACTGTGTGTTGTTGAATTTCATTCTGAAGAGATATATGTATTTTTTCGTGTCTCCCTTTGCGATATAACCTTTGCGATATTAAAATTCATAGGTTTTCGGGGGGAAAATGTGACCTTTAAGGGGGGCGGTTTGGAATCTGGGGTCTAGAGAGCGTCATCCAGTTTTATAGGTGAAAACTGAAGACGTAAGGATTCTGAATCTCTTTTTATCTTTTTAACATTTCTTTAGCACTTATCTGGATGTGTTTCTCAAGGGCTAGAAAAATTTCAAAATCAGTTTCTGAAAGCTGAAGTCGTAAGGATTCAGAATCTGTTTTCGAAATTTTGATAGGACAAAAATGAGCGGAGTTACACGACTTTGAAGTTATGGAGCTTATTTTCGAGGGTCGTTCAAACTGAAAGTGGTGTAACTTGGTCAAATTTGATTTCAGAAAAACTTCAAATACAGATTCTGAAAGCTGAAGACGTGATAATTCTGAATCTGTTTTTAAAATTTTTATTGCATAAAACCTGACAAAGATACAAAGGTCTCAATTTCCGTCATTTTCAGTTAGGTTCCACAAGATTCCCAGTTGTGTATCTCGGTTAGCTTTAAAGCTAGAATAAAATTAAATACAGATTCTGAAAGCTGAAAACGTGATAATTCTGAATATGTTTAAAAAAATTTTTGTATCCTCAAAATGGACTAAGATACCCAACTTCGAAATCTGACACTTTTCGTCGAGAGCTGTGAAAAACTCCCAAATTCAAACTCTTGTATCTCGGTCCAATTTGATCGTAGAAAAAATTTAAAAGTAGATTCAGAATCCTCATAATTTCAGCTTTCTAGTCATTTTAATTTTATTTTTGAAAAAATGGATTTTGACTTACTAATCCTACCCAAAGCTATGAATCTGTAAAGCGCGCTTGCACTCCAGTCGTTCACGGTCTCCGCGTTTTTCGTAATGTGAATCAAAACTTGTATTTTACTTGAGCAACTGTTGTGAACGCGCTCCATTAATAACACTGTGCGTTTTAAAACCAAAAAACTTGGAAACTGTGACGTTTCAAAACCGATTGATCCCATTGAATCCAATTTCCCTTTTCCGTCATGTTTCTGACCAAACTAATAATGAAAACTCTTAATCCTCATGCACTTTACTGTCTAGAGACACCGTCTCACAAGCTCCGCCTCCTCATATATAATATTCCAGACGAAACATTCGTGTACGACGCCACGCCCATCCGTCCAACTTCCACCACCGTCACCAAACCAGCATCGTCTTTCGACGGACTACTCGAACAGCTCCTCGCCGTGAGTTTCCAATTTCTTAATTTTGAAAGTGCGCTCTATCGCACAGTGCAGTAGAGCGCTGAAATCTACCCATTCCATTCAAAGTGTATGGATACACTCCCCTTTTTTGCCATCCGGCACCACGACTTCCGTTTGTTCGGGAAGTCAACTTTCGCTTCCATTTTACTTATTGCTCCTATCCTTTTTCTTCTTCTTCTTTTTTTCTTTTTTGTATGTGAGGAACTGGATGACGTTTTCTTTTCCTTTTTCAGACGACGCTCATTCAGCGAACAAATGGGGAACAACGTGCCGTCACGCCGAATGAGTCGAGCGACGGTTCATTTGGAGAATAGTAATGGAGTCGAGAATATGTCGTTTACCGATGCGATTCATTTGTCACCGTGAGTTTTTTCGTGGAAATTCGCAGCGTGGAAAAGTCGCAGCGTGAAATCTCGCAGCGTAAAAAGCTCGGTGCGTTGAAACTCATTGTGAGCTCGTATTGCGAAAGCTAGAACAACGTAGGATATCACAGCGCCAAATCAAGCAGCTTCAAGACTCGCAGCGTCAAAACTTGGAAAGTAAAAAAAGTAGAAACCTGAAAACTCGCGGCGGCGTCGACTCACAACGTGTTAAATACCGGAAAAGTGACTCGCAGCATTCAAAGTTTAAGTTCGTAGCGTCAGAACTGACAACGTTAAAACTCGCAGCGTGAAAACTCGCAGCGTGAAAACTCACAAAATGGAAATTGCCGACGTAACGCTAGCTAAGCACTCAGCGTCAAATTTCACAGCGTGAAAACTCACAACAAGGAAACTGCCGAAGTGACGCTGATAAAGAAAAGTCGCAGCGCACACCTCACAGCGTCAAAACTCATAGCGTGAAAACTCTCAACGTGAAAAAAACATGAAAACACGCACCGTAAGATCTCACATCGTCAAAACTCGCAGCCCCGTTATTATTAGCAGCGTGAGAGTTCGCAGCGTGAAAACTTGCTGCGTTGAAACTCATTACGAGCTCATATTTTGATAGCTGAAAAAACTCGCAGCGTTTAATCTCACAGCGTAAAAATTTGCAGTGTGAAAACTCGCAGCGTGAAATCTCACAGCGTGAAAACTCACAGCGTGAAAACTCCCGACGAGTTCTTTCTCCCAACCATAAACTTTTCCAGCCACCAAGTCCAACTGCTCACCTCCACCTGGCCTCGTATCAAAACCCAATCCACTCTATTCACTCAAGTCTTCAAAGTTCTTATGCAACGCTCTCCAGTCTGTCGGGAAATGTTCCAAAAGATGTCGATTGTCGGCGGATTCAGCAGTAACTCAGTCTGTGATCTTAATTCTCACGCTAAACTTCTCTGTGAGCTTTTGGACACCCTCATGACAGATCTCCATCAGCCAGCGAAGATTGTTCTGGCAAAGTGCCAAGACGTCGGAGCGGCTCACGTGAACATGAATGAGAAATGCTGTGGCGTTGTGTTCGATCAACTCGGAGAAGCTTTCACAGAGGTATGTTCTGAAAATAGGCCACGCCCACTCAGATCTCGAATTCCAGCTCATCACAAAAGTGGAGTGCGTCCGCTCGAAACGTGAAGCCGTTAAAAGTTGGATGTGTGTGATATCCTATATGGCTGACAGTATCAAGAGCGGATATATGGAGGAGTGGGCGAAGAAGAGACGCAGCAATAATCAGCAACCAGTTGGGGCGTCGTGTGAGTTTTTGGGACATGTGTTTTCCACGTGAAAAAGAAAATAGTTGAAAGAAACAGCAAAATTATATGAAAATTGATGAATCAGGATGTGATGTGTGAACTTTTTGTGAACAATCATGTTGTGAAATTGCTGAAAATTTCGCAATTGTCGAAATGCTTCAAAATTGAGATTTCATAGAAAACTTTAAAACTTTGAAACAAAAAAAGTCTAGATCTTCATTTTTGTAGTTAAGAATTTGTGTAACTAATGAATTCGAGGGAAATCTGACTTTAGCAGAGACGGTAGAGTGTCTACTTTCATACGCTGCTGATCTTTGAAGACTCATATCTTAAAAGTTAGAAAAGTTGTCGAAAGGTTATCAACTACAGAAATTGAATTCTAAAATAGAGCTATCTATAAAATGTAAAATTTCAAAATTTACATTTAATTCAACTTCAGGGCAAGCTTTCAAAGTGGGTAATATTTAGAGAACCTCGCGTCACTGCGCTTCCTTGCTAGGGAAAGTCATGGAGTCCGTTTGGAGATATGGGACATGACTTATATCATTGGAAAGCTGAGAAAACGCTGATTCCAAGTATATATTTTACTTTCGTCCTCGAGGTTTGATATCCGAGAAAAACAAGGTCAAAATTCCGCTAAAATGATAGATTATTTACTTTCTGACAAACGAAAATTAAAAAGTAGGATTTTTGAACATCCAGACATTTGGACACACCGACAGACAGATAAACCCTAAGTTTGTGTTTTGGGAGGCGCTTTAAGCTCAGAAGTCTAATTAATACCAACAAATTTTTTTTTGAGTTTTTTTTCAGATATTTCTAACTCTCTGAAAACTCAAGTAAAACTTAAGGTATTAATATAATTTTGACGGTCTTGACTTGGTTTTTTATATGAACTACATTTTAAGAAATTTGGACCCATAGGCCTCAAGCATTATACCTAAAAATACAATAATTCTCTACTTTAACAAATATTGACCTCGTTTTTCTTGAATACCAGCCTTTGGGGACAAAAATTGAGTAGATATTTGGAAACAGCGTTCTCTCAGCTTTCCAATTATATAGATCACGTCCCATATCTCCAAACTGACTCCATGGTCTTCCCACGTTAGTTTGCACCTCAAAGGCGGCGTATCTTAAAACCAAGAACAGCTATCAAAAAGTTGTCAACTAGAAAAATGAAGATCTTTACTTTGTTTATAAGAATGTTTAAATAGATATTGGGACAAGCTCTCTATATTCTCTCTCTCTTGAACTAAACATTTTTTCAGGTCCATATGCCTAATTGCCGCCAACTCTCTACAATACCACGTTCAGTTTTTCTTCATTTCCACATTTTCACCTTCTTCTTCCCGCATCTCCCTTCAAAATTTTTTCTCTCTCTTTTGTCATATCTTTTGCCATCTGCGTATCTCTCTCTCTCTAGTTTTCTCCCCTCTGCATCCTTGCACTCTGCCGCTTGCTTACTAAACACATTGTTTCTTAACCAACCATTCCATCAAGAACAAAAATATTTTCTCTTTCTCTATGTTTCTCTGAATCTCTCTGCTCCCCATGTTCTCTCTCTCTCTCTCCGTCCCGCCCATCTGTGATCTCCGTGGCTTCCATTTTGCTGAATATTTCGTTTTTGCTTAATTTTTTTTCTTACTTTTATATGAATTTCTTTCCCTTTCCGCACCACAAAAACCATTTCATTTTCCCAAAAGTTTCCCCCTTTTTTCCCCCTTTTTTATGTGTAAATAAAGATGCAAAAAGTTTCGCTTATCTGTGTGATAACACATTTCTTTCCTATCACCTATCTGTTATCTTTGACACACAAACGTTTGTTGTCTGTCGGCGCCGCCTAGTGCAAGTGCGCTCCGGTGGACTGGAACGACTGGACACCGCGATTTTTGAAATGGAAAAGCTTTATGAGATTGCAGATGTTTTATATCAACGCGCTCCATTGCAGAATATTGAAACTTTAAGAAAGTTGTGTGTTAAATAATTAAGGCACATATTATTATTGCTTCTAGAGATCCCAATTTTAAGACAGTTAAATTTAAGTTTTGTGGGCGGGGACTAAATTTACGTAAAAGTAAAAATAATCAAATTTTCGTAATTTCTGAAAGAAAATATATTAACGTGACAAAAATTAGGTAATAAAAATTTTGCTACAATTATTTTGCCACGATTTAAAATTTTACCAAAACTTTGCCACGACTCTCATTTTTCTTAAAGCCATTTTGTCAATTTCGCCAAAATGTGGAATTATTGCTTTTTTCCTTAAAAAATTACAAACTTTTTGGTCTAAATAAAATAAAATCTGTCTTAAAATTGTTTTATTCTCCTTTTTCATTTGTTTTCTCTTGAAAAATCCCATTTTTTTGTAATTTTGGTTTGAAAAAAGTGAAAATTGACGAATTTTGAAGGCTTGTAACTTGGCCATATAACATCCGATCTTAGAAATCATTGTTTTATCAAATAGATCAAGTCTAGTTCTTTATTTTTGTTGTTAATAATTTTTTGTTAGCGCTTTTAGCTTTTGAGATATGAAGCTTCAAAGAGAGGCAGCTTGAGCGGTGAGAGGGAGAGAGCGCAGAGAAGCGAGACTGTCTGGTTTTTCTGCGTCTCCGCGTCCTTTTTGATTTTCAAATAACGTTGCTTTTCAATAATGATTTCGGCACTTTTCAAGCTCAAAAAACCTTAATAACAGAAAAAAACCGGAGAAAAGCCAAAAATACGCTTTTGAAAAATTAACAAATTTTGACAGGATGCTACGTCGCCAAAATTTGACAAATTATTATGAATTTATACTAGATCGATAGATCAAGTCTAGATCTTCATTTTTCTAGTTGACAATTTTTTGATAACTTCACTAGTTTTTGAGATATCAGCGGTCAAAGACGTATTGCCGGGAGAGTGAGAGATAGAGAGAGTGAGAGAGGGCGCAGAGAAACGAGAGTGTCTGGCTTCTCTGCGTCTCTCCCTCAATTTTTAAGGTGCATATCTCAAAGAACAGACTAAGAAGCTCTAGAAAACAGAATGTCTAAATTCATCCATCAAAATTTATACAATTTCTCGTTCTATTTATTTTTATGTTAAAATTTTTTGCATCCAGTCAATTTTCTAATAATTCCCATAATTTCCAGTAACCCTAAACCAATGGATTGGCGTACCACCACCGCCGTCCTCTGTCTCTACGGAGCTGTAAAGGAGTTCCGTCCGGCGACACCGTTCCTCACTCCATTCCTAGCATCCCCTGAGAAGAATCTGACTCTCGACGAATTATACTCTCAAGTCTATCCCTATTGGACGTATTCCTACATGATGGCCTTGATTCCGATGTTTGTATTGACCGATATTCTGAGATATAAACCGATAGTGATGATTGAAGCAATCGGATTAGTTGCCACGTGGGCATTGCTGGTTTTTGGAAAAGGAGTCACTCAAATGCAGATTATGCAAGTCTCGTTTGGTAGGTCATAATATTAAAGAAAACGTGCTCTACTGACAATTCGGCTTTATTCCAGTTTAGATGTCCTTTGAAAACAAGAACGTCCCTTAAAACACTTGGACGTCCCAAAAAACATTTAAACGTCCCAAAAAACGTTTAGATGTCCCAAAAACTATTTAGACGTCCCTTGCAGTGTTGTTGGGAATTCCGACTTCAGACTTCCGACTTCCGACTTCCGGATAAGGAAAGTTACTTCCGACTTACGTCATTTCATAACTGTGGAATTTACGAAGAGTATATATGACAGAAATACTTGGAAAAATGGTCAAAAAGGACAGAAAATAGGATTTTCTTCTGCCAAAAACAATTTTTCACCAATTTTTCCGAATTTTATGATCTTTTCTCTTGGAGTTTTTGAACTTTTGCAAAAAAATCCATTTCCGACTTCCGACTTCGGGGTGTTTTTTACTTCCGATTTCCGACTTCCGGATAAGAAAATTTTCACTTCCCAACATCTCTGGTCCCTTGTACACTAAAAGTCACTGAAAGGGTTCAAGGGACGTTTGAATATTTTTGGGACGTTTTAACATTTGAAAGGACGTCTAAGTGTTTTGAGGGACGTTCTAGTTTTTAAAGGACATCTGAACTGGAATAGAGCCAAATTCGCTCTAGTGACAAAATTCCTTCCAGGCGTCGCGTCTGCCGCTGAAATCGCGTATTACTCCTACATTTACTCTATTGTCGATCGAAAACACTATAAACGAGCTACATCTTACATCAGATCCGCTGCATTATTCGGAAAATTAGTGGCATTTGGTCTTGGACAGACCCTGATTTCAACGCATACTTCAAATTACTTGGTTCTCAATCAAATTTCACTTGGAGCTGTCTGTCTGGTGACTGTAATTGCGGTTTTCTTGCCACGTGTCAAATCGGAAAAAGCGAAAGTTTCGATGAGAGCGTTGTCGATTGAGGAGCAGCAAAATTTGGAGTGAGTTAGGGGGTTTTTCACGCTGCGTGGTGGTAGTGAGCTCGCTGCTAGTTTTCTTGCTTGAGAGCGTATTTGCTTTTTACTAACTTTGTGGCAGCGAGTTTTCTAAGTTTTCACTTTGCTCATAGCGGTTTTTTCGGTTCTCATAGCTTACTCACTGCGAGCTCACTGCGTGCCTGGTGATGCCTGATAGCAAGGTCGTTGCGAGTTTTGTAAAAATGTACACCGAAATCTCACTGCGAGCTCACTGCGAGTTACACGCTTCTCCCATACCAGAAACTCTCATTTTCTGCATTTTCACATTTTTCACGCTGCGAGGTGGAAGCGTGTTCGCTGCGAGTTTTCTAGCTTGAGAGCTTGTGCTTAAATCAAACTCACTGCGAGATTCTTGAAATCTCATTTTCTGCTCGCAGCGTATTTTCTAAGTTCTCACAACGTTGTGTCCTTAGTGTTCGGTTCTCGTAGCTTACTCACTACGAGCTCACTGCGAGTTATACCAGAAGTTTTCATTTTCTGCATTTCCAGAGCAGAAGACTTTGGAGTGAGTAGGAGTTTTTCACGCTGCGAGTTTTCTTTTGCTCGCAGCGTATTTTCTAAGTTTCCACCACGTTATCACTGCGAGCTCACTACGAGTTACACAAAAACACATTTCCTGCATTTCCAGACTAGTCACCTCTTCACCCAAAGAAAAACAGCTCAGCTACACCCAAGAATACCTGAAACGCTCCCTAGAAGAGCTCAAAACATGCTCAAAAAACCACGAACTCCTCAAGTGGTCTCTCTGGTGGGCTCTAGCCAGCTGTGGTGTTTATCAAGTCCAAAATTACACACAATCACTATGGAAAGAGATGCAAACGGATCCGGATGACGTGGCGAATGGCGTCGTCGAGTTTGTGAACACCGCGCTCGGCGCGTTTCTCTCGTTGTTCATCCATCATTTGTCTATCAATTGGGCACGTCACGGACAGATGATTCTTTTTGTGACGTCTGCAATTGTGGCTGGATTACTGTATGTGTGTTCGCAGACGCAGACGGTGATGGTGGCTTACGTGGCGTATGTGGTGATCGCGTCGATTTATCACATGTTGATCACTGCTGCTTCGTAAGTTTAAAGTTTGAGAGGGGCGTGGTCTATATTTGATCTACAAAAAAACATTTCAGAGCCAACGTGGCGAAAGAGCTGTCATCTAACAATCATGGGTTGATATTCGGGTGCAACACATTTCTGGCGGTTTGCCTTCAATCGATACTTACACTGGTCGTTGTCGACTCACGGTTCTTGCATTTGGGTATTAGGACACAAGTGAGTTATAGGAATAAGTAGATCAAAACTAGCTCTTCATTTTTGTAGTTGACCGTTTTTTGATAACTCTTCAAGGGTTTGAGATATGGGCGGTCAAAGATAATTGAAAAAAATTTGCGATTTTAGTTTTAAAAAACTTGGCCAAATTTGACTCCCCGTAACTCTGTCATTTTTTGTTCGACAGCTTCAAAACTAAATTTTTTGTATAGAAAATGTCTCAATCTGTATTTTTGTAGTTGACAACTTTTTGCTAGCTACGCCCACTTTTGAGATATGCGCCTTTAAAGACGGGTATCTCAAAGCAGAGAGAGAAACAGGAGGAGGAGGGCGCAGAGAAGTTAGAGTGTCTGACTTCTCTGCGTCTCTTTGCCCTCTTTTCCTCTTTGCTTGCTAATAGTTACCTAGACATTTTTAAATCAAAAAATCCCTAAAAAATCGCTTGAAAAACTAAAAAAACCAAGAAGAGTCAAAAAAGTACAATTCTTGTTTCATTGAAAAATTCCTAAACTATGACAGCCCATCACGCCTCCAAATTTGTTTCATATTTTTCAAGTTTATGGTTTTTTGATTGAAACTGTCCAGATCTTTATTTTGTTAGTTGACAACTTTTTGCTAGCTCCGCCCACTTTTGAGATATGCGCCTTTAAATCTGGGGTACTGTAAATGAAGAGCGAAAGTGAAACCGCTCTATGTATCTCAAAAGCGTGACGAGCTATCAAAAAACAGTAAACTACAAAAATGTAGCTCTGGTTTTGATCTACACATTAAACTTTAAAAAAATCAAGTTTCCACCAAATCGGACATACTCACGTTGTTTCTAATTTCAGTTCGTCATCTACTCCGGCTACTTTGCCATCGTCGCCTTGATATTCGCCGTCTTCTTCGTGATCTCGCTATTTTCGAAAAAAACTGAAAATGAGACCAGCTGAAAATTCATTTTTTTCTCTAAATACATCTCCATAATAATAAAAATATAGGTACAATACAGAAAGTTTTTTGAAAACTGTTTGAAACTAGAATCACAAAAAAAAGGGGGTATACATGTTAAAGGAATATATGTACAAATACAAGAAATTGTTACAAGAAATCAAAAAAAAAAGAGAGAATTTCTATGACATGACCCAGCTAATCGTCTGGTATTGCATCGCGTCGCCCTCCTCCAACGCGCCAATTCTCGTGTGCATACGAAGACGGGCGGTACGGTCGATTCTGTCCATCACCGATCTCCGCCAATCGATTTCGAGTCGTGGGAATGTCGGATTGATTTCGACGAATGGGATTTTGAAGAACCAGCTGAGAATGTCTCGGCGAGACTCTCGCCACTCGTCGATACACTCGAAAACTTTGGGAAGCGAGGCGATGGTGACGTGGACGCTGAGGCTCGGGAGATTTATGGCGAGGATCGTTTGGAGTTGGAAGAAGTACATTTCTTGACGGATCTTTAGGTCGGTTAGCTAAAATTTTCAACAATTTTAAATTTCGCGCGTCATCCTGTTACCAATTGCGCCATATGTGCAAAGTGCGGGTTCACTGTCAGCAGCTCACCTCGAAGGAAACGCGCTCCAGTGCGATTACCCCCGCGAAATTCAAAAATTTGGGTTACAAATTCCTAAATTTCGACGTAACTCGCTTTAAAATGAGTTTTATAAGCTGAAAAGTATACCAAAAGATAGATCTCGGCGAGCTCTATCTCTCTGACCTACAACTGACCGGATGGCTAGTCGCTACTGCACTGTAGGCCAAGAAAAAGCGCCAAAAAACGAAAAAATAGCCAAAAATATATCAAGAGCATTTCTTGACGGGTTTTTAGGTCAGTCAGCTGAAAGAAAGTTTGATTTATAAGAAAGTGGACCTGGTGTGATTGATAATCTCAGTTCTATGACAAATACGTGGATTTTCAGTCGAGAATGAAGGATTTTGAGTGGAAAATCGAGATTTTTGGCCCAAATTCTAGGTTTGTGACTGAAACCGACTCCAAAACCAAGAATTTTGGTAAAAAATTAAGTTTTTTGAGTAAAATACTGTAAAAATTGCAATTTTTCAGCTGTTTTGGTTGAGGTGCGGCCCGGAAAAAGTGCCAAAAAACGCGAAAATGACCAAAAAAGCCATTCCGCGGCACATTAACGAATAGTCAACCGGTCCGTAGTGCGTCACATCCATAGATCTCATCGAGATCTTCAATTTGGTATATTTTTAAACTCATAAAACTCAGTTTAAAGCAAGTTACGTTGAAAGTTAGGAAATTGTAACCCAAAATTTTGAATTTCGCGCGAAAATCTCATTGGAGCGCGTTTGAGGTGCCGACAGTAAAGCCGTGGCTTTTGCACTCATGGCGAAATTGGTAACAGTGATGACTAATCTTCAGTTCAGGGTTCGACCCCAGCTACTATTTTTTTAAAAATTTTTTAGTTTTGCAAACTCACATTCCTAACTTCCGGAATACACTCATGGTACCGTCTGACATTCAACTCGACACTCGGCGACTCCAATTCATTTATCAAATCCTTTGTTATCCACGAGCAACTCTCAGCTCTCAACTGGATTCTCACAATCTGCGACTTTTCGAAAGTCTCCAGAATTTCAGCGGCAGCTTCTGGCGTCATCGGCGTCTCACCGAGTCTGATGGTCAACGTGATTTCAGCATTTCGGAATATCATCGGTCTATCTGATCGGAGGACGAGGTGAGTCGCTCCTCGATATTGACGGTGTCCGCGGAAGCTTGTCTGGAAAGAGAAATTGGGATTAGAGCGTACTTGCACCGCTCAAAAGTTTATCAACTTTGGCTGTTTTTAATGGAAAATGATCAACTTTGACAGTATATTTCAGTGTCCCTTGATTGTCCGATAAACTCAATTTTGTATGAGTTGGACAGAAAAAAGATAGGAGATCATTTTTGTAGTAGACCATTTTTTCGTAGGGACACTATCTTGAAAGTTACATGTGGTCAAAGTAAAGCACTGAAATTAGTCAATTTCAAGGAGAACTGGCTTTGACACCCTGTAACTTTCAAGATATTGTTCCTACAAAAAAGTGGTCAACTACAAAAATGATCTCCTATTTTTGTTCTGTCCAACCCATACAAAATTGAATTTATCGGACAATCAGGTGACACCAAAATACACTGTCAAAGTTGGTAATTTTCCACTGAAAACAGCCAAAGTTGATAAATTTTTGAGGGGTACTGTACGTAACTCACCACAACTTGTCCCTCCTCAATATTGACAAAAACGTGGATCTCCGGACCTTTCATAAGTCCTCTGAACTCTCGGTACACTTGATTCATGGCTTGACTCGACTGACGGAACGAGACGACGTCGTTGAATCCGAGCTGCAAAAAATGTTTATATTTTTCTGGTAGATCAAAAATAGGGCTATATTTTTGTAGTTGACAACTTTTTGATAGCTCTTTGCGGTTTTGAGATATGCGGTTTTGAAGATTGAGAGGAGGGAGAGGAGACGCAGAAAAGAGAGAGTGTCTGCTTCTCTGCGTCTCCTCCCCCTCCGATCTCTCACTTCCCAATCTTTAAAGCTTTATATCTCAAAACCGTGAAGAGCTATCAGAAAGTTGTCAACTACAAAAATGAAGATCAAACTATTCTCTATATTTTTGTAGTTGACAACTTTTTGATAGCAATTCACGCTTTTGAGATATGCAGCCTTAAAGATACGTACCTAGGACGAGAGACGCAGAGAAGCGAGACGCCCTCTTCGTTTCGCATGCTCTCACACTTCCAAATCTTTAAAGACGCATATCTGAAAAGTGGGCAGAGCAAACAAAAAACGGGCAATTACAAAAATTCTGATAAAAAACCGGGCTACATTTTCCTAGTTACCATCTTTTTGGTAGCTCCGCCCACTTTTGTGATAAGCGCCTTTAAAATTTATACTCACCTGACTTCCGATTTTGGCGACAATCTCGACTGGAAGCGCGTCTAACGCGAAGATTCCATTGACCTTGTCCTCCATATCCACGTCGTCGACCACGAATCCCTTCCGCTTCGATTTCGAGAAGACGTTGACGTCATCGGGCATCTCGAATTTGGAGACGAGCATTCGGAAGAGTGAGAGAAACCAATATCTGATTGATTTCATTTCTCTGGAAGACGCAATATTTTGGTAGATCAAAAAAACAAAAAAAAATAAGTGGCGGGGCACCAAAAAAACAAAAGAAAAATTTGGAAAGGTTGGAGAAATTGGTGAGTCTAGAATCTAGAATCAAGAAGAAAATGGAAAAAAAAAGAAAATATTTTCGAAAAAGCAGTAAAATATAATTGGAGTGTATGGACATAAAAGTTTGATTAGCAATCTCGAGGGATTTTTCTCTTTTTTGGATTTTATGAGAATTTTTATGACCGGTACATAGAAAAGTTTTTTTTCTTGGTATAGCGGCTAGTTCAGTGAAGCGCAATTTCGAAACTTGTGACAGTCATGACACGGAAAATGTATAGTGTCTACTGAAAAGTCAGGTTTTCACAAAAAAAATTACTTTTCAAAAATCCAACACTATAAAATTTTAGTGATTTGAAAAGATCAAAACTAGCTCTTCATTTTTGTAGTTGACAACTTTTTGATAGCTTTTCACGCTTTTGAGATATAAGGATTTAAAGATTGCCATGAGAGAGAGAGGGCGCAGAGAAGCTAGACCGTCTGTCTTCTCTGCGTCTCCTCCTCACCTCATCTTTGAACGCTTATATCTCAAAACCTAGAAGAGCTATCAAAAAGTTGTCAATTACAAAAATATAGAGAGTAGTTAGATCTTCATTTTTGTAGTTGACAACTTTTTGATAGCTTTACACGGTTTTGAGATATAAGCGTTTAAAGTGAGATGATGCAAACGTCGAGAGAAAGGGAGGGCGCAGAGAAGCAGACACTCTCGTTTCTCTGCGCCCTCTTTCTCTGCACCTTCCATATTTGACGCTTCTTATCTCAAAACCAAGAAAAGCTATCAAAAAGTTGTCAACTACAAAAATGAAGAGCTAAATCAGGGCTTTCTAACCAATATAGATACAAAACAATGGGACATCTTCTATTTTCAGAATTCTTATTTGAAATTAGTTTCTCTATTTTGGAGAATCCGGAAAATCGTAATGCGTACTTTTAGTTGTCTTAGAGAATAAATTTGGAAAAAAGGTACACATTTCTGTCATCAACATCTAAAAGTGCATAAAAATAATTCGTCGTCCTTCAAATTCAGGTGACAACAGAACCTGCACTTTATAAATGTATCACGAATGCAAATCCGTTGGGGTTACAATTTTTTGAAACTTTAAATTATATTTCACAAGACTCTGCACTTTTACAAATCAAAAGAGAGTAGGAAATCTGAAAATTTATAAATACTATAAAAGTTTGCATTAATTACAAATTATATTTCAGATTCTGCATTTTAGATAGGTATACAAAGGAATAGAAGTTCAATGGAGTGCATTTACACAATGGTCGGATTTGACCATCTGTCACGTCAATTGGTCGGGTCAGTCGGCGAGGACTAGCACCCGCCATTTATTTTTTTGCACGGAACCCTTTATAGTCCATTTGCGGGAGACGAGCAGAAATCGAAAAGACTCTATTTTTAAGCGGATTGAAGATAAAATCCGGATAAGAAAATTTTAGATTATATGCATTTTTTCTTACTTGCAGACCGGCATGTAACTCGCCTAAATCGCAATATTATTAGCTGAAAAATATACCAAAATGTAGATCTCGGCGAGTTCTATGCACGTGACCTACTACGAGCCGCATGTCTATCCGTTATTGTGCCTGGGGCCGAAAAAAGTGCCAAAAACGCGAAAATGGCCAGAAAATCGCCCCGTAGCAGGTCACAGATATAGTACTCGCCGAGATCTACATTTTGGTATATTTTTCACCGTAAAAGCCTTAAAAAAACCTTTAAAACCCTAAAATCCTTTAAAACCTTAAAAACCCTTAAAACCCTTAAAACCTCAAAAAAGGCAAAAACAAGCGTAGAGTCCGCATAATTTATGGAAACCTAAAAAAATTGTTTTAAAAACCTTAAAAACCTTAAAAACCTTTAAAAAAAAACCTTTAAAACCTTAAAAACCTCAAAAAAACCTTTAAAAACCTTGAAAACCTTAAAATTTTAAGGACCCGTAAAAACTTTAATAAACCTTATAAACCTTAGAAACCTAAAAAACCTTAAAAACCTTAAAAACTCTCAAACCCATAAAACATCTTTTAAAAAACCTTTAAAAACCCTTAAAAACCTTAAACACCTCTAAAAACCCTTAAAAAAGGCAAAAAAGCGCGTTGAGCCCGCAGCATAATTTTTTATGGTCGTCGTTGCTCCAATTTGACGAAGAAGCTGCCCCCGTCGTCCAGGGCTATCGAGTGTTGGTGGAGGGGTGTGTGTATGTGTGCACGCGAAAAATGGAAATGAGGAAAAAAAGAGAAGAAGAAGGAAAAGGAGAAGAGGAAGAATTGAGAACACCAATGGGTTAATTTATTTTGTTGGAAGAATCGACTTTGAGGACTACTAGCGTTTTTGAAGGTTGATGTGAAGTGGGGATGACAGGAGGTATGACGAATTGTAGAGGGTATATAGATGTCCATAAATCATTCTATGAAAGAAAATCTGCATTTTTAGATGACGTTGGGACAGAAACCTGGAAAAATGTAGTAGAAAGCTTAAAACTCATAAAAATGACGTTATTTTGATTTTTTTCATTTCTCGATTGAGCGTGTTTGCACATCACATGACATAGTATGTACAGATAGACCAACGATTCCTGAAAATCTGAAAATTATTCACTTTTCCAAATTGTACACATAATTTTCATTCAGATGTTCATATCTTCGAGACAACAGTATTGGCCATAAAGAATGCGACACTTGCAGTTTTTAGTTGAAAATGGTCAACTTTGTGAGTCTCACAATATATATTGTTTATAAAGTGTGTATATCACAAATAGAGCTCCATTCTTGTAGTTGACAACTTTTTTGTACGAGCACATCCTAAGAAGTTATCAATCGACAAAGTAAAACTCAAAATTTCTCTTAATTTCTTTGACGATTGATAACTTGCTAGGGAGTGCCCGTACAAAAAAGTTGTCAACTACAAAAATGAAGCTTAACTTGTAATCTGTATAGTCCATAAACAATAAATATTGTGAGACTATCAGGGAGGCCGTCTCACACTCACAAAGTTGACCATTTTCAACTGAAAACTGCAAGTTTCGCATTCTTTATGGCCAGTACTGTATCTTTGAGACTATATCCAGTCTAATACGCTGACCTAACTTTCAAAGTGTGCCACGAAATCCCCAAGTTATCTTTTAGTACCAATTTTTTCTAATTTTGTATATCAAATCTGGGCCTTTATTCTTGTAGTTGACTACTTTTTCGTATCTAGTTTCCCTGATCTGTTATAGTCCGTCTTTATGATGACCCACCTTTCTCAAGTAGATGACATTTATGCTGGTTATATTTTTTACCACCGGACACCGACACACAACAATTTTGCTAATCTTTATTTAAAAATCTTATCTTGTTTTAATTCTACGGAGCCCTTAAGCTCTAGACTTGATCCATTTACTTTACAAGTTTTGTTATCGTGGGTCAATCTGTGTGACTCCTTATCCAATTTCATCATTTTCCCATAAAAGGTATAATTCATTGAGCTGTCATATACTCGTCAAAACAATCGTTCATGTTTAATTATGTGAAGATACTGTACGTGTGACGTGTGAATTCTAGGGTGTGAACGCGCCGTCAAGCCCCGCCCTCCCATTCAGAAGAGACATCATTCAGTCATTCCCATTGACACACGACTACTGTCATAGCACACTTTTGCTCTCTCTGGTTATTGACTCCGGCTATTTCAATTACTCCGTATTCTTCTGAATTTACACTTCCTGCTTTCGTCATGGCTCCAAACCAAACTTTCGTTCTCCCCGCTCACTCTTCCGATGGACAATTCGACTCTGTCAGAACAAAAACCGTGGTCTATGCGGGAAAATCGAAGAAGACCAACCCAACCTCTCCAACCATCTCCGAGGAGGACGTCTTCGAGCTGAAAGTCAAAAAAGAATTCCCAGAATACATTGAGCGAAAGAAGGATAAGTATACTTGGAAGCAATTTTATTTGAAGCGAATGGAGAAAAAACAGAAGAAACAAGAAGAGAAGATGAATAAGCTGGTGTCAAAAATTGGAAAATCCTCCGCACTCCAGCAAAAATCAGCCCATAAAACCAAACTTATCGAAATTGGTGGTTCAACTTCAGTCAAGAAATTCGGTTCATCCTCGAGACTCCACTCACTCTCCACCAGTCAAGCTAGCCAGAAAAGGCCGACCACTCTCATTGCTATCACTGCTTCTGTCACCAAGCCGCGCCAAGTTTCCACTAATCTTCAGGGACCAACACAAATTCGTCGAGTTTCTCCAGTTCCCGTCACCCGTACCTTCACTCCGCATGGTGCTTCAACGAAGAAAACTGCTCCTCTCATGCGCAAAGCTCTCCAGATGATGAAGAAATAACTGTTAATAAAAATAATAATTTTTCTAATTCAACTTCTTTTTTAATAGTTCTTCCACCCTTTACAATCATTTTTCAGTGTTTTTCTCTTCTAATAAATCTTATAAAAAACGAATCTTGTTCTTATTTGGTTCCTGGGGTTTTTTTTCAAATGGAGTCTTTCCCAATTTCAGGATTCGATAGAGGCTTAACTATGCGCATAATTGGAAGCAGCTCACACAGCTGGTTATATTCTGCCACCGGAAATTATCTTTTTGTACCAATTTTATGCGTTTGTATATCAAATCTAGGTCTTCATTTTTGTAGTTGACAACTTTTTAGTATCTAGCTTCCCTGACAGTTTTTGTAACTAAACCCGACACTAGCCACATGGTTCAAGTAGATGACCCTTCTGCTTTTTTCTAATCGATACCTATACAGTTAACTACAAAAAGAAAGCTTTAGACTTTTTCTTATCTAATCTTTTTTATATTGCGGGTCAATCCGTATTACAGTGTGACTCCTTCTTCAATGTCCCAAGTTTCCCACAAAGTATGCTATTCATTGAGCTGTCATATACTCGTAAACACAATCTGATTTTCTGAGAAACTTGGATCATACATTTTTAATTATGTGAAGATACTGTACTGTGACGTGTGAATTCGAGAGTGCGAACGCGCCGTCAAGCCCCGCCCTCTCATTCGGAAGAGACATCAGTTACTCTCATTCAGTCATTCCCATTGACACACGACTACTGTCATAGCACACTTTTGCTCTCACTTATTATTGACTCTTACTATTTCTATTATTCCTTATTCTTCTTCATCTCTACTTCCTATTTTCAACATGGCTCCAAACCAAACTATCGTTCAAAATTCCGATGGTCAATTCGACTCAAGACGAACCCAAACCAAGTTGTTTGCTGGGAAATCGAAGAAGAACGCCTCTATCACTCCAACCATCTCCGAAGAGGATATTTTCGAGGAGAAGTTCAAGAAAGAGTTCCCTGAGTACGTTGAGAGAAAGAAGGAGAAATACACTTGGAAGCAGTTCTACCAGAAGAGAATGGACAAGAAACAAAAGAAACAAGAGGAAAAATTGAATAAGTTGACAATGAGAATTGGAAAATCGTCGGCTCTCCAGCAAAACTCAGCACCCAAGACCAAACTTATCGAAATTGGTGGTTCGACTTCAGTCAAGAAATCCGGCCAATTCTCGAAGATCCTCCCACTCCCTTCCAACCAAGGAATCCAGAGAAAACCGCCAACTATCCCAATTGCCACTGCTACTGTCAACAAAAGTCGCCAAGTATCTGCTCCCCTACAAGGACCTACACAAGTTCGCCGAGTTCCATCTGCTGCCGTCGCTAGGACCTTCACTCAACATGGAGCATCTACGATGAAAACAACTCCATTGATGCGCAAATGTCTCCAGATGATGAAGAAGTAATTGTTCATAATAATTTTGTCTTTTTAACTCATTTCTTAATAAATCTTATAAAAACTAACTTTTTTCTTATATTGTTACAGTTTTTTCAGATTTTTCAGATCAAATCCAATTTCAGGATCCGATTCAACGTATCACCAATTGTATTACTGAATTGAAAACACTTCACAACACATGTTATCATGTTTCGACACATGGAGCCTACATCCTTAAAATTTTGATGACACTTTTTATGGCTATCTGGGAACAATAATAATAATTTTGTCAATTTCAGGACCCTACAGTACCGCTCAAAAGTATATTAAGTTTTGCCTTTTTCAGTTGATAACGCCAAACTTTGAGATTGTGTCTTGGTAATACTTATTATCCCACCAAATAGATTTTTAATGGATCATACAAATAAAAGGTAGAGCTCCATTTTTGTAGTTGACAACTTTTTTGTACGGACAATCCCTAGAGAGTTATGGTCATTTTAAGGGCACAGCTCAAAAATAGCACTATTTTGCACTGAAAAGATTCGATTTGAGGGAGAAATTACTTCGACGATATATAACTTGCTAGGGAGTGTCCGTACAAAAAAATTGTCAACTTCAAAAATGGAGCTCTACCTTTTATTTGTATGATCCATTAAAAATCTATTTGATGGGACAATAAGTATTACCATGACACAATCTCAAAGTTGGACGTTTTCAACTGAAAATGGCAAAACTTAATATACTTTTGAGCGGTACTGTATCTGCAACCTTCTCTTCTTAAACCCACTAGGTATGGGGGGTGAATGTTTTGTAATTTGAAAAACGTTACAATTTTTTCATTTCTCACTAGCAAAAATGTCACGCTTTGTTGACCGTTAATAACTTTGTCCGTTTTTCACATTTTCACCTAATTTTTTTGCAACAATTAGGAATAGGCTGTCCCGTCATTCCTGGAAAATTTGGGTGTGATAACATCATTGGTGGCCGAGCTGTGAGCCGTAGAGTAAAATTCACTTTTTTAGCTTGAAAAGTTTGTATTTTTAAGTGTTTTTCAGTGAAAATACATTCGTGACCTTTCAATGACCAAGGCCAAACCAGTGACAAATTTAATTCCATTCATTTCAATTAGGAGTAAGTATGCGGCGATTCCCTCTTAAAGTCCCGGGAAGCATTTCTGACACAGGGCAACAGGGCCGAAGGCCCGGTTTTACTCTGGCTCAGGGCCGCAGGCCCTGGAACTCTTGAAGACCCGGGAAGCATAGCGGACCCCGCCGGCAGGCGGGTGACGCTAGTCTAATTTCTTTCAATAAATCTTTTTAAAAATATTCCTTGCTCTTTCAAAGCCTTCTACATATCTCAGTGACTTTTGCCCCTATACAAAATCTAAAAACATATTCAGAATCCTCACGCCTTCAGCTTTTCAATGATATCATGATAGAAGACACAAAGTAAACATCCATCTTGATCTGATCAGATTATAACTGTGACCATGTTTCTTCTCACAAATCAGAAATGGATATCACTTATTACAGTGTCACGCGTTACACTGATAACAAGGAAGGGAATAATTCAGCGAAGAAAGGAGAAGAAGCCGATGATGTCATCGTCATCGGGGACTGGTCAAATTGATTTGGTTTAATTTTATTTACTTCGAAAGAAAAAACTAAAGAACGAAATTCTCGAAATGAATTAGACCGACCGTTATCATTTCAAAGTCAGAAGACCGTCACAGAAAGGTAAGGTCATTTTTGTCTTCTGACCTTCTGGTCAGAATCGAAAAGAAGATGACGTTTTTTGGCGAGACGAAGTCATTGTAGGGCGAAGAACAAGAAATTGTGGGCGGAGTCTGGAGTGGTATAAAAGCAAATAGAGATTGTCACTTGATATCATCAACATGATTTCAACGACTTCTCTACTTCTTGTGGTGCTTTTCTGCGCTATTTTGGCTATTGTTGATGCCCAGTGGGGATGTAAGTTTATTCCAGAACTCGATTATCTAAAAAAGAATATATCTGAATTCCAGATGGCGGCCCATATGGAGGATACGGAGGCGGACCATACGGAGGATATGGTGGCGGACCATGGGGAGGATACGGTGGTGGATGGAGAAGAAGACACTGGGGAGGACCATGGGGAGGCGGTTACGGAGGAGGACCATACGGTGGATGGTACGGAAAGTAAATACGCTCTACTGGACACTGGAGATAATTTTTTTCCAAAAAATTGTACAAACAACTCAACAACTCACAACACCCCTCTGCTTTTTCTTGTCATAGTATTTATTCGTTTTCAGAATGAATGCCTTTTTCTTTGTTTGATTTTTATTTTGAAAATTCCTGAAAGTCACGCAGCGCCCAAGAACTGGCGACTCACCAGCTTATCTTGGCAGCGAAGCCAAGTTGCCGACTCGGTTGCGAGTGACGCAGCCGGTAACGAGCCGGTCGCCACGCTCCGAGCTACCGGGGTTCAATCCCGGCACCCCTGTTTTTTGACGTTGTAAGGTTTTTGTCGCTTTTAAGATTAGTAAGGAAGTTACTCCAAGCTTCAAAGATATCAAATTCAAGAGTTTCACCAAAAAATTTTAACAAAACTTGATGTTTTTAAATAAAAAGATCATCACGGTCAAGTGGTCAATTGGCTATCCCGTAGCATTAAGAAATTAGTTGTCTAGAGAAAAAGGAAGAAAAAGGGAGAAGGAAATTAAAATGTGACCCTGACTTTTTGACCTCCACAGTAAAGCTAGTATTTCGGCTAACTGGTGTAAAATTTAATGACGTTTTGATAATTTCACGTAGTACAGTATACCTATGGTCAGCGCGCTCTATCGTAAAGGTTGGAAAATGAATTTGAATTTGCGCTCTGTCAAACTCTCTGTGCAGCATAATTGCTATAACTCAAACGTGCCAGTGCGCTTTACGGACAATTAGAGCGCACCTGCATTATACAAACAAATCAAGTTAATTACGTGATTATGTTATGAGAAGAATCACCAGCGCTTATCAAAACTTAATCCCCCCGTATCTTTCTCTTTCTCACTCTGAGATTCAGATTCAGGTCAAAAACCTGTCTGAGACAAACTTGCTAACCTTTTCTCTCTCTCTCTCTATACAAATCCCCGAAACAATTAATCATGGATCTCCTGGAGAGAGAGACTATGTTACAATCTCACTCCTTGATTGGATGGACTCTCTGTTCGGAATTCTGAAGGAAGAAGAGGAGAAAGTGTGATTCGCCCCGCCGACGAAAGACGACAAGATAATCGAGATATGACTAAGAACACGTTCCCTCTTCGCGGTTTTTGCAAGTTTCTTTCCCCGCTAAGCATGGGGAAAAAGTCTCGGGAAAAACGGTTTTTTCCCATTTTCCTAATTTCTCTTTTTTCAAATTTTTGGGTGTGCCTCCCCTCTCAAGAAAGATTGTATCTTATCTTGGTTTATCCATCATTTCGTTTCACCTTCAATTTCAAAAAAAAGAAACACTTTCTCCCTTTTTTTTCGTGTGTCCGGTTCATAGTATAGATTGTTGTGTTGGTGGGCTTTTGACCCGTTCAACTTCCTCTTTGCTAGTTTTAAGAGGGGATGAGTTTCAATTTTTTTGTAAATGTAACTTTTAACATGCCTTATTGAACTCAAAAATATAATTACGCTTCACCCATTTTTGCAATACCACCGCTCAGTTAAGCAAACTATGCGTCAAAATTGCAAAAAAAAGTTGTTTAAAGGAGGACTGAAGTCATATTTTTTATTTCAGATTCTGATACTTCAGAAAATTCTGAACAACTTTCATCATTGGAGCATGTGCTAAAAATCGCTCTAAATGCCCTAAATTCACGTTTTCCCGGCTCAAAAGGAGCCTAGGTGGAAGAGTTTTCCCATGCGAATTTTTGCCCCCGTGTAGTCCTCTCGGACAAAATTATTTCTTTTTATTTCTCGATTTCTCGTTTTCTTGCTTTTTTCAACAAAATTTCGTGTTTTTTCTTCTTTTTTTACGATATAAATTGAAAAAAAAACACGAACACGCTCGGTGGTTTTTCACTCAAGGTTGAGCGGAATTTCGCTTTCCGCCTTCCACCATTTTACAACTTTTTTACTGACATTTCTTGAGGCTTTTTTTGCAGCAAAGCTATCACTTTTTACCATACTTGCAAACCGGGCCGGCGCCTAACTCGCTTCAAACTGAGTTTTTTGAGCTCAAAATATACCAAAATGTAGATCTCAACGAGTTCTATGTTCCAGACCTTTTCCACCGGGAACCACAAAAGCGGGAAATACAGTTCGAGGAGAAAGGGCGGAGGCGCGAAAAAGCGGTGTAGTTACTGTAAAAAAAAACTTTTTTGCAACCGACCTTTTCTCCCCGAATCGGATTTCCCATCATCGTTTTTCGACCCGAACGGCCGGATGACACGTATGGATTCAATTCCCGGTTTTAAACCGTAACAGTTTTGATACGGGCTTTTCAAATCTGTGTGGGATGGATATTTGTTATTGTGCCGCGGGCCGGGAAAAAGTGCCAAAAAACGCAAAAATGGCCAAAAAAGCCATTCTAGCCCGGCCCGCGGCACATTAACGAATAGTCATCCAGCCCGTAGTGGGTCTAAGACCATAATAGTCTTCTATATCTGCGATTCCCCTCCCACCTGCTCAGATGCTCCCAACAGTTTTTCAACCTGTCCACACAGGTCAATATGTCAACACAACTATTAGTAGGTATCAGATTTCAATTCCTCGTTTCTCAAGCTCTCAGCTCCTCACTAATGTTTCTCTGTTTCCTAGCCGGCCGTTACTCTCTATTCTTTCTGAAATATTTCCTATTAGTATTCAGACAAGTGTTCAATATAGAACGGAGGAGAAAAACAAATGAGGGAGAGGAAACAGAAGGTATAATTGGATTTTACTCTATTTTTGCATATCTGATATGACACCCCTCCTCCTCTCCATTTCCATTATACAATTCCGTTTCCCCACTGATAACTCTTATTATTGCGAAGAGATGGAGACGACGACACTCTTTTGTTGCCGATTTGAAAGGGAGGGGGATCAATTCAAGGTCTCGGAATCGGAAGCCGGAGAAATAGTGTGGGAGAGTGAGAGACGCAGACAGTGAATAGAGACCACCCCGAGAAGTTATCACATTCCTTCGGCCAATTCTCTTTCAATCCGTCGTTCGGGCCTAATTTTATTTTCGAATATCTGAACAACTTCATATTCCTTCTGATGACTTTTGATAAGGAACTTTAATTTTAAATTTTTTGAAAATTTGAATTTTTGTGTCGTTTTTATGTGTCTGGCGCTCCGTTGATGCGTATTTCTTTATGTGGTTCTTGACGCTCTCTATTCAATCACTTTTTGAGAAGAATTTTGAAACTGGCGTGCCTTCGACGCGTTTTTCTGTAGGCGTTTCTTAAAGTCAGGTTTTATTATCAAGTTTCTTGTAACACTTGTTTTAGAAAAAAATTTTCAAGCTGGCGCACCTTTGACGCGTTTTTCTTATGGGGTTTTCTGAAATCAAATGTAATTTAACCACTTTTTAAAAAGAATTTTGAATCTGGCGCACCTTTGACGCTTTTGGTTAATTTGTTGACAATTTGAGTTTATTCACTTTTTAAAGCAATCTTACAAAACCTGACTGGCGCATCTTTGACGCGTTTACAGTAATACCGTTTTCACGGACGAAATTGGAAGTTAGACTAAATATCTCCGTTGCGTTTCTTTAAAGAATTCCGAGGCTGGTGCGCCTTTGACGCTTTTCTAAATTTTAAAAAGTGGTGATAATGAGTCAAACTTCCCTAATAAGAACCGCACGTTTTAAAACTAATAAAAACCGGTTCTAATCCGTCCCAGTTCTAGATTTGAATTCTTCTTAAATGCTCCAATTTCTCAAATATGTTATTCCCCCCGAATGCAATTTTTTTTCTAGAAAAAATATTCCCCTTCCCAAAATCTAGTGCTCAATCTCATCTTGCACTTTTTCTGAGTCCACAAAACCCATTTTCAGTAATGAGCCAGCAGCCAAAGTCCTACTTCCAAAACGTGGACACCCACGATGAGTATCACGACGACGGCGCGCCAGCTGGCGCCGAGATGACCGGAACCGGCACTCTCTCAAAACAATTCCAACCAAAGAAATACAAGGATGGCACGAAAATGTGGAATGCCGAGCAATCCGGTGAAGAGACCTATTCATACACTCCATTCAAGGCAGCCACACTGAATCGGACACCCAAACCAACGAGAGATTCAGTGCACAGTGGGACACTAAGACCTCCAAAGATGTCTCCATTCATCTATGCGACTGATAATATAGAGCAAGTGTCCCCACCATCTGCTCCAGCGACGCCGAGGGTTGGAAGAGCCCGACCGGAGAGTGCGGCTGGGGGGACAATGACAAGGGAACAGAAGTTGACTTGGGGCAGACCGCCTCCACCAGGACAGCACTTCAGATCCGCTTCATCTATGAGTCACGGAAGACAACCACATAGTGAATTTGTTCCGATTTCAATGGGGCCACCGATGCATCCGATGGCTCAGAGGTTCCCATCGTTCAACACAATTCCACGGGATCCCAGGGATCCCATGGAAGCAATGCACGCGGCGCCGTTCTATCCTCACGGGCCACCACAGGAATTCCAAATGCACTCTCGCCCTGCGTCCGCTGTCCCATCGATGGGACACCCTGTCCCATTGTCCCAGATGGGAGCATTTGTACCGGCGGCTATGATGGAGCAGAAACCGTCGCCAAGGACAGTGGCAAATCAGCTTGCGCAGAGATCGAACTATCTCAGCTGGAATATGATCAGTTTGGTTTGCTCTTTGCAGGTTAGTTTTTCAAATTTTTGATATTCGAGTTTATCAAATCTAGTACTCAATTTTTGTAGTTGACAATTTTTTGATAGCTCAGCTAGGTTTTGAGATACGGGCCTTTAAAGTAAAGAAAAAGAGAGAAAGGGGAAGGGTGCAGAGAAGCGAGAGTGTCTGACTGTCTGCACTCTCTCCCCCTTTCTAGTTTTAACGCTCATCTTTGAAGCTTTATATCTCAAAAGCGAAAGTAGTTATCAAAAAGTTGACAAGTAATAAGATGTGTGAAATTTCATGCTCTACAATTTTGTAGTTGACAATTTTTTGATCGCTCTGCTAGGTTTTGAGATACGCGTCTTTAAAGTTGAGATGCTGCAAATGTCGAGAGAGGGAGGAGGGTGCAGAGAAGCTAGCCTGTCTGCTTTCTCTGCGTCACCCTCCTCATCCGATCGGGTTGCCTATCTTTGAAGGCTTATATCTCAAAAACTGGAAAAGCTTTCAAAAAGTTGTCAACTGCAAAAATTATCTACATTTCTGGATCTTTATTTTTCCAGTTAAAAATTTTTTGGTAGTCCTTCACGGTTTTGAGATACATGTCTTCTAAGTTGAAATGCTGCAAACGAGAGAGAGAGAGAGGGAGGGCGCAGAGAAGTTAGACACTCTAGTTTATCTGCGTCTCTCGCTTCAAGTTGTTTATCTTTAAACGAACATATCTCAAAAGCTAGAAAAGTTATCAAAAAGTTGTCAACTGCAAACATAAAGTTCTTGCTTAGGGCTATTGAATGAATGCAAATTTGAAACAATTGAATTGTCCTGGTGTCCGATACGAGCTCTCAAACTTCACCAATGTTTTTTTATTCCAGGTCCTCGTGTGCATTGGAATCTTCTCCGTCGGATGCGCCCGAATCTTCTGGGGTTCTCTTTGGGCAATCGGCATCGAGATAATCTTCGCCACTTTTGCTCTTTTCCCACCGCTTGTCGGTATGTACGCGGCCAAGAAAAATAGTTACTCGGCTGCTTTATTTTGCTTCTCTACAAACGCTCTGCAGACAGTTTTTGCTGTGGTTCCATTTATTCTTGGTGAGTTTGCTTGTCACTTGCGCTCTAATGCCAATTTCCTTTTTTCCAGGCCTGTTCCCAGTCTTCCCGTATATCTTCCCCCGTGCCGACGCGAAACTTTTCGTCTCTGAAACCGAACCCATCGTGTGCGATTTCATTCTGAGTTTTCTGGTAATTCTGGAGACAATTCTAGCGTTTTACATGGCTGTACTTGGATGCAAAGCAGGCGGATCGTTAATGAGTTCTGTGGATGATATAAAACTACAGAATAATATGAAGGAGGCATTTGAAAATGGGCATGATGGGTTGCCCTTTAAGAACATTTGAATATTTAAAATATTTATTTTAGTACAGATTATGTATTTAATAAAGAATGATATATTTTTGGTTTCATATTTTCACATTGATTCTTGAACCCGTCTGGGGCGCGACATCAACATTTTTAGGCGTCAGACGAAGTATGTCACGATGGATATGTTTTTTGATCTGAAAGTGCAATTATTATAGTTTTTTTAATTCCATGCTATAAGCCTCACCGGATTACTCAGGACATACAGTAACCACGGATGCATTATAGTGAAGAGATCACTGATCAATGGAAGGCCGTAGGTGTGGAAGAAACTGTACATCGGGTAGGTTGGGTAGCTGCTGAGGATGAAGGAGATGGCGGCTCCGAGGAATAAGACAACGGTTGTGACGATTATAAGGATGAGGAAGTTGATTTCTGGAAAATTTTTAGTTCAAAACAAAGAAATTCGAGCTCAGACCCTTTCTGGCTTCGAGGAAAGTATAAACATGCCCCATTTCTGTTTATTTCGATAAAGTTCTATACTATAATTTTCGTTGCGAGACCCGCCATAATTATACTTATTCGAAAGGCGTTGACGTGCTGATTTCAAAAGTGTTGTCAAAATTGAAATTGAGTGAAAACTGAGCAAGATACATCGATTTGAAGGATTTCCAGATTTTCGAAAAGTTTCGAAAATTTGAATAGGGTCAGGCAAAGCGCAAGGGGTTTCGAAACATAGAAATTCGAGCTCGGCTCATTTCTGGCTTTCAAAGAAGTATAAACATGCCCTATTTTTGTTTATTTCGAAAAAGGGAATCTATGCGTCTTTAAACCTTAAACCTACCAGTTTTCGTGGCGAGACCCAACATGTTACAAACCTATCCATGATTGTACTTATTTGAAAGGTCTTGACGTGCTGATTCTAAAACTATCAAAAATTTTTAGTTTTGACCAAAAGTGAGCAAGATACATCGATTTTGAAATTTCCAGATTTTCGAAATGTTTCGAAAATTCAAAAAGTAAAAACTGCACTAACTTTTTCAGTTTTTGAGTATTCATCAGAATTTTTGCAGATTCATGTTCAGCTAGTTGTGACGGTTCAGAAAAGTACCCACAAGCCATGTTATGAAGCATTTCGGGTCCCACCACGAAAACTACCGTAACCCAACCGCCATCGTGTCGAGACCTAAATTGCGTCAAATCATGGCTTGTGGGTACTTTTTTGAGCCGTCTCAATTGGCTGAATATGAATCTGCAAAAATTTTGGTAAATACTCAGAAACTGAAAAAGTTTGCTCGTTTTAAATGCATTTTGTTGTTTTTGTGCTCAAAAAATAAGTCTCAAATTTCAAAAACTAACCCATTTTAGCCTTGATCTCTTTGGTAGCCCTTACAACCAATATCAAACTAGTGGCGTTGCAAATTATTGAGCACACCATACATCCGATTTGGAATACAATAAGTGGGGTAAATAGAATGCTAGTTGGCTGAAAAAGAACTTGTCCTCGTGAAATACACGGTGAACCCCTTACCAAAGAGCAGGAAAGCACAAAAGTGTCATCCGATCGTTTACCAAAAGTACAATCGCTTTCGAATAACTGTCCAGTACTGATGAATGGCAAGAAGTAGATCACAAAAATCAACACGAATGAATAATTCCTCCAGAGCGGTTCAAACAAATAATGATTCCATATAATTGTCATTCTATTAATCGATATGATAGTGGTAATAGCATACTGTACATATGACAAGTGATACATCATACAGTACAAAAAATTTGAAATCAAGTTGCTCGATAACCAGGTATAAAGAGGGGACAGGAAGCAGGTCTGACAGGTTACCGAGGACAGTTTAAGAGTGATGAAAGTGACGCAAGTGGTCAATAAGTTCATGGAAAAGTCTAGAAGGTACCAGACGAAAAACGAGGATTTCAAGGTTTTCCAATATTTTATTATGACGAAAACCGTTGCGAAATACAGTATAAGTGAAGGTATCGAGTAGATGAGAGCTAGAACGAACAGCCACATTTCGAGAATGAGATTTCGAAAAAAAGCCAAATTTCTGATTGTGTTAACGAGATAAGGGCCTCCCAAAAGGGGACCAAAAGGTGTTAGACACAGAAAAAAGTCAGAATCAAGTGATTGAGGCGTCTGCTACACGGCTTACAGAAGTTGGCACGAGACATCCACAGCAGTGGAAATTGAACATGATGCCGGTGACAAGCTTACGGATCTGCAAATTAGAAATTGGGAAAATGGACTTTGAGGAATCTGGAAATCCTCGAAATTTAGTGGAATTTTGAGCCGAAAGCCAAGAAAATCAAGTGAAAACGAGCAAAGTTACAGATTTTCGAAACTTTTCGAAAATCTGAAACATCTTTAAAGTAGATGTATCTTGCTTAGTTTTCACCCAATTTCAGTTTTGACAACACCTTTGAAATCAGCGCGTCGAGACCTTTCAAATAAGTATAATCATGGTTTGGCGGGTCTCACCACGAAAACTGGCTAGTTTAAAGGCGCATAGATTCCGATTTTTTTCAAAATAAGCAGAAGTGGGGCATGTTTATACTTTTCTGAAAGCCAGAGACGAGCTGAGCTCGAATTTTTAAATTTCTCAAAGAGAAATTGTGATGGAGGCGCAGAGAAGTCAGACACTCTAGCTTTTCTGCGCCACCAATCTATCTGCCTGTCTTCAAAGGCGCGTATCTCAAAACCCTGCGGAGCTATCAAAAAGTTATCAACTACAAAAATAATCTACATATCTGGATCTTTATTTTTGTAGTTTAAAGTTTTTTGATAGCTTTACTCAATTTTGAGATACACGTCTTCTAAGTTGAGATGCTGCAAACATCAAGAGAGGGCGCAGAGAAGTTAGACACTCTCGCTTCTCTGCGTCTCTCTTTTTTTCATTGTGTTGTTTTTTTATGAGAGCGCATTTCCCTCTTGATCTATCCGTATTACCTAAATCTGTACGCTTTGGTCGTGATGTGACTTCGTGACACTGCTTTTTTTAGTACCGTACCCCATAGTCCACAATTAAAAGTACCGTACCCCATAGTCCTCAGTTAAATCTGCCCTGACATACCCCTGTGTCTCAGGTTCACTATACGATTGGGTTCAGTCTGAGGTTCAAATATTTTCCGTTTTTTTCCCAATAGTATTTAAATTTTTAGGTCAGAAAAATATGAAGTTTGGGTGTACCCAACGATTGGATAAGTGCGCTCTACGGTACAGCTAAGAAATTCATTTTTTAACAACATTATGAGTTTCAGTAGAGCGTGATTACTGAATTTCTTATTGCCAATTCCTGGAAAGTTCAGAGATCATATTATCCTAAATATTTTCCTGCTCAAATGTTAAAAGAAACTTAAACCCCTTCCCCCTGACATCATCTAATTAATTGAGACAATTCCCAGCAGTCTCTTATCTACGTATACCTATCCCCAAGGACCCCTTTCCTCTCACTTCCTCATTCTGATTTCTTTTTTTCTCCAAAAACTCACTGGTTCCGAGAACGTCATCAGCACAAAAGGTTGAGCAAGCGATAGTGCATCGCTGACAAATGGTAGACATAGATTTGTGAGTTTGAAGAGATCAGTGTTGGGTACGGCGTTTCTCATGGCCAACGTTAAAAGGGTGCCGATGATTTGGATGATACCGGCAATAAGGGATACCAGGCAGAATTGGATTTCCAGTTTTCTTGTCTTAATAGGTAGCCGTCTAATCTTTATAAATGTCACTGCATTTGATACTAATGTGATGACAGAGCAACCGCACATGAAATAGAATAGAAATGAGAACAAACTGAAAATGGGCTGCAATAAGTTATAATAAAATATATCTTTGAAGGGAAGGGACAACTCACACAACCACTAGTCAAATCAAATCGATCCGATGTCTTGTTATATTTGAAGAAGACGTCATAGAGGAATACTTGGAAGGTTACGAAGAAGGGGATTGAGACGATTAGAATCATCCATAACCAACTGAAGCGGCGCCATTTCTGGAAGTGGTTAGGGAATAAGGGGATAAGGAATCTTTGAAAACCGGAAAATTCAAAATTGAGACGTTTTGCAACTGGGAATTTTGGCCACTTTTTGGTACTAAATCTCGAAATTTCAGATTAAAAAAAACTGATTTCTGGAAAACCCTGAATTCCTAGAGAACACAAAATTAGAATTTATCGCCTATTTCTACCCACGGCGGCGCGTTTTCCAGAAAATATGCAAATTCACGTAAGAAAATTGTCGTAAGTTGGGACAAGAGTTGCCAGATGCCAACTGTCCCAATTTGCGAAAAATGACGGTTTCAAAACTTCCTTGTAGTTACAAAACGATACAGTTTCAAAACGGACCGGTTTGCAACTGTTTTTGTTAAGACAAAGGTTTAGCCAACAACATGAGCCACTAACATGAAAATTCAGGTGGTCGAAGTTTTGCGCCCTCAATTTTTTGTCAAACCAATCCAAATTTTTCTGAATTTTAGGTGAGTAGGAAGCTGAAAACGTGAGGATTCTGAATCTGTTTTTAGAATTTTTCAAAGATTAAATTGAACCAAGATACATGACTTTTAGTACTGAGTCTCTATTACATGTTGAAATGACAATGTACTTGAGACTTTGTATCTCGCACTATTTTGGCGCCAATTTTTTTTGAAAACTGTTTTAGAATCCTTTTTTCTAATTATCTTTAACAACCAACTACCTACCTTTTCAAAATACTCCATATTAATAATAATAGTCATTCGATTAATCGCCACTACCGTAGTCGTGCCATATTGCACAAATGCCATATGGAATTGCAGAAAGAACTGACATTGCAACTCGAATGTCGTCTCATTCTGACTCGCAAAAAAGTTTCTAAGTCTACTATCCGCACCGATCAAATTTGGGAACCGTATTGATAAAAGAGTGTTGAAATAGGTCAGCATATTCATCGCATACTCGAACATATAAAATTGATAGAATGAAGTTCCAATAGTGGTCCATTTGAACCGTATTATAATGACAGTAAGTGTGTAGATCACAACGGATGGGATGGAATAGACCATTGAAATCAGAAAGGATATCATTTCTAACAAAACGGGAAGAATGAGGAGACACTTTATATATGTATGAGGTAGACAGAGAACACTCTGGGGACGATGAGTTGTCTCAAAGATGAAAATGAGGTGGAGTTTCACCTACAGCGAAGGAATAGAAAAGGGGGAACTTAAGAATTCTATGCATATTCTTCAGTTTCAGCAAAGAAAGTTATATAATAAATAGATAATTTCCTGAACTTTTTCTTGGCTGGTCATCTGAAAATGTGCACACGCCCTATGGCTTTTTTCATCATGAGTTTTCTGAAAGTTCAGCGTTCCCACAGAATGTTTTTGTCTGAATTTCAGAGAGTGAACACTCACTGAGAACTTTTCGACTTCTCTTCATTTTCCAACTCTCTTGTTTTATGTTCAGTGGAGCGCGGTTGCATAAAAAGTTGACAGAGTTCTAAAAACGTTTCAACAGGGCATGGTTTTTACAATCGCGCTCTACTGAAAAGAAAATAATTTATTGCTCTGGAATTCAAGGGGTGTCTCGATAGAGCGCAACTGGGCGCCTCCCTCAAACACTTTAGAGAATCCCTATAGCTCAAAAATTCAAAAATTCTGAAAATTCCTCACAAAAATTCCTTATATGCCCGAAAAACTGAAAACACGAGGATTCCAAATCTATTTTCCCTTTTTCTCTACGACAGAGCAGATCATCAACCCCAGAGTACGGTATTTCAATTTTTTTCGGTTTTTCACTATTGTCCAGCTCTTCCAAATTTATATTCATTGTGTAGATAAAATCTGGGACTTTATTTTGGTAGTTGACAACTTTTTGATAGCTACTCTAGCTTTTGAGATATGAGTCTTTAAAGGTTGGGTAAAGGGAGAGAGCGCAGAGAAGCGAGAGTGTCTGACTTCTCTGAGTCTCTCCTTTTACACCATTTTTGTGGAAACATATCCGTCTTATTCTAGAATTTGTCATCCCATAAACAACATTCACAATATCTTCCTAATTAGTTTGTTTACTTCCTTTTCCCAGACATCTCTTTGCACTTTTATTCAGAAAAGCAGACATTGAAAGTAATCAGCACAAACGTGCGTCACAATTCGAAAGTGCATATTCAATTTTAGTTGGTTATGGATCTCACTTGGAACATTTGACTTTCGGATTTCAGAGGGGACAAACCGAATAGTGACTTGATTTCTTTTCGGATCTGAAAACTTCACATTCACTTTTCAGCACTGTGAGCCAACTCACCGAGCCACAAAAAGATACTAGCAACCAGGGCTGGACCAAGGAGAGACCATCACTAGAATAGGGAAGAATCATCAAAAGAACGCCGAGTACAGATGACGTTGACAGAAGTGTGATAGCTATTGTTAGAGCTGTTCCAATAATTTGAACGAGGCATGTGATGGAGAGAATGATAAGGAAATTAGATTCCGCCTTCTTCTTTTGAACACTTTGACTTCGTAAAAATAGGACGCTGAAAGAGTTGAGCAAGACGCAGAGGGTTGTCGTGATAAACATGAATGGGATGAGAATTGAGTAGAGTTTGGCGACGGGCTGGAAAGAAAGAAAACACTCATTTATCTCAAAAACTACTGTAGCTATCAAAAAGTTATTAACTACAAAAATGTTCTACTAGTCTAGATTTCTATTTTTGTAGTTGAAAGTTTTTTATTAGCTCTTCATCCTGCAGAGATACGCTCCTTTACAGAAAAGTACCGTAGAAGGCGAGAGTGAGAGACGCAGAGAAAGGAGACACGCTCGCTTGTCTGCGTCTCACCCTAGAGATACTTAACTTTGAAGGTGCGTATCTCAAAAGCTAGAGGGCTTATCAAAAAGTTATAAACTGCAAAAATGCTGTATTCGACAAGATTTTTAATTTTGTAATTGGCAACAACGTTTTGATAGCTCTGCTAGGTTTTGTGATACAGGAGCTTCACAGATTGGAGGGATTTCCCTAGTGTTTCCTAGACCCTATCTTTGAACGCGTATATCTCTAAATCTAAAAAAGTTATCAACAAGTTAAAAATTGCAAAAATATTTTACGTAACATTTTGCGCATTTTCAAAATTGACAACTTCTTTATAGCTATTCTAGCTTTTGAGATATGGGCGGTTAAAAATGAGACACAGAGAAAAGAAACACTTTCCGTAAAGGTGGATATTTCAAACTCTAGAAACGCTATCAAACAGTTGTAAATTACAAAAAAATAATAAAGAAAAACTCACAAAACCCGGTGAAACCAAGGAAAACGACTCGTCCTCTTCAAAATACATCACTTTAACTTCATACTCAAATACTATATAAGTGTTGAAAAACGGGAGAAAATAGATTAAAATAATGAAAAGCCACGTGAATTTTCTCCAAATCTGTTAAAAAAGAAGAAGTTTTTTGACCCCCTTTGTTTGTTTTTTACCGGTTCAAAAAAACTATAGTTGAGTAGCACCGAGAGTCTGTTCAAAGACACAAGGGTGCTTATGGAGTACTGTACATATGCCATATGGACGCCCATGGTAGCAATGAATTTTAGAAAACGGAAGTTAGCCAAATTCTTAAAAACGGGTGCCATGAAACAGTCATAACAGGTGATACTGCTCAATCTGATAGTGAAAAACGCATTGAAATACGTGAATAAATTCATGAAACCATCGAAAACATAGATTTGAAAATACGATGAATCAAAGGATTTTCTCTTGTTGAGAATCACATAAAACGTTAGAAAATATAGAATAGTTGATGGTAAGCCATAGGCTACTGATGCAATGAATGATATCAGGGGAACTGTGGGAGTTGGCATTTTTGAAAAAAGAAATGGCGGAAGTGAAAAAAAAGTTTATTTAAAGCAAGGTACGCACGTCTGTTAGGGTGGGGTTATCAAGCGGAACAAAGAATTAGTGAAGCAAAAAGTGATCTGTTGGATGGATACACAAATTCAACTTGTGACAGACTGGATTTGTAGGATTTTATTGGTTTTAGGTTTCCAGCCAAATAATTGTTTAATTTCGGTTCTTATCTGAAAGATATGGAAACATTTTTGTAGTTGGAAATTTTCAGGCAGCTCTTAAGTGTTTTGAGATATGTACCTTTGAAGTTGAGAAGAGAGAGAGTGCGCGCAGAGAAGCTAGAGTGTCTGACTGTCTGCGCTCTCTCACCCCCACCGGTTGCCGTTGAAAGCACATATCGCGAAAGCTAGGAGACCTATCAAAAAGTTGTCAACTACAAAAATGTAGAGCCGGGTAAGGAGTTCATTTTTGTAGTTGACAATTTTTTGATAGTATTGCTAGGTTTTGAGATACGGATCTTTAAAGTAGAGAAAAAGAGAGAAAGGGGGAGCGTGCAGAGAAGCGAGAGTGTCTGACTGTCTGCGCTCTCTCTTCTCCTTCTCCACTCCTCACCAATCTTTGAAGGCGCGTATCTCAAAGCTCTGCAGAGCTATCAAAAAGTTGTCAACTACAAAAATAAAGATCTAAACTAGTAGAACATTTTTGTAGTTGACAACTTTTTGATAGAGCTTCAAGATTTCGAGAGACGTCTCTTCCACTTACCGCCGCACTAAAGCATAACAGCAACCATGGCTGTACCAACGATAATCCGTCACTTGTGAATGGTAAGATAAGTGATAATTTCATCAAAACAGGAGACACTTCCAGCAAAGATAATGGCACCGATATAATAGTCCCTACCAGTTGAAACCCACACGTGATAATTGTTATGAGTAGAAATTTGGATTCTGCTTGCTTCCTCTGAATGTTCAAACCACGAAGGAAAATTACACTTGCAATATTGAAGAATATAGTTAAAGACATTGCAAGGATCATGAAGGGAATTAATATGGAGAAAATTTGGGTGACGGGCTAAACGGTTATGTTAACGCAATCCTCCTGCAAACCTTACCAATTCTGGAGAAATCAAAGAATACTGATCTATGTCGTCGAAATATGTGATTTCTGTTTCATAGTAAAATACAATTTTGGTGTTTAGAAATGGCAGGAAGTAAATCAAAATGATAAAGAGCCACGTGTACTTTTTCCAGATCTGGAATCGTCAATGGGGCGCACTTGTGCTCTCAATACTAACCGGCTCAAAAACATGTGATTTCAGCAGAACAGATAAGCGATTCAAAGAAACCAAAACAGTAATTGAGTACTGCACATAAGCCATATGATATAACATTGCCAACACAAAATTCAACGAGATGAACCTCCCAACATTTCTGTAAACCGGTGCCAACAAACAAGTGTTACAGGTGACACTTGACAGTCGAGAGGTGAAAAGTACGTTCAGGTAGGTGAACATATTCATGAATCCATCGAAAACGTACAAGTTGAAGAATGAGGAATCAAACTTTTTCTTATTTTTTTGGATGATAATGATTGTCAAAATGTATAAGAATACAGAAGGGAAACCGTATAAAATGGAGAGGGTGACAGTGATGGAAGCGGAGGACATTTAGTTGGAAATGGAAGGGGAAGAAGATTTTTCTTGAGGATTTTCTGAGAATTTGGCATTATTGGAATGTCATGAGAAAATGATTAGGGAAGTCGAGAGTTTATTTGTGGAAAGGTCTGACAAAGAAAACGCGCTCTAGTAACAATAAAGACAACGCCATTGGTACCTTTTTCTAGTTTTCTGTGTTAAAAATGCTTTTAAAAAATCACGTAAACAAAGAAAAAACCGCTGAAAATCGTATTTAAAATAGTCGAAATTGCTGAATGATCGATTTTGATCATTTTGGATTGTTTTTGGCCGGTCTTGGCTCAAAAATTCTTAATTTCAGCATGAAAATTACAAAATTACAAAAAACAACTCAAAACTGTTAAAAAATGTTGTGAATCACTTAAAATCGGATAGAATACCGCTAAAAATAGATAACGGTAGTCTCCAGGCCGATTTAATTTACGCTTCGTATCCTTCTAGCTATCCTCTGAGTCGCTACGCAGCAAATAACTTCAACATTAATTTTTCGAAAATCCTAATCGTCGTTGTGTTATGGGACGTTTCTGAGCAATTACGTTCTCACGCACATCAATGAAATCATTCATTGAATTATCAAATATCAAATGGTTACCGATTGAACCTGTGATTTTTTTTTTAAATTAACTTCCCAACCGAGCGTTTTCTTCATTTCCGTTCTTATCTGAAATTAAAATCCACATCTAATTTTATCCAGTTGGCTGCCTTACCGCTGAACTGAAACACAACAATAACCACGGCTGAATCAAGGATAGTCCGTCACTCATGAATGGCACTATCAGAGCGAGTTTCTCAAGAAAATCGGATGGTTCCAGATAAACAAAGCATATGGACATGATAGTTCCTATCAGTTGAAACCCACACGTGATGATCGTAATGAATAGAAATTTGGATTCCGCTTGCTTCCTCTGTATACTCATTCCATGAAGGAAAACTACACTGGCTATGTTGAAGAATATAGTCAAGGACATTGCAAGGATCATGAAGGGGATTGAGATGGAGAAAATTAAAGAGACATTCCGAAACTAATTGATTAGGTAAAGGCCGTAGTCGATTTGTCTTTATACCAGGTCCGGGGAGACTAACGAATAACGGCTCAAATCTTTGATATATTTCATTTCTGCTTCATAGCGAAACACGTTTTTGTATTGAGAAATGGAAGAAAGTAAATCGAAATCATGAAGAGCCACGTGTATTTTTTCCAGATCTGGAATTGTCAATGGGGCGCACTTGTGCTCTTATTACTAACCGACTCAAACACATGTGATTTGAGCAGAACAGAAAATCGATTCAAAGAAACCAAAACAGTAATTGAGTACTGCACATAAGCCATATGATATATCATAGCGAGTACAAAATTAAACGAGATGAACCTCCCAACATTCCTGTAAACCGGTGCCAACAGACAAGTATCACAGGTGACACTTGGAATTCGTCCTGCGAAAAATACGTTCAGGTAGGTGAACACATTCATGAATCCATCGAAAACGTACAAGTTGAAGAACGAGGAATCAAACTTTTTCTTGTTTTTTAAGACGACAATTATAGTAAGAATGTATAAGGATACAGAAGGGAGACCGTATAAAATGGAGAGGGTGACAGTGATGGAAGCGGAGGACATTGGAGGGAATGAAAATGTCATAGTATTTCTGGAAGGCTTTCTTTTTTATCCAAGGCTTTCCCAAAGCTTAACATTTGAAAATCGTCAAATGTCATGAGTAAATAATACTTTTTGTTTTGGTTTAGAAAAATCAAAAGTCAGTTTCCTTCCATAGTTTTCAAGCTTATATTATTGTTATAACAGAAAGTCCAGTGCTACAGTAACCGTGTGTTGTAATTACGCTCTATTGAACCCACGTAGTTTTTATTGAGTCGGTACGCACCGAGTTTCTAGAAAACTGTCAGATTGGTGTAGTAATGAATGTCCGCTCCGTTTCAGCACCTGCCAGTGCGATAGAGCGCATTTTCTGTGCTGTCATAAAAACATGTTTAAAAAAATCAATTTTCACTTTACATTATGTTCAATCAAATGACGCAGTTTATGATTAGCTTCGTAGCGCTCCTCAAGGATTGTACTCGATCGGCAGATTCTTGCGACGAACCATACCGTCTCCCTGGAACCACTCACGACGGAATTGCTTGGCCGCACCATCCGGGGTGTTGGTCCACTCGACAGTGATACGGTCGTTGTTGGTGTCCTAAAACATGGAAATTTGGGTTTTGGGATCCACAGATTCCTTGGGGTTTTAGGGGTTTTACCTCCTGTCCGAAGGCGAAGGCGTCACAAGAGACAGCCAAAAGAACAGCCTCCTTTGGGTCGAGCACTCCGCATGGTGGATCCACTCCGAGACGCTTCATGTTGGTGGTCTTGATACCGTAGCCAATGCGACGAGCCGACGAGTTGATCACCTTGATGTGGTAGGTGTGCTTGTCGTCGTACGGGGCGTTGAAGACGATCTTCGCACTGGGCTGGGTCTGGATGTCTCCTGGTGGGACGGATTGAGCCATGGTGTTGGTTGGGAAGTTTTTGACAAACTGTGAGGTTTCAGTGGGGAGAGGGGCGCCTTATATGGAATTTCCCTTATCTGTGCTCTAGATCTTGTGGTCTATATGAGTTGGAAGATTGGAAAGATAAGGGGGGAGAGGTTACGCGGAAATTAAAAAAAATAGTGAAGGGATAAAATTGGATAAAAACTGTAAGAGTTCACGGAAACAATTAAGTATCACATTTTTTGAGAATTTCAAGTTCCCGCGCTTACGAGCTGTCAATAGCGCTCCACTGAAATTGCAACCAAACTTCTCATGGAAACAGTGGTTACGCGAGTACTGGGAGAAACCAGTTGAGGAGTAAGAAGACCTTTCGAATAAATTTAGAGTTCTCGGAAGACTGCGGTTTATGATAGTCTTTCTGAATCCAGGTTCAGAAAAACCAAGTGTTTAGTAAATACGCTACACTGTATATTGGAGTTTTTTTTGCCTATTTCTTAGACACTCAAAAAAATTCAATCTGGACAAATTAATGTTGTTTAACATCAAGGTCTTGTTGGTTTAAAATTGCGAGAGGTTTCTCCAAAATGAGACAGTTGTCAAGCAGAGTTGTTGGGAAGTAAACTCGGAAGTTAGAGGGAAGTGAGTTTTATTTCGACAACATGAAACGAACTTCAAAAATATAAAGTTAATATGTTGTATTGATGGTCTTACTACCCTTCGAGCATAAAAATTTCCGAAATTTTTCTTATCCCCTATCAGTAGACCTGAAAAAGTCTCCACTTCCGACTTCCGACTTCCGGATTTCAAATTCGGCTGCTTTTTCGGGTCTACTGGCAAGGGATAAGAAAAATTTTGGAATTTTTTATGCTCGAAGGGTAGTAATACCATCAATACGACATATTAACTTCATATTTTTGAAGTTCGTTTCATGTTGTCAAAATAAAACTCACTTCCCTCTAACTTCCGAGTTTACTTCCCAACAACTCTGTTGTCAAGTACTTCGGGGTCTCACTGACTTTTTTTTTCAAAATATCAAAAGGAAACATTACATATTTACGTTGATCCGTTGGAAATCATTCTCGATCTACAACTTCTTCAAAGTATAACTGTTTTTTTTCAAAACCACGGAAGAACATTAAAAAACAAGGTGTACTAGTTGCGGCAATGGCACAGGCTCCGGAGTTGAGCAAAAGTCTTGAAACTTTAAATGTGAACACATCAGTCCTTGTACTTCAGTTTTGTAGTTGATCATTTTTTAATGCGGATTTTCCCTGAACTGATGGACTACACTTATCATGAAATGGTATTTTTCTCTCTCTCTCTCAATAGTAAGCCAGGGAGGGGGTCCTACACAGGTAAAGTGCGCTTCAACCGTATGCGGATGGACCAGGTTTCTGGTCCGTAACTGATCCGTTATGGCTATTTTCACGACTGGCCAGTCGCGTACGGTCCGTTTCCAAAAATCGCGAACGGATAGAATACGGCTCTGAACTTTCGCGTGGAAAAGCAATTGACTCGCGCGCGGATGGTATACGGATTCGCGTACGGATCCGTTACCGATGGCTGAGGTCTGAGGGACTAAAGACTGCACCCTCTTCCATCTATTTTTTCTTGCTGAATTATTTATTTTTCTTGTTTGTTTTCTAATTTTGAACTTTTTTCATTCGCGATCGTTCAAAATCTTGCTTAAAAAAATGTTAATCGCATGAGGATTGCATCGGAAGCCGTCGATATATTTGACTTTCCATGGAATTATCCTAAATTTATTACTTTTCAGAAAATGATTAACGGCGACAGATGGAAAAGATGGACGTTCGGGCCTCCGCCAGCTGCATCAAATGGATAAACGACTAACAATGGAAGTAAGTATCGCCAATACAAAATAATTTTTTAATCAAATTTTTTCAGAATTTCGGCAGTTAACGAAGGAAATGGTGCAGAGTTCGAATGGAACGATGCGGTAAAAGGAGCTACAAAATTGTACCGTACTCTCAATATTCCGATTTCAGGGGTACAAGAACGGTGAAATCAGAAGTCATCCGCCGTCTCCGTCCCAGATTCGAACCTATTTTTGTGAACCTAATTATCCCAATTTTATGTAATTTTAAGTATTTATTTATGTATTAATTATGTATTTATGTATTAAATGTTATCTCTTTCAGAATAAACAAAATAAAATATCCATTTCGTATGGTTTGACTTGAAAAACCGGGGTTTTGTAGTAAATGAGAACAAAAATAGAAGGGAGGAAGCGCTCGCCGTTACATTCAATCCGTTCGCGAACCGATCCGTTACTGATCGCATACGGGCCCACATATGATTCCTATGCGGACCGCGCGCGACTTGCGGTGCATCCGTAACGGGTCGTTCGCGACTCACCTGTGTATAAAAAAGTGACAAACTGACTAGGGAAGGTCATGGACTCGGTCTGGAGTTATGGTTCGTGACCTATATCATTTGAAAGCTGAAATCACGCTGATTCCAAATATATATTCAGTTTTTGCCCTCGAGGCCTGAAATTCAAGAAAAAGAAGGTCAAAGTTCGGAAAAATGACAAATTATTGCCTTTCTGACACGCGAAAAATGTTTTGAAACTTTCTAGCGATTTTCGCGTGTTAAAAAGGCCATAATTTGTCATTTTTCCGAACTTTGACCTTGTTTTTCTTGAATACCAGGCCTCGAGGGCAAAAACTGAATATATATTTGGAATCAGCGTGATTTCAGCTTTCAAATGATATAGGTCACGAACCATAACTCCAGACCGAGTCCATGACCTTCCCTAGTGAGAAAATAATGTGCTAGGTTCAAACATTTTACTCACAAAATTTCATGTTAACCGGGCCATTTCTGAGCTCGTGGTGAGTTGTTGAAGTTCCAAAGTTTTAGCTTTGGTGCCAACAATATATATATAATGCTTTTCTTGGTAAAGATGCACAAAGACTTTTTTCACAAACCTATGAGGCCGATTTTCAAATTCAACGACAAGAGCTAAAAATTTGATTTTTGCCTGGAAATGACAACAGAAATTTCTGGGCGAACGGTATTTTATAGTGATGACTCGAAATGCCTAATATGTTGCTCATTCCATACGCTATTGTAACGCGAGTTTAAGTGCGTCCTCTTAAACCGTGTTATCGAGAGAACTGTGTTCTGTTGTGATAAATATCTATTTTTTGCACAGCACAATTTTTTTTATCGCGATACACGAGCTATGCTCATCCTCTTTTCAGTCACTTGTAGATCGCTTATAAGTGAGTGCTCGTGGCTCCATTGTAAGATGCATTCTGCCAGTATGCTCCGTAGACGTTAAAGCACATGTGATATTGAACAAAAAACTAGAATAGAATACAACCAAACAATTTATTTGCAGTTTTATTTGTGCTGGCCAAGTCTCGGACGGTTCGAGTTGCTATGATCGACGTTGATAATCATTTATGGGTTGTACTCAATCGGCAGATTCTTGCGACGAACCATACCGTCTCCCTGGAACCACTCACGACGGAATTGCTTGGCGGCACCATCCGGGGTGTTAGTCCACTCGACGGTGATACGGTCGTTGTTGGTGTCCTAGAAAAATACAGATAAGATTCGGGATCGAGGGATTCCGGGGGGGGGGGGGGGGGGGTTTAAGGGTTTTACCTCCTGTCCGAACGCGAAGGCGTCACAAGAGACAGCCAGAAGAACAGCCTCCTTTGGGTCGAGCACTCCGCATGGTGGATCCACTCCGAGACGCTTCATGTTGGTGGTCTTGATACCGTAGCCAATGCGACGAGCCGACGAGTTGATCACCTTGATGTGGTAGGTGTGCTTGTCGTCGTACGGGGCGTTGAAGACGATCTTGGCACTTGGCTGGGTCTGGATGTCTCCTGGTGGGACGGATTGAGCCATGGTGTTGGTTGGGAAGTTTTTGACAAACTGTGAGGTTTCAGTGGGGAGAGGGGCGCCTTATATGGGGTTTCCCTTATCTGTGCTCTAGATCTAGTGGTCTAGATGAGTTGGAAGATAGGGAAGATAAGGGGGGAGAGGTTACGCGGGAATTTGAAAAAAACTCATGGGTTTGAAACGAGGAAAGAAAGTTCACGAAGATAATAAATAATGAAACATGAAAAAAAACTGTGAATTTACCGGAAATTTACCGGTAAATATTCATTTTTGTCTTGGTCACGAAACCGGACATTTTGCAAGCGGACGTCTTGGAACCGGTCGTTTTGAAACAGTTTTGAAAAGTCCGGTTGTGAAATGTTTATTTTCAAGAAAAACTTCATATTTTTTTGGACATTTCGGTAATTTATTGATAATTTATTGATAAAATTTACCGAAACGTTCCGGAAATTCACGCTGGTTGCAAAACGACAAGTTGCGAAATGGCGTAGTTGAGAAACGTCTCGGAGCCACTCCCTGTCCACGCGCTTATCAAGTCGCTACGCAGCGAAATAATTTCCGACCCCCAGGACCCCCCGACCCCCTTTTATTTCTACCCAACCAAAAACTTCCGATAGGTTTTTGATTCCACATCACTTTTCGCACTTTCCGTTCCATTTAGGTGTGAAATATTAGAATGTGTTTTTTCCCACTTGGTCTGATGACTTTCGTTAGATTTTTAGATTTTTTAATTTTTGAAGCATCAGTGGAGGTGTTCGTATGATGTCTAGTGGAGCGCAATTGTAAGATATTGGCTGAGAATTTTTATATCAAAGGACACAAGGCGAATGTCGTGAGATCAAAAACAGATGGTAGACAGAATTTTTTTCAAAAAAAGGTGTCTAGAGAAAATGTGTTAACTGGTCATCGAGCGAACCACCAGAACATTTGTATCCTGCCATCCAAACATCTGTCTAATCTTCGCACGAATCTGAAAACCTCCACGTATTCTCATTTGTCCTATTAGCACGACTTTATTCTTACAACTGCGCTCTATCGAAAATGGTGTGCAAAATTGAGAGACTCAGAGAAAAAGAGAAGAGGGTTTCGGTGGAGCGCAGATGTAAGAACTGTAGTACCACGTCTCTTCCAACTCACCGCATGACTGAAACCGACGAGAAGCCAAGGTTGCACCAATGTCAATCCATCACTGATGAACGGGAGAATCCCTGCAAGAGTAGTGGCTAGTGGATGAGTGGAAAGAGCAACACGGGCGACACTGAGAGCACATCCGAGAAATTGAACGAAGCAGGTGATGGACATGATGATGACAAAGTTGAATTCTACTTTGCTCCGTTTTTGGGTGCCGATGGTTCGGACGGTCATAAGGCTTGTGATATTGGTACCGATGGAGAGGATGGTGATGGAGATCATGGCGGGAATGAGGAAGAAGAAGTTGTCGTTGATGGGCTGGAAATATCTCAAACCTTAGCATAGCTATGAAAAAGTTGTCAATTACAAAACTGTACTCCTAACCCGGCTCTCCATTTTTGTAGTTTACAGCTTTTTGATAGCTATTCACCCTACTGAGATATGCACCCACCTTTGAAGATAGGTACCTTGAGGGAGAGACGCAGAGAAGACAGTCGCTCTCGTTTCTCTGCGTCTCCCCCTTTCCTCCTTTCAGGTACCAATCTTTGAAGACGCTTATCTCAGTAGGATGAAAAGCTATCAAAAAACTTTCAACTACAAAAATGTAGCTCTATTCTTGAGCTATTCAGTCGTCTTAAAAAAAAGTTGAATTTCTTAGTTTTTGAAACAGAAACATAGTTTGAAATTTGGCCAGTTTTTCAATTAAAAAAAGTTTTTTTGTACCAAAATTAGCAATTCAACGTCATTTTTCCCACTATCAATGGCAAATCAGTGTATGGGGGAGAGAGCGCAGACAGTCAGACACTCTAGCCTCTCTGCGCGCACTCTCTCCCCTCTCAACTTCAAAGGCGCATATCTCAAAACCCTTAAGAAACTTTCAACTACAAAAATGTAGCTCTATTATTGAGCTATTCAGTTGTATTGAACAGTTTTTGAGTTCCTGAGAGCTACCTGAAATTCTCCAACTACAAAAATGATCCCCTCTCACCATCGGTGTCTTTAATGCATAGCTCTCCGACTCCTCATCATAAACAATCTCGGTCCGATAATAAAAGCATCGATGGGTGTCCAAAAACGGAAGAGCGAAGACTATAAGCATGATAAGCCAGGTGTATTTTTTCCAGATCTGGAAGAAGAAGTTAATTTGGTGATCACCACTTTGAATCAGTTTTCTTACCGGCTCCGCAGTTTTGTAGTTCCAAAGAACGCTGAGCCGATTGAAAGAGATAAGGGCGGTGGTGGAGTACTGTACATAAGCCATATGGTAGCTCATAGAAGTGAGGAAGTTCATCGGGAAGTAGTTGTCTGGAAAAATCGGTTTTTGGGAGTAAAAATAGTTTTACATTTTTGGTCAAAAACTGTCTCAATTTTCTATTTTGGTAGGATTAGTGTTCAAAACAGTATCAAGCAAACTAAGAAGGTTCAGAAAAGTATAATAATGAAGTATTTCAGAAAAATCCAATTTTTTACGCCCTTAACCTAAAATATTTCTAAAACCTAAAATATTTCAAAATATACCATGATTATACTTTTCTAATCCGTCTTAACACGTAGATTCTAAAAAATTTAAGTAGAATCGCTAAAAACTTGATTTGAGCTCATTATGACTAAAATACTAAAAATGAAAACATTAATTTTTCGTTTTTTGTCTAAAACTGCCTGAATTTTGTATTTTAGCAGAAGTAGTGTTTATAACAGAACTCAGAAAATCAAAACTGCTCGGAAAAGCATTAACTTCAGAAAAACTCAAATTTAGACCCCTCTAGTTACCTTTTGGACCCTAAACCTAAAATATTTCAAAATGTGTCATTATACTTTTTGAATTTTTAAATGGAATCTAAATCCACTTGGTCTTGAGTTTTCTGATTTGAACCTGAGTATCTATATGCTCTCCGGAAATCTTATTATGCATTGTTATCCTAATCTCGTTATCCAGAAAAATGAGTCACACAAACAATTCCCCCCACTCACGCATATTCCGGTATAAAAACGCGAATGCACAAGTGTCACAAGTGATACTATTCAATCGCATCATGTAGAATCCCACGATATACGTGAATAGGTTCATGGCTCCATCGTATAAGTATAGCGTGAAAAAAGAGGAATCGAAAGATTTCCGGTAGCGAAAGATGATGTAGATGGTGAATAAGTACAGTAGGATAGATGGCACCGAGTAGATGGCGGAGATAACGAAGGTAAGAAGGGCTGAGAGCATCTTGGAGTAAGCAAATAGAAAAGAGACCCCCTTTCAAATTCTGAATCCTCTGAGACCACGCCCACCAGAGCACCCTGAGAACGTAAGTCAGAATTCAAGTGGAACGCCGCTGAAAATTGGTGGGTTTTGAGGAAAATGCCAGACGAGCGTGACGAGAACCAATTAGAGCACGCTTCGGATGAGTTCGTTGAAACTTTGTGTTGCTGAAAATAACAGATATACATCATTTGAAAAATTTAAGACACATTCATGGCGATGTACAGAAAAAGGTTTTTATGAGGTTGCGTGATGCATAGTAATTACCTAGACAACTAATAACACATAGAGTATTTTATATTTGGCTCTGCCCCTTTACCGTCTAAAATAGCCCTTAAATTTTGACGAAAACTAATAAAAAACTTTAAATAGAGAAAAAAGTGAGAGAAAGAAGAAAAATGTTGATCATTTATATATCCAACCTCCAGACTGCTCAAATTGTAGCTAACGGTTCCCCAGTGGAGCCATGTGATGTAACTAATCCGTTTTGCTATTTGAGTACAAAATACTTAAAACATAAATAAACTCATACTTGTCAACGGGCCGAAACGGGCCGACACGGGCCGGCTCGTAACTCGCGTCAAAATGAATATTATGAGCTGAAAAATATACCAAAATATAGATCTCAGCGAGTTCTATGTCCGTGACCTACTACGGGCCGGATGGCTATTCGTTAATGTGCCGCGGGCCGGGAAAAAGTGCCAAAAAACGCGAAAATGGCCAAAAAAGCCATTCTAGCCCGGCCCGTGGCATATTAACGAATAGCCATCCGGCCCGTAGTAGGCCACGGCCATAGAACTCGTCGAGATCTACATTTTGGTATATTTTTCAGCTCATAATATTCATTTTGACGCGAGTTACGAGCCGGCCCGTTTCGGCCCGTTGACAAGTATGAATAAACTATTACCCAGCGACTATAGTATTGTAGGCTCCCGATGTTTGAGCAGCATCGGTTGACGCCACTGGACCTAATAGGGGTCATTCATGTAGAAAGTGGAGACCATAAACATATCAGAAACGGGGATAACACAAAATAGGATGATTATTTCCCGGTGTTTCAATGTTTCAGCTTTAACTCGACTTGTCTGGCTAAAAGTGTCAAGCGAAATCCAAAAATTTCAGGAATGAAAGTTTCAGCCAAAAAAGCACTTGCATGGTCTTGGGGCTCCCTTGTGAAAGTTTTTAGTCACGCATACTTATAACAGGAAGTTTTTTGATAATGAGTGTTGTGAAATGAGAAAGATTTGTAAATGGTAGTGTAAGGACACCGGCAGTTTAAAGAACGAAGAAAAACAAAAAGGAAGAGAGAAAATAAAATTCGTTGTCTGAAAACGTGCTAGACGAAAAAAAAAGAAAATTGGAAATTTAGTTAATTGGTAGAGAGGGAATTCAAGAAACAAGACACTGAACTGGTCTGAAATCACTGATTTTTCTAAAAGGCTGTTTGGGAATTTTGTATTTCTAAGGTATCGGAGACGATTCAATGCATAATTGGAACCAATTTTAATATAAAACTGAAATTGGGATTAGATTAATTAAGCATACTTGCAAACTGGGTCTACACTGGTCGGCGCGTAACTCGCATCAAACTGAATTCAATGAGTTGAAAAATATACGAAAATGTAGATCTCGGCAAGTTCTATGTCAGTGATTTACTACGAGCCATGTGGCTACTCGTTAATATGTATGCCGGGTGCCAAGAAAAAGTGCCAAAAAAAGACCAAAAAATCCATTCTAGCCATCCGACCCGTCTTAGGCCACAGACATATGTAGAACTCACCGAGATCTAAATTTCGGCATATTTTTACCTCATAGAATTGAGAATTAAGTTTGGAACGAGTTACGCGACGTCCCGGTGCGCAAGTATAGTAACTAGCGGTGAACTAGCCTTCTTGTACATGCAAATCGGTCCGAAGTGGAGCCAATACGGCCCGACGCATGACTCGTTTCAAACTGAGGTAAAAATGAACCAAAATTTTGATCTGGGCGAGTTCTATGCCTTACTCTAAACTTATTATCAGTATGACAGGCCAGGTTACAAACTAGGTCACCAACATAGAACTCAAAAAGATCTAAATCTTGAAGTCTGAAGATGTTAATTTTCAAGCAGTACGAATGTTATGACCCTAAAAACAAAAAATCTGGTTTTGTTCGCTGCCGATAAGACTGAAAATGGTTGTTTCTTTAATTTTTAAGCTTCAAAATCGGTTCCCAACGTTTCAAGTCATCTTTTATGTTTTATTTGTAAGGATCTTAAATTAAACATTTATCAAATAGATACCCTCGACTGGCATAAAATTGAAGAATAATGAAATATAGTTCAAAACATGCCCAACGGGAACAGAAAACGGAAAATCTGTATAGAAACTCAGACCTCCCCCCAACAAATCCCGTGTCCACCCATAAAATCCTTGCGTGAAGTACAAAAAGAACAACGGACACCTGTCGTGCTTTAAGCTAGGGCTTGAGCTCCACAAGCTTAGTACCGCACCTGCCGTTGAGCCGCGCAACTTGCAACACGCAACATGAAATCCGGAAAAGAGGTCCGGAGACCTCTTAATTTATATAGTCTAACATGTCTAGATCACAGAGTCCAATAACGAATTTATTCGGAAAAACTTGTGATCATTCAAAAACAGCAGTTGAATAGCTTCCCTCGGGAGGCAAATTGCTCATTAGTCTGCGATGAATCAGTTGAAAGTTGTAGACCTCGGAATAACAACTGAACTTTTATTTTGTTTCTTTCGACCAATGGTTTCAATGATCTTATTCCGAATCTGGAAGAATAGACGTCATTGATATTTTCACAAAATCAAAATTCTTACAACATGACTGAATGCCAAAAGCAGCCAGGGTTGCACCAGACTCAACCCGTCACTAATAAACGGGATATACGTTGCTAACGTCACAGCGATTGGGGAGCCGATATATTGAATTCTGATAAAACTTGACACAGCGCCGCAGAGTTGGACGAGACAAGTGATACATGCGATGATGATGAAGTTGGATTCTGCTTTGTAGCGGACTTGGCTGGCAAGGTTCCGGACTATTGTGACGCTAAAGATGTTGATGACAATGGAGAAGACAGTGGAGATAACCATAAAGGGGATGAGAACGGAGAATATTTTGTCGATGGGCTGGAATTGGGAAAGGATTCTTTGGAGACCCGGCTTTCAAACGATCTATAAATTTGGTCATGGGTACTTTTGACTGCGTGGAGTCCATTTCTGCAATCAAAACCTGCTAAATGTCTCTGCGAGACGAGTTATGAGCTCTCTTACTTTTAAGCTTTTTGTGGCGGTCATGGATCTGGCCGTGGTGTCCCTTTTAGTTAAAAAAAACTCAGGACAAGAAGTTCAGACTTGCCATAAAGCTTTGCTGAGGTGTGGCTGATCGACTTATCGGGCAACAGTAAGCAATCTAATCTGTTTGTACCACACGGGAGCTAGTAGTTTTGTCTATGGCTAGCGACACTGTCCGATCTTACAACAGTTTGCGAATCAGGCCAATGTAGATAAGTTACTCCAACTGATTAAGCTACTCGACGTAGCAAGATATAGCAATATGTAGTAAGAAGACGGAATTCTAATAATTCCACCTCACCCACCCTTACAACCGCGCAAACGAGAGAGTATCGGCGAGGGACGCTGAGTTTTTTTCTCGCGCCGCCACAGATTTTTCCAGTTTTTGACCTATTGGAATTTTTTCATAATAATTAACAAAAACTTTTGAAAAATAGGAAAAATAGGTAAAAACTGTGAAAATCAGAGTCGGCGCCTGAAAAACTTCTGCGTCTCTCGGTGGGGTGCAGTTGTAATAAAAATGCTTGGCTAATATTCTCTTGCTTTGGCATGTCTTGATAATGTTTATTTTTGACACACCTACACTAGGTCAGCTGATCTTTCTCAGACCCCACTTTTTTAATTACTTACCATATCTGTAGTTATTGTATAAGTGTCTGTTGCATTTGAATATGTCAATTGAGTGTTATGAATCAAGATAACCCTGGTATTCAATAAGGGAGCAAAACATATCAAACTGATAACGATCCAGGTGTACTTCCGCCAAAGCTAAACACAAGTTTCAAATTATCTCTCAATTTTCCCCACTTACCGGCTCAAAAGTGTTGTACTTGAGCATAACAGACAAACGATTCAACGAAACCAGAGTGGTAATTGCATACTGGACATACGCCATGTGGAAATTCATCAACATTGTGAAGTCTAGCAGGAATGTGTTAGCTGGAATATTTATTTGTTTTACTGAAATTTAACATCTGAATTACCAATGATTCTATAGAATGCACCAATGAAGCTGTTGTATCCAGTGATTGCCGGGATTCGAGTTTTGAAATAATTATTGAGAAACGTGAATAGGTTCAAGGCGCCATCGAATAAGTAGAGTTGGAAGAAGGATGAGTCAAAGGTCTTACGGTAGCGGAGTATGATATAGAAAGTTAGGATATAGAGGACGAATGACGGGATACCATAGAAGAGGTAGATACAAAATGTGTGCCAAGCGGAGAGCATATTGTGAAGAGCTGAGAATTTTTAGGTTGTTAAATAAGGATAGTAAGAAAACATCGATTCGAAAAGCGTCTGACAAACGTAATGTTAAAATAAATATTTTCTAACCTTTACAACAACAAAAAAGTTCGATAACCGCTAATTTGCAATTCTGACTTGACATTCTGTCTAAATCCACTAGACTTGAGTTTTTACTTCCGGTACACAATTTAAAAATAAATGAATAGTTCAAAAGTTTAAAGATGGAAGAGAATGGAGTTGCGCACGGATATGTATTGTCAGTTCACAAATCCTGATTGTAATTTATTACGGTTTTCATGCTATCAACTACGAGACCCATCCGTACAAATTCCATGCGCTTTTAACACCACCGGGCAAGAGGTCGTTAACTATACTTTTTCAATTAAACTGAATAATTATAAAATTTTAATAAGGATGTTTTGCCCGTAACCGACCAAATTATGGTTATATCGAAGCAGGGAATTTTGCATGGTTCCTCCGGGCGGTTCTGATCCCTAAAGGTTTGATTCTGCAGCACCAGTAAAATGGCCGCGTTCTAATTATAAGGCAAAACTCGAATGAAATCGCATGACCATGAAAGTATGGCACGCTCCTTTAAACCGGGGTACTGTAGTTTTTGTGGTGGGACCCATCTTTTCGAAACCTGGGCATGATTATACTTTTAGGAAAGCTCTCGACGAGCTGAATTTAAAAATATTAATTTCAAAGAATTTGGTGTAAAACTAAGCGATACAGTAGATCATGCACAGTTCCCTTCAAAAAAACTACAGTAACCCGAGTTTAAAGGTGCAGGTACTAAGATATAGACAAGGTTATACTTTTCTGAAAGCTGGAAATACGCTGCATCTGAAGATGTAAATTTCAGATCATTCGAAAAAAAATCACAGCAACTTTGACTATGATCTGACCAATACCGTCTTGAACTGTGATACTGCTGTAAAAGTGGAAACTCCTAAAATGAAGAAGCGAATATTTCAGATCAAAACCCAATAAGTTCTGCAACTAGGGAATTTTAAAAAATGCATTTTCCTTAGGTTTTTTTTCAATCATTTCTATCAATTTCTTTTTCAGGCACCTCATTCTTTACAAGATCATTCAGATCTATCCGATTGGGAGCACAGAGATCGAACACAAATTTATTCGAAAAAGTATGATGACTCAAAAAAGCATCCCTCAAGAATAAATGCATTAGTCAGACGTATGTTGTCGATTTTGGAATAGCAACTGCACTTTTCTTTAGCTTCTTCCGAAAAATGGTTCCCATGATCTTTCCTCGAGCCTGAAAAAGAAATTTACATATTTTACATTACAAAATGTTTAATCTTACAACATGACTAAATGCCAAAAGCAACCACGGTTGTACCAGACTCAACCCGTCACTGATAAACGGGATAAACGTAGCTAACATCACTGCCATCTCGCTTCCAACAAATTTGAGTCTTGTTACACTTAACACAGTCCCACAGAGTTGAACGAGACAAGTGATACATGTGATCATGATGAAGTTGGATTCGGCTTTGTAGCGGATTTGGGTTTGGAGGTTTCGGAGGACTGTTACACTGATGAAGTTGATGGCGACGGAGAGGACTGTGGAGATGATCATGAAGGGAATGCAGATGGAGAAGACTTCGTCGATCGCCTGGAATGGGAACAAGATATGGATGACCTTTTTGTGGAGTGGTCGAGCAATTTACTTTACTTGTCAATTGGGCCGAAACTAGCCACTCGCTTGAAGCTGAGAATCTACCGCGGGCCGGGATAAAGTATCAAAAACGCAATAGTGGCGAAAAAAGCAATTTTAATCCGGCTCGCGGTACATTAACGAATAGCCATTCGGCCCGTATTAGGCCACGGACATAGAGCTCGCTGAGATCTACATTTTGGTATATTTTTCGCCGGTCCGTCTTGATCCGTTTCGGCCTTGTTGACAAGTAGGCTCTATTCCAGCAAGGAAACGTTACACGCATATTCTCGGGTGTACCTTCACAAGGGAACCCCAAGCACTTGCAATTTTGGAATTTGATGAGAATGCTAACATATGCTTGTCTAGGCCTGAATAGACTCCCCTGAAATTTTTGGAATCCGCTCAGCACTTTGAACCGAGATATGAGCCCTCAAAGTTTACAGCTCCTTAACCATAGGAAACCGACTATCAATGTCACATCGTGGTAGCATCTGATGCCGTGTAGAACATCTCTATCGCTAGAAGCGATGTGCGGAATTCCGCCTTCCGCCTTCTGCCTTTTGCTTTCCGCCGCTTTTTTTCATACTGCCTTCCGCTTTCCCCTTTCCACCCAAAACTTTTTTATTCCGTTTTCCGCCTTCTGCCATTTCAAAAACCGCATTCCGCTCAACTCTGCACGCTATCCAGCTCTCTCTTCGCCACTCACCATATTTGTTGTTATAGAATAAGTGTCCGTTGTATTCAAATAGGTCAGTTGAGTATCGTAGTGTAAGACGACTTTGGTATTCAATAACGGAACGAAACATATCAAAACGATAGCGATCCAGGTGTACTTCCGCCAGAGCTAAATTACCCAATTTTTCAAATAATTTCTCATAGTCAGTATTCCCCACTTACCGGCTCAAAAGTGTTGTACTTGAGCATAACAGACAAACGATTCAACGAAACTAGAGTGGTAATTGCATACTGGACATACGCCATGTGGAAATTCATCAGCATTATGAAGTCTAGCAGGATCGAGTTAGCTGGAATATTTATTTGCTTTACTGAAAAAAACAATTAAAGTCTGAAAATACCAAGGATTCTGTAGAATGCACCAATAAAGCTGTTGTACCCAATGATTGCCGGGATTCGAGTTTTGAAATAATTATTAAGAAACGTGAATAGGTTCAAGGCGCCATCGTACAAGTAGAGATGGAAGAATGATGAGTCAAAGGTCTTACGGTAGCGGAGGATAATGAAGAAGGTTAGGATGTAGAGGACGAATGATGGTATACCATAGAAGAGGTAGATACAAAATGTTAGCCAAGCAGAGAGCATGTTGGGAAGAGCTGAAAATTTGGATTAGAGTTTTGAAGCGGGAAAGAGCTATGGAGTCTGGACGGGTCTACGCAAAGACTCAGATTCAAAAAACCAAACTCTAAAATACCACGTGAAGAAAAAAAAAATCACAACCACATAACAAAGAGATTTGGCTTGTAACTGCTAATTTAGGTGTCTGACTCAAAATTTTAAAATCTTTTCACCCGCAGACATCACATATACATAATTTTGACGAAAACGAGAAAAATATGCAAATTTATTTTCACAACTAGAATGGAGCATGTCAACTAGTGATTAATCCGCGTTTTAATTCTGAGAAGAGAAGGGATAAGGTGATTAGAACGAAAGCGACCAACTTACTCTCCCGGGAGGATTCAGAAGTGAATAACAGGAACGTGAAGAGGTGGAGAGAAGAGTTCAAGAGTTTAAACATTGAAGAAATGTGATGTTTCAGAAGAATTTTGGAAAGGAAAGGGGATGAAGACAGTACAGGAACCATGGCTGTCAAAAATAGCGCTCGAAATTGGGCGTCCCATTTTTTTCCAGTCATTTTGGAAAACAGTTAATTTTTGTCGGAGAGTAGTCAAATTTTGCCTGAAGACATAGCTGAGGACGTGACTTCCAAAGTTTGAAGAATATAGGTTTATCATTTTATGACTATCCGAGTTGGAACTCGCGAGACGTCCCAACTCGTCCCATTTCAAGCGCTAGTCAAAAAGGCCATGGGGGAAGTTTTATATCAGAGTTCCCAGACATGGAAAATTTTCGCTCCTACCCTATGAAACTTATATTTTTGAAAGCAACAAGTCGAGAGGTTTCGAATGAGCATAATCATTGAAAATATTCACAATTTTCGTGGTGTGACCCGAAATTGGAGACATGAGTGTTCAGAGTAGTACTTTTTTACAAAAACCACACATTTTCCTTTATTTCAAGCTAATCCCTGTATGAAATGGTCAAAAACTGATCGAGTTACAGATTGTTTGATTTCAATAAAGCGCAGTTGTGAAAGCACAAAAAAGTTTCGCCTCTGGGACGCTTTTAAACCAGACCGAGATGAGGGAGGGACATCAAAAATTAAAGAGCTCAGAAACTTTCTGCAAAAAATGGCCCATGTGGGGACTTTGGGAAATTCTCACAACGGTTTTCCCTAGACATTTTCAAATGTCGTGAGTAAATTTGTTTTGTTTTTCATGTTTAGATAGTTTTTTTGCGAAAAAGGTTAAGAAAGAACACAAATCAGAGATTTTTGAATCCATAAGTTTTCATGTTTGAACAATGCAAAAATCTGAAATTTTATGAGCAAAGATAAATCAAATTGAGTTTTACATCCGAAAATCTTTCATCATAACTACATCACATTTTGGAGATGAAAACCAAAGGTCACTAAGAAAAAAAATCTAGTTCATTCGTGAATGCATAAAAAAGAAGAAACAGGTGAAACATAATTGTTTTCCCTCTGTCATAGACACTCTATTCTGATGTGATGTGTAAACAATTATTATTATTTTTTTCGAAATCGGATTTGTAAATCTGAAATTTAAAAAAAAACAAAGTAATTCATAAAAAGAATAATTTGTTTCTGATGTAGCAAAGAGAGTTGAACAACAGGTTCTGGAAAAAACACGCTCTGAAAAAGCTTTCTTTCATCTTTCTAGTCTTTTTACTACGGAGTGACCTTTAACTACAGTATTGACCATACAGAATGCGACACTTGCAGTTTTTAGTTGAAAATGGTCAACTTTGTGAGTGTGAGACGGCCTCCCTGATAGTTTCATAATATTGATTGTTTATGGAATGTAAAGATCACAAATAAAGCTCCATTCTTGTAGTTGACAACTTTTTTGTACGGGCGCGTCCTAAGAAGTTATCAATCGTCAAAGAATATTCTCGAAAATTTTGCCCTTTTTTATTTCTAAAAGAAGACGTTTTTGAGTTGTTTTCATTGACTGCCTGTAGCTTTTTGGGATGTGCCTGTGCAAAAAAGTTGTTCACTAAAAAAATGAAGCTCTATTTTTTTTCTATACACTCCATAAACAATCAATATTGTGATACAAGCAGATAGGCCGTCTCACATTCACAAAGTTGACCATTTTCAACTAAAAACTGCAAGTGTCGCATTCTTTATGGCCAGCACTGTAAGTAGGAATTATGACCCAAATCATCGGATATCTGAAACCATTAAGATGACAAATAGGGTATCAAATTTATCTCGGTAAAATACAAACACACTTACTGAAATTCAAAAAAACGAGGAAGTATATTTATTGAAATTCAAGTTCACAAAAAATGAATCAATAAGAATTACCAACAAAATCCGGCCAAACAATCATCCAAAACTGCTTTGAGTCAGGTCCAAAATCTACGATTGTCGCTTTGACGTCATCAGTCGTTCTTTTGATATCAACACCAGCAGTGATAGTATGATGAATATTTTCTTCACTGAAAAAGGAAACTGTATGTAATTATGTACAGTACCATCCAAAAAAGTACCATATTTCGTCTTTTTAAGTTAAAATTGACCAACTTTGAGAGTGTGCAATGGTAATATTGATTGTCCCATCTAGTAGATTTTTAATTAATCATACATACCAAAGGTAGAGCTTTCTTTTTGTAGTTGACAACTTTTTTGTATAGACACTCCCTAGAGAGTTATGGTCATTTCGAGACGACAGCTCAAAAATCTCCCTATTTGCACTGACATTGGACGATTTTAGGGAGAAATTACTTTGTCGATATGTAACTTGCTAGGGAGTGTCCGTACAAAAAATTTGTCAACTACAAAAAATGGAGTTCTACACTTGGTCTGTTTGATCCCGTGAAAAGTTATTTTGTGGGACAATTAGTCACACTCTCAAAGTTGGACAATTTCAACTGAAAACGGCCAAAGTTGTATAACCTTTTGACCGGTACTGTACATATATCACACTTACTTTACATAGGATCTCTTCATATCATTGCCCATTTCTATGAAGTCAACATCATCCAACAATGAATCAAGATCGATCAATTCTTCACAGGTAACATAAATTTCTTTTAACTCAAAACAACCTCCACTTTTCCAATGCTTCAAGAACACATTCATATCTTGGCGCGTTAATACCGAATCTTGTAAGATAACATATTTGCAGTTCATCATCAATAAATGATCCTGATTTATCCAAAAACTTGGAAAAATGTATATACTATCAATGTTGATGTGAGGCATTGCGGCGGGACGGTAGTCTCTCGAAGGTTTCACAAATACAGTAAGATTCTTGGTGAGTCTATAAGATTCTATTACTTGGTCGAGATCTTGATCGGTTTTTGATGTAAATTCGCAATGAAGGAATTCTAATGACTGTTGGGTCCTCATAACCCAATTAAGCGCCCGTCTATGCTCGTTTTCAGCAAATTGATTTCCAAGAAGTACTTTATAAATATTCTGATTAAATATTTCACGGGCGTAATTTCCAATCTCGGTCAACCCAACGATTCGATCTTCCCAGTATGTCTTCAAGCAAGGCTCTTCACATACAACACCCATTTCTACAGGAATATTGGAAAACTCTCCAATTTTTACAGTACTCAGTGCTCGATTTTTTGAAAGCGTTGAAATTTGTTCCACTTTCAAAAGCAACTCAATTGTCATGTCATCTGAGTGTTTTAGACAATTCATTGCACCAAATCCCAAGTCAAGTTGAACATTTTTCGAAGGTCCTCGGTATGATATTGCAAGTTTTTTCGCCCTTTGAGAGCACAATGAGATATTTATTCTGGAATGAAAAAGTGGAACATTTTGGTTTTATTTTGGGTAAAACTCACATTCCTTGAGGTCCGAAATGATCGAAAACTTCTTGGATAGCAAGGTAGGGAAGAGAGAATAGAGGGAAATAAGCGGACGTCATTGAACTAGGGAATGACTGTCGTAAAGAGTGAGTACTGGTTTCTCGTAGGTCGACGAGCAGATGGCTGAGATGTTGTTGTACTCAAGATTAACGGGATACGCTGCAGATGGGAATGTGTAAGTGCTAAGTGGTCAATGTACCCTCACGTGAACAATCGTCAATGAGACAAACGAAGGAGGGAGGGAGTGTCAGGAGTACTGACTAGGGAGGGATCCCGAGTCGAGATGGAGTTACTGGTCGAGATATATATCACTAGAACGGAAATTTTGCGCTGATTTCAAATCTGTATTCTGTTTTTGCTGAACGATCTCGTGCAAAAAGTTGATCGCGTTTTTGTGGCTTCTCGGTGTAAAAATGAGCATTTAAAAGACACCCACAATTAACGTTTTTCAGATTTTTCTCAAATTTTTTTGTGTTGTATGTATGAGTACGGATGGAAAGATGATTTTTGCATTTATAAAATTTTCTAAAGTTCCAACACAAACAATACAATCTTCATAATTGGAAATACCCGTACAACACAAAAAATTTGAAAAAAATTTCAAAAACGTTAATTCCGGGTGTCTTGAAAATGCTCACTTTTACACCGAGAAGCCACAAAATTGCGAATAACTTTTTTCACGAGATCGTTCAGCAAAAACAGAATACATATTTGAAATCAGCGCAAAATTTCCGTTCTAGTGATATATATCTCGTCCTGTAACTCCATCTCGACTCGGGATCCTTCCTTAGTGAAGTTATATGTATTTTTCTAATTGCACATTCCGATACTTCAGAAAATTCTAAGGAACTTTTATTATTGACGCAAATACTATAAATCTCTCTGGACACCATAATCCTCGGTCTCCCGATTCAATAGGAGCTTTGTTGAAACAGTTTTTCCGCTCGGTCGTGTACTCCTCGCGGACAAAATGTGTCGATTTTTTACATCACAGATTCAGAATTCGAACGACGTCAGAACATTTTATGGAAAAACTGGGGAAACGAGGAATTGAGCAAAAAATATTATCCGAGAGGACTACACTGCGCGAAAATACATGAAAATCTCAAGTTTTGAAGGTTTTCAAGCATTTTTCTGACTCAAAACGGCATTTTTCAGTCAGAAGTGACAATTTATGTAATTGAATTTTTCAACACAAATAACACTTTTTTTCACAGATAAATTGGAAATCGGAAATTAAGATGGGTGAATTTTAAGTCAAAACCGACAGAAAATCGGCACAAAATGAATAAAAACTCCGAAAAATAATTTTTCGATGACAGTAAGACAACTGCGCTCTACCGAAATTACTTTAAAAATGTATCTTCTTCTCTGAATCTCTCAATTTCACACACTATTTCTTTCGGTTTCGGTAGAGCGCGGTTGTAAGAAGCGTGCCGTGCTAATAAAGCGGCTCGAAGTACAGAAGTGGTTGAAGAAAAACATTTGATGTCATCGGTTTGGAAGTAAAATAATGTTAATCATGTTAACACTTCTGAAATGTTTTACTGAACTTTTCAATATAGAGCGCTCTTTCATTTTTTGATGTCAGTGACTTTTTGTAATTGATTTACATGGAGAACAACAGACCACATTAATTTATTCAAGTTTTAAGGTTTTACAGAAAAAACCCAAAATGTAAAGAAAAGTTCACCATGTGTTAGATCTCGGAACAAACAAGATGCTCGTCTTCATTTTCAACCCAAGCATACAGCTTATTTTTTCCCGTATCTGAAAAAAAGAGTTTCCCCATTTTCCATAAAATTCCTCCTACCGCTTGACTGAATCCAAGTAACAACCAAGGCTGAATCAAAGTCAATCCATCACTGACAAACGGAAGAATAAATGCAAATACTCTACAAATTGGGAGCCCGACAGTCCAGACAATGGCAACACTCAAAACTGTGCCAAGAATTTGTACAAGACATGTTAGAGACATAATTATTATTAAATTAGTCTCCACTTTCTGTCTTAATTGAGCCTTCATACTTCGGACTATTGATAGAGAGGCGATATTTAGTGTCGCTGAGATAATGGTGGTTATAACCATGAAGGGGATCAAATACTTGAAGACGGCACTGCTCGGCTGAAAATCTGTTATTGCACAGAAACACTGAACCTTTCAAACCTACCATCGGTGACTCATACTTATAACTGTCAGTATCATTCAAGTACAGTATTTCAGTTTCATAGTTTCTCAGAGTATTGACAGCTGGAAGAATATAAATGGTGAGCATTAAGAGCCAGGTATAGTGTTTCCAAGCGGGTTCAATCCAAGTGTATTTGAGGAGTACTGAGAAACGGTTCAATGAAATGAGTGCAGTGGTAGCATACTGTACATAGGCCATGTGAAAGGTCATAGCGGTAAGGAAGTTGCTGAACGAGGTGTAGGTACCTGGAATTGGGCTGGGTGTTAAGAATGTACGGTAGGTAACAGAGCTCGGAGACGTTTTGGAACCAGATATTTAAAAACTGAGACATTTGAGAACCTCGACAGCCCTGATTCTGAGAAGTTCAGTATCGCTCAAAAGGTGATCAATTTTGTTTGTTTTCAGTGGAAAATAGTCAATTTTGACTGTGTATTTGGGCGCCACCTGGTTATCCAAGAAATTATATTTTGTATGGGTTGGACAGAGCAAAAATAGCACATCTTTTTTTTGTTGACCAATTTTTTGTATTGACACTCTATTGTCAAAGTTACAGGTCTCCGAAGTGTTTTGGAGTTTTTCCCTTTGACACCTGTTTTCATGGTAGTATCCCTACAAAAAAAATGGTCAACTACAAAAATTATATTCTATTTTGGCTCTGTCTAGCCCATACAAAATGACATTTGCCAGGCAATCAGGTGACACCAAAATACACTTTTAAAGTTGATAACCTTATGAGCACTGCACAATTAATTTGAACCGGAGCGGAAGCGTGTCCTCTGCCTGTTGAATTTAAAACCAGCTCACCGCCCTTGTCTTCCCTACACTACAGCTACACTAGACTAGTCGCCCTTGCAACCGTGCCCCATTGATAATCGTGTCTTTTATAGTAGCGTTCCAAATGCAAAACTACTGATGATCGAAAGTACATCCAAGCTCAAAAGATCTCCGTTCTCTATTATACACGCGGAAATGTTTTTGAAAGTCTCCTTTAACTACTGTAACCGTATAAAACAGGAATCCGTCTTGTCAAACCTTTAAATAAGCCCAGTGTCAGGTTAAATTCAAATTTTGAAACTAAATTGAAAATCTCCATGTTCCAGATTTCCAGCCATAACTTAAAACAAACCCACCTATATAAAGATAAAACGATGTCAGCAGTGTTCCTGTCCTCGTGATACTCATTAATCTAACCTGTACAAATCCCACCAAAAAAGTGTAAATATTCATGAAACCGTCGAACAAAAACAATTGAAAAAACGAGGAGTTGAATATCTTCCTATTCTTCAAAACCACAAAGAAAGTGATAAAGTACAGTATGACAGATGGTACTGAGTAGAAAAGGAAAATCAAGAATATAGACCAAGCAGGTGACATGGAGGAAGATTGAAAGAAGAAGAATGAATTTTCAAAAGTACGAGGGGAATCTGCAGAAAATAAAAAAAGTTTCTGCTTTAGTCAATTTGAGCGTAAATGTACTGCATGAGTAGTTTTTTAAGGGATGGAAAATCAGAGAATCATGCTAAAAAATTAAAATAAAACATTATGGCGATCGACCAATAAGAATTCTACTGGTAGTTGTGACGGATTTTTTTCTTCCTCGGAGCATCGTGTTGATTTTATTGCGAATCTGGAAAACACAAATAATTTCATATGGAATTTCTGGTAGAGAGGGCGCAGAGAAGTTAGACACTCTGGCTTCTCTGCGCCTCAATTGATCTTACTGTAGCGTATTTTCAAGGCGGTGTAACTCAAACGCTATAAGAGGTATCAAAAAGTGGTCAACTACAAAAATGGAGAGCTAGTATTGATCTACATAACAAAGCTAAATTCGGACAATTTGAGATGTTTGATGTTGAGTTACACGGTGTCAAAGATGACTAATTTTTCCAGGTAGAAATACATTTTTGTAGTTGACAAATTTTCAATAGGTTTGCATGGCTTTGAGATATGCGCCTTTAAAGTACCAGGTTTGTACATTCTAGTGATACTAAATTTGAATAAATTGAGACCTTCTCAAAGTTAGTCGTTTTTATATAAATCAAAAATTCTACAAATTTTACAAATTTTAAGCCAAAAATCGTTACGAACAGACAAAAACTCTCCGAGTTACAGAGTTTCGAAAAGTTTCGAAAACATGCATTTCACTTAAACTACCGTAACTCTATGATGTTCGTGGCGAGACCTTCGAGACATATATTCTCAGAATCAGCGCGTCAAGATGGTTCGAATGAGTATAATCATGACTATGTTTGATTTTTTGGATCTCGAGTGGAATTTAAAGGCGCATGGGCCAAAAAAGGTCAAAAATTGTAAGTGTAACAAAACTGAAAAAGTTTAATACGTTGATAGTCTGTCAAATATTAAACTGTTCATACATATGTATTTTGACCAGGAATTCTCAAAATGGGTTTCCAGGACGTTTCGAAACCAGACATTTCAAAACCAGATGTTTGGAAACTATGGCATTTCGAAGATGAAAAAGCAAAATGTACAGAAAAACGATGCCATGGTTTCAAAACGACTGGTTTCTAAATGTCCCAGATTCCCTCAGACATATCCTTTATCAACCCTGCACCCTGACTTACCGAATGACTGAAAATATACAATAACCATGGTTGCACCAGTGTCAATCCATCACTCACAAATGGTCTTATCACTGATAGATTTGTTTTAAAATCCGATTGCTCGAACACCAACATTCCTGTACTCAGAAACGTGCCAATCATTTGAATCACCAATGTTGTCGATAGAATTTTCAGAAAATTCGACTCTGCTTTACTCGCTTTCCAAAGTTGCACCTTTTTCACAAACTTGAAACTTGAATAGTTGGCAATTAACGAGATAATTATAGCAATTATCATGAATGGTATAAGACTGACGTAGATCTCTAGTAAAGGCATCTCGGTGGTAAGGGAGTAATAGTCGGTTGAGTTGAGGTACGTGAATTGAGATGGGTAGTTAAAGGCGGCACCGGTGCTCAGGAATGGAAGGAATATAAGGAGTAGGATTATGATCCAGCAGTATTTTTTCCAGAGCTGGAATTTTTTTAATATACAGAATCCAGACCGTTTCATAAATAGACATTTTGAAGAATTTAGTCTTTTTTTGTTCAATTTCACCTTTAGTATCGAAATGTTTTAGCTTATAAACGCTTGGTTTCGAAACGTCAAAATTTTCTGAAAATTTTTATATGCCTGGAAAGCTGATAACTCTGAATCTGTTTTCAGATTTTATCCAGGGTCAAAATGAGGCGAGATACGAGGATTTGAGTCAGCTCGTATTGATACTAGAAAATATTCGAAAATAGGTTCAGAATCTTTATGTTTTCAGCTTTCGGGTCATATAAAACTTGTCAAGGAAAATTTTTTCAGGCGGGAAAAATTGTATTACCTCGGCACAGTTCTTACAACTGCGCTCCACCGAAATGTCTGTCTCTTTTTCTCTGGCTCTCTCCATTTCGGTAGAGCGCGGTTGTAAGTAGCGTGCCGTACTAGTAATAAACTTACCGGCTCAAATAATTTATAATTAAGTAGCACTGTCAAACGATTCAACGAGATTATCGTAGTGATACCATACTGTAGAAATGCCATATGGTACCCCATAGAGTATATGAAAGGCATCGGGAGGTACTTATCTGGATAATCAATTTTGAGTAAGCAACCACATTCCACCTCGAATAACTCACTACACCACTCAAAACTGGAAGCCAGTAAGCATTCGTGGCAAGTGATTTCTGGAAGACGGAGAGTTGTGAACACTTTCAAAAATGTTGCAAAATTCTGAAACCAAAAGGTGGAATGCGGGAAAAAAGTTGGAAAGTTACCACTAGACAATCATAGCAATACAACTGGAAAAATGAGGAGCTAAATTCCGATTTATTCTTTATAATAACAAAAAGCGTCATAAAATACAGAATAAGAGATGGTATAGCATATAGTAAATATACGATAAATGTTATCATTGGTGCCATTTTTTGACACGAAATTGTGTTTTTTTTTCTTCTAGTCTAATAAGTTCTAGTCCAATGAGTTTCTTTTCGTGATAAGATGGGAGGTGGAGTTAGGTTTTTAGGGTACATGCGAAGGTGATGTGTGCTCATTATGCACAATGCATGTAGGTAGGTTTGAAATGTTTAAAACATGTGAAAAAATTGAGCAACAATTAATTGGTTTTTTATTATGAAAGTATAAAGTTGGAAAACCCGGAAACTAACTAAGTCGCTGCATCGGCAGAAAAAATTACTAACTAGAAAAGGCCATGAAGTCAATTTGGAGATATGAGACGTGACCTATATCATTAGAAAGCTGAGAAAACGCTGATTCAAAATATATATTTAATTTTTGCTCACGAGGCGTGGTATTCGAGAAAAATCAGGTCTAAGTTCTAAAAAATGACATCTTAAAAAATATAAAACTTCCCTAGTAAGTGACCGAGAAGTTATCGAACATGAACAGGGTATGAGCGGAATTCCGCATTCCGCGTTTTGCCTTCCGTCTTCCGCCTTGTCAAAAACCACTTTCTACTAAACTCTGAGCTCACAAGTGACCTAATGTTGACTCCAAAAACGTTTTTAGCTTTGGCCTTTGAGACCTGAAATATGAAAAAAACAAAGCTAAAATTCAGAAAAATACGCAAAAAACTGTTCAAAATGTTTCAAATTGTCATTTTTCTTACCACGCCTCAAAGAAAAAACCTAATTACATATATTCTTGGAATCAGCGTTTTCCCAGCTTTCAAAAGATATAGATCACGTCACGTACAGTACCGTAATGTTTGCCTTGTTCAGTTGAAAATGACCAACTTTGAGAGGACGTTACGGTGTCACCTGATTGTCCCCCACAAAGTAAACTATGTATAAACCATACAGAACAAAGGTAGAGCTTTATTTTTCTAGTTGACAACTTTTTTGTACGGACACTGCCTAGAGAGTTATCATAATTTTAAGACGACAGCTCAAAAATCACTCTATTTTGCACTGACACTACTTGAGGGAAAAATTACTTTGTCGGTATGTAACTTCTTAGGGAGTCTCCGTTCAAAAAAGTTGTCAACTACAAAAATAAAACTCCATCTTTGTTCTGTATAGTTCATTAAAAATGTACTTGATGGGACAATCAGTGATAGCATGACACGTTCTTAAAATTGGACATTTTAACTGAAAAAAACTAATTGTAAATTGGATATGTTACTGCACGGTACTGTACATACTTCCAAGGGGATTTGATGATTTTTCTGGTATGCTTTTTTCAGGTAAACTGTTATTCAGCCCTTGAAAAGTTTAGATTCGTGTTCTATGATATACGGCCGGAACTTCCGTGTCAAGCCTCTGTCTAGAGAAAATGAGACGACTGATGTCGACACCTGCCCTTGTATGAAGTCTGCTCAAAAGTCTGCCCAGACCAACGGAGCCAAGGAATGCTCTCTCTGATTTCTATCCAAATATCCTCAACAAATTTCTTCATTCATCTGGAAAAGCATCAGCTATCTTCATAAGTCATCAAATTCTATTTTGATCTGAAAGTGAGACCTATGTCATAATAAGAGGGTCATACGCTTTCTTTAATTTATCAAACTACAAAATAATGTTGTTTCTCATCTTCTCTGTATAATCAGAATGCTTGACGACGCTGGTGTAGATCTGATTATATTTAGAATAGTGTCTCTGACAGGTTTGCTTAACCAGATAAGCAGCCATGGGTGGCAAAGAGTTAGGCAGTCGCTGATGAATGGGATGGCGTAGACGATAAGGGAGAAGATGAATGAAGTAGGAGGAGTTATTCCTAGCATTATCTGGAAATTCAATGTACCATATCAAAAATGATAATAAAGACGATCTTACCGTCAACAAAGTCCCCAAAAGTTGTACCCCACAGGTAATAACAATTAGTTTGAGAAAATGAGTCTCTAAAAAAAGAATCCGATCAGGTGTCCGATCAAAGAAGAGGGTACGACTTACCCACCAGTTTTCTTCTTTGCTGACTCACACGTCGGACTAAAATTAAGCTGAAAACGTTTAGGCCGAGGGATAGGATAATTGAAATTACCATGAAGGGGAGGAGAACAGTGGATATCGATTTTTAGGTCTATAAATTGTCAAATTAGTTGACTGGATGTGCCAGATTTGGGTCGGCTGTGTAGATAAAACCAAGCTCTACATTTTTGCAGTTGACAACTTTTTTATAGCGCTGTTAGGTTTCGAGATGGGGCGCTTTAAAGTGTACCATGACATTTCGACACCAGACTTGAATAAATGAGGAGTTTTTCTGCTATTTCTGTGGAATTTGAATAGATAAACTTTATTTTTCAGTGATTTTTTCCCGTTTAGTGATGAAATGTCATTGTTTCTTTTTGAAATGCCCGCTCTCTCGAGGTGCTAATTAGTTATCTTTAGATCCGCATATCTCAAAAATTACAAAAGCTAAAAAAAACCATTTAACTTTAAAAATGTGAACCTTGATTTGAGCTAAATTTTTGTAGTTAACAGTTTTTTCATTGTTCTTCACGCTTTTGAGATACATTGCTGCAAACTCAGGCAATCCACGAGACGCAGAAAAGCTAGGGTGTCTGTCATCTTTGCGTCTCCACCTTCCTCTCGGACTTAATATCTCAACAACGTGTGAAGCTATCAAAAAGTTATCAATTACAAAAATAAAGGTCTGGAACAGGAGAATATTTTTGTAGTTGACAACTTTTTTATAGCGCTGCTAGGTTTTGAGATAGGAAGCTTTAAAGTTGCGTCTCCCTTTTCCTCTCTGACAATGAGTTTTTTGTTTTCTGAGTTTTTTTTAAACGTCTGTATCTGAAAAGCTCGTAGAGGTATCAAAAAGTTATCAATTACAAAAAAAAAGGTCTAGAACAGGAGAATATTTTTGTAATTGACAACTTTTTGATAGCGCTTCAAGATTTTGAGATATGTCCTCTTAAAAAAGGGGTTAAACAACAGAGAGCGCAGAGAAACGGGAGTATCTGACTTCTCTGTGTCTCTTATACGTCTGTATCTGAAAAGCTCGCAGAGGTATCAACAAGTTGTCATGTTCAAAAAACTGTTTACCAATGGAGAATGCAACAAAAACCTCGATTGCACTTCATCATAAGTCCAACTTGTTCCATAACCCATCATCCAAATTGTATTAGGAGTTGGCAGCACTAATATAAATAACATTGCAATAAAACTATACATTTTCCACAGCTGAAAATAAAAAAAAACCTGACTTTGAAAGACTTGTCTGTCTATGCTCAACCGGTTCAAAACGTCCAAAATTATAGATCACAGAGAGACGATTCAAGGAAGTGATCAAAGTTGACGCATACTGAACATAAGCCATATGGTATTGCATGGCGTAGAAGAATGAAGAACTAAAATATTTGTCTGGAATCGTTTTTTGGGATTTCTGATTGGATTTGAGCTACAAACCTAGATTCTGAAAAATTGGAGCTAGAAAGCAAGTGTCACATGTGTAATTGGCAAAGCGGAGTACGTAAAAAGTGTTGAGAAGTGTGAAAATATTCTGGAATTTGAGAAAAAAGGTTTACGAATATTGCAAGGCTGTAAGACTCACCACCCCAAAATCAAAAAAGAAGAACTGGAAAAATGAGGATTTAAAAGTGCTCCATTTCACTATTATAGTACAAACTGTCAGAATATAAAGGGCTACGGAAGGAATGACATAAACAAGTTGTATTAATAATAGCCACATTTTCAAGAAATGTGTAAATAAGGGGGGGGGGATTTTTGAGTTGGTGGCTTGACAGGTGTTTTAGAAAAATGAAAGGAAAAAGTTTTGAAGAAAAGTGTGCTCACTACAGAGACCAAGACAAGCGTTTTCCAAAGCTGAAAACTTTGAAACGGTAAAAAACAGTATTTTAAGGTTTTCAGACGTCGAAATGGATGAAAACCGGATCACATTGTAGAAAATGAAATTCTCTATTCTATGAGCCAGAAAACGAGAATATTGGCCAAAATTGATTTTTTTTTTGATACTGAAAAACAGATTTTCAGAAAAATATGATTATAAAAATTGTAACAGTTTCAGAGCATCGTCAAACACATTATCAGGGATGTGCGGAAATAAAATTTTTGGAAATTTCGGAACTCGGAAATTTTCCGAAATTTTTTTTTCGGAAATTTCGGAAATTCCGGAAATTCCGGAAATCATTGTTTAGCCGGGCCGTCATTTGACAAGTAGATAAATTTTGATGCTGAAAACAATAATTTTCAATTAATTGCAATGAAACGCATGAAAGATCAGCGGAAGCTGTACTCTATTGGGAAATATGAATATTAAAAACAAATAAAATTTGAAAATTCGAATGTTTCTCGAATTATTCGCGAGACCAATGTAATTTTTTCAGCATGTGCGTTTAAAACTACAGTACTGTTTTGTTTCCGAAATTTCCGAAATGTTTTTTCGGAAATTTTGGAAACGTTTTCTTTTTCCGAAATCATTTCCGGAAATCGGAAATTTCCGAAATTTCCGAAAAAATATTTCGGAAATTTTCCGACGGAAAAAAGTTCCGAAAAAAGTCGGAAATTTCGGAATTTCCGATTTCCGTTCCGCACATCCCTGCACATTATGTGCAATTTTTGCTCGAAAATGTTTTCTTCCAAAAAATTTATACTCATTTTTCAGAAAATCTGTTTTTCTGTATCAAAAAAGTCAATTTTTGACCAAAATCCATGCTTTTTGGCTCATTCGATAGAGAAATTCATTTTCTCAAATTTTGATGGATGGGACCTTTTCTTTAGCCATGGCGACGTCTGAAACTGCATTTTCAGTGCAAAAAAATTGGCTTCACGTTTCTTGCAGTTCTTTTTCACTGTGTTGGAGACCGTGAACTCTTAAAACATAATTTCATTATTTATTTTAAAATTTGGCGTGACCTGTCCTTCCCAAATCCCCTTATCTATTTCCCAATCTTTGCCACGTCACTCTCTTCTACTCAGTATGTATATTCTATCCCCCACCACAATTTATTACCAATCAATACCACACTGTTGTGATCTTTCGAACGGTCAGCAATGCAATCAAGTCTTGAGTGAGTTTAGCAATAGGGCGCACTTGCGGCGCAGCTTTGAAAGTGTGTACCAAGTCTCCGTATCGCCACCGTGAGTCGATACTCAGCAAATTGTTTCCATTTCCAGAGAAATCCATGAACAACACCGACGTGCCGGCAGACTCTTCCAGGAGCTCTTGTCGACTAAACCTCAGCAATCCAAAAGTCTGTCACAGGAGCCGCCAAACCTGAAGAATATGCACATGTTCCTCCCACCATTCCTCAAATCCAGTCAAGTAGCGAAAGTTGAAAAAGTGGAAGTGATCACCGAGATTAAAGATAATAAACCTGTGCTGACTTATCAGTTTAAATGGATTGAGAAATATGAGAAACCCCCTGCGGCTGCTGAGACGGCCTCCTCAGAAACTGACGTCCCGGCTCCGTTGGTCAAGAAAAAGTCGTCGATGATGAAGATTTCTGGAAGTGAGTCATCCTACAGTACCGGTCAAAAGAGTGTAAACTTTGATGGTTTTCAGTTGAAATTGTCCAACTTTGAGAGGGTGTCATGGTAATACTGATTGTCCTACCAAGAAGTTTTGGCACTGTTCTAGAACGCCGGAACGAAAAAAAAATCCCGGAACGAAAAAAAAATCCCGGAACGAAAAAAAAAATCCCGGAACGAAAAAAAAATGCCGGTACCAAAAAAAAATCCCGGAACGAAAAAAAAATCCCGGTACCAAAAAAAAATCCCGGAACAAGAAAAAAATCCCGGAACCAAAATTTTCATTCTATTATTTGAATTTTTTTCGTTTTTCTTTCAATATGTGTCTTATAATTTAGCTAGTCATACATTTTTTCTTCACTCTGCCTTTTTTATTACAACATGATTTTTGCGGAATCTTTATTTGGAATACATGATAAACAAGGTCTGTGTCGAGTCTGGCTTGGTAGAGGCTTACAAGAGCATGCACAAGAAGTATCTGAAAAATGAAATTTACAGGTAAAATTGATAGGAATCATTACCAATGTCTTCCTGTTGGTGATCTGGTTCCGAGTCATCTGGCCCATACTCCAAAGGTACAACAAAATAGGGTACAACGAGGAAAAAGTTACTCTTAGGGTATCATGACTCAAAGGGTACTATACTTTTAGGGTACAACAAGTAAGTTGCTCATAAGGTACAACAGATTGTTGACTCAAACGGGACAACGAACTCAATACTCGAAGGGTACAATAAAAAACTGGACTGAACTTTTTCAAGTATCATTATTCAAACTGTATGATGTTCCACAAAATAAAAGTTTTACTGTGGAATATTGTTCAGACTGGTCCAAAATTCATAAATTTGATAAACATAGCAACCGTGTTTGGTTATTTAAGTGACAATGTCTGACTGGCTCGAGTATAAGACATCAACGTTCGAGTATTGAGTTCGTTGTCCCGTTTGAGTCAACAATCTGTTGTACCTTATGAGCAACTTACTTGTTGTACCCTAAAAGTATAGTACCCTTTGAGTCATGATACCCTAAGAGTAACTTTTTCCTCGTTGTACCCTATTTTGTTGTACCTTTGGAGTATGGGCCAGATGACTCGGAACCAGATCACCAACAGGAAGACATTGGTAATGATTCCTATCAATTTTACCTGTAAATTTCATTTTTCAGATACTTCTTGTGCATGCTCTTGTAAGCCTCTACCAAGCCAGACTCGACACAGACCTTGTTTATCATGTATTCCAAATAAAGATTCCGCAAAAATCATGTTGTAATAAAAAAGGCAGAGTGAAGAAAAAATGTATGACTAGCTAAATTATAAGACACATATTGAAAGAAAAACGATAAAAAAATTTAAATAATAGAATGAAAATTTTGGTTCCGGGGTTTTTTGTTTCGTTCCGGGATTTTATTTTGGTACCGGGATTTTTTTTTCGTTCCGGGATTTTTTTTTCGTTCCGGGGTTTTTTTTTCGTTCCGGGATTTTTTTTCGTTCCGGGATTTTTTCTTTTCGTTCCGGGATTTTTCTTTCGTTCCGGCGTTCTAGAACAGTGCCGAAGTTTTTAAATGAATATTACTGAACAAATTTAGGGCTTCATTTTTGTAGTTGACAACTTTTTTGTACGGACACTCGCTAGCAAGTTACATATCGCAAAAGTAATTTCTCTCTTAAACCAATTTCAGTGTAAAATATGCGATTTTTGAGCTGTCGTCTTAAAATAACCATAACTCTTTAGGGAGTGTCCGTACAAAAAAGTTGTCAACTACAAAAATGAAAATCTATTTCTGATCTGTACGATCCATTAAAAATCTACTAGATGGGACAATTAATATTTCCATGTCACAATCTCAAAGTTGGACGTTTTCAACTGAAAACGGCCTAACGTTTTGACCGGTACTGTAGAAACCAATTCCAGATGTGCTCTGCGATGGTCCATGCGGTAAGATAGTCCCACAAAAAGACACCAGCCAGTTCGGATGTGACCATGTGATTTGTGACACTTGTCTCAAGAAGAACGCGAGTGCCGCGTTGTTCGATGGATCACCGGGCTGTTGTAATGAGACGTGTGTCAAGTTGGCTGGCGATAAGGTGTGTTCAGGGCAATCGGATTCGAAACCATCGGTGTGTACGGTAAGTAAGAGAAAAACACTCTCGGTGTCCTATGAATTCCACTATACAGTCCCGTACAGCAGGGCTGTGCGGAATTCCCTCTTCCGACTTCCCTTTTAGAAAAATTACTTCCGACTTCCGTCTTCCGTTGAAAATGTTTTGCCACTTTCAAATTATTGAATTTTCGACGGAATTTCTGCGGAATTTCGATGGTTTCTGATGAAATCAGTTTCTGAGCTGTCCCCTTAAAATGGCATTAAGACATGGATTCCCAAGTAATCAGATCGAGCGTAAAATCAGTGTCAGAATATGACTAGTTATTGAATTTGGCCCGATTTAGCAACACACTTTGTCGCACAGAAAATTTGAAAAGCGCGCTTGAAAATGGTTGTAAGGAATGGAAAATCAAGAATCGTTTTTATAAAGTTTATTAAGTTTAAAAAATTACGATTTATTAAGTCAGGATTGAAAAATGACAAAATTATGAGTATGAACAATTACTTCTTCATCATCTGGAGACATTTTCGCATCAATGGAGTTGTTTTCTTTGTCGATCCACCATTTTGAGTGAAGGTACGGGTGACTGCAGCAGGTGGAACACGCCGAACTTGTGTTGGTCCTTGAAGAGGTGCAATAACTTGCCGGGGCTTGGTGACGGGAACGAGAACATTGGGAGTGGAGATTGTGATGGAGGTCATTTGGCTGGTGGGGAGTGGGCGGAGTTTGGAGGATTGTCCGAATTTCTTCCCAGAAGTGAAACCAACAATGTCGATTAACTTTGTCTTGGGTGCTGATTTTTGTTGAATCGCAGTAGATTTTCCAATTCTTGACGTCAGCTTTTTCATCTTCTCCTCTTGTTTCTTCTGTTTCTTGTCCATTCTCTTCTGGTAGAATTGTTTCCAAGTGTTTTTGTCTTTCTTTCTCTCAACGTACTCTGGAAACTCCTTTCTGCATTTCTGCTCGAAAATATCCTCTTCGGAGATTGTCGGAGTGATGGGCACGGTCTTCTTTGATTTCCCAGCAAACATCTTGGTTTGCGTTCTAGTAGAATCGAATTGACCAACAGAAGCTTGAGAGGCGAGAACGGTAGTGTGGGAAGGAGCCATGACGAAAGCAGAAAGTAGTGATGAAGAAGAATAAGGAGAACTTGAGGTAGCCGGAGTCAATAATAAGTGAGAGCAAAAGTGTGCTATGACAGTAGTCGTGTGTCAGTGTGAATGACTGAATGAGAGTGACTGATGTCTCTTCCGAATGAGAGGGCGGGGCTTGACGGCGCGTTCACACCCTAGAATTCACACGTCACAGTACAGTATCTTCACGTAATTAAAAATGTGTGATCCAAGTTTCTCAGTGAATGAGATTGTGTTTACGAGTATATGACAGCTCAATGAATTTTTGGGAAAACGATGAAATTGAATAAGGAGTCACACTGTAACACTGATTGACCCGAGATGCCAAAACTTGTAAATTAAGTAGATCAAGTCTAGAATTTCATTTTGATAGGAAATACCATTTTAGTACGATCTGTTCCTTGAAAGATATAGTGCGGAGAAGTGTCCGCAAAAGATCAAAGACGTGGGTTACCAGGTTATCAGATGGAGCATATGGGTAGGTGACAGAATTTAACCAATTGTGCGAGCTGGTTCCAATTATACGTCACATAGTAAGAGTTGTATCAAATTCTGAAATTGGAAGGAATTTATTAGAAAAACGCACTTGAAAGCAGACTTGACACAGGCCGGGTCGGGCCAAAATCAAAAATATTTTCTCGGCCCGTTTTGAAACATGTTTTGAAAAAAGTTTTGAATTTTTTTTTGAAATAACTATAGTTTTTGACTAAAATTTAAAAATTCAATCAAAAGGTAGATATAATTAGGGACTCTTGATACTTCTCCGGCATTTGTTCAGTTTTTAGAACCCATTGCTGCCTAAACTTCAGAATCCCAACTCTCTCATTGAAAAACAAGAGTCACTTTTTATAAGGTTTATTAAGTTTTTTAAAAATTGAGATTAATTAAGTTAGGATAGAAAAATGGCAAACATTTAATTATGAACAATTACTTCTTCATCATCTGGAGACACTTTCGCATCAATGGAGTTGTTTTCTTCGTAGATGCTCCATTTTGAGTGAAGGTCCTAGCGACGGCAGCAGGTGGAACACGCCGAACTTGTGTTGGTCCTTGTAGGGGAGCAGACACTTGGCGAGGCTTGATGACAGTAGCAGTGGCAATTGGGATAGTAGGCGGCTTTCTCTGGATTCCTTGGTTGGTGGAGAGTGGGCGGATCTTCGATGGCTTCTTCCCAGAAGTTGAACCAGCAATATCAATGAGTTTGGTCTTGGACGTTTCTTTCCGTTGAATCGCAGTGGATTTTCCAATTCTCGACACCAACTTCTCCATCTTTTTCTCTTGTTTCTTCTGCTTTTTCTCCATTCTCTTTTGATAGTATTGCTTCCATGTGTACTTCTCCTTCTTTCGCTCAATATACTCGGGGAACTCCTTTTTGAACTTCTCTTCGAAAACTTCCTCCTCAGAGATCGTTGGAGTAATTTGGATGGTCTTCTTGGTTTTTCCCGCATAGATCTTGGTCTGGATTCTAGTAGAATCAAACTGGCAGTTGAGAGAGTAAGCGGAGACAGTGGAGTTTTGGGTTGGTGCCATGACGAAAGCAGGAAGTGTAAATTCAGAAGAATATGGAGTAATTGATTGAAATAGTCGATGTCAATAACAAGAGAGAGTAAAAGTGTGTGCTGTGACAGTAGTCGTGTGTCAATGGGAATGACTGAATGAGAGTGACTGATGTCTCTTCAGAATGAGAGGCGGGGCTTGACGGCGCGTTCGCACTCTCGAATTCACACGTTACAGTACAGTATCTTCACGTAATTAAAAATGTATGTTCCAAGTTTCTCAGAAGATCAGATTGTGTTTACGATAATATGACAGCTCATAGAATAATATCTTTTGTGGGAAAATGATGAAATTGAATAAGGAGTCACACGGCTTGATAACAAAACCTGTAAAATAAGTTGACCAAGTCTAGAATTTCATTTTTGTAGTTAACTGTATGAGTACCCATTAGAAAAGTATAGGCAACAGAAGTGTCGCCTACTTGAGACAGGTGGAGAGTGTCGGGTCACGTCGTAATGGTACCGGTCAAAACGTTGGGCCGTTTTCTATTGAAATTGCCCAACTTTGAGATAGTGTCAAAGTAATTCTGATTGTCCCATCAAGTACAGGTTTAATGAATCTTACAGATCAAAAATAGGGCTTCATTTTTGTAGTTGACAACATTTTTGTACGGACACTCCTCAAAGAGTTACGTCCTCCCTCAAATCGACCAATTTCAGTGCAAAATAGGGTGATTTTTGAGCTGTCGTCTTAAAATGCCCATAACTCTCTAGGAAGTGCCCGTACAAAAAATATGTCAACTAAAAAATTGAAGCTTTACCTTTGCTTTGTATGGTTTGTACATAATTTACTTTGTGAGACAATCAGTTATACCGTAACACCCTCTCAAAGTTTGTAATTTTCAAGGCCGGGACTGTATAATTTTCATTTCCAGCAACTCGGCGCAGTTGAGGTCATCCCAACCTACGTCTCCATCATGAAGAATTTTGGACGTGACATTCTTCGTACCGAAGTGGAATTCGAGTTCTCCTCGTCGGCTCGTCTCTCGGTGATCCTCAAAAGTTTGAAACGTTATGAGTGAGTCCCCACCACGTACAGTACCGGACAAAAAGGTATCAACTTTGGCTGTTTTCAGTTGAAATTTCCAACTTTGAGAGTGTGCCGTAGCAATTCTGAATGTCACAACATGAAAATTTTTAATGAATCATATAGATTGAACGTAGAGCTCCATTTTTGTAGTTGACAACTTTTTTGTACGGACACTCCCTAGAAAGTTATGGTCATTTTAAGACGACAGCTCAAAAATGCACTGAAATTGGTCGATTTGAGGGAGAAATTACTTTGTCGATATGTAACTTGCTAGGGAGTGTCCGTACAAAAAAGTTGTCAGCTACAAAAATAGAGCTCTACTTTTGATTTGTATGATCCATTAAAAATCTACTTGATGGTACAATAAGTATTACCATGACACAATCTCAAAGTTAGTCATTTTCCACTGAAAACAGCCAAAGTTGATACCATTTTTGCCCGGTACTGTACATACTTCCCACCGTCTCAAAATATTCCAGAGCCCTTCTTACCAACTCTCGTTTCTACTATTGCACCTACAAACCGTCTCGTTGTTCCGACCTCTTCCCGATTGCACTCAACGACACTAATCTTCGTTTCTACGATATTGTCAATATGAAGTCACCGGCACCTGTGCTCTATTTGATTGTCATGGGAAAGGATATTCATTTTATTGATTCGAAATCCTGAACTAGAAATAATGATTCGAAGAATGTACGAATAAAGGTTTTACTAGCGAGGGGAGGAAATCCCCCAGAAAATTTTTTTTGAATTTTTTTAAAACACGGAAAATATTTTTATAAGACAAACTCTGTGTTCCTTTGAAAAATGACTTTGTTCCGGAGGTGTTACCCAGGGATGTGCGGACCGGAAATCGGAAATTCGGAACTGTTTTCCGTCGGAAAATTTAAAAATTTTGTTTTCGGAACTTTCGGAAATTTCCGGTGTCAAAATTTACAGAATTTTAAGTTTTTACTGCATATTTATTGATTTTGACTGTGAGAAACATGAAAAACTGAGTTTCCGAAAAGAACAATTCGGAAAAGTTTCGAATTTTTAGTTCCGCACGTTTTACCCCTAATTAGATTTTCCCAAATTAAAACTGGTACGAATAAGAACCGGCCAAATCAGAACTACCAAGTTGTGGTCTGTTGGTTTTAAAATGATGATTAATCATCAACGAACAAATTTGAATTTTTTTCGAGTCGCGTTGCGTGCGCGTCGCGGTTTGTATTGGCAACTTTTTTTTAGCACCGTGTCCACTGTTTTGCGACGGAGCGCGTTTGCTGTGGTTCTTAGGGTTCCGGATTTGACACCCAACGAGTCATAAAAAATCGGAGGTTTTTTTCAATATTTTTAGCCCAGAGTGAGATTTTCAGCATTTAAAATAAGCGCAACTTGTTTTTCTGTTAAAAACGCGCCAGACACTCGAAATGCTGTAAAAACCGCGTTTTTAGGCTCAAAAATGTCATTTTCGCGTCGAAAACTCGATTCACATCTCAATCGCACATTAACGTTTTTAAAATTGTTAGTCTTTCGATTGATCTTCCGAATAAATGAAGGAAAATGAAAATGTTATGACTTCCTATTCAAGAAAAGGAAAAGTGACCAAGATTTGGATCTCGAATAAATGAATCCTGACTGAGAAAAGGATATCTGAAATTTCTCTCACCCACACCCATGTTGTTCTAGGAAAAATGGGCGTGATGGATTTTCATAGTTTGTCTCTCCCCGGAGACATATAAATAAGACACTGGGACTTGAAACAAAAATTAATTTCCCATGAAGACACTACTCTGGCTATTTATTATTACTGCAAGTTCTACATTGATGATGATATTTGTCTATCCGGTATTTTCTTTTTCTAAATCTTCGAAGGAGTTTTTTGAAATCAGCGTGAATATTTCGAACAATTCTTCTCCATTTTTGTGGCCTTCGTCCTCATATATGATTGGTGGTATGGATAGATTTGAATGGTACAGGAGGCAGATGTATTTAAAGGAGAAAATAATAAAGGTAAGGAGAGCTTATGGACGTTATGAAACCAGGCTATTCAAAACCGAGACTTTTGGCAATTTTGACATTTGCATATCAGACATTTGAAAACCAGACGTTTCATGTCAATGACTCGGTTACTAACCGTTTCGTTCCAAAACGTCCCGGAGTCGTTTAGAAAACGGAAAAAAAGTTAAAAATAGAAATACTTTCAGCTAAAGACTGCCACAAATATAAGCACTTTGAGTGCCTACGAATTTGAACACGAAATAACAGTAACTATTACTTCAAAGGATCGTATGGGGTGAGTAGTTAACAAATTACTGGTCTTATTAGAACATTTCCGTTTTAGAACTGTTCTTTTTTAAAACTGTCCAATCTCAGAACAGTCCTTTTTAATACTTTGACTTGTTTTGATTTTTGACTTATTTTGACTAATTTCGTAAATCGATCTGTAAAAGATATAAAGGATCGAAAATCGACACAGAACTAGCATCGTAAATCTCCAAGGACCATTTTAAGGCCGACTTCTGTCAATTTGGGCTCGTAAATTGACAAAACTCCCCGTATATCGACACAAAAACTCCTGGAATCTACACCAATGGCCTTAATTGGGGACTTGGAACATTTTGAGACTAATTTAGATAGCTTTGAGACGATTTAAAGCAGCTGAAACCGCTTTCAAATGTTTTTTGAGCGATTTAAAACGATTTAAAGCCAATTTCCGGTAAATTTTCGCTGGTTTTAATAATTTTTGAGCGATTTTGACCGATTTTAATTCAATTTACCGGCTCGACATGACAAAATAAAAAAGTGCAACAGAAAAATTGAAAACCGGAAGGTTCAAATCAACAAAATTAATTCCACAGATACCGAGTCTACTGTCGCTACGTGGATGAGAACAATCTTGAAATCGGAGAGCCGTTCAAAAGTTTTACATATCCAGAGTATACTGTAGCCTGTCAGAAAAGATTTGGAACCAGGAAAATTGGATTGAGTGTAGAGAGGAATGGAGAGTTTCAGTCATTTCCACTAATCGACAGAATGTTGAAAAGTGAGTTGGGACTCGCCAACTTGGGATGGGCGGGAAGAAAATGATATGAATAAAAATTAGTTTTGTAGATCAAATCTAGCTCTACATTTTTGTAGTTGAAAATTTTTTGATAGAACTTTACGCTTTTGAGATACGTGGTGTCAAAGATTGGCGCCTCTAGCAGGCGGAGGGGTAAGACGCAGAGAAACGAGAGCGGCCGACTTCTCTGCGTCTCTCCCCCTTCCACCCTCTCGCTCAGTGACGCCTTAAACTTTGAGCCACTATATCTCACAACCTAGAAGAGATATCAAAAAACTGTCAACTACAAAAATATAGAGCGAGTTTTGATCTACACAATGAATGTAAGAACAAAGTTGTTGTGCTGAACATAAAAAAGTTATGCATCTTCAAAGTTGGCCAATTTTTCACACTTTTTCACTTCGCGACTCGGCTTTTAAAAATGATAAGAATAAAAATTCCAGAACCAAAATACGAGTTATCAATGTGCATAGCACCTCTGTACGGGTCTGAGCCAAAGTGGTTAATGTTTATTGAGATGATTGAACACTACAAACTACAAGGTGTTCAACACTTCTATACTCATATTCACAATGCATCGATTTACGATTTGAAAGTGATAAATGACTATGTTGTAACTGGTGAACTAGAAATTCATTATCTATTGGAAAGAGATCGAAGAACGGATGACCATTGGCAGATGGTCCATATTGCAGTAATTATTTGAAAATAGTATCTCCAACTTATTATATACCTAATTGAAGGACTGCGTAGTGTGGTCGAGATTTGAATCAAGATGGACGATTTTCGCAGATCTGGATGAACGGATATACATGTCAAATTATATGGGAACAATTCGAAGATTCGTTCAAAATGTTGAGAATGAGAGAGTTGGAAGTCTGAAGTTTAGACAGCAATGGGTTCTGAAAACCGAGCAAATGCCGGAGAAGTATGAGGGAGAGGAGGAGGTTTGTAACTGGGACACTTTTCGCAACCATCCCATCCCAGAACCGTTGTTTTTTAGGTTTCCAATGCCCAGAAAATGTTTTGAACAGGATTAAAATAAATTCTGTTACATTCTGTTACAATAGGTTACAGCCCTAAAAACAGCGGATCTGAAAAGGGACAGTTCTAAAATAGAACGGTTCTGAAAAGGGCAACTTCCGTAGGATTTCTTGTACCTGTAACCAAGACTAACCAGGGAAGGTCATGGAGTCAGTTTGGAGTTATGGGACGTGACCTATATGATTGGAAAGCTGAGAAAACGCTGATTTCGAATATATATTCAGTTTTACCACTTGAAGCCTGGTATTCAAGAAAAATGAGGTAAAACATCTGAAAAATGCGAAAATTGCAAAAAAGAGTGTTTTGCGTGTCAAAAAATAAACAATTTTTCAGAATTTTGCCCTAATTTTTCTAGAATGTCCAGCCTCGATGGCAAAAACTGAATATATATTTAGAATCAGCGTTTTCTCAGCTTTCTAATGATATAAGTCACTTCCCATAACTCCAAACTGACTTCTTGACTTTCCCTAGTAAACCAAAATTATATCCATAAAATTTCCAGCTAACCGAATGGATGCCAACTCATCGCTGGCACAACTCTACTGGAATAGGTGCTCCTGGCCATACTTCTAAATGCATAATTGACACATCCAAAGTGTTTATAATGTGGGTACACAGTGTGTCACAGTTCTTCCCGGATGGAAATTATATTGAAGCAGGTGTCAAACCGACGGACGGACTTGTTAGGTACATATTCTTTTTGCACAGTTCTTATAACTGCGCTGTCTCTTTTTCTCTGCGTCTCTCAATTTCGCACACAATTTCCTTCGGTTGCGGTAGAGCGCGGTTGTAAGAACTGTGCCGTGCTAATAACGAAAAAGATTTTCAGACATTATCGAGATCAATCAATGGGGAATTGGGGAGATAAATGGTTGAGAGTGGTACTGAGATTTGGAGTGTTGAGAAATACAAATTATCCGAAGAATTTGATTGAAAAACTGACGGAGAATGTGAAAAGAAAAGCTGAATATGTGTATGGTGTGGTTGATTGAACTAATTGATTGAACTAATTAGTTGTTGTAATAAATATTAACTTTTTCCGATAGCACAGAAGGTTCTTTCAATATAAGCCGCGACGCGCACGCAACGCGACCGGAAAAAAAAAATCAAATCGGTTCGTTGCGGACTGTGCAACAACTAGAGCGGCATGGTTTTTATAATCTTGTCAGTCGTATCGTTTTTTACTGCGTATCCCGGTTTTTCATGCTATTTTTTTAAACAATTTCGGTGGAGCGCAGTTGCAATAACAGTTTTTCACAGCAATATGACGAAAAAATTCGCTATAAACAGGCTAAAAATGCTGTAAACTCTTTTTTTTCTACCTATAGATTACTGTAGCCCCGATTGTGTGCAAACACCACTACGACAATTTGCAGTTCTAAAAATAAGTTTGCTTGACTAAACTCTAAAACTGATCCCTTACAAAGTTTAGCCACCCTTTTCTCCCTCCACTGTAAATTAGCTTCGTTCCAGATCCCCATTTTTCCCTATTTCTCCGAAAACTCTCCCCTTTTCACCTTTTTTCTTCTATAAAAAGTCTATTTGGTCGATGACTTTTAGATTCACGTCCAAGATTCGAGCACATTTAAACGGCTCCTTGCGCACGGAGAGCCCCTCCATCGTCCGATAAATTCAATTGCCGCCTCCTCGCCTTTTTTCTGCTACGGAAGAACTCGCACGTCATTTTTTTCTTTTCGTAGATTTAATCGGAATGGAAATTGTTTTTATTTCGGGGATTTCATCTTGATATTTGGGTATTGAAAGATCACTTTTTTACGTTTGACATTTTCAAATGCCGAATGGAGACTCTTTACTGGAGAGCTCAAAGAGTTATGCAATTTTTCAATTTCTCTACTCCGTATCTTCAAAATTGAAATTTCTAGATGCTAACCAAACTACCTTATAATATTTAAGAAGTGTCTAAAATCAGGCTGTGAACAACTAGAAGCGTCAGAAATTAGTCAAAGATCGTCTATTCGTAGGTCTTAAATCAGCGGTAGGTATTATTTGTAAGTCAAAAATGGCATTTTGTTTCATACACTAAGAAGGCGGTTCAAATTGTAATAAGACGAAAACAAGGCGCTGATTTTGAGGAGAGAAACGAATCATCAAAATGTGACTAAGAAAGGTAATGGAGTCAATTTGAAGATATTGGACGTGACCTTTATCATTAGAAAGCTGAAATCACGCTGATTCCAAATATATATTCAGTTTTTGCCCTCGAGGTCTGGTATTCGAAAAAACAAGCTCGAGGTTTTATAAATAGAGGATTATTACACGCGACTCAGAAAGGTAATAATTTGACATTTTTCAAAACTTTTTTTCTCGAATACCAGGCCTCGAGGGCAAAAACTGAATATATATTTGAATCAGCGTTTTTTTCAGCTTTTCAATGGTATAGATCACGTCCAATATCTTCAAATTGACTCCATTACCTTCCTTGGTGAGCCCGAGAATTTACAACTTTACGGTGTAATTTATATCATGATTTATTAAGATTTATCAAAATGAGTATACAGTTTCAATGTTAGTAGAACAATATTTCTATGACAATTTTGAACAAAGTTGTGAGCTCATCTGGCCCAGGTTTCAGTACAAAAATTGAAAAGGTTGAACTTTTTTGAATTATTTCCAAAAATGTAGAATTTTCGACCATGTTTTCAAATTTCAATTAAATGTCGAACTATCTGACTATTTTTTTTATGAAAATATCGAAAAATTAAAAACAAAAAGTTTAAATATTGCGCACATTTGTTAATCCAGGACGAGATTTTGCAAGTATGCCGATGGCTGACTGCGGGTCGGAAAAAGTGCCAAAATACGCAAAAATGGCCGAAAAATCCATTCAAGCCCGACCCGCGGCACATTAACGAACAGCTATCCGGCCCGTAGTAGGTCATAGATATAGAATTTGCCGAGATCTACATTTTGGTATAATTTTCAGCTAATAAAACTCAGTTTCAAGCCGTGGAAGAAGGATCATAGGCGAACATTTGAATACCAAACAAGAGAAACTTTTGTTTATCAACGTTGGTCGAGTGTGCGCTTTTAAGCTTTTTTAAACCGTCGACGGTGTGAAAAAACCGTTCAACCAAGATTGACACCTAGTCAAGGGAATCAGAATAAGATCCATAAGGATGATGTCTGTGAAAGCACGGAAATTTCCAATTCAATTCAATCAACTTCATCTGAAGGGAAAGGTAAGCTTTTTTTTAAATTAACTTAAATTTTTTAAATTAGAAACATTTTCAAGGTAAATACAACAATTGGCTTCCAATTGATCAGAGATCGTTGACGTCTGAAATTCTGGTAGACTATAGTCGTTCTTTTCAAAAGTTAAAAGTGCTGCATACTGGACTGTTTGTTTTGTACACTCGAGTTCGTGCAGATTGCTGAAAATTGAGCCAATTCCGCTAAGGAAAAAGCTGATTCAAGCTCAAATCAGAATCATTAGTTGGAGAAATGGAAGCCGGAAGAAATTCGTATTGCTGCATTTATGAAGTTAGTTCATTTTAATTGCATCTTTTTCTAATAACTAGGACCATTTGCAGACTTGTTGTATCGGACTTGGCAAGTTACAACGTGTTCGATAGGAGGGTAGTATTGGAAAACAAAGTCACTCACAATTAGAGCCAAAAGCATCTGCTGGTCAAGAATACGCTGGTCAAAGAACTGAAAGTACCCTAGATGGCACGTTTCATACTTTTGATGCTGTGAAAGAACCGTTCAACTAAAATTGACATTGAGAGACGGGTCGGAGAAGTTGAAAAAAATCAGTACTGCTGCAAAATATTTGTTTGAGTCACTGGTCCGTTATTGTTGTTTCTCGATTACTTCCTTGCGTTGGAATCAAAATTTCTTTTACTTATCCTTGTCAAAAATCAAAAAAAAATTCAGCAGACTTGTCAAAAAATGGACAGGGACGGGCCGCAATTTTGCTCGGCCCGGATTCAAAAATGGGTACTCATTTTTTATTTAAATTTCAGAACATTTTCGAAAATTTAAAGGTAAAGTGCTTAAATTATTAAATTTATTCACCTTTTGATTGAATTTAAAAATTTTAGTCGAAAACTATACTTTTTTCGAAAAATTTCGAAAAATTTCCAAAAATTTCCAAAAAAATTCAAAAATTCAAAATGTTTCAAAACGGACTGGGCCGAGAATATTTTTGATTTCGGCCCGGCCCGTTATCAGAATGAAAAGTTCTGACATTTTTAAAGACAAAAGTCGCGCCACAGATCTCCGAGACCGCCCACTCATCGTCAACATTTCTTTTGCAACATCAGGGAACTGGTTTCAGTTAATTTACATTGGTTTCGCGGGAAAATTGTTTTTCAAAAAAAGCAACTTTTTCATCAAATTTGATATATTTTTCCTGAAATTTAACTGCTAATGCGGAAATTTAATGAAAATATATCAAATTTGATGAAAAGCGGTTTTTTTTCAATTTTTTTACCCGCGGAATCAATGCGAATAAAACTGATCTCGCACAAGAAATGTTCATGATTAGTGGGCGTTCCAGTAGATCAGTAGCGCGAGTCTTGCGCGTCTGTAAAAAATTTGAAACTTTTTTGTTGTGATAAATGCACTCGTTTTCTTTTTCAATCTGAATTAGTTTACGGGGGCTACTGTATTAGTCGAGCTTTTTTTTTATTACAACTGCGCCCACCTCAAACGACAGAGTATCGACGAGACGTGTTTGGAGGATGTTCTTCAAGTCAAAAACGGATTTTCGCAGGTGTTTGTCAACAGACGCAGCAGATCAAAAAACCAACCACGGTGGCATACAAAAAAGGTCAACTTTGTTCAGAGTTATCCGTTCACACTATTTATAGGACAGATTTCTATGAAGTTGCCGACAGAATCATCACATATGACGTTCCAACTTGTCACAGGTGGTTATCAAACTGTCAATCAGCGAAATGGTCACAAGGACAATAAAGACAAACAGACCTCTTCCATAATACCATATTGATTAATTACTCACAGTTGAGTTGGTCGCATACATTCTCTACTGTCCCTTTTCACCCTTCATTCAACAAAAAACCATTTGTTGATACTATTTCATATTAAAATAATTCTCTCAGTTTATTGTAGATATTTGTACCTTCATACTCATTTTTCGGGTCGTATGGATGTTCCGAACGTGCCTCGGCGTTACTAAGAACTGATCATCTTCCCAACGAGTTTTCGTTCAACAAAAAACCATTTGTTGATACTATTTCATATTAAATTAATTCTCTCAGTTTATTGTAGATATTTGTACCTTCATACTCATTTTTCGGGTCGTATGGATGTTCCGAACGTGCCTCGGCGTTACTAAGAACTGATCATCTTCCCAACGAGTTTTCGTTCAACAAAAAACCATTTGTTGATACTATTTCATATTAAAATAATTCTCTCAGTTTATTGTAGATATTTGTACCTTCATACTCATTTTTCGGGTCGTATGGATGTTCCGAACGTGCCTCGGCGTTACTAAGAACTGATCATCTTCCCAACGAGTTTTCGTTCAACAAAAACCATTTGTTGATACTATTTCATATTAAAATAATTCTCTCAGTTTACTGTAGTTATTTGTACCTTCATACTCATTTTTCGGGTCGTATGGATGTTCCGAACGTGCCTCGGCGTTACTAAGAACTGATCATCTTCCCAACGAGTTTTCGTTCAACAAAAACCATTTGTTGATACTATTTCATATTAAAATAATTCTCTCAGTTTATTGTAGATATTTGTACCTTCATACTCATTTTTCGGGTCGTATGGATGTTCCGAACGTGCCTCGGCGTTAGTAAGAACTGATCATCTTCCCAACGAGTTTTCGTTCAACAAAAAACCATTTGTTGATACTATTTCATATTAAAATAATTCTCTCAGTTTATTGTAGATATTTGTACCTTCATACTCATTTTTCGGGTCGTATGGATGTTCCGAACGTGCCTCGGCGTTACTAAGAACTGATCATCTTCCCAACGAGTTTTCGTTCAACAAAAAACCATTTGTTGATACTATTTTATATTTAAATAATTCTCTCAGTTTACTAG